>NC_064641.1:189714907-190942828 GCF_023864345.2 Schistocerca serialis cubense | reverse complement strand
GCCTAGAATCGCTCGGCCACACCGGCCGGCAACCAATCGCAAAATCATGTTTTATTCATTATGAAGAAAGTTCATTCGCCTTGAGAGAATCTACACCTGCTTAGAGATCTCTAACTGGCTCAAAGGCCTTCTGTGAGGAATTCGATGTTTACTTGGACAGAGAGAAGCGCGTCGCCCCATCCGTTCTGCAGAGCGTGCTGGGCTATAATAATGCCAAGGTCGCTAACTACCGCCGGACCATTGCCAAAAGAGCTACAGTTTTATAGCGGCAAATTCCCCCTAACAGAGACTGTATTCTCGCACTTCCATCTTGTGAGCATTCGAGTCTTCTGAACCACCACCAACTACGTAAGAAAGGCAGAAGGGAAGCGAATAACAGCCACCTGCAATGCTAATCTAGATCTGTCGTTACAGATCTGTGTACTGAGCGACTACTTGATCGAGGAAATTTGAATATTAACCTCTGAAATATATTCATAGAAGTGATGTGGAAAGAACATGTAGTTGCGTCCGTGAAAACAATCTGACACAGCAGTAGTAATTTCGGACACAATCAGATTTACATCAGCATTTAAAGTAATTCGCACTAAATCCTAAAAATAGTAATGGCGTGCTGCATTATTGTCGATTGCTATAATAACCTAGAATCACACTCCGCATATTTACTTCGTCAAATTTCTTTGTGTGGCTGAAGTAGAATTTATCCTCAACGTCAGTAAAATGTATTGGAAGGTAGAAACACCACTTATTCGCAGCGATGTAATGGGTAAGGCGGAGGGAGGGGGGTGTTTTCCATAAAATAATCCTGTCAAGCTGATATGGGAATACCACCCATCTGAATTTTGATTATTATCTTAGAAAAGCTGTGGGGCGGCAGGTGGAATATTTGTTATTATATATAAATGTTTTGTTTTTCCCAGCCCATGCACCATATGTGGGGCGGCGGGTAGAATAATTGTTATATAAATGTTTTGTATTTATTTATGGTGTTATTTGCCGTTCTCAACACTGGCTGTCTAACTACAATATTGGCAACCAGAAAGTGATTAGCAAAATGTGAAGCCTGTAATTAGAATTCCTAGTGCCCACGTCATCTGAGAAATACATTTATAGTTACAGCTTATAGCTCTGAGGAATTAGGAGATTGTCTGGGATTCATAATCAAAAACCGCTTTCTCCGAAATGTTTACTATATTCTGAAACCCACAGACCAAAAAGGATCCACAAAATCCAACTACCAGAGAAGTTCAGAGTCTAATGCGCTGATGCAACTATAACTGTTCAAACTAAAAGTTTAAGTGAATGCTCGCCATAATTTGATGATAATGTTCATCAAACGCCACTCTAAATAATGGTAGAATGTCTGTCCCACGGCGGCACGTGAAAATGCGACATACGCAAGCTGAAAATAGATCATTAAAGTCATCCCAGAATTAACACTCCACTCGAAAACGATTTCATGGTTACGTGTATCCCGAGTAACTTATTACGGCATCCGAGGCTGTTTGCAGCAATGATACTAACGTGACGCGTCCCCCGGCACAGGTGGTGCGCTAATCAGCGTCTAGAGATAACTGGGGCCTTTCTCTCTCCCGCAGCGTTCTTGTATATAAAGCCACGGTGCGGACGGCTAAGGGAACGCCTGACCAAATCCGCTCTCCCGACTAGCCGCTGGGCTAGTAACGCACCACTTTAAGTTATCGAATAAATCATTGCTTTCTTTGCTGATGGCCGATGAAGCTCTCAATTTAAATGTGCAATAATCACACAGGTAAGTAATCATAATAAATGTCTGATGTGGCAGAGTCAAATATTTTGGGCGAGAGAATTAATTCAGTTACACTACACGCAGTAGACGAGCTCAAACTTGACCTTTGGAGATACGCTATCGCTATAGTTTTATAGTTATTCAATTGAAACTTCTGACATCTTTATGATTATAGTGGATCTCCCTTCTACTTAAATTGAAACATCCTAGCCTTATTTATTCGCCTACTTAATCTATCTTGCTTCCTTAATTTCTAAGACAAAAACCAGAAAATTATGAATTTCAACTAAAATTTTAATTTGTGAGATCCAGAATACTGTTTCCACTAAATTATTATGAAAAAGGAATCTAAATATAAATTTTTAAGTTTCTAGCTCTTTTCTGTTGCGCCAATGATTTTTACAGAAAAACTTCCAAATTTCGAAAATGGTTAAGGTTATTGAACTGATATCCAACACATATTGATTTAGTATTACTCCTGACATGCTAGAAACGTTTCAGGTTATTTACTTGATTTTTAAAGTATTGCGCAACATTTATGACGTCAGAGCTAGTTACAGCGGACTGGCTGGCACACAATGGAAAGACTGATGTGAATTTTATAAGGCGTGAGTAGGCTGCTTCCCTACAAAGCCTTTAGAAGAATTCGATGTATTTCAGTCGAAGTAAGTGGTCAAAATACCTCGCTTTTGACAACTAGATTCACTTAAAAATGATATTGTAATTATTGTCAATTAATTACAACATTAATAAAGCTATATCAATAACTTTCATAATACCATGCATAGAAGTAATCAATCAGCAATCCTCTGAGCGAACGGAATCGTTTGATGTACATCGCGATAACACTCTGCTAGATATTTATTTTGGCATTTTTCTGTTGATTTTCTTTTTTGTGAGATTTTAGCTCTTTTCATTCCTTTCAGTCGGGGTCAGTCAAAACATTATTGACACAATTTTATTTCAGTGAGAACCGGCACTTTGTAAGGTATCTCTGTTGTCATTTGGAAGCACTGAAATATCTGTAGCCGCGAGGTCTACGGCGTCTTGTCACGGTCCGCGCGGCTCCTACCGTCGGAGGTTCGAGTCCTCCCTCGGGCATGGGTGAGTGTGTTGTCCTTAGCGTATGTGGTTTTAAGTTAGATTAAGTAGTGTGTAAGTTTAGGCACCGATGACCTCAGCAGTTTTCTCCCATAAGATCTTACTACAAATTTCCAATTTTCCGAATTATCTATATTATTAGCCAACAAAATGGGTCAAATTTACATAACACTTAACTTGAATCTATATACTTCTCATAAATCTGACGTCGGGCTTGTGTGATGCCTTGGGAATGACGTCATTGACCCCGTTTTCTCAGGAACGGGTAGACCCATCAAGTTGAACGTTATGTTATACATTGAGGTCTACGATCCTGGGCGGTGTAGAAAACTGAAGCTTCTATGTCGATGTAGTCAAGAGCCATTCAGGTCATATATTTTGATACTCGCAAACTGAGTCATCGAAACCTATAGGGTAGTTCACGTAAATCGTGAAATCTGACAAGAAGCAAGGTTTGACAATACAAATAATGGAAAAATTCCGAAAAGAGTTAATCTGTAAATCCGTTGCAAAAAAAAAAAAAAAAAAAAAAAAAAAAAAAAAAAAAAAATGGCCCGCATCTCGTGGTCGTGCGGTAGCGTTCTCGCTTCCCACGCCCGGGTTCCCGGCTTCGATTCCCGGCGGGGTCAGGGATTTTCTCTGCCTCGTGATGGCTGGGTGTTGTGTGCTGTCCTTAGGTTAGTTAGGTTTAAGTAGTTCTAAGTTCTAGGGGACTGATGACCATAGATGTTAAGTCACATAGTGCTCAGAGCCATTTGAACCATTTTTGAAAAAAATGTTTCTTTTGTCACTTGATATCTGGCTGTCCGTCTGTCAGTTGCGGAGAACCCATTCAAATGTGTGTGTATAGCTAAGGCACCAAACTGCTGACGTCATCGGTCCCTAGACTTACACACTACTTAAACTAACTTTACCTAACTTATGCTAAGAACAACACGCACACTCATGGCCTCCTGCTTGAGCGGCCGCGCAGTCCGCGACGTGGCGCCTCAAACTGCGCGGCCACTCCGCGGGGCAAGAACCCTTTCTCTCCGGAAAGGATCGACGTGTCAAGTTGAGATTTATGTCACGTACTATGGTATATGGTTCCTTGGCGGTCAGTAAATGTAAGTTTGTAAGCTAATCCAGTCAAAAGATACAGCATTTTATGTCACGTATTTCATACTCGCATATTCACTCATCAAAACCGACAGGGTGCTTCCCTTTGGCCTAAAATCATGATATTTCATAGTACAAGTAAAGGAAAATATTAGGAAACTGTTAATTTATAACTATATCACACGAGAAAAGTATTTCTCTTACATTTGTTATCCGACATCAGCCTTGAAATTAAAACATTCTCGAGTGTCTTGGAATCCCATGATCGATACATTGCCAGTGACGCTATCGATAACAGGCAAAAATCGTCGAGATTGTAGATTCCTGAAACGTATTAACTCTCTATATACGTAACTAAGTTTGTATGGTAGCCTGAGGGCGCGAGTCACAATCACATCTGGTCTTTCAATTTTTACGTATGAAGCTTAAAAAAACCCTGAAACATTGATATGAAGTCGCGCATCTGGTCAACAAACGACCACATGATAAGTATATCAAAGGCAGTTGTGAATTTGAGATTCTATGTTATTAGTAGTGGCTCGTGTTAATGCTAATTATAACAAGCAATAGGTATATTCTCACTGGTGTTCACAAAAAATACTGACCAGGCGCGAGTAAGACTCTCTCACTAACGGTTCCATACACACTTAATTACGGGTTAGACGGTTCATCCTTAACGGGAATCGAGAATCTCGACCGATTTTGCCTGTTATCGATATTCATACTTGGCAAGATATCGGTCCCAGGATTCCAAGATTTTCGAGAATGTTTCAATTTCAATAATATAATTGTGACAAAGTCATGCATGTGGCAGGCCACCATTATTATAATAATCAGTAGTTCTCCATTCAGGCTGACCAGGTTGAAATGGTGAAACAACAGGTAAGGAATGATTTTATTGCTCATATGAAACGTTTCGGAATTTATCCGCAATCATGTATCAAGGAACAATTACTACAAACAGATATGGAGTTTCATCTTGCAAGTGAAACGAACATTCGCAGACTAAAAAGGTTACGAAATGTTTGCTTCACATACGAGGTGCAGTAATCGCTCCTGATAGCTGGTGATGCATAAATTCCGAAACGTGTCACATGAGCAATAAAATCATTCCTTGCCTGTTGTTTGACTTATCATTGCAATCAAGTCGGCCTCAATGCAGGGCTACTAATTTTTGTGTGGTATAGATATAAATTGACAATTTTCGTTTTTTTTCCCTTTTCTTGTCTACATCTACATCCATACTCCGCAAGCCACCAGACGGTGTGTGGCGGAGGGTACCTTGAGTACCTCTATCGGTTCTCCCTTCTATTCCAGTCTCGTATTGTTCGTGGAAAGAAGGATTGTCGGTATGCTTCTGTGTGGGCTCTAATCTCTCTGATTTTATCCTCATGGTCTCTTTGCGAGATATACGTAGGAGGGAGGAACATACTGCTTGACTCTTCGATGAAGGTATGTTCTCGAAACTTTAACAAAAGCCCGTACCGAGCTACTGAGCGTCTCTCCTGCAGAGTCTTCCACTGGAGTTTATCATCTCCGTAACGCTTTCGCGATTACTAAATGATCCTGTAACGAAGCGCGCTGCTCTCCGTTGGATATTCTCTATCTCTTCTATCAACCTTATCTGGTACGGATCCCACACTGCTGAGCAGTATTCAAGCAGTGGGCGAACAAGCATACTGTAACCTATTTCCTTTGTTTTCGGATTGCATTTCCCTAGGATTCTCCCAATGAATCTCAGTCTGGCATCTGCTTTACCAACGATCAAATTTATATGATCATTCCATTTTAAATCACCCCTAATGCGTACTCCCTGATAATTTATGGAATTAACTTCTTCCAGTTGCTGACCTGCTATTTTGTAGCCAAATGATAAGGGATCTATCATTCTGTGTATTCGCAGCATATTACACTTGTCTACATTGAGATTCAATTGCCATTCCCTGCACCATGCGTCAATTCGCTGCAGATCCTCCTGCATTTCAGTACAGTTTTCCATTGTATTGTGAGAACTTACTTCTTGCCGAATTTCATTATTCTAGGTGAGCGGGAACTACTCTATAGGTTTTTTTTTTTTTTTTTAGTGAGTTGCGAGTATCAGAATATGTGACGTAATTTGCCTAGTAGCTCCAATGTTAAACACCGCCGAGGGGCCACATGTGACGTAATCGTCCCCCATTCGTGAGAAAAAGGGATTTTAACAGTCGGACAGACAGACGGGCTATTTTGGTTCCATAAAAATACGATAATACGAGAAATATTGTCAGAAACATATAAGAGATGCTTGGATAAAAGTGACCCCCGAACAGCGTGTTGCTGGTTCATCATTGCGTCTTTCCGCTAATTCGTCACGACTGCGGATCCTAGCTCTGCCGGCGCCTGGCCCCTTCACCGTGAGTGCGCTCCAAGTCGTCCCGTCCGGTGGCCGCAGAAATTACGGCCGCACTGCGGCGCGGTGCTTGTTCAGCGTTAATGCGCCTTTAGTCGGCCAGGATGGCCAGGTCGCGGCAATCTGGAGGCGTGACTGGCGCCTTCCTGGAGCTGGAAGAGGTCCTGCAGCTGGGTCCAGGCGGCGGCCACTGACCCATCCCTGCCCCCACCCTCCCTCCTCACACACACAGGCACACACACGAACACACACACACACACACACACACTCACACACATACACGCACACACACACACACATACACGCACACCAGCTAATTAGGCGTCTTTGTATGTTGTTCCCCACTGTTGCCACTGTCTCAGCCGAAGAAAGATAAGGCCATTAGGCGCCCACAAATAGCTGCGCCTGCAACCAGGACCACCGTCTCCGCCAGTGTTACTGGAGGGCGGAGCAGGCAGCAGACACGACAGACACGAACGAAACGGTTGCGGCTTCCTGAAATCTTTTCCGGAGGCTGCGAAAGAATGACTGTCTGCAACGACAAAAAGAGTCCCCGATTTAAGGGAATGACAGAACAGCAGGTTCTCGCCACAAGCGAGGTCTCGGTCTGTTGCGAGAGTGCATCACAACGAGAGATTCTTGTATTGCATCAAACCCTTTCTTTTTTCCACCACGAAGAAATAGAATCCAATTCGACGTTGTTTACATAACGCGATCGCATTCTAGATTTCGGCATGTCGGAATTTCCTTAAAGCAGTAATTTAAAACATTTTTACGTCTTTAAAATGAAAAGAATATCGCGAAAACAATTGTGTTTTGTTTCCAAAAGGTGCTATCCGGCCCAATTACAAATCATTTTAACTATTTCAGGTGGGCCGCTCATCTTCAGATTGACTATAATGGAATTAAATTAAGGAGTTAAAAGTAAAGCCATGCAGTTCGCGTCGGACTTGAAACGTGTAAGATACGGTGATCTCATATCCCAAGAAGGAAACCGTAGAGCACTCCCTGGGGATCTGAGAATGCCACACTCTCAATGGATACGAGTCATGAGTGTCACGCATGTGAAAGCATGTAACTAGTTGTTCCGGAGCTGTTCCACCTACATTGACGTATTTAAACCAAATTTAAGAAGATAATGGGCTAAATCGCCTTAAAAACCTTGAAATCAGCCTGTTTTATGAAACAGGTGTCATGCATCTATCACTAGAAGTTACATTACGTAAAAATTGAATGACTAGACGCCTTTAGGTATAAAATAGTTTAGTCTAAGGGCTTTCGTCGTATTTTGAGGTTGTTAGCACAGAGATTTCCCCGTTTCTGTGTTGTTTCTCTCCTAGTGAGCCGTCACCAGTCGTCAAAGACCGTATCACTACTGTCAGTACTCGCTGCATGAGGTTTTTATCCCGTTATGACCTGTATTTCTCATCAACTCATTGTTTTCGCTTTTGATTTTTGAATGAATGCCAAAATTTGCTTATTTTCAAGGGTCAGAGACGATTAATCGGACGCTGCGGCCCTGCGCGCAGAATTTACTCTTACTTCTTGACACAGGTGCGTACGAAACAATGGCACACTACCCACTCAACACAAAGAACTACAGTATCCAAACTTCACCAGTGTGGCTGTGGTGCTCAGCGCCAGAGGGCGGACCATACTGCAACTAACTGCAACATCACAGTGCACCAAGGACCAAAAACAGATCTATATCACTGAAGGACGCTGCAACCTACTGGGTGGATGGCTTAAGCATCAGTATTTTCCATTTTATGTTGCGATCCATCTCCATTAGTCAACTGTCAATTTTTAGTGTAAGTTCATTGTTCATTTTATTGTTCTTCTTATTAATTATTTTATTGTTCATTGCACTGTTATTTTCATTTCTTATTTTAATGTTCATTCAACTCCTCACGTTACCGTTCTCTTCATTGTTCCTTTCTCTTGCCTCTTTTTTACAGCGTATATTTACTCGTCATTTTACAGTCCACTGCAATGCACGTTGCGCTCTTCATTTTACTATATATTTTATAGCTTATACGCATTAAACGTGTTGTACTTGATTTCTCAGCTCCACAGCTGGAGTAACGCAAATTCCCAAAGCACATTGTATGTCCACGAGTTCATCTCAAACGATAAATAAATAAATAATGCAATAGATGAACGGCCTGACTATTCCTAGGAAAACACGTCGTATCGTTTATTAAACTGACTAATTCATCTACACAGTATGTAATACTATCTCGTAATTTCTTGATTAATATACTATGTTCTTAGTTTTTACACATTTTTGCAAACATGTTCATTATAAAATCTAAAAGATATTTGTGTACTATTCGTTTGTGTCACATCACTGGTCACTGCCCACACAAACACACACTACACTACACTGCACACTGCACACACACGCACACTGCACACACACACACACACACACACACACACACACACACACACACACACGCACACATACACATACACACACAGGTAACGCCCTCTTTCTCTTCGGGACCTTGACAATACTTGCACCAGTTTATTGAATCTTATTTGTTGTTTCCTTGGCCCGTCTAAAAAAGATGGATATTAATTAAATATGATTACATAATAATTTTTCCATAAAAACAAATTCAGCAATGATTCACACTTACACCTTAATGTGTACGTAAATAAACAAAACAGACTAATCTTGGCACAAAAATACAACCAGTTTTTGCATACTGAGAAAAACTATTGTCTAGTGTGGTCTTTAGCCGAGTGGCATAATTTTGTATTATGTCTTCGAACATGAGGCTGCTGTAACAAGTTATTGGCGAACTTTTGCGTGACACTGTAATGAAGTTTTTACGCTTTAAAATAATTGTATGGGATTCAGAAACGTTTGATATCCACAGATCGATGCAAACAGTCATTCTGAGGGAGAAGAACTGCTTTTTTTCTTAAAGTTTCCTACACGTCTTCTTCACGTGAAGGTCATTGAAACGGCCATTGCGATCTTGTTATTTGATTTCCTGTGGCTTCTTCTTTCGTAGAGTGAGAATTTGGTCCCTTACACCAACAAGCCCTGAATAACTCTTCAACTCACAGGTTAAATTCGACGATTTCTTAGTGAGATTTAGGTAAAATTGTGTAGCGAGGTGAAGGAAAATTTCATTGTAGAGATGCAGAATTGCGTTGGCACTTTAATGACATAGTCTTGTGCTCGTATTTATAAAAAGCGTGTTTTGTATTAGTTCCTCAGAATAAGCTGAAGTTCATTCAAGCAGAATTTTGTCACAGTAAAGGAAACTAAATAAAATGCAAAAGTTCTGTACGTCCCTAATTTCAACAGGGAACATCAAACACGACAATTGTATATTCGTACCTGTCACGGTTGTAGACACGACAAAAGTGTTGCAATTCCTATATGGTGCACCCTAAATATATAAGACGTGCTGTATAAAATTGACAGTCGTAATGTTTCTCGAACGGTTAAAAATATCGAAACAATTTGCTGAGAAATGACTCTAGCCAATGAGCCAAATACCTTGTCGTGTCTTTCATGTTCTCTATTTTTGCAAATAACTAAACCAACTATTTTTCTAAATGAAACGATTCCATATTTTCTATTGTAGAGGAACATTTAACAAAATAAGTTCACAAAAATGGCCGATTATCTGTACTATGACAGTTTTGAAAAAACTGGCAGTAAATGTTTTAATGGTATAACATAGCAAAATCTCCGTCTCGTTAACCGATATTCTCACAGAAATGAAGGCGTGTTATTACTTCTTCACAACATTGAAAAACAACCCCATTAGCACTTTGTGAAAAATGTTTTGCCCCCTTCGTGAAATATGTTGAGCGGATCTTGTTAACACTACGGTATCATCTTTGTGAAGAAAATTTTAGTGCACACATTTGCTGCCAATTTAAATACACTTTGTAATGTTAAATCGTTTTATCCTGTCACTTTACGTGACAATGCAACGTATAGCAACAGGCAACTTCATTGCTGACCTAGCCGTAAGCGACATCAATACTGAAAATAATGCATAGCCTGATTTCTAAACCGCGGCTAGAAGTTCTGACTGCAAAAATAGGATAATTAACTTGCTTGTCGTGGACAGTCTGCATGGTTACGGAGAGAGCACGACGAAATGAATATCATACTGTAATACGGTTACGAGCGGACGAGTCAAGCAAATAATTCTGTGTAGAATCATGTTCCTCTCAATTCTAAGATCTGATCGTTGGCTATTTCTACACTTATTACACTACCAATCACAGTATTATATGCGTCAAGCATAACCTTTCCTTTCCTCTCTCATTCATTAATATTGTATCGTGTAATTCAGTGTGTATCAAAATGTGTTATTATCACTATATCATGTAACCTTTCTTCCTTTGATATTGTGTTACATTTCCCGTTGAAAGTATTAATATCAAATTTAAATGCTCGCATTCAGATCTACATTTCAGGTACAGTTTATTTGTAAAAGGTTTTATATTATCAACAGGGTTTTGTTATTATATCACTTTTCACGCTTAAAAAGTTTTGTCGTTCTTATTGTATCCTAAATGAAATGAATCTAATGAACAGGTTACTATGTGCTGTGTGGGAAACATATAGATAGTTTCTGGTACTGAGAAGGAATAAAAAGCAAATCTTACTAGATGGTGTTAACCTCGTTTCACTGAAATATGAAGGAGAGAGATTATCGCTGGAGCAACTAGATAAAGAATTTAATTATTACTAAGCAATTTGTGAGATTGATGTATATCGAACAGTGTGTCGTACTGAACACTATACATGGGCAAAGCTCTATTTTATTGCAGTTAAAGGTTCTTCTATGTATTCTCAAGATAGTCTCTGACATCACATACACCAGTTTCCGTTGTATATTAAAAATTGTACCAACAAATGTTAAAGATAACAAATTAGTAAAGATAACAAGGAGTAAATTTCAATGCTAAAAAGTTGTTGAGTGAGAACTTGAGCTATGAAATTGAGGAAAAAATTGTAAAATGAGAAGTGTTTACTTAATCACAGTTCCTGAAAAGGGTAATTTTAATACCTTACATGGTTTCAGAAGGATGACAGTTTTTGGCAGACGTTTGAAAAAATTGTAACCCAAGGTACAACGAGTTAACGTGTCCCTAATTCCAAAAAGTGTGACATAAAATCAAATTAAGAGAGACAAAGTTCTGGTGTATGTAATGTGACTAAATATCAGAACAGACTTAACGCTAACATTAAATTGCAAGAATCTATACTAGATAAAGGACGAAGTTTACAAAAGCTACCAGCACCTCAAACAAAATCTCTGATGCAGTGATAACCGACTGCCACCATAAATCTCGAAAATACATTTGTTTTTACTGCAGAAAGCGCGTCAAACTCAGTGGGTCCCCCTCAGACTACAATCTACAAACATACAAATTTTTTTCTTTGTTCTTCACCTATCCTGTTAACTATAGTGTCACTAAATTACAACGTATATCACACTGTGTTTGAAGGCATTTTGAAGATACGCTGTCGTTATTTGCAGCACCAGATTTACAATTCATCATTTGTCGAATACTTCACACATATTTGTATTGGCATGAGATTCGTAGTATTAAACAAGCAAAAGATGTATAATTCGTAGAGCTAGAAATATTCTGTATGACTATTTCTGAAATTATTGCTGTGAAACAGCTAACCTGGTTTTGAGAAAAGTTCCCATTTTGTCTTCTTATTATCATTATTATTTGTTGATTGCTGTCAGATACATTTCATTCACTGCATCTGTCGCCATCCCACCTCTACCACATTTACAACCTGAGACCACATTCTAAAATACTGCATGTATTTAAATAAACAGGATGTTTGTTTTAACTAGAGAGAACTAAATGTCCCAGAAACGACCCACCGTACGGTAAAAATGTTCGAGGTGAAAGTTAATATTAGTGAAGAGTACATATCTCTGTGCTGCAACTGACCACCTCCTATTCCGATTCTGTGCGAGAAAGACGTACGGTTTACTAAGACCTTTGTTTTCTGAAACTTCCTGATATATTAAAACTGTGTGTCAGATGGAGACTAGAATTCGGAACTTTTGCCTTTCGTGGGCAAGTGCTCTATCGGCTGAGCTACTCAAGCACGACTGACGCTTTACCCCGGCTAGTCCAGCTGTGAGGACATGTCGCAAATCGTGCTTGGGTAGCTCAGTTTATTCATGCTGCATGGTAGGACGGCAGCCAGGTTCCTTCCAGGACAGTTATCATGTGTCAGGACGCACTATGTTTATTTTGTGAATAATAAAGGTTTCTGTTTCTCCTTTCTCTTACCTTCCTTCATATAAAAAAAAAAAATTAAAAAAAAGGTCGCCGGATCGAATCTCGCACCATGCAATTTTTTTTTTAGTATAAAAAAAAACAAAGTCTATAGAGCACTTGCCCACGAAAGGCAAAGATCCCGAGTTCCGGCACACAGTTTTAATCTGCCAGGAACTTTCGTATTAGTGCACACTCCGCTCCTGAGTGAAAATTTCATTCTGGACACATCCCCTAGGCTGTGGCTAAGCCATGATCCGCATTATTCTTTCTTCCAGCAGTCCAAGACTTGCAAGTTTCACAGGAGAGCTTCTGTGAAGTTTGTATGGTAGGAGACGAGTTACTGCTGGAAGTAAAGCTGTAAGGATGAATTATCAGTCGTGCTTGGGTAGCTCAGTTGGCCTTTGGCTGTGCTGCGGTGAGGACGCGCTGTTTGTGTTCCTGCCGCGGAGCGAGCGCTCGTGTTTTACATAGTACTCGGCCGTTTCGCGCGTGCCGTACTCAGCATATAGATCATTATGGCGCACCAATACAGAAAATCGACGCTCAAATTTACGTTCCGCAACGTATTTGCACGGCCCAAAGCACTCGAAGTCGAACGATTTCTACGAGAAGAAGTTAAAATCCCGGCGACCGACATTCTCGGCATTCACTTGTCCATTGTGAGTAGTATCGTATATGTCAAGATCATCAACGACGCAACATGTGAACGGATCCTTCGGGACACGAAACAGGGCCTCCGTTTCTGCCATGCTGATGGCAATGTGGGGACTGTGCACGTCGATTATTCTGGCATGGGACTTCGCACGATCAGAATTTTCGAACTTCCTTTCGAACTACCGGCGGAGGACGTCGTGACAGCGCTGCGCCCCTACGGCACGGTCCATGATCATATTGCGGAAAAATGGACGCAATTCCAGACATATCCGGTGTTGAACGGAGTCCGCCAGGTTCGAATAGAACTTAAAAGACATGTGCCTTCATATCTGACTATCGGTGGCTGCCGTGCCATCGTCATCTACGATGGGCAACCGAAGACCTGCTCTGGTTGTGGGAAGGAGGGACACCTCAGATCAGAATGTATGCAACGTCGCATCACTCAACTGCCGCCGGCTGAAGTGGACCCGCCATCGCAGCCGACGCTGCTTCCTGTGACTTATGCAGCAGCCCTCACGACAGCTACTACTTCACCACGACAGCCGACATCCACTGTTGGGTCGCGGCTCCATGCTCCAATACAGGGCGATGATGACACACCCGTTCCACAAGATACGGATTCAACTCCGATGCCGCCGCCCCCGTCGACTGATAACATACATGACGATAGCATGGCCGTAGACTCGCTTATTGTGCCTACGGCTGCCTTTGTGCCGGATCGTCGTGACTCTTTGCCATCGTCTGACACAGAAGGACACACCAGGAAGCAACGCTCTCCGAAGCGACGGAAGCGGAGGCGTAGAGCAACTTCCGAACGGGATGCGACACAGCCTCCAGAGGATGACGATTCCACCTTCAATGACGACGCTACCACAGAGGCAGCCGCCATTTGCTGCAGTGTGACACCATCGGACGAAACTAAGGACAAAGCACATGTATCTACAGTGGCAAAATCGGATGCCGAGCTGCAGGACAGATGCTGCCCACCACCTTCTGGAATGCAAGCACCCATGCCGTGTCCTGAGGAAGCTAGGGAGGCCGATCTTACTTTCAGTTCCCCGACGTGGGCGGATGACCACGACGACAACGGAACCATGCCAGTTACGCCAACAGGGCCCACGCCATTGGCGCCGGCTCTCTAGCAAGGACTGCCGGTGAGGTTTGGGGGGATGCGAAGGTGTCAATACAGTCAGAAGCGTCATAGGTCATTCCAGTCTTAATGGATAACTTAACACCTGCGGTTCGGCAACAAGCTTATCGTATCGCCACGCTTAACCTCAACACGATACGAACGGCAGTGAAGATCCAGTTGCTGCGTGAGATGCTTCGTTCTTCCGATGTTGACATTGCCCTGTTGCAAGAAGTATATATAGCGGCCCTCCCCGTTTTCTACGGTTATGTGACATATGTGTCACCGGCGGACCGGAATGGCAGCGGTACGGCAATACTAGTGCGCGACGGAATTGCCGTCGAAGAAGTGACTTACCTTCCGTCAGGAAGGGGGTTGGCGATCACAGCACTGGGAACGCGCATCATTAACATTTACGCTCCATCAGGAACTGACCAACGCCGCGAACGATCGCTGTTCTACTCGGAGGATATCGCCCCCCTCTTTATCAGCCGCTTCGAGCAATATATCTTCGGGGGCGATTTTAACTGTGTGCTCCACCCCAAAGACCAAGTCCCACATTTCTCGACTTGTCAAGAACTTCGGCTCCTGGTTCGAGATCTGCTTCTCACCGACACGTGGGAGACGGTGCACGGTGAACGTCCCGGGCCGACATACCTTACTAGTCACTCCGCCAGTCGCCTAGACCGCATTTATGTATCACGAGCTTTAGCGCCGGGAGTATTGGACGCCGAACGTTGGCCGCTTGCCTTCTCCGATCATAGCGCTTTCATATGCACACTCACTCTACAACAGCAGCGGGTATGGCGCAGCCGAGGACCCTGGAAGCTGAATGTGGCACATCTTCAAGCCCCGGAATGCCGTCAGATTATCGCCAACACATGGCTGGATTGCGAACGTCGTCTTCCCCGATACCCATCGACTCTAGCATGGTGGGTGGACTGTGCAAAACCAGCTTTTCGGCGTGTGCTAACACAATTCGGAAAAGATATCGCAGCTTGGCATCGTCACACATTGGACTTTTATTACACGATGCTTCGCGAACTCGACAGCCAACCACCATCTCCAAATCGACAAATGGAAAGCCGCCGAATTAAAGGTAAAATATTGTCTCTTACGAGGAAACGTTTGGAGGGGGTCGTAGTGCGATCGCGACGTCAAGACCGAGTGGAAGGAGAAAACCCGTCTATGTATCACATCGTGCTCGACAGCCGCCGACGCCGACAGCAGCTGATCACGGACCTCGTATTGCCAGGTGGTAGGGTCGTAATGACTCAGGCGGCAGTTACAGAAGCCTTCGCAGATCACTATCGCCGGTTTTACGACGAGGTGAATACAGAGGACGAGGGAGCGGACGATCACGACATACTGCAGCACGTGTCGCACACCCTCGACAATGCAGCAGCGGCGACGCTGTTAGGTGGGATTACACGAGACGACATCGTGGACGCGCTTAACAAGGGAGCACTCAACAAATCTCCCGGGCCAGACGGACTGCCGCTCGAGTTTTATCGTACTTTCCGCGATCTCATGATGCCCCGATGGATCATCATGTACCAAGAACTGATGACCCCCGGTTCTCACGTGCCACCTGCATTCGTGGAAGGTCTCCTAATACCGGTACACAAGCCTTCCAGAGGTCGGACGGTCGAGGACTACAGGCCCATTACAATGCTCAACTCGGACTATAAAATCTTCGCCCGACTACTCGCCAGCTGCATGAAGACGGTTCTGCCCCTACTCCTCTCAATGGAGCAAACGACACAGGGCGGAGTGACCAACATGCAAACGGCAACCAGTGAATGCAGGGATTTAATAGCCATCGCCACATCCTGTCGCCTTCGAGCTGCTCTGATCTCCATTGATTACGACCACGCCTTCGATAGAGTCAACCACAAGTTCCTTCTGTCCGTTATGGCCCGCATGGGCTTCCCGCCTGACTTTCTCGACATCTTTCAGCGCCTTTTCCGTGGAGCTGCATCCCGTGTATTGGTGAATGGACGGATTGCGGGTCCCTTTCCGATCCGACGGTCAGTTCGCCAAGGCTGCCCTCTCTCCATGATCCTTTACGCGATCGCACTCGAACCACTTGTTGGAGGGTTGAAAAACAGGCTCTCGGGCATGTCATTGAGGGATCACACCTTTCACTGCAGGATATATGCTGATGACCTTCTATTACTTGTCCGATCTGGTGACGAGGTACGCTCAGTGATACAATGGATCAATCGCTATGGTTTGGCAGCGGGCAGCCTCATGAATGTGGCCAAGTCGGCAGCGATGCCCATTGGGAGAGGTCTACAGGAGGACGCTTTAGCCCCACTCCCACTCGTTAACAAGATCCGTTTCTTGGGCATAACATTTACACAGGATGTGCGCCGCACAGCTGCCATGAACTATGCACGAATACTACAGGCAATACGCACAGAAGTTCGCCGGAACTTACTTCGACGGATGGACCTCCTACAGCGTGTGGAATACCTCAACCTTCACGTGGCAACTAAGATGATCCACATGGCCCAGGTCCTACCGATACCGACAGCGATGGCACACAGACTGCAAGCAGCGTTTGGATATTACCTTACCGCCGGACACCTATTCAAAGTCCGCTACGAAACACTCACCCTCCCTCCGCTTGATGGCGGACTGGGACTTATAAATGTACGAGCGAGGGCTACAGCATTATACTTGTGCACAATGATGAAATTGTGGACCCACAAAGATGCTTCCCTTACGGGTAGTCTGTTAGAGGAATTGCTGCCGGCGTCTCTTCTGCCACCTGTCACGGTTGCGCACATTACACCCTCACTCTCGCACCTCTCGGCATTTATTCTTGAGTATAGTTACGTGCACCCAGACCTTCCCAACACTCGCCCTCCCAAGGCGAGAGACTTTTACAGACTGCTGCTAAGGTCAATCCCTCGCAATGTGATTGAGAGGAAGAGCCCTACGACCCTATGGCCTGCAGTGTGGAGAGCGGTCCAGAAGTCGTTCCTCCCCACGCGGGTACGAGCCGCGTGGTACCAGGTGGTGAACGGGAAGGTTGTAACACGACAAAGGCTGCACGCTATTGGGATGGCGGATTCCCCCCTTTGTCCACATTGCCACCTCGTGGATACTGACGACCACCGTTTAATATGTGGATCGGCGTTAGAGGTATGGCTGCTAGTGCAGAAGATCCTCGCCTGCTACCTACGTATCGCGCCTCGCACAATTGAGCCACGGCTCCTCCTTTGTCCAGAGGATACTTATTTCCCACCTGCGAAGACTCATGCTCTCACATGGTTTAAAGGCATGTCCATATACTACCTCTTTCGAGGTGATGAGAAGATGGTGCTTGATTACTGGCAATTTCTCCAGGACAGTCATAGCACACTTGAGTGTACACCCCGATACCGACAACTATTTGCCAACTATTTACGCAGTGTCTTCGATAACCCCCCTCACAGTTGGGGAGTACCGGGCAGAGGATGACCGCCGTCATGGAGCTCCAAACGCTGCGAAATGTTGTACCAATTTAGAACATGGAATCTGTACGCAGATGGGCCATGCACACGGAATGGCGTGCGGGATTTGGTTACGTTTTTCTTTCTTTATTATCTATCACCACGCTATTGGTTTCAAATTCTCTTTCATAGTTTAGAAGAAACTCTTGTTCTGTTGTTGCTACGGATGTACATTCTAATTTTGTTTCCATCTATATATAAAAAAAGGATGGCAGAGGGAAAAAAAAATAAAAAAATAAAACAAAATAAAATAAAAAAAATAAAAAAAATATAAAAAGTAAAAAGTACAAAAAATGGTAAGGCGACCGCTTACGATAAGAAAAAAAAAGAAAAAAAAACTAGCATCGCTGCCCCCTGTTGAGTTGTTTATTGGGGCGGTGGTTCGCGTCTTGCCATTGCAAATAAAAAATTAAAAAAAATAAAAAAAACAAAAAAAAAGAAACAAAAATAATTGTTCTAAGTTCTTAAAAAAAAGATGGATAGGAAAAAAAAGAAAAAAAAGGAAAAAAAACAAGTTAGTACGGCACAAGGCCGCAAAAGACAAAACTCCTGAGTTCGATTCTCGCTCTGGCACACAATTTTAATCTGCCGGGAACTTTCATGTCAGCGACACCCAGCTGCAGGGTGAAAATTTCATTCTGGCATTGCTGTCTATTCGTCATATATTTTGCTATAAGCGAAAAAATCAAGTGTGTCTGTTGTTGCAATTGAGAACCGGCGCCTTTGATTCTGTATTTCATTTATTCTATATTTCATTTATTCTATATTTCATTTACGATTTAAATGCAATCCTTTGTGTTCTACCGGTTGATATTTATGTACGAAATTCACTTTAGTGTTACAAATATGGATAGCCGTTTCAATGTCTGGTTAGAAACTACGTTTGGCGTGATCCAGCAACAATAATCTGGAACTAATACTTTTCTGTTCCCACCAGGATGCCCGATATCGTTGAGTTCCCTTGCTTCTCACAAATGGGGTACAATATTTCGGAGAAGCAAGGGAACTCACATCGTAAATGAAATTCAGAATCAAATGCACCGGTTCTCAGTTGCACAAATAGACGCACTTGATACTTGCCGATTACAGCTCCACTTATCATGAATGGAAAACAATGGTTTGAGTAAACTGCACGTATTTTTTAACGTAGAATCCGAAAGTGCAATAAAATGGGGAGTGGGGGTTTCGCATGTGAAAATACGAAGTTCACCGCGCCCATGCTGGAGGGATGGTTAGGGGGTGGGGGGCGAGGCGGCAGTTGTAACACCGACAGATGTCCCCTTTATGCATTAACTTTCACTTACAAGGGGAGGCCGCCAATTGTGAAATTCAGATTCGATTCATACTGCGCATAATAAAAGCTCATGGCCAGAGGTGTAATGTGGCAAAGCACCAAGATGCACTTCTCAGCCGTTGTCGAGATAATCGACAGTTAAGAGAAACCGGTGAGGTGAAATACTCTCTACGATTAATAATTTTCTACCGCGTCGTGGCGCAACGGTAAGCCCTCGGCTTCGTAATCTGAAGGTCGCCGGATCGAATCTCGTGCCATGCAACTTTTTTTTTATTATTAGTTTTTTGTAATTCAAATGTATACACACACACACACACACACACACACACACACATAAACTATTAATGAATTGCTTATGCATGTTGGTGAAGGCGGATCGCTCTCCAATTGTACCGCCTTCATTTTTCCGTTTCTTTAACAGGGTGTACCAAAGCTCTCACGCCCGCACTGATTTTCGACGATGCTGTAAGTTGCGCTAGGGACCGCATCTACCTTCTTTCGAAGTTAGCAGGCAACTACGTTGTTATGCGGCGGCTCGTTTCGGCCCATTCAACATCTGTCCTTCAAGTGTAATGAGCGAGTAACGGAGTTTATATTTCATACCTGCCACAGCAAATTTGTGTTCGTGGGGTCTCTATTCTAATTCGAACGTTTGACTTACGCTATACGTATTCGTTTCGGAATATCGTTTCTACGTCTTCCGTTAACTACACGTGGTAAACATTACGAAGACAATTAATAAAATTTTTGAAATACAACTTTGTTTGCGGAAAACATAATGACGTTCGAAGTCGCCAGTTTTTCCACGACAAACGACTTTCAACAGCTTATTATACGCATAATTGTTGCAACTGATTGCTGGGAATTGTGTATATATATATATATATATATATATATATATATATATATATATATATATACGTGTGTGTGTGTGTGTGTGTGTGTGTGTTTGTGTGTATATACACATTTGATTTACAAAAATCAAATATTAAAAAAAAATATGTTGCATGGGACGAGATTCGATCCGTCGACCTTCAGATTGCGAACCCGAGCGCTTACCGCTGCGCCACGACGCGGTAGAAAATTATTAATCATAGAGAGTATTTCACCGCAACGGTTTCTTTTAACTGTCGATTTTCTCGACAACGGCTGAGAAGTGCATCTTGGCGCTTTGCCACATTACGCCTCTGGCCATGAGCTTTTATTATGCGCAGTATGAATCGAATCTGAATTTCACAATTGGCGGCCTCCCCTTGTTAGAGCATTTCGTCGTTTTCTAGATACTCGTATTTAGTTGTTCAAGTTAAAACAAACTACTGCACGAGTACGTTTGAACTCTTCAAGTCACCGTACGGCGCGTGATGCGATGTACGTTGTCGGGTATGGTACATATTCTTCCAAACGTGAGCTGCACTGAGATGTTAAGGTGAAAGTAAAGAGAAATTTATTCGTTGACTTTTTTTTATTGGTTTCTAACCTGACAACGGTGGGATAATCTTAGATCTAACCTGGGATTCCACATGCTTTACATTAGGCTACATTTATCAGCGTAAATTTTTTAAAAAAAAAAAAAACAAGCTTTACGTATGAGCCGTGGTAAAATTTGCCGTTTTGGAGAGCGCGCCGCAGCACGTATTGTGAAGCAGTCGCCCTCCGTTTCTGGCGGTGACGCCGCTGTGGCAGTCGCAGCTTTGGTGTCTCTCTCTGGTGGAAAAGGGGAAAGATTGCCTGTTCACATGCATTTAAGGGTCGCTATAAGCTCGCCAGCGGCGTTTGGTCAGTCGGAGTGAGGCTGGGTCAGTCTCGCGTCACAAGTTGCTGGTCTGTCTCTCGCTCGCATTTGTGCGGCAGTTGTTTCTGCCGTTCGGAGTGCTAGTATGTCTGTCGTTGGGATCAAACTTTAAAGCCGGCAAATGAGTCTTGCCACCCCGCCAGTAACACAACTCAGCGAGTGGTCGCCCGGTCGTGGCTAAGTTCCTGCATCGGAGTCTGCGCGTTACGCCACCCGTCTGCTCGAGTTGTTCGGGCATTGGCGGTTGGATCGATCGGTTAGTCGGTCGCGCACTGAGACACAAGGTGACTTTTCCGCCGTGAGCGTCGGCGCATGTGAGGTCCCAACGTGAGTCCAGTGGGCCACGCCGTATAGAAAGAGGTAGTGGCTTCGCGGCCGACACGAGAGCAACAGGAGACAAACCACGACATCGGGCTGGCCGGTGCGAGCTGCGACGCCTTGAGACGGGAGACCGACGCGCCTTCCTGCGTCTGTTGAAGCTGTTGGCAGCGGACGGTTCGGGAGAGCGTTGGGGGTGCTGCACCAGGTCTTTGCCAGAAATCGCAGTTTATTAGAAGTTAAGTGAGTGGAGATATGTTGTTTCATTTTCTTGTTAAATTCTACTTATTTTCTTGGTGAGTTGCTTTTGTAGTCCATCAACAAAGGAGGTGGCTTACAAAACACTCGTTGAGTGTTGCTCATCAGTGTGGGATCCGTACCAGGAGATAGAGCAGATCCAAAGAAGAGCGGCGCGTTTCGTCACAGGTTTATTTGGTAACCGTGATAGCGTTACGGAGATGTTTAGCAAACTCAAGTGGCAGACTCTGCAAGAGAGGCGCTCTGCATCGCGGTGTAGCTTGCTCGCCAGGTTTCGAGAGGGTGCGTTTCTGGATGAGGTATCGAATATATTGCTTCCCCCTACTTATACTTCCCGAGGAGACCACGAATGTAAAATTAGAGAGATTCGAGCGCGCACGCAGGCTTTCAGACAATCGTTCTTCCCGCGAACCATACGCGACTGGAACAGAAAAGGGAGGTAATGACAATGGCACGTAAAGTGGCCTCCAGCACACACCGTTGCGTGGCTTGCGGAGTATAATTGTAGATGTAGATGTTTTGGGGTCGTCCCACCATTCTTCTCCGTTTGCCCACCCGCGGGAAGGTGGTTATTTATGAATTGGGTGGTCCGTTTTCCCTTGTGGAGTTGGGGCGGGTTAGAGCAATCTGCCATATGTTAACAGCTGCCTTTGTAATGTTTGTCGGATTCGGTGTTAACGAATTTATTGCTAAAGGTGTAAAGGCCGAATTCCTGAAATATGTTTTTATCTTGCCTAACATCTTGCGAGGTGGTATATGTGTAATGCAGAGCATGTTGGTACATTTTATGTAAAACTCCATTTCATGGATTTTATTTAAATGGTCTTTTTAGTATATAAAGCTGCCACCCTTCCACCGTAAGAGTTCTTTTAAAAACGAGTTGCACTTTCGGTGGCAAATAATTTTAATGTGAGTGTTTTGCACCATTTCCATCCCTCTTACAGGGTGCATAGTTTATGTGTTTGTGTGAGTTGTTAAAATTTTTAGTTTAAAGTAATCTGGTGTGTTGCAGATTTGCACCAGTGTAGTCTTTCAGAGGTTGTTGTGAGCGTTCGTGACTACGGCCGTGTTAAAAGGGAGCGGCAAGGTTCTCAGCCCGAAAGCTCATATTATAAATATATAAAATCGTAGAGGGAGACCAAGAGATGAATACACTAAGCAGATTCAGAAGGATGTAGGTTGCAGTAGGTACTGGGAGATGAAGGAGCTTGCACAGGATAGAGTAGGATGGAGAGCTGCATCAAACCAGTCTCAGGACTGAAGACCACAACAACAACAACATATATATATATATATATATGTATATATATATATATGTATATATATATATATATATATATATATATATATATATCCTGGGGGAGTTGCTAGTCTCCTACCAGGCGCCTCCCCAGGTGGCGGATAGGGGAATGCTCACCAGATATGGTGGGTACCGGGGAAATAAAATACCCGGGGTGGACCAAAAGTAGCAAACTAGGGCACGACGGTTCCACATGTCAGTGGCGGTTTCCCGACAGCGTCTCTTCCACATGTTAGTGGCGGCTGATTTGTGTTTCAAGGCTCCACAACCTTGATCCTACCAACTGGCACATGTCAGACCAAAATACAATTACAAGTAAAATCATGGTTCGTGTATGTAATAACGAAAGTACCCCAGGTGGTGAAATCCACCCACCTAGCAGAAAGGTGGCAACCGGTCTATCGGATTCTGGGGAGACCAGACCTACACGACTTGCGAGTGGATCGGAGCACTCTGGAAAACTTTCCAAAAATGAAGATTACATTGGAACAGTAAACATACGGACACTAATACAAACCGTAAAATTATACACATTAACAGAAGAATTAAAGAAGCTGAAAATCCAAATCCTAGCAGTACAAGAGACCAGATTTCCTGATAATCAAATCACTGACTACAATGGCTTCAGAATTTTCAAAAATGGAACGGACAGGAAAATTGGTAAAGGGGCAAACATGCTTGGTATGGCCTTTATGGTCGAAAAATCCTCAGTTAAATTTGTAAAATCTGTAAAAACTATTAGCAATAGACTAATGTTTCTTAAGTTGAAACACAAGAATAAATATTACACCCTAATTAATGTTCACGCACCCTGCAACGTTGACAATAGAAAGGACCTAGACAATGTGGATAAATTTTGGGAACGATTAGAACTTGAAATGTCAAAGATACCGAGGAATGATGTCAAAATACTTCTTGGAGATTTCAATGCACAGATTGGCAGAGAAAAGAAATACAGGAAGACGGTTGGGCTATACCCAGCACACAAATTGACCAACAAAAATGGCATGCGACTAATCCAACTTTGTCAACAATTCAACATGAAAATCAGCTCAACGTCGTTCAATAAGAAACCAAGAAAACAGAAGACCTGGAGATCCCCTATAAGCCAATTGGGAGAATTTCAAATTGACCATGTGGCCATCTCATATAACTTCCAAAAAGAGATCAGAGATATCCAGGTTAGGAGAGGTGCAAATATTGACTCAGATCATTATCTCACAAGAGTTCGGGTCCAATTCACCCCAAGAAGGAAAACACCAAGAATTCCACCAGCAATCCCAAAATTTGACCTACAAAAACTAACAGAATCAGAAACAATTAAAAAATGGGAAAATTCTCCCGCAAACAAGTGGGAAACATTCAAGGAAAAAATCACAAAAATAGCGAAGGAGCAAATACCACTGAAGAAGAAGCACAAACATTTATGGTGGAATATGGAATGCGAAAAGGCAATTCAAGTTCGTACAGAAGCCTTTGCGAAGTACAGTTCAAATAAAAATGAGAAAACTCTTCAAAACTTTTTAGAAATACGGAAACTTTCAAATAAACTTATTAGACAAGAGAAGAGAAAGTATGTAACTCAGCAACTGGAATCAATAGAAGCAGATTTTAAAAATTATAATACGCATGGATTCTACAAAACTTTTGCAAACCAAATTAAAGGGTATATCCCTCAAAATGTCTGTTTTCGGAAATCAGATGGGAATCTGGCACTAAGCGACGAAGAAAACTGTGAAGAATTAGCCAAATATTTTGAAACGCTACTAAACTGTCCAGAACCAACAGAAGCTCTTCCAATATCCAGCACTAAAGCCCCGCAACAGCAAGACTCTGTACCGCCAACTGAAGAAGAAATTATCAAACACATAAACAAACTCAAAAATAACAAAGCATCAGGAGAAGATGGAATTGTAGCCGAATTTCTCAAAAGTCTAGGGTCTAACTCAAGAAATGAGCAAGTTAAAATTATTCAAAACATATGGGTTACTGAAGAAATACCAGAAGATTGGAAATGTGCCCTAATACATCCGTTACATAAAAAAGGGGATAAATCGGATGTGAACAACTATAGAGGAATCTCCTTACTTGCCGTCACATACAAGATATTATCAGCTTGTCTTCTTGAAAGAACACAAAAACTGCTAGAACCCAAAATCTCAGATTTCCAAGCTGGTTTCAGACCAAACAGATCATGTCCAGAACAAATTTTAAACTTGAAATTGATTACAAGGATGAGACAAATGCGAAGGAAGCCTACAGTATATGTCTTTATCGACTTTAAAAAGGCATATGATTCAATTCACAGACCCACACTATTTAAAATTCTTGAAGAACAAGGACTGGATAAGAAGACACGGAAGATCATAGAGCAGACATTAACAAATACAAAATGCAAAGTGAAATTCATGGGAAAACTTTCAAATCATTTGAGATAAAAACTGGGGTTAGACAAGGTGATGGATTATCACCTCTGTTATTTAACTTAGTTCTTGATAGAGTCATGGCAGAATGGGAAAAAGAACTCAAAAAAGAAAAGTACTGGAAACCAATATCACTGGGAACCAAAAAAGATGACCTACAAATCCCCTACTTAGCCTACGCAGACGATCTTGCAATAATGGCAGATTCTAGTGAAATGGCAGTCAAACAGATAGAAACCTTAAAAGAGTGTGCAGGAAAAGTTGGCCTACAAATATCTTTTGAGAAAACGGTGTTTACAACAACAAATCTAGAAATTTCTAAGTTACAAACCAAATATGGAGAAATTAAGAGGGTACCATACTTTATATATTTAGGAGAGATAATTTCTGAAAAATACTCACAACAAGAAAGAATATTAAAAGCTCGTAGGGGTCTAGGGCTGGTCCAAAACATTTACAATAAAAAATGTCTATCTATAAATACAAAAATTAAACATTATAAGTCGGTAATTAAACCAATGATGCTATACGCCAGCGAAACCTTGACACTTAAAAGGAAAACAGATATGGAAAACCTGAAGAAAGAGGAAAGGAAAATCATTAGGAAAATTCTGGGACCAAGATGGACCAAAGAGGGGTATAGATTACAGAAAAATTCTAAAATTGAAGAATATTCTAACATAGAGATAGACATGAGGAAGAGGCATCTAAAATTCTATGGCCACATAATGAGACTTCCCGATCACAGACTTACAAAAAAAATAGTAAGATACGTAGCATCCCTTGTTAATGGAGGAGAATGGATCAAAAATGTAAAGAAAGATCTGGAATTAGCCAACATTACTACTGAAGACATGAACAAAAGAAACAATTTCAAACTTAAAGTTGACAAATGGGAGGTCAAACCAGAGACAAAAGCGCCGAGAACTGGAACAAAATGGAGCGAAGAAAGAAAAGCTGAATTCTCGCAAAGAATGAAGACCTGGTGGGCAAACAAGAAGAATAAGAAGCCCCAGAAGTGAACCATCTTTACTTAGCGTCTTCCGTGTTGGGAGCTTTACGACTAATAATAATAATAATAATAATATATATATATATATATATATATATATATATATATATATATATATATCGTTGTTTCTGCCTCTGAATAAATTTTAACTTGATATTTACAGGGTGCTTTCTGATTATAATTTTCACTCTGTTTCAAAAAAAAGAAGAAAAAAAGTCTCTTAGTAATAAAATTTCCATTTATTAAAAAAAAATTTAATTTGTGTCAACAGTTACCAATTAGCAACTACTTCCACGCTCACATACTGTGATTAAATGTGTTAATGTTATTGATGGATCGCTAGTAAATAAAGTAAATTCTTAAGAAAAAGTTTTGAAATGAAATTCACGGTTCAACGTTCATTCATTAGAAACACAAGTATAAAGACAAATTATAGGACGGTACACTTAAACTACGAGTGCTAGCAGCTACGGACATGAGGTAAGAACTAACACAATGAGAGAAAGAGGAACGTGATGAAACTCAGTTTGTGGAGACAGAGGAAAAGAATGTGAGATGTGTGACTGAGAAACGAGAAGAAAGCGTAAGTAGGAGATAGAAGAATTTGCTTTACTGTTCGACAGAGGGATAAACAGGTCATATTAGTTTCTTTTTCGGGAAGCTTTCGTCGGGTAGTAGAAGGAACTGCTTTAGCTTCTTAAAAGCAGCAGAACACTGAGTTGTGCACAGCGTGTGCAGGAACTAATTCCAGATGCGAAGAGCAGCACTGTAGAATGAATTTGTTAAAGTTTTAATTTTATAGCTATCTTCTAGTGATCCTAGCGACATTATTTTCTCGACACAACTGATTAAAAAGACCGACTTCAATTTCTGATTATAAGATGTGACAATTTAAGCTTTCCCTTCATCACATTGCCTACACCAATTGCATTATCATTATGCTTCGTTGATACTGCTAGTACGTTTTCATTTTTCTTTAGGAAGTATGACACAAAAGAGTTTGTATTACTAGCACCACACATTGAGGAGTATCTGTCTCTTATGTTACATGGAAGTGTTTCCTTTGGAAGCTCCTCTTTCTGCTTTTCTCAGCGTCCCCATGTACGAATTTCATTTCCTGCAGCAGTGACTGAGCGCACTTCACGCTACTAAACCAGTTATTACCTTTCACATCTGTATTTATTCCAGAATTCTGTTCCATTAATGTCAACACACCATCTTTAGCATCATCACCGACACGAAGCTTTTCTTCAGGCTGTTGTTCGACATACGATTCCAAATGAACTGTAGAGCCAGTCTCAACATCAACAAGAGCAAGTATATGGAAGCTATATTTTCTTGGTTTCCTTGGAGTCTACTGCCTCATTGATAGTTAGGTCCTCACTTGGAGGGGAAAATCAATAAATTTATTAACCCTAAGTTCAAATACATTTGTGATGGGAACATGCTTATCTTCACCCTTCTGAAAATCATTCGCATTTACATTATAAAAAGACAAACAAAGGAACTGAAAACGAAATCTGTTCTGGCTTACAGTAAGAAAACAACAATCCAGTCCATTGCCTTTCGAGGTATCCTACAGCTGCTTCAGATTCTTTCTTTAAGAACTCATCATACCAGCGACAAAGGATGCCGATGAGGCATCTTATTTCTTTGCTGTCAATCACACATCTCTTGAACGAATGTTTTCAATGTTAGTTCATGTTTTCAGTGTTACAACATGAAACAACATTTTGCATTACGTCAGTGCTTCTCTTGAAGTCTTGACCGAAGTAACACTGTCTTTCCTTCCACGAAGATGAATAATTATGTTACTTTATGGAGTATTCAAATATTTTGGAGGAGATTTAGTGGTTCGTCTGTTTCACAATCCATGCAGCTTATCACTCAATTCAGGCGAAGTGGATCTATCTTTCTGCGATCATTTGCGGTCATGTCATTAGCATCATGATTACCTTTACCAAAACACACCTCCTCTTCCTCCTCAAGTATCCGCAGACTAACATTCGTATCTTGTCGTTTCTGTCTTCTGGCTTACTGACATTTTACTAGTTACATATACAGGCGAGTGGATGACAACTGTGTGCTGAAAAATAATGCTTCCGAATTTCATTTTTAAATAAAACAAACGTTACTAACATTCTACTTCTTCATTCTTAATGACTACATATTTGCGGCATTCTGCCGCTAGAGGGCATCGAATAGCAGCGTGTAACATGCCGGTTTGTAACGTAACGATGTCGGTGTGTCAGAAAAAGTATGCTGGAATCGAGTTTCCAACTCGAAGATTTCTGCCAGACACGGAGCACTCTCTCTTTCGGCGTGAAATACCAGACAACATTTGAGCGCTGCTGCATCTGCAACAATACGACGCCTTGGGTCCAGTATCACAGATCATCCACCATGTAGTCCATACTTACCCATATGATTTTTGTCTGTTTCCAAAACGTAAACAACAGCTTCGAGGACTTCAGTTTGATAGTGAAGAGGCGGTGCAGGCAGAAGTGAAGTCGTGAGTAGTAGGGCAATGCAGGTTTTGGTGCACTTTTGATATTAGATTGATGTCAAATTAATTATAAGATTAATTAATACCTCAAAAGGTTGTGGTGCAATGTGATATTAGATTAATGTCAAATTAATTATGCAGATTAATTAATAACTCAAATAGGTTGTGCACTTGAGATATCAGATTGATGTCAAATTAATTATGCAGATAAATTAATACCTCAACTAGTCATCCCCTGATGATGTCATGTATATCCCCCACCACTGGGAAATTCCCTCCCCAAACCCAAAAAATGGCAGGAAAATCAAATGTTTGTAGGAAACTAAAAAATTGCAGGAAATTCAAAATTTTGTGGGAAATTTAAATACGAATTACATTGTATGGCAGGGGATATTATAATAATACATTCTTTATTTATATAAATTGAATTTGCATATCATCTTGGGAATGTTGAGACCATCTAACTATGACATCACAATCCAAGACATAACAATAATATATTCTTTATTTAGATAAATTCAGTCTGTGTGTCATCTTTGGAATATTCAGACAGTCAAACTATGACATCGCAATCCAAGAATACTGGAGCAGCCTAGTTCCCCTCCACCTATTGGCTGGAGATATTCAGTAATATTGATTGCAGCGTAAGGAATATTGTTCAAACAATTTTTCAGATATTGTTTGTTTACTTGTTTATTTATTTATTTATACAAACAGTAAAAGCCAATGCATTGTGGAATATTGTTTATTTCAACAATTTGAGTTTGGCAGGTGTAGCTCTCATTGACTGAGCGCTAGACAGTAGTTGCATCCAGTTTTGTCAGTAACTGCTGGATGTAGAGAGGATATTTTCGCTATTAGTCTAGCTCTGAACAATTGCCCCAGTCAGTCTAACCAATAGGCATATACAGTAAAGATGGGTAACAATAATCTGAAAGGAAGCTTTCATTGAAATACAGAGGAGTAGCCTCCTGCCAATCTATAAATGAATAGCTGCTGGTAGGAGTATAAAGCTAGGCAATAGCATTATAACAGCGACCCACTGTCCAAGAGCGGCTATAAATTCCTGCCCATATATACATGACTTCTGTAGCAACAGCACTGGGGAATAAAACATACTTATACCTATTTACAGGTCGTATTCCAGCCAACAAAAACATGGGAAGTATATTGTACAATATTTTTTATGATTCCAGTGTTCGTTATTTTACTTAAACACGCATCTCACGACAAAAAAGCTGACAAGTCATCTCCGGTCTAGTTCAGCGCCATCTACTAAGTGTATTGTGTATCTGAAGAGCTGGCCAGCTGCATCTTTTCTTTGGAATCACCACAAATTCCAGTTGCTGATCCCTCATGAACACTCCTGCCCCTGGCTGTGGCGCATTTCAGACATGTAAGTGCAGCTTGGACTAAGTGCAGTTCCACCCCTGACGCAGACTCCCCAATTTAAAAAATTCAGTATAAAAAATTCGAAACACAGATGTTACCTTGTCAAAACACCTCGAATTTTCCATGTAGAATGTAGATTCCTCCCTTTTATATGAGTTATTTTCGAAGACAGAAGAAATCGGGCCTTACATGAGTTTTCACACTGCTATTTTATTATCAGCTTAATATCAACAAAATATGGTGTGCATTGATATAAAAAGGAGGAACAGATGGAAGAGAACAGACAAAAAGGGAGGCGACTGCAAAATGGAGATAAAAACTGTAAAAAAGTAGTAGACACAAAAATTACACAATGGACAATTAAAGAAAACAAGGCAAAGTATGGCCAGATCATAAAAGTATCGATGGACGGTATAGCACATAACAATCACTGACAGTAACACTATGTACAAGTCCAGCACACAATTAAAATCACAGCTCTTGACACATGGGAGAACAGCACCAAACACAACACTGATGTAGCGCACTGATTACGATGAGCAAACTGAGGGGATCTGCTAAGGGCATTGAGATGATGGAGAAGGGAGGGGTGGAGAGGGGGAAGATGGGCAGTGGGGCGTGCAGAAGAGGGCTGAGGTGGGAAGAACACGGGAGAGAAACAGTCGAGGAGGGGGTGCAGGGTCTCAGGAGTGGGGGTGGGAAGGAGGAAAATCCCCTCTGGAGAAGGAGGGCATGCTCTGTTGTCGAAAATAATTCGTGTAAAATGGAGGAATCTACATTTCACATGAGAAGTTCAAGACATGTTGACAAAACAACATCCCCATTTTGTTTGGGTAAAGTGGATTTTTTAAATTGAGTGGTCTATGTCAGCGATTGAACTGCAGTTCCACTCTTCCTCGCGTTGTGCCATAGCCATTGGTAGGAGCAGTCACGAGGGGTTGGCGACCAGAAGTCGTGGCAGTTAAAAAGTTCTGGCTGGCCAGCTCTTCAGGTACACAATAAACTCAGTAGATGGCGCTGGACTAGATTCGAGGTGACTTATCAGCTATTTTGTCTTGAGGTGCTGTGTTCAAGTAAAATAATGAACACTGGATTTGTAGAAAGTATCTTACCATGTATTTTTCATGTTTTTGTTGACTAGGATGTGATCTGCGACTCATAAATAGTTATAAGTTTGTTTCATTCCCCAATGATGTCGCTACTGGATTCCTGTATGTAGGGGCAGCGATCTACTGGCGCACTGTGTCCTCGATGGGTCAGTTGGATAGAGCGTCTTATATATACAATAAAAGAAAATAATACAGTTGCGTTGGAACCTGGGCAATAGTTACTGGACGCACCATCCATGCTTTCCGTCTCCATGACTTCTTTCTCAGAGTTTATGATAATAACGTGCTGCTCACTAACACCCTGAAATAGGTTGTACTTAAGTTCGACCGGTAACTAACGTGGATAACGCACTTACCAATCATCCAACAGAAAGCCCATACTAGTACTAAAACTACTAATTGGGCAATCACGAGAACTATGCTGTCCTCTATCCTTCACACATACAAACCCCTGATTTGTCTCATTCTTTCCTATGCCAATGTTGTCTAGATATCTCCCGACCCAAGCTCTGTAAGTCCCTCCAAATCCTAGAACACCATGCTTTCTGCCTCGCTTTTCACATCTGCTTACCTTCCCCACAAGGATCCTTTACTCACTCATCACATTCCCGCCCCTCCTCAATCACATAGAGCACCTCTGGATAATCTCCATCACCTGCAAACTCGATTCCAACAGTCCTATTGTGTCTTCTCTCCTATCCAATCCTTTGGTGCTGCTGCACTTCTACCTACACATCCCACCAACATTCCACCTGCACACTCTCGATATCCTCTCACAGAGAAATTTCAACCACGTCCCTCTCTCATACATAAACTCCGCCCCAAAATATACCTCTTCTACCAACACTGACTCCATCCTACCCTGTTAAGTCCCATAGTGCTTAGAGCCATTTGAACCATCCATCCTGCCCCCTCCATCCTTCCAGGTCCTCGCTCTCCTGATCTTTCCCCTCTCACACCTCCTCCTTTTCCCCCTCCCAGTCGCTCCCTACTCCCTTTTGCTTTCAAATTCACAAAGCTCAATGCCAGCTAGCTCTCTCTTCTTAGCTCAATGCCAGCTAACCCTTTCTTCCTGCTCTCTTCCTGTCCCCCAAGATCCTTCTCTAACTAATTATCATTGCCACATCAATTCCTACCCCCATCACTCTCCTATCTTTGTCTGTAACTACTTTTACTTTCATCTACCATGCCAGGTACTTTCGAGTTATAGTGAAAGTGTGCAGTGCTCCGTTTTTAATAATCAGTGTCTCTTCTGTGTTGTTCGATGTTTTAAGTCTTTGAGTTTTTTAAACCGTTCTGTCTGACCACTTTTTTATCACTGATTTTAAACCATTCACCCTGCCTCATTACTTTAGTCACTCCTCATATTTCGCCACTAATTTAATAACCATTGTCATCATGTCCATATGTTTACATGTTAGTGCCTAAGTGTTTATAATCACCTGGCTGAAGAGCAGGCAGAGTGTACTGCTGTCAGCACCCCTCCCCCACCCACATGGAAGAGGGGTGATTAAATCACAATAAAGTGACAATGGATCGCTGTTCTGATATTATTACTCAGCCTTATGTTCCTCCCAGCAGCTATTAATTGTAGATTGGCAGGAGGCTACTCTCCCATACATTGGTAAAAGTTTGTTGTCCTATTATTGTTACCCATCCTTCTCACATAGGAATACTGGCCAGACTCTCTGGAGCAGCTCATCAGTGCTCGACCAATGGCGAAAATATCCACTCTACAGCCAGCAGTTATTGACAAAGTTGGATTGGGCTACTGTATAGTGCTTGATCAAGAGTAAGTACGCCTACCTCACTCAAATTATTTAAGTAAACAATATTCCACACTGCAATGGCTTCTGCAAATTATTTAAAAAAATAAACAAATAAACAAACAATATCGAAATAACTGTTTGAACAATATCCCATGTACTGAAATCGACTTGATCAGTTATTCCCCGCCAATAAGAGGAGGGCAGTTAGACTGCACCAGTATTCTGTGTTGGCCATTTTGGATTCTGATGTCATAATTAGACTGCGTCAGTATTTCCAAGATAATATACAAATTGAATTTCTATACACTGTATAATATGTGGCATACAATGTATTTAGCATTTGGATCTACCGCCAAAATACGACTTTCCCATGAGATTTTGAATTTTCCACCATGCTTCGAATTGATCACCAAAATGTGAATTTCTGAACATCTTTTTGGGTGTGGTGAGGGGATTTCCCAGCGAGTTGGTGAGGGAAGGAGCACGTGCAGGCCAGGGAAAACCTATGACGTCATCAGGGGGTGGGGGTAATTAATTGCTCTATTAATTAGTTTTATATCAGTTTTATATCAAAAGTCCAAATATAAACTATGACTGTTAGGTGACTGTTAATGAGGTAGCCACCTGCTCGCTATTAAATGTAACTAGTTTTGAAAAGTATTAAAATGATAGTTAATAAACAAAGCACCTCAACACTATGGGCTTATGAATTAGTGACAGCCAGCATGCAGTCGTTGAGGAACCGCTTCATTCACAGAAGGAGCGGGTGACCTGTGCATTATTGCAGTGGCACATCAATGGACCAACTTCTTTTTTGACAGTACTGTCACCAGACAAGTGTACCAGCTATCGTTTCATGAATTCGTGGAACCAGTTGGATGTTGAGGCACTGACAACTGGCAACATGCCACATGTCTAAAGCGAGTATGGCTGCAATAGAAACATTTTTTCCGCAACAGAGTGACAACGAAGTTATTATAGCCCACATGGACACCTGACCTGTCTCCTATACCCCCTCACTCTTTTCCATGGGGTCACCTTAAAGTTAATGTTTACGAGACCAAAATATGCAATATCGACGAGTTGCGTGACAACATCTGTTGTAAGGTCTAGGCAGTCATATTCAATACTCTGACAGCAACATACAGCGCTGTGTAGAACTGTGTACACATACTGATGCTGAGGAGTAAGCGTTTAAGGAGACGAAACAGCTAAGGTCGTCAGTCTCCTATTTAACCTTCAGGACAGACGTAGAAGAATACAAAATCTGTCTGCGTGTAGAGTAAATGCCATGTGCATGTGTGAGAAAATGTTCTAATTGTTTGTGTAGGGTGTATCTGAAGTGACAAAAGGGAACCAGCCCGGTACTCACCTTGTGGAATGTGGGAAGCAACCTAAAGCTACATTCACCTAGGCCAGCACACCGACTCCTCGTCATTAAATCACAGGCTGGATTCGATCTGGGGCTGGAATTCCTGCCCATCTTGGAAGCAATCGTATTTACGCACGTGTCTATATGCCCAGACGGTTGTGCATATACCTTCATTTGTCAACAATAATGTTATGTACGAGATTGGTTTCGATTCCTCTTTAATTAAGAGGACTGCACTTTTCGGCTCTGTAAGTGCAGAACAGGGAATCAGTGATCATAAGGCCGTTGCAGCATCCCTGAATATGGAAGTTAATAGGAATATAAAAAAAGGGAGGAAGGTTTATCTGTTTAGCAAGAGTAACAGAAGGCAGATTTCAGACTACCTAACAAAACGAAAATTTCTGTTCCTACACTGACAATGTTGAGTGTTTATGGAAAAAGTTCAAGGCAATCGTAAAATGCGTTTTAGACAGGTACGTGCCGAGTAAAACTGTGAGGGACGGAAAAACCCCACCGTGGTTCAACAACAAAATTAGGAAACTACTGCGAAAGCAAAGAGAGCTTCACTCCAAGTTTAAACGCAGCCAAAACCTCTCAGACAAACAGAAGCTAAACGATGTCATAGTTAGCGTAAGGAGGGCTATGCGTGAAGCGTTCAGTGAATTCGAAAGTAAAATTCTATGTACTGACTTGACAGAAAATCCTAGGAAGTTCTGGTCTTACGTTAAATCAGTAAGTGGCTCGAAACAGCATATCCAGACACTCCGGGATGATGATGGCATTGAAACAGAAGGTGACACCCGTAAAGCTGAAATACTAAACACCTTTTTCCAAAGCTGTTTCACAGAGGAAGACCGCACTGCAGTTCCTTCTCTAAATCCTCGCACAAACGAAAAAATGGCTGACATCGAAATAAGTGTCCAAGGAATAGAAAGCAACTGGAATCACTCAACAGAGGAAAGTCCACTGGACCTGACGGTATACCAATTCGATTCTACACAGAGTACGCGAAAGAACTTGCCCCCCTTCTAACAGCCGTGTACCGCAAGTCTCTAGAGGAACGGAAGGTTCCAAATGATTGGAAAAGAGCACAGGTAGTCCCAGTCTTCAAGAAGGGTCGTCGAGCAGATGCCTAAAACTATAGACCTATATCTCTGACGTCGATCTGTTGTAGAATTCTAGAACATGTTTTTAGCTCGCTTATCATGTCTTTTTTGGAAACCCAGAATCTACTCTGTAGGAATCAACATGGATTCCGGAAACAGCGATCGTGTGAGACCTAACTCGCTTTATTTGTTCATGAGACCCAGAAAATATTAGATACAGGCTCCCAGGTAGATGCCATTTTCCTTGACTTCCGGAAGGCGTTCGATACAGTGACGCACTGTCGCCTGATAAACAAAGTAAGAGCCTACGGAATATCAGACCAGCTGTGTGGCTGGATTGAAGAGTTTTTAGCAAACAGAACACAACATGTTGTTATCAATGGAGAGACGTCTACAGACGTTAAAGTAACCTCTGGCGTGCCACAGGGGAGTGTTATGGGACCATTGCTTTTCACAATATATATAAATGACCTAGTAGATAGTGTCGGAAGTTCCATGCGGCTTTTCGCGGATGATGCTGTAGTATACAGAGAAGTTGCAGCATTAGAAAATTGTAGCGAATGCAGGAAGATCTGCAGCGGATAGGCACTTGATGCAGGGAGTGGCAACTGACCCTTAACATAGACAAATGTAATGTATTGCGAATACATAGAAAGAAGGATCCTTTATTGTATGATTATAAGATAGCGGAACAAACACTGGTAGCAGTTACTTCTGTAAAATATCTGGGAGTATGCGTGCGGAACGATTTGAAGTGGAATGATTATATAAAATTATTGTTGGTAAGGCGGGTACCAGGTTGAGATTCATTGGGAGAGTCCTTAGAAAATGTAGTCCATCAACAAAGGAGGTGGCTTACAAAACACTCGTTCGACCTATACTTGAGCATTGCTCATCAGTGTGGGATCCGTACCAGATCGGGTTGACGGAGGAGATAGAGAAGATCCAAAGAAGAGCGGCGCGTTTCGTCACAGGTTTATTTGGTAACCGTGATAGCGTTACGGAGATGTTTAGCAAACTCAAGTGGCAGTCTCTGCAAGAGAGGCGCTCTGCATCGCGGTGTAGCTTGCTGTCCAGGTTTCGAGAGGGTGCGTTTCTGGATGAGGTATCGAATATATTGCTTCCCCCTACTTATACCTCCCGAAGAGGTCACGAATGTAAAATTAGAGAGATTCGAGCGCGCACAGAGGCTTTCAGACAGTCGTTCTTCCCGCGAACCATACGCGACTGGAATAGAAAAGGGAGGTAATGACAATGGCACGTAAAGTGGCCTCCGCCACACACCGTTGGGTGGCTTGCGGAGTATAAATGTAGATGTAGAAGGTTATTGTAACTGGGCCATTTATGAGTGGGACAACCTGAGTCATTTTATTCTAGAAAATGTATATTCCGTTATCGTTTCTAAAGTTTACAGGAAAGACCATTAACTTCTTATCAAAAATCATTTAGATTTGCAAAATATTCGTCTATGAACACACTCCAGAATCATAGTAAAGTTGTGTAACCTGTATCATTTGTTCCTAATTACGATGCTCTTCAATAATGTCCAATAGAATCAATTTTGGTTATGAAATTACTTACCAAAGTATAGAAATTTGTGGAATTTCTGAGTTATGGTACAAACGTTCCAACTTTTGCCCATGCAGATTTAGTGTTAAAAAGTACAGAAATCTGAACTGAATTTGATGAGTAATGAAAGTTGTAGTTGCTCATTCCTACTATGACAAAAGTCATATGTTTAAATGACAGCCACGACATTATATACACCCATACAGGGTGACGGTTTAAAAATATTAGGGCAGGGGTAGCATTTCAGAAAGGCACATCGCCAAAATCAGTTGATCGAGTGATGCAAACGACAGTGGTCGTATAACAAGGAAGGTGGAAAACGGAATCGTCTTTTAACAAATTTGTAGAGGCATTTCAGAAGGTATACGCATACCAGGTGAGATTCTGATAGAAATTCATGAAATTTCATAACTCATGTTAAGTATCGATTTTTGTTTTAAATTATCGAATAGTAACTACATAATAAAACATGAGGAAAATTTGCCCTAAAATGTGAGCAAAGAAATAAAATAAAATAAAAGAAGGGTTTTAAGGTATTACATGCATATTCCGATTATACAGGGTGAACATTAATAAAACCGACAAACTGCATGGACGGATTCCTGACTGGAACTGGAGGAAGAAAAGCCCTATGAACATGTGTCTGGAAATGGATGGTGTGCATGATACGACAACAAATCGTCCAGGAACAAACTCAGAGCTGCAGCGCATCCACATCGCAAAACACGTAGAAAGTGGTTTCCTTACGATTGCAAACGACAGGGATAGTAGCGGTTGTCACGCAATATACAAAATTGTAGTTTGGCTTACACCATATTGGCAGGCCATTTGACTGTATCTTGTACTAGAGTTCGTCTCAATATCCTGTAGAACCCAGTCCTCCAAATCTGGTGGTTTAGTAAACAAAAAAATATAAGTAAAATATTAGGCCCTATAAAAATTTCAGAATTTTGAAAATGAAGAACTTACAGTTACGTATTTAGGACATGGTGAAGCATATCAGGAACAATGAGGAAAATAAAGACTGCAATTCTTTGCACATATTTACAAATGGTTCAAATGACTCTGAGCACTATAGGACTTAACATCTGAGGTCATCAGTCCCCTAGAACTTAGAAGTACTTAAACCTAACCAAACTAATGACATCACTCACATCCATGCCCGAGGCAGGATTCGAACCTGCGACTGTAGCGGTGGTGCGGTTCCACACTGAAGCGCCTAGAACCACTCGGTCACACTGGCCGGCACATATTTACAGAATGGCTGACAATAGACCAATGAAAATGCTGAAAATTGTGGTGTTCCCAAGGGAGATCACTTGAAGACCATTGATAAACATTAATGATAAATAAACATTTGGACAATATGCAAAAGAGAACACTTCATTTAAGCGTTTTCTCATTCAGAGTACATTATACAAGTGACAAAGTGGAGCCACTGTAAGCATAATACATATTTATATCATGCAGAATCCATAATAAACCAACAAGAATAAATAAAAATGAATTAACTCTCAACAAAACAGGACTGCAAATAAATTTGGGGAAAAAATAAAGAAACCACTTGGATTTAAGATGTCAAGAAAGACTTGAAAAGGAACAATGTAAAATGAAGAAGAACTTATTGAACGGGAAAGAGAATATGATGAAGAAAATAGACACAAAGTACTCTGAAGAAAGGAAAAAGGGACACAGTGAAACATTGATAGAATCCTGAAAGAAAAGGGAGAAGCTACGAAAGATGAAGATACGAAACTGAATTATGTTCCTTAGGCTCACCTAAAGCAGAAAGAAAGAAAAGAAAGAGTTGGAAGAGGTCTGTATGTTACATGTAAAAAAATGTTTTCCAAAAGTTAAACCTCAGAACTAAGGGAAAGAAAGAAAGAAATCTGTGACGGAGAAACTGCAGAAGAAAGATTCGATGTGGATCACAGGGCTTTTAAAAACGTTAACAGTATACGAGATCGGTGCTAAATTGTCTTTGCACTATGTACAACGGAATATGCCTGTTGTTCTGATAGAACAGTAAGTATCGAAAGGTACAGCTGCATCCATGGACGAAAAGGGAACAAAAGGTGTTGAATACGTGCTGAATAAAACGCCACGGAAAGGAAAAGTAAGAGAACAAAGAGACACGAACATTGCCACCGTTTGGAAGGGACTGGTGGGAGAGGGGTACCGACAGAGGTTGGTGCATACCGCGCAGCTACACAGTGGCGAAGAATGCGGCAGGACAGACACACGCGGCGCGCAGCGGCGGCCATTTGTGCGGCGGTAGCCGTGACGTCACGTCTGCGGGCGGTCAGTGACTCTGGTCTGGTCTGGGTGGCCCGGGGCGCGACACCGCCGGACCCGGGCTCCAAAAAAACCGGACGGCTGCCGCCGCTGCAGCGCGCTGCCCGCTGCAAAACTCTGCTCTGCTCTACTGACGACACGGTAAACGCTTCAAGTGTTACGCGTCCTAAGCTGCATCCAAACTTGCAACGGAGGCATGTACGTTGCTGACCATTAAAAATGCGACACTATCTGGCGGTTCTTCTTATTTGTGGCCTGAAAGAATTGGTTTAACTGACATAAGTCCTACCTACAGTTCCACAACGAAGTCGTATTGGGGATCCAGATTTGCATCTGACTGCCTGTTCTCACTTAATGCCTACAGTAATTAAAGTTCTGCTGCTTCAGGAGTATAATAATGCAAAGACTAATGCACAATAAACAAAGAATAATTGTCTCTCCCTACTACAGTCTAACACAGTCATGAGACTCTTGAGTCTTGTTATACGCTGCGACAGCAGCGCTCCAGGTGGCCAACAAGTTACACGTCTGAATACGATATCGGATGAGTGCGAATGGTATGGTTTATGTTGATCTGTAACGCACTTTTTTAGACTGTGGAGCGGACGCAGTGCCTTGAAAGCGGCAGTAAATAATAATGGCATAACATTTGCCTCTCTTTAGTTTCCTGGGGACACCGGGAGGAATTACAAAAAATGGTTCAAATGGTTCTGAGCACTATGGGACTTAACTTCTGAGGTCATCAGTCCACTAGACCTTAGAACTACTAAAACCTAACCAACCTAAGGACATCATACACATCCATGCCCGAGGCGGGATTCGAACCTGCGACCGGAGCGTTCGAGCGGTTCCAGACTGTAGTGCCTAGAAACGCTCGGCCACCCCAGCCGGCGGGGAATTACACAGCAGGCCTACATTACAGAACAGTTAATTTACGATTCTCTCGTAACTTACACATACGTATTGATGAACGTCATTTTCTTTTAAGAGCAAAAAAAGAAAAAGGCTAGGAAACAACTGAAGACTTGACGTTTTGCAGAGATCTTACTGAAGAACTTGAAGTTTTGTTCACTAAACTTCCAGTCAAATCAGTGAATATGGAATGGAAGAAATTTGTGTAGAGTGCAATACCTACATTATTTCACGCACCAAATAAGCCACCACTACTGTAGGTGGTGGAAAAACTACACAGATGTGCCAATAAAATGTCGAAAGCGATTAAACTGTTTCCCAGCACAGAAGAAACTACTGTTGCCAGAACTATCAAACGGCAAGAATTGTGAACACATTTGCCTTTGAAGCCGAAGTAGTTACATTTACAAAAATGTTACTGCACTGGAAAGTCGAGTGAAGTGTACGACTGTGCGATCATTAGACTCCAGATAAAATTATAACGTCTGAAGGAAGTGCCTATCGTAATAACAACATAAAAAAATGGTTCAAATGGCTCTGAGCACTATGCGACTTTACTTCTGATGTCATTAGTCGCCTAGAACTTAGAACTAATTAAACCTAACTAACCTAAGGACATCACACACATCCATGCCCGAGGCAGGATTCGAACCTGCGACCGTAGCGGTCGCTCGGCTCCAGACTGTAGCGCCTAGAACCGCACTGCCACTCCGGCCGGCCAATAACAACACACAAAAGCAGAAACATACGGTTCTCATGCACGAAATATGTATTTATATTCTATTGAGTTCAGCGGTATAAGCAGCAATTATACACAAATTCGAAAGATACACACATTCGAAAGTATTTCTTCACGAATAAGTTGTAGCTTATGACAGTGTATTAATAAAATTCGGACATTTTTACATTTATTTCACGTTCATTCATGTCCCTCGAAAATTTACTAATGCTTGGAACACAGAAATCTAATAATTACTTCGTTAATTAAGTATAAAACTAATTAAAACAAACTTTAATCTTATGGAAGCTTTCTTGCCGCTAGGGGTGCTACTGTCGCTCCAACTGTCAAACGACAACAATTTAATCAGCAGTTAGCGTGACGATTGTACAAGTTAGATTGTGTCCTTACAAACGAAATATTCATTACATAAAAATAAAACTAGCACCACATCCTGGTCGAAATTAAAGTTTGCGCAGCCATTTAATTCCTCACACCAAGTCAAAGAAAATCATTGAATTACTGAAACTAATCATTCGTACAAATTTGAAAACAAATACGCAACTAGTAATATCAATCTGTATTTAATTGAAATTCAGTTGATACGACTCTCTGTTACACTGGCCTTGAGCATATGAAGAACTAACATCAATCTAGAATGGACACAAGAGAAAGACTGATGCTTTGCAATTTACTTCTGATCTTCTTTTTGCTCAGTAACAGCGTATGGTTGTGCTGTCTGCGCCGTTGTTACGTTGTTGTCACTGCTCACGCTTCCTCCAACTAGGAGTTGAGAAAGGCTCAGTAGCTCTTAATAGCCCAGAATATGTGAGACATTTTGCAAATCAATTAATAATATCATTATTCCTGTAATGCAGTCTTTATTCGATCGCCTAGCAAACAGTTTTACCACATTAACCTAGCGCTTCTACTTAAGGTAGGGAAATTAAAGAAAAAGTATTTTGGATGAGTGTAGCAGAACCTTTACACCGATAAAGGAAGCATGCAGTAAATGCGAAATCGACATTTAATACATTAGACAGAGTGAGTCCGTGATGATGTTACAAGTTTTCAGGGATGATGGAGAAGGGTAAATGTATCAGTTTGAGGTAAGGGACCCTGGTACGGAAAAGACCGAGTCGAAAGTTAGCAGTAAAAATTGTTCTGAGACCTCTGACAATGGACCTCTTACGCTGTAAGCTATTTATTTCCATGATCATCTACGTTATACTCCGCATGCCACCTAATGGTGTGTGGTGGAGGGTACTGTCGGTAAATCTCTTCGTGGTGCATAACGCCTGTCTTGTAACGTCTGCCAGTGGAGTTTGTTTAGCATCTCCGTAACGCTCTCTCGCCAGCTAAACGATCGCGTGGCGAAACGCACCGCTTTTCGTTGGATCTTCTCTATCTCCTCTATCAGTCTCAGGTAGATGAACAATAGTCAATAATCGGGCAAACAAGCGCCTTATAAGCCACCTCTTGCGTGGATGAGTTAAATTTCCTTAAAAGTCTCCCGATGAATCTGAGTCTGGTGTCTGTTTTTCCCACTATCTGTTTTATACGGTCATTCCACTTAAGGTCGCTCTTGATAGTTACGCCTAGATATTTTACGGCAGAGGCTGTCTCCAGCTGTTTGTCATCATCGGTGAGGCTGTACAGTAGTGGATTTCTTTTCCTATGTAAGCGTAATATGTTACATTTATTTACCTTGAGCGTCAATTGCCAGAGTTTGCACCATTCTCTGCAGGTCGTTCTGCAAATTCTTACTATCTTCTGATGTTGCTACTTTGGTACGAACAGCAGCATCTTCTGCGAATAGCCATTAAGAGCATCCGAAGATATATATATAGTAAACATCACCGGTCCTATCACACTTCTCTGTGATACTCCGGATATTACCTTTACATCTGTCGATTGACTTCCGTTAAGAGCGACGTGTTGAGTTCTATCTCCAATAAAGTATTGATTTCAATCGTAGGTCTGCTCCGATACTCTGTAAAAGGGTATTTTTGTCGTTAAACGGCAATACTGGACGGTGTCAAACGCCTTACTGAAATCAAGGACCACGGAATCAGCCTGAACGCCGTTGTCCACTGCGCTGTGGATCTCATGGAGGAACAGAGCGAGCTGAGTTTTGAAGTGTCTCTGATTACGGAATCCATGTTGATTTTTGTAGAGGAGATGTTCATTTTCCAAGAACGTCATAATTCTTGAGCATAAAACATGTTCCATAATTCTACAACAAATTGACGTCAACGATACAGGTATATAATTGTGTGGATCTGTCTTACGGCCCTTCTTATAAACGGGAATGACCGGCGCTTTTTTCCAGTCGTTAGGTACCTTTCGTTGCTCAAGCGATTTACGATAAATTATTGCTAGAAGGGGAGCAAGTTCTTTCGCATAATCCTTATAGAATCTTATAGGTATCTCACATGATCCTAAAACCTTTCATCTACTAAGCGATTGTAGCTACTTTTCAGTTCCGCGATCGGTTACCTCAATATCTGCCATTTCGACGTTCGCACGACGATTGAAAGGAGGGACAGTGTTACGATGTTTCGCCGTGAAACAGGAAGATCGAATTCAGTACTTCGGCCTTTTCTCTGTTATCTTCCGTTTCGGTGACGGTGTAGTCGCTTTTTGAATGAATAGATGCTTTTGACCCTCTTACTGATTTTACATACGACCAAAAGCTCTTAGGATTTTTACTTAGGTCGGTTGACAACCTTCCTTTCAAAATCATTGAACGCTTCTCTCAATTCTCTCCTTATGCTCATTTTCCCTTCGTTCAGCTTTTGTTTGTCAGCTAGGTTTTTACTTCTCTCGAATCTGAGATGAAGTGCTCTCTGTTTACGTAGTCCTTTTCTAACACGAATATTAAACCATGGTGGGTCTTTCCCATCCTTTAAAACCTTACTCGTGACATACTTGTCTAGGGCATATTGAACGATGCCTTTGAATTTTTCTATTTGTTTTTCGCATCTGCGTCCTCGTCACCGAATTTTTGATGCTGACTGGTGAGATATTCTGAAATTTGTATCCTGTCACATTTGCTGAGCAAATATATCTTCCTACCTTTCTTAACATTCCTTGTAGGATCCGTCGTCATAGATGCTGTCACAGCCATATGATCACTGATACCTTCCTTTACGTTAACTGGTTCGATAAGTTCAGGTCTGCTTGTTGTCAGGAGGTCTAAGACGTTACCCTCACGCGTTGGTTCTCTAACTATCTGCTCAAGCTAATTTTCGGACAAGACATCCAGACCAATGCCACACGATTCTCTGTCTCTGGCACCAGGTTTGATGACGTAACGCTCCCAATATATACCTGGGAAGTGGAAGTCGCCCCCTATAACATCGGGATGATCAGGAAAATTACTAATGATATTCTGCAAGTTCTGTCCAAAGCGCTCTACAACTACAGATCCTGACCCAGGGGGTCTATAATGCATTCGATCACCATTTTTGACCGTTCTTCGGTAGTCAGTTTCACCCAGATTAATTCACATTCGGAATCCGTGATAACCTCGCTAGATTTTATCGAATTTTTTACTGCAATATTTTCGGAGATGGTAGTATGGACTAAAACAAGAAAAAATTGTCCAGAAAATATGGGCTTTAAAACGCAAACCTTCAGAGTTATGAGCTCTTGTTCAGTAGAAGAAATGTGTTCACAGTAGTAAACATGAACGAGTGATCAAAGCACTTCAGTGCCCACAATTACTGTACAATTTTTGTCGTGTTTTGGCCCACAGTACCTCCTCACAAAATATGGAAAATAATTAGCCTGCAGTAAAACGGGGTCACTGTCGGAAGTATCAGAAAGATTTCGTGTTACGACATGTGACTCAGTCGTTTCCAGATTAGGGTTTCTTACCTCCGTTTGATATTTACCCTTGTTCACCATCCTTGGAAGTTTGTAACGTCACCGTTGAATCACCTTTTATGCTTGGATATGTAAAAGATTAATATGACGTTGCAACTTCACAAAGTACGTAGGAGCAACTCCTTGAACGAGGAATGGATTTAATTATCCCTTAGTAAAAATAAACTAATTCTTATACTAATTTATTTTTCAGTTCAGGTACATTATGAGGTGACAAAAGTCATGGGATAACTCTTAATATCGTGTTGGACCATCTTTTGTCAGGCGTTGTCCAACTCGACTTGTCATGAACTCAACAAGTCTTTGGAAGTCCCCAGCAGTGCCTGACGGAGGGTTCATCGAACCACCTTCACAATTCTCTATTATTCCAATCTCGTATAGCGCGCGGAACGAAACCAACACATATAACTTTCCGTACGAACTCTGATTTCCCTTATTTTATCGGGGTGATCGTTCCTTCCTATGTAGGTCGGTGTCAACTAAATATTTTCACTTTCGGAGGAGAAAGTTGGTGATTGGAATTTCGTGAGAAGATTCCGTCGCAACGAAAGGCGCCTTTCTTTTAATGATGTCCAGCCCAAATACTGTATCATTTCCGTGACACTCTCTCCCATATTTCACGATGATACAAAACGTGCTGCCTGTCTTTGAACTTTTTAGATGTACTCCGTCAGTCCTATCTGGTAAGGATCCCACTCCGCGCAGCGGTATTCTAAAAGAGGACGTACAAGCGTCGTGTAGGCAGTCTCCTTAACAGGTCTGTTACATTTTTAAGTGTTCTGCCAATAAAACGCAGTCTTTGGTTAGCCTTCCCCACAACATTTTCCATGTGTTCCTTCCAATTTAAATTGTTCGTAATTGTAATACCTAGGTATTTAGTTGAATTTTTGGCTTTTAGATTAGACTTACTTATCGTGTAAGTCACGTTTAACGAGTTACTTTTAGCACTCACGTGGATGACCTCTCACTTTTCGTTATTTAGGGTCAACTTCCACTTTTCGCACCATATTTTTTCTAAATCGTTTTGCAGTTTGTTTTGATCTTCTGATGACTTTATTAGTCGATAAACGACAGCGTCATATGAAAACAACAGAAGACGGTTGCTCAGATTGTCTCCCAGATCGTTTATATAGATAAGGAACAGCAAAGGGCCTATAACACTACCTTCGGGAACGTCAGAAATCACTTCCGTTTTACTCGATGACTTTCCGTCAATTACTACGAACTGTGACCTCTCTGATAGGAAATCACAAATCCAGTCGCATAGCGGAGACGATATTCCACAAGCACGCTTGTGTGGTACAGTGTCAAAAGCCTTCCGGAAATCCAGAAACACGGAATCGATCTGAAGTCCCTTGTCAATAGCACTCAACAATTCATGTGAATAAAGAGTTAGTTGTGTTTCACAGGAACAATGTTTTCTAAACCCATGTTGACTGTGTGTCAATAGACCGATTTCTTCGAGGTAATTCATATTGTTCGAACACAATATATGTTCTAAAATCCTGCTGCATATCGACGTTAACGATATGGGCCTGTAATTTAGTGGATTACTCCTACTACCTTTCTTGAATACTGATGTGACCTGTGCAACTTTCCAGTCTTTGAATACGGATCTTTCGCCGAGCGAACGGTTGTATGTGATTGTTAAGTATGGAGGTAATGCATCAGTATACTTCGGAAGGAACCTAATCGGTATACAGTCTGAAAAAGAAAACTTGCTTTTATTAAGTGATTTAAGTTGCTTCACTATTTCGAGGACATTTACTTCTACGTTACTCAAGTTGGCAGCTGTTCTCGATTCGAATTCTGGAATATTTACTTCGCCTTCTTTTGTGAAGGCATTTCGGAAGGCTGTGTTTAGTAACTCTGCTTTGGCAGCACTGTCTTCGATAGTATCTCCATTATATCGCGCACAGAAGACTTTGATTGTTTCTTGCCGCTAACATACTTCACATACGACGAGAATCGCTCTGGAGACAAAGTTTCGTTGTGGAAACTGTTATAGGCATCTCGCATTGAAGTCCGCTTTAAATTTCGAGCTTCTGTAAAATATCGCCAATCTTCGGGATTTTGCGTCTGTTTAAATTTGGCATGTTTGTTTCGTTATTTCTGCAACTGTGTTCTAACCCGTTTTGTTTACCAAGGAGAATCATCTCCGTCGTTTGTTAATTTATTTGGTATAAATCTCTCAATTGCTGCCAATGTTATTTCTTTGAATCGAAGCCACATCTGGTCTACACTTACATTATTAATTTGTAATGACTGGAGATTGTCTCTCAGTCAGGCGTCAAGTGAATTTTTATCTGCTTTTTTAAATAGGTATATTTTTCGCTTATTTTCTCGGATTTGGGGCTCACAATATTGAATCTCGCTACGACAACCCTGTGTTCACCAATCTCTGAATCGGTTTTGATGCTCGTTATTAACTCAGGATTGTTTGTTGCTAAGAGGTGAAGTGTGTTTTCACAACCGTTTACTATTCGCGTGGGCTCATGAACTAACTGCTCGAAATAATTTTCAGAGAATGCGTTTAGCGCAATTTTGGATGATATTTTATGCGTACCTCAGAAATTAAACGTGTATATTCGCCAACATATCGAGTGTAAATTAAAGTCACCACCAACTATTATCGTATGACTCAGGTACGTGTTTGAAATCAAACTCAAGTTTCCTTTGAAACTTTCAGCAACTATATTATCTGCCTTTATAGCCGCCCACAATTGCGAAACTGTTGCCGGTGCACGATTTCGTGCACGAACTGAACTCGCAATTACGACCCATTTCGGGAAATATGGTTGGCCAAAACATTTGCTCCAATTTTTGAGAATGTTTTAAAATCAATCGCGTTGTGTCCCAGTGACATGGCACATTTTCAGCCATATTATCTGAATTCGGAGGTCGGTAAAAGGATCCGATCATTAGTTTATTCCGGTTGCCAACAATGATCTCTGCCCATACTAACTCACAGTAAGTATCTACTTCAATTTCGCGACAAGTTAAACTACTTCTCACAGCAACAAACACGCCGCCGCCTACCGTGTTTAGCCTCTCCTTTCGGAACACCGTTAGGTTCTTCGCAAATATTTCGGCTGAGCTTAAATCCGCTGCCTTTATAGCCGCCCACAATTGCGAAACTGTTGCCGGTGCACGATTTCGTGCACGAACTGAACTCGCAATTACGACCCATTTCGGGAAATATGGTTGGCCAAATCATTTGCTCGAATTTTTGAGAATGTTTTAAAATCAATCGCGTTGTGTCCCAGTGACATGGCACATTTTCAGCCATAAAAATTCGATTGTTCCTTGGGATTATGAAGTCGAAGAATAGCTGCAAGTCTTCTCCAAGTAGTCGAACGTAACCATTTCCAGTCAATGATCGTTCAGGTGGCCCAGAGGACATAGTCCGTTCCACGTAAACTCAGCCCATATCATCGTGGAACCACCACCAGGTTACACACAGCCTTTTGACAACTTCGGTCCACTGCTTCGTGAGGTCCGCGCCACACTCGAACCCTGCCATCAGCTCTTACCAACGGAAATCGGGACTCCTTTGAGCATGCCACGGTTTTGCGGTCATCTAGGATCCAACCAATATGGTCACGAGCTCAGGAGTAGTGCTATTAGTAAAGACACTCGCGTCTGTCGCGGTTGTTAAGTGAATATAATCGGCCACTGCGTTGTCAGTGGTGAGAATTATTGCCTCCACACACTCTTGACACTGTGGTTCTCGGACTACTGAAATCCCTGAAGATTTCCGAAATGGAATGTCTCCTGTGTCCAGCTCAACTGCTGCTCTGCGTTCAGAGTCTGTTAATTTCTGTCGTGCAGCCATAATCATGCCAGAAACCTTTTCACGTGAATCACATGGGTACGAATGACAACTTCGCCAAACCAGTGCCCTTTTATACCTCACTTACGAGATATTGTCGCCATCTCTTTGTGTGGATGTCGCTATCCCATGGCTTTTGTCTCCTCAGTGTACGAGGTGCGACAATAAAGTAATGAGACTGATTTTTTTTTGCAAGATGTAGCCACCCTGCAGGCTTGCGTAGGCACAAAATCCTTGACCTTGGTCTATAATCTGCTTCTAGTCCAAGCGGCACATCGATACAAATGCTTAGTCGTGAGCTGTGCTGTAATAAGTTAACACATGTTTGTGTCTCTCGTCACGGAAATGGAACCGCATAATATTGCGCGATGATATGCCATTTCTTTTTGTGTTAAATTGGGTGACAATCCGACGACAACTTATGGTAAGCTTCAGAAGGCTTTTGGAAAGGAGGTTATGTCAAGAGCTCAAGTTTTTCGTTGGCATAAAATGTTTAGTGAAGGCAGAACGAATGTTGAAGATGAAGACCGCAGTGGACGACCATGCATGCTTGTGTGCTTCTTTTATTCCAAGGGAATTGTTCATAAAGAGTGGGTGCCTCCGGGACAAACAGTTAACCAATATTGCTACGAAGAAATTTTAAAAAGACTCCGTAAAAGAGTTCTTCGTGTCCGTGCCAACATTGCTGATAGTTGGATTCTGCACCACGATAATGCGCCATCCCATACTGCTCTGTCAGTGCAGCAATTTCTAACCTCAAAACAAATTTCAGTACTACCACAGCCACCTTATTCACCAGACATCGCTCCGTGCGACTTTTTTCTATTTCCAAGAGTCAAAATGGCGGTCAGGGGACACCATTTTCAAACAACACAAGATGTCCAAAAAGCTGTGACGAGGATCTTGGAGGATATTACAGAAGATGAGTTCCAGAAATCTTACCATTAATCGCAGAAGAGCTGAAAAAAATGTGTGTGCAATCAGAAGGGAACTGCTTTGAAGGAGACAGCACTAAACTTGACTAAAACGGTAAGCAACATTTTTTTTCACACCAGTCTCATTACTTTATTGTCGTACGTCTGCAGTTCTGGTACACACTGAAATCGCTGCACCTCGGTACCGTCGCACGCCAGTAGACGAGCCAAACCAAAGAGCGCAGCCCTTCGGTAAAGCTGGAGTATCGTGCGGTAATTGCAGCTGCATCAAGCCAACCCAGGTTGCTAAATAAGTCACCTAGACTGGTGTGATATGGCTGAAACATTTCCACTGCTGCCGAAAACGAATTACCGCACGATGTACTCCACTATATCAAACGGCTGAGCCATTACGTTTTGGTTACTTCAGCGGCGTGTTGTGATATAGTGTGACCGAGCACTGCCGGCATCTTCCTTCAAACAAATAAATAAATCTTTCAGATAGAGGCATATTTGTACATATACAATCTATGCATGAATCTGTACAGATCGATCAAGAAGATTCCGCCCGAAGTCCGTACAGTCCAGAATAGGTATGTCAGTCAAGCAAAATCATCGTGAGCGTTGAGGCTGTCATCACATCGACGCACCAGATTGAATACACTCGTGTGGTAAAACACCGTGTTCTGCTGCGTGATGAAGTCCTAACTGCCTGTTGCACATCCTCGTCCAACAGGAATGTCGACTCCTGATAGCCGTTTTTAATGGATCGAAGATGTGATAATCGCATGGGGAGAGATCAGTACTGTAAAAATCCAACCATAACACCAGAGAAAATTGCAGATAACATTGTCGAAATGTCAAGAGCTCCGAGAGACAAACCACATACCAGGATGATTAAGCGCGAACTCAGAACACTAAAAAAGAATACTCCAAATATATCAGAGCTTTCCAGACCATTCACTGAGGATGATGTCATTACTGCCCTCAAGGATATGAAACCGGACAAAGCCCCAGGTTTTGACAACATACATCCAGAATTTCTAACCTACGCTGGAAAGAAGCAAATTTCTTTTCGAACATTTTGACTACAAACCATCTACCTAGAGAATTCAAAAAGGCAAGAATAATAGCTTTGCTGAAACCAGGGAAACCAGCAGACCAACCGCTAAGCTACAGACCAATAGCACTTCTTAGCTGTACATACAAACTTCTCGAACGACTTGTCCATAATCGAATTAGCGGCATTATTATGGAGAACTTACCTATAGAACAGGCAGGCTTCAGACCTGGCCGTAGTTGCTGTGACCAAGTTCTGGCATTAACGTGATATATAGAGGCTGGCTTTCAAAAGAAATTGAAAACAAGTGCTGTATTTCTAGACTTAACATCTGCATATGATACTGTTTGGAGAGATGGAATAATTTACAAACTCTTAAGAGTGATTCCTTGCCAGATTCTAACATCCTTAATACATAATATGCTGAGTAACAGAACCTTCCAGGTCACCCTAAACGGAAAGACAAGCAAAACAAAACTTACCAACAACGGGCTTCCGCAAGGCTCCGTATTGGCCCCTCTTCTGTTTAACCCCTATATAGCAGATCTCCCAAACACAAAGTCAAGAAAATTTTGCTATGCGGATGACATAGCACTGGCTACCAGAGACAAGTATCTCTTCAATACAGAGAAAGTCCTTAATAATGACGTTGAAATACTATACAATTATTTCAAGAAATGGAGACTCAAGCCAAACCCTAACAAAACTGAAGTATCTACATTCCATCTTAATAACAATATGGCAAATGAAATTATTAACATAAAACTCGGAAACACAAACCTCAAACATAATAATTTTCCAAAGTACTTAGGTATAACATTGGATCGCACTCTTTCTTACCGAAAACATCTGGAGAACACCACTGCAAAAATTGGAACACGGAATAACATCATCCAAAAACTTAGCGGTACTACTTGGGAAGCTAACGCAAAAACATTACGCACCTCATCTATCGCCTTAGTGTTCTCTGTGGCTGAGTACTGCGCTCCAGTCTGGATTAATAGCTGTTACACCAAACTTATTGACAGGCAATTAAATAACACAATGAGGTTGATTTCTGGAACTGTTAAATCAACGCCCACGTACTGGTTACGGTGCTATGTAATATCCTGCCCCCGGACCTGCGTAGAAAAGCAGCCCTACTGCATGAATTCAGAAAGATTGAGACAAAACCAGAACTACCAATTAAAGAAGAATTCTCACAACTGCGACACACTCGATTGAAATCAAGAAAGCCACCCATACGCACAGCTGAGCAGCTTCAAAATAATAACTATGACCACATGAAACAATGGAGACTAGATTGGAACCAAAAGACAAATGACCAACTACAGACCTGGTTTGAGAGCTATAACTGCAACATCTCTGGAATGGAACTAACACGGAAAACATGGTCCGCATTAAATCGAATACGTACTGGACAGGGCAGGTGTGCGGATTCACTACACAAATGGGGAAGAGCGATGTCACCAGAAAGCGACTGCGGTGCCCCTAGACAGACGATCCAACACATCCATGGTGAATGCTCCTTGCGATCATATGCAGGGAACTGGTCCGACTTCCTGGAGGCATCCCCATCGGCGCTAGAATGGATATCAAACCTCGATATAACCTTTTAACTGACCAATATAAACATAAATTATATTTATGATTGTTATAAGATTTGGACTTGGAAGAGCAGTTGAATGGAATGGACAGTGTCTTGAAAGGAGGATATAAGATGAACATCAACAAAAGCAAAACAAGGATAATGGAATGTAATCTAATTAAGTCGGGTGATACTGAGGGAATTAGATTAGGAAATGAGACACTTAAAGTAGTAAAGGAGTTTTGCTATTTGGGGAGCAAAATAACTGATGATGGTCGAAGTAGAGAGGATATAAAATGTAGACTGGCAATGGCAAGGAAAGTGTGGTGTCACCGCCAGACACCACACTTGCTAGGTGGTAGCTTTAAATCGGCCACGGTCCATTAGTACATGTCGGACCCGCGTGTCGCCACTGTGTGATCGCAGACCGAGCGCCACCACAAGGCAGGTCTCGAGATACGGACTAGCACTCGCCCCAGTTGTACGGACGACTTAGCTAGCGACTACACTGACGAAGCCTCGCTCCTTTGCCCAGCAGATAGTTAGAATAGCCTTCAGCTAAGTCAATGGCTACGACCTAGCAAGGCGCCATTAGTAACATTGCATGTATCTAAAGAGTCTCACTTGTATCGCCACAATCTCCAGATGTACCACAAGGATGGATTAAGGTGAAGTATTCCAGCAGCTACGTACTTTTCTTTATAGCATTCATTACGTATCCTGTTTCAGACCTCACGCCATAGCGCGTGCCTTTCGGCTCCTCATATTGTGTCTAGGCTGTCTTGTCTAGACACAACAGAAAGCGTTTCTGAAGAAGAGAAATTTGTTAACATCGAGTATAGATTTAAGTGTCAGGAAGACATTTCTGAAAGTATTTGTATGGAGTGTAGCCATGTATGGAAGTGAAACATGGACGATAAATAGTCTGGACAAGAAGAGAATAGAAGCTTTCGAAATGTGGTGCTACAGAAGAATGCTGAAGATTAAATGGGTAGATCACATAACTAATGAGGAAGTATTGAATAGGATTGGGGAGAAGAGAAGTTTGTGGCACAACTTGACCAGAAGAAGGGATCGGTTGGTAGGACATGTTCTGAGGCATCAAGGGATCACCAATTTAGTATTGGAGGGCAGCGTGGAGGGTAAAAATCGTAGAGGGAGACCAGGAGATGAATACACTAAGCAGATTAGAAGGGTGCAGGTTGCAGTAGGTACTGGGAGATGAAAAAGCTTGCACAGGATAGAGTAGCATGGAGAGCTGCATCAAACCAGTCTCAGGACTGAAGACCACAACAACAACAACAACATAAGATTTTCAATGTCTAACACTTGATGTATTAATGTTGCATGTATAGCCATACGCTAAATAAATAAATAGGTACTGTAAGCAGGGTGACAGTGTATCCCACCTGAGTTGCAGTAATTTCTGCGCTACGGCGTTTGCGACGTGGGAAAGTGCGTTATCATGAAGAAGCAGGGCCGCTTGGTGCACTGTTCCACAACGGTGGTTTTCGAAAGACATGCTGGTCATAAACATTCTTCATTCTCCGATGGATGTCTACCGGTGTTTTTCCTTCGGTAGCCAAGAAAGAATAACAGCACATTGGTCGTGTTTGGACGCATTTCGTAATAATGTCACCATAGCTCAAGTTCCCGCACTTACCGCACGCCCAACGGCAAGACAGGAGTGCCACAATAACCCCTTGTCTAAATGTCGGTACGTACAGGGTGTTTCAAAAATGACCGGTATATTTGAAACGGCAATAAAAACTAAACGAGCAGCGATAGAAATACACCGTTTGTTGCAATATGCTTGGGACAACAGTACATTTTCAGGCAGACAAACTTTCGAAATTACAGTAGTAACAATTTTCAACAACAGATGGCGCTGCGGTCTGGGAAACTCTATAGCACGATATTTTCCACATATCCACCATGCGTAGCAATAATATGGCGTAGTCTCTGAATGAAATTACCCGAAACCTTTGACAACGTGTCTGGCGGAATGGCTTCACATGCAGATGAGATGTACTGCTTCAGCTGTTCAGTTGTTTCTGGATTCTGGCGGTACACCTGGTCTTTCAAGTGTCCCCACAGAAAGAAGTCACAGGGGTTCATGTGTGGCGAATAGGGAGGCCAATCCACGCCACCTCCTGTATGTTTCGGATAGCCCAAAGCAATCACACGATCATCGAAATATTCATTCAGGAAATTAAAGACGTCGGCCGTGCGATGTGGCCGGGCACCATCTTGCATAAACCACGAGGTGTTCGCAGTATCGTCTAAGACAGTTTGTACCGCCACAAATTCACGAAGAATGTCCAGATAGCGTGATGCAGTAATCGTTTCGGATCTGAAAAATGGGCCAATGATTCCTTTGGAAGAAATGGCGGCCCAGACCAGTACTTTTTGAGGATGCAGGGACGATGGGACTGCAACATGGGGCTTTTCGGTTCCCCATATGCGCCAGTTCTGTTTATTGACGAAGCCGTCCAGGTAAAAATAAGCTTCGTCAGTAAACCAAATGCTGCCCACATGCATATCGCCATCATCAATCCTGTGCACTATATCGTTAGCGAATGTCTCTCGTGCAGCAATGGTAGCGGCGCTGAGGGGTTGCCGCATTTGAATTTTGTATGGATAGAGGTGTAAACTCTGGCGCATGAGACGATACGTGGACGTTGGCGTCATTTGGACCGCAGCTGCAACACGGCGAACGGAAACCCGAGGCCGCTGTTGGATCACCTGCTGCACTAGCTGCGCGTTGCCCTCTGTGGTTGCCGTACGCGGTCGCCCTACCTTTCCAGCACGTTCATCCATCACGTTCCCAGTCCGTTGAAATTTTTCAAACAGATCCTTTATTGTATCGCTTTTCGGTCCTTTGGTTACATTAAACCTCCGTTGAAAACTTCGTCTTGTTGCAACAACACTGTGTTCTAGGCGGTGGAATTCCAACACCAGAAAAATCCTCTGTTCTAAGGAATAAACCATGTTGTCTACAGCACACTTGCACGTTGTGAACAGCACACGCTTACAGCAGAAAGACGACGTACAGAATGGCGCACCCACAGACTGCGTTGTCTTCTATATCTTTCACATCACTTGCAGCGCCATCTGTTGTTGAAAATTGTAACTATTGTAATTTCGAAAGTTTGTCCGCGTGAAAATGTACTGTTGTCCCAAGCATATTGCAACAAACGGTGTATTTCTATCGCTGCTCGTTTAGTTTTTATTGCCGTTTCAAATATACCGGTCATTTTTGAAACACCCTGTATATACCGTCACCTGAGTCGCGCTGCGTTTCATATACGCCGCAGCAACGCCCTCAACGGAAACTTTTTGATTGCCCCTTGAAAGTTCAGTAAGAAATTAATTATTGAAAAGTACTTTTTTGATGTGTTAATTAAAGTTTTAATAGTGTCATTTGCGTGAGCCAGACCGGGATGGAATCTGAGCGGCGGATGAAACGGCAGTTGGCTTGTTCACGGGCTAGCCTGAGTGTGGTTTTTAGTCGGTTTCTCAGGCACATTTGGGCAAACGCTGTGCTGGATCCAAATTCCGCCTCAGATATATTTACAAACAGTTAAAATATGATAACACACGAACTAAGTTTGACACAACTCGCAGACAAACACATCACACACGACTTGCCTCCCTTGGGTTACCTTGAGCTCTGTGCCATCAGCAGGAGCATCCAGCCAAAGGTTTAAATAATTAAGTAAAATTTGCCAAATCATAAAAAACCGAACCCTGTACTAGCCGAGATAAACGCTAGGGAACAGAGGGGAAAGAGAATACTCTCCATCGCGTATTCTGTATACATGTAATTTTTCTACATAGTGACAACCTGCAGGGAACGATCTCTGGAAGAATTAGAAGCAAAAAAGCTCTTATGAACTTATGGCCAGAAATGTGTTCCAAGGGAGGTACCGACTTGAAGGCGGAGATAAAGTGCCTTTGACAATGACGCCAGAATCGGCACCAGGCAGGTGGGTTGTAAGTGTGGGGTAAGCTGGACGACCATGTGGAATATTCCTCACTACAACTGCCACTATCCGTATTACCTTCAACGCATGAAGGCTCGTTCTACATGCTACCACAGTGCTCAGTTTTCTCTCATCCATCCTATTAACAGGTGAGGTACGACGGTTATTCTGGCTCCTGCATGAAGACACTCCAGCTTCGCTCTGTTGTGTGGAGCTAAAACGCTAGTACAGACATAACTTTTACACTCACCCTGTTGGGAGCCATGGTGTATGCTTTTAAAAATTAAAAGCTGAATTGTCAATGATATTTTATCTCCAGTGGAGTATATCTCCCTTGGAACACATTTCCGGGCATATGTCCATTTGACCATTTTTGTTTCTCATCCTCCTTCCTGCAAAATGGTTCAAATGGCTCTGAGCACTATGGGAGTTAACATCTGAGGTCATCAGTCCCCTGGACTTAGAACTACTTAAACCTAACTAACCTGAGGCAGGATTCGAACCGGCGACCGTAGCAGTAGCGCGGTCCCGAACTGAAGCGCCTAGAACCGCTCGGCCACAACGGCCGTCTCTCTTTCCTACAGATTGTCCTCATTTAGCAAAGTCGTCCCAATGCGAGGAAAGCCTACAGAGCGGATTTCTGTTTCCGTAATTACGTTTGAATGTTGAATGTTTGTCTGAAGATCGTGCTATGTAAGGTTGAGAATTGTCTGCCAGCACGTGTATGAATTCGACAGTGATCGAGGGCTGTAGTTAATCGTTCCATGATGTTGCTGCTCGTGTTCGTCAGAATCCCTCCACCGTTCGCGAATACGGAGTCGATGGGTCCAGGAGGAGTGTACTCAACGCCATGCAGCAAGTCGACACCTGCACTCGACTAGCGCCCGAGAAGCCGTACATAATTTTCACTTGGCCGTGTAGGATCGCACAGTCGCGGTAGACATTTTGAGTCAGGAAACCAAATTGTTTGAACTAAGACAATATAAACAAGGACAGTGTGACTATGTCTGGAGCACCACAGACTGTCAGCACCAGAATCATTGTTTCATCAGAAGAGGGAACTGCGCCGACGGTGGTGTGCCCAACGATAACAGTGGACGTAGGAGTTGCACCATTTCGTCCTTTTCGACGGATCCCGATTCTGTGTACATCTTCACGATGGATGTATCCGTAAGTGGAGGCAGAAACCATCTGACGTGATGGCATGGGTTGCCATTCGGTAGACAACAAATCCATCTCTGGCTCCCATAGCAGATAATTTTGACTACGGGCACCACATTTATATTGCTTGAAGGCTGGTTTGAGTGACCTGCTTTGGAGATTTCCATGACGTTATGTGTCAACAATATAACGGAAATCTGGAGTGTTATCCGTACCATCTTGCTTACCTACCTGTATACAAAGAGTGTCCGTTGTCCTTACCACCTGAGAGATTAACTCATAACTACTTACCAGCCACTACGATTGATGGACTCTTGAATAGAGTTGGAGCAGCATGGAATGACGTCCTCGTGTACTGTATGTCAACAATAAATAAAATTTTGCTGATATGAAACTTCCTGGCAGATTAAAACTGTTTTAAAGCAGTTTTAATGTGCCAGGAAGTTTCATATCAGCGCACACTCCGCTGCAGAGTGAAAATTTCATTCTGGAAACATCCCCTAGGCTGTGGTTAAGCCATGTCTCCGCAATATCCTTTCTCCCAGGAGGTGTGCAGGAGAGCTTCTGTGAAGTTTGGAAGGTAGGAGACGAGGTACTGGCGGAATTGAAGCTGTGAGGACGGGGCGTGAGTCATGCTTGGATAACCCAGATGGTAGAGCACTTGCCCGCGAAAGGCAAAGGTCCCGAGGTCGAGTCTCAGCCCGGCAGACAGTTTTGCATCAGCAGTGTAGCACTACTGAGATGCCACAGTACTATTGTTTTAAAATAGGTCATTCCTTATTAATGATACTACACTCCTGGAAATTGAAATAAGAACACCGTGAATTCATTGTCCCAGGAAGGGGAAACTTTATTGACACATTCCTGGGGTCAGATACATCACATGATCACACTGACAGAACCACAGGCACATAGACACAGGCAACAGAGCATGCACAATGTCGGCACTAGTACAGTGTATATCCACCTTTCGCAGCAATGCAGGCTGCTATTCTCCCATGGAGACGATCGTAGAGATGCTGGATGTAGTCCTGTGGATTGGCTTGCCATGCCATTTCCACCTGGCGCCTCAGTTGGACCAGCGTTCGTGCTGGACGTGCAGACCGCGTGAGACGACGCTTCATCCAGTCCCAAACATGCTCAATGGGGGACAGATCCGGAGATCTTGCTGGCCAGGGTAGTTGACTTACACCTTCTAGAGCACGTTGGGTGGCACGGGATACATGCGGACGTGCATTGTCCTGTTGGAACAGCAAGTTCCCTTGCCGGTCTAGGAATGGTAGAACGATGGGTTCGATGACGGTTTGGATGTACCGTGCACTATTCAGTGTCCCCTCGACGATCACCAGTGGTGTACGGCCAGTGTAGGAGATCGCTCCCCACACCATGATGCCGGGTGTTGGCCCTGTGTGCCTCGGTCGTATGCAGTCCTGATTGTGGCGCTCACCTGCACGGCGCCAAACACGCATACGACCATCATTGGCACCAAGGCAGAAGCGACTCTCATCGCTGAAGACGACACGTCTCCATTCGTCCCTCCATTCACGCCTGTCACGACACCACTGGAGGCGGGCTGCACGATGTTGGGGCGTGAGCGGAAGACGGCCTAACGGTGTGCGGGACCGTAGCCCAGCTTCATGGAGACGGTTGCGAATGGTCCTCGCTGATACCCCAGGAGCAACAGTGTCCCTAATTTGCTGGGAAGTGGCGGTGCGGTCCCCTACGGCACTGCGTAGGATCCTACGGTCTTGGCGTGCATCCGTGCGTCGCTGCGGTCCGGTCCCAGGTCGACGGGCACGTGCACCTTCCGCCAACCACTGGCGACAACATCGATGTACTGTGGAGACCTCACGCCCCACGTGTTGAGCAATTCGGCGGTACGTCCACCCGGCCTCCCGCATGCCCACTATACGCCCTCGCTCAAAGTCCGTCAACTGCACATACGGTTCACGTCCACGCTGTCGCGGCATGCTACCAGTGTTAAAGACTGCGATGGAGCTCCGTATGCCACGGCAAACTGGCTGACACTGACGGCGGCGGTGCACAAATGCTGCGCAGCTAGCGCCATTCGACGGCCAACACCGCGGTTCCTGGTGTGTCCGCTGTGCCGTGCGTGTGATCATTGCTTGTACAGCCCTCTCGCAGTGTCCGGAGCAAGTATGGTGGGTCTGACACACCGGTGTCAATGTGTTCTTTTTTCCATTTCCAGGAGTGTATATAGCTCATAAGAGGTTGGAGTTTCTTACAGTAAACGTTCAGATGAAATCATTACGGAAGAAAATGGAGATTACTTCTGAAGGTTTCCATTGCTTGATTTCATGCGATCTTTGTAAAAATTTGGTTAAGCATTAATGCCTCAAATCGCTTAGTTCAATTTTCGTGATGAATCATCTTCAGAAAAGACTGAGGCTGTGCCTCTGTCAACTGTGAACATCGTGGGTCTACCAGAATCATTTGTTTCTCCAAAAACCACTTATGTTGTTCCCAACACGGTTCTATCTACATCTGCATACATAATTAGCAAACAACCGTATGGTGCACTGCGGACCCTAAGACGCGCCACGATTACTCAGTTCCTTCTCAGTTCCACGCACAAACAGAGCGAGAGAAAACAACTTTCTGCTAGTATATGCCTTCGAAAGAGTTCTAATTTCTCTTATTTCGTGGTCTTTACGTGAAATGTACGTCAGCAGCAATGGAATCGTTTTGCAGCCAGATACAAATGTTGGTTCTCTAAATTTTCTCAATAGTGTTTCGCGGAAAGTTTGGGCTTACTCGGCATTTCTGTAATATTTTCGCGTTAGTCGAACCTACCAGCGTGAGACCATACTGAGACAGATGTATACTAAGGCTTATCGGACGCTGCAGTACATTCGATTCTATTGAACATGAGCGTTTACCTGTGACAGTGAGTTGTACCTGACGTTTTCCCCGCAGTTCAACAGACGCTCACGAGGATCAGTGTACCGAAATACTAAAAAATCTTGAACGAGGAAATGCAAAACGTGTACTAACATTGGAACAAGTGAGAAACTGAGCTACAGTCGAACGAGATTAAAAATGAACAACAATCGACCGTTTCGGTGAATATTTAATCCTGATTAGTATGCAACAGTTTGTTTCCCAATTACACCCAATGACTGATATTTTACTACGTACACGTCATTTGCATACTGATTTAACCTTTTTGCCTTAACTGTCAACTAGCTTTCGTACAGCATTCGACAAGCCGCATGTAACGTGATACCTGCTTGTCTGTCTCTCTCTTTCCTTTCAGCGCCAACATATAACGAAAGAAAGCCGATTACTTGATTGTGAATAAAATATGGCGGTCCCTGAAAGAATGGCGCTGTTGACTAATACGGCTGCGATACTGATTACCAGCATAGGAATGGCTCTATTTGCGCTACCGTCGACACATGGGTGTGGCTCTGTAGTTCAAAGTGCTTTTGCCGCCTGGTGAATACAAGTGAATTACTCTGTGTTGCCACTCGTGTCCTTTCCTTAGTTCTTTGAGCTTCGTACAGGTCAGTTAACAGCGTGCGTTTGTTGATAATCAGCTTAAAACTTTCGTGTTACACGTAACACACGAAATTACAGGGTGTATATACATTTGCTGTACGTATCACGCAGCCACCACCTAATTACATAGGCAGTATATCTGACTATTAAGAAACATAAGCTTGTGCAAGAAGACAGACTGCACAAAGTCTCATTCTTGATCATATATCTTGGCAACTAAAGAGAAATACAATTATTATTATAAATGAAAAACAAAATATTGTGTATGTTCTTTTGGATTAACGCATTTAGTTAAGCTGTTTTCAGTTTACAAGTCCAGCATCAAACTTCATCTCGCTGTCGTCGTCAAAAAGTTACAATATTTAAAAACAACATAAGAAAAGATGTTACTCATCTAGAATGAGGCACAAACGCAAGTCAATATTGTGGTAATCTAATTAAAAAGTTGGAAGTTGAATATAAATGGAATAAAACAGGGAAAACACCAACACTAAACTCGAAAAACAGTTCATATATAAGAATTTAGATTAAATTAACAACACCAACAAAATAAAATTAGTAGTTGACAAGAATACTAAAGAATAACAAGAAGAAGTGTAACATATGGAAAGTGACACAGAAGTAGAGTAGAAGGTAGATTTGAATATTGTAACAATAAATGGAGTACAATAAAACAAATATATACAGAAAAATAGAGGAACTTAACGAAACAGTCAGCTGGGAAGCACTGGAAAGTGCGAGAATTAAGTGAAATTTATAAGAGAGGAATTATTGAGCTATATTTGGTCATGTAATATTAAATGGAGGTTCTGTGGCAAATGGTTCAGGTCTGACCTGTGTTTGCTGGGGGGAGGACAAGAGACGGTGGCTGGTAACTGTGACCCTCACTCAGTGCATATTCAACAAATGTGGAATCATAATTCTGCAACCTCCAGTTACAGCCACGTTCAGCCGACCTAGCTGCTATGTCTCTGACTGACTAATCAATATAAAACCTATCACAGTCTATACAAGTAAATTTGTACACCCCACTGTTGGCTAGTAATTGGATGTTATCACTGCCTTAGAAAAATCACGGGGCTGTGGTGTTCCTCACATAGTGAGTTATATTATTCGCAATATATTATGGCGACAGAACAAGAAATTAGGCCGGTCGGAGTGGCCGAGCGGTTCTAGGCGCTTCAGTCTGGAGCCGCGCGACCGCTTCGGTCGCAGGTTCGAATCCTGCCTCGGGCATGGATGTGTTTGATGTCCTTAGGTTAGTTAGATTTAAGTAGTTCTAAGTTCTAGGGGACTGATGACCTCAGATGTTGAGTCCCATAGTGCTCAGAGCCATTTGAACCATTTGAACCAAGAAATTAGCTCCGTTTAGTAACGTGAGTGGACCTCTAACACAAATTTACAAACAAAGGTAAAATTAAAAACAAAAGTTTCCTCAACGTGGCATTAACATGTCAGACTTTTGACAAAGGAACAAAATGTACTTGAGAAAGATTTCAAATACTCTCCTCCCATTCTCCAACTGAAAAACAGTTCGATGTAATGGAGGTTGATACTGAGCACTCTTCAACTAAAGCCACTACTGGCATATATTTAGTTGCTAATGGGGTATTGAAAGGGACAACATTTGAGTGTAACACCCAGCAGGCTATGGATTATTGCATCGTCAAGACCCTTAAAAAGAAACCGCATCAGCAAAGTATCATTGCCACAATATTAGATAAATATTACACGATTGTAGTTTTGAACAAGAGTGATTATCTGATAAAGGTCAATGCTATCATGTGTCCCAAATGCTTCAAAGGCCTTCCTAACAATCCTGCTACGTTACTCAAAAACATATAATACATTTCTACTTACTGTAAAATAATGGAAAGTGCATACTTAGATTTTTACTGTATTCTTAGATTTAAAGATAACTGTGACCGAGACTAGTCATTCCATAAAATATGTGCAACTGAGACGAAAAAAATGGTTCAAATGGCTCTGAGCACTATGGGACTCAACTGCTGTGGTCATAAGCCCCTAGAACTTAGAACGACTTAAACCTAACTAACCTAAGGACAGCACACAACACCCAGCCATCACGAGGCAGAGAAAATCCCTGACCCCGCCGGGAATCGAACCCGGGAACCCGGCCGTGGGAAGCGAGAACGCTACCACACGACCACGAGATGCGGGCTAAGACGAAAAAATAAACGATTTTTTTTTAAATAACTGCCTTTGTCAGTCAGTTCGTAATATTACGCGCGGAAATGAAAAGGGTGAGCAAATATTATCACAGCGGAAAAAGCTGTTTCTGGCCAATAAAGTGGCTACATAAACTGTTGGTGCAGACCGTTACTGACAATATGCCTGCCAACTGAGACTCGGAGGCCAGCCCAAAACAGGAGACAGACGGAGTTGCTGCTGCTGTCTACAGTCAACCTAACCTAACCATATTCCAACTCAGTCCACGCAATTTTGTTAAAGTAAACGCCAGAATTAGTCACATGTCGGTCGTATCGCAGCTTATAAGTATTTTTAAAAGACAACTTGCTGTACTCCATGAGCCGTATTTAAAAATTTTTGATAATCCACAAGCTGCATTTAAATATGTTTAATTACCGATGAGCTGCATTTAAAAATATTTAATTGACAGTGACTATCTATTTAAAATGCAGCTCATCATTTACTATTTCTAAATGCATCTCATGGTTCATAGAAATGTGCTTTTTCTTTTCTTTTCTTTTTTTTTAATAAGAAAGTCAGGTTACCACCCACCAATACATTCAACTACCAAAAGGTTTTTAGAACTACACACCTCTTCATCAGATTGAGATGAAACAGAGACTCAGGTGTAATGGTCACACAGCGCATTAACAAATGTTTTGGTTTACCAAAGAGGGTCGATAACTGTTTCACAAAATGGTCCACTATTTCAGACATAAAATGGACTATTTTTTGATGTAACTCTTCAAGCTTTCCCTGCGCTCTAATGACACCTTGGGTTGTGGGGAGTTCTGCCGGATATAAGAATCGTACTTGCACGATATTTCGGTAACATAGCTCGTAACCTTCATCAGATGCGACCTGAGACTGCTCCTTGAGTGGTCCTGGTGTAGTACTTATGTCTGTGGACTTCCCCCTCCACCGGCGGTTGCAGGCGTTCCCTCTGCGGTCTGCGCCCGCTCGCTGCGATCTTCTGGAATGTTTTCCTTCCGTTTTCTCTTCCCTCTTAGGTCTGCGCCCGTCGTTTTCCGTCCGCTGCGGTTCTGGGTGTTCCCTCTATGACCGCGCCCACCACACCCGCTCCCCGTTGTTATCCATTCCTTCCGCTCTTCTCTTCCCTTATAACACTGTCCCAAACTCTGGGCGTCCGTGCAAGAATCTTGGTTTCCTCATAACTCACGGCTTGATCTAGTTCAAGACAATGTTCAGCATTGGCTGACTTCTTCACCTGTGTTAATCGGGTGTGCTTCTGATGTTCTTTGCACCTGAAATCCACTGTTCTTGTCGTCTGGCCAATGTAGGACATGCCACATTGACAAGGTATATTATAAATTCCTGGTTTCTGTAACCCCAGGTCGTCTGTAACACTTCCCACCAGTCCCCCAATCTTGCTTCATAGACAGAAAGCACACTTGATATTGTATTTACGGAGGATTCTACTGATTCTGGCAGCGTAGGGCAGATACCCCACCTTCGTTGCTGCATCTTGCTCTGCTTCTGGGACCTGTCGTGTAGTGGCTGGTTGGAATGCCCTCTCAATTTGTTTGGTCGTGTATCCATTTTTGTAGAACACTGTTTTAAGATATTCTATTTCTGTCAGGAGACTCTACTGGTCTGACAGGGCACGTTCTCTGTGGACCAGTGTCTTAAGTACCCCGTTTCTCTGCACAGGGTGGGCTTTCGATACACAATGAAGCCAATTCATCCATCTGCTTTACATTTGACTAGTAGATCCAGAAATGGCAGCTGGCCATTTTTCTCCTGTTCTATGGTGAACTTAACATTTGGTTGGCATGAGTTAAGATGTTCAAGAAACTCATTGAGCCTGTCCTTCCCATAAGGCCAGATCACGAAGGTGTCATCCACATACCTGAAGAAACATGTAGGCTTATATCTGGCTGTCTCTGATGCATTCTCCTCAAATTTCTCCATAAACATGTTAGCAACCACAGGAGACAGTGGGCTGCCCACACCTACACCTTCAGTTTCCTCATAATGTTGGCTATACGTGGATGTCAGTGAATGCCTGAACAGGTCCAACAGCGCACTGTCAAATTTCTCCGCAATCAGCTCTAGTGAGTCTTTCAGTGGGACCCTAGTGAACAGCGATAGCACATCAAAACTAACCATGATATCTGAATCCGTGATGCATATTTATTTGAGGTGTTGCAAGAAGTCTTCTGACTTTCAGATGTAGTCAACGTATCTTCCCACATATGGAGACTGCAGATGTTTCAAGTACTTTGCTGTTTCGTACGTAGGTGCCTAAATGTTACTGACAATTGGGCGTAGGGGCAAACCCCCATTGTTTATTTTAGGCAAACCGTATGGTCTATGTGGCACTGGTGCTTTTGCCCATAGTTGTCTGATGATCTCATCAGGTATCCCTGTTTCCTTCAGGAGAGTTTGGGTCTTCTTGTCCACCTTGCCTGCAGCATCATACTCCAAAGTTCTGTATGAAGGGTCCCCCAGAGATTGATGTACTTTTTCATCATAATACAACCATTGAAAAATGACTGTAGAGTTCCCTTTGTCTGCTGGAAGTACTGCAATACTGTTCTCTTCCCGAAGCTTCTTGAGTGCAAGCCTCTCCTCAGTTGTGCTGTTCGGTTTTGGTTGGCGTTGATGACAGCCCTGCAAGTCTCCCGGCGGATTTCCTCTGCCACATTAGGTGGAAGTGTGGCTGCAACTTGCTCTACTACACTGTTGAAAACTGAAATGGGCCCATTTCTAGCGGTCGTTGCAAAGTTGAGACCCTCGCTGAATACCATTATGGTTGTATCATCAAATAGTGTGCCACTTAGATTCGTCACAGTGCGAGTCTCCTCCATCTGCTGTGCTTTCTTACTAATGCAGTCAAACTTTGCAGATTGGCAAGATGAGGCATTCCTTCTGGCACACTCCACTAAAGATCAGGAGGCACGTTCTACCCAGTCCCAACCTTCCCCTGTTAAAGAGGCTCTCACATTCAGATGAAAGTACAACAGCTCCCTGTGTACAATATCGAATCCTTTCACTCACCAGTGTCATGCATGCTCTGCGTTTTATCTTGTCTGACACATTGGAGTTGATACGATGTTTAATTCTGGAAAATACTGGTACCACTTCTTCAACTCGATATCTCAGCAAAAAATTGAGAGGACTCAGCTTCCTCCCTTTCCTCTAAGGTTCCAGGCATTCCCCCTGTGGTCTGTACCTGCCCACTGCAATCTGCTGGACTAACAGCAACACTCAGCGTATTAGTAATACATCTTGTCCATGTGGCATGTCCTACATTGGCCAGACGACAAGAACAGTGGTTATCAGGTGCAAAGAACATCAGAGGCACACCCGATTAAGACAGGTGATGAAGTCAGCCATTTCCGAACACTGTCTAGAACTAGGTCACGCCTTGAATTATGAGGGAAAAGGATTATAACACAGATACCCAGATTTTGGGGCAGTGTTATAAGGGAATCGATTGAGTTAAAAGTGAGTGACATGGGGTATCAACTAAGTAGAGCCTGGGATCCTGGAACGAAGGTGGAACGTCCAGGAGCGAGTCCAACGGGCGCAGACCACAGAGGGAACATTCAGAACCGCAGCAGTCCGGAAACGGAATGGTGACACTCCAGCAGATGGCAGTGAGCGGGACAGGACTGCAGGGGGGAACGCCTGGTACCTCAGAGAGAATTCCGAACGCACTACACCAAAAATGGAACACTCAGGAACGGTTCTGGTAGGTGCGGCCCACAGAGGGAACATGCTTTTTCTTATGTCTCTGTTGTTGACACTGCCACTGGCTTATTTGCCACTTTGATGTGTAGGATTGTCTTGTGTGTGTATAAATTTTTTGCTGTTTTGGCTCTCTTTATTTCACTTTGAAGGGCGGGATCTGATTTTATTTGAACCCTGTGGTTCCCAATCCTCCTCCTTTGGTGTCGTCATCACCTTCGTTTCCTTAGGTCTTCTACTTTTCTTCGTTTGATTTGCTATCTGTTCTTAGGTAGTTGGTTTCTCGAATCTTTGTTCATCGTCCTGCTGCCTGCTATGGGTCTTCTACTACTAGTCTGGGCACTTTCTCTTTGCACCATGTTTGTAGATGTGTGGTTTCTGTATTTACAGGTGTCTGATATTTTCTCTGAGGAGGTCGAACTTTGTGTATGTAGTTGTCACGAATTCCTTGATTGTTTCGTGAGTGGTGTCCATCTGTAGTGCTTCATGTAGCTCTGCTGTTCGTGTCCATGGGGGTGTATCTAGTATCCATCTCAGGACTTTATTTTGCATGACTTGTAGTTTGTTTATGTGGCTCATAGTTGTGGTTACCCACGATGTGCAGCTGTAGTTCATCACTAGCAGAACTATAGTTTTATATACTGTTCTTTTCGTTTCAATGGTTAGGTTTTTGCTTATGAAGAAGGGGATTAATGCTTTTGCTATTGCAAGTTCTTTGTTTTGTTTTTCGTTGATGTGGAGGCCGAAGAGTAGCTTGGTATCTAGGTGCACTCTTATTACTTAACTTCCTGTCTCCACGCCGATTCTTGTGCATTTAGGGTTGTTTTCTAGGGCTGGGCATCTCCTCGTGAAGTACGGTGCCGTGGTTATTGTGGCTTTCAGAGAGAAGTGGGGCAAAGAGAGCGTCAGCCCATTCTCCATTGTTGACAAATTCACGCAAGATGGCGCACCCAAGGTGGCGGCGATAGATATGGCAAAGTCGCTGTGACATCATGTTGGGAAGTTCAAGTTTTGGCCAGAAGATAGGTCAATTAGGCTACCTCCACTAACCTAACCCCCTCCCCCTCCCTTCCCTCCTCCACTCCCCCAGAAGATGGTGGGATCTTCAAATATTGGTGAGTAAAACAGGTCACTTGGGCTACCTCCACTAACCTAAGAAAATGGCGGAAAAATAGGTCACTTGGGCTACCTCCACTAATCCAAGTCATCTGACCGCCACCTCTTCCTTGGAATTGGCGGGAAAAGGACTCAGCCTGTGCTGGGCTGCTGGATAGGATGGATGTAAGTCTTTATTTTGCAGCGATACTTTATTTAAACAGTTTGAGGCAGTAGCTACATCCAGTGTGTTCAGAATGAGGTACAGAGTCCAAATGATCTAGTACACAGTACTGGCACCATAGGGCGCTGTCGTCTCATGGCGGTCTGGAGGGAGGAGGGAATGGTGAGAAAAGGACTCAGCCTGTGCTGGGCTGCTGGAGAGAGGAAGGACTGCAGTTTATTTATTTCAGAACAGTTTATTGAGGGACAGATTTCACGTAGTTTATTTATTACACTGATACAAAACACTCGCCCTGATGTGCTTGGGGTCACAAAAAAATGGCTCTGAGGACTATGGGACTTAACAGCTATGGTCATCAGTCCCTTAGAACTTAAAACTACTTAACCCTAACTAACCTAAGGACAGCACACAACACCCAGTCATCACGAGGCAGAGAAATTCCCTGACCCCGACAGGAATCGAACCCGGGAACCCGGGCGCGGGAAGCGAGAACGCTACCGCACGACCAGCTTGGGGTCACAATACACAGGTTACAGATCTGTAAAATACTAGTAAATCACTGAAATAATGCATTACACTGACGTGTAGACACGCTGACAACTCGTAAATTGTCAAAATAATGCATGTTTAACGCTCTGCAAACAAACTCACTAATTCTAAACTGTCCAAATAAAAGCAGTACACTGATGTACAGACCCCCAAACAACTCATAAATTATCAAATAGTAATGCATATATAATGCTCTGCCAATACACTCACAACGCCTTAACAGCCATGAACAATGCAGTGCACAAACACTCATTGCACATAAAAAACGCTTCCGAACTGTTGTCAACCACAACATATCAGGGGCTCCAATGCATGCACACGCCACCATCACCATGAGCCACTGCCAGACAGACGAACACAGAGGTGCAAGCCATTGCTCTTATGACACTGCCAATGGTAGCCAGCAGGTGTAAGTCATGTTTATTTTAGGGTATACATTTAGAATGCTTCGAGTGTTATACTGACGTTATATGTCTATGTAAATAAGAGCCAAGTCACCCTCTGGACATGCACATCTTTACTGTTGCTGGCACGATGCCCTCTCCCTGCGGTCCAGTGAAGACCTAATTGCCGAGCAACTCACCCTTGCAGATGCAGGTAAAAGGTTCTCAATGTTACACTGTCATCACAGGTTGCACTATAGAAATCTGTTCTGATGCTTCCCAGAATAGCACAAGGTGCACTGTTCCTAATGATCCTAATGGGACATGTGAGACACCTCCAGCCGCGTATGTATTTACTCACCTACCACGTGTACCTGCCAGTCCCACGCAGGCCTAATTGCCAAGCACGATATGTTTGTGTAGCAGCTCATCTGCACGGATGCAGCTAAAAGGTTCTCAGTGTTATACTGACATCACATGTCAATCTAAATAAGAGCGAAGTCTACCTCTTAGAAATAATAAGGTGCTGCAGAAATAGTTAACGATCTCTTTTGTTGGAGCTTTCGTGATGTCTCAGCTTGTCTGGATTGGAATTCTGGTCCTGACAGGACCTGTTCACGAAAATAGCCCAGAATAACACTGACCGCTTTATCCCTCGCGACCCTAATGGGACAGCCCGTCCAATACTTTTCAGTCCCTTCTCGGAATTGGTAAAGTGCTGTAGAAATAGTTAACTGTCGCTTTTGTAGGAGCTTTCGTGATGTCTCAGCTTGTCTGAATGGCAATTCTTGTCCTAAAGAGACCTGTTAACGAAAATAGCAACACCAAATGCATTGTTCCTGATGGTCCTAACGAGGCATCATGTGTTACCCTTCCTGGAAATCGTAATAAAAAAATGGCTCTGAGCACTATGGGACTTAACATCTGTGGTCATCAGTCCCCTAGAACTTAGAACTACTTAAACCTAACTAACCTAAGGGCATCACACACATCCATGTCCGAGGCAGGATTCGAACCTGCGACCGTAGCGGTCACGCGGTTCCAGACTGAAGCGCTTAGAACCGCACGGCCACACCGAAAATCGTAATATCCTGCTTTCAACACATGTCTCAGAAACCGTAAACTTCTCACCACTAAAAGCCTTCAACATGTATGTGCACACTTGCGAAAACACCGTTAATCATAAAAGCATTCTTGTTACTTGAAGGGAGAGTGAGTGAGAGAGAGAGAGAGAGAGAGAGAGAGAGAGATACGATGGTCATATCAAGCCCTTCCAGTAATAGTGACATTCCATAAAAGCTTGTCACTGGCTGTACTTTCAAATGAAGCTCTCTCATTGGTCACCTCAGTCTATATGTAAACCCACAACCAACCTCCACTGTCCTCAGTCCGCTGTTGCCCGCCTTGTTGTGCGTTCCGTCGTCTCTGTGTGTACTTGTTGTTTTCTCTCTGCAAGATGAAGAGAGGTAGCTGCAGCAATGCTTCAGAGTGTAGTGGCAAGAGGCGTTGAGTTCTGGAGACAGGATTACCAAGTGAGTAAATAATTTGTATTTTGAGCGTAAATTTTCGTGTGTACGTTAAATTCACCTTATTAACTCCATCGTCTTGTTACAGTACAACTCCACGATTTTATCTTGGGCTGTGAGGAGAGACAGGAGGGGACTGGACCGTGGCAGACTCTCAAAATCCTGCCTCCTGTGGTGGGTTTACAGCCAGAACTGCCATGTGAGTATAATTTTCATTCTAATTTGTTCTTGTATAGTGGCGATTCAAAATTTTCTTATTTCATACTTGCTTTATTTTCTCTAGCTAACTGAGCTGGAGGCAGAGCTGGGGGGTGAAAAGAACTACCCAATGCAGCAGCAGAAACGCTATGTGGAACAGCCTCCAACTGTGGATAACCAACAACAACACTCACGTAAATATAGAAAAAAATATCCATAAGTGATCTTTCCGTGTAACACAACATTCAAAATAAATAAACCTATGTCTCTTCCTGTTACAGGAACAGCTCTAGAGGAGGAGTTCGATTTATTGGACAGGCAGCTGGAGGATTTTCATCAGCAGATGCAGCAACAGCCTCCAGCAGAGAATGAGGTAACCGAGCAGCGTACTTGTAAGTTGAATAAAAAGATTATGTTTGTAGGTGCCTCTAGTAGTAGTGGTAGTAGTAGTAGTATAGGAAGTTTTTCTGTAACAAATCGGTTATATATCTTGTTTGTTTTTGCTGTAGGCGAGACAATTCAACTGCCAGATTCTGACGAGGATGATGACATGCCTGAATGGGTCAGAGAAAGGTGCTGTGCTCTGGCCCTATTAGATGATGATGACTTTTTTGAGGGTGTGGTGGAGCCGCCTGATGAAGTGTTAATGCCTTGGAGCCAGAGCGAAAAAGGTAATTAGTCACTCTGCTTATGACCTTGTGATCATCAGAATTCTTTCTTTCACTGCACCAGCAGCGGTAAGCAATGTGCTTAACTGTTATTTATTTTATCTCTTCTTCTACAGTGGTCCCATCTCCGCAGTCGCAACACAGTGTGGCGCGCATACCGGTGGCACTATACTTTCTTCCTCCCCAAAGCAGCGCCCGGTAATGTGTGCATCGCCTATAAGGGCCCCACTAGTCACTGTGGGGGAAGCCGCCGCCGCCGCAGCCGCCACCGCCACCGCCGCCACCGCTGTCCCAGCATCCCCACTCTGGCGTCTGTGGGCCGAGCAACGAACCACCACCCCTCAAGTTATTAGGTCGGGTCAGCAACAACAGCATCAGGAGCCATCACCGCAGCCTGGCTGTTCCCGTTGCTCTGACCCGGTGACACTGCGACATCTTCCTCCATCATCATCATCATGATATCAGCCTCGTCAGAATCGGCGTAAACGCGAGGTACGTGTGCCTCGGCACATACCAGCTAGCCCCTCCCCAACACCATCATCAATGGGGTGGACTCAGAACAGTATTCATAGTAATAGAGAAGATCCTGTGGCTAGTACCAGTTGTCTCTCCCATCCTTTTTGTGAAGGACAACCGCAGTTAGAATACTTGGTTATTGCAGACGCCTTTGAGGAGCAAAACTCGGTCACAAGGATCGAGAATCTGGCAGGAGAGCACCGCGTCCCTGTTGGTTGTCTAAGGACGTGCCTTCCTGTCATGGAAATGGAGCTCTTCAAGATAGTCAGTGATCCGTGGTATCCCTCCATTAAATGCAGTGCGGTGCTCTGCATCGAACTATCACACCCCCCGCCCCCTTCCCCCCAAGTTGATTCTGGTGTTGAAGAGACAACTCTTCATTATCTTTGGGAGGAAAATGGCGTGATAACGCAGAGCATGTCAGTCGTTGAGTGGTTTCGTAAATCCACCTTGAATTACAATTTCAGAGATCATCCTGAGGATCCCAGTACATACCATATATGAGGTAATTTTCATAGGTGCTATAACTTTGATGATATCTATTTCCCCATCAAGATCCAGGACATACCTTAATTTGAAGCCTAGAATTCCAGAATATCGGTTCACGTTTATGGCCCTGAGAAGAAAAGCAAGTCAGATGAGCAAGACAAGCATATTGTCGTCGGGCCCCTCCATTTCTCAAAATTTCCTGGTGAGTGTGAATTGTATTTAAACATGCTGCTCTTCTCTGAAGGTGATAATTATCACTATGTTTAGATCAAGACGTGTCCCAACTCCTTTTCTCCCAACTGAGTAATCATAATGGTAAGCATCATATTTGCTTAAGGTGCGTCAATGCTTTTCCTCAGACAAGTTATTAGCGGCGCATCTAGTAGACTGTGTTTCCAAGGACCCAGTATGTGTTACGGTGCCTACTGAGGAAAACAAATTCATAAAGTTCAAGAATGCTCACCACAGGAGTGATGCCTGTTTGTGGTGTACACTGACTTTGAATGCCTCCTCACTCGTGTGACCGACTGTGAAGGTGACCCTGCCTACAGCCTCATGTACCACCTTTACAGAAAAACATGTACTATATGCGGCTGCATACCAAATTGTATCATCCTATGATTCCAGTCTTAACTGCTACAGATCTTATGTTGAGGATCATCTTGTGGTTTGGCTTCTCACTGAACTCGAAAAACTTTCATGGGAGATTGATAATCTTTACAGTAACAATATTCCCATGGCCAAATCGAAGGAGAATGAAGATTCGTATAATAACACGGTTGAGTGTCATATTTGTGGGCTGTCATTAGGCCGAAAAGCGGAAACTCCTCTTAGGAACCACTGTCATCTTACGGGGATGCTCCGTGGTGCAGCTCACAATGTATCAAATTTGAAGTACCAGCTGCCAAGACACATACCTGTTTTCTTCCATAATTTAAGTGGGTATGACAGTCACATTCTAATTGAGCACTTGGCTGATTTAGTTTGGGAGAAAAATCGGGTCATTGTCCTACCTGAGAGCATCGAGAAATACATTTCATTCTCCAAACGAATGACGCCAGGAATTATGCTCCACTTCCTTGATACGCTACGTTTTATGCAGGGCCACTCCAGAAACTCGTTGAAACTCTACCTCAGGAGGATAGGCATATCAGTCGAGCTGCATTTCGCAAAGAGGAAATGTTTCAACTTGTGACTAGGAATGGGGTTTTCCCATATGAGTGTGTGGATGGTATGGCGAAACTCAATGAAACCAGGCTGCCAAACATAACTGCATTCTCCAGCAACCTTACAGGTGGTCCATAGTAGATGCAGAGTATGAGCATGCCGTGAATGTGAGAGGTTCCATGCCCTCTTTTGCATGTCACTTCTCATCAATTTTGTTAATGTTCTATGTCATTGCACAGTAGTAACAGACTGAATAAGGTTAATCTAATGAGAGTATTTGTACTGACAGCTCAAAAATGCTTTTCACTTGATTCCTAAGCAAGTTGTTTTACTTCCCTGGGTGGCTTGTACGAGGCGAGCATCGGAGGACGCGGCACACTGCGTTTCCGGTTGGGGGCTGCAATCCCCTGAATTCTGAGGGGTTCACACAATAGGCTTAAGCGCCTGACGTCGGTCGAGTTTCCTCTATTGTATGCAGGGCGAAATGACCTGCTAGACGTCTGAGTGTTGCAACAGTTTATATGTTTACCATTCTTGCGCGTCCGGAATGAAGATTCCTGCCACCGACTGACTGCATTGTCCTCTTGATCAGAGAAAACTTGTGGACTGTGCCCTGCTGAGTGCGACTGTCTGGCACCGGATGGCCAGTGGTCTAGGCAGGTTGTTTTCGTAGCCCGTCAAGTTCAATGCCATCAGCTGAATAGCAGAGGCATGATTGGTCAACTGAAACTGTGGCTAGTTGACGTCATAAAGCCCTGCTCTAAATTGGAGGGAACGGTCGCTATTGGCGCGAATGATGTTCTGAGACAGTGTGGGGCAATTTTTGGATCAGAACGGAATGCTGATTTGCGGTTTTTCGAGGAGAGTAGGGAGTAGAGCAATGTTGTCTTCGCTCTTGCATTGCGCGGGCAGTGGATTCAGCACCTGAACTTCGTCGGAGTCGGACGGGCTTGCGACTTGGTCGCCCGTTTTCGGTAGAACTTGGAATTCTTGGACAGCTCTCGAGGCCGGGGGTTGACACAGAGTTGCTGCACGGCAGAAGTCGGCGCCTACATCATCAGGGCGCTGCCTACCGACGACGTGCTGCAGATTTCAGTACTGGTACAGTATTTTGCGGCTCCGGCATTGTAGGACCTTATCAGTTTTATACTGAATCCCTCAGCAGCACACGCGCTCACTTTGCTACAAGTCCACCTTGCTTGTTTCTCCATGTGATCCCATTTGAGCTCTCACTACTAATTGCGATACTGCTACATAGTCGGGAGATTAATATTCGGTTCATTAGGACCTCCAGTCGTTATCGTCAATCTATTGTATCACAGAATAGTAGGAGCCCTTTGTCCTTGAGCCAAGTCTTATTCTCATAATACTTCAGTAAACCCTCTCCTTTAACTTACTATGTGTGTCGACAATCATGTGCATTTATGTCCTGATGTATAATAAATCTCATTGTAATATTTAATCTTCATATCATTTCGTGGATATAGGCAGAATCCCATTTCCTGTTGTTTGTTACGGTAAAGTTCTCTTTTTTGAGTAGATTACAATGTTTATTAAATTATTGTGAGTGTGCACTCCTTATTTTACCAACTAGCGGGGTCCACCATCATGTCCTTCCGTTACCGTTGTGCTCATAATTCCTTAACGAGGTAGAAACTCTTCTCCACCCTAGCACCTCGCAAATGTCTGGCGGGATTCAATATTTCCACTTTAGGGGAGTATGCACGGCTTTACATGGACACAGATGTGCCCTTGCTTGTGGACGTTTTCAAGAAATTCTAGAGTGTATGCATGGCCACATATTCTCTGGATCCCGCCCTTTATTACACGGCACCTAGGTTGTCTTGGGACGAAATGTTGAAGAAAACGAAGTGCAGCAATGAATTATTCATCGATGCTGACATGCTTCTTTTCTTTGAGCAAGGGGACTTTGCCAATGTGTCCATAGGCAAACGAAGGCAATTAAACCACGGATGGGTGATAGGTTTGACGCATCCGTTGATTCGAGTTACATAATGTACCTGGATGTAAACAACTTATACGGGCACACCATGCTGCAATCACTGCCGATTGGCGAGTTTCGATGGCTGCCCAAAGATGAATGTTGCGCCATTTTTAGTTCATTATTTTGAGTAACCTTTCTAGCAGGTATGTTTCTTTTGTCCCATTGTCTGGTGTTATTCTTAATTTTTCGGCTGTCTCTATTATTGCTGAGATGAGCTGGTCTTTCTGGAACAGTTCGAGTGCGCCTAGAATTTCTTTGACTGCTGTGCCTAGTGGGTTACTATCGTATGTGTTTTGTTGTTGTGCTGTACGGGGTGATCCTGTGACTGATTCTGCATAGTTGTGGTTCGTTAGTGTTTGGTGTGGTCCCCTCTCTATTGGTGTTCTCGCATGTTGGGTTGGTTTCCTTTTTTCTAGATCTCGCTGATTCTGTCTTCTGCTGTTTAGTGTTGGGAACGCTGTTGGATCAGGAGGTTTTAGTCTTGTTTGTTGTACTTTGGCTGTTATCTTTAGTAGGTGCAATTTTATGTTGTTTTGATGGAATTCGCAACCCTTCCATGTAGCTGAATGAGCTGATTTGCAATTGTAGTATGTCACTGGTTCCGACCTTGGTCTTGGTATCATTTTGATTCCGCACATTTCACACATTGTGGCTGCATGTAACAGTAGTTCGCCGTATGCCCAAATTTTTTGCAGTTTCGGCACTGTGGTTTTCCTTGTCCATCCTTGTAGGCTTCGATTACTACACTAGTTTGTTGTACGAAACGTTCTCCATAGATTGTCTCCTTGTTCTTAGGTAGAGTCACTTAGTATGTGTCGAGGGGTATTAGCCGATCGATGTCCCTGTCTCAACCATTATGTTGGTGGACTGCTTTTGGTTCATATCCCAGTTTTTTCAGATCTTCGGATACCTTCTCAGCTGTATTTGTGGTGATAGGTAGCTGATAAATACCTTTAACGACTTGTCTTCTTGCGCCCAGTGCGCAAAGTGTGGTATGTTTTGCGACTTGATGAATTCAAGTGCTGTCTTGTAGATTGTAGTGGAGTCGAACTGGTATTGGATTGTTTCCCCACGGTATGGTCCCTTCAGAGGTCCATTTACTTTTTCTTTTAGGGCCTGGTTTAGTTTTAGGTAGTTTGCTGTGTGGTGTACTACTATCGGTGGGGCTTTTTGCTGTCTCGTACTTTTACCAGTTTTGAGGGTGTGTTGGGCCATATCTGGATTTGTGTTCTCTGTTTCTGTTGGAACACCCAGAACCCCAACGGACGGGAAGGACGGACGCGGAGCGCAGAGGGAATATCCAGAACCGCAGTGGACCGAAAACGGATCGCGCAACACTCCAACAGATCGCAGTGAGTGATAGCTGACCGCAGGGGCAACCCCTACAACTGCCGGTCGAAGGGCAAGGCCACAGACATGAATACTGTACCAAGTCCACTAGAGGAGCAGTCTCAGGCCGCACCTGGCTAAGATTACGAGCTATCGTGGAAGTATGGCGCTGATATACGGCAGAACACCCTACAATCCAAGAAGTCATAAAATAGATTAGTTTACGGTACTTTCTGTAAGTGGAAAGATACAGAAAATCAATTTCAGAAACTCAATGGCTATCTTAAATTAACATTACTCATCATTTGGTTTATGATATTCATCCCAATAGACCTTGTTTTATCAGGAATGTAAAGGTCAGTCTTCAGGCTATATCAAAGCACTACACAAAAATATTTTATCATTGTTGCTGTTAAGTTCGCAGTGCGTCCGATCATTTTGGTCAACAAAATTTACGGATTTTTAATCCTGTTTCGCCTTTATCTCTATTCATTAGTAAGTATGCTCTTCTTCGGGGTAATCTGGGCTTATAACAAAGAACTGGAGCAGTTTTATAAGAAAGGGATAAATCAAGAAAAAACAAAGGACACCTAGCTCCATTATATTAGACCTAACTAGCAATCAATGCAGTTATTCAGTTTTTAAGTGTACAGGATAAACAGAATTCTCATAATACAACATAAATAGTAATTTCGAGTTTTTTTCTTTAGATAAGTGTTTGTGCCAAATTTGTGAACAATATATCAGCATCATCCGACATTTGACATGCACTGATCCAAAAAGGCCTCCACTAAGACTCTCTGGATATTACAGCGTTCATTCATTTTGCTCCTGCATGGTTTCTTTTTGCCACCTGCACAACGTCCATTGGATACTTGTCTCAGATTTTCTTCATCTCCACCCAGTTTCATTTTATTTTTATTATTTCTTCCAGTTGCGTGTTCCCTGAACCTATTTTTTTCTTGAATATCCTTGTTATTTTCAATAAGCATCTCACTGTAGTTCGATAAACAATCCATGTTTTTTTGAATTGTTCTCGGATTAACCCGAGCAGTACCAAAATATCAAGGTGGAGGGGGGTACTTGATGACAACCATTTGAAAATATTGTAATCTAATCAGTTACTTCGTATTTAGAAATTTTGGAAAAAAGTTTGTTGTTTTCAATTAATTCTTCTTTTTGATACCTTAAATGTTTTAAATTATTCAGTTAAACTTAAGTCAAATGACTCTTAACAGTAGATGTCACTTCCCCCTCATGAACGTCATATTTAAGTTTTCAGTTTCAGAACCTCACTTACACAACGTCCACTAGATCCTTGTCATGGATTTTCCTTATCTCAATCCAATTTGGCTTATTTTCATTACAACTTTCAGTAGCCTTTCCCCTGTGTTCTCTCGCGCAACTTTTTCCCTTACTCTCTTAATCGTCCCAAAAATGCATAACAGTGTAATTCGATGAACAATCTCCAGTTTCTCCCTCTTTAGAACGTATGTTGTGAGTGAAAGTCAACAAAAGTTAACGATACTCGCATTAAAAAAAAGTACTTGGGGTAGACATAAAGTAGCACCCCCTCCCCTCCCCGCCACCCCTGCGTAGTATGTGTTGCTAATAGTATGCTAAAAGATGTTATGGATCCTACTAATTCATCAGTACTTCTTTAAAAAGTCAGTTGTTAATAACAATAAATTAACTAATTTCGTTTTTTTAAATTTCTTTTAGGGCGGGCATAAAGTAACCCCCCCCCCCCTATCCAAACCCTTGGTAAGGTGCGGTAAGGGAAATTTGTTGGTATTACTAGGATTAATTGTCCATGCCTCGCTGCCATAACTCATAACCGGTAATAAATACTGAGCGTAAGCTTTTCGTTTAATAACGTATACAATGTGAGTCAGGAGGAAAGGAACATGCTTTGAGGGGTGATAGTATTAATGATTCTGAACAAAAAAACCTCAAATGAATGGAGGCCGTTTTCTTAACCGTATCCGACATACAGCTGTTTGAAAATCACATGTCCATCTTCACCAGCACTGACAGGCAAATACAGCCAAAGCAACTTTAGGCTACGCATTATTGTCCTTACCGATCATTCACTGCGCGTTGACGACCTTCTCATCGGCCCAGTTATTTTAGATAATCGTCTTAATGGAGTACGGTATCTTGGTTTCCTTCAAACTATGTTACCTGGATACTTAGAGGATATTGCTTTGGCATCACGACGTCGTATGGACTTCCAGCATGAAGCAGCTCCTGCTCCTTCCGTACGGCCAGTGCCCCAGTCAGGGCCGTTTCTATCATTACGCTAAATTAGGCAAAATTTTTTGGGAGGAAAAGGGGGCAAAAAATTAATTTAAAATCAAACAGCAAAAGAAATTGAGCAAATAAGGAGAAAAGATAAAAAACTGAAACACTTAACTGTTTACAAAAGCATGACGAAACTAAGGACATTGCTTCCACCTAGTGCAAAACTAAAGCAGCCGCTACTGAGCCCTAAACGGAAACAAACATGACCTTAATTCACCTCTGCTGAGCGCTGGCGAGGGGCACGTGTGTCGGCTTGTCGAAGCTTAGCAGAGCTTGCCCAGTAAACGCACGCTCAACGTGGATGATGCTTTTCATGTGAAATACGAATAAAATAAGAATGAAATATTATCATTGAGAGGATTACTTGTGATAAACTCTAAATGTTACTCATAGGATTGAGCACATAAAAGCAAAGCTACATTGATTTCTTAGTGCCCGCTACAGATTGGTAGCCCCGTACTACTGGCATTTCTTCTACAGAAAGGCTGTGTGCTTTTTCAGCAGGACAGTGCACGTCCACTTATAGCTGTTGTGACGCAACGTGCTCCTCATGGTGAACAACAACTATCCTGACTGTGGTGTCACCGCCAGACACCACACTTGCTAGGTGGTAGCCTTTAAATCGGCCGCGGTCCGTTAGTATACGTCGGACCCGCGTGTCGCCACTATCAGTGACTGCAGACCGAGCACCGCCACACGGCAGGTCTAGAGAGACTTCCTAGCACTCGCCCCAGTTGTACAGCCGACTTTACTAGCGACGCTACACTGACCCATACGCTCTCATTTGCCGAGACGATAGTTAGCATAGCCTTCAGCTACGTCATTTGCTGCGACCTAGCAAGGCGCCATTACCAGTTACTATTGATACTGAGTCATGTACAGTCAAGAGCGACGCTCATCATTAATGGATTAAAGTTAAGTATTCCACCAGCTACGTCCGTTTTTCTAAAGTCTAATTTCCTTGTCCTGTTCCAGACCTCACGCCAGCCTGCGTGAGCTAAAACGCGTGCCCTTCGGCTTCCTCTAATAATACGGTGTTGGCACTCTTGCCAACCCACAACACTGACCATCAAGATCTCGCCAATTGAACACATATGAAATAAAGTGAAAAGAGAACTTACTCGTTCTTTAGAGCCTGGAAGAACCGTTGCCGAGTTGCATCGAAATGTGCAAGGTGCTTGTTACAATCGATTTACGATCGATTGCATCTAAGAATAACCACCTCCATTGCCTCCAGAGGGGCTGGGTTACGCTCTGTATGGATGCGACTCTTTGGGTATCCTTTACTGTGACATAGGTGTTTCCGTTGGTCTGAATTTGTTATTATATTGATATTCCTACAATGATGAACTACGTGTCTCACGCTTTGTCAATAAAATGGCCTCGGTACTGGGAGTGTTGCATTCTTTTCCGGCAGTGCACATCTCGCGTAGGGAACGCGAATACGAAAAAATAAATCAGTACTCATATGGAAGTATATAGACAGTCACTTTTTCCTCAGTCCATTTGCGAGTGGAACAGGAAAGGGAGAGATTAGCTGAAGTGGATGGTATTTCTCACCTTGTACCACACTCTGACTTGCGGAGTATGTATGTGGATCTACACTACTGGCCATTAAAATTGCTACTCCAAGAAGAAATGCAGATGATAAACGGGTATTCATAAGACAAATATATTACACTAGAACTGACATGTGATTACATTTTCACGCAATTTGGGTGCATAGATCCTGAGAAATCAGTACCCAGAACAACCACCTCTGGCCGTAATATCGGCCTTGATACGCCTGGGCATTGAGTCAAACAGAGCTTGGATTGCTTGTACATGTACAGCTGCCCATGCAGCTTCAACACGATACCAGGGTTCATCAAGAGTAGTGACTGGCGTATTGTGACGAGCCAGTTGCTCGGCCACCATTGACCAGACGTTTTGAATTGGTGAGAGATTTGGAAATGTGCTGGCCAGGGCAGCAGTCGAACATTTTCTGTATCCGGAAAGGCCCGTACAGGACCTGCAACATGCAGTCGTGCATTATCCTGCTGAAATGTAGGGTTTCGCAGGGATCGAATGAAAGGTAGAGCCACGGGTCGTAACACATCTGAAATGTAACGTCCAGTGTTCAAAGTGCCGTCAATGCGAACAAGAGGTGACCGAGACGTGTAACCAATGGCACCCCATACCATCACGCCGGGTGATACGCCAGTATAGCGATGACGAATACACGCTTCCAATGTGCGTCCACCGCGATGTCGCCAAACACGGATGGGACCATCATGAGACTGTAAACAAAACCTGGATTCATCAGAAAAAACGACATTTTGCCATTCGTGCACCCAGGTTTGTTGTTGAGTACACCATCGCAGGCGCTTCTGTCTGTGATGCAGCGACAAGGGTAACCGCAGCCATGGTCTCCGAGTTGATAGTCCATGCTGCTGCAAACGTCGTCGACCTGTACGTGCAGATGGTTGTTGTCTTGCAAAGGTCCCCATCTGTTCAAAATTGTTCAAATGGCTCTGAGCACTATGGGACTCAACGTCTTAGGTCATAAGTCCCCTAGAACTTAGAACTACTTAAACCTAACTGACCTAAGGACATCACCCGAGGCAGGATTCGAACCTGCGACCGTAGCAGTCACGCGGTTCCGGTTCCGGACTGCAGCGCCAAAACCGCTAGACCACCGCGGCCGGCTCCCCATCTGTTGACTCAGGGATCGAGACGTGGCTGCACGATCCGTTACAGCCATGCGGATAAGATGTCTGGCATCTCGACTGCTAGTGATACGAGGCCGTTGGGATAAAGCACGGCGTTCCGTATTACCCTCCTGAACCCACCGATTCCATATTCTGCTAACAGTCATTGGATGTCGACCAACGCGAGCAGCAATGTCGCGATATAATATACCGCAATCGCGATAGGCTACAATTCGACCTGTATCAAAGTCGGAAACGTGATGGTACGCATTTCTCCTCCTTACACGAGGCATCACAACAACGTTTCACCAGGAAACGCCTTTCAACTGCTGTTTGTGTATGAGAAATCGTTTAGAAACTTTCCTCATGTCAGCACGTGAATGCTCTGAAAAGCTAATCATTTGCATAGCACAGCATCTTCTTCCTGTCGGTTAAATTTCGCGTCTGTAGCACGTCATCTTCGTGGTGTAGCAGTTTTAATGGCCAGTAGTGTATATGCAGTATTAAGTTGTTTCCCCGTACGGAATCTGGCAAGTCCGCTTCTGTCCTCCACGTGCTTTTGTCGACGAATCAATAGTAGGTTGATTTTGAACATAGTCGTCGACGCCACGTTAAAGCTTGTCTATCGTGCTGGTAGGGGACTAGAACCTCTAACAGAGAGGACTCGGGCTACTTAACCCGCTATGATAGTGATCGGAAGGTAGCTTTTAACCCGCCGGCAGAAGGAGTCCTCGGCGTACGAGGCGGCGCATTTAAATTCAGAACAAGCCGGCGCTCGGAAGGTTCTCGGGAATCGGATAAGCGGCGCGGCCTCCGCAGACGAGCGTGTCGGAACGACAAATATGTCGAGCCCCCTGTCAGGGGGTGCAATTTGCTCGCTGATAACATTACGTACGGCGCCGTGGGCGAGGAGCAGTACTTAATTACACTCCGCGGCGGTAATGTATGCGGGACTGCATTACGGCGCAGATCTCGCTCCAGGTGCTGTGCGCGGCGCCGGGGAATAACCGCAGAAAATGAGTGCGGCTGCTCCCTGGCCGCACACTCACTTAGTGCTGACATTACGAAAGCTCCATTATGGAACTAGCTCGTCTGGGCCCTTTTTCTTATTACAGTTACCACGCACAGGGTATGTAATAATCCAATGACCGTTCTTGTGTTCCTGAGCTCCTAATTTCGCTCGTATTCTATTAGTTTTGAGGATAAGTTTGCAGCGCATTTGTTTAGCATGTTGGCAATTTGACTGCTATGGGTTTATCGATTGTTATTTTTTATTTGTAGTTCACTGTTCCTACTTGAGTTTACAGTTTGTCATTTGGAGATAATGAGTGGAGTTGTGGACGTTAGAAAATGGAGCAGCAAGTGGAGAAATCGCAACATTTTGAACACATTCTTCTGTTTGAGTTCAATAGAGCGGTGGCAGCACCGGAGACAGCCATTAACATTTGCTCCATGTATGGCGATAATGCCACTAGACAGAGAACACCAAAGAAATGTTTTTCTCGTTTTAGGAGGAGGTTTACTGCCTTCTGGTTGACAAAGTCGATTTTTTAAAATTGCATTTTTGGATCCCTAAAAGTGTTTAGAATCCACCCCTGAAACGTTTTTTTCCGAATACGGAACGGAAATGTTTGTTATTCGCGGTTGAACAAAAAAATACACCTGCCTGAAATCGGCCTTTTTCACGCACCAGTTTTTTTTTTTTTTTTTTTTTTTTTTTCGGACGACGAGTTCTGTACCGGTGCTTGGGAGGAAACACACAAAATTCAAATGAAAGTTAGGACGCGTGTGTTCGGAAATTAGCACCCAAGCATTTGCATTCCGGTGCGACGACGGTGGAGTTTGCGACTTTCCTGGCAGCGAGCAGCTTCAACGAAGGGTATTCAGCAATTCTGAAGTCCATGACAACGATGGACGTCACCCTGGGACTCTATTCGACGCAGTTTGCCAAGCATTCGGACGACCACCGGATTCAAGCGGCCGAAAACCGCTTGTCACCGTCCGTACGAGCGGCTCTGGAGCAGCGCAGGATGGTCCTATCGAGCAGAACGCCCTCTATGAGGAAGGGGAAGGACTAGTTTATGGACCCGGAATAGCAGATTGAACGTACGTTGCATAATATTGCATTTATATGTAGTCAAAACTTCAAACACGTTTTTCTCGAAATGACGTTTTTTTTATCGCGCGGTATGGTAACTTCAAATCTACTGAACCGATTGGCGTGGTTCTTTGTTTCCGACGAAGCTAACTAAATTGTCTAGGAGTTGTACCACTTTTATTCCGATCCATCAACTATAAATATTTTTACTTGGCCGACGAAGTCGAAAAATCGATTAAAAAACCCTATTTTTTCAAATGGCCCCCATTTCGTTTCCTATGGTCCGAATAACTTAAGCGAGGTACAGCTATAAAGAATCTTATGTACTTGGCTGACGTCCACTCCATTTTGATTCCAGACGAGCCGGCTGACCTGTGACATACATCGAAATTTTGTTTCTTTCCGAAGGCACTTCCGCCTTTGGTCTTCGACATTTCCGGTCGAAAAATTTCCAGTTTGTAGAAGAAATATCAATAAACATTTTGACCAATTTTGACATTGATATTTATAACACATCCCGAGAAAAAAATTCTCAAAGAACATGCTATCTTCGGGCCAAGGATAGTGAACCTCCCCTTAACTAAGTTGGTTTTGACATTAGTGACAGTTCACCTTCAGGAAGACCTTCGCTGTTTGATGGAGATCGTGTAAAATCGTTAATCCACAATGATCCAAGTGAGTCTGCTTGGGAACTGGCAAATGTGGTGAACTGTGACGATTCCACTATCGCCCGACATTTGCAAGCAATGGCGAGGGTTCAAAAGTCGGGTGAACCACTAGTTAGTGTAGTTTCCGAAAAATATTGAAACGTATAGCCAATTTAGTGTCAGGTCATCTCTAAACTATGTTGCCTTGTGGTTGGGGCGTCAACATCACCGCGCAGCGCTCCGGCTAGCGAGTGCGGCAGCGAAATCAGCGGCAGCTCGGGTGTCTGCCGACAGCCGTTCGCTCTCTCAGCGTCTTCAAAAATCTTTGCAGAAAAACTGTGAGTTCAATGACAGCGGTCAACATAGAAAGTACAGTACAGTGTGTCTTGGATAGGAATGCAATTAGACCCTCACCATCTGAAATTCACGAGCGCATCTCTAAAGAACTCCGAATTGTAGAATCATATGTTAGGTATTCAATTGGATTTCACTCAGAATTCTATGTTCATCAAATTTAGAGATGCTTAAAACTGTGACAGACTCGTGACTGCGGGTGGCAATACTAGGAAATTCGCCGAGCGGGATTAGCCGAGCGGTCTCAGGCGATGCAGTCATGGTCTGTGCGGCCGGTCCCGGAGAAGGTTCGAGTCCTCCCTCGGGCATGGGTGTGTGTGTTTGTCCTTAGGATAATGTAGGTTAAGTAGTCTGTAAGCTTAGGGACTGATGACCTTAACAGTTAAGTCCCATAAGATTTCACACACATTTGAACATTTAAACTAGGAAACTCAAGCACCTTGACGGATCTCTTAGTACATGCGGGTTATGGAATCCGGAATATAAAAGTTTATAACCGATGTTTTGAATGCCCAAATGAGGTGATAGTACGGCATAGATCTGAAAACTGAAAATGACAAATGATCTGGCACTTCCCGATATCAAATCGACAGTGGTATTCGGAACATTCGGATGGAATTAAAAAGGCACATTCTATCTTACGCATTAACTGCGGGAAACAGACCGTTTGTAACGTGTAGTGGGCAAGCGGAGACATGTTCCATTTGTCGCTCTGCTGACCACCTGCGCACTAATTGTACTAAAAGTGATGTGTTGGTAAATGTGCCAACACCTTGTAGATAGAGGCGGCCTAAATGCACGCTATCTAACGCAGACGGGCGTGAATTCTGGAACAGGAGAAGTAGTGAATTCTAATAAGAAAAGTATGCAGCTCCACGAATACTTATCTTTTAATTCTTGTTGTATACATCATTCTTGATGAGACATTTCATACGATAATTATCAAACTATGTAAGGCTAATGGCGCCTTGCTAGGTTGTAGCCATGGACTTAGCTGAAGGCTATTCTAACTGTCTCTCGGCAAATGAGAGAAGGCTTCGTCAGTGTAGTCGCTAGCAAAGTCATCATACAACTGGGGCGAGTGCTCGTCCGTATCTCCAGACCTGCCTTGTGGTGGCGCTCGGTCTGCGATCACACAGTGGCGACACGCGGGTCCGACATGTACTAATGGACCGCGGCCGATTTAAAGCTACCACCTAGCAAGTGTGGTGTCTGGCGGTGACACCACAAAAAGAGTAAAGGTGCAGCTCCCCACGGAAGGAAACTATACTTTAATAGATACAAGTGACATCGCTGTTAGTTATCCGCTAGTCGCGAGCAGGATAGTGGCGTACACTTCATTGTCATCAGCTATCACATGTGTTGCTGTAGTGCTTGAGGCAACTAAACCTGCGCAGGATATGGTACGGAAATAAAGAAACCAGTAGCATAATCCGAACAAACCACACTACCCTCAATAAAGATCCCATCTGTGGCTGCAAAACTTACAGAAATTCACTCCAAAGCCAAAGAACATTCATCGACTGAAACAAAATCAGATTCAAAAGTTGATAAGAAAAGGAGAAAACTGACGAAACTACGACACGTGACGAACCGTGTCCACAGATAAAATGTATCGTTATCTCGGAAACTGATTTGTCCCAGACGACTACGTCAATGGAAAATACAGCTGCACAAACCGCGCAGGAAAAAGCAAAAAGGGGCGGTCAAATATCCTGTGGCCTCTAATGTTCAATATAATACCGGTGAACAGCCTGTTACAAAATCATGGCAGATTAAAGGCGTTAGCTACGAACAGCCTGATAAAGAATCAAGTCAAATTCCATCAGGCAAACAAAAGAACCAAGATCCCCATGAGGTAAAAGGGGAAAACGAAATCTAAGGGGCCATAATTTAAGAAATCTGATTTCAATATTATTCACTCATAGAGTGTAAAACCAATGGAATGGGAAGACGACATAAACGACGAGGTGTCCTCGTAGCCTAACAATAAATGGCGCACAGTCAACATTCTCACTCTTAATATAAATAAGATATCCACAGTTGATTTTAACAACTTCTTAAAGGAGATTAAATGTCGTATAGCTTTAGTACAAGAAGTCACAAGCGAAGCAGTTACTAAAATTGTTGACTTCACAGTAATTTATTTCAACGACCCAGAATAGGTACCGTCATTATAATACATCGTGACATTGAAATAATTAATGTAGAATTTTTACTAACTGGACGTAGAATCGCTTGTGCCATTCACGATTTAACTCTTGTGAACATTTATGCTCCATCCGGTAGTGAAAACGAAGCTAACACAAGCCGTTTCTTCGGTCAAGAATTTTTTCAGTTACCTCATAGAAACCATGTGTAATGAACTTAAAGCACTGGTTGACAGTTACCATCTTGAATAGACTTGGAGAATTTTGAACCCCAACAAAACCGAATACACTTATTTTAATACTAATGGACAAATCAGACTTGATAGGGTATATGTGTCATCATCAGTCCAAGCAAAAATAGTTAAAACTCAAACAAAATCGATTATATTCTCGGATCTGCCAAATAAGAAAGAAATTTGGAAGCTCAACACTAGTCATGAAGGATCACATGTTGACATAAGATTTACTGCATGGCAAGAGATAGTCAAAAGCGGTGCCACGCTAAAATAGCGTTGGAATGTGGCTCACGCAGGCTAAGCCCGCTATTCGAAATTTATTTATCAGCTAATGTGCCTAGAAAGCCCATTGTCTCCGATCAACATCACAATTCTATCGGAGTTTTCTGCAAATTCCCGCTAGTAAAATAGCATTTCAGCCGACCTTCCTACCGACGCTGAGATAAGTGAAGGCAAAACTTCTGTTTGATCTCCGAAAGGAAACTGAAATTACCCTTATAAGGAGTCAACGGTAGGTAGTAACGCAGGAAAATCTGTTTCTATCACTTACACAGGGAACAGAAGAGACGGAGGAAATTATTTATAACAGAATGGAAAAAACATAACGGCCAGCAAACTACCATCGAGAATAATATAAAGACTGAAACCATCATCCAATTTCCAAACCTATTCAAAGAAAGCGACGTCAACCCATTCTCAATATAGAGTTGTCTTCAGGTAGCACCTCACATACTTGCTGAAAATTATGGGACGCTTGTTAACTAATACTTCAGAAGAAACTGAGGAATCAATAAAAACAAGTTCTGAAGCTAAATCTCTAGGAGTGGGTGGAGTTTCTGTTGAATTTTGTCTGAAATACGTTAATATCTTAGGGGAAGTTTTACTAGATATTGCTGATGAAATACGTAATACTGTCGACACACCGGAAGAATTTCTAAGAGGAAGCGTCACTTTGATACATAAAACTAAAGAAACTCCAAACTTACAGAATATGCGTCCGATCACATTAATCCGCGTTTACTATAAACTAATCGCTCGATGCTTTCCCCAGAGATTAAAGCAAACAATGAACAAAGTGATCAGTCCGTATCAAATTATGCCGTGCCGCACAGAAAAATATTTGAAGCCTTATTAGCTTACAGAGATTACAAAAACCGACGTAAGCAGCAATTTTACTAACATACTTTAAAAACGCTTCCCATATGGTTAGTCATAAGTATCTGGAAAAAGTCTTGATTAAAAATGGGTTTTGACAGCAATTTCACCGGCCGCTGTAGCCGAGCGGTTGTAGGCGCTTCAGTCTGGAACCGTGTGACCGCTACGGTCGCAGGTTCGAAACCTACCTCGGGCATGGCTGTGTGTTATGTCCTTAGGTTAGTTAGGTTTAAGTAGTTCTAAATTCTAGGGGACTGATGACCTCAGATGTTAAGTCCCATAGTGCTCAGAGCCGTTTGAGCCATTTGACAGCAATTTCGCGAATGCAGTTCAGAATATTTTGGCAACTCTGAGTCAGAAATCACTGTTAATCGTAGGTTAAGTAAGGAAATTGTCATCAGAATATCAGACAAGGTTGTCCGTTATCTACGGCGTTACATGCAATAGCTTTAGATCCGCTCCTCAGTACCATATGTTGTGAGTGCCAAGGAATTTCGATAGGATACAAAAGGCTCACGTGCAGAGCTTACGCCGATGCCTTGGGTGTTTTCATGGAAAGTTCAAGGTACGAAAAAGCTACAAGTACTATTGTTAGCCCCAAAAAGACTGTGAAGTTGCCAACTGCAAATAGTAAGTGGAACATACAGCGGAATTGGTTAACTGTCAAAAAGCAACACCAGATGTTGGGCATCATTATGGCAAATAACCTACAAAGAATGGAGGTTTTTCCTTTGCGAACGAGACTACATACAATAAGAGCGGCAGTAAAAATCCACGCAGGTATAAATTTAACTATGACAGAAAAAGTTAAGCTGTACAACACACCCCCACTCGCAAAAGCGTGGTACTTAGCTCAGATCCTCCCGATGCCCAAAGAAATAGAGAGGGTTGTACAGTAAGTGACATATTGGTTTGTACGGAGAGGATGGTGGTGGGGGGGGGGGGGTGAAATCTTTAAGGTTTCTCTGCCGACCTGCACCCTCAGTTTAAATGAGGGTTGACTGGAAATAACGGACTTGCACGCAAAATGGGAGGCACTACCTGTCAACAGAACTAAGTGTGTAACAGAAACTGCTACACTGTTTCACAAATATCGCCCGACATCAGAGCTAGCGCCGGTTTTCATTGTCATTATCTCACACTCATTGACCTTTGTCCGAAATTATCATCTCCTACCAAAAGACGTCCTGAAACAAGGAAAAGTTGGTAACATGGCCATAACTCTCAAAGGAATACCAGTTCCTAATATATGAGAGCTGCGACTACCATAGCAGAACTGGAAAATCGTGTGGGAAAATTTAGCAACAACAATAATACCAGAAAGTGCCAAAAAAAAAATGGTTCAAATGGCTCTGAGCACTATGGGACTTAACTACTGTCCCCTAGAACTTAGAACTACTTAAACCTAACTAACCTAAGGACATCACACACATCCATGCCCGAGGCAGGATTCGAACCTGCGACCGTAGCAGTCGCGCGGTTCCGGACTGCGCGCCCAGAACCGCTAGACCACCGCGGCCGGCAGAAAGTGCCAGATCGACTTGGTACAGCGAGATAAACTGAACAACTCCAAGCTTTACTCCATCTAGTCAAAAGCGCCAGCCGCATGATAAATTGTAATTCGGAGGACACAATCGAACATCGTTTTAAATGCCCGAAGTTAGTCGAGATATGGCACACAGCAAGGGACATGATTCGACGAATCAATAGAACGGACATACGCAATACGTAGGTTTATAACGCCATAAACTGTTTCCCAAACCAAAGAGACGCGCAACAACGTGGATCAGCTGTGTGTGTGAATTCCGAAGGGACCAAACAGCTGAGGTCATCGGTCCCTAGATTTACACACGACTTAAACTAACTTAAACTAATTTATGCTAAGAACAACACGCACACACATGCCCGAGGGAGGACTCGAACCTCCGGCGAGAGGGGCCGCGCAATTCATGACATGGCGCCTCAAACCGCGCGGCCTCTCCGCGCGGCACAACATAGATTGTGATACACACAATTGATATAATTTTTAGACTTAAATTAAAGGGTACCTTACAGTACCTGGCATACTTACGGTATGAATACGAGAAAGTAGATACAGGAATTTTCTCAAGAGACCATTATGTAAAGATTATGATAGTATTTAAAAAGGGAGATGTGATGTGAATTCTACGAAAGTGTCATCTAAGAATGTCTCAATGGACAATTCTTTCAGATTCCCGTACAAAAGAATGAAAGTGTTGTAATGTTACAATTATTTTTCAAATCAGTTTGTTTTCTGTTGTTATTCGAAACCCTAAATGCTAAATAAGTATCTTAACAAAAAGAAAAACAATTACTCTATGGAAAAAAGGCGGAATCACAAAAATCAGCGCATGGCCATATGTGCACTCTACTTGCTCATCATCAACTGGGTCGTGAACAGCGTCGACAGCTCCTATCCTGTATCGTTACTGGTGACGAGAAATCGTTTCTTTATGCTAACATAAGAAAAGAATGGAATGGTTGAGCCCAAGAAAAGCAGCAACTCCCAGAACAAAGACCTGTACATAGGCATAAAAGATAATGTTGTGCATCTAGTGGAACAGCGACAGGGGTGGTTTGCTACGAATTGCTTCGCCGATGTGTAACCATCACTATTGACATTTGTTGTCGACAATTGAGACATCTTGCAGACGCAGGTGATCCTTCTCCACGATAACGCAGGCCCGCGTTCCGCTAGTCTAACAAAAAAAACTATAGAGGAGTTGGTTTTAGAAGTCATTCCACACTCACCTTATTCACCTGATCTTGCGTCCTCAGATTTTCACCTTTCCCGTACTCTACCGAACAGCCTTGAAGAAACTTCCTTTCCGGATGAAAATGCGCTCCGAACAAGACTCGACGAGTTCTTTGCCTCAAAACCACATGATTCCTACAGCAGCGGAATCAAAAAGTTGTCCCAGCGTTGGCAGATTGTTGTAAAAAGTGAAGGAGAATATATTACTGATGTCTAATCTCTCTGTTACGTGTGTCTGATCTGTTTATTAAACCTATGGAAAAACGCTATGAAGTTATCCACAAACTCAGTAATAACGCTATAACTGTTGTTGTGTTCTTGTGCTCCTAATTTCAACCTATTCCCTATTCTACAGCGTAATTCTGGTAAACAACGCAGAAGACTTTCACTTCGTCTGAAATTGTGTAAAAATAGCATCTACCAACACACACTAACACGATAGAAAATGAAAAGCGAATGCCTCTTGTACTGTGAAAAAAATTCAGGCTTGAATTTCTGTGACGTTTTGTGGAAAGAGATATTTAATTTGAATTTTATTTGTGACGACCGCAAGAAGAGGAGAAAAGCTTTTGAAAGATGGTACTACAGAAGAGGTACTAAATTAACTGGGGGAGAAAAGAAATTTACAGCACAACTTTACTAAAAGAAGGGCTACGTTGATAGCGCATAATCTGAGGTATCAAGGAATAGTTGCTTTTGAAAGGAGAGGAGATCAGATGGAAAAATTATACAGGATGATCAGTAACAGTCTGACATCATTAAGGGTGTTGTAGGGTATTGTGCGCGGAGAAATAATTGTTAAGAAAAAAATAGGTACTTCCTGCCGTTTCCAAGTTAATTAGCACAGAAGTTAGGCAATCAAGCTATGACCCTCGCAAATTTAGGCCCGCAGGGAACGGTGCCGTCGAACGTGTTCTTCGTTTGGTTTCTTGAAACATAACAAGACAGCTAACCAAAAATTGAAGATGGGACGGTAGTAAGGATTGGACCTGATCCAAAGGCTGAAAAGTCTCGTGCACTATCATCTACGCTATTAGAACAATTGACACTAACTGCTTCTGGCGGGCCTCTTCAATTTGCGTATGTAGTGGCCTGATTGGCTAACTTCAATATCGAATGACTGTTACAGTTACTGCTTATTTATATCCACAATGCGTTTAGAAGGCTTAAACCTCAGTCATCAGCTGGTTTTACATGTTTTAGTATGACATGTGTGTATAACTTCGATGCTAATTAACTCGGAATCAGCGCAATCTATTGAATTTTTTTAACAATTATTTCTCAGTGCTACTTAGCCTGCTACAACCTCACACGCTTTTCGGACTGTTTCTGACCACCCTGTGCAAGGAGGCCAATACTTCTGCATCAACCCACTCTTCGAGCTGAAGACTACAGCAACAACAATGACGACTGGAAAACAGCGGTAGAGCGTACTGAATGCTCGTGGTCGCAGCAAAAATGTGAAACTGTAGGCAGGAGGGTTTTTGCACAGCGGCAACAAAGCGGAAATGTTTGGCAGACCCGCAAAGGCTTCGAAATACAAGTGCTGGACGAAAACATTGGACGAACGAGATGGAAGAGTTTTTAATATTTTGTGTGTAATTACTAATTTTATCCGAATTTACTTAACGTGTAGTAGGCCATGACGAGAGGGACTGTCTGGTACCGATAAACCAGTTTACGTCTACATTACTTAACATTTAATACAACTAAATAATGAAACTAAATAACTAGTATGTGGATTGTAACACTCTGATTGATCCTTTTTCAGCTGGTCTCCGGACGCCGCAGACGCCTTTTCTCCGGCAGCACGCCCTTGTCGTGAGACCAAACATCAGGTTTGGTACACTTAAGGGGTGTTTATTTGCACATCTGAAGATGATTTTGTTGCAATTCAGCATGGTTATGGTCAGTTATCCGCAAAGAAACCTGTATTATTATTAATTCGTATGTAAGTACAGATGTATCAGTTTCACGACGTTTTTCTTGATTATTTATTATTAATATTACATTTTAGAACGTATTGATGCTTTGTTTTTACGACGTTGCGTATTTTATAATCAGGCTCTTACAGTCTCAAATTATTAACGGAACGACACTCGCTAGAGACTTGCCACACGTCGGTACGCCTAAATGTGCGTTCGCTCAAGGCCTCCAACTACAAAAGGAGAGCCTAATCATTATTCATCTACATCAACATGATTACTCGGGAATCACACTGGCTGCAGAGGATTCATCGAATCACCTTTAAGCTATTTCTCTATCATTCCACAATCGAACAATACGAGGGAAAAACGAACATAAATCTTTCCTAACGAGGTCTGATTTATTTTATTATGATGATCATTCCGTCCTATTGTAGGTGGGCGTCAGCAATTTTTTGACACTCGGAGGTGAAAGTTTGTGACTGAAATATCATGCGAAGACCCCGCCGCAACGAAAGCCGCCTTTGTTTTTATGATAGCCACTTCAATTCGCATATCATTGAAATTTGTAAAGAAAGGAGGCAGATTCCTGAACTAATGAGCAACATATTCCAGAACCTGATTTTTGATGTGAGCACATTGAGATAATTTAGTTATTTGCTCAAGATGGCGGCAATCGATAAATTAAGATAAAAATTCAAACGGCTTCTTCCTGCTTTCAAGAGGATGCGCAATAAAACAGAGATGAGTGCTCTTCAGTGGTTGGAGCCAAGGCAAAATGTTAAACGTCTTGGACACCCAGTACTGGTCTTGCGGTAGGGTTCTCGCTTCCCGCCCATGGGGTGCCGGGTTCGATTCCCAGCAGGGTCAGGCATTTTCCCTCCCCGAGATGACTGGGTATTGTGTCGTTTTCCTCATCATCATTCATACCCATTACGGTCGGAGGAAGGCAATGGCAAACCATCTCCGCCAGGACCTTGCCTAGTACAGCCGTGTGGGTCTCCCGCATCGTTCCTCGGAGTATGGGACCTCATCATTATCACTGGGCATATATCTAGAGGAAGCTCACTGTCGAGAGGACTCTTCGTGGTCTTAAAACCACAAAGTACAGCTGCTCCCGCCACACATTTTGCCAGCGTCTTTCAGACTAAGGCTGTAGCCAGATGACTCCGACATGAACACTCTGTGCCCTTGGCACTTGTCGCCCTGAGTAATATTACAGTTTAACTCTCTTTACCTTAAGCAGAAGGTGGTAGTGTAACTCTGGTATAGACGTCGGCGTTTTCACTTAGCGCGTACGAGTACTCCACGCTGGTTCCATAAGACTACGTATTCTGATACGGGGTCACAAATCACCACAGCCACACCCTTTCGTCATCTCGATCGTTACCTTGTGAGTTCAGTTCTCTCTAACTTGTTAGGATTATCAAATGCATCGAACTCCATTTTGTGATTTTTCATACGTTAAATTTTGTATTTATTGGTCGATATCTTTGTCAACCTCCCTTGCATATCCTGTGGTTGGACAAAAATGTGGAAACACCATACATAATTCGGCGTAGGAAGCACCCTGGGATTCAAAACAGGCACCAGTATTCTCCGAATGAATAAATACAGGTCTTGTACGGTTTTCGAGGGAATCGTATACAGTTCTTCTGGCTAAATAGAGGCAAGTTCAGGTAACTATGACAGAGATGGTTAGCGATCACGTACACGTCTCTCGACAGCAGGCCACAATGGCTCGATAGCACTGGGATCTGGTGACTGTGGCAGCCAGTTGAGATGCGACAATTCGTCCTCGTGTTCACAAAACCAGTCCTGAAATAGGCGAGTTGTGTGAAATAGAAGCCCTGTCGTTTTGGAATACAGCATTACCACTGGACAACAAACATTGTACCTGGGATGGAATTGGTAAGCCAGAATGGTCACATAATCCTTTGCAGCAATGTGACTTTCCCATAGCAGGGTTTCTGATCTCAAATTGATACACTTTCCTTCTCCGTCACCCATGGACTTTTGTATCACTATCACAGAAACATTCTGTATGACACTTAAAATTCTTTTTAAATGAATGTCATTTTCCTTCCAGCGATTCACGTTCTTTCCTTAGGAATCTACGAAATACTCAACAGAATGAACCAGCAGCCTACATCCGTGACAGAAAATTTGAATATTAATCTCACTTGTTTCTTCAATCATTCATATTGTAAGATGGCTAGAACTATGCCCCTTACATGAAGTCATTAAAGATCACCTAACTCAGGTTGAGCGAACAGTAGGGCTGAACAAAAAGGACTGACAATGCACAATTCATCTTGTAGAGGGTATAGTATGGACGTATTGGAATAATTAATGTCGGGTGATGGTTTTAAAGTAATTCACACGACATGAAAACTTTGTGAAAATGCGTCGATTTACTGGGGGCTAGTTTATCCCAGGGAAGTATTCAGAGTTGACCTTGGCCGGCTGGGGAGCGGCGATGGGAAGCGACACTAGGCAGATTAGTGCAGCTCAAACTCTGAGAAGGTGGTAATCGGGCGCGGCCTCCACCTGCCTTAAGATGAGTGACAGTGAGTGGGTGGTTGACCCCATGCTGGTGTACTGAGAAGCAGACAGAGGACTTGTATGCCTGTTGATAAATGTCCGTCGTCCCGTTTTCAGTGAAACATGCGATAAAGCCGTGCAAAGCTATGGTGGAACGGTCAACAGAGGCCGAAATATGCATGTTCGTGACTGTAGCAACTTCACGCTGAATTCACGGTCCGCAGAGTCTGAAGTAAATCAGGTGAATAGCGACAGAATGAAATACGCCGGCCTCCGATGGGAATGTAGGACCAAGGAATTTGAAGTACTCTCATGGGAGTCAGAATTTCGGAAAAATTGGTGTTTTCTGCAGATGCTAACTTTGATGGGTGGCCTGGAAGGAGCTAAATAGCAGAAGTTGATAGGAAGGGAAATTTTGTGGGAATTAGTTCACTTCCCAGAGCAGGCATTGGTCGGCGCTGGGAAGCAACGCATAATTAATGCAACTTGCACTGCAATTGGCGTAAGTGATTTTGCTGGAGTGGAAACTGAGGCGAAGAGTGGACTGGGAGAAGTCTCCGTAGAAGTCTTCCGTACCCAGCTTGCCTAGAGTGCGGGCGTGACATTCTTTACTCAGCTTGCCTGAGAGAGAGTGAGCATCTCTGCAATTTAGGACTTAGCAAACAGAACGATTGAGCCTGGAGATAGAAAGTTTTGGTTCAGCTATGTACTGAGCAAGTTAGCTAGGAGTTAATAGACGAGCGCAGCCTTGCAGCACCACGAGGCCGGCCGATGTCCGCACAACGACGACGCCCCGCCATGCTGAATTCGGTGATATTGCACCTGCTCCGGCTTGAGTTAGGCCACTGATTAATTTGTTTGTAATATGTTGGCAAAGTTTCCACAAGGGTTTCATGGGCCGTGTATTGTGGAATTCTTCTCGCACTTTGCGTTATGCCTGGGTCAGTCGATATGAATTAATTTTGATTTATCGCACTTTACTCCACGTAAACGCAATTTATTACCACTGCCTGTTAGGAGAGTCATGTAATGTGATGATTGAAGGTCAGGAGTTGTGCTAATCGACTGCATCTGTTTTCAATCAAGTAGATGAAATCCCAAGTCACTGTCTTAATTAATTTTTTGTTGAACATTTGCATCTGGTGTTCAATAGCTGAATATAACATCAATGTGCACCCCTTTTTAATTAAAAGTGATCAATTCTGAATCAACTAATGTCAACACTGCCACTGCAGTTCAATCAGGAGTCACAGGGCCTTATTACTTTCTTTGCATTATCCGATATTGCGGCAGTTTTGCACTCTCTGTTGATCTGTTAGTCCATTAGCTTTGGTGAACACATGACAAAACCAGATAAGTGAAGGGTGGGATGTTATAATATTTGCGATACGAAGCATCGAAACTCTCAGAAGGTCAGAATAGAGGTTTGTAACCTTTTTTCTCAAAAAATATCCTAATAAATGCAAGCACTCAAAACAAGTATTACAAATGGCGAATAACGAGCAACATTCTTTCCGCACAGGTATATAATTCACGAGCTAGCTAACAATGGCTTGTTACCTTGCATCATGTAATTAAATAAATGTTTGGTGTGTGTGACTGGAGGGCGGAATATTTGTAGAATTAACGGCCTCTGCAAATAAAGACTGGTAGGTGCTCAGTGTTACAGGTCATAACTAAGCATTAATGGTGGTAAACGTTTTTTTAAAGAGAGTTACTTAGTGTAAGAGTAGGAAGCGTTTTTGGATGGCTGGAGCTATTTGCTCCCCCCCCCCCCCCCCCCTCCACCGAACTCCGAGAAGTGGGATCTGGCAGTGCGCCAGGGCGTGAAGGCAAGGCTGGAGCCACGACTACATGACTTACTCTGTCAAAATTGTCAATAACACGGTGCTATCAATAACAGCATCTCTGGCATTAGCGGTCTGCAATATTGTACATTATTATTGTAAAGTTTTATATTATAATTTCGAGTACAGTTTAAAAAGTGCAATAAAACTATTGTACAGAGTATTTAAATCCAAGGCACAGTGTTTAGTTTACGCTACCCTTGAAGTTTTGCAACAGTCTTCGTTGCTGCAAGTACCTTTGCTTTCTGTTACTATTGTACAGTGATTAGCGTTGTTGTTATAGACCTTTGTGTAGGGTGAATGTTACGATTACAGTAGTTACAGTCGGTCTTCTTCTCAGTATCATGCCATTGCCTCAGTAACTATGATGTCAGTTCAGCAGTTTTATGTATTTTCTCGGCAGGTTTCAGAAGCTCTTATTGGAAACTGTGATTCCAGTGTGTTACGTGCTGCGGCTAGATTTATTTAGGAGCACTACGCCAGTTTCGCTCGTTGATGTATGGTGTGTTAGCATCGTTCAGTACATTTGCCACCGGTCGTTTTCTAGTATGCTCTGACGTTTGCCGCTGACATATAGCTGTTTACCGTCATAAATCACCGAGCGGGGTGGAGCAGTCGTTAGACACTGGACTCGCATTCGGGAGGACGACGGTTCAATCCCGCGTCCGGCCATCCTGATTTAGGTTTTCCGTGATTTCCCTAAATCGCTCCAGGCAAATGCCGGGATGGCTCCTCTGAAAGGCACGGCCGACTTCCTTCCCCATCCTTCCCTAATCCGATGAGACCGATGACCACGCTGTCTGATCTCCTTCCCCAAAACCAACCAACCAATCATAAATCAAGTGCGAGCTCCTAGTCCACTATTTTGGCAACTGCCATGCTGTATCTTACACACACACACACACACACACACACACACACACATATATATATATATATATATATATATATATATATATATATATATATATATGGTCCCTCAAATATTTTACAGCCGGATGTTATGTGATATATTGTCTCTAGAACACTGCACTCATATCTGGTGCTGCTATTTGTAACAGTGGAGTGTTCGTCAGTGTATTGTGAAACGTTCCCTTAGAAAAATTCATGAATTACTGTGCTGATAAACCTCTTCGTTATTTGATTTTCAAGCAGCTGAGCAAAACTGAATGTGCACAGACATTTCTCTCTTTACTTATTCAGATCATCAATAAACTGACACACAATATTTTTAGAACAACGCAATCTGACTTTCAATAATCCCTACAATAGAATGGCCCTGACTGACAATAACCAATCCTTTCATGAATCACTTACCTTACAAAAATCTTCGTTACTCGAACTACTGCAATACAGCACTACTGCCACTACTGCCAGCTAAATAAAAGATTCTAACTACTGATAGGCATAGTTAGCAAATGAAAGATTTTGATAGAGAAAAAACAATGTATTTACCTTAATATCGTTCAAAAGTCATTATATATCAGTTCATGATATCCATTATTACAAATTTACCCTTTCTAGCGGACACACGTCCACATCGGCCGCTTTTAAAATTCTACCTTCTCTCTTCTCACATCCACCACTGCTGGCGGCTCACCTCCAACTGCGCAACACTATGCGCTGTTCACATCCAACCGCCCACCACTACAATAGCAAATATTTCAACAATGCTAACCAGCCACAGACTGCACACAGCACAGTCAGTGATTTTCATACAGAGCGCTACGTGGTGTTACCAACAGAGAAACCTAAACAGCCTACTTACAATCGTAGCTACTTTCCCGAGGCAATGATAAAATCCTATGTTTCAGAATACACCTGCTCTAAGACCAACCTCCTCTAAATAGAATGCAATCTGTGGGACAAGTTTTCTCTAGAACCAAATATGGTTCAAATGGCTCTGAGCACTATGGGACTTAACATCTATGGTCATCAGTCCCCTAGAACTTAGAACTACTTAAACCTAACTAACATAAGGACATCACACAACACCCAGTCATCACGAGGCAGAGAAAATCCCTGACCCCGCCGAGAATCGAACCCGGGAACCCGGGCGCGGGAAGCGAGAACGCTACCGCCCGACCACGAGCTGCGGACTTTCTCTAGAACCATTCAGTGTCTACATGGTAGGCGAAAAGTTCCCGTAGCCCCTAGTATCCAATGGTAACAGGTTTGATTTGTTCTAGCACGAGTACCTGCTTATGTATTAAGTCTACAATACATCGGTATGTTCCCCAACATGTTGTGAACGTATTTTCCTACGCTCTCATTTTCTTGACATATTTTTGAGCATGTCCGGTGTTATAGTACGAAATGCATCCTCAATAGTATTGCGCAGTTCGTTTCTAGCGAACGAGGTGCAGATACATGTGCCTTAAAGACTGCCCATAACGAGCTGTTAGGTGTAGCGAGGTCAGGCGTTCCTGATGGCCACTTCAAGGGAGCTGGTTTTGCTGATGAACCATGACTTGTTCATCTTTCTGGAAAGTGTTCATTAAGGAACTCGCACACTGCAACAGCGTAGTGAGAAGACACTCCGACTTGTTGCAACCATATGCGTTGTGAGGCCCCTTTCCTCTAGATAAGGTATTAACTATGTTTATAATATGTGTAAATAATTTGTGCCATTCACAATCCCTTCAAAAAGTACGGTTCAAGCAGATGTTATGACGTCATTATTACGTGAGGCGGGTTCCTTTCTAACTCAACAGTACGGAGAGGATTATTTATTACCCAAACGACAACATTTCTAGCGTCTGGGCTGCCATAAGTGGCATGTTCATCTGGAAACATAGCCTTTGCACGGTTCACTATATTTTGAATTAACAAAATACGGCATGCTAAAAGGCACTAATTCTGGTGTCCGTTCGATAACTCGTCTACGACCGTGTGTCGAAAAGGTATGACCTTAAGGTCTTTCTCACTGTGGTCTAGCGTTGTTGTAAGCATGTTCATGTGTACCCTTCATAGGAGACAGTTCAGTCGCAGGAGAGACTCCAGCACATGTTTCTTCCCGTGTCTTCTACCTCCCATTCCTTGAATTATCTTTAACACTGCCAAAAGCAAACGTGCAAGTCCACTTCAGTAGTGTAACTGTGACCACTCACATCCGCCAGGGCTAAAAATTAAAATTCGACTGCGACTGTGAAAACATGTAAACATGTTGATTACAACAACTCATGAGGAGTAACATAGCTACCAACCTGCATAACAGCATTGAAACCTAACGAGATCACTGAATTATCTGTGAGGCACAGTACATTTTGCAATGGTAACAAATTTATTTCCGAAAGAGACTAACCCGCAACAGATCACTTTATTGTTATGTTGATTATGAAACTTATTATATTAATTGAGGTCAATTATATTATTTTCATAATAATAAATAGTATTAACAATAATTACTATTACTAAAAATCACAGCATCTCCTGCAAATAAAAATTTTGAAAAAATTTACGGCTCGCAGTAACATCCGTACTATCCATCTTACACAGGTCACTAGTGCCGAGTGTTGGGTTTTATTAACGTGGCTGGAATTCACGAGTGCTTTGGCGCTATGCGGAATTGTGTCCCTTACACGATGCATTTTACATTCTAACTTGGAGTGGAAAATGTTATGTCTTTGTTCTCGCTTTCGATCAGAACAAGTGATGATTACTACCCATTTTTAAGGTATCCATCTGTAAACTCAACGACTTGTAAAACAGTCTCTATCACTCGCGAAATTCAGAACTTGCAATTTTATTTTGAACATTCTTGTGCAGTGATGTCTGGAAGCGATATTAAGCGGTCTAATCCGACGCTTGTGTTTATCCATGAAATGCAACCTTGTGTATATTGCTTTTTCAAACACTGTACTGCATTTATCATAGGTTTGTTCTTAGCGAATTCACTATTTGCGCCACTTCCTTTGTTCACGAATTCGAACATGTGTTCCATACCTTCATACATGAATACTTAAAATTTGCTTCATAAAATGTCCTCCAGTCTATTAAGTTATACTACATTCTGCTCAGGTGCTGCGTAGTATAAATAAGCAACACTCGCAGCTATCTTCCTTAAGGACTTTAGAGCAGGTAAGACAGTGGTAGAGGCTGCTTTGTCGGAAATTATTTCTTTCCATCACACGAGCTCCTAGTTTTTAAGGTTCTTCGGCAATGTAGACCACAAATGAGAGACATATTTGTGAATTTCAAAATTTTCCCGGCGAACTGAATCTTTAAAAATATATCTGGCCTGCATCCGGTTCAAGTCCGAAATTTGTTTGAACAAGAAACGTATTTATTCTGCACGAACCGTTTTGCCTTTTCTATATGCTGAAGCTTTCCTTCCGACGATCGTTTCTTCTCCGATTTATTACGCTTCAAGGCGGTACAGAACGGTGTTTGCTGTCAGTGTTTTTATTCAGTTCTCAACTGTGTTACCTCGGAGTGATCTCTACTCCTTTTCTTTTTTGTTACGCTTCGCGAAATTTTTATCATCTCCCGGAATTTCTTAAGTGTGGTCACTATATTGTTAACGGATATATTTCAGGGCAGAAACCAGGTTCATAACTGTATTTGAACTTACTGGTTCATTCTGAAAAAGAGTGGCTTACTTTCAAACTCTGTCAAACTCCGCCTGTCACACACAATCTCTTCCAAACCGACTACCATTTCTTCTGTCACATCAATAGATAGTTATACAACCCCCCTCCTCCCCCATAGATGCCTTCGATGTATGCATTCCATCAACCCATTCCATTCTCTCCTCTGCATTTCAGTCCGGGACCGCCTGCTACGGTGGCAGGTTCGAATCCTGCCTCGGGAATGGATGTGTGTGATGTTCTTAGGTTAGCTAGGTTTCAGTATTTCTAAGTCTAGGGGACTGATGACCTCAGATGTTCCCATAGTGCTTAGAGCCATTTGAACCATCCTCTGCATTCAACAGTTCAGTTTCTCCTGCACTCTTAATATTAACATCTTTTAATTTCACCTTACGTAGCTTTGTCTTTTCCTTATGCTGAATCCGTCCTTCGGGTGATCATTTCTTTTCCGATTTCGTCACATTTTTCTGCAGTTCTTCTTGGCTCCGAAGAACTTTCTATTTATCTCATTCCTAAGTGATTTAGATTGCTAAATTCCTGTCGTTTCTTGGACATTTTTATACTTCAGTTGAAGTATTTATTCAGTTACCCAACGTTTGTTCGCAGTCACCTTCCTTATACCTGTGTTTGTCTGTCTAACTTCTGTGATTGCCCTCTTTCCAGATGTCCACTCCCCTACTGTGCTATTCGTTATCGATGTATCTACGGACATACAGACCTTAAAACGCATCTCATCATTCCTTAATACATTATCCCATTATCTTCCACGATGACTCTTCTGGACGATCCCATTGAATTTCAGTCCACTCATCATCATTACAAAAGTGTGACCCGAGTCTGTTTCTGCTTCTGGGTACCCATTTCAATACAATATCCGATTACGGAGTTTCTGCTTCACCGTGATGTAATCTACCTGGAATTTTCCCGTGCCTCCCACCTCCCAGGCTTCTTCCAAGTACACCTATTTTCTAGTGGGTTCTGAACTGCGTATTCATCATTAATAACTGAATTTTGTTGCAGTACTCAATTAGTTTTTCTCCTCTCTTATTCCTACTATCGAGCTCATATTCTTCCATAAATCTTTCTTGTATTCCTTTCCCTCCTACCGCATACCAACACTCGATGTCTATTACATTATCATCTCTCTGTACATGTTGAATTCCCGGTTCCCCGATTCAATATACTCTATTCTCTCTCTATTTTTTTCATCTTCTGCTAGCGACGTATGCATGTATACCTAAACTATTGTTGCCGGCGTTGGTTTTCCGTCGATTCTGATGTGAACAACCCTGTCACTGATCTGTTCATAGTAACTCACTATCTTCCCTTTCTCATTCATGACGAATCCTGCTCCCGTTACACATTATCTGCTGTGTTGGTATTACCCTATATTCATCTGATCAGAAATCCTTGTCTTCTTTCCATTTAGTTTTACTGGTCCTCGCTGTATCTAGATTGAGTCTTTGTCCAGTTTCCGTGTCACTTTCAGACTTCTCACACTCCTCAGTCAGATTCGTAGGATGTTCCCCTTTTGTTCGCTATTCAACTGTTTTACGTGGTTACCTCCTGTTTGGAAGTCCACTCCCGGAGATGCGAATTGGGGACTAATCCAAAATCTATTGCCAATGACCACGCATCATCACACTTTTTTAAACTGCACACCACGTGTCCTATGGATACAATTTATGTCTCTTTAATGTGGTGGTTTCCTCATGCCCCTGATAATTGCAGATTCTTAGACTTTTCCGGAGCAGGTTCCCAACCCAAGAGAAAGAGTTTGCCCTAAAATTCTGTCCCGCTCCTCTTTCCTTTTCAACAAGGCTCTTGGCAGAATGAGGGAAGTCGTTGGGTGCCACTGCTGATGGCTTTTATTTAAAATTAATACAGTGCACCGACTGGGTTCGAACCCAGCTCCTAAGACGATGTAATTACTAGTTAAAGTCATCTACACAATTTTAATCTATAATAATATATCTTGAATAAGTTAGATGCTATACAAATGAGATGATTAATTACACATTTTCACCAATTCAGTGAGCTGTCTCCAATTACCGTTATTAGTCGCCTGAGCGTCCGGTGTAGTTTCGGAATTCGTATTTGATGTCTTGAGCTAATTTCAACTAGAGAAAATTTTGCTGTCTTGCTTCATCCGTTTATGCAGAGTCAGATGTAATTCACATCTGTATCACGTGTACGAGTGTGATGAGAGTCTGTGCAGTGTCATGTAACATTCATGTTGCTGTGAATGAGTACAGAATCATGTAAAGGCGCAGAGTCCATTTCTGTGGAATAGTAGCCAAGCTTCATAAGCGACGGACGGATCGCCAATACCCACCGTGTCATACGTTGTCAGTTTCTAAGCTTTCTATGTAATTTATCTATATATGAAATACTGAATATTCTTTTTACAAAAAACTTTCTCCTCGTGTAACGTGTTCTTGAGATGTCGTATTCAACCGCTGAGCAAATGGTTGAAATGGCTCTGAGCACTATGGGACTTAACATCTGAGGTTATGAGTCCCCTAGAACTTAGAACTACTTCAACCTAACTAACCTAAGGACAGCACACACATCCATGCCCGACGCAGGATTCGAACCTGCGACCGTAGCGGTCACGCGGTTCCAGACTGAAGCGCCTAGAACTGCTCGGCCACACCGGCCGGCCCAACCGCTGAGCAAAACTGACTGTTGATTTGCCCCGTATTGCACTTCTGAACAGTGTCGTGAAACAAGATTTTAGTATTAATAAAATGCTGAAAAACTGCATTTGAAATAATGAAAATGAATCAAATTAAATCCCAAAAGAAACTGACTCTGCACTCAGTGAAAACTATTTAACTGAAACTCAGTACTGAAGTACGTTATTAAACATGAAGGGCAATGTCTGACTTGAAATATCCACAAAATAAAATACCTGTCAGTTATTTAAGATTACTTTCACTGTCCACAGTAAATTGATCTGTGTACTCAGCACAACACCTGTTTGCTCACAAAAATACAAAACAAAATCTGCCCTGAAAGGAAAGGCCCTTACCTCTTGGTCAAAACTCTATTTTTTATCTGGTGTACAGGCGTTCTCGAATGAAAATTGAAATAAGCAAATGTAGCAGCTGAAGGAAAACAGTCGAATCACTACTACGCTTTTCTTTGTTTTTCAGGAACAATCCATTGCAGCGTTGGCGCAAGGTACAGTGCGCACACGACAAAATATTTAAAACTTTTCTCAGAATGGTGTAGGAGGGGTTTTCCTTAAAGAAAAGCGGTTTTGAAAAATTAAACTCTGATTATTATCAAAAAAGACTGTACAATATGCGAAGACTATCAATTACGAAATTCACTCATTACAAAAATTACAGACATTTAAACCAGCTGCGTTATTTCTGACTTCTGATCATGAATATTAGTAGTTCACTAACAGACAATGATTTCCTTCAATTAATACTTCTGACAAACAAACATTTCAAGCTTGCGCGTGCTTTGGCTACCTTGAAATATTGCTCCAAAAATCTTCTCCATCCCTACAGTCAAGAAAATATCTTGACAAACAAGTTTCTATCTCCATAATAAAGTATTCCAGATATTTTCTCCCAGATTCACAAATACCAGATCTCCTCCTCTAAAATTCGTGCTCGCTACTATGCATCTGATAAGAATGCCCTAATGCTACACAGCTGAATGGCGACCAAGCGCACCACAGATTACATTAAATACAGAGTCAAGGATCTTACTCACTACAAGTGCAGCATGCTTATGCCTCTTTCTCAGTACAGTTAAGGTGAAATTTTTACAGTGGAAGAAGACTTAAGAAAACCTTATAACCTTTGGAGGTACAGTGGAGAAGCACGTTAAGGAGCACAGGCTGGTGTTCAGGAAGCTAACGTCACTGCCTTGCTGCCCAAGTACTGGAGATTTTCCCACCAGCATAAATCAGAGCAGAAGAGTACAAGTAGAAGGCCATCCTGCAAATGTGTCAGAGCAACTATGGCCAAAGAGGCGGCAGTCCAGTAACAACATGTAAAAAGTTTCACTGACGAATTAATGAAATGTAAAATATGCTTCCAGGAAGCAAAATCTCAATGGAGTCATTCTACGTTGAAGTTAACAAGGAAATTCAACAATGATGGTGTGAAAAGTACAGTCTTGCACAAGACAACAACCAAATTCAACAGTAGCATCAAATTGCAAGGGATCTATACTACGCCACAAAACTTCAGCAAAGTGCAGAAAGATCTGAAGCGGTTTGACGCTTGGTGTAAGATCTGGCAGCTGACGCTAAACGGTTTGACGCTTGATTTGGGATCTGACAGATGACGCTAAACATCATGAAACTTGTCGTAAGCTTATAAGATGGGCTCCTTCACCTCATCTATCCAGCCAGTCTTCGACTTTGTCTTCCCTGAGGATGGTACATCAAGGTCTTCTTTCGCCATCTATCATCCGTCATTCGCGTTACATATGCATACTAGGTGACCTGTCGTTCTTCTATTCTGTATGTTCTGCTTTGTTGAGTCTGCATCATTTCCCTAAAGGTTGCATTTCTTAACTGGTCTTGCCGAGATATTTTATGTGATCTTCTGAGATAGTCCATTTCTACAACTCTAAATTAGTTGTTTTTTTTTCCAGCATTCTCAGCCATCAGTTCTTACACGTTCTATAATGCTTCTATAAAGAAGATCTAAAAGATCTCAGAAGATCATTACAGAATGTGAGGCTTATGGATTGCCATTTTCCCACAGGCTAATCGTTACTATATTTTCTAGATACTTAGTCTGTCTTCCGACAGGATGCCGCGCAAATACACTACTGGCCATTAAAATTGCTACAGCACGAAAATGACGTGTTACAGATGCGAAATTTAACCGACAGGAAGAAGATGCTGTGATATGCAAATGATTAGTTTTTCAGAGCATTCACACGATGTTGGCTCCGGTGGCGACACCTACAACGTGCTGACATGAGGAAAGTTTCCAACCGATTTCTCATACACAAACAGCAGTTGACCGGCGTTGCCTGGTGAAATGTTGTTGTGATGCCTCGTGTTAGGAGGAGAAATGCGTACCATCACGTTTCCGACTTTGATAAAGGTCTGATTGTAGCCTATCGCGATTGCGGTTTATCGTATCGCGACAAGGCTGCTCGCGTTGGTCGAGATCCAATGATTGTTAAGAGAATATGGAGTCGGTGGGTTCAGGAGGGTAATAACGGAACGCCGTGCTGGATCCCAACGGCCTCGTATCACTAGCAGTCGAGATGACAGGCATCTTATCCGCAATGCTGTAACGGATCGTGCAGCCACGTCTCTATCCCTGAGTCAACAGATGGGGACGTTTGCAAGACAACAACCATCTGCATGAACAGTTCGACGACGTTTGCAGCAGCATGGACTATCAACTCGGAGACCATGGCTGCGGTTACCATTGACTCTGCATCATTGTCAGGAGCGCCTGCGATGGTGTACTCAACGACGAACCTGGGTGCACGAATGGAAAAACGTCATTCTTTCGGATGAATCCAGGTTCTTTTTACAGCATCATGATGATCGCATTCCTGTTTGGCGACATCGCGGTGAACGTACATTGGAAGGGTGTATTCGTCATCGCCATACTAGCGTATCACCCGGCGTGATGGTATGGGGTGCCATTGGTTACACGTCTCGGTCACCTCTTGTTCGCATTGACGGCACTTTGAACAGTGGACGTTACATTTCAAATGTGTTACGACCCGTGGCCCTACCCTTCATTCGATCCCTGCGAAACTCTACATTTCAGCAGGATAAAGCACGACCTGTAACAACAACGACGCAGTACTATTGTACATATAAGTAATTTTTTTTCTCCTGTTTTTTCGATAAACTAGTGTAATTGATGTTCTGGTTTCATTTCTTTTTTGTTTCATGCCATTGTGTTAGGAAACCTGTAAACGAGTTTCAATGTGAATATTAATATTTATATCAAATGTCAAGCAATATTGTAACAGAATTGAAATGTAAGAAACGTTGAAACTGTTGTAAGATGTTTAAAATTGTAACTGTGCGTCTGGTCCATGCGTAGGCAATGTGTTAGGATATGTAGAATGCAAAACCTCGGGTGAATACCCTGTCTGTAAGGGAGCGGTTAAAGGTGGATGGCAGGCGAGCGCGGGAAAATGCACGCGGGCACTGCACGGCACAACGGGCTCAGCAGTAGTTGGAGTTCGGCATTGGTCTGAGCAACACCATCTGGAGCGAGGAGGCTCTCCTGGAAGACGCAGTTTCACTGAGCCTCGGGTATGCTGTTCCAACGCCCATACAGCATGGAAAAATTCCATAGGCACTAAATGGAAAAGTATTGCGACGCTAAGAAGAATTAAAGTGCCGATACGTCAAGAACCGTAGCTGTGGTTGTATGTGTGCTCTGTGCCTCGCCATCTCGTCGCCCGCCAACCGACGCATCGATACAAGCAGGTTGAAACTTTTAGTACTGTATTTGTATGGACCAGAGAGTGAACTATTCAATAATAACCTAAATTGTACCAGAACTTTCCCCTCATTTAATTATCCTCACAACTAACCTAGACAGGGTCCTTTCCAAATGTTGTGCAATCCGAGTGTCCCAAAATGAAAAATTAAATTTTGTGTTAATAGTAATTACTTGCAGACCTAGTTATGTTAGAATTGTGTTTAAAGAACTGTTTTGTTGATGAACCACTAAATGAATAACGAAGGTCTAACAAAGTTGAAAGATAACTTTAATATTGATAAAGTAATAAAGTTTAATTATTTCGAGACAGATATAAAGGTATTTAAATGAGAAGTAAATAAGATAAAAAGAGTAGTAACTCATATACTGGAAATCTTGAACGCATGATAATTTCAGTAACCAAATTTTTTTTCATACAGTAATCATAACAGTTTCCGGGTCCCCCCCCCCCCCCCCTTTTTATTCATTCGAATTCTGAAGTGTTCCACATTGGTATGACCAGCAAAAGTTAAAATCAATATATAAGTCAAAATTTATCAGTGTTTTATCATTATCAAAATTGACATTTTGTGTGTGGCTCGAAAGTGCTATTCCTAGGGTAACCTATGCCCGATTTTAATCAGATCAATAGACAGTATAGAGTCTTGTAGTATACATTATAGTGCAGTGTTATGTATTAATGATTTTTTTCCATATCAGTACAGAACGTGAAACTATCAGTTCAATAGATTTTCTGGTTCTAAAATTGTACTATATTATGCAGTGTTACTACTTGTTGTTTTGCATGAATATACATCAACTTGTACAGGGAAGAAACTCAGTTAATGCCTAATTAGGCTGGCGACCGTATTATTATCAAATTGGTAGCATCTTCAGTGTTGCTTTTGGTACATACTGACGTGTAATTGCATTTTGAACTTACTTGACAGATCATTGTTAGTACAGAGTGGGTGTAAGTCTGATTTTCCACCATTCAGGTACACGCGGTCAATATCTGTACGAAAATCCTGTCTCGTAAGGTGAACCCCGCTCACTTACCATAGTACAGGCTTTAATGAGTATTGTGTGCCCTAACGCGCACGTTACAGACCGCATGTTGCAGGTCCTGTATGTGCCTTTCTATACACAGAAAATCTTCGACTGCTGCCATGGCCAGCACATTCTCCAGATCTCTCACCAACTGAAAATGTCTGGTCAATGGGGCCCGAGCAAGTGGCTCGTCACATTACGCGATTCACTACTCTTGATGAACTTTGGTATCGTGATGAAGCTGCATGGGCAGCTGTACCTGTACACGCCATCCAAGCTGTGTTTGACTCAACGCCCAGACGTTTCAAGGCCGTTATTATGGCCAGAGGAGGGTGTTGTGGGTACTGGTTTCTCAGGATCTATGCACCATAATTGCGTGAAAATGTAATCACATGTCAGTTCTAGTATAATATACTTGTCCAATAAGTACCCCTTTGTCATCTGCATTTCTTTTTGTTGTAGCAGTTTTAATGGCTAGTAGTGTATTTAAATTTTTTCTTGCCTCGACATGCTCACACTCCCCACATTTTCTCCATGGTGTAGGTAGTCAATCTTTTAAAAATTTACTTTCAATCATACATCTCATATTCTTTGCATCATTTTACTATCGTATAGCAGTTATCACCCTCTTCCCTAATCACACTGATTGTCTGCGAAGAGGAAGTTGTACGTACATTCTACCTTTCTTTCTGGATACCCATTCCTCCACATTTCCTACTCAACAAGTATAACGCTTTCTGGGTACATTTGGATCAGTGTACGAGACATTCTGCTTCGATCTTTTTGTAATTCTGAAAGAATTTTATGACATTTTATTCCTCGTCTTGATTACGCATTTTAGGAACTTGTGTGGGTTGCATACACGTGTTTAAAAGACCACTCACACTCAGGACTTCCAATAGTCTCTTCAGCCACCCTGCGTCTTACGTTTTCTCGAGAAAACACCAAGTGGCTGCTTGCATTCATTTCCAGTCTCTTTACCGTTTGTTGTTTTAAAGTAAAAATATTGCCGTTACAGGATTTTCCCTTCCGGAATCCACTTTACACTTCAACCTCCATCAACATCGACTGTATCCTATCTTTTTAGGAAGCGACCATACAACCTACCAACTGAGTTTTTTCTGCTGACTCCGCGATAATTTACCATAGTTTCTCACTACCTTCCTTATAAATTGCACTTAAATATGCCAATTTCCATTCCTTGGTAAATTTTTCTCCCTCTACATTCCCATTAGACACTCGCTACACGCTTCATTAATTCTTTAATTCTAGAATTTCCTGTATTTTGTCCCATTTCACTAGGTCGAACTCCTTTTCTAGATCCCTGAAGGACAAATTCAGTTCTATTCCTTTTTTGTTTCACCAATCATTCTAATTATCCCAATAGCGTCTCTTATATCAGTTCATTTTCTGAAACCAAATTGTATCTAATATTTTCCTAAAATTATGAAAGGAAAAGTTAAATTGTAACCTTTAAAGTACAAAGGTGTGCGGATAAGTAACATCTCCGAATTTTTAATGTGAAACCTCTTGAAGCTTTTTAAAGAAAACAAAAGTTGTTAACATCCTACATCTTTATTCTTGATGTCTCCATATTTGTTTCTCAACGTAGTCAACCTGGTGAGGAACTCGTTTCTCCCGACAGACTAGTTTGTTGATAACGTCACTGTTCAAAATGGTTGAAATGGCTCTGAGCACTATGGGACTTAACATCGTAGGTCATCAGTCCCCTAGAACTTAGAACTACTTAAACCTAACTAACCTAAGGACATCACACACATCCATGCCCGAGGCAGGATTCGAACCTGCGACTGTAGCGGTCGCGCGGTTCCAGACTGAAGCACCTAGAACCGCTCGGCCACTCCGACCGGCACCGTCACTGTAGAATATTTGTTGACGGAGCCACAAACTCACCTCCGCTTGCACCGTTTCATCACTATCAAAATGAATCTTCATCACTATCACAATCTGGTATTCGATGGTGTTGTTTAAATTCTGGAAACACGAAAATCGTATGGGGCAAAATTGGGACTGTATGAAGGATGACCGATGACAGTGAAATCAAGGCATCAGATTGTTGCAGGTGTCTCAGCTGTCGTGTGTGGTCTCTCATTGACATTCTGAGGGAGCGAATTTTCCAGCTGTGGACGAACTGTTTGAAACGTCCCCTTAGAACAATTATATATGACTGTGCTTAAACTAACACATAATATTTTAAAGTGCAACGCAATGTGACTTTCAATAATCCCTACAAAAGAATGGCCCTGACTAACATTAACCTATACCTTTCACAAATCAGTTACCTCACAAAAATCTTCGTTACTCGAACTACTGCAATTCAGCGAGCGCCACTACGGCCAGCTAAATAAAAGATTCAAACTACGGAAGGCACTAACTACTGATAGGCATAGTTAGCAAATGAAAGATTTTAATAGAGAACAAACAATGTATTTACCTTAATAGTCATAATATATATAGCAGTTCATGACGTCCAGTCTTACAAATTTCAAAACTCCGCCATTTCTCTCCCCACATCCACCACTGCTGGCGGCTCACCTCCAACTACGCAACGCTACGCTCTGTTCACATCCAGCTGCCGCTGCCCAACACTACAATGGCAGACAACAATGCAAACTAGCCACAGACTGCACACAGCACAGCCAGTGATTTTCATACAGAGCGCTACGTGGGGTTACCAATAAGAAAATCTAAACAGCCTACTTACATAGCCCCCATGCTCCCCACAAAAAATTTTACAAATTGTTTTGGGCAGTGGCCAATACAGATTTGAAAAAATTTTTCATAATTACAATAACAAAGAAATCAAATGCACACACGTATTGACAATGTTGGTCAAAAGCTAAAATTTTCTCACAGTCCATAAAGACGGTCCTGATCATTCATCACAGTAAAATTGCAGTGCTTTTTTTTTTTCAAAGTCTGAGCAGTAAAAGTAAATGCACACGGAAGTAGTGGATTTCCATGCAGTCTTGAAGAAGTAGTGTTGTCCTTCCAACGGAAAGACAGTGCAACCTCTTGACATGCAGATAGGTAATGGGCCACAACAGGGCAAACCCACAGCAGAGTAATTCGAAGTTTTGAAGAATATTGGTAGGTAGGTCATCACAGAGCAGACCCAGCGTAGTCCTGGTAGAGAGTATGGTATTGGTGGGCCACCAGAGGTGCAGACCCACTGCAGTCCTTGTAGAAATAATGGTATTGGTGGGCCATCAAACGTGCAGACCCACTGTAGACCTTGTAGAGACGGCCAACAGCCATCTGTTGCGACTGTGCAGGTACACAATCACCATCGAAGAGTCTTGCGGAGAATATAGCAAGTCCATAAACCACCACTTGTGCATGCACAAAGTTTCTGGAATTGTCCTTAGAAGTCTTGCAGACAATATAACAAGTCCATAAACCACCACTTGTGCACTCAGCAAGTTTTTGGAACTGTCCTTTGAACCAGCAATGCTGTTAATCAGTCCCTTGCTGAATTATTAACACACATCCAAACACTAACCGTCCTGACATCTTGGGTTGTCGGGTGTTCTGCCGGATATCAGCGTCGTACTTGCACGATATTTCGGTCACGTAGCTCGAGACCTTCATCAGGTGCGACCTGAGACTGCTCCTTGAGTGGACCTGGTCCAGTATTTATGCCTATGGCCTTCCCCCTCCACCAACGGCTGCAGGCGCTTCCTCTGTGGTCCGCGCCCATTCCCTGTGACCTGCTGGAGCGTTGCTGCTCCGTTTTCCGTCCGCTGCGGTTCTAGGTGTTCCCTCTGCGGTCCGCGCCCACCAAACCCGCTCCTAGAGGTTTCATCTACGGTCTGGGGTGCCAGGCGTTCCCCCTGCGGTCCGCGCCCGCTCACCACGACCTGTTGGAGCGTTGCCGCTCCGTTTTTCGTCTGCTGCGGCTCTGGATGTTTCCTCTGCGGTCCGCGCCCACCAGTCCCAATCCTGGGTGTTCCATCTTCGGTCTGGTGCTCCTGGCAGTCCGTCAGGGGCTCGTTTACCATCTCCATGTCTCTGGTTCTTCTGTTTGTGTAGTGTTGCAGCTGGCCCCGTTGCTCCTTTAACAATTCCAGAGCCGGATCCCAGGCTCTGCTTAGCTGGTACCCAGTGTCACGATTCATAAGATCGTCAGCCATTTTAATCTCAATCGATTCTCTTATAACACTGTCCCAAAATCTGGGTGTTTGTGCTAGAATCTTGGTATCCTCATACTTCATGGCATGATCTAGTTCTAGACAGTGTTCAGCAATGGCTGACTTAGTCACCTGTCTTAATCTAGTGTGCCTCTGATGTTCTTTGCACCTGATCTCCACAGTTCTTGTCGTCTGGCCAATGTAGGACATGCCACATTGACAAGGTATATTGTAAATCCCTGGTTTTCGTAACCCCAAGTCGTCTTTGACACTCCCCAACAGTCCCCCGATCTTGTTGGATGGACAGAAAACACACTTGATATTGTGTTTACGCAGGATCCTACTGATTCTGGCAAAAATAGAGCCAGCATAGGGCAGATATGCCACCTTCCTTGCTTCATCTTGGTCTTCTTGAGGAACCTGTGGTATAGTGGCTGGTCGGAGTGCCCTCTCAATTTGTCTGTCCATGTATCCATTCTTGGAGAAAACTGTTTTGAGACGTTCTATCTCTATGGGTAGATTCTCTTGGTCTGATAGGGCACGTGCTCTGTGGACTAAAGTCTTCAGAACCCCATTCTTCTGTGCAGGGTGGTGACAACTGCTGGCCTGCAGATATAAATCAGTGTGTGTAGGTTTTCGGTACACACTGTGGCCAATTGATCCATCTGCTTTCCTCTGGACTAGTACATCCAGAAATGACAGCTGGCGATTCTTCTCCAGTTCCATGGTGAACTTGATATTAGGGTGGCATGAGTTAAGATGTTCAAGAAACTCATTGAGCCTGTCCATCCCATGTGGCCAGATCACGAAGGTGTCATCCACATACCTAAAGAAGCATGTGGGTTTAAATGTGGCTGTCTCCAATGCTCTCTCCTCAAAACTCTCCATAAACATGTTGGCAACCACAGGGGACAGTGGGCTGCCCATAGCTACGCCTTCAGTTTGCTCGTAATATTGGTTTCTGTACAGGAAATACGTGGATGTCAGTGTATGACTGAACAGGTCCAACAGAGCACCATCAAATTTCTCTGCAATCAGTTCTAGTGAGTCCTTCAGTGGGACCCTGGTGAACAGCGATACCACATCAAAACTAACCATGATGTCCGAATCTGTGATGTGCAGTTGCTTGAGGCGTTGCAGGAAATCTTCTGAGTTGCGGATGTGGTGAATACATTTCCCTACATATGGAGCCAGGAGACCTTTCAGGTACTTGGCTGTTGTGTACGTAGGTGCCCCAATATTACTGACAATAGGACGTAGGGGCACACCCTCCTTGTGTATTTTAGGCAGACCATACAGTCTAGGTGGCACTGGCGCTTTCTCCCGTAGTTGTCTGATGATCCTATCGGGCATCCCTGTTTCCTTCAAGAGAGCACTAGTCTTCTTGGCCACCTTGCCCGTGGGGTCACACTCGAGAATTCTGTATGCAGGGTCCTCCAGAAGTTGGCGTACTTTCTCATCATAATCCACTCGCTGCAAGATGACAGTGGAGTTCCCTTTGTCTGCTGGCAGTACCACAATGCTGTTGTCTTCCCGTAGTTTCTTGAGTGCAAGCCTCTCCTCGGTTGTGATGTTCGATTTCGGCGGCCTGGCCTTGGTGAGGGCCCTGCAGGTCTCTCGGCGGACTTCCTCTGCCACATTAGGTGGAAGTGTGGCTGCAACTTGCTCTACTGCACTGACGAAACCTGAAATGGGTACGTTTCTAGGGGTCGTAGCAAAGTTGAGACCCCTGCTGAGTACCTTGAAGGTTGTATCATCAAACTGTATGCCACTCAGATTCGTCACCGTGCGTGTCTCTTCCATCTGCTGTGCTTTCTTTCACGCATTTACACACATTTCATAACTCTTAAAGTACGATTCTTGGCTTCGAATATCCTTTTCCACAAATCAGAGTCCCTAACCACTGCTCATTATTCATATACGTATTCGTCGACACTTCTTCAATATTTCATCATAATAAATACGTAGCATAATCAAACTCCTCATATACGGCAGCATCACCTTATTGATCATAAACATACCTCAACAGCATTATACACATCGTCGTCGTAATAATAACATCATAACAGTTCAGTCAAATCTCAAAAACGTCGTAGCTTTCTGCTATAATTTCAAAACCCAAAAAAAATTCTCTGCTCATTTAAATAGTGTCATCTACCTCGAATGTACTTCAAAAATCGTGCTCCCTTACCAAATACATCATTCATAGCTCTCATAGTATCACAATGGTTCCGAAAAATTATGAACAGTTCAAAAAGTACAGGCAAAGTACAATTTCATAAGTGTGAAGTTATCCATCTGTGTAATTGCGTAAACATGTGTCACTGATGTAGTAAAAAAATGTTTGTTTCTGTGTTAAATAATCAGATAGCTGTGTAATTTGTGTGTTAGAGAAATATGGTACCGATTTGTAAAGTTGTATAAGCAAATACCATATTAGCTAGGGCTCCTTGTGCTTGCCACACACATGGTACACAAAGTAAGCGTGTACCCCCCTGAGGATTTATGTAACTATACCCTGAGGTGTTACAGATTACAGCAATGGAATGAAATGCATCACGGAAAACCTTTGTATCATTGTACTTCAAATATCTTTAAAAATAAATGTTTTAAGTACAAAATTAATTACTCAAATGCGTGTCCTGTAGCGCTAAATGTGTGTCTTGCTGTAAGATAATCTCTGAGGAAGTGTCCTAGTTATCGTCCTCCGAAAGCTAGGTTCTGCAGAAGCCACTGTACTTACCTCATGATAAACAAAAGTGAAATGTTTTGCGTATAGATATCTTAGTTATTACGCTTATTGCCATGTTGAAGAAAGTACTGTGCTGTAACGTATTGTTGTGCTACGGAAAAGGCAGTCTCATTGTAGCTATACCACAAAAGTTACTACTAAAACATGTTTTACTTTCCAGAATAATTCAGAAAAACTGTGCAGATATAAAACAGATACACTGCAAAAGCAACAATGTAAATCGTGTCACATATTAGTAGCAGCGTGATATAATCCTGTAGCTGTCAAAGAAACCAAATACTAAGTCATTGGTAATCTCACATAAAGTACTTTAAATAAAGAATGTCTTTTCAAGTAAACCAAAATGTTGCATTAAAATCTCATTAACAGTATATGTTCTAAGTATGTAAGCCGTATATTCGTTACGTAATTGTGCAACTAACAAGGAAGAATATACAAATAACAACACTGTGTCGTCTGTTCACTATAACAATGCATTCGTAATTACTTGTCTAAGTTCCCTAGGTTCTTGAATGGATAGTTAACTTTAAAACATAGTTGCATGTTAACAGTTTGTAAGTGTGACAAAGAGTACCAGTAACGTGAAGTGAAAGATTTTATGGCAAAGACTAAGTTAAAAGGCAGATTATCTCTCAGTAATTGGTTTTACACGTGAAATATGGTGTAAACCTCTACTCTTCCTAGTATGCAGAGTTTCAGTTTCAATGCAATTATCATGTGGTATACGTCGGTAAGGAATACTGGAATTTATCTCAAGGTTAGCTTATGTTATTTTTCTGAAGCCCAGCAGGCGCACTGGCTGCCTGCGGTGTGAGTCGTTGTCTGTTTCTTTGTTGGCGCGCGTCGTTATTGGCATTTGGAGACCTAACTTCTACAAATTCACCTTGTCCAGAGGGCCCTTCCCTGTTTGAATCCCGCCAGTTCTGATGCAATTCAGCTCTGTCGTTACGATCATATCGTCTGTCGTCATGTCGGTAGATTCCACAGTTTCTTTCTTGTCAGTCACGTGGTGGAGAATTTCTCCCTGAATCGTAACTGCCCGCTGAACTGTTACGTCTGAAGTTATTGTGTCTCCCGAGATAATAATAGTTCTGATTGCCATATTGTCTGGTTCTATGATTGTCTCTGTCATATTCATTACTACAGAAATGCAATCTTTCTCTGTAATTATTACCACTCTGCCAACGGTTATCATACATGTGGTGTCTGTTTTCGTCAATATTTGTGTTGTGAGAATAGCCTTGTCATGTACATTTATTATTTCTGTCATCGCGGAATTGTGACGGATGTGACCTGCAATTGTTGCGCTCCTGTTTTCGAGTTCCGCGATTGTCAGTGTCAATTTCCAATTCTTGTAACAGTCCCTGAAAAGCTTCAATGTCGTCTTTGCAACGTCCTGCCAAAATAATGTGTCGTAAATGTTCAGGCAATTTGATTAAGCAAATGCGGATGAGTTCTGAGGGGCTGTATGGGTTTGACAGGTACTGATTCTTGTGCAACATGTCTTCAAAATATTTCAGAAGAGTGGAAAATTCAGATTGTTCGAAACGTTTCATCATTATGATGCTATGTTTTACTCGGTATTGTGTAGCTTGAAAGCAATACGCTGAGGGGAAGGCATGATAAAATTCTCCTTCACTGTGACAATCGTGAATGACCGATCGCATTCTTACAGCTGGTTCATTCTCCAAGTAGCCACACATAAATTCTAACCTGTGCTCCAATGACCAGTTGGGAGGAAAACAATGAGAGAATTGATGGAGCAACGCTTGTGGATGAATGTCGTTGCCAGAATTCCTAAATGTTTTGAATTTACGTATAGTAATGAACATCTTATAGTCAAAATCATCGTGTCGGCGAGTAGCAGATCGGTCATCGTTACGTCGTGTCGGCGGTTCCATCCCAAAATTCGGTGCACCTTGCCCATTTATTTCATAATTTCCAATTATTTTGTAGCTTTTCCGTATTTCTAAGTTCCTCTTCACATGTTGGAGTGCAAGTGTCCTCTGAAATATGTAATTCTTGTATTACTTGTGCCAACTGATCTTGTAATTCCCAGATTCTCTTTTGTACTGTGTATTGATTTGATTTTGATTTTATTTGAATTTTCTAATTTGTTCATACTCTTCAGTGTCCGTGAAGGCTACGGGTATTGTGTCATTCAGATCATTATCTACCTTTGTAGATAAGTTAGTGAACTGTTCTGAAAGTTCGGCTACTTTATCTGATAGTGAAATTATTTCCTCTGTGCGTTTTTCTGAACCAAGTTTCAGAGTGTTCATTTGTGTTGCAATCGTATCTACTGTGTCCTTTAAGTTTTCCTGAGTTTTTGCAAGTTGCATAACCGAATCGATAGATGCAATTGAGTCAATTTTAGCTTGCAAGGTCTCATGATTTTCATGAACAATAGTTTGCAGTTCTTTTATGGCTGCTTCGTGATTCTGTAACGCATTTTCATGCAGCGAAAAAATTGGTTGAAAATGCTCACAAATTTGTGTTTTTACGTCATTACAGACTTTTTGACATTTCGATTCAATGTTATGTAATTCAGTAGTTAAATCTTCACGTGTTTGTTCAAGTGTGGTGTCTAACTTTTGAAGCTTTTGCTGTGTTTGTCTCTGATTTTGTTCCATTGTGTCTAACTGTTGCTGTGTTTGTCTCTGGTGTGGTTCCATTGTGTCTAACTTTTGAAGTTTTTGTCCCATTTGTTTCTGATTTTGTTCAAGCGTTGTGTCTAACTTTTGTAGCCTTTGTCCCATTTGTTGCATTAACTGTAATAACAATGCACTGGTACCTGAAACATGTTCCTCAGTGCTTTTCGGCAGTGAAGTTGCACCGGCAACATTCACATTTTGACAAGCAGAAAATGTGTCTTGACTTATTTGAGAAAACGGTGAGGACCCAAAACCTGCGAATTTTTCAGCTGTGGACGAACTGTTCGAATTCTGAATTTGATTGCAACAAGCTGTTTGTCATGCACTGACATACATAACTGGTCATTAAAATTGCTACACCAAGAAGAAATGCAGATGATAAACGGGTATTCATTGGACAAATATTTTATACTAGAACTGACATGTGATTACATTTTCACGCAATTTGGATGCATAGATGCTGAGAAATCAGTCCCCAGAACAACCACCTGTGGCCGTAATAACGGCCTTGATATGCCTGGGCATTGAGTCAAACACAGCTTGGATGGCGTGTACAGGTACAGCTGCCCATGCAGCTTCATCACGATACCACAGTTCGTCAAGAGTAGTGACTGGCGTAATGTGACGAGCCAGTTACTCGGCCACCATTGACCAGATGGTTTCAATTGGTGAGAGATCTGGAGAATGTGCTGGCCATGGCAGCAGTCGAACATTTTCTGTATCCAGAAAGGCCCGTACAAGACTTGCAACATGCGATCGTACATTATCCTGCTGAAATGTAGGGTTTCACAGGTATCGAATGAAGGGTAGGGCCACGTGTCGTAACACATTTGAAATGTAACGTCCACTGTTCAAAGTGCCGTAAAGGCGAACAAGAGGTGACCGAGACGTGTAACCAATGGCACCCCATACCATCACGCCGGGCGATACGCCAGTATGGCGATGACGAATACACCCTTCCAATGTGCGTTCACCGCGATGTCGCCAAACACGAATGCGACTATCATGATGCTGTAAACAGAACCTGGATTCATCCGACAAAATGACGTTTTGCCATTCGTGCACCCAGGTTCGTCGTTGAGTGCACCATCGCAGGCGCTCCTGTCTGTGATGCAGCGTCAATGGTAACCGCAGCCATGGTCTCCGAGCTGATAGTCCATGCTGCTGCAAACGTCGTCGACCTGTTCGTGCAGATGGTTGTTGTCTTGCAAACGTCCCCATCTGTTGACTCAGGGATCGAGACGTGGCTGGACGATCCCTTACTGCCATGCGGATAAGATGCCTGTCATCTCGACTGCTAGTGATACGAGGCCGCTGGGATCCAGCACGGCGTTCCGTATTACCCTCCTGAACCCACCGATTCCATATTCTGCTAATAGTCATTGGATCTCGACCAACGCGAGCAACAATGTCGCGATACGATAAACCGCAATCGCGACAGGCTACAATCCGACCTTTATTAAAGTCGGAAACGTAACGGTACGCATTTCTCCTTGATACACGAGGCATCACGACAACGTTTGACCAGGTAACGCCGGTCAACTGCTGTTTGTGTATGAGAAATCGGTTGGAAACTTTCCTCATGTCAGCACGTTGTAGGTGTCGCCACCGGCGCCAACCTTGTGTGAATGGTCTGAAAAGCTATTCATTTGCATATTTCAGCATCTTCTTCCTGTCGGTTAAATTTCGCGTCTGTAGCACATTTCCATGGTGTAACAATTTTAATGGCCAGCAGTGTATTAAGTCACACGCCATCATGTTGCACGTTGAATGCGTAGTCCTATAGTGGGAGCGGGCTGCAGATACGTAAACATGAAAATAAAGATGTACAGTTTTTGCGAGGATTGTTTTATTTTAAAAAAACTAAGAATTTTAATATTAAAAAAATCGAAGGCGTTACTTTTGAGCTCGTCTTCGTAATAAACTGTAATGAGGTAATGGGTACAATATAAGAGTTCATTTAAATGCTATGAAACGTACCTAAACCTTTAAAGCGATGTAAATCTCAAGGGTAATTAATTCACGTGATTCACCTTCCCTTAATATTGGATTTAATGAACTTGGTCCACTTGCTTTAGACATACGTCCGCAAAGGGAAGCGTCACTATATTTGATACCACTGGCGGCACGCAGATGACGTGTCCGAAATGACTTGGTGGGCACACGTGCGAGAGAGAAGATTTTGGAGGTCGCTGCGAGGCAGACGGTCCGACACTCGCCCAACGCGCTGTGTGTGTGTGTGTGTGTGTGTGTGTGTGTGTGTGCCCGTGTACGTGTGAGTGTGCTGGCCAGACGGCGCCACCCCACTCCGCCCCCGCTACCCTCCCATAAATCATCCGCCTCCCCTGTCAGGCGGCTCTCCCCCCGACAAAAACACGCGCAGGCGCGCCGCTCCGCTCCGCTGTGTCGTCGTCCGGAACACTGCAGCGCGCCCGGCCCGGCCCGTCCACCGGCGCCTGCCCGCCTCGCGTTCCCGGTGCTCCGTCCAACTCGCCAGTGGTGTCACCAGCACGCCCTTACTTTCAAGTCTGTCGACAGTAACATTTCGTTATTTGCTACGCTTGCCTCGTGTTCAATTTTATTGGCTAGCAGTGTGCGCTCGGAGATACCGGGTGATCAGAAAGCCAGTATAAATTTGAAAACTTAATAAACCACGGAATAACGTAGATAGAGTGGTAAAAATTGACACACATGCTTAGAATGACATGGAGTTTTATTAGAACCGAAAAAAATTGCTAGATGCGTGAAAGATCTCTTGCGCGCGTCGTTTGGTGATGATCGTGTGCTCAGCCGCCACTTTCGTCATGCTTGGCCTCCCAGGTCCCCAGACCTCAGTCCGTGCGATTATTGGCTTTGGGGTTACCTGAAGTCGCAAGTGTATCGTGATCGACTGACATCTCTAGGGATGCTGAAAGACAACATCTGACGCCAATGCCTCACCATATCTCCGGACATGCTTTACAGTGCTGTTCACAACATTATTCCTCGACTACAGCTATTGTTGAGGAATTATGGTGGACATATTGAGCATTTCCTGTAAAGAACATCATCTTTGCTTTGTCTTACTTTGTTATGCTAATTATTGCTATTCTGATCAGATGAAGCGCCATTTGCGGACATTTTGTGAACTTTTGTATTGTTTTGGTTCTAATAAAACCCCATGTCATTCCAAGCATGTGTGTCAATTTGTACCTCTCTATCTACATTATTCCGTGATTTATTGAGTTTTCAAATTTATACTGACTTTTTGATCACCCGGTACATAAACGGTCGAATTCTGCGTCATTCACCAGACTACTCACTATAGTAATCAAACATTTCTAACATTCTGCTCTACTTAATGGGAATACTTCAGTGGTACTACCTTTCTCTGCCATCATTTTCTGATACAGCTGTTTGGTCGTCTCCAAATATTTCACACACAACATTCTTCAGTTATGTACACGAATGTTGTTCCTACTTGGTTTCCAATTGTATCACCCACGCACTGTCTCGGTCTTATCTCATCTGCAGGCATCTCTGGAGGTCATCGACAGCATCGATCTTCCGACACTTATGCGTGCCATGTAGAATTTGGCTATTCGTTATCTTACGCTAAACACAACACACACACCCATACACGAGGGAGAACTCGAACCTCCGATGGAGGGAGCGCGCGAACCGGGGCAAGGCGTCTAAGACCACGTGGCTACGTTTACATGTTGAATAAAGTGTGTGCAGGCAGTAGTTTTGAACTAATTTACGTTCTTTTTTCATTTAGTTCAATAATTGTCAACCTGTGTATGGCGTAGGTACCGAACGCTAGAGTTCATGGTGGTGAAGTCAATAACATTCGAGCCACGCAAAACAGAAGTATGTGAGACAACGGTTCGCCTCCCGTTCAAATATCAATCTTTTTTCCATCATTGTACATACTGTTTAATTTATATGACGTTTGAGAGATAATGCAATGAAAAAAAAAAACAGCATATCTGCATGAAATTTCATCTTCTATTTTCCCTTCTTGTAGGACAAATACGATCCTGCAATGTGTGATGTCGAGAGCATATTCGACTAGTAATTGAACATTACTCTTGTGGTCTGGCATATTGTGAATTTTTATATTACTGATTGCGAATAACATCGTTCGCATCGCTATTTATCGAGGTCTGTCTCTCGTCCCTGAAAATTTAATTAAAAATAGTAGCCGTCCGCTGTGGTCGAGCGGTTCTAGGCGCTTCAGTCCGGAAACGCGCTGCTGCTACGGTCGCAGGTTCGAATCCTGCCTCGGGCATGGATGTGTGTGACGTCCTTAGGTTAGTTAGGTTTAAGTAGTTCTAAATCTAGGGGACTGATGACCTCAGATGGATCAAATGGCTCTGAGCACTATGGGACTTAACATGTGTGGTCATCAGTCCCCTAGAACTTAGAACTACTTAAACCTAACTAACCTAAGGACATCACACACATCCATGCCCGAGGCAGGATTCGAACCTGCGACCGTAGCAGTCCCGCGGTTCCGGACTGAGCGCCTAGAACCGCTAGACCACCGCGCCCGGCGACCTCAGATGTTAAGTCCCATAATGCTTAGAGCCATTTCAACCATTTTTAAAAATAGCAAATAGTCAAGTAACGTATGAAATTCACTAAAAACTTCATAAAAATGCACGTGGGTTTTTGTTTTCCCTTATATTACTTCTCAAACTTCATATAAATTAAATAATGTGACCAGTAGTGAAAAAAAAATACATTTAAAACATTTTTAGCATGATTCGAATCGTCGCCTTCTCCACGGCTCTGATGCTACGCGCGGACGCAAACCATCTATTTTTTAATAAATGAAAACGACCAGTTTGCTTTTGTTCCACAGTATTACTTTTATTGTGTTAACTGGTTGTCGGCTTACAAGGCCATCTCAGACATCTATTTTCTTTTGTTTACTTTTATGGGATCAGGTCGTGGGCTGGCGGGGGCAGGGTGGGCAGGGGTCGCAACCCGAGGCCTGGCCACAATGTCTCCTCCCTCCCTTCTCTCGGGATGTGGTAGAAGGTATGAAGTGTGTTTTTTATTTTTTTTAATTTTTATTTGAGATTTTTTTGTGGATATTGATTTTTTTTCTTTTATAGGTGCAAAACACAGCATAAAAACACTTAAGGTGCTATTCAACACACCCAAACGCATAAACGCCTCCCACTGACAAGAGAGAAAAAAAAAAACAGGGCCCTGCAACGGCCCTTTTGGCGTGTATGCAGGTCGTGTTCTCGCTAACTTAAAAACGATATAGAGTCACCTGAATTCACCAGGTATGATCGTAAGTTCCCGAACGTTGAGCTATCTTTTCATTTCACTTCTCATACTCGGAACATCCCAGGTAGCCGGAGGGTCCGTGAATAACGAACCCGAGTTACTGGAAAAATATGTTCTATATTTCACATGTCGTCGCAAGATCACATGCTGCTCTTGCAGTATGTACCAAAAGTCTATGACGTTCTTGTCATCGGTACGATACAGGTAATACGTCGCCATCCCCTTTATGCAGTTTACGGCGTTTTTCCTGGTGGTGGGAAAGTATACTTTGTCCAGGAACAGAAGGTCATCAGCTTTGATAGCTGTGTGCGTCGAACGTAAAAAGGGCCAGCGTTATCCTCGTTAGAAGTCAACAATCGATTGCCGGAGTCGACGACAGTGCAGTGGGGCCATTTGGGCGTGTCGACCAGGCGAATAGACTGCAGTCATTGACGGTTAGGGAATTTACCGTCCACCGCTACATATACAACGAACGTACCTCTGTAGAGAGAGAGGGAAGATGAACCGCTTTCCATATTCTCTGCCACTGTATCGCCGGGTACTTCCGTTCGACCACACTGCGAGATTGTTGGTGAATGAAGCGTCGGTATGCGTCTTTCGTTGGGGGCAGCCTGGTCTCCTGCAAACTGTCCTGAACCTAACTGTAACCGATGAAAAAGTCTCGAAGGTGTGGGAGCTGTGTCGTGATGTGGTCCAGATTTGCTGGTGGACAGAAATAATGGGGAGCCACTTCGTTGATCACAGCGTTCATTGACGTGCTCGGTACTCCAATAGCGTTGCATCGTACAAGAAAAAAGGCACGCGCCCTGTGCTGTTGCGGGGCATCTGGCTGGGATCGGGGGCGATACTCGCCGAGTCTACGGGAAACGGCCTGTCATGCTCGCTGCTCCCGTCGCTCCGAAGTGCTGCCACGTACGTCATATGCAGCGATGTCATGTGCTGTGACGGGTGCTGGGTGTCCAGACGTAGCTGTACGAGACGTCGCTGAAGCCGCGCGGGATTAGCCGAGCGGTCTCAGGCGCTGCAGTCATGTACTGTGCGGCTAGTCCTGGCGGAGGTTCGAGTCCGCCCTCGGGCATGGGTGTGTGTGTTTGTCTTTACGATAATTTAGGTTAAGTGGTGTGTACACTTAGGGACTGATGACCTTAGCAGTTCAGTCTGATAAAAATTAAAACAAAAAAGTCGCTGAAGACAGTCAGTTCGGACATAGCCTTCCTGCCCGCAGCCAAAGCAAATTTTCGGTTGACCATCGTATACAACGAAGGCTCGACAGCCAATTATTGTCTCATAAGATGTTATGTGCTTCCGGACTTCAGTTCTTATTTGGCGCACTCCGCTGAGCGTGGGGTAGGTCACGAAGCTGGACCATTTCTCCGCAGAATGATTAAGGACCGTGTCACAGGGAGAAGTGCTGCGTAACCGTGTCCGCAGGAACTTCGAACGGAAGTTCGAATACACGAACCGTTCTCACTCCGAGACCGACATGATCAACAGAGACCACGCCCACGTTCCCACCGGCGTGACGGAAACGGTAGCCGTCGGTGGATAGTAGAATGAGTCTGTCGCACGCTGCCTCGTCTACGAGTTTTACGTATATGACGCTGGCCACTACTGATAGGTGAATTCCTATCAGCTCCCGGAGGTCTAGTTTCACCACTTCGCGCATGAAACGTTCGATTTCGTACGCTTTTGGTCTTGGGTATTGAGCGTCGAACGCGAACTTGGCGGTCGCCATCCGGTAAGAAAGAGCCATCGTGAACTGTAGTAATCAATACACCGCTATGCGAAGCCTCGCGGATGTAAACAAAGCTCGCGCTAAGAGGGCCGCGGCCGGTGCGCTAGGCACGTTAGAGCCGCTACATAGCCGAAGACTGACCATTTCAGTTGATCCTGCACATCTTACTATGTTACTGATTGTGAATAACGCCTTTCGCATCATTATCAAGCGATAGTTGACGGGATTTCCAAGACTGTCCCTCGCCCTTAATAATTTAGTTGGAAAAAAAAAAAAAAAAAGAAAATGGTTCAAATGACTCTGAGCACTATGGGACTTAACTTCCGAGGTAATCAGTCCCCTAGAACTTAGAACTGCTTAAACCGAACTAACCTAAGGACATCACACACATCCATGCCCGAGGCATGATTCGAACCTGCGACCGTAGCGGTCGCGCGGTTCCAGAATGTAGCGCCTAGAACCGCTCGGCCACTACAGCCGGCCGTGCAAAAGTCCTCCAATACATACCGTATTACAACCTGTACATAATTGTACAATGGGATTGGCGTTCGAATCGTTGAAGAGAACCAAGAGTGTAGAATCACACACAGTATTTATTTATACTCGTACCAAGTCAGCTTCAGTTTGGTAAAAACATGGCGTCCGCGGCTCTCAGCCAATCAGCGATGCAATCACCATTGCCACTCTCTCCCTCTATATAGGCTCTCTAATGTCAGCCTCCACAGCGGCTCAACGTAGTTATGGCCAGACGCGACAGAGGGCGCACAAAACCCGGACTGGTTGTGCTTCCGTCCTACCTCACGCAAACAGTTCTCTAGTGGACATTTCTCCACCAGATGAGGATATAAGCTGACTCCCGTCTCCGCGCAGTCAGTTAGATGGACAGCGTCAATACTGTGCCTCAGGACAGCGCGGAAAGTCTACACTAACCGCTCATAAAAAAATAAAAAAATAAAAAAACACTGTTCTACTAGTTATGTTCAGAAATAGACCAGTTTTCTGACATACGTCAGTGCAGTGAACTTTGAGCTACATTGCCACTAATCATCTTCACAATAAAGCTACATAATTTAAAGACTCGTTCAATAAATTGTCGTAAATTACTGCTAATCTGTGTGGTCATACAGTTTCTGTTGTAGTTTGCCTGAACCTGTTCGGCCTTGTGACCGAGGCCGTGATGTTACTACGTGAAAACAAGTCACCTCAGCAACAACAGTGGTACAAGCTTCTCTTCCTGTCACATTTATGTTTGAAAGTTAAGATTACTTATCGAACACGACAGTTATACATCGTTTTCAAAAATGGCTCTAAGCACTATGGGACTTAGCCTCTGAGGTCATCAGTCCACTAGACTTAGAACTACTTAAACCTAACTAATCTAAGGACATCACACACATCCACGCACGAGGCAGTATTCGAACCTACGACCATAGCAGTAGCCCGGTTCCGGACTGAAGCGCCTAGAATTGCTCGGCCACAGCGGCCGGCTACATTATAATAATTAATGTTGGCGAAGTTGCAAAATGCTGAAATAGCTGTGAGTCAGGAACTTCTGTTAATCGGTTCAATGAAAAGCCAGTAAAAGTTTTAAATTTCACTTTGTTAATCACTCGATGACTATTTTCGGGCCGGAACCCATTTTCAAAGCCGGCCGAAGTGGCCGTGCGGTTCTAGGCGCTACAGTCTGGAACCGCGAGACCGCTACGGTCGCAGGATCGAATCCTGCCTCGGGCATGGATGTGTGTGATGTCCTTAGGTTAGTTACGTTTAACTAGTTCTAAGTTCTAGGGGACCAATGACCTCAGAAGTTGAGTCCCATAGTGCTCAGAGCCTTTTGAACCATTTGAACCATTTTCAAATCATAGTAACGTACTCAGAAATAGCATTTCCGAAAACGCAATAACCGTTTAATAATATGCAAACGAACAGTTACAGCACATCCAGATAACAGATGAGCTGCAACTGTTCGTTTGCACATTTTTTACAAAGCGAACAATTACAGCGCATCCAGACAACAGGTGCGCTGCAACTGTTCATTTTAAAAAAAATTTCATAGTTTTTTCATTTTCGGAAATGCCATTTTTGACTATGTTACAAAGATTAGAAAATGGGTCCCGGCCGGAAACTGGTCATCGAGTGAATAGAAAAAAGTGAAATTTGAACTTTGACTCATGTTTCGCTGTACTAATTAATGTTGAGGCTTTTGCAGTGCTTCCTCTCCTAGGGTTACCGACAGTATTTTTCGTCATTAGCAGTCTTCTTGCAGGAATCCTATTCCGTTCCTAAAATTTTTGCTGCCCTCGCGTAGTTTTACAAACGCCGTTGTGTTTTTCTATGTAACACCGTAAGTTGAACCAATACCATGTTTCTCAATGCTTGTTCAAAAAGACTTTATTGAAACTGATTCGAAAGGTGTCTCTAGATTTGAGACAAATTGATAATAGGTTGCATATTTACTTAACACTTTTGCTACTTGATATAGGTCCATCGCGCGTTACCCACCTCTAAGTCTAACTTGTTCCTTTACTATATTAAAATCGATCGCTTACACTTGCATGATTGAAAAGGAATGCAGTACAATTATTGTTCCTGTTATTAATCCAACCAGGAAAGTTTGAAGGATAATGAAAAATATTATTGATGTTGGGTGTCTTAATTTAATAAAATTAATATTTATTACATTTGATTGTGATATAATTATTATTTTAATCATTTCAGGGGTTAGTTTATTTAAAAATATAGGTTTTGGGGACCGACTAACTGTTATGCTGCCTGCAGTCGGCGTATGCGTGGTGACCAGTCTAAACAAGAGCCAGGTGTTCAGCTTTAACATGATGATCTCTTAGCTGATTTTCCCGTTGCAGGCCATTAATTCTCCGAGCGCTGCGTGACATGAGCACCTAAATGTGGCAGAGGTTCAACGCTGCTATAAAGTATCTTCAATACTTTGGGATGCCATGTGCTTTTATTGGTTCAAATGGCTCTGAGCACTATGGGACTTAACTACTAAGGTCATCAGTCCCCTAGAACTTAGAACTACTTAAACCTAACTAACTTAATGTCATCACACACATCCATGCCGGAGGCAGGATTCGAACCAGCGACCGTAGCGGTCGCGAGGTTCCAGACTGTAGCGCCTAGAACCGCTCTGCCACCTCGGCCAGCGTGCTTTATTAACTAAATGAGTACCAAAAACCGAAATTGTTTCTAATATGCTTTTACAATGAGAATTAGCTGCCCTTTGATAAGTTGTAGATATTGATCCGAAATTTTAGTGGTTAGGAACTGAGGGCTGGGTTTTTAGCAACTGACGAGGATGGGCTGAATAGCATTTGTTAAGGCAGTCATTTGCGACAGTAAAATTGGATGCTACAGTGGAGATTTCGTCGTGGCTGCTGGACCACCAGCTTAGGGAGGCGAGGCCAGGCACCACCGATCCCCTAGTAACGACCCAAAGGCGCCCTCCTGTAACTGAGATCAGTATAAGAACCGGGGCTCACTTATTCCGTTACCGCCCGTCAAACATGACGGACAACACAAGAATATTAGAGGCTTTTTATCAAACATATTTTGAAAAATATTTTACTTTTGAAATTCCATAAATGCAATATTAACTATTTTTTGTCTTTTAAGAAAAGAACTCTTTAAAATAAACAGATTATCATTCAATAAAAAAATGTAGAACTGACTTCAAATTCTAAGATTACTTGTAAAGTTAACTATAATTATATGACAACAAAAACTCATTTTCAATTATCAACACTTGACTTTTTATCAGATTTACGCCTTAAAAATTTTCAAAAAAATTCCAATTGCATTCGATTTACACTCGTCGACGAGAACTACCCCATCATAGCAAAGTACACACGTTTCATAACAGTTTATACCACATTTAAGAGCTAATGAACCTCTGGTCACAAAACTCCACAACGCGATACAACTGCCTAGTGCACCACCTTAACAATACAGCGTTACGCGCTACGCTTTCCGCATCCAAAAACATAAGTCCAAGTAGTTATTTCTCGTGCTGGAACAACTGGCGTGGAACGCTCCTCTGTGCTAGTATGTGGCATCAGATACAGACAACACTGATCTTGTTCCACGCCTGTTGCTGGTGCACGTAACGCACCATACAACGTAACTTTCACTCTGCAGCGGAGTGTGCACTGATACGAAACTTCCTGGCGGATGAAAACTTTGTGCTGGATCGAGACTCGCCCTCGGGACCTTTGCCTGCCGCGGGCAAGTGCTCTACCGACTAAGCTACCCAATCACAAGTTGTGACCCGTTCTCACAGCTCTACTTCCACCAGTACCTTGTCTCCTACCTCCCAACTTCACTGAAGCTCTCCAGCAAAACTTGAAGACTCACTGCTGGAAGAAAGGATATTGCTGAGACATGGTTTAGCCACAGCCCGGGAGACGTTTCCAGAATTCAACATGCACAGTAGTCACAACTTCGCCGACCAGAGGATGTCTACAAAAAACTACCACCAACTACGGCGACCAAGCTGAACTAAAACAATAGCAGACACGAGGTACGACACAGAACCATTCATCTCATCATAAATGAAATGGCCTTAACTCAGTAACCAGGTATCTGCCTTTTGAGTCAACAACCTCTTACAGTGTTGTAATCTCCTCCTAACAAACTGGTAATGAAACAAATCATGCTGAAAAGAGGTTCAAGAATGCAGATCAACGATGTGGCCACGGACACCAAGCGGTAACATCTTGCCCTGTTACACTCGAGTCGCACTGAACAGGATGGGCTCACTCGCACCAGCCCACGGGGCCAAAAGGCAGCCATTCGTGTCTGCCGTGCACCGTGTGTCTGCCACAGAAGCGCACCCCCGACAGCCTGGATTCCTAGAGAACAGTTGATGATCAGTGCCCCCAAGGACGGCAACCGCCAAGCGGGCGCGCGAATTCTAATCGTCGGAACGATGGACATCCGTGACAAAATAATCTCAGCACCTTAATGAAATAATCAGACATTCTGTGGAAATGGTATCACTCAAAACCTTGTGACAGCTCGTCATGAAGTGCAGTCGATTGACATTAATATAAGAGTGGGATGTGGTGGGAAATTATAAAAAGGAAAAAAATTAATAATTTCTTTTTATTATGTGGGGCCACAGTCATAATATATTTCTTTAAAGTCAGTACCGCCATTAGACTGTTTTCTATTTGCAGTGTTACATTTACACGATCACGATTTCGGCATCAAAGTGCCCTTATCAAGTGTTTTAAGTGTTATATGCCATCTTAGGCACTGTATAACACTTAAAACACTTGATAACGGCACTTTGAAGCCGAAATCATGATCGCGTAAATGTAATACTGCATATAAAACGCAGTTTAATGGCGGTACTGACTTTAAAGAGAAAAATATTTATTGTATTCAATTTCAGCCTCCAGTTGCATAAGCAAAGAAACTTTACCTAGGTTTCGGCTATATTAATGTAGCCTTCTTCAGAAACGTCGCAAAATAAAATTAAAATTTTGTAACGTTTCTGAAGAAAGCTACATTAATATAGCCGAAACAGAGGTACAGTTTCTTTGCTTATGCAACTGGAGGCTGGAATTTAATGTAATTACATTTTACAGTTGCTGACTCTGCTGCACCAAGTTAAAATATTTAGAAAAAATTATTTATAAATGTGTACAAAATTTATTGTGAAAATCATTTTCTTTTATTCAGTTAAGGGTTCCGATTGATAAGAGTATCCGCTATCCTTAACTATCTCGCTGAGTGTGTCCTGGTATTAATTCCTATTGCACTTGTCGCCCTTTTAAATAAATTGTACAACGCGGTCTTACTCAATACTGGGAAAAGGATGTCGTCGAGTTACAGCAAGAAAAGTAACCAACGCCCAAATGAATCTGATTGCTTCTGAATACTTATTGACTTCTGCCGATCTGCGTTATTACATTACCTAAAACGACAATGAAAGTGACTGCTGCTGACTGATTGCGTCTCCCATACGGTCGGTAGGCGCTATGAAACCTGGCTGCACACTTGGTGTAATATTGTTTGTAATACTCCTGTCTGTTAACTGCCCTGGTATCGTATCGTGTGCGAGTCACACCATTTACTTGCTCACTGGGAAAGTATAGACAGATCCTCACTGGAAGCATGGGAGAATAAAAAGCACTCTACTGTCCGACTGCCCTTAGAGTTTCTTAATTTCCCCACTCTGCTTACACGGTGAAGGACGTACAACTCACAGATATGTGCAGGTACATTTGCTCGATAATCAAACAGAGTCCAAGTGCCTATCATGGTACACAAGATGGCGGACTCCGAAATACGTCCTCTCCTCTTACGGAGAAGGCTCCGAGCCCTGCTCTTTACACAAAACAACAGTTCCGGTACTGCAAAAGAACAGGAAAAGGACGGCACTTTCCTGCCCAGTCACGGGGCACGTCTCTAAACGAGTGCTCCCTTCCTATTTCGAGTCATACAGACTTCCGCCGAACCATGATAGTCCACGTAGCAGTTGAGTGGAAATTTCCAGCAAAATTCCCACTCCTGCCTAGTTTTTCCGCAAAGACAATGCCTGTTGGTTTTCTCGAATTGAAGTTGTGACCCTAGGACTGCAGCTGAGCTGGATCCGTTCCACTACAACAGGCTTCACTTCCCACTCCACCTTCCGCAAACTCTCACGGCTCGAGCTCATATAAACTAGAGATGGGTAGTTCGCGAACGAACGGGTGCAAAGGAACGGTTCACCAAGATGAACGAAAGGACCTAGGAACGAATTCCAAGGAACGATCGGTTCATAGTTCACTTCGGTCGTGGCGGTCTACTTATAGTTCCCGTGAGCGAGGAACGATCAGTTCATAGTTCACTTCGGTCGTGGCGGTCTACTTATAGTTCCCAGGAACGAGGAACGATCGGTTCATAGTTCACTTCGGTCGCGGCGGTTCTCGTTCCAGCCTCGGTCGCGAGCTCGTCTCAGTCTCGATCTCCCTCGGCCACCATCGTCGTTCTTCGCATGACCACTTGTCTGAGTTCCACTGACGACTGCTCCTAGTTAGTTCAGTATCCAGTTGTTCGTTTAGTTCACTGCGCTCGTCTATTTTACATCTGTTTCAAACTGTTCTTGCACTTGGTTCTGGCTATTCAGCGTCCACGACCGGTAGTCAAAAAGTATTTTATAGTTGCGTAAATTACATAAAAATTACGTTGTATGTAATAGGTACATCTTTTCAGGTAACAAAAGGGCATATCAGCTCACTTCATTATATCAATGAACAGCACAAAACATACAACAAGGCAAGTATTTTTGGTCATTCATATATTTTTTGGATTCATCGACTTCATTTAGCAGCTAACTTTCGATAATTTGCTTAATTTTTAGTGTATCTTTCATATACAAAAGATTACATTTAGGAAGGCTCTTATTGTTTTTAAGTTTGGTTGTTTGCAATCTGCATTACCTGCTAGTTTGGTTTCTTTGAAAAAAAAAATTGGATTCTGGGTCATTTTGGCTCAATAAGAAAAGCGGTGCCTCTCCATTTGAAAAGACATTGATTGTCATTAAATCGTATTTACTTATTATCTCAAAAACATTTTTCATAAGGAGCTATCAAACCAAAAATTTTATTACTGCGAACTTTATTATTATTATTATTATTATTGCTGCATTAACTTTAATAATTCAACATAAAAACATAATTTTTACTAAGCGTGTGACGCAAGTATGAGAAAACAACATTTTATTTTATTCTTCCATAAAGACTCTACTTCGCCTACGAACTCAGAGACAACGTGAAGTATATATAGGGTATCAACGATTATTGTTTACAACGTAGCATAGCTATGTAGTGGAAGTCGAAACGAAGAATTTTATACAAGACATTTGTAGTCTATAAAGTTGGGAAACAACCACCAACAGGTTTACAAGACTACATGAGCTACAGCCCACGCGCGTCGCGTGAGATTTTCATGTTCTCTTCTCCAGCTCTCTACACATCGTCATCGATTGTTTCGCAATTGTTGCTTGCATTAGCTTGTTATTTCTTCACTGCCTAATTATTATATGTTTGTCTGTTTGTTGTATCTGCTCGTAACGGGCATCACATCGTCCGTAATTGGCAAGCAGTCTGTACTCGGCGCCAGTTTTCCGTGGGCCACCCTATATTATTTCCCTGTGATCAGCCACACAAGGCTACAGTTGGCTACACGAGAGGTTGTGCAGAATCACAGAAATTACTTCTAAGAGTGTGTAAGAATTCTGTAATGACTAAAAACTCTATACTCCAGGGGGGAGGCAAGTGCCCCCTCTTGGTGCCCTCCACCCTTCAGTCACCTACACTACTAGTTTGCAGTTTTTTTATAAGAACCATAGACCAAGCACAAATGAACGGCGAACGAGTAAAATTGAACGGTTCCAAAAAAAAGAACGATCAGCAGTGAACTAGTCCCCAAGGATGAACGAATTTGCCCATCCCTAATATAAACGTGTGCTGCTAAGAGACGGCCTTCAGCCCGCAGGCCTGTACCATTGACTCCCGAACGTGGCCGCCCCTATGACACTGCCCTGAGGCAGCCAGTGCATAAACGCTGTTCCATCCCTGCCACGCATTGCGTCAACAGTCCGCTACTTCACAAAGTCCGTCCTCCTTTATTGTGGCACCACAGCAAAAAGACTGCCTGCCAATTATCGCTTGAGCACACAGTACAGGCGACTAGTAATGTCATTCTCATTGCCCGCGCATCAATGGATTGAAAAACTTGTACTCGACCTCTTACTGCAGTTAAAATACAAGTTCTGCTCTAATTACTTCAGGTAAGACGTCCATAAAATCCGACGCCTTACAGTATAGTAGTGTGCATGTTAGAATGCAGGTGGTGGGCCGATGCTCAGTGGCAAAGAGCAGCACGCGACGTGACGCTTCAGCCAATAGCGTCATTCTGATGCGTCCGAGGCCTACGAGAAAGACAGGCCGCGGCGCGTACGTCACGAAGGTAGGTCTATGCTCGCTCGCTCGACACAGCTGGCAAACTACGTTTCTACACCTGTTAACTGGTAACTAGGTCTGTACGCACAAACGAGAATTGCACTTCTCCTGGAATTCGCTGTTATTGGAGTCTTACTGTTACTTGTCCTACAATGATCGGAAGTCCATGGTCTACTTATAATTTGTTGAGGCTGTACTTGGGTAGAATCAAATTAAAACAATGCCAAAATCATTATCAGTTGCATAAGGCACCACTTCTTGTATGAAATGAGGACTGTTAAGTATAAAAGACTAAATGCTACAAACAAGCCGTAATACCATTTATATCGCCGCGCGGGATTAGCCGAGAGGTCTCAGGCGCTGCAGTCATGGACTGTGCGGCTCGTCACGGCGGAGATTCGAGTCCTCCCTCGGGCATGGATGTGTGTGTTGTAATGTTGTTGCTTTACTTTGTTGTGCAAGCGGAACTGATAGCCAATAAAAGCGGGTTAAAAGCTGTGAGCTGTCTGGGGAAGTTAACCTCGCATTACTGAGCAACTGTTTCACCAGGTATCCAGTCTAGCTTACCAAATTCCCAACCAGACTAACATTAATTATAATCTTTTAATAGTCATACGACAACCGGTGATATATATATATATATATAAACGAGAATTTAAATAAAAAGAAATAAATCAGTTTATATTTGGAAATTTATTTTAACATTGATCATTGAAATTTCAGCATATTAAAGTTGATTCATAACTAAGCTGGTGCCTTATTTAGGATTGTGAAAATGTGAGTTTGTAATCTTACGGAACACATCAAATATGGAGCCAAGATTGGGAGACTGCATACAACACTGCATTCATAAAATAACACACAAAGAACGTTGAAACATTTGCAAGAGAAAATTAACTACAACCAACAGATTCAATTTTCACCCAAAGAAGTTACATTCGTAGCACAATCCTGTCCGTCGTGTAATTACCACACACTGGTATACTAAATTCATACTAACTCTTTGTGAAATCTTCCCGAAAAGAATAGCTGAGGGCTATTTGATGCTTACACCACATGCTTCACGTGGTCAACTTGGTTTACACAAAGAGTGTAACTCCACAATAATTTTGATAATTAAAAATTACATCGAAACGCGATTTACAAAAGAAAAACCTCGAACTGGTTACTATCGTCTTACTATTAACCTGATGGGTCAAACAATTGTATAAGCACGTGGTACTGGTCTCACAAAGTACGCCCCACCTGAGTTGAACGTAAAGAAAAGTTGCTATATTGAAAAATATTGTCAAGACGAGACGTTATAATCACACGAGCATTCGCATTTAAGATTGATGATCTTAGTTAGAGTTACTGATCAACACGTGGTTCCACTTTACTCACAAAGTAGTGACAAAGCAACTACCGGAAGATATTCTGAACTACTTCACACGCGAATTACACTGCGTTGCAATTTAAGATAACATTAGATATTTTAGAGCTAAACCTGAAATAAAGGTGATTAAATTTTCAGTTAGGCTGAACTTAAGAAATCCATTGTCCTACGGACTTAGCAGACACGCGCCTAGCCGGGGATCTTACCACTTCAGACGCTCGCCGCGGGCAGACTGACTGGTCCCTTCCTGAGGGGTGGCTCACAAATACAAACGGAAGTGGCCAGAGGGGCAGCTTCCTACACCAACATGACAACGGACGGACAGGACCATACTAAGGATAGAAACCTCTTTGCATTTAGAAAGCGTAGCTACCTGTTCCGACGTTGGTCCTACTGTTCTCTAGCAGACAGGCTTGTCTGCTACCCTCAAGCATGCAACTAGAAATACATTTGTTCATTCATCCTCTCACACAGAAGGGAAGGGGGATGACAGTATCTTATCATATACAGTATATAAAAGAAAGCGGATGTAGGTTCCGTATGAGACTGTGACATGAATTACATATAAACTGTGTTTTAAAGTGTAGTAGTGTGACAGATCGTTCTTGTTTATGTGTAAAAGTAACACATTCCACTACTCAGTCTTCTCCCAGATAGTCAGAAACGCCACAGTAAATTTAGAAGAGGAATTTATGCCGTAAATGACAACAGATTTAAGAAATTAACATGAAAGGAATCCAACAGAGACCTTTCAGTGTTTGTCCGTAGGATAATTTAGGTTAACTAGTGTGTAAGCTTAGGGACTGATAACCTTAGCAATTAAGTCCCATAAGATTTCACACACATTTTTTTTTTACCATTTATATCGAGTATTGATCTTAAATTAAAGTTTGTTGTAGTACTGGTAATCAGTAAGACTTCATAATAGCAGTTTCCAGTATAAAATGTAATTATCGTTAGTAGGTACACGTCCAGCTGCGAGATAGCAGATTTAGAAACGCATTTTGTCTGCTGAGCTGAGCGATCGAGCGAGTTGAGGACTACCTTTGTGACGTACGCGCCGGGGCCGTCTTTCTCGTAGGCCTCAGACGCGTCTGCGCTTCTGCGTATTTATACTGCCTTTATCGTCAGTTTCATGTTAGTTTAGCTATGGTGGGGTTGCTGATACACTGTAGTGTTCATTACGGGTGGCGAAAAACAAACAAAAGCATTACGTTAAGAAGCGACAGTGGTAGTTTTCTGAGCTGACACAGGGTGCGGCAGCGTTCATAGTAGGATATTAAAAACACGCCATCAGACAGTAACTGTAATTTATTTATTACCTCTTGTGTCAATTAATAGTTAAAAGTATGCCATTTACTAATGTGTAAGTCATTGGCCATTGCGTGGATTACTCTTTGCATATGACTCCTGTTAAATGATGCCCCCCCCCCCCCCCCCCCCGCCCCAGGGACATTGTCGACGGCAGTTCTGATGCGATACTTCAGCTCATAAGAGGTAATAAATAAATTTGAGTTATTGCCTGATGGTGTGTTTTTAATATCCTCTATGAACGCTGCCGCACCCTTTACTTGTCTACAGGGAGATTCGGGAGCAGAGGCGGTGAAGCGATGTTATGTTTACCCAGAGTTGTCAGTCACCACCGTTGGTGTCGGCTGGGACGTTTGAGGTGGGACACAAACCGGGACAACGCTGGCATCACCGCTGACTGCTGTCCGCCCCTCTCTACAATAGAGCGCCAGACGCAGTCGCCTTCTTATTTGGACACTTTTACGCGACGACACTGACTTGCGCCACTCATTGCGGGAAACGAGCTCCACGCAAATGATTTCGTATGTCTGTAGGCTCGGCGCCACCGGTGTACACTTCAGTTTTGTCGTTTTGAGAGTGCCGTAGTCGTGTGCATACGAAAGTTTTGGCAGCTGTGCGAATTGTGGCAGAATTAATGCTTGCCGGCCGCGGTGGTCTAGCGGTCCTGGCGCTGCAGTCCGGAACTGCGGTACTGCTACGGTCGCAGGTTCGAATCCTGCCTCGGGCATGGGTGTGTGTGATGTCCTTAGGTTAGTTAGGTTTAAGTAGTTCTAAGTTCTAGGGGACTTATGACCTAAGATGTTGAGTCCCATAGTGCTCAGAGCCATTTGAACCATTTTTTGAATTAATGCTTGTTTTCCTCAAATTGCTGCGTAAGAGAAAAGTAAAAAATAAGAAACTTGTTTGGGTACCTGACAGGATAAAGGCAAGACGTCAGCTCGGCTACTCAGGACCTTTCGGAAAAGAAATTGTACTGGAAGACCCTATAAGTCATTTTAATCATGTGTACTGTAATTTGTAAATGGGAAGAACTGTTATGACTTTTCCAATAAATTAATGTTGAATAAATAATTCAGCTTTACACATTTCTGTAGCCTTTTCTCCTGTCTACTACTTTCTTAAGAAAGATTCGGTCAACTCGAACCACGAGATTTGTTAACGTAACCGCGCCTATTTCACGTTGTAGTGGTGGGCGGAGTCTCCTTGTCGGTATAGAGGAGAAGAAGGCAGCTCATTCTTAGTGAAACGGAATGGTGGAGAAGTTGGTTAGAGCAAAGCAGTGCAAAGCACAAAGTGACGTTGCCTTTAGGGGCCATATTTGCTACTGCCAAGCAGTAGCAGTTGTGAAAGATTGGAAGACTCGATTACAGTGTGCTGGTGTGCGCCATGATAGTGACAGCTTGATTTATTTTGTTGTATGAAAAGAAGGCGAGACCGTAAGGAATTTGACTATGCGAAATCTATTGTCAAGTGGTGTGCACGGCGTGTATATTTTTGATTGTGAAATTAAAAATACGCCAAAGTCATTGGTCGGTGACAGTGTACTAGCAATAAGTTTTTGTTATTTTTGTTTCTTTTACGTACCTACATTTTCCGATATTGTGTTTTTGTTTATGTGCATTTCCCCGCAGTCGATGCAATAGTAGTAGCTCTGTGTGGCTGTGTTGTCTGTAGTGCCCAGATAGGGGTAGTAGCAGGTTCTATATAGTAACAGATAGTCAGCTGCTTGTCCTGGTTTATTTTAATTCTCCCGTGTGTAGTTATTAACTGGGAGGAACTAGTTTGTTATTTTTTGTAGTAGCTGGTTGTAAACTCAACCAAGAGAAGAGAGTTTACCTGAAAGCCTGCGGCCCACCAAACGTTGGCTGCGGTGAGGAAACACGCTTCTGACGTTAGAGCTTAGTACAGCTATTAACATGGTACAACGTACCGTTTATTTTACATTTTATTCGAGTCTTTTGCCCTTTTGAACGTTCTGTATTAATGTTGATATATGCCTCTTTAGGCAGTTCGTAGTTTTAGTGTGTTCTGAAGAAGGCGTGGTTATCCATGCCGAAACCTAGGTGAACATCCGGTTTCTATTTGCAATCGAGGCGGATTCCTTGTAATTATTGAATTATTCACGATTGCAGACGCTCTGCAAGATTAAAAGTTCTCAGGAGAACAAACACTTCATTTTATTTTGGAACACTCTGGTGTAGCCATTCTGTTCCAAAGCAACACTATTTTTTTTAACAATGTATGGATGTTTCTTAGCATAATATCTGTTGAAACCTCCTGGCAGATTAAATCTGTGTGCCGGACCGAGACTCGAACTCGGGACGTTTGCCTTTCGGGGGCACTGTTCGAGTCTCGGTCCGGCACACAGTTTTAATCTGCCAGGAAGTTTCATATCAGCGTACACTCCGCTGCAGAGTGAAAATCTCATTCTGATAATGTCTGTTGTTTATTATTGTAGCTCATTCTAACTTATTGTATTTCTGTTGGTGTGGCATATTGTTTTGATATTTTGTATCATTATAGCCCTGAAATTATTAATCGTGAACTGAAATTGAGTACAAACGCTTAATATTAATAAGTGCCCTGGTGCTGTAAAATATTTTAAGCCCACGCTTAGACAACCACTAGCTAAAATCCACAGCACCGAAGTACTGATCTACGCTATGTTACCCAAACCTGTAATTCCTTGTACCATTCTATGGATATGCTTTCTAAATATAACCGTTTCATACGCAGACTCTGACCGTGGTAGTATGTAACGGGTGACTGGTGTAATGGTGCACTGCTAAGTGAAGAGGTACACACCCCAGTGAAACGGAAACTGGTAAAAGGTGAAGTGAAAAACGAATCAAAAGAAAAACAACAGACCGAACTGATGAAGAAGAAAGAGTAATCTGTACGTAAGTGTATTACTGAGCAGCTGGAAAAAAAATGTAAGCCCGAAGTAAGGAGAGAACATCGAGTCATCGAAAGTATTTGACGTTACCAGTGTTTGTGATGGTAATGGGTACGATAACCAATGGTGGCGCTCTGAAATCACTACCTGCCCTTAGTAAATAACGTAATACGTTACAACACATCTTTGGAGAACTAGGTAAAAAAGGAAGTGCTGCATTTTTTTTCTGGACAGCTTTATTTGATGCAGCGCCCCACAAATTCCTCTCCCGCGCCAACCTCTCAACCTCTTCATCTCAGAGGTGCACTTGCAACCTACGTTCTCAATTATTTGCTGGATGTATTCCAATCTCCGTACCGAGCAAGGTGTCGCAGTGGTTAGCACATTGGCATTCGAGAGGACGATATTTCAAACCCGAGTCCGGCAATCCTGATTGAGGTTTCCCGTGACTTCCCTAAATCGCTGTTCCTCAGCTCGTGGTCGTGCGGTAGCGTTCTCGCTTCCGGCGCCCGGGTTCCCGGGTTCGATTCCCGGCGGGGTCAGGGATTTTCTCTGCCTCGTGATGACTGGGTGTTGTGTGATGTCCTTAGGTTAGTTAGGTTTAAGTAGTTCTAAGTTCTAGGGGACTGATGACCATAGATGTTAAGTCCCATAGTGCTCAGAGCCATTTGAACCTAGATCGCTCAAGGCAAATTCTGGGATGGTTGCTTTCTAAAGAGCACAGCCGATTTACATTCCTATCCTTCTGGAACCCAAGCTTGTGGTCCGACTCTAATGACCGCGCTGTCAACCGAAAGTTAAACGCTAATCTTTCTCCTTTTTTTCCAACCTCTGTCTCCCTGTACAGTTTTTACCTTCTACCGCTCCCTCTAGTACAATGGAAGTTATTCCTTTGTGTCTTAACACATGGTCTATCGTCCTGTTTCTTCTCCTTGTCAGTAATTTCCATGCGATGACTGTTACAAAAAATTTGTGCCTTCTAATAATTTTTGGAAAGTGTAAATGAAAATGACGACACATTTCATGTTACTGTTTCAATATTTTCAATATTCTAGTTTTCTATCAGAAATTTGCAAGTAATTACAATTACTTTGAGAGGTTCCATGCCATCTTTTGCATGTCGCCTCTCATTTTCATCAGTTTTATTAATGTTCTATCTCATTGCACGGTAGTAACAGACCGAATAAGGTTATTTTAATAAGAGTATTTGTACTGAGAGCTCAAAAAATACTTTTCACTCGATTCCTAAACATGTTGTTTTACTTCCATGGCTGGCCGCGGTGGCTACGCGGCTCTAGGAGCTGCAGTCCGGACCGCGCGACTGCTTCGGTCGCAGGTTCGAATCCTGCCTCGGGCTTGGATGTGTGTGATGTCCTTAGGTTAGTTAGGTTTAAGTAGTTCTAAGTTCTAGGGGACTGATGACCTCAGATGTTAAGTCCCATAGTGCTCAGAGCCATTTTTTTTACTTCCATGGGTGGCTTGTGCGAGGCGAGTATTGGAGGACGCGGCACACTGCGTTTCTGGTTGGGGGCTGCAATTCCCTGAATTCTGAGGGGTTCGTACAATAGGCTTAAGCGCCTGGTGGAACGACTGACGTCGGTCGAGTTTCGCCTATTGTACGCAGGGCGAAACGACCTGCCAGACGTCTGACTGTCGCCGTAGTTTATGTGTTTACCGTTCCGGCGCGTCCAGAACGAAGATTCCTGGTACCGACTGACTGCATTGTGTTCTTGATTCTGAGAAAACTTGTGGACTGTGCCCTGCTGAGTGCGACTGTCTGGCACCGGATGGCCAGTGGTCTAGGCAGGTTGTATTCGTAGCCGGTCTAGTTCAATGCCCTTAGCTCAATAGCAGAGGCATGATTGGTCAACTGAAACTGAGGCTAGTTGACGTCATAAAGCCCTGCTCTAAATTGGAGGGAACGGTCGCTATTGGCGCGAATGATGTTCTGAGACAGTGTGGGGGAATTTTGGAATCAGAAATGAATGCTGATCCGCAGTTTTCGAGGAGAGTAGGGCGTAGGGTAATGTTGGTTTCGCTCTTACGTTGCGCTGGCAGGAGATTCGGGATCTGATCTTCCTCGGAGTCGGATGGTCTTGCGACTTGGTCGCTCGTTTTCGGAAGGACTTAGAAATCTCGGACAGCCTTCACGGCCAGGAGTTGACACAGAGTTGCTGCACAGCAGAAGTCGGCGCCTACATCATCAGGGCGCTGCCTACCGACGACGTGCTGCAGATTTCAGTACTGGTACAGTATTTTGCGGCTCCGGCATTGTAGGACCTTATCAATTTTATACGGAATCCCTCAGCAGCATACGCGCTCGCTTTGCTACATACAAGTCCACCTTGCTTGTTTCTCCATGTGATTGCATTTGAGCTCTCACTACTAACTGCGATACTGCTATATAGTTGGGAGATTAATATTTGATTCATTAGGACCTCCAGTCACTTTCGTCAATCCATTGCATCACAGAGAGTAGGAGCACCTTATTCTCGAGCCAACTGTTATTCTCAGAATATTTCAGTATACCCTATCCTTTAACTTACCGTGGGTGTCGACAATCATGTGCATTTATGTCCTGATGTATAATAAATATCATTGTGTAAGTAGGCTGTTTAGGTTTTCTTATTGGTAACGCCACCTCTGTATGAAAATCACTGGCTGTGCTGTGTGCAGTCTGTGGCTAGTTTGCATTGTTGTCTGCCATTGTAGTGTTGGGCAGCGGCAGCTGGATGTGAAAAGGGCGTAGAGTTGCGCAGTTGGAGGTGAGCCGCCAGCAGTGGTGGATGTGGGGACAGAGATGGCGGAGTTTTGTAATTTGTCATGAACTGCTATATATGTATTATTATGACTATTAAGGTAAATATATTGTTTGTTCTCTATTAACATCTTTCATTTGCTAACTACCCCTATCAGTAGTTAATGCCTTCCATAGTTTGAATCTTTTGTTTAGCTGGCAGTAGTGGCGCTCGCTGTATTGCACTAGTTCCAGTAACGAAGATTTTTGTGAGGTAAGTGATTCGTGTCAGGTATAGGTTAATGTTAGTCAGGGCCATTCTTTCGTAGGGATTTTTTGAAAGTCAGATTGCGTCGCGCTAAAAATATTGTGTGTCAGGTTAAGCACAGTCCTGTATAATTTTTCATAAGGGGACGTTTCATATGTCGACCCTTAGCCGAGGATACCTCACTGGAATCTTCTGATTTTTTTCTTGTAGTTTGTGTAATTAGTGTAGCTTTTGTTTATTGCTAGCTCGTGATTGTAGAGAGAATCTCCTTTATAGTTGCAGCCTTTCATTGTTGTACAGTAAGGTAGTTGTGGCATACATGTAGATTTGCACCAAGTATTTCGCAGATGCACTTGCAATTAACGAGATATTATTTTCAGTGCTATGTTAATGTGTTCTCTTATTTTTGCTCTTCAAATTGTGTTTTTCTGTGTTGTCGTGTGAAATATTGTGACAATAATGGCGTGTGAAAAACGTAATACTAGGCTCCAAAGTAAACTGAGAAATGACAGTGAAAACGAAAGCAGTGTGTTAGCGCCACCGAGTAATGAATTAACTGATGTTCAAAGTAGTAATTTGGTAACTGTGCATAGGGAAATGGAGCGGGCTGCAAACAATGGCGTATACAGTGAAACAGGTAGTGAACAGGGAAGCATTATCGATCGATCGCTCGGCAACAGCCCGCCTCAGGAATCCGAAATGACAGGACACAATTTTTCAAATACTGTAGATTCAGGTTTTGCGTCCTCACCGTTTTCTCAAATGAGTCAAGACACATTTTCCGCTTGTCAAAATGTGAATGTTGCCGGTTCAACTTCACTGCCGAAAAGCACTGAGGAACATGTTTCAGACACCAGTGCATTGTTATTACAGTTAATGCAACAAATGGGACAAAGGCTACAAAAATTAGACACAATGGAACAAAATCTTCAAAAGTTAGACACAATGGAACAAAATCTTCAAAAGTTAGACACACTGGAACAAAATCAGAGACAAACACAGCAACAGCTTCAAAAGTTAGACTCATTGGAACAAACTCTTCAACAAATGTGTGAAGATTTAACTACCGAGTTACATAACATTGAATTGAAATGTCAAAAAGTCTGTAATGACGTAAAAACTCAAATTTGTGAGCATTTTCAACCTATTTTTTCGCGGCATGAAAATGCATTACAGAATCACGAAGCAGCCATAAAAGAACTGCAAATTATTGTTCATGAAAATCATGAGACCTTGCAAGCTAAATTTGACTCAGTTGCATCTACCGATTCGGTTACGCAACTTGCAAAAACTCAGGAAAACTTAAAGGACACAGTAGAAAGACACATGGAGGAAATTAGTACTTTATCAGAGAAAGTAGTTGAACTTTCGAATCAGCTAAATAATTTATCTATGAAGGTAGATGATAATCTGAATGACACAAAACCGGTAGTCTTTAATGACACAGAAGAGTGTGAACAAATTAGAAAATTCAAACAAAATCAGAATCAAATTAATACCCAACACCAAAGAGAAATCCGCGAAGTACAAGATCAGCTGACACAGGTAGTACAAGAATTACGTATTTCAGAGGACACTCGCGCCCCAATACGGGAAGAGGGACATAGAAATACGGAACAGCCACAAAATAATAACACAGAGCATTTCGGAAATTATGAAAGAAATTGGCAAGGTGCACCGAATTTTGAAATGGAACAGCCGAAACGACGTAACAATGACCGATATGCCACTCGCCGACATGATGATTTTGACTATAAGCTGTTCATTACTACACGTAAATTCAAAACGTTTAAGAATTCTGCCAACGACATTCATCCACAAGCATGGCTCCATCAATTCTCTCATTGTTTTCCTCCCAACTGGTCGTTAGAACACAGATTAGAATTTATGTGTGGCTACTTAGAGAATGAACCAGCTGTAAGAATGCGATCGGTCATTCATGATTGCCACAGTGAAGGAGAATTTTATCATTCCTTCCTCTCAGCATATTGGTCTCAAGCTACACAAGACCGAGTAAAACATAGCATCATAATGGTGAAACATTTCGAACAATCTGAATTCTCCAGTCTTGTGAAATATTTTGAAGACATGTTGCACAAGAATCAATACCTGTCAAACCCATACAGCACCTCAGAACTCATCCGCATTTGCTTAATCAAATTACCTGAACATTTACGACATATTATTTTAGCAGGACGTTGCAAAGAAGACATTGAGGCTTTTCAGGGACTGTTACAAGAACTGGAAATTGACACTGACAATCGGGGAACGCGGAAACAGGAGCACAACAATTACAGGTCACATCTGTCACAATTCCACGATGAAAGAAATAATAACTGGACACGACAAGGCTATTCTCACAACACATATCGTGACCAAAACAGACACCACCCGTATGACAACCGTTGGCAGAGTACTAATAATTACAGGGAAAGATCACCTCTCCGCGGTAGTGACTATCACAGAGACAATCAGAGAAACAGACAATTTGAGAACCAAAATAATTATTATCAAATCAGACAGAATAACTTTAGACGCAACGGTCCAGCACGCAGTTACGATTCAGGGAGAAATTCTTCACCACTTAACCGACAAGAAAGAAACTACAGGAACTACCGACATGACGACAGACGATGTGATCGTAACGACAGACCTGAACTGCATCAGAACTGGCGGGATTTAAACAGGGCAGGGCCCTCTCGTCACGGTGAATTTGTAGAAGTTAGGTCTCCTAATCCCAACAACGGCGCGCGCCAACAAAGAGACAGACAATGACTCGCACAGTAGGCAGCCGCGTGCGCCCGCTGCCTCCGAGAAAAATAACATAAGACGCTAGCCTTGAGAAAAATTTTAGCATTCTTTACCGATGTATACAACATGATAATTGCTTTGAAGTTGAAACTCTGCGTACTAGGAAGAGTAAAGGTTTACACCACATTTCACATGTAAAACCGTTTATTGAAAGATAATCTGCTTTTTAACTTCGTCTTTGCCATATAACTTTTCACTTTACATTACTAGTATGCTTTGTCAAACTTAGAATCTGTTAACATACAACAATGTTTGAAGTTAAATATCCAATCAAGAACCAAGAGAACTTATTTAAACAGAAATGACGAATGCATTGTTATAGTGAACAGACGTCACAGTGTTATTGTGTGTGTACATTCTTGCTTGTTAGTTGCACGATTATGGAAGGACTATAAGGCTTACATACTTAGAACATTTACCAGTACTGCTAATGAGATTTTAATGCAACATTTTGGTTTACTTGAAAATATATTCTGGATTTAAAGTACTTTCAGTGAGATACCAGATGACACAGTGGTTAGTTTATGTGGCAGCTACATGATTTTATCACGACGCTACTAATGAGTGACAATTTACAATGTTGCTTTTGCAGTGTTTCTGTTTTATATCTGCACGGTTTTCTTTTTTATTCTGGAAAGTAAAACATGTTTTAGTAGTAACTTTTGTGGTATAGCTACAATGAGACTGCCTTTTCCGTAGCACAACAATACGTTACAGCACAGTACTTTCTTCATCATGGCAATAAGCGTAATAACTAAGATATCTATACACAAAGCATTTCACTTTTGTTTATCATGAGGTAAATACATTTACTTCTGCAGAACTTAGCTTTCGGAGGACAATAACTACGACACTTCCACAGAGATTATCTTACAGCAAGAGGCACATTTAGCACTACAGGACATGTGTTTGAGTGATTAATCTTGCACTTAAATCATTTATTTTTAAAGATATTTGAAGTACAATGATACAAAGGTTTTCAGTGATACATTTCATTTCATTGCTGTAATCTGTAACACCTGAGGGTATAATTACATTAATCCTCAGGGGCGGAACACGCTTACTTTGTGTATCATGTGTTTGGCAAGCACAAGGAGCCCTAGCTAATATGGTATTTGCTTATACAACTTTACACATCGGTACCATATTTCTCTAACACAGAATTACACAGCTATCTGATCATTTAACTGAGAGATAAACATTTTTTTTATTACATCAGTGACAGATGTTTATGTAATTACACAGTTGGATAACTTCACACTTACGAAATAGTATTTTGTCTGTACTTTGAGAAACGCTCATATTTTTCGGAACCATTGTGATACTACGAGAGCTTTAATGATGTATTTGGTATGAGATCATGATTTTTAAAGTACATTTGAGGTAGATGACACTATTGAAATGAGCAGAGAATATTTTTTAGGTTTTGAAATTATTGCAGAAAGCTACGACGTTTTTGAGATTTGACTGAGGTGTTATGATATTATTACGACAACGATGTGTATTATGTTGTTGAGGAATGTTTATTATGCTACGTATTTCTCATGATGAAATATTGAAGAAGTGTCGATGAATATGTATATGTATAATGAGGTAAGGAATAATGAGTAGTGGTTAGGGACTCTGATTTGTGGAACAGGATGTTGGAAACCAAGAATCTTACTTTAAGAGTTATGAAATGTGTGTAAATGCTTGAATGTACCACAATGCCAACGAAAATTTTTTGGACACTGTTATATTTACAGGATTTTGTTTCTACACATTTGTAACGTAAATTTTCAACCTGCGAAATTTTCATATGAGACTGTCACTGTAGCGGAAACTGGTGTCGTAAATATTTTGGTACGAAAGTTAAGTGACCACCTGCACCTAATGCGTCGTGGGCACCCAGCTGGGTGACAGTCGCCTTGAACAAAAGCCATTAGCATGTGCCTTCCAGAGGCACAGGTGAAAAAAAAGGGGGGGCCATTATCCTCGCTATTGACGTTCCTTTGTAGAAAGCATCGTAAATACGACACCCTCAAACTTGAAAACATGATTACACTGTAGAGTTCTTAATTTATGACATTTACTGAAATGAAATGATGAGAAACATTTTATGTCTATTGTCTTGCTAGTTGAAAGATTGTTTACTGCATTATGAAATGCCATATGGCTAGTGAAAGACGTTTGACGCCTTGCTTTGCCTATTTTGTTTAATATTTAGTTCCTAGCTGCACTGCAGCATTGGTTATTATAAAATTTAATATATGTACTAATATCACTATTTTCTGTCTACAGACCCAGTAAAAAATACGTTTATGATATACTTTCTTAGAAAAGAGAGCACAAATAGACATTTCCTTTCACAGGAATTGCATAAATAATTTTTTTTATTGACTTGGTAACTTTCTTGCAGAGTAAGTTTTTGTGATGCATCACTCTAGTGTTAAGATGTGACATAGGTATTAGACATGGCCATTTTTAGTGTAATATTTTTCTGCTTGAGCTATGTCATGTTTAGATATAAGTTATTTCATTTTCATGCTACTGAATTTTAATTTGTGTTACTCTGGTAAGCCAGATTTAATTTTCTTGTTTGCTGCACATTGCCACATATTAGTTGTAATGTTGAATTGCTTGGTAATTTAGATTTACTGTAGCTTGCTTTGCAAATTTCCATTTTTTTCATTGCTGTTTGTGTTAATTGTTTCGTGCTGCTGCATTGCCTCGCCCCTTAGTTTAACATCTAAGCTCAGTAGATTTAAGTTAGCTTAAGAGGGGGTAGACCATATAAGAGAATGAGTTGCGATGAATTGGAAGAAATGCATTGAGAAGCTATAAGAAACAGATTTGGCAAAAATGAGTATTGTGCACTAAGAAATAATTATTTTGCAAGAAATATAAATAGAATACAGAAAGCACGTATAGATAGGACTTTTTGGGAATAATGATGTATGAAGGGAGATCTCCAAGAACTAAAGAAAGTTTTGTTTGCAAAATACTGCAGTAAAACAAACCCTGTCATTTCCTTTTGTATTATTATGCTATGTGTTTGTGTACCCTTGTGTATTTGTGTTTTTCCTGTCTTTATGTGTTTATCTGATAAGACTTATGTTGTAGAATTTTTCTAGTACTAAGCTACATTCACTATGATGCGGAATACTGTTATCCTCAAATATAATTGGCATTAATAATATGTTATTTACCTTGTAAATATGCTTAGACATTATTTGTTCTGTTTTGTTTTAATGCTCATGTGTGAAGTTGATGTTTCAAAATTTATTCTGATCTTTTATGTATCTACTTATCTCATAATTCCTGTAACATTGATGTATATGTTTATTTCTATTCTTTTGTAAAGCCCATATTACTACAAATGTTATCTGTACTGTTATGTTCTTTAATGATGTATTTTGTACCTTTGTAATTGTATTTTCATGTTGTAAATTTATAATTGTATAGACACCAGTTCTTCAAATTAAGTTACATTTCACTGCACACGTTTCTGTTGGTCATAGTATATGGACAATATGTGAGAAATAGGAACTGTTAGTGTTTGCACGTGTGTTGATAATTCAGCAAGGGACTGGATAACAGCATTGCTGGTTCTAAGGACATTTCAAACAAATTTTTTGTGAGTGGACAAGTGGTGGTTTATGGACTTGTTATATTATCCGCAAGACTCTTCAATGGTGATTGTGCACCTGCACAGTCACAACAGATGGCTGCTGGCCATCTCTACAAGGACTACAGTGGGTCTGCATCTTTGATGACCCACCAGTACCATTATCTCTACAAGCACTACAGTGGGTCTCCATCTTTGATGGCCCACCAATACCATTATTTCTACAAGGACTACAGTGGGTCTGCACCTCTGGTGGCCCACCAATACCATACTCTCTACCAGGACTACAGTAGGTCTACTCTGTGATGACCTACCTACCAATATTCTTCAAAATGTCGAATGACTTTGCTGTGGGTTTGCTCTGTTGTGGCCCATTATCTGTCAGCATGTCAAGAGTCAGCCCTGTCTTTCCGTTGGAAGGACAACGCTACTTCTTCAAGACTGCATGGAAATCCATTACTTCCATGTGCATTTTGTTTTACTGCTCAGACTTTGAGAAAAACACTGCTATTATACTGTTATGTACGATTAGGACTGTCTTTATGGACTGTGAGAAAATTTTAGCTTTTGACCAACATTGTATGAATAAGTGTGTGCATTTGATATCTTTGTTATTGTAATTATGAAAAATTTTATCAAATCATTGTTGGCCAATGCCCAAAACAATTTGTAAAATTTTTTGTGGGGAGCATGGGGGCTATGTAAGTAGGCTGTTTAGGTTTTATTATTGGTAACGCCACCTCTGTATGAAAATCACTGGCTGTGCTGTGTGCAGTCTGTGGCTAGTTGGCATTGTTGTCTGCCATTGTAGTGTTGGGCAGCGGCAGCTGGATGTGAACAGCGCGTAGCGTTGCACAGTTGGAGGTGAGCCGCCAGCAGTGGTGGATGTGGGGAGAGAGATGGCGGAGTTTTGTAATTTTTCATGAACTGCTATATATATATTATGACTATTAAGGTAAATACATTGTTTGTTCTCTATTAATATCTTTCATTTGCTAACTATCCCTATCAGTAGTTAGTGCCTTCCGTAGTTTGAATCTTTTATTTAGCTGGCAGTAGTGGCGCTCGCTGTATTGCAGTAGTTCCAGTAACGAAGATTTTTGTGAGGTAAGTGATTTGTGAAAGGTATAGGTTAATGTTAGTCAGAGCCATTCTTTCGTAGGGATTTTTTGAAAGTCAGATTGCGTCGCGCTAAAAATATTGTGTGTCATGTTAAGCACAGTCCTGTATAATTTTTCATAAGGGGACGTTTCAATTGTAATAGTTAATCTGCATATCATTTCGTGGATATAGGCAGAATCCCATTTCCTGTTGTTTATTATGATAAAGTTATCTTTCTTTTGATTAGATTACAATTTTTATTGAATTATTGTGAGTGTGCACTCCTTATTTTACCAACTAGTAGGGTTCACCATCATTTCCTTCCGTTACTGTTCTCATAATTAATTAGCTGGTAGATAAGGACGGGGTCGAGTGCATGTCTTGTTCTCATGCAAAATTCGTCTGAATTAAAGAGGTAAAAACTCTTCTCCACCCCGGCACCTCGCAACTTACGCTCGAGTATATTCCCTTTTCAAGTCGTCCAATTAAGGCAGATTATATGCGTGTAATATTGCAGTTACAATCTTTGTACAGTTGTTTTCTGTTATGATCTTCTAGAGTAACTAAAGAAGAGCAACAACAATCTTGCATACAACTAGTTTTAGGTTACTTATTGTGAATGTGTCAAAGTTATAATTTTTGCTTAAATTGACACTATTGTCCCACCTTTCCGTTTGCCAATTCCTGTGGCGGGAGCACGGAGCTGCTGCAATGTCAAGAGAATTCACCTGCACCATTACGTGGAGAAATATTCCCTAATTCGCCCTAAATGATTTGGAAAAATCACGAGAGACATTAGTCCTGACGGAACAACTGAGACTTGAATTCTGCTCTGCACGTGTGTCCCCCTATAGTGCCTTAAGGCCTCTCGCCTGCTTTTAGATCACTACCTTAACTCTGTACTCTTGTGTTCGTCTTTCACACGTATATACATTTGTTCGTTTGCAAACAAAGGTAGCAACTGCTGGCGAAAAAATCCGCGAGGACGCAACAGAACGGAAGCACAATCTGATCCGCGAGGGGAGAGGCAGCTGGGGATGGGGTTGGGGAAGGGGCTGCCTCCCGTGCTGTTGACGCTCGCGTGCGATGGGAAATCGATTTCCCTGAGCAAACAAACCGGCAAAAAAAGAGGGGTCCTTAGAATCCGTTTACGAGGCACTCGGCACTCTGCTTCCAACGAAGAAGCTATAAGCAGTAGAAAAGAGCGGCAGGAGCTCAGCGCCGTCTCGGAATGACGATGATGCAATATTGTACAGGCTGCTGTACGACAGTGGACCTAGAATCGGAATTTATGTAGTCTGGCAGCATTACATTCACGTGTAAGTTAAGGCGGGTAGGACTCAAACCGGCCAACTTGGAGCAGGAGAGGCATCACAGGACATTTTAATTTCCAGTGTCTATACTTTTACAAATAAATTCATAAAACTTTGTCAGCATCACCAGGAAGGATTCAGGATTCACACTCATTGCAGTGGAAATTCGAAATCATAACGAAATAATTTTTTATTTTTACGTGTGAAATTTCATCGTTTTTTCACTTACTAATGGCTGCATTTGTTGCTATGGGTACACTTTTCTTCATAAGTTAAAGAGATAATTAGATGAATTTTGCACATCATACATACCATACTCACAGGTGTACGAAACTCTAGAATTTATTTAATTTATGAAAAAACGAATGAACTGTTATATTTTAAACTTCATGTTTAGGAAAAACACAAATTTTATAGTTAATTACCTCAATTTTTACCACAGTTTTTAATAGATTTCGAAAATTCTATAGTTTCATACACCTTTAAGTATGGTTTGTATGCTGTGCACAATTCATCGAAGAATCTCTCTTACTTATGAAGAAAAGTGTACCTATAGCAACAAATACTGCCATTAGTAAGTGAAAAAAATGATGAAATTTCACATGTAAAAAAAATTATTTAGTTATGTTTTCGAACTTCCATTCCTATCAGTGTGAATTCTGAATCCTTCCTGGTCTTGCTGACAAAGTTTTATGATTTTTTTTTGTAAAAGTATAGACAGTGGAAATTAAAATGTCCTGTGGTGCCTCTCCTGCTCCAAGTCGGTCCGTTTGACGTCCTAGCCCCCTTAGCAACTGACACAGTAGTGGAGATAATTAAAGTCAAGAGGGTATTACAGCTTTATCGGTTATCATTGACATAGACACCATCACTGCACTCTGTCCACAGAATTACACTTTTTCCTCTTCCGGACCATTCAACCTCTTCTCTCCATTTGATTCCCTCTGTAGAGCTGACACTGACTGCTGTTAGATGTCATTCCTCACATGAAAAAAAAAAAGAGAAAAGAAAACATAAGCGAAGGAATAAGTCCACAGAAACCAGAAGAAAACAGGAGTGTAAAACAGTTGCAATAAAAGAATGGCAGACCAAGAGCGAAGTGCTCAGACAGATATTAAGCCTTTCGTCCCTACTCTTCACTTTATACAAGGTCCGCCTGCTTAGCTGGGTGGTAACGTGCTCGCCTCCCATGCAAGCGGGCCCGGGTTCGATTCCCGGCCGGGTTGGAGATTTTCTCCGCTTGGGGACTGGATGTTGTGTTGTCCTCATCATCATTTCATCCTAATCACCGGCGTGCAAGTCGCCCAATGTGGCGTCGAATGAAATAAGACTTGCAATTGGCGGCCGAACTTCCCCGAATAGGGGCCTCCCGGCCAGCCATGCCATACGCTCATTTCATTTCACTTTATACAAGGAAGAATCATTCTCGAAAATGAAATGTGCAGGAGAGGGATTAAACTTTAGGGTGAAAGGATAAGATTCGCTGATGACATTCTATTCTCAGTCAAAGTGAGGAAGAATTGCAGGACCCGTTAAAAGGATTCAGCAGTCAAACAAGCGCTTGCTATGGATTGAGAGTAAACCGAAGCAAGAAGAAAATAATGAGCAGTAGTAGAAATGAGATGTCCAACAAACATAACATTAAAATAGAGGGATACGTAGGTAAGGAATTCTGCTGATATGGGAGCAAAATAATGCATGCTGGAGAGAGCATAGTAGTATAAACCAAGAGGAATTTTTGATCCGAGGAAGTTTACTAGTATCAAACATCGGCCTGAATGTAAGGAAGAATTATTGAAAATGTACGTTTGAAACACAGCATTATGTGTTAGTGAATCATGGACTGTGGGGAAAACCGGAAAAGAAGAGCGTAGAAGTGTTTAAGATATGGTCCTATGGAAGGACATTGAAAATTTAGTGAAGTGATAAGTAATGAGGAGAATCTCTGCAGAATCAAAGATTAGAGAAACATTCGGAAAATATTGGCGAGAAGAAAAGACAGAATTATAACACATGTCTTAAGATATCAGGGAATAACTTCTATTGCACTTGAGCAAGCTGTAGAGGGTAAATGTAGGGGAAGACATCCAACAGATCACAGCCAACAGATTATTGAGAGTACTGGGTACAAGTGCTAGTCTGAAATGAAGACGTTAGCACAGAAAAGGAATTCTCGGAAGGCAGCATCAAAACAGTCGACAGATTGATGAATAAAAAAAAATACATTTGCAAGAATATTCAGAAGTGATTAAGATGATGCTGGAAAATTGTAGGGCATGCAAGGACTAGAAAATGGAAAGGAGTCTGTCACACGTAATTCATTAATTAATAATTGGTTAACGAAGTGTGAACTACAGTAACATGTCTTAAATGCCTTTTATTTATTACTACATTTATCATTATCAACGTTATTTCTATTGTTGTGTACTGCTCATGTACCACACTTACGTTTACAAATACGTTTGCGCTGTGAACACCATACTACGCATTTTCAGTGTAAAGTGGCCAATCAAAATGCTCATGATCGGAAGTTACTTTGAGTTGTTAGTTTTAAACTTGTCATCTCATAATGATCTATGTGCGTGATTTAAGGCTGAAATATACGTTTTAAAAATTACACGTGTTTGTAGTGTCAACATACTAAGAACGTCTGGAATGATGTAAGAGAGTGCGTGAAGTGCCTAATCTCGATGATACCAACGGAAAGAAATGAATGGGGGAACATAATAGAAATACAGTAGCTATAACAAAATTACTAAATATTGTTTTATGTTTTTAACTTAATTTGGAGATAAAAACTGTAATTTGTTCCCAGCAATCATCAATACTGTTCTAAATCAGAATTATGGTAGTACGTATTTTGCAGAGCATAGGCTGATGAGTGGAAGTGACTGGGGATTGGAGGGACTCATATGTACTTCAGTAGAATATACAATTTTTTAATAACTCTTGTACTAGACCGAAATATCAAAAGAATTTTTTAAAATATATATTAAATGACCATACTAACCTCAAAAACCTTAATTTCCATGAATAGACCTAAACCTTCTGACAGTGAAAATCCAGTACCTGGAATCCAAGTAGCAATTAAACTATTTTTCAGAGGGTTATTAAGGCCTAGCTTGAATTCTTCAAATTTCTCAAAAGAAAAAAGGAAAAACCACAATGAAAACAATAAAATCATTACTTAAAGCCCATGACGTAGCCTTATTTGGAGAAGGAATTAAAGTTCATAAGAAGAAACAAAAACTTTCATGCTTGCCACTCACAATGTAAGAGCAGCTGAAAGGAGTGATAAGTCTCTTCAAAAGCTGATGTAAGAAGAACATCAACAAAAGTAAAACGAATGAAATGTAGCGTAATTAGATCCGGCGATGCTGAGGAAAGTAAATCAGGTATTTGTCTGGAGTGTACCTGAGATCTCAGTGGACGTCCCAGGATACGGCAACAACTTAACGGGAGGGAGGAAGGTGCAGGCTGAGTTTACGGAAGGCCATCCTTTATTTAACAAGATATACTTAAAACGCCAATAACATATAAATCAATAGTAACTGTCAGACTGATTTCAGGACGGTGAAGCAAAAGGACTAAACCTACAATTTTTTTCCTTTTTCAGGACAAGTAATACCTCTTTACAATAACAAGTTCAACATTCAGCTCGAGAGTCCTTTAGGCATGCGTAAGATTTCATCCAGGCAAATCTGATTACTCTGCAATTACAGAAAGAGCATTACCATAACAATCTGAAAACCACTCATTAGTAGTAAACTTCAAACAACGAAGATGGCCGCTATTTAGAAAACTTTTATAAGTTCAGGATTACCAGTAAAATAACTTGAGGGCGCCTTTGGCGCTGGCAATTTATCAACGTTTCAAACAGGAAGGTAGCAATACTCAAAATTTAGAAGTTCAGTGTTTGACAATAATTTAAAATTTACAGGTTCAGGATTACAATAAACGTATGGAACGCCCTTAGGTACTAATAGAAGGGGACAACTATTTTAAAAATTACAACTCACAATCAAGGATTGAAAGATCTTCAGATCAAGTAAACGTTAACGCAACAAAAGACAAAGCTGGGTTGGCGGAGGCAAGGCTTGGCTAGGATGGGTTAGGGTAGTGGACATTTTTTATTTTACATTTTTTACTTTTTTATTGCTATTACATTACTATGACCCACTCTCTAGCTAACTGCAGCAGGTCGTTACAATACACTAATTTATTTTAATTATCTTTAAATGTTGATGAAAATTGTATTATTTTATTAATTTAGTCATTTACTTTTCCCGGGTGTTTTGTCTTGTATTTCCTCAGCGAGGTGCCCGTCCCTAGGGGCGAGGACCCGAACCGCTTTCCACCACCATTACATTGTCATGCGAAAACACATACAAATAGCCTTGTTCATAATATTCTAAAAAATTAAAATATGAGGAAAGGAGATTTACTTTAGACTATCCTATCATCTACGTCTACGTTGAGCGCTATTTACTTAATGGCTCTCCCGGCATTTGCTTCGAGTCTTACCATTCCCATGACGCTCGCTATGCTACGACTACAAACTACTACAACACTGGAAGTTGTGCGTCCTGGTAAGACTCAGGACACTCCAAAGTTTTCGCCTATCTAAGTATGTTAACTTGTTCTAATCACAACATGTCTACATCTACAATTGCTACTAATACTACTGATTACCATTAAGCATGAAACATATCTCAGTTTTTCAAACTGTTTCACTCTTTTTCAATGTAATCTCTCACGCTGTCTTCTAGTTCCAGAGATGGGTCGACGTCCTGTATGATACCTGCAGCTGTATAATCGGGATCTTCCCCTGAGCGACACTCAGAAGAAGCGCCTTCGATTTGCGTCAGCTGGGACTTGTGGCCTTATTGTAGCTGGAGGTTGTGGATATTGCTCAATCATACTAGCAGATCTCGTTCTTACAGTATATTGGTTTATAATGTTTCTGCCACCCGCGTATGCTGCTACTTCAGACTCTGCTCTTACACTTTCTGGATTATGGTAATACCTGTCATCTCTATTGCAGATGGCTGTGATGTCAACTGTACACCATAACTCGGCATCTGCTATGATTTCTTCCATAGTGACATTTGTTGTTACTGTTATCCTATCCACATCATCAAGTGGACACTGCACCACAATATGGTCAGTGGTTTGTAGAGAAACTGGTTCTCTACTTCTAAAAAAAAAAAAAAAAGAAAAAAAAAAATAAAAAAAAAAACTGATAATCCCTGTTACTCATAGACGTAAAAGAAAAAAAAAGAAATTTGGTAATTCAGTACAATTATTATATAAATCCGATAAATCACTTTAACGGGGCCAAATGAACAATTAAAGTAAATATAATTCCAGTAAAGCTGCAAAAGCAAAAACAGTGGGCCTACATAAACATCGCGCATCTGCTAGATGCCCACAATATACGTAATTTTGTTTTGAAGCTGACAGCCGATGAGAAAATAGGTGCAGTTTTCAAGCAGTAATGGCGGACAGCATCAGCTGGTAATATGCGTAATTTTATGGTAGCTAATTTTACTACACAAAAAATAAAATATGTACTCCCTCCAAAAGAAGTTACAAACAATATTAAAATAAAATTATAATGAGCAGCAAAGTGTCTGAGTAGAATTTTGAAAGAAAAATATTAATTGAACTTTAATTTGGCGGTTTTTCAACACTGTCAACAAGACGAAATAATGGAAAGAATATTTAATTGGAACTAAACAATATTGATATATTGTGACAGTATTTTTAAGATAGTTAATTTAATTGCAATTCTCTTTAATTTTGAAATGAGAGAGAGCGTAGTAATTTTCTTTTAATGTCTTAACTGTTGCTGCAGGCAGAGCGACGACGTCAGCGGTGGTCCGCGCGGACGATGTGTGAAGTGACTCCTGGTTCGTGGCGTGAAGATAATGATGGATCCTCCTGTTTCATTAATATTCCAGTTACGGCGGTGGTGTACGTCTCCATTGTAGTCGAATCAGCTGGCAGCACTGGCGGGATAATAATACACTCCTGGAAATTGAAATAAGAACACCGTGAATTCATTGTCCCAGGAAGGGGAAACTTTATTGACACATTCCTGGGGTCAGATACATCACATGATCACACTGACAGAACCACAGGCACATAGACACGGGCAACAGAGCATGCACAATGTCGGCACTAGTACAGTGTATATCCACCTTTCGCAGCAATGCAGGCTGCTATTCTCCCATGGAGACGATCGTAGAGATGCTGGATGTAGTCCTGTGGAACGGCTTGCCATGCCATTTCCACCTGGCGCCTCAGTTGGACCAGCGTTCGTGCTGGACGTGCAGACCGCGTGAGACGACGCTTCATCCAGTCCCAAACATGCTCAATGGGGGACAGATCCGGAGATCTTGCTGGCCAGGGTAGTTGACTTACACCTTCTAGAGCACGTTGGGTGGCACGGGATACATGCGGACGTGCATTGTCCTGTTGGAACAGCAAGTTCCCTTGTCGGTCTAGGAATGGTAGAACGATGAGTTCGATGACGGTTTGGATGTACCGTGCACTATTCAGTGTCCCCTCGACGATCACCAGTGGTGTACGGCCAGTGCAGGAGATCGCTCCCCACACCATGATGCCGGGTGTTGGCCCTGTGTGCCTCGGTCGTATCCAGTCCTGATTGTGGCGCTCACCTGCACGGCGCCAAACACGCATACGACCATCATTGGCACCAAGGCAGAAGCGACTCTCATCGCTGAAGACGACACGTCTCCATTCGTCCCTCCATTCACGCCTGTCGCGACACCACTGGAGGCGGGCTGCACGATGTTGGGGCGTGAGCGGAAGACGGCCTAACGGTGTGCGGGACCGTAGCCCAGCTTCATGGAGACGGTTGCGAATGGTCCTCGCCGATACGCCAGGAGCAACAGTGTCCCTAATTTGCTGGGAAGTGGCGGTGCGGTCCCCTACGGCACTGCGTAGGATCCTACGGTCTTGGCGTGCATCCGTGCGTCGCTGCGGTCCGGTCCCAGGTCGACGGGCACGTGCACCTTCCGCCGACCACTGGCGACAACATCGATGTACTGTGGAGACCTCACGCCCCACGTGTTGAGCAATTCGGCGGTACGTCCACCCGGCCTCCCGCATGCCCACTATACGCCCTCGCTCAAAGTCCGTCAACTGCACATACGGTTCACGTCCACGCTGTCGCGGCATGCTACCAGTGTTAAAGACTGCGATGGAGCTCCGTATGCCACGGCAAACTGGCTGACACTGACGGCGGCGGTGCACAAATGCTGCGCAGCCAGCGCCATTCGACGGCCAACACCGCGGTTCCTGGTGTGTCCGCTGTGCCGTGCGTGTGATCATTGCTTGTACAGCCCTCTCGCAGTGTCCGGAGGAAGTATGGTGGGTCTGACACACCGGTGTCAATGTGTTCTTTTTTCCATTTCCGGGAGTGTAGTTCCAGTGTGTGCGTTGTCGTTACGCGCGCGACGTTTTATTATGATAAGTTTATTAATCATGCGGTGCAGGTAGGTCGGAATTACGCAATGTCTTTAGTATTTACGATATATATCCGGTTAATGCCAATACTTCGCACAGTTCTTTCACCGCGTTGGCAAAGGAAAACAGTCACATGTGTTTATCACTGTAACAGTCCAGTAAACATCAGTTCAGTTTACGTCGTCGTCTTTAAGACAGTTTGGACGATATAATAAATGTTCAAATCACAGTACTGTTCTTTTACTTAACATTTTGATTTGTTCCACTTTCACGCAATTCTAACAGTTAGTGTCTCCACACGACAGTGGTGTCTGGTGTCACTTAATAATGCAAGACCTCCTGTTAACACAGCGGACGCACTGTAATTAATTGTTCCTCCGCGTATCACCGTCTTTCACGCCGAACGTTGCCACGTTTCTTCCACCCGCGAACCGGCCACGTACCACAACAACTCGCACGCTCTCTATCGATAGTCGTTCGCTCTCTCTCTGTGACACAGTACTTCTCCTAGCCTATCCAAAGATTTACAAAGCATATAGAACCAGAACATTCATATTCGTACAATATAAAATATAAAACAGTATCAAAATGAATGAAGAAACAATGTGACGTATTAACAAATGGAGAATAGTTGAAATAAATGATACATACATACTATGACAAGGTAATGCATAAAAAAAAAATATTATCGACTTTCGGGGATTGCACTGTCCTTACAGGTTCCCATGTGGCCTTATCCGCATGGGTCAATGGTGCGCTTATTAATTCTTCTTAGGTATACTGGATACTGTCCATGGCCTGGTAAGAAGTGTATCATTCCCCTACTGGGTTTTATGTGTTTCAATTACGCAATTATTTAGCGGAAACCTTGATTTAGACTTAAGGCCGAATGCCATAAGATTAAGAACTTAATTTATAGTGAGATGCCGAGTTAAGCGAGGAGGCCGCACCACATCAGTGGCCATCGCAAGACAACACGAGGAGCACCATGCCGCACACGCATACACAGCCGACGTGAACTAGCCACGCCCGGTGAATCGGCGGGTAGTGGATAACAAGGCGGGGCCAACGGCTCCAAAGCTACGAACAGATCGTGAAGCCGAGGGCAAACAAACAGACGTAGAATTCATGCAAAAATGACCATCAAATAAGCAAATTCCCAAGGCCCGATACAAATATACCAAATGCAAACTCCGCCCCGAACACCGACCAATAGCTAAGTGTTGCAATGACTGCATCATTAAAATAAATGTGATTAACCGTAAAATGTTTAGCAATAATGACCATACACAATAATTAATCTGATTCGCACGAAGTAATGGCCACTATCGACAGGGGATCTCAAGTTGATTCCATATTTCTAGATTTCCGGAAAGCTTTTGACACCGTTCCTCACAAGCGACTTCTAACCAAGTTGCGGGCCTATGGGGTATCGTCTCAGTTGTGAGACTGGATTCGTGATTTCCTGTCAGGAAGGTTGCAGTTCGTAGTAATAGACGGCAAATCGTCGAGTAAAACTGAAGTGATATCAGATGTTCCCCAGGGAAGCGTCCTGGGACCTCTGCTGTTCCTAATCTATACAGGGTGAGTCACCTAACATTACCGCTGGATATATTTCTTAAACCACATCAAATACTGACTAATCGATTCCACAGACCGAACGTGAGGAGAGCGGCTAGTGTAATTGGTTAATACAAACCGTAAAAAAATGCACAGAAGTATGTTTTCTAACACAAACCTACGCTTTTTTAAATGGAAACCCGTTAGTTTTGTTAGCACATCTGAACATATAAACAAATACGTAATCAGTGCCGTTTGTTGCATTGTAAAATGGGGGGGGGGGGCGGACCGTGGCCGGACGCCTCAGACCGCGCGGCTGCAAGATCTCATCAGCAACAGCTTCCAACATAAGTACCGAGCGAGGTGGCGCAGAGGTTAGTACACTGGACTCGCATTCGGGAGGACGACGGTTCAATCCCGCGTCCGGCCATCCTCATTTAGGTTTTCCGTGATTTCCCTGAATCGCTCCAGGCAAATGCCGGGATGGTTCCTTTGAAAGGGCACGACCGACTTCCTTCCCCGTCCTTCTCTAATCCTAAGAGACCGATGACCTCGCAGTTTGGTCTCTTCCCCCAAACAACCCAAGCCAACCCAACATAAGTACAAAAAACGAACCAAAATTCGTCGGGCCGCTGGCGTTTGCTTGTCACGACAATGCCCGATTTTACAATTCATACAAAAAACGGGCAAGCAAGAACTTTGCAGCTTAAAGTTCGACCACATGCGGTCACTAATGTATATGACCTAGAACGTATTACAACCAATTAATTCAAGACTCAAGCATTAATGAAAAGATCACCGAAATGCTGAACAGACTGCAATAAAAGGAAAACACATTTTAAATATATCATGCATGAGGGGCGTTCACACACATAGGGGGAGGGCGAATTTAGCAGCTTGAATATGGATTGACGGAGAACAGCGGACAAAACAGCCTATTGAGAGCATGTCCAGCTCCGGAACACAGGTGCCAAAATCCACCAACAGAAGTGCCCACCTCAAAAATGAGATAGGACGTAACGTGATCGCGACGCCCATATCAGCAACGGTCACTCACAAATCCAGAAAGTTAATCAGGTGCAACAGTATAGAGCCCAACTCTCCACACCAACACGGCCTTGTACAAGTAGCCGCCCATTTACACGAGCAACCGCAGATCAGGCCCCGAAATCGCACGCTCACCGTTCTTCACCCGTTCCTCTGTCTCACTGCCCCACTGTCCGTCAACAACCAATCGTGGTTCTAACCAAATGACCAACTACCAGAAGACCGAAGCGCCACCCGGTGGCGTGACAGGAAAATAGATCGCGCCAGTAAGCAAAGATTTAAGAAATGGTTCAAACGGCTCTGAGCACTATGGGACATAACATCTGAGGTCATCAGTCCCCTAGTACTTAGAACTACTTAAACCTAAGTAACCTAAGGACATCACACACATCCATGCCCGAGGTAGGATGCGAACCTGCGACCTTAGCGGTCGCGCGGTTCCAGACTGAAGAGCCTAAAACCGCTCGGCCACACTGCTCGGCAAAGATTTAAGAGCTCAGAAGACGAGCCGACACGGCCCAGTACCCTTGTGAGAAAGTGAAACATGGACAATAAACAATTCAGTCAAGTAGAGAATAGAAGCTTTTGAAATGGTTTGGTACAGAGGAAAGCTGAAGATTGGAAGGGTAGATCATGTAATCAATGGATAGAATTAGGGAGGAAAGAAATTTGTGGCATAGCTCCACAGGACAAAATCTAAGTCTTCGAGGGATAGCCAATTTAGTACTGAAAGGAATAGTGGGAGTAAAAGTTGCAGAGGAAAATCAGTAAACAGCTATGAAGGGATGTGGATTGCAGTAGTTATTCAGAGATGAAGAGTTTTGCAAACGATAGTGTAGCGGGGAAGGATGCATCAAATTAGTCTTGGGACTGAAGACCACGATATTAACAACATCAACAACGCCTTCTCAGTTAATGTTTAAATTTTAAAAAATCAAGTCCCAAATCAAGTGCATAACCAGTATAACCACACAGAATTTGCTAGCCACGATAACTCTTGCAACTAACACTAAAACAGCTTCACCGAAAATCAGTCATATGCAGTATACTCTTTAACCCTAAGAATTGGTCTGTTTTACAGCATTGTTCTAGCAATATAAATTTATCTGCCACAGAATTCCCGACAAACATAAGTCATAACGAACCGCAACCAGTTTAAGGTAAATAACTCACTAGCGCCTGTTCTGTTTCCTGTGAGTAAGCAGACGGCTGGAAGTGGGCCACCAGAAGAGCACAGTCGCCGGTGTCCTTGGTGAGCCGTATGTACGGGGCTCACACTACAGGACACCTTCACCGTTTGTGCACTCGGGAAACAGACTCCTCAGACAGCAAGGCGCCACTGGCTGGCTTGCCTCCCATGTGATCAGGCAACACCGACTCAAAGGAAGACCTCGGCGCTTGTTCGTGACGTCACGTCAGCTAGGCACGGCGAACGCCAGGTCTGTTGCAGGCATATTCATAATGGTGGTGTCTCCCTCCCTGACACAGGAAAATGTGAAACTATTGGCGGTAGTTCACCAATACTCATTGTTCTGAGAGATTTCTGCAATCAATTAATTATGCAATTCATTACACTTCTTAACAAATAGTGTACTCCTGAACTTAAATTTCCACCTGGTTTAAGGACTGACATACAAAAACAACTTCATGGTCCAGCAGCAACAGAATTCGTGCTTCTTTACCTTATTTGTAAATCTTAGGAAGTTACGTTTGTACTGGGTTGCTTTTACAAGAAACTGTGATCATATTGGTGCTCTTCTTTAGGTATCTTGGTTGACTATGGGGTGAGGAGCACTGAATTTTAATGAAATGTCTTGCGATTGTACACGTTGGGAGAGGGGGTGGGGGACAGGTGAAGAGGCAAAAGAGAGATACTTGCTTTATCAAATAAATTTTTTTTATCTTATAAAGTTTCTCCTTTCAGTTGCAAGAGGGAATTATTTATCTTTTCTAATGTGCATGTTTAAAAAAGTTTAAGCTCAGCAGTGTTTTCGATGTATGAAGCTATTTTGTTTCCTGTTTAGAATTCCTTTCGTTGAAAACGACTGTAATCTAATGACTGGCAACAGTTGGACATTTACAGATGTAAATTAGTTCACATTTCCAGTGACGATGTCAAACGAAAATAAATAAATAAATAAAAGAAACGAGTTCATTGTAAGGGGGTTGGCGTAAGTTTCGATAACAAATGGATCAAGTAAATATAGTTACTTGGATGTAAAATTTCCGAAGCTTGCAATGGGGCAAAGCGTCTTCTCATATTGATCTACGTTTGTTTCGACAGGATTCAGTAATGCAGAACTATGATCTTCATTTGTAGCTTTACGATAGTAAGAAAATCTTTCATCTAAATAAAACTGCAGAATCCAAAACAATACCAAACATTTTGTCCAAAAATAATAGATTTATAGTGATAATCACGCCCAGACGCTTCTGCCTGCAACAGACCTGGCGTTGGCCGTGCCTAGCTGACGTGACGTCACCAACAAGCGCCGACGCCTTCCTTTGAGTCGGTGTTGGATCAGGGCCGCTGTCTGTATATTGTCAGCCACCAGCTGGCAGTCGCTCGCTCCAGAGGCCACCTGCTTTGCTCTCAGTATCTGCCGTCCCTCGCATGTTGACAAGGGCGACGCTGACACGGGGACCTCTACTGATCCATGCGCCCTCCCGTCAAAACTGTCCTAGCCTTAGCGCCACCTGCCGAGATGCGATTTCAACTGGGCAGCGGAATCACGGCACAAAAGAAACGAAAACCGAAATTATTTTCATTTCGTGAAGCACAATAAATGTAGCATAGTGGTTTACGTTGTTAGTCTTTCAATGCGCTGCATACTCTTTCCCGCCTTCCCTTATCTTCATTGACCTGTTCACGCTCACATACAGTATTTACTACCCCAAACAACCTCGACAATATGCTTTGCCTATTACTGTCTCTGTCTGCCCTACAGTTTCCTCCTCTGCAGCTCGTTCCGAATACAAGCTAACTATTGCCAGATATATTCCGTGTGAACAAAGTACGTATAGAAAATTGTAGAATGTTTAGAGGAGATAAAAACAGTTTTTTAGGTGAAAAAACGTCACAGGTGCTCCGTTTCCCCGCTAAGAGTTCTTGAAGGATTTGACGCAGGACTTCCCTTAGGTCAATGTCCAGCTATAGTAGCTACGTCTGGGAGTTGAAAAATGCTTAGGGAAATGTTCCAGTATCAATAGACATTTACCATAATTGTGTCGGCTGGCATTGCTGAAGAACATCTCACGTACACCGTGATGTTGGAGGCTATCCAGCTAGCAGAGAGCAACGTTTATGGTTCCAGCGCGGTGGAGTCTCACGGCACGCTATCACTCGTGTCAGAGAAAATGTAGACAATGTATTCCGTAATTGTTGTATTGGGAAGGGTGAACGAGTACCGTGGCCACGACATTCTCCCGACGTCACTCCTATGGAATTTTTTGTGTGGGGGGAGACGAGGCATTTCGAGTACGAGACACCGACAGACACTCCAGAAGAGTTGGTTGCCCGTTTAGCTCAAGTTGTAGCCATTATTCGTGAAGTGCCTGGATGTTGTTAGAGTTTTAGGTAATCATTAATATGAGATTGCCATTCGTGCGTGAATTCAAACGGTCGACATTTTCACCAACAAATCTAAAACAATATTCATCATCCAGCAGTTTGAACACCGTCTCTGACATCACTAGCATCTAATCTCCATCGAAACCTACCAGAGAAACGGTGTACCTCCCGCTTGTCGGGATGGTGGAGGATTGCGTCTCATGATTCTGAATGTATTCCTTTACATGACAATACCGAGGCCTCTCTTTAGGTCCACAAAAGCCTTTGTAATATTTCTTGCTGGAGGGCCATCATATTCAGGTACAAGAACCTCTGCTTAGAGCAGTTGAGAAGGCAGCAGTGACAAGATTACATAATGTGGTGTGAGGTATCGGTGGCAGACGGTTTGTTCGATAGGAGTATCATGAGAAAGACCGCCTAAATTGTGGCCCTCCTCCACGATTGGCTGCTGCGGTCGGAGGTTGCCCGCCAGAATTAAAATCTTCTTTTATTAATATAAGAAAAACTAAACAACGTATTTACTTGCATTTCATATTGAAGTATTTCTCAGTGGCATGCTATCATTCCACTCTTTGACAAGTATTAATAAGTAGCAGAATAATAATCAGTTGCTAAACAAAAAGGCAGACGAAGCACTTCAGTGACCTTCGGATCGCGCCTAACTTCGATGGTCGGCCAAGTGGCTCGGCTGTGAGATAGAACTGGACTGGCAGTCTCGGAGGACAGAAATGTCTGCCGTGGTCACCATTAGGTTGGTTCAAATGGCTCTGAGCACTATGGGACTTAACTTCTGAGGTCATCAGTCCCCTAGAACTTGGAACTACTTAAACCTAACCAACCTAAGGACATCACAAACATCCAGGCAGGATTCGAACCTGCGACCGTAGCGGTCGCGCGGTTCCAGACTGTAGCGCCTAGAACCGCTCAGCCACCCAGGCCGGCGGTCACCATTAGGTTAAGACTTTATTAGAAAAGTATGGTTGTATGGACATGTAATTGAGAACAATTTGATAGTAATTACGCAAGTACCCAATTCATTGTTTTGTTTTTATGAAATGATAAAGATTGGAGGTTATTTGTGATTCCTAAAGTGGAATATAATTGTGCAATTTCTCGTACTTTGCTAATAAAAAGCGAGTAGCATCCCATATAAGCAAACTAATTGAAAAATTAATTATTTATAAAATATATCAGTTCCTTGCTAAGAGGTTATTACAGTCTCAAGATAACGGACTCATGACCTACGTGCTGTTTTATGGGCAGGGGCAGTGAAGCTGCAAGTTGGTGAACATTAATTAGAACTTATGCATTCCACCCAGGGCAGTGGAAGCAAATAGGCACCTCGCGTGCACTGCAATCTTAGTACAAATGAGATCAATGATACAACATCTGTGGTAACACAGAGGAGGTATGAAGGAGATAAATTTTTGAGGGAAGGAGTTTATCGCACGCACATATATACCACCATCACTCCCTCTCTCTTCTTTCAACTTGCCGCACATTGCAGCCATGACTGTGCCTCCATTTATTTTCTGAACATCAGTTGCAACTACAGTTTTTGTATTATTGTTAGTCAACATGATCACCAGCCATATGGAGTCCATTACTGTATAAAAGACTAGCCCAGACATTTTCGTGGACTACGAATATCTGAACTGCGGGTATCAGCTGTATGCATCCACATTTGTCCTGCATATTTTCTGGTGTTATCTTCCCAATTTCCACTAGGTAATCGTCTCAATCTCTCCTTGTTTCATAGAATCCAGGAAGGAACATTTCGATCAGTCTAACACCCATTCGTCTCCTACATGTTCCATCCATCAGTATTTCATTTTCGCTAGCCGTGATTGCATCTTTTACTTCATTTTCTTCTCTCATACTTGCTTCTAGTACTTTGTTATCCTTTTGTACTATTGTCTTTTTATGTATGGATGCTACCTTACTTTAATTATATTGTAAATAGTCTTCAGACATTCATTTATGAAGCACGGTGATGTTTATTACTTTGGTGTAAAATGAATTCCTGATTTTCTGTAATTGCCTTAGGAATGCTACAATTCTTTTTTGTGTTCGCAATGTGTTGGAGATAATTAGACGTTGTAAGGAATGGTAATATTAATTTATTAATGACATTTCACATTGAATAGAAAACTCACATTTGACCGTTGTGGAGTTGGTCGTTTCAGTTTACCATGATCTTTCTAACGACATCTGAAGGCTTTGAAGTATGTAGTAAGGAGTGAGCGTATGACGAAATGTGCAGCTCGAGGAAACCTAGCGGGTTTGCATTGTCTCATCCAGCATCGATTTGAAATGATACGACTAAATCAAAAGTCTACAGTATTTTGTTCACCATCTTCCGCTATTAGCGAAGGTCAAAGTTCAACGGATCACGCACAAGCATGTCATTACAAAAGAAACAAAAAAGTACAGTTTTGAAACACGAGGGATGGAAACACGAAGGGACTACAGGACGTAAGTTACACATGGCGTCCCACGCTAATACCGTTACAAAACGAATGTTTACTTCAGGTCTCCTGTAGGCACACTTCCGCTGTGTTACGGATAACAGCTGCATCACAATGTGCGAGTGATGGCGCGGCATTTGGAAACGTGCTGGAAAGTTCAAATATGCGGAACAGTACGATTCTAGGGGGCGAAACATATAACTTGAAACATATTTACCGTAAAATGTTGGTGGTACATAGACCAAATGTAAAGTCGCGTCCAGGAGAAGTGGAACGGTGGCTGCAGTAGGACGTAGGCGGTGCTGACTGGAAACTGGAAATCTTGCACCTTGCGACTTTCTTCCTTTCGGCAAGATGAACGGAAATGTGTGAGGGAAAGAGATTTTCCAATGATGAGACGACGAGGGCTTTCACATGGCAGTTCTCGAATGGCTCCATTACCAAGGAACGGATTTCTATTGTCGAGGAACTGAACGACTGGTAGAAATTTTCGAACGTTGTTTACAGAGATTTTGTGATTATGCCGGAGAGTAGTGTTATGTACGATGGCGCTTTGAAAGGTAATGCCTCCTAAGTTTTACATGAAAACCCTTAAAGTTTTTTGAATAAAATAAACGTTATTAATATTCTACATCGTTATTTTTCATGTCTACATATTTTCAGTCCCCTGCCGCTAGAAGGTTCCGAGTTGTATCTTGTAGGGTGGCTGTGTGCAATGTAACTACACTCATGCTCATAAATTAAGGATAATTGCAGAATGTGTTGCCACACAACGTAGCACTACACGAAACTGACCCTAATAGCAAAGGCACATAGGGAGCACACACGAAACAGATCTGTAAGTCCACCGTGGGATATGATCACCATGCACACGTACACAGGCCGCACAACGGGTTGGCATACTATGGATCAGGTGGTCGAGCAGCTGCTGGGGTATAGCCTCCCATTCTTGCACCAGTGCCTGTCGGAGATCCTGAAGTGTCCTAGGGATTTGAAAACGTGCAGAGATGCGTCGTCAGAGAGCATCCGAGACGTGCTCGATGGGGTTTAGGTCAGGAGAACTCCATTCGCCTGATATCTTCTGTTTCACGGTACTCCTCCACGATAGCAGCTCGGTGGGGCCGTGCATTATCATCCATTAGGAGGAAGGTGGGGCCCATTGCACCCCTGAAAAGGCGAACATACTAGTGCAAAATGACGTCCCGCTACACCTGACCTGTTACAGTTGCTCTGTCAAAGACATGCAGGGGTGTACGGGCACCAATCATAATCCCACCCCACACCATCAAACGACGACCTCCATACAGGTCCCTTTCAGGGACGTTAAGGGGTTGGTATCTGGTTCCTGGTTCGCGCCAGATGAAAACCCAGAGAGAATCACTGTTCAGATTATACCAGGACTCGTCCGTGAACATAGCTGGGGAACACCGTTCCAATGATCATGTACTGTGTTCTTGACACCAGGCTTTACGGCCTCTCCTCTGACCAGGAGTCAGTGGAATGCACCTTACAGGTCTCTGGGCGAATAAACCATGTCTGTTCAGTCGTCTGTAGACTGTGTGTCTGCGGCAAGGTTCCGAGCAGGGCTACATGCAGTACTCCGTGGCCGTCTGAGGTCACTGATGGGGAGATATCGGTCTTAGTTGCACACTGTGGACGTCCCGTACTGTAGCGTCTGGACACGTTTCCTGCCTGCTGGAATCGTTGCCACGATCTTGAGATCACACTTTGTGGCACATGGAGGGCCCGTGCTACGACCTGCTGTGTTTGACCAGCCTCCAGTCGCCCTAGTATTCCATCCCTCATAACGTCATCCATTTTCAACACACAGTCACCATTAGCACGTCTGAAAACGTCTGCACTCTTAATCGCTGCGCCGGCCAGTGTGGTCGAGCGGTTCTAGGCGCTTCAGTCTGGAACCGCGCGACCGCTACGGTCGCAGGTTCGAATCCTGCCCGGGCATGGATGTGTGTGATGTCCTTAGGTTAGTTAGGTTTAGGTAGTTCTAAGTTCTAGGGGACTGGTGACCTCAGATGTTAAGTCCCATAGTGCTCAGAGCCATTTTTTTCTTAATCGCTGCGCTGTTCTCTGACAAGCACCAACATACCTCTGCGTATGTGGACTGCTGCCAGCGCCACCGCGCGACGACCGCAGGTCAAATGCACCGCATGGTCATACCCCGAGGTGATTTAAACCTGCAAACCGCCCACCAGAGCGTTGTTTCACCATGTATCAGCATTATCCTTAATTTATGAGCATGAGTGTACGTTGATGCGTGAGAAACAGCGTTATTCAATCAGGTTTCGAATTTGCGGAGTTTGTCCTCACGTGGAGCACCCCCTCTTTCAGTATGACAATACCAGAACGCACACGAGCGCAGCGACACGTGAAACAAACTCTCGCCTTGTGTTCACTGCCATCGATAATCCTCCAAACAGTCCCGACTTGGCCCTAACCGATTTTCATGTGTCTCCAAAACTTAAAGAACACCTTCGAGGACTTCATTTTGATATTGACGAAGCAGTGCAAGCAGACGTGCGATTGTGGCCCCGTCTACAAGGTCACACATTTCATAGTGACTGTATCAACGAACTGGTCTCTCGTTGGGAGAAATGTGTTTGTCGTTAGGGTGACTATGTTGAGATATAAATATGTAGACATGAAGGATAAGTGTGTAGAATATTAGTAACATTTACTTTATTTAAAGAGCTTTAAAAGTTGTCGCGTAAGAAATTCGCGGTCATTACTTTTCAGCACGCCCTTGGTTCTGTGTCACTTTGAACATGTAGTGCAGCAATCAGTAACAGTTAACTTGGGGTCGCCATAATAATGTGTAATTTCGCCTGACTGTTGTGACCTCCTTGTGAAAAAGTGCCCCAACATTTGCCTATTGAAGTCTTTCATTGCACGCCACCCACGATATTACTCCTCCGCGAATTAGCTGATCTTAATACGCTACATTTGAAGACACCATAGGTCTTAGAAGTACATGTTGACTCTGCTAGGACCTCCTGAATCCAATCAAAAAGTTTATCCGATATTAGTGAGCTCTTAGTTTATTGATTAAGTGACTGTTCAGTTTCACCCTCTCATTTCTGGCATCATCATTATTACAAACACTGGAGTACACACACACACACACACACACACACACACACACACACACACACACACGCACACACAAGCTCTGCCTGGTTGCTCATACCACAAGACAGAATAAACTTTTTTCCGTAATTCAGAAATACTAACAGGGGTCTAGCTGTTAGTGCCTGTTTCAGTCCCTCAAATCAGATTGACAGTCAGCTGTTCACTGAAATTCTGCATCCTTCAACAAATCTGTCAATAGTCTACCAACATCAGCAACACTTGACAGATTTTCGATAATAATTGCGTAACCTTAAAATGACTGCAGATGTTCACAGTTTGCGGCAGCAAGAAATCTGAGACTGTACATACCAATCTTAAATTGGTGCTTAATCAGTCATGTCTAAATAAACAGATTAGACTTGTGCCACAGCAAAGTGACACTTTTGAATACCTAATGTTCAACACCCTAAACGTACCTCTTAAACGCTGCTTCCAGCTGTAGCCTGTGCCCCTTCACGTATCTAGAAAAAACAATAATATCACCTGAGTAGACCATACACTGTTCTGTTCTTAATACCCCTGACATGCCGTCCCATAATCGCTGAATGTGGCCAGTGCATTCTTAAGTCCAAAAGATACCCACTAATATTGGTAATGGCCAAATGGTATGGTAAATGTGATCTTCAGCTGGTTCTCTAGCACTACTTCAAAGCGGTAGTGATCATTTTTCAGATCCATTGTTGAAAAATACCTCCATTGACCCAAGTTCTCCAATGTTTCCTCAATATTTGGTGTCAGATATGCATCCATCACAATTCTAGCATTTAAACAATGGTAGTCACAACAGAATCTGTATTACCTCATCCCACATTTCTGTTTTGGGCATGTGACAACAGGTGCTCCCCAGGAACTATCACACTCTTCAGTAAAGCCATCATTTAGTTGTTGATTGATGAATTCCTCCATTATTGGAGAAATGATATTTTGTATGGGTTCTTATAGACAGGAGGATTATCCCCCCCCCCCCCCCCTCCCCGCCAAAAAAAAAATCAGGATCCTGTTTTGCATCATTGGTGTTGCCAGTAAGGGTCCACAAGGACTGAACAAATCTGTGAAATGTATCAATAGCATTTCTATAGCTACCCTACCTTACGATTCCATCTGATTCACTTATTCGCATAATGCAGGTGCATTAATTGTTTACTTAAAGCAGAGGTCCACACTTTACATGTCTAAATCATCCTCGTCCAGGTCACCCAGTATGGAAATTAATAACCTCTTTGGCGAAACCACTCTGTCAGCGCCAGAATTATCCACACTAGCCGGAATCAACACACGCACACAGACACAGTCGTTACAGCCAGCTTGACGAGGCAGTTGCACATAAGACATCTGACATAGTGGTATCAATTAGGAAACAGATTTGCACCGGTTCGTGACCCACACGAGGCCGTCGTCATCTTGCGAGCAGTAGGGTAGCAATGAAGAGTGTCCTCAGAGGATGGAGGGGTGCCCAGGTGCGGGTAGGCCCTCGCGCCCTCTCGAGGAGAGAGGCTGCCGCTCTCTGCAGACAAGTGCGCCACAACGCAGGCGCCGTCAGCCAGCCATCAAAGGCCGCCGCCGCGTCTGCATTGTCCCAGGTCAAGAGGGCCGACAGCAGCGCAGCTCGCCACAGCGCGACGTAAGACTCACCTTCTCAGCTGCTTTCAGCGCCGAGCAACAACGCGCGACAGTCATTGTGGGACTGGCGTGCAAGGAAAGACGACGGTGCGTTCCGCGCAGGCACAGAAGGAGACGGCTCTGCGGCGTCTCCTGTGAATTCTCTGCCTCTGTCGCACGCCACTGTACTACAGCTGTAGTCTGCCCTGGTTACCGCCAACGCTGGGGTAAGCGCGTCGCTAGGATCACTGTTGTTGCCTGTGACTCTCTCTCTAGACATATTTCTGTACATGGAAAACTATCGCTGTCGCTTCTTAACATAGGGGAGGGCCACTTAGTGTCCCACACGTAAGGGTTTTCTATATTGTCATTGTTTGTGAAGGTTGTACTGTAATGCTCCTCTCACTCTGTAATATGTTACTTAATCCATACATAATGTAAAAATGATTATACGTCCTATATATGTATGTTCCACATCACCTCCTAAGGCAATGGACCGATTTCAAACAAACTTACCGTCTAAAAAATATCGCTATGGGACTAAGATCACGCACCTATCAAAGGGGTGCGGGTGGTTGTTGAAAAAACGGTGTATACCATGCTGCACGAATACCTACACGTTATTCATCCACTATTTGAGAATCGGAGCACTTGGTGACTTAGAAAAAGACTTTACACGTACACTACTGGCCATTGAAATTGCTACACCAAGAAGAAATGCAGATGATAAACGGGTATTCATTGGGCAAATATATTATACTAGAACTGACATGTGATTACATTTTCACGCAATTTGGGTGCATAGATCCTGAGAAATCAGTACCCAGAACAACCACGTCTGGCCGTAATAACGGCCTTGATACGCCTGGGCATTGAGTCAAACAGAGATTTGATGGCGTGTACAGGTACAGCTGCCCATGCAGATTCGACACGATACCACAGTTCATCAAGAGTTGTGACTGGCGTATTGTGACGAGCCAGTTGCTCGGCCACCATTGAACAGACGTTTTCAGTTGGTGAGAGATCTGGAGAATGTGCCGGCCAGGGCAGCAGTCGAACATTTTCTGTATCCAGAAAGGCCCGTACAGGACCTGCAACATGCGGTCGTGCATTATCCTGCTGAAATGTAGAGTTTTGCAGGGATCGAATGAAGGGTAGAGCCACAGGTCATAACACATCTGAAATGTAATGTCCACTGTTCAAAGTGCCGTCAATGCGAACAACAGGTGACCGAGACGTGTTCCAGTACGGCGATGACGAATACACGCTTCCAATGTGCGTTCACCGCGATGTCGCCGAACACGGATGCGACCATCAAGATACTGTAAACAGAACCTGGGTTAATCCGAAAAAACGACGTTTTGCCATTCGTGCACCCAGGTTCGTCGTTGAGTACACCATCGCAGGCGCTCCTGTCTGTGATGCAGCGTCAAGGGTAACCGCAGCCGTGGTCTCCGAGTTGATAGTCCATGCTGCTGCAAACGTCGTCGAACTGTTCGTGCAGATAGTTGTTGTCTTGCAAACGTCCCCATCTGTTGACTCAGGGATCGAGACGTGGCTGCACGATCCGTTACAGCCATGCGGATAAGATGACTGTCATCTCGACTGCTAGTGATACGAGGCCGTTGGGGTCCAGCACGGCGTTCCGTATTACCCTCCTGAACCCACCGATTCCATTCCACATTTATCAAAGTCGGAAACGTGATGATACGCATTTCTCCTCCTTACACGAGGCATCACAGCAACGTTTCACCAGGCAACGCCGGTCAAATCGGTTGGAAACTTTCCTCATGTCAGCACGTTGAAGGTGTCGCCACCGGGGCCAACCTTGTGTGAATGCTCTGAAAAGCTAATCATTTAAATATCACAGCATCTTCTTCCTGTCGGTTAAACTTCGCGTCTGTAGCACGTCATCTCGGTGGTGTAGCAATTTTAATGGCCAGTAGTGTAATTTCAAATCTTTACACGAATCGTGAATAGAAAAAAGTTTATCGCTCTCTACATTTTCGCTGTTCGTGCAGTAAAACTGCAACTCGAATAATGAAGTTTTATTATTTCCTTACTTCTAGATCTATTCGCGACACATTTTGCAGACCATATCCTCATGTACCACTGGATGTACCTGCAAAAGTGTACCATTGTACGACAAATATTTCACGAGATTCGACGTCATAAAAACTGATCTGCGTGAAAATGAAACAATAGTGAGAAATTCGCTACAGATGCAGGTGAAACATGTGTACAGATACGTGTGAAATATATTAAATATACGTGGAATATATTTGACATATGCGTACGTTGGCAAAGCCACGGGTAAAAAGCTCATCTCAAGCCCCTGGAACGATTTCAACCAAATTTGGTAGACATACGGGTTATGATCTTGAAAGAAATACTGTGGGGGTAAAAACCACGAGCTTCCTATTAGGGTATTAGGGTGGGGGTGATAACGTGGAGAAACAAGGGAGGTCGAGGAGAGAGAGGGGGAAGAAGGTGATGGACGCAGATAAGAGGAGGAGGAGGAGATCGACTCTTACAGGGGAGAGGATGAAATGGAAAGGAAGCAGAAGGAGGTGAACAGACAGGGGAGGAAGAGGCAGACAGAGAGGAGGGGGAGGAGGAAATGGACAGTGAAATGAAGAAGGGGAAGTGGACATGGAGAGGGGAGAGAAGGAGAAGGACAGTGGGTGGAGGAAATAGAAAATGGTCAGAGAGAGGAGCAGGAGGAGATGGATAGAAAGTGGAAATGGAGGAGGTGGCCAGAGAGGGTTTGGAAGAGACGGACAGAGAAGGATGGAATGTGTGATATGTAGAGAGAGGGGTGATAGGGGGAGATGAACTAATAGAAGACTGGAATAAATACATACCTGTGCAACGCCGGCTACTCAGATAGTATAAATGTAAAACTACTAATCGGTGTCCTAAGAACGTACGTTCGTTGATTTTTTAATTTTTTTTTTCATCTTCAGTTGTGTAAAATTTTGGTGTGTTGTATCAGGCACGAAATTATAGTGTGTAAACAAACTAATTTTTCCTACAAAATTTTTCCATAAATGAAACTGAAGTAAGTACAAGTTACACATCTTAGTAGTAAGTTTCGACGTTGGAAGAAAGTTTTCTCAAGAAAGAAATCATAATACAGTCAATAATTTATAGTTTTGAACAGAACAGGCCTAAATCAAAATATTAGTTTACAACTAATTAAACATGAATCACATGTGACTGCTTAGCTCTGTAGAGGCACAGTTCTCTTCCAACAACCTTCCCAAATGTAGTACTGAATTCGCCTTCCTTGGATGTTTAATTGATTGTAAAGTATTGTTTCCTGAATGTTGATGAAAAATAAACATTACTAGCTAAAACAGGTCTCATGGCCATCTCTTTCTTCCCGTAAAGCTTTCAGTCTATCACCTAGTGTACTTTCTGGAGCAAAATTTCTCATTATATTACCTGGTTGTCATTTCAAGAAGTCTGATTTCTTCTGCGGATTCCTTCAAGCTATTTTTACCCTCATTAATTCCATGACATCTCCATCTGTGCCCGTTGAAGAAACAATTGTAAAAAGATTAGTTCTTGTGCTCTTGTTTTGTCCGGTTAAAGCGATAATACTTTGTCTGACGTAGTCCAAACGTACTACAGCGCTAGTTCAACATTTCCAGTGTTATTACTTGGACTAGATGATGTCACACACTGCAATATAGAAAATAGTGTCAGTTGTATCTAAAGATAGAATAAAAAGTTATATTACTTATTTGAAAACAAAACACAACCGTACAAAGTTCGTGTACCGGAAAAATCAGTAGAAAGTGTTGTCACTCCGAAACGCGTTGTTGTTTTGATTCAAAATGACGTGCGCAGTGGTCTCGCTTCTCCGTAGTTCACGTTGCAGAGGCGCAATAGTTGACACGAAACCGCTAAAGTTTAGAAATAGCTCCTGTCTTCTACAAACTGCTGTCCGATACTACACGACCTAATAGTTGTCGCGTTAGATTTATGCTACCCATAACGAGCTTTACTGTGGCTAAGAACCTCCACCGTACCTAAACTAGCGTGAATACCAGTGTAAATTGTCCTATCCCCCGCCCCTACGTCCGAAGCGCATGCTACAAACTTGGCAGACTGACACTGTTTGCTGGTGCCTCACCTCACATGATACACTGCTCCATGCCCCTTTTCTTCGCTTTCTTACGTGCACTTCACTGTAAGAAGCTCAGTGTCCTACTGGTCTGCACTTCACGGTAAGAAGGTCAGTGTGATACTGGTCTGTGACTGCTGGGGGCGAGAGGAGAGTCATCTCTTTCTTTTGTAGGTGTACTGCAAGTGCAGATGGTCTGCAGATTTTTTTTCATAAATCTAACTAGTATAATGCGGCCCACCACAAAGTCCTCCCTTGTGCAAATCTCCTATCAGAGTAGCGCAGTTACACGCAGGGTCCTTAGTTATTCTTGAAATTTTGCCCTCTACAGCTCCATCGAGCTCCATGGAAATTATATATTTTGTAACATATGTCCTACCTCCCTGTCCTACGTCTAGCTTGTGTTATCTACATACACGGCCCACACACATTAATGTGACCACCTGTCGAAGCCTGAATAACCAACTTTTGCAGCACGACATGCAGGGAAGAGAGTCAGTGAGGTTCTGGAAGGTACGGACAGTGATGTGAAGCCGTGCCGACTCCAGATCCGTGGCCAGCTGCGCAAGACTTCTCGCTTGAGGAACGATGGTGTGCACAGCCCGATCGATGTGGTACCACAGATTCTAGATTGGGTTCGTTAAATTCTGTGCCCAGGGTACTGTAAACACATCTTGAGCTCTTCGAATCACGCCACATACGCTGGAGCTGTGTGACACTTTGAATTGTTCTGCTGGTAGATGCCATCGTGCCGGGTAGGAACTACTTGCATGTAGGAGCAAACGGGATCCCCAAGAATACATACATTGTATTGTATGTTAACTGGGGGCCTAGAAACGACGGAGAGGCTCCGTCCCCGCCGCAGCTGCAGTGGTCCACAGCCCCACGACGACTACCGCAGTCCACTTCACCCCTCCACCGCCCCACTCCGAACGACTCTTTCAGGGTTACTGTGCGGTTCGGCCCCCGGTGCCCCCCCCCCCCCCCCCCACCCCCGTCTCACACCAGACGAGTGCAACCCCTGTGTTTGCGTGGTAATGGTGGTGAACGCGAACGTGAAGAGCTTGTTTGCGCAGCAATCACCGACATAGTGTAGCTGAGGCGGAATAAGGGGAACCAGCCAGCATTCGTCGAGGCAGTTGGAAAACCGCCTAAAAACCATCCACAGACTGGCCGGCTCACCGGACCTCTACACAAGTGCGCCGGGTGGATTCGTGCGGGGGACCATGCACTCCTTCCCAATCCGGAAAGCCGTGCCCTAGACCGAGCGGCTAACCGGGCGGGCAGAATAGATACATACTTGTATTGTTTCACTGCGCCTTTTCTCTTCGGCTATTCTCTGCCGTACACGCCACCAGCCATGTGTCCGGTGGAGCATAAAAAGTGATTCATCTGGAAAGGCCACTTGTCGTCTCTCAGTGGGCGTCCAGCTGCGTTACTGGCGCGCGAATGAAAGCTGTCGTTGGCTATTAACAGCTGTCAGCATGGGTGCGCGAACCAGCTGCCAGGTGCGGACGCCCATACGCGGCAACGTTCGCTGATCAGTCGTTAAGGACAGACTGTTGGTACAGAACAGGTTCCTTAAATCTAAACGTAGGCTTCCGCGGCCGTTGTTAGCAATACACCATGAGGAAGGCGCCTTGCAACAGACGCCGAAACGTCGGAATTTTACATATGACAAATTGGCGTCAAACCCAGAAGAATTTTATTGACTATTGGTACCCCCTTTGTCATTTTCTCGGTAGTTGCATATCTATTCGCTCGTACACATACCCGCAGCCGTGGTTCAGCCCTTGTCATCTATGACCTGTGGTGCACCACGCGTGCCTCCGCACCGGTTTTCTATCGCACAGTTTTGCGGTGCAGCGTTTATTTTAACCACGACAGCACTCGAATAGTTTACAGATATAGGCATTTCGGAATGCTTTCACACTTAGCCCGAAAGCTAATTATCATGCTCTTTTTTATACCAGATAAATCCTCCGTTGCCGCATTACGACAAGAGTACCGCCCTCTCCCCCAACCCGTTGCCTACATTCCGTCGAACATAGGCGGTGGTCTGGACTTTGTATATATTTCCCCACCCACTCTGCAGAGGATCTCCTCATCTTTTATCTTATCAGTTTTCAGCATCATTCTCTAATCCCACATCTCAAACGCTTCAACTCGCTGATTTACGGGTTCTCACAGTGCATTATGTGTGTCGTACAATAGTGTCCTTTAAGGTGTGCCCTCTTTGAAATTTGTGTGAGAAACTAAGACCGATGTTTCATTACGCTACACTTTTTTGGAGAGGAATGCCCTCCGTGCTAATCTGCGTCTTATATTCTTGTCGCGTTCTCCCTTATGAGTTATTTTATTTTACCACATTTCCTTTACTTTATCTGACACTTGGTTCTGGAGGCGTGGCCAAAGACCCCTATTGTAAGGTGACCAATTGCGTTAAGAATATCCTTGACTTAATAACACACGCTAGGTGTTTTATCATTTTCGTTTGTGAACTGATTCCAAAAATGTATTTGATTTCGATGCTTTTGATTATTAAGAGTACTTCTTTTGACCACGTTATATGCGGACAAAATAATATTCATATGAATGATTCTATTTGTATCAGGAGTTTTTCGCTCAAGAGGATAAACATAATTCTGCGTCGTCGTAACATCAGCTTCGAACAATGTATCCGAACGGAAATTCGCCCAAAGCTGGTTTCTTGAGAAATCTGTGATATCAAATGCATAGCAAATATATTCTATGTTCAGATATTCAAAGTAAAGAGAGTTGGTGAACAAAATAGGAAGTACGCGCAGTTAGCGTAAAATAGTAATAAAAAAAATGTCTTCTATATTCGTGACATGGTCAGTCAGAAGGCGATCTGCAGTGTACAGTAACCGAAGAAAGCTTCACAGGCCAAGATCGGAAAAAAGTGTTTTATCGGATGATCGGTTACGACAGAGCTGTACTGTCGTCATAAGATCCGATGATGACAGCATAGCTCTGTAAGCGGTCATGCAATAAAATGGTTGTTTTTAGCGATCTTGGCTTATGAAGTTTTCTTCAGTTACCGAAATGTCTTCTGAGTCTGATACCATTCGTCATAGGGCCCATGTCTATTTTAACTTTCTCAAATAACCATTACTGTGGCATTCCAGGATGATGGCTTATTCTATTACACATTACTACTAAATGAGTAATAGATTTCTGGATGGTATATCAGTATAAAAATCGAGACATTCTGAAATGTCAAGGCCATTGTCTAGAACAAAACCAACATTTTAACATTTACTTTCATTCAGTTTATGGATAATTTTCCATCAATAGCTGTATGAAAAGGTATTGTTGTTGTAGTTTCCAGTTCGAAGATAGGTTTGATACTGCTGCCCATGCTTGTGTATCCTGTGTAACCCTCTTCATTTTTTATTAACCACTGCAACATACATACTTTTGAACCACCATTCCGTATTCAAGCCTCGGTCTTCTACAATTTTTAACTTCCACAATTCCCTCCATCAACAATTTGAGGATTCTTTGATGTCTCTTTCGCAGAAAATGATCCTCACTTTTAGTGCTAAATTTCAAGTTTAGTTCCTCCCTACTTGTTATTCGATCTACCCATCTAATCTTCTACATTCTTATATACCACCACATTTCACAAGTTTCTGTCCTCTTCTTATCTGAACTGCTTATCATGGATGTTTCACATCGATATAAGGATACTCTCTACACAAATACACTAAGTGACCAAAAGTATCCGGACACTTAGCCGAAAATGACCTACAAGTTCTTGGCGCCCTCCATCGGTAATGCTGCAATTCAATATGATGTTGGCCCACCCTTAGCCTTGACGACAGCTTCCACTCTCGTAGGCATTACGTTCAATCAGGTGCTGGAAGGTTTCTTGGAGAATGGCAGCCCATTCTTCACGGAGTGCTGCGCTGAGGAGAGGTATCGATGTTGGACGGTGAGGCCTGGCACGAAGTCGGCGTTCCAAAACAACCCAATGTGGTCTGTAGAATTCAGGTCAGGATTCTGTGGAGGCCAGTGCATTATAGGGATGTTATTGTAGTGTAACCACACCCCCACAGGCCGTGCTTTATGAACAGGTGCTCCATGGTGTCGAAAGATACAATCGACATCCCCGAATTGCTCTTCAACAGTGGGAAGCAAGAAGGTGCTTAAAAAATCAATGTAGGCCTGTGCTGTAATAGTGCCACGCCAAGCAACAAAGGGTGCAAGCCCCCTCCATGGAAAACACGACCGCACCATAACACTACCGTCTCAGAATTTTATGGTTGGCGCTACACACGCTGGCACCGGGCATTCGCCATACCCACACCCTGCCATCGGATCGCTACACTGTGTACCGTGATTCCTCACTCCACAGAACGTTTTTCCACTGCTCAGTCGTCCAATATTTAGCTCCTTACACCAAGCGAGGCGTCGTTTGGCATTTACCGGTTGGAAGTGTGGCTTATGAGCAGTCGCTCAACTATGAAATCCACGATTTCTCACCTCCCGCTTAACTGTCATAGCACTTGCAGTGGATCATGATGCAGTTTGGAACTCCTATGTGATGGTCTGGATAGATGTTTGCCTGTTACGCATTAAGACCCTCTTCAACTGCGGTGGTCTCTGCCAGTCAAGAGACGAGGTCGACCTGTACGTTTTTGTGCTGAATGTGTCCCTTCATGTTTCCACTTCACTATCACATCGGAAACAGTGGGCCTAGGGATGTTTCGGAGTGTGGAAATCTCACGTACAGACGTATGACACAAGTGACACCCAATCCCCTGACCACATTCGAAGTCCGTAAGTTCCGCGGACCGCCCCATTCTGCTCTCTCACGATGTCCAACGACTACTGAGGTCGCTGATATGGAGTACTGGCAGTAGGTGGCAGCGCGATGCACCTAATACGGAAAATGTATTTTTTTAGGGTGTCCGGATACTTTTGATCACATAGTGTATCTCCAGGAAAGACTTCCTAACATTTAAAGTAACGTTAGACGTTAACAAATTTCTCTTTTTCATACGTGTTCTTTCTATTGTTAGTCTCCACCTTGTTTCCTGTCTACTTCGTCCATTATCAATTAGTCTGCTGCCCAAATAGCAAAGCTTATCTAATACGCGTAGTGTCTCATTTCCTACTCTGATTCCTCGTAATCACTTGAGCTGTGACTTCATTCAAATACCCTTGTTTTACTTTTTTTCGTGTTGGTTTCATAGTCTCTTTTCAAGACACTATTCATCCTGTCCAACTGCTCTTCCAAGTCCTTTGCCGTCTCTGAGAGAATGTGTCATCGGCAAACCTTAATCATTTCAATTCTTCTTCGTTAACTTTACATTTCCTAATCTTTCTTCGGTTTACTTCACAAGGCACAGATAGAATAACATCTGGGATGGGCTACAAATCTGTCTCACTCGCTTCTCAATTACGGCTTCTCTTCCATATCTTTCTAATCTTATAACTATAGTCTGGTTTCTGTACAACATGTAAATAACGTTTCGATTAATGTATTTTATCCTGGTACCTTCAAAACTTCAAAGAGTTTTGTCCTTACAATATTGTCAAAAAATTTCTCTTGATCTACAAATGCTATAAACATAGGTTTTATTGTCTGGATAAATCATAGGATCGGTACTGTCTCGCATGTTCCTATATTTGACCGGAACCCCATATGATCTTAGCCAAGACCGACTTCTACCAGTTTTTCCATTCTTCTGCACAAAAATTCTTGTCTACATTTTGCAATGGTAGCTTATTAAACTGATGGTTCATTGGTATATACACCTGTCAATTATTACATTATTCGTGAAGACAGAGTATTTCGCCTTTTCATATATCTTGAACGACACTGGAATAATTTTGTCATGGCTGGCTCTCCCAAGGATCACAGTAATTCTGAGGACGAGTCGTATGCTTCAGGGGTCTGATTTCCATTTTGATCTTTCAGTGTTCTGTCAAATTCTTGTCCCAGCATCGTATCTCCCATCTCACCTTCAGCTGTAGTGTTGTCATCTCGTTTGTTTCCCTTATGTAGATCCTCTCTATATTCCGTCCATATTTCTGCTTTGTCTTCTTTGCTTAGCACCGGATTGTCATCTGATCTCTTGATATTCATGCAGCTGGTTTGCTCCTCTCCAAACATCTTTTTGATTTTCCTGGAGGCGTCACTATCTTTCCCCTATTAATACATGCTTCTACAGCCTTGTATTTGTCCTCTAGCCACTGCTGCTTAGCCATTCTGTACTCCCTGTTAGTCTTGTTACTTAAACGTCTGTTTTCCATTCCACCTGCTTCATTTGCAGCGTTTTTATATTTTCTCCTTTCGTTATTAAATTCCGTACATCCTATGCTATTTAGACATTTATGTGATCCTCTGCTGTCTTCCCAATTTCAACCCTCAAAGTTATCCATTAATCGTCTGCTATATTCCATTCATCTGTTTCGGTCAACGTCACCTAATGCTCCTCTGGCACACTGAAGATTCTCAGGCTCCTTAAATTTCTTCAGGTCATATCTCCTTACTTTTCTATTCTCTGCCACTTCTCAGTTTTATATACAATTCATAACCAATGAATTATGGTTGGAAACCTGATATGCCTCTGGAAATTTAGTTTCGCAGTCTCTGTCTCATCATTACATAATCAGTTCGAAACCTTCCAATGTCCCCAAGTCTCCCACGTAGATAACTTTCTTTCATGTCAGTGACTGTACCAAGGTGGATCACCGGTTCCGTCAGCTCACCGAAGGGAAGCACCGTTGTGCGTGATTAATATTGGGATGGGTGATCAGTAAGCCACACGCTGTTGACAAGGGACAAGAGAGGTAATGGCGTGGGTCCCTGATCACCAGTCTTTACAACAATGCCCTGTTTAAATTCCAAACATCGTTGCAGTGTCTCATTAAATGAGGAAAAGCAACAGTCTGGATCACTGGCGTCCGAGATTTCGGCTTTTGGGCCCTGACAGCGTTTGTCGACGGACATGAGACAATGTTCATCAGTGTTCTCACCGTGGTAGCCAGTTCAGTACGGTGAAGTCCCTTGTTTGTCGGGTATTTACCGTTAATGACGCGATACCACAGGTCTCGTGCATCGGTTGTAAGGAAGGGCACATGAACGTTCTTCCACACTGTTGTCCAACGGATATCTAGGTGGAGGTTCTACAACATACTGTGGGAGGCGCATTGCGAAAATAACTTGTCTTTCACTGGTGGTACGCGCTTGGTTGGAAGGGCATCACGTACATAGCTGAGTTCGACAAAGTGGGTTCTGTACATGGGAAAGTGTTGGGGCAATTAGGACCACAATGACCGGCGAGGCAGGGGAGACCAGCATAAGAACCTTCAAGGGCCTCTGCCTAAGGGAAGTGAACGAGACCATACACAACCATCATTACAGTAAGCTATATTTAACAGATGCACTTACGTGCACATCTCCCGTACTTCGTGAAGGAAAGGTGCCTACGGACATGAAGGATAGGGAAAACCTTTCCGATCAGGCGGCAGAACCTGTCCTTCGTGGTTTCCCAGCCATTCATGCCATACAGCTTTACTTTACCTTCTCAAATGGTTCGTAAATCAAGTTTTAGTGATGGTCAAACTATGATCCGTGCAAAATTCTACCAGGAGGATTCCACTTTTTTTCCTTTCGCCCCACTCCCCCCCCCCCCCCCCCCCCCTCCAGCCTAATTTCTCCTTCCTTTGCGTACTACCAAATTACCCATCAAATTAAATGTTATTCTATTTGAATAATTTCCTCCATCATATCATAAATTCTTTCAATCTCTTCTTCATCTACGGAGCTCGTTGGTATTATAAACTTGTACTACTGTGGTGCATGTTGGTTCTGTGTCTATCTTGGCTAGGGTAATACGTTCACTATGCTGTTCATTGCAGCTGTTCTGCACTTCTACTTGTAAGCTCTCACTATATGTTCGCGTAAGAAACTTAGCCCAAATTTACCTCCCACTCTAAAAAAAAATCTGCGTATTACCGAGACTATGTATCCATAAACTGTTACCCACTTCAACTCACATGCTAACCTTTGATTACACAGCCTGTAATTTGAACTGAACTGTAATTGGTCTGAATATACCTCCGTTTGTATTAAATGTGTAACTTAAGTAAAACAATTATCTGACCCTAATTAAAATTTTACTTACCCCGCGTTTTGACTCGAAATCACAACAGCAGGCAGCAAGCAGGCAGCGGTTAAGCTAGATTTCTATTTTAAATAAAATTTTCAACAATGTTCAATTTGTTGCACATCATATGGTGCAATGTGGTAATGCGTAATGATAAAACTTCTTTAAGCAGTGCGAGGGTGAGAGTATGTGTGCCTATGAAGTGATATTCCAAGACAACGATTTTAGAATGAAGTATGTTTTCAAAAAGACAGAGTAAAATTCGGCATGATCACTTACTACCTTGGTCTGAACAATACTGTGTTCAACAAGGTGAACAATTGATTTAAAAAGAGTAGAATGTTAACAGAGAATTTCTGTAAAAAGCAAACAGCTTAATCAGTTACTATGTTAATACACGAATCATGAAAGTGGGGTGGTCTTTCTCTCAGCTGTCAGCAAGTGAACGAAGTTAAATTAGCTGCAATAATCAGATCAACATACTAGCTGCTCAGTGCTGCAGTCTTACCTCAAACTTCTCCTCTTCAAAAAAATAACATTATTCAAAATTTATTTACAATAAATCTTTCTTCATCTAACAGATACAATCACAACTCAACAGAGCACTAAGGATGTATCAGACTGCGAAGAGGCGAAGACTTTACTACAACCATGACCAAAGATTCTCTAACAGTAAGAGAACTTGCTCGCTCTGCGACGTGCACATCGATAACTTACAAAAATTAGGCTGACGTGCCCACCTTACATATTTTCTTATTCATTATAATACCTAGACCTGCGTTTTCTCTATTTAATTTTGTGTTCCAAATCTTGTACTAACTTGGTCGCAAGTCCTGTTCCTCCCGCTACCACACTTCAATAGTTCCCACTACATCCAACTTTAACTTCATTCCCTTTATTTAATTCTCTAACCTCCCTACTCGATTAAGAAATCTAACATCTCGCGCTGTGACCCATGAGACAAGTTCTGTTTTCCAGATAACGACATCCTGCTCATTAGTCCTTGCCTGAAGATACGAAAGGCAATATAGCATAGCTGCATGTTCCGTGAATAAAATAACAGCTATAGTTTCCTCTTACTTTCATGGCTGTGCAGTGTCAGTATAGCAACGCCACGTTGCTTAATGTTACACGGCCAGATCAGTCAGTCATACAACTACTGAAACGACTGCTGGCCCTCTTCAGGAATGACGGTTAGTTTGACTTTTCTTAAGGTTCCCTTCAATTGAGGAGGGCTATCTGTATCGCTGGGACACGCTTTGCTTAAGCAAAACCTACGATTCGTGGGGGACGTGGAAAGGTGTACTTCCGAAATAGTCCCCTAGGTTTCTAAACTAAAGTAGACGAAGGCATATGCTGATCTCATCTCACATACTATACATAGTACTAGCGTTACTGCTCTAATGTACTAAATTCCATCTTGAACGCATATGGATTAAAAGAAGATAATAAACATCAAAAAGTATCTGCATCGAAATGGTTGGTCTACTGACTGATAAATGACTACTCTAGAAAGCCCCTTTAGGTTCAGTTCGTTTCATAAAAAAAATCAAGAAGTGGTATTTGTTGGAACATTTGCTCAGCAGTTTAAACCGTGGTTATCCGTACACCAATAACGCGCACACAATAAAATTATTAATTATGTGAGTTATTAGTTTTAATATTAAACTCTTCATTCAAACTGGCATCGTACCAAAATCTCGGACTTTAAGTAGTACGCTAATAAATGATAGCATCTTTCAGCTTATGAAAATTTGATGCCTAATAAAATAAAAGTTTCAGGATCACTTCATTCTAGCTTTGTATTAATTAGGGGCCAGACAAATAAATATTTTACAAACAATAATATTTTACCACTTGACTGCGCTGTTCCTTGCGCCGCTATCTCTTTCCACTCGTGTAATTATTCATGTACTTCGCCGGCGCTTTCTTGCAGCGTGGCTTAATCTGACACGTTGCGGTGCACTTTCCTCAAATCAGACTGTAAGCTGTCAACAGTTCGAAGCTTTAGTCAGCAGGAAAAGGTACTACGAAAATAGGCAGGTTACAATTGATTTATTTTGACTGTCTCATGAATGTTTTTACTGGGGAAGCGGACGCATACGCAAGACTTCTCGGAGTATATATATGTTTCAAGAATTTCTTTGCTTGAGTAATAAGTTTCAGAATCGGGTTTCCCTAAGACTTCCTGTAACTGACAGAGTAAGTCAGTCCAAAAATTGTAAAAATTTAAAGTACAACACATAGAAAAGCACTGTCTTGCTCAAATGAACTTTCCAGTTAATGGCAGATTTATACACACATCAAAAGACGTTTTGCTTCACTTCAGTTCTGAGAGTTCCGGAAACTGTACAGAAAATTGGAATACAAATCAACATAATCATAATTTCTGCCCTTTTTATTGCTCATAAAACCACGCATTGCATGTTGTACCATCATACAGCGAGACCTTCAGAGGTGGTGGTCCAGATTGCTGTACACACCGGTACCTCTCTCACCCAGAAGTACGCCCTGTTGCATTGATGCATGCCTGTATTCGTCGTGGCATACTATCCACAAATTCATCAACGCACTGTTGGTGCGCCGGCCGGAGTGGCCGAGCGGTTCTAGGCGCTACAGTCCGGAACCGCGCTGCTGCTACGGTCGCAGGTTCGAATCCTGCCTCCGGCATGAATGTGTGTGATGTCCTTAGGTTAGTTACGTTTAAGTAGTTCCAAGTTCTAGGAGACTGATGATCTCAGAAGTAAAATCCCACAGTGCTCAGAGCCATTTGAACTATTTGAACTGTTGGTCCAAATTGTCCCACTCCTCAATGGAGATTCGGCGTAGATCCCTCAGAGTGATTGGTGGGTTACGTCGTCCATAAGCAATCTATCCCAGGCATGCTGGAGAGCATGCTGGCCACTCTAGTCGAGCGACGTAGTTATCCTGAAGGAAGTCATTCACAAGATGTGCACGATGGGGGCACGAATTGTCGTCCATGAAGACGAATGCTTCGCCAATGTGCTGCCGATCAGGTTGCACTATCGGTCAGAGGATGACATTCACGTATCGTACAGCCGTTACGGCGCCTTCCATGACCACAAGCGGTGTACGTCGGCCTCACATAATGCCACCCCAAAACAACAGGGAACCTCCACCTTGCTGCACTCGCTGGACAGTGTGTCTAAGGCGTTCAAAAAATGGCTCTGAGCACTATGGGACTTAACTGCTGTGGTCATCAGTCCGCTAGAACTTGGAACTACCTAAGCCTAATAACCTAAGGACACCACACACATCCATGCCCGAGGCAGGATTCGAACCCGTGACCGTAGCGGTCGCGCGGTTCGAGACTGTAGCGCTTAAGGCTTTCAGCTTGACCGGGGTTGCCTCCAAACACGTCACCGACGATTGTCTGGTTGAAGGCATATGCGACACTCATCGGCGAAGAGAACGTGATGCCAATCGTGAGAGGTCCATTCGGCGTGTCGTTGGGCCCATCTGTACCGCGCTGCATGGTGTTGTGGTTGCAAAGATGGACCTCGTCATGGACGTTGCGAGAAAAGTTCGCATAATGCAGCCTATTGCGCACAGGTTGAGTCGTAACACGACGTCCTGTGGGTGCACGAAAAGCATTGCTGTCAGGGTTCCTCAGAGCCATAATCCGTAGGTAGCGGTCATCCACTGCAGTAGGTAGCCCTTGGGCGGCCTGAGCGAGGCGCCATCGAAAGTTCCTGCACCTTTGTGTCTCCTCCATGTCCGAACAACGTCGCTTTGGTACACTTCGAGACGCCTGAACACTTCCCTTGTTGAGAGTCCTTCCTGGCATAAAGTAACAATGTGGACACAATCTAACCGTGGTATTGACCGTCTAGGCATGGTTGAAATACAGACAACACGAGCTGTGCTCCTCCTTCCTGGTGGAATGACAGGAACTGATCGGCTGTCGGACCCTCTCTGTCTAATAGGCGCTGCTCATGCACGGTTGTTTACGTCTTTGAGCGGGTTTAGTGACATCTCTGAACAGTCAAAGCGACTGTGTTTGTGATACAGTATCCACAATCAAAGTCTATCTTCAGGAGTTCTAGGAGCCAGGGTGATGCAAAACTTTTTTTGATGTTTGTATTAGCAACCAAGATATTTCCTCTGGACTTTTACCGAAATTCTGGAAATCGTTCATTTCAGTAACACATGCTCAGGTCTAGTGCTGTTAAAAAGGGATAAAATGGTTGAACGTGTGGTGTATAAAGGCAGACCTTGTGGGGCGGCGGGTGGAATTAATTGTTATATAAATGTAGACTTGTAATGTAACTGCAGAAAAGATGCATGTCCCGGCCGATTAACCATATGTGGGGCGGCGGGTGGAATTAATTGTTATATAAATGTTCCTATTATTTATGCTGTCTTTTGCCGTTCTCAACACTGGCTCTCTAACTAAAATATTGGCAACCAGAAAGTGATTAGCAAAACGTGAAGCCTGTAGTTAGAATTCCTAGTGCCACTTCATCTGAGAAATACACTTATAGCTACAGCTTATAGCTCTGAGGAATTAGGAGATTGTCTGGGATTCATAATCAAAAACGATCGTGAAAAAACGTTCGCTATATTCTGAAAGTCACAGATCAAAAAAAGGAATCCACACAATCCAACTACCAGAGCAGTTCAGAGTCTAATGCGCTGATGCAACTATAACCGTGCAAATTAAATGTTTAAGTGAATGCTCGCCATAATTTGATGATAATGTTCATCAAACGCCACGCTAAATAATGGTAGAATGTCTGTCCCGCGGCGGCACGTGAAAATACGACATACGCAAACTGAAGATAGATCATTAAAGTCATCCCAGAATTAACACTTCACTCGAAAATGATTTCATGGTTACGCGTATCCCGAGTAACTTAGTACGGCATCCGAGGCTATTTATAGCAATGATACCGACGCGACGCGACTCCTGACATAGGTGGTGTGCTATTCAGCGTCTGGAGAGAACTGAGGCCTTCCTTCTCTCGCGCAGCGTTCTTATATACAGGGCTATTACAAATGATTGAAGCAATTTCATAAATTCACTGTAGCTCCATTCATTGACATATGGTCACGACACACTACAGATACGTAGAAAAACTCATAAAGTTTTGAAACTTCCTGGCAGATTAAAACTGTGTGCCCGACCGAGACTCGAACTCAGGACCTTTGCCTTTCGCGGGCAAGTGCTCTACCAACTGAGCTACCGAAGTACGACTCACGCCCGGTACTCACAGCTTTACTTCTGCCAGTATCTCGTCTCCTACCTTCCAAACCTTACAGAAGCTCTCCTGCGAACCGTGCAGAACTAGCACTCCTGAAAGAAAGGATATAGCGGAGACATGGCTTAGCCACAGCCTGGGGGATGTTTCCAGAATGAGATTTTCACTCTGCAGCGGAGTGTGCGCTGATATGAAACTTCCTGGCAGATTAAAACTGTGTGCCCGACCGAGACTCGAACTCAGGACCTTTGCCTTTCGCAGGCAAGTGCTCTACCAACTGAGCTACCGAAGTACGACTCACGCCTGGTACTCACAGCTTTACTTCTGCCAGTATCTCGTCTCCTACCTTCCAAACTTTACAGAAGCTCTCCTGCGAACCGTGCAGAACTAGCACTCCTGAAAGAAAGGATATAGCGGAGACATGGCTTAGCCACAGCCTGGGGGATGTTTCCAGAATGAGATTTTCACTCTGCAGCGGAGTGTGCGCTGATATGAAACTTCCTGGCAGATTAAAACTGTGTGCCCGACCGAGACTCGAACTCAGGACCTTTGCCTTTCGCGGGCAAGTGCTCTACCAACTGAGCTACCGAAGTACGACTCACGCCCGGTACTCACAGCTTTACTTCTGCCAGTATCTCGTCTCCTACCTTCCAAACTTTACAGAAGCTCTCCTGCGAACCGTGCCGAACTATCACTCCTGAAAGAAAGGATATAGCGGAGACATGGCTTAGCCACAGCCTGGGGGATGTTTCCAGAATGAGATTTTCACTCTGCAGCGGAGTGTGCGCTGATATGAAACTTCCTGGCAGATTAAAACTGTGTGCCCGACCGAGACTCGAACTCAGGACCTGTTATGACTGACTGATGTGAGTGCATTTCAAGCACGATAGTTTTGTTCGGCTGAAGCCTCACTTCAGGTTTCTGCCGCCAGAGCGCTCGAGAGCGCAGTGAGACAAAATGGCGACAGGAGCCGAGAAAGCGTATGTCGTGCTTGAAATGCACTCACATCAGTCAGTCATAACAGTGCAACGACACTTCAGGACGAAGTTCAACAAAGATCCACCAACTGCTAACTCCATTCGGCGATGGTATGCGCAGTATAAAGCCTCTGTAAGGGGAAATCAACGGGTCGGCCTGCAGTGAGCGAAGAAACGGTTGAACGCGTGCTGGCAAGTTTCACGCGTAGCCCGCGGAAGTCGACGAATAAAGCAAGCAGGGAGCCAAACGTACCACAGGGTGGTGCTCCACCGCACTTCCATCATGATGTTCGGCATTTCTTAAACAGGAGATTGGAAAACCGATGGATCGGTCGTGGTGGAGATCATGATCAGCAATTCATCTCATGGCCTCCACGCTCTCCCGATTTAACCCCATGCAATTTCTTTCTGTGGGGTTATGTGAAACATTCAGTGTTTAAACCTCCTCTACCAAGAAACGTGCCAGAACTACGAGCTCACATCAACGATGCTTCTCAACTCATTGATGGGGACATGCTGCGCCGAGTGTGGGAGGAAATTGATTATCGGCTTGATGTCTGCCGAATCACTAAATGGGCACATATAGAACATTTTTGAATGCCTAAAAAAACTTTTTGAGTTTTTGTATGTGTGTGCAAAGCATTGTGAAAATATCTCAAATAATAAAGTTATTGTAGAGCTGTGAAATCGCTTCAATCATTTGTAATAACCCTGTATAAAGCCGCTGTGCGGACGGCTGAGGGAACGCCTGATCAAATCGGCTCTCCCGACTAGCCGCTGGGCTAGTAATGCACCACATTAAGTTATTGAATAAATCATCGCTTCCTTTGTTGATGACCGATGAAGCTCTCAATTTAAATGTGCAATCAGCACACAGGTAAGTAATCATAATAAAAGTCTGACGTGGCTAAGTAAAATATTTTTCGCGAGATAATTAATTTAATTACACTACACGCAGTAGACGAGCTCTGAACTTGCCCTTTGGAGATACGCTATCGGTATAGTTTTATAGTTATTCAATTAAAACTTCTCACATCTTTATGATTATAGCGGATCTCCATTCTACTTAAATTTAAACATCCTAGCCTTATTTATTAGCCTACTTAATCAATCTTGCTTCCTTAATTTTTAAGATAAAAACCAGAAAATCATGAATTTCCACTAAAATTTTAGTTTGTGAGACCCAAAGTACTGTTTCTATTAAATTATTATGGAAAAAGAATCTAAATATAAATTTTTAAGTCTCTAGCTCTTTTCTGTTGCGCCATGATTTTTACAGAAAAACGTCCAAATTTCGAAAATGGTTAAAGTTATCGAACTGATATTCAACACATATTGATTTAGTATTACTCCTGACATGCTAGAAACGTTTGAGGTTATTTACTTGATTTTTAAAGTACTGCGCAACATTTATGACGTCAGAGCTAGGCTGGCACACAGTGGAAAGACTGATGTGAATTTTATACAGCGTGAGTAGGCTGCTTCCCTACAACCTGTTTCCAGAACGAGTGAGTGTTAACATGAACAAGTTACGCTGTGGGTCCACCACGCAAGAAGGTTGGAGGAAGAGCTATACATGAGAGACACCATCATTTTAAAATAGTTAGCCTTCCGGCCTAAGCGAGCTCTTGGTTCGTCCTACATCGCTATCCAAGAAGAACGATGACCTAACCACTTCTACTTGCACTTTCTCGTGCGAAACTCAGCTTTCCCTTTTCTCACGTGATATACTGAAAACCATGGATGAAGGGCGTTTCCTGAAAGCGTTCGACACAGTGCCCATTGTAGGCTGTTAACGAAAGCACAGGTATGTGAGTGGCTCGAACACTTCTTAAGTAATATAACCCAGTATATTGTCCTCGACGGCTAATGTGTGCCGGCCGGAGTGGCCGTGCGGTTCTAGGCGCTACAATCTGGAACCGCGTGACCGCTACGGTCGCAGGTTCGAATCCTGCCTCGGGCATGGATGTGTGTGATGTCCTTAGGTTGGTTAGGTTTAAGTAGTTCTAAGTTCTAGGTGACTGATGACCACAGCAGTTAAGTCCCATAGTGCTCAGAGCCATTTGAACCATTTGAACGGCGAATGTTCATCAGTGTAATAGGACTGCTGTTGTTCTCTGTATATATAAATGATTTGGCTGACGGAGGGACTGGGGGGCGGGGGGGGGGGGCGGCAATCTGCGATTGTTTTTTGATGATGCTGTAGTGTACAGTAAGATGTTCAAGCTGAGTGACTGCAGGAAGATACAAGACGAATTAGACAAAATTTCCATTTGGTGTGATTAATGGCAAGTGTCTCTAAATGTGGAAACTTGTAAGTTAACGGGGATCAGTAGGAAGAACAAACCAGTAATGTTGGGGTGCAGTATTACTAGTGTATTGCTTGACACACTCAAGAAGTTTAAATATCTGGACGTAGCGTTGCAGAACGATATGAAATGAAACGAAGCATGTGACAACTGTGATGGCGACTTGCTTTATTGGAAGAATTTTAGGAAAGAGTGCTTCAACGGTAAAGGAGACCGCATATAGGACGCTGGTGTGACCTGTTCTTGAGTACTGCTCAAGTGTTTGGGATCCGTACCAAGGCGGATTGAAGGAAGATATCAAAGCAGTTCAGAGTGGAGTGGCTAGATTTGTTACCAGTGGGTTCGAACAACACGTAACAGTTATGGAGATGCTTCAGAAACTCAAGTGGGAATCCCTGGAGCGAAGGCGACTTTCTTTTCGAGAAGCACTATTGAGAAAATATAGAGAACCGACTTTTCAAGCAGACTGCCAAGCGATTCTACTGCCATCACCACACATACCAAGAACATAAAATAGAAGAAATTAGGGTTCACAAGGAAGCCATTAGACAGTTGTTTTTCCATCTCTCTATTTGCGAGTGGAGGAAGAAAATGACCATGCACTTTACGGTGGCTTATGGAGTATCTATTTGATGTATCTAGTCCTTTATATGTTGCTCTAATGGGAAACCACCACAGTTTTCTGTTAAAAAAAAACTATCATTGATTTAACAGCTGTTAAACATTCAGAAGATAAAAAGAGTTCCACGAGTTTTCGGGGAAAAGGGGAGGGGGACAGCCGCAAGCAACACTACGAACATCCAAAGGAATATACGAGGTGTGGCTAGAAAAAAACCAGACTAGTACTGGTGAAACAATAAAACGAATGCAATAAGGCTGAAAGTCGCGTGGCCTGTCACGTGACTCTTGCTCCGCCTACTGCTCGAGTTTCATCTGCCTCCTGCACTCAGTCTGCCCGTGGTGTCTGTTTTAAGTAGTTGACGTTTTGTCTGTGCGTCGGAAAATGTTGAGTGTACAGAAAGAACAGCGTGTTAACATCAAATTTTGTTTCAAACTAGGAAAATCTGCAAGTGAAACGTTTGTAATGTTACAACAAGTGTACGGCGATGATTGTTTATCGCGAACACAAGTGTTTGAGTGGTTTAAACGATTTAAAGATGGCCGCGAAGACACCAGTGATGACACTCGAACTGGCAGACCATTGTCAGCAAAAACTGATGCAAACATTGAAAAAATCGGTAAACTTGTTCGACAAGATCACCGTTTAACAATCAGAACAGTGTCTGAGTTAACAGGAGTTGACAAGGAAAGTGTTAGGCAGAGTCTTCATGAAAGTTTCAACATGAACAAAGTGTGTTCAAAAATGGTTCCAAAGTGTCTCACATTTGAACAGAAGGAACATCCTGGAAAACATTGAAAGTGATCCCACCTTCTTACAAAATGTTATTACTTGCGATGAATCGTACTTTTTTACTTACGATCCCGAAACTAAACGCCAATCGATGCATTGGAAAACTCCTGGTTCTCCACGACAAAAAAAAGCACGAATGTCAAAATCGAAATTCAAGGCAATGATGATTGTTTTTTTTACATCAAAGGGATTGTCCACATTGATTGGGTACCAGAGGGACAAACAGTGAATCAGCATTACTACATTAGCGTCCTGGCTACCTTACGTGAGCGAGTACGGAGAAAACGGAACGATTTGTGGAGAAAAAATTCATGGATCCTTCACCAAGACAATGCCCCAGCTCACAGTGCGTTGTCAGTGAAGACGTTTTTGGCAAAACACAACATTCCCATCTTAGATCATCCACCCTACTCACCTGATTTGGCCCCCTGTGACTTTTTTCTTTTCCCTAAAGTCAAGTCAGCTTTGAAAGGAATTAGATTTGAGATTGTTGAAGCAGTAAAAGAAAAAGCGACGGAAGTAATGTATGGACTTACCGAAAATGATCTGCAGCATTGCTATGAACAGTCGAAAATTCGTATGGAGCGGTGTAGAGACCGAGGAGGAGAGTACATTGAAGGAGATAACATGAAATTATAAATAATTGTAAATAAATGTTTTTTCCAGCATCAGTCCGGTTTTTTTCTAGCCGCACCTCGTACACAAGGCTGTGGCTTAGAATGTGGAATGTCCAAGGATTAGGCCAAATTGTAAAGTTACAGATTGTGGAAAGGGAACACCAGTGAACTGTAATAAGAATATTGGTATCAACAGAGATTTACTGGAAAGGCGCTAGACACTTCAAAACAGATAACGACTGTTGTTGTTGTTGTTGTGGTCTTTAGTCCAGAGACGGATTTGATGCAGCTCTCCATGCTACTCTGTCCTGTGCAAGCTTCTTCATCTCCCAGTACTTACTGCAACCTACATCCTTCTGAATCTGCTTAGTGTATTCATCTCTTGGTCTCCCTCTACGATTTTTACCCTCCAAGCTGCCCTCCAATGCTATATTTGTGATCCCTTGATGCCTCAGAACATGTCCTACCAACCGGTCCCTTCTTCCTGTCAAGTTGTTCCACAAACTCCTCTTCACCCCAATTCTATTCAATACCTCCTCCTCTCTAATCTTCAGCATTCTTCTGTACCACCACATTTTGAAAGCTTCTATTCTCTTCTTGCCTATACTATTTATCGTCCATGTTTCACTTCCATACATGGCCACACTCCATACAAATACTTTCAGAAACGACTTCCTGACGCTTAAATCTATACGCGATGTTAACAAATTATTCTTCTTCAGAAACGATTTCCTTGCCATTGCCAGTCTATATTTTATATCCTCTCTACTTCGACCATCATCAGTTATTTTGCTCCCCAAATAGCAAAACTCATTTACTACTTTAAGTGTCTCATTTCCTAATCTAATACCCTCAGCATCACCCGACTTAATTCGACTACGTTCCATTATCCCCGTTTCACTTTTTTTGAAGTTCATCTTATATCCTGCTTTCAAGACACTGTCCATTCCGTTCAACTGCTCTTCCAGGTCGTTTGCTGTCTCTGACACTGAACCTCAAAATTTTTATTTCTTCTCCATGGATTTCAATTCCTACTCCGAATTTTTCTTTTGTTTCCTTTGCTACTTGCTCAATATACAGATTGAATAACATCCGGAATAAGCTACAAACCTGTCTCACTCCCCTCCCAACCACTGCTTCCCTTTCACGCCCCTCGAATCTTATAACTGCCATCTGGTTTCTGTACAAATTGTAAATAGCCTTTCGCTCCCTGTTTTTACCCCTGCCACCTTCAGAATTTGAAAGAGAGTATTCCAGTCAACATTGTAAAAAGCTTTCTCTAAGTCTACAAATGCTAGAAACATAGGTTTGCCTTTACTTAATCTTTTTTGTAAGACAAGTCGTAGGGTCAGTATAGCCTCACGTGTTCCACCATTTCTACGGAATCCAAACTGATCTTCCCCGAGGTCAGCTTCTACCAGTTTTTCCATTCGTCTGTAAAGAATTCATGTTAGTATTTTGCAGCCGTGGCCTATTAAACTGATAGTTCGGTAATTTTCACATCTGTCAACACCTGATATCTTTGGGATTGGAATTATTATATTCTTCTTGAAGTCTGAAGGTATTTCGCCTGTCTCATACATCTTGCTCATTAGATTGTAGCGTTTTGTCAGGGCTGGCTCTCCCAAGGCGATCAGTAGTTCTGATTGGATGATGTCTACTGCCGGGGCCTTGTTTCGGCTTAGGTCTTTCAGTGATCTGTCAAACTCTTCACGCAGTATCATATCTCCCATTTTATCTTCATCTACATCCTCTTCCATTTCCGTAATATTGTCCTCAAGTACATTATCCTTGTATAGACCCTCTATGTACTCCTTCCACCTTTCTGTTTTCCCTTCTTTGCTTAGAACTGGGTTTCCATCTCATCTCTTGATATTCATACAAGTGGTTCTTTTCTCTAAAAGTCTCTTTAATTTTCATGTAGGCAGTATCTATCTTACCCCTAGTGAGACATGCCTCTACATCCTTACATTTGTCCTCTAGCCATCCCTGCTTAGCCATTTTGCACTTCCTGTCGATCTCATTTTTGAGACGTTTGTATTCCTTTTTGCATGCTTCATTTACTGCATTTTTATATTTTTAAATTTAATATATCTTCTGTTGCCCAAGTATTTCTAGTAGCTCTCGTCTTTTTACCTACTTGATCGTCTGCTGCCTTCACTATTTCATCCTTCAAAGCTACCCATTCTTCTTCTACTGTCTTTCTTTCCCCCATTCCTGTCAATCGTTCCCTAATGTTCTCCCTGAAACTCTTTACAACCTCTGGTTCTGTTAGTTTATCCAGATCCCACCTCATTAAATTCAAAACTTTTTTCAGTTTTAAAATATAGTTCATAACCAACAGATTGTGATCAGAGTCCACACTGCCCCTGGAAATGTCTTACAATTTAAAACCTGGTTCCTGAATCTCTGTCTTACCATTATATAACCTATCTGAAAACTACGAGTATCTCCAGGCCTGTTCCATGTATATAACCGTATTTTATGATTCTTGAACCAAGTGTTAGTTATGATTAATTTATGCTCTGTGCAAAATTCTACCAGGCGGCTTCCTCTTTCATTTCTTACACCCATTCCATATTCACCTACTACGTTTCCTTCTCTTCCTTTTCCTACTATCGAATTCCAGTCACACATGACTGTTAAATTTTCGTCTTCTTTCACTATCTGAATAATTTCTTCTATCTCATCATACATTTCATCAATATTTTCGTCATATGCGGAGCTAGTTGGCATATAAACTTTTACTACTGTGGTAGGCGTGGGCTTCGTGTCTACCTTGGCCACAATAATGCATTCACTATGCTGTTTGTAGTAGCTTAATCGCACTCCTACTTTTTTATTCATTATTATACCTACACCTACATTACCCCTATTTGATTTTGTATTTATAACCCTGTATTCACCTGACCAGAAGTCTTGTTCCTTCTGCCACCGAACTTCACTAATTCCCACTATATCTAACTTTAACCTATCCATTTCCCCTTTTTAAATTTTCTAACCTACCTGCCCCATTAAGGGAGTTGCCATTCCACACTCCGATCCGTAGAACGCCAGTTTTCTTTCTGCTGATAATGATGTCCTCCTGAGTAGTCCCCGCCCAGAGATCCGAAAGGGGGACTTTTTTACCTCCGGAATATTTTACTCAAGAGGACGCCATCGTCATTTAGCCATACAGTAAAGCCGTATGAACTCGGGAAGAATTACGGCTGTAGTTTCCCCTTGCTTTCAGCCGTTCGCAGTACCAGCACAGAAAGGCTGTTTTTGTTAGTGTTACAAGGCCAGATCAGTCGATCATCCAGACTGTTGCCCCTGCATCTACTGAAAAGGCTTCAGAAACCACACATTTGTCTTGCCTCTCAGCAGATACCCCTCCATTGTGGTTGCACCTACGGTACGGTTATCTGTATCGCTGAGGCAAGCAAGCCTCCCTACCAACGGCAAGGTCCAAGGTCAGGGGGGAGGGGGAGGTTACGACTATACAGCTTACTGTTTTGGTATATCAGATAACTCCATTGATGGTGTTGCCTTGTTAGTACACAAGGGATGGAATGCGCCTGTGATTACTAGCCTGTCAGTGACCGAATGGTTCTAGTGAAATTAAACACGAGAGCTTGCAAACTGTATGTAATACAGGCATACGCACCAAATTCAACAGCAGATGACGAATTAGAATTTTATGAGTCTTGTTCCAGCTGCCTAAAGACAATACCCAAAAAGGAAGTTACCACAGTGCAAGAAGATTTCAAGGCTAAAGTAGGGAAACGGTACTCATCAAACGAAGTGCTTGGCTGTCATGATTCAATCAAAAGAAATCATCTTAGAGATGGACTGATTCAGTTCTGTTAGGAAAATAATTTTGTTATAACCAATACTTGCCTCCAGTATCAACCAAGAAGACTTTATACCTCTACCTCATCACGTGGAACATACTGTAATCAGGTAGACTATTCATTGATTGGCTTACGATGGACATCGTCAGTCAAAACCATTAAACCTCTTTCTGATGCCGACTGTGATTCTGGCCATCAACTTCTATGTCTTGAATTGGGAATGAAACTAAAAATGTCACCTCCAAAGGCAAGAAGATTAGAGCAAAATCCTGAAACTGAAATTTTTAGGAATCGAGTCCAAGAAATACACTCCTGGAAATTGAAATAAGAACACCGTGAATTCATTGTCCCAGGAAGGGGAAACTTTATTGACACATTCCTGGGGTCAGATACATCACATGATCACACTGACAGAACCACAGGCACATAGACACAGGCAACAGAGCATGCACAATGTCGGCACTAGTACAGTGTATATCCACCTTTCGCAGCAATGCAGGCTGCTATTCTCCCATGGAGACGATCGTACAGATGCTGGATGTAGTCCTGTGGAACGGCTTGCCATGCCATTTCCACCTGGCGCCTCAGTTGGACCAGCGTTCGTGCTGGACGTGCAGACCGCGTGAGACGACGCTTCAACCAGTCCCAAACATGCTCAATGGGGGACATATCCGGAGATCTTGCTGGCCAGGGTAGTTGACTTACACCTTCTAGAGCACGTTGGGTGGCACGGGATACATGCGGACGTGCATTGTCCTGTTGGAACAGCAAGTTCCCTTGCCGGTTTAGGAATGGTAGAACGATGGGTTCGATGACGGTTTGGATGTACCGTGCACTATTCAGTGTCCCCTCGACGATCACCAGTGGTGTACGGCCAGTGTAGGAGATCGCTCCCCACACCATGATGCCGGGTGTTGGCCCTGTGTGCCTCGGTCGTATGCAGTCCTGATTGTGGCGCTCACCTGCACGGCGCCAAACACGCATACGACCATCATTAGCACCAAGGCAGAAGCGACTCTCATCGCTGAAGACGACACGTCTCCATTCGTCCCTCCATTCACGCCTGTCGCGACACCACTGGAGGCGGGCTGCACGATGTTGGGGCGTGAGCGGAAGACGGCCTAACGGTGTGCGGGACCGTAGCCCAGCTTCATGGAGACGGTTGCGAATGGTCCTCGCCGATACCCCAGGAGCAACAGTGTCCCTAATTTGCTGGGAAGTGGCGGTACGGTCCCCTACGGCACTGCGTAGGATCCTACGGTTTTGGCGTGCATCCGTGCGTCGCTGCGGTCCGGTCCCAGGTCGACGGGCACGTGCACCTTCCGCCGACCACTGGCGACAACATCGATGTACTGTGGAGACCTCACGCCCCACGTGTTGAGCAATTCGGCGGTACGTCCACCCGGCCTCCCGCATGCCCACTATACGCCCTCGCTCAAAGTCCGTCAACTGCACATACGGTTCACGTCCACGCTGTCGCGGCATGCTACCAGTGTTGAAGACTGCGATGGAGCTCCGTATGCCACGGCAAACTGGCTGACACTGACGGCGGCGGTGCACAAATGCTGCGCAGCTAGCGCCATTCGACGGCCAACACCGCGGTTCCTGGTGTGTCCGCTGTGCCGTGCGTGTGATCATTGCTTGTACAGCCCTCTCGCAGTGTCCAGAGCAAGTATGGTGGGTCTGACACACAGGTGTCAATGTGTTCTTTTTTCCATTTCCAGGAGTGTACTTTCGACCAATCAGTCAAATAACATGACATCTGAGGAGAAAGGGAATTTGCTAAGGCAGACATTAGTTAAAGCAGATGAGGAAGTTTTAAACGGAATCAAAAAGTGAAGAATAAAAGTTACTGGCTTACTAACGAAACCATACAAATCATTAACGACAGGAATGTACTGAAGATGAGAGGATTACTTGTAACTCAGCAGTACCGCAAGTTAACAGCGTTAATACAGAGAAGCTGCCGAAGAGAGAAAAATAATTGCCTCAGTGAAAGATGTGAGGGAATTGTGAAACTGGGACTGTAGTGAGACCAGGGGCATGTTCAATGAAACAGACAAACTAACAAGATCCATCAAATTAAGAACATGGACTACGAACATGGCCCACATCTAACCAACATAGAACTAGTTGCTGATCGGCGGAGAACATACTACAACAATTTGTGCACGGATAACAACGGAAAACTTGGTCTTGCAAACATTCCAGCAGAAAAGGAACCTAATATCTAAAAAGAAGAAGTCCGAAAAGCTATAGCTAAATTGGAAAGTAACAAAGCGCTTGGACATAACCTTATTATTGCCGAAATGATCAAAGCATCTGGAGACTTTGGTTTGAAAATCATGCATCGAATATGTAACAGCGTATGGAATAACGGAACATGGATAGGAGACTGGATCATGTCAGTAATGATTCCGTTTCATAAGAAGGGAATGTACAGCGTTGTGGAAACTACCGAACCATTTCATAAATTTCACATGCCAGCAGGATTCTTCTAAATGTCATCCACGAACGTCTGAGACCTATCGTAAGCGTTTACTTTCTGTTTTAAAATTTCAATTTCAAAATTCTACAAACACTCGCAGAGAGCCAGATTTTATAATTGTATGTTCTTGTACGGTAATCGTTAAGACACGGTGTGGAAAGCGTGCATACTCGGTTCACTAGATTTTAGCAGGCGGAAGTGGCCGTGCGGTTAAAGGCGCTGCAGTCTGGAACCGCAAGACCGCTACGGTCGCAGGTTCGAATCCTACCTCGGGCATGGATGTTTGTGATGTCCTTAGGTTAGTTAGGTTTAACTAGTTCTAAGTTCTAGGGGACTAATGACCTCAGCAGTTGAGTCCCATAGTGCTCAGAGCCATTTGAACCATTTTTTTCGGTTCACTAGACAAACAATGAAACAAGTCGTATGGTTCAAAATGGTTGAAATGGTTCTGAGCACTATGGGGTTAACCTCTGAGGTCATCAGTCCGCTAGAACTTCGAACTACTTAAACCTAACTAACCTAAGGACATCACACACATCCATGCCCGAGGCAGGATTCGAACCGCCGGCCCATGTGGCCGAGCTGTTCTAGGCGCTTCAGCCCGGAACCGCGCTGTTGCTGCGGTCACAGGTTCGAATCCTGTCTTGGGCATGGATGTGTGTGATGTCCTTAGGTCAGTTAGGTTTAAGTAGTTCTAAGTTTAGGGGACTGATGACCTCACATGTTAAGTCCCATAGTGCTCAGCGCCATTTGAACCATTTGAACCATTTAGGATTCGAACCGGCGACCGTAGCGGTCGGGTGGTTCCAGACTGTAGCGCCTAGAACAGCTCGGCCACTCCGACCTGCAAGTCGTATGAATGAGTTTGACTACAATAAATCATTTACAATACTTAACTTTGGCAGTTGCACAGGTAGGTTGCAAGACAAGGCGAGATACGAAATAATCAGTCTTTACAGTGAATACTGTTCTCTAACTGTCAAAAGACTTTCCTGAACTGCTATCGAAGTCGCTATTGTTGACAGTGTTATGGAACTGGGCCGTCACCAGTCGGTTGCGGCGCTTATGTCCTCTTCACACAGGGGCCGCTGCTGTTGCGTTGTCGACCTGGAGGGAGGTCCAGTCAGCATGCGATTGGCTGACATCTTCTCACAGCCTTCTCTTCTGTGTCGTTCGCGACTGGTGTGCCGGCGCTTGACTTTACGCCGTAACACGCGGTGTTGGGTTGTCCCATCTTTCAGAGTCACATTTCGTAAAAAGAAAAAAAAAAACACTCCGTCTTCAGGCCACGAGTGGCCTACCGGGACCATCCGACCGCCGTGTCATCCTCGGTGGAGGATGTGGATAGGAGGGGCGTGGGGTCAGCACACTGGTCTCCCAGTCGTAAGATGGTATTATTCACTGAAGCCGCTATTATTCGGTCGAGTAGCTCCTCAGTTGGCATCACGAGGCTGAGTGCACCCCGAAAAATGGCGACAGCGCATGGCGGCCTGGATGGTCACCCATGCAAGTGCCGACCACGCCCGACAGCGCTTAACTTCAGTGATCTCACGGAAACTGGTGGTGTATCCACTGCGGCAAGGCCGTTGCCACATTTCGTAATAAAGCATGGTAATTTAATACTAAATCCCGATGGGCACTTTATAAATTGTATAAAATTTCAGAAATCACTGATCACCTTCAGATCATGACCAAAATGACAGCTTATTAAGTTGGCCGATAATTTCCTAAACCGAAAATGAATAAGCAACTATTTTAAAAAGGATGTTAAGAATAACACAGCCCTCTATCAGGACTGAAATATCGTTCTTTCCAAACAGATACTTTCAATCATCTCACGAATATTCACAGAATAGAAAATCAACTAAAATTTCTCAAAGTTAGATTGGCAACTAGACAAGGTGAGATAGCTGAAACATTTTAACAGATAGTATGCCGAAGAGCTCTCTCCTCTTTTAGAAATAGTTTATCGTAGGTTGCTAGAGCAACGAAGAAACCACAATGATCGGAAAGAGGTACAGATCATCCCCGTTTTCAACAAGCGTCGCTAAGCGCCTAGTTGTTGGCCAAATCGCTGACATCACTCTGCTGTAGAACTGTGTAACATGTTTTATGTTAATGCATTATGACGTTTTTGAAGGACGAAAATCTCCTCTACAACAATCAGCATGGATTCAACACAAAAAAGAGACTTCGTGAATCTCAGTTCTTTCCTCTCATCCATGATATCCAGAGCGCTGTAGGAAGAGGAGCTCAGGTTGACGACGTGTCCCTTGACGTCACAAAAGAATTCTATAGTGTTCCGCTCTATTGATTAGAGAACAAATTTCGAATATATTGTGTTTTGGATTTATCGTGTGTTGAACCATATTTGTGATTGGACACAGAATCTTCTTGCAGATAGAACTCAATACGTCGTTCTTAATCAAACAACATCTACATATGGATAGGTAATTTCGAGAGTGCGCCAAGAGAGTATTAGAAGGCCGATACATTTTACAGTTTATGTTAACGATCTAGTGGACAACGTTGTGAGCAAAATGAGGCTATTTATGGACGATGCAGTTTTTTGTAGGTTTCAATGACAGAATATGGAACTGAAATGCAGGAAGACTTGCTGCAGAGAATCGATGACTTGTGCAGGGAATGGAAGCTGGGCCTGAACGTAAAGAAAGTAACGTATTGCTCATAAACGTTGAAGAGATCCAACAGTGTTCGATTACTCCATTGACGACAAAGCAGTGGAAAGAATAACTACGCTAAATACTTTGGAGTAACTGTCAAGAGTAATCTAAAGTGGAATGGCCACATGAAATAACTACTAGGAAAATTGGATGCCGGGTAAAGGCATTCTTTACGGAGGACGGAACAATGTCAGGGGGTTGTGGGTGCCAGGATCATGTTAAGAAGAATACTTCAACATGCAAATTTCTGCTGGCTTTCCAAAAAAAAAAAAAAAAAAAAAAAAAAAAAAAAAAAAAAAAAAAAAAAAAAAAAATTCAAAATAGTTCTGACCTACTAAAAGTTCAGAAGTGACAGCAGAGATTGCGACTAGCATTTTGCACACTTTTTCAATACTTCTCAGGACCCGTAATACAAAGCTAGCTGATGGCTGTGAGAACGCTGGTGTGATAGAAATGACGTCAGGAGTACGTAACACTTAGTGGTGAATTTTTGTGCAGAGCGGAGGAAATTCAGTTCATTGGTCGCCTTTTCATGGTGGGACATTTTGTTGAAGAAACAACTATGCCATTGACCGGCTGTGGTAGCTTTTGAGAGGACTGGTGGTCGCGCTTTGTCGGTGGGAAGAAGGGTGCATGTATGCAGCTTTTTACAGGCTTGAAAAGTACAGACTCTGTCATAGGGCTTGGGTATGAACCGACTGGCGCTCTGCAGGCTGCTCTCTCACTTGGAGGAGCAATCTGGGTCCAGTGTTGGAGCCCACGGACCACCGATTGTAGCACTGAACTTCATAGCAGAGAGGTGTAGTGTCTCCACTCAGCTCATATTACACAGAAGATTATGTCGAGAATCGCTTACAGCTCTGGCATATTGGGATAAGCGAGAGTTCTTCGTTCAGATAGATGATAGGTTTCATTGCTTCATGTTCACCAGTATATCCTCACATCTTTGGGACTCCTTGTTTCTTGAGGTGAGACAGTCACTGTAATCGTCATATTAAGTTTACCAACTTAGTTTTGCAATTCTCTTTGGAATGTATGTCATTACTGTGACTGTCACTCCTTAAACACAACAATTACCAAATCAATAAATTAACACTTTATTCAAGGACAATATTTATAAAAGAGATAAGAGACAATCAACACGTGGCTATCTTTAAAACATTACCAAAATATTACAGATAGCTTATTTCTCAAGCAAGGCAGCAAATTACAGTTACGAAAACTAACTTAAAGGGATGAGCCACAGAGATTTCAATACTTGAAGGAACAATAAATTACAATCTGAAAGTGATTTAAAGAAATGTGGCACAGATAATTTATTTAAAAGAGCAATAATTTGCAATATGAAAGTGATTTATGAAACGCACACCAGTTCGTTAAGAACCCAAATAACACAAGCAGCACAAGTTACAATTTAATACAATTCATTCCGAAGTAATAAAAAAAACATTTTTTTAATATACATGAAACACGTTAAATGTTTACAAAAGGGACAGTGATGCCAGACTGCCCTGGGCAAAAGGTGATTTAACTTAAAATGCCGGAAGCAGCAGACCAGCCGTCCAAAACAACACCTAAACGCCGGGGCCCAACCGGGAGTCATTTCCCATTAAACGTCACGTCACAGCTTCTGTGCACCGAAGCGGAACGTGGCGTAGCTCCCACAAACCCCAACTCGCTGAAAACTGGAACACACACAGATCGCAGAAGACACGGCAAACAGCAACCAAACATCAATTAATATAAGTTAAGAGATCAATAAACAACAATATAAATGAAGAACCAATTGGTCTTTTAGTAATACTGCATTCAAATAAATGCACACGTATAAAATTCTGCATACAAATGATTGCCTTTTACAGAATACGAGTCTTCACTAATAACAGAGTCAGTACTTTCAAATAAATGCACTTATATAAAGGAACTACGTACAAAAGACTAGCTTTACAGAACACGAGTCTTTACTAATAACTTAGTAAGAGCTTTCAATAGAAGTGACCCAAATTTTGCAGCAATATACAAGGGACGTCAATCTGATGGCAATCAAAATACACTGAAAATTTCATGCAGACAATACCTAACTTCTGGATACTGTCCCAAAAACCCAAAATATAACACACACACCTTCGTGCCAATCAGCTACCTAATAGTAATCAAACCAGCGGATTTTTTAAAAGAAATAGTAACCGTTGGTCTCCATGCGGTCACACACGCTGCCGGCTGGTCTTACTTCAACAACATGTACATTAGGGCAACCAAGCAACGAGTACACTCTCTGCAACGCAAATCGTTCAACGAAACGAAGGCGCCAAAATCACTTACACCTTCGATGGAGAGCGTTGTTCGAGATGGTCTCCAGGGATGGGTCTCTCCGAGGAAACAGGCACCAAGGCAATGGGACGAACAGCGCCCGGAGTTGACATGAGGCAGGTTCGCCACAAACAGACGACCGTCTTACGGGGTAGACCGCCGTGCCGCTGCTGGGCGAGCTCGCGTGTTTTCCTCTTTCGTCCACGCAAGCATGTCCTTGCGCCTCGTAGTGAGTCCAACACCAACTGTCCCGGGCGCGAAACACCAGTGAGATCACAACAGGGGCAAAGATCCTAGTACAGCCGGCTAATCGATAGTGTCGCGCCAAAGAGCTAGTGTGCCAGAAAGGCGCACCACGGCTCAACTATAACGTTGATAATTTCGTAATTGTTTTGAATGCTTTGTTTCCAAACGTATTTATGTAATAAATCATGGAGTGTTTTTAAATGTTGTATGCATCATCACATTTAAAATTTATCAACGATAAATGTTACGTCCATTCTCCACTTTAAGATCCACTTCTAGGATGTAAATAATTTACAGCACTAGTAAATCCGTCGCGTACACTGAATTCAGCACTGGGTCTGTTTGCCTGTTTCACGTTCAGATTCTGATTCAGTGTAATTCACTTACACACGCGGTCTTTTGCAAGACAGAGGAGATCCAACGAAGAACAGCCTGTCTCATTACGCGATACTATGGTCGGGGAGATAACGTAACGGAGATGCACAACGAACTCCATTAGCATTTGGTGCAAGAGAGATATTGTGTATCACGAAGATGGTTACTGTAGAAATATCGAGAGCTACGTTCCACGAAGAATAGAACGACGTATCACTTCCTCCCACATCCTGCTCTAGAAATTATCAAGGAGAGAAACTCCCACAAATTAGATATCACACGGACTTTACCGACACTGATTTTTCGCACTTTAAAGAAGCGAGAAAGTGGGGAGGCGGACTTTAGCGGTAGCAGACGTACCGTCCACCACAGACTATTACCTCCCATTTGGAACACAGATGTTCATCTAGGTGCCGTCTATTAGTGGCGTATAGGTTGATAGCCTATCTAGAGTAGTGAATGCTTTATATCAGACTCTCTGATGAAGCTACCAAGTAAATTACACTGAGGTGAAAAAAGTATTGGGACAGCGATATGCACATATACAGATGGCAGTAGTATCGCGTACACAATGTATAAAAGGGCAGTGCACTGGCGGAACTGTAATTTCTACTCAGATGACTCATGTGACAGGTTCCCGGCGTGATTATATCCGTACGACGGGAATTAACAGACTTTGAAAGCGGATTGGCAGTTGTAGCTAGACGCGTAGGACATTTTATTTCGAGAAGGGTTAGATGATTCAATATTCAGAGATCCGCAGTGTCAAGAGTGTGCCTAGAATACCAAATTTCAGGAACTACGTCTCACATCGGTCAACGCTATGGCCGACGACGTTCACTTAACGACCGAGGGCAGAGATGTTTGCGTAGGAATAACCGTAGAAATCAATGTGGGACGTACGACGAATACATCCGTTAGGACATTGTTGCCAAATTTGGCGTTGATGGTCTATGGCAGCAGACGACCGACGAGAGAGCATTTGCTAACAGCACAACACGCCGAGCAGCGGCTCTCCTGGTCTCGTGACCATGTCGATTGAACCTGGGCGATTGTAAAAACATAGCGTGGGCAGACGAGTCCCACTTTCAGTTTGAAAGCGCTGACCCCAGGGTTTGTGTGTGGCACAGACCTCATGAAGCCATAACCCGAGTTGTCAACAAGGCACTGTACTAGCTGGTGGTGTATTCATAATGGTTTGGGCTGTGTTTACATGGAACGGACAGGGTTGTCTGGTCCAATTGTACCGGTCATTGACTGGGAATGATGATGTTCTTCTACTTGGATACCATTTTCAGCCACTCATGGACTTGGTGTTCCCAAGCAACGAGGGAATTTTTGTGGATGAAAAAGCGGTATGTCACTGGGCCACAATTGTTCGCGACTGGTTTGAAGAACATTCTGGACAATTCGAGCGAATGATTTGATCACACAGATGGCCCAATATGAATGCCTCTGAACGCGGAATAGTAGCTGGAGGTATACCAATGTGATATTCCATTTCGGAAATTGTTTGAGAATTCAGTACTCCGATATCCCTAGGGTCAAGAGTCTGCTGGACAATCCATTTCGAAATCGTTAGGGGTTTCAGTATTCCCTGATCCACAATGCGAATAGTGTGCCAACATTATCAAATTTCAGGCAATATCTCTCATCCCCGACAATGGCTGTCGGGCTTCGCTTAATGACAGAGAGTAGTGACGTTTTCGTAGAGTTGTTGTGAGCAACGTGTGGTGCTATTCTGTCATTCTGCGAAACGGATTAATCTGAGATGTTCCCTTTACCCTGTGGCTCCTGCAAGGTGCAATTTCCACCCCCACACCACAGAAGTCAGACAGATGCTCCTGACGTTCTAAAGAGAAATGCCTGAAAAACTTTCAGCAATAAATATCTTCTGGAGTCGTCCGCTGTAAGGAAATGACACAAAAATTCACAAAATTTCTTACGTAACTAGTGGGATACTTGGGTACTGGAGTAGTGCTAGTTAGTGTAAGAAAAACATGAAAGTAACGAAAATTATTGTTTTTTTTCAAAAATTCTGAGAAATCACAATGGCACTTTTAGCTATGAACTGAACAACTTATTTCCGGATTCTTTTCGGAATGTGAAGTTACCTCCTAAGGATAGGATTCGCTAATGAAATTTCTGTACAAAGTTTAAGATTGTTATAGACTTGGCAGAATGGCTGAGAGCCGCACCTACTCAACTTGAATAATTATCCGTTACAATGTTGCTAGGTATGGGTGAGGCTGTCGCGTGTGAAATGCAGTGAAGTGTACTGTTGTGGAGGAAATATGGGGCTCGCAAGAGCTGTAGCGCACAATACCGTAAGCTGCGATGAATGCTGTTTGTGCCGCTCGCTGCTGACAAATAAGATAACTCTCGTTCTATCTGGATTGACCTTCGCCAATCAAACTCTCCCTACGCCTCGATGAAGTCAAAGACTCCTATTCGCCCCTAGTCTAACTATTGGCATGGTACACGGGTCAGATAACCAGTCCACCACGATGCCACTCAAAAATTTGCTCACAGGCGTTTAACTATAACTCTGTCCGTTCACACCGCTCAATAAGTGTGGTGACCAACACAGTGAACAATGCTCAATCGCAAGGACTCAATATAGAGTCGCACTCCGATTCGCGCACGCTCTCGTTACGTGTTCTCGCTCCAAGAGCAACAACAGAACGGCTCCTCACCACAGCAGACGTGAAGGGGTATATCTTTCGGTCTCTTCCATTACTCCTTCAGCTCAAGGCGTCAGGAATATAGTCTGCCAATCAGCATTGCTCTTATAAAACTGGAGAATGACGTTTCGTTTAAGGTGACCAATCCAGAAATCTGTAGCATCGGGGTTTGGCGTTTGCTGTCTCCCTGGGGCGCTCCTACTCAATGTAGCGGAATTTGCTTTTAAGCCGAACACGGGGCGTTCTCCCTTTCTCTCAGGCAAACGCTGTCTGCTCTATGGGCAGTCGCCGGCCGACGTAGATAGGTCGACTCGTCCTCTGAAGGGACCGGCTCCCTGGTTTGTGGTTTGCCTCTCCCGAACTAAAAGCTTTTGTGACCGTCGTGTCTTGAATGTGTGTGTGTACGCCAGCCTCAAGTATTTCAATCTCGGTGTGCACTTGTGATTTACTGGTTATTTGCATATCGTTTACATGAATTCATACAACATTGACTTTATCTTATCGAGTTTGGGTTCGAATGAAGCGTCATTCTAGTGAATGATTTGGCCACCCAGATCGCCCAAAATTAATCCAATCGAATATTTGTGGGCCATAACCGAGAGGTCAATTCGCTATGAAATTCTGCACCGGCAACACCTCCACAATTATTTACTGCTACAGAGGCAGCATGGCTCAATATTTCTGCAGGGGACTACCAACTACTTGTTGAGTCCATGCCACGTTGAGTTTCTTTATTACGCCTTCCGAAGGAGTTCCGACACGATATTAGGAGGTATCCCATGGCTTCTGTCGCCTCAGTGTAATAAAAGAATGAAGTTGGCACATGTAATTGTTTTGATTTTGAATTTCAAATGGTTCAAATGGCTATAAGCACTATGGGACTTAACATCTGAGGTCATCAGTACTCTAGACTTAGAACTACTTAAACCTAACTTACCTAAGGACATTACACATCTACATTTACATCTACATCTCCTCGCAGGAGAGCTTCTGTAAAGTTTGGAAGGTAGGAGACGAGATACTGGCAGAAGTAAAGCTGTGATTACCAGGCGTGAGTCGTGCTTCGGTAGCTCAGATGGTAGAGCACTTGCCCGCGAAAGGCAGAGGTCCCGAGTTCGAGTCTCGGTCGGGCACACAGTTTTAATCTGCCAGGAAGTTTCATATCAGCGCACACTCCGCTGCAGAGTGAAAATCTCGCTCTGGAAACATCCCCCAGGCTGTGGCTAAGCCATGTCTCCACAGTATCCTTTCTTTCAGGTGTGCTAGTTCTGCAAGGGTCGCAGGAGAGCTTCTGTAAAGTTTGGAAGGTAGGAGACGAGATACTGGCAGAAGTAAAGCTGTGATTACCGGGCGTGAGTCGTGCTTCGGTAGCTCAGATGGCAGAGCACTTGCCCGCGAAAGGCAAAGGTCCCGAGTTCGAGTCTCGGTCGGGCACACAGTTTTAATCTGCCAGGAAGTTTCATATCAGCGCACACTTCGCTGCAGAGTGAAAATCTCATTCTGGAAACATCCCCCAGGCTGTGGCTAAGCCATGTCTCCACAGTATCCTTTCTTTCAGGAGTGCTAGTTCTGCAAGGTTCGCAGGAGAGCTTCTGTAAAGTTTGGAAGGTAGGAGACGAGCCAGGCAGAAGTAAAGCTGTGAGTACCGGGTGTGAGTCGTGCTTCGCTAGCTCAGATGGTAGAGTACTTGCCCGCGAAAGGCAAAGGTCCCGAGTTCGAGTCTCGGTTGGGCACACAGTTTTAATCTGCCAGGTAGTTTCATATCCGCGCACACTCCGCTGCAGATTGAAAATCTCATTCAAGGGCTAGTTGTGTTTCACAAGAACTATATTTGCTGAGACCGTGCTGACTATGTGTCAATAACTCGTTTTCTTCGTGGTATTTCATAATGTTCGAATACAGAATATGTTCCAAAACACCGCTGCAAATCGGCGTTAGTGATATAGGCCTGTAATTCAGCGGATTACTCCTACTTCGCTTTTTGGGTAGTGGTGTGACTTGAGAAATTTTACAGTCTTTAGATACGGATGTTTCTGTGAACGAGTGGTTGTACATAAATGCTAAATGCTGGAGCTATTTTATCAGCATACTCTGAGAGGAACCTGACTGGTATACAATCTGGACCGGAGGCCTTGCCTTTATTAAGTGACCTAAGCTCCTTCGTTACACCGAGGATATCTAGTTCTATGTTTCTCATTTTGGCAGTTGTTGTTAATTGGAAATCAAGAATATTTACTTCGTCTTCTTTGGTGAAGGAGTTTCGGAAAACCGTGTTTAATAACTCGGCTTTAGCGGCACTGTCATCAGTGACTTCACCGTTGTTATCGCGCAGTGAAGGTATTGATTGCGTCTTGAAACTGCTGTGCTTTATGTATGACCAGAATCTCTGTCGGTTTTCTGCCAGATTTCGAGCCAGATCGCTCGGCCACAGCGGCCGGCTTTGAATTTCATCTTCCCCACTTTTTGAGAGAGGGAAAATGAAAGGTTTGTCTTTAACGTCCCGCAGACGTGTAGTTCATTAGCAACGGACCTCGCGCTCTGACTGGGGAGGAATGTAAAAAGAAATCGGCAGTGCCACTAGCGATTTAGAGAAAGCAAAGAAAATGGAAAATGCGAGTCTAGCGTTTTACCACTTATTAATATGGTTTATATTGTTGTTGTTGTTGTTGTTGTTATGGTCTTCAGTCCTGAGACTGGTTCCATGCAGCTCTCCATGCTACTCTATCCTGTGCAAGCTTCTTCATCTCCCAGTACCTACTGCAGCCTACATCCTTCTGAATCTGCTTAGTGTATTCATCTCTTGGTCTCCCCCTACGATTTTTACCCTCCACGCTGCCCTCCAGTACTAAATTGGTGATCCCTTGATGCCTCAGAACATGTCCTACCAACCGATCCCTTCTTCTAGTCAAGTTGTGGCACAAGCTCCTCTTCTCCCCAATTCTATTCAATATCTCCTCATTTGTAAAGTGATATCCCATATAATCTTCAGCATTCTTCTGTAGCACCATATTTCGAAAGCTTCTATTCTCTTCTTGTCTAAACTATTTATAGTCCATGTTTCACTTCCATACATGGCTACACTCCGTACAAATACTTTCAGAAACGACTTCCTGACACTTAAAACAATACTCGATGTTAACAAATTTCTCTTCTTCGGAAACGCTTTCCTTGCCATTGCCAGTCTACATTTTATATCGTCTCTACTTCGACCATCATCAGTTATTTTGTTCCCCAAATAGAAAAACTCCTTTACTACTTTAAGTGTCGGATTTCCTAATCTAATTCCCTCAGCATCACCCGACTTAATTTGACTACATTCCATTATCATCGTTTTGCTTTTGTTGATGTTCATCTTATACCCTCTGTCCATTCCGTTCAACTGCTCTTCCAAGTCCTTTGCTGTCTCTGACAGAATTACAATGTCATCGGCGAACCTCAAAGTTTTTATTTCTTCTCCATGGATTTTAATACCTACTCCGAATTTTTCTTTTGTTTCCTTTACTGCTTGCTCAATATACAGATCGAACAACATCGGGGAGAGGCTACAACACTGTTTCACTCCCTTCCCAACCACTGCTTCCCTTTCATGCCCCTCCACTCTTATAACTGCCATCTGCTTTCTGTACAAATTGTAAATAGCCTTTCGCTCCCTGTATTTTACCCCTGCCAACTTCAGAATTTGAAAGAGAGTATTCCAGTCAACATTGTCAAAAGTCTACAAATGCTAGAAACGTAGGTTTTCCCTTTTCTTAATCTAGCTTCTAAAATAAGTGGTATGGTCAGTATTGCCCCACGTGTTCCCATATTTCTACGGAATCCAAACTGATCTTCCCCGAGGTCGGCTTCTACCAGTTTTTCCATTCGTCTGTAAAGAATTCGCTTTAGTATTTTGCAGCCGTGACTTATTAAACTGCTAGTTGGGTAATTTTCACATGTGTCAACGCCTGCTTTCTTTGGGATTGGAATTATTATATTCTTCTTGAAGTCTAAGGGTATTTCGCCTGTCTTATACGTTTTGCTCACCAGACGGTAGAGTTTTGTCTGGAGTGGCTCTCCCAAGGCCGTCAGTAGTTCTAATGGAATGTTGTCTACTCCCGGGGCCTTATTTAGACTTAGCTCTTTCAATGCTCTATCAAACTCTTCACGCAGTATCATATCTCCCATTTCATCTTCATCTCCATCCTCTTCAATTTCTATAACATTGCCCTCAAGTACATCGCCCTTGTATAGACCCTCTATATACTCCTTCCACCTTTCTGCTTTCCCTTCCTTGCTTAGAACTGGCTATCTATCTGAGTTCTTGATATTCATACAAGTGGTTCTCTTTTCTCCAAAGGTCTCTTTAATTTTCCTGTAGGCGGTATCTATCTTATCCCTCTTAACCCTAGTGAGATAAGCCTCTACAGCCTTATATTTGTCCTCTAGCCATGCCTGCTTAGCCATTTTGCACTACCTGTCGATCTCATTTTTGAGACGTTTGTATTCCTTTTTGCCTGCTTCTTTTACTGCATTTTTATATTTTCTCCTTTCATCACTTAAATTCAATATTTCTGCTGTTACCCAAGGGTATCTACTAGCCCTCGTCTTTTTACCTATTTGGTCCTCTGATATCTTCACTATTTCATCCCTCAAAGCTACCCATTCTTCTTCAACTGTATTTCTTTCCCCCATTCCTGTCAATTGTTTCCTTATGCTCTCTCTGAAACTCTGTACAATCTCTTGTTCTTTCAGTTTATCCAGGTCCAGTCTCCTTATTATTAATATGGTTCGTATAGTGACCTCTGAAAGATTGTCAGTAGAGGTCTGGTTCACCTTGTATGTGGGATGCTGATGGTGATACTCTACCTAACTTGTTAGGTTGCGGTGACATGCTAAGCATTTGCATAAGCAAGCATGAGGTGCCTTCCATACTAATCTGCCTGCATATTGTTGCAACTGTAATGGCCAGTGGTGAATTAGTGGTTTAAATAGGACGGATAACATTTCAGTTAGACACTGGTATGTTCCGACTTGGTCAAGAGCCTATTCAGTATTCAAACCAGCCCCTGAGTGGGCACAGCATACAATGTGATTCCCGTGTAGACAAACATTGGAAGGGAGGCGGAGCGCTGAGGGGCGGCGCCATCCCAGCCGGCCTCTCCCCCCCCCCCACCCCCACCCCCACCTGGCACGCAGACCCGCCAGTGCAGACGGCGGGCGACCTGCAGTGTGTCGTAGGGCGGCGCGCGCACTCGACCCCTGCCCTTCTCCGGTGCCCTCAGCGCCGCCGCCGTCCCCGGGCTGCCCCCAGCCCCCTGCTCACGTCGCCTTCTTACTTCCTCTCCACAGGCCATTCTCACCAGCCACAGCCACCTGCTTGTGACGCTGTTTTACGGCCCCTGCGAGAGTCTTAACTGAATAACACCACGTCCAACTGCCAACGCAGGACTCTACAGTTTTGCTCTTATCTGGCTCACTCTTGTCTGCTGTCTACTGCTGTACTTGAAACGTTCATTGCGGTACATAAAACTGCCCCATAGTGCGTAAAACTCTGGACGCTAACACCGAGGACAAGAACTGTTTAGAATAGGTAACATCACATTACTAGAAAACTGACATAGTATTTTCAAATGTGTATCATTCCTTCAATTACAATGAAATTATCTCAATATGATATTATATCTATCGCAGGAGATCTTCTGCAAAGTTAGGAAGGTAGGCGACGAGGTACTGGCGGAAGTAAAACTGTGAGGACGGGGCGTGAGTCGTGCTTGGGTAGCTCAGTTGGATGCAGGAGCTGTCTGGACCCTCGCACAGAAGATTGTGGCTTTCTACCTCCGAGTACCACCACATCACATTTCTCCTACCGTGATGATATATCCCGACAAGACATACTTTCCATCGGCTAAGTGGCACGCCATCACATGGATCAGTGGCATGGCTGTCAACTACCTCTTCCGGGACGACATCGTCGTTCCGGCAGACTTTTGGACACGCCTCCAAGTACACCACCACACCCTTCTCCGACATCGACACTATCGGGCCACATTTACAGAGTATTTTCACCAACCCGCCTCAAAGCTGGAATCTCCACGAACCGTGCCAGCCAAGACTGGACGATCCCACGTTCCCCTTTAATAGCCAATGACAGAACGCATTTTTTTCTGATGGCGCGCCAAAGTCGAGCATGGCGCGAAAAGTATTCCTATTTTATTTCACTTCTCTTTTCTCCTCCTCTTCAAAGTTATTTTTTTCCCTACACATGTTTATCCTTTTCACACACAGCTCTCTATCTGCAGCCTATTTGTTTTCTTTCTCCTGTGCTGCCCCCCCCCCCCCAAAAAAACAAAAACTAAACAAACAAAAATTGGGTTGCTGCTGATGGTGAGACTGTATACTCACTTATGTTAACAAAAACAAAAACAATAAAAAACTGAAAAAACAATAAAAAAGAAGGTCTTTGCGGAAATAAGCTACCTTTTATGTTTTACGTTTTCAAAGGATATTGTGTTATTTTATGAAGAACGTCGTCTTTTATTTTCATACACAAGAGGTTTTTATTTGTTTTCTCCTTATGTGCAACTTTAAAAAAAATGTTGGTAGAGCAATTGCCATTAAAAATAAGAAATAAAAGAAAACAAAAAACAAAAAAAAGGTTGGTAGAGCACTTGCCCACGAAAGGCAAAGGTCCCGAGTTCGAGTCTCGGTCCGGCACACAGTTTTAATCTGCCAGGAAGTTCAATGTTAGCGCACACTCCGCTGCAAAGTGAAAATCTGATTCTGGAGACATATCCATTAACTTTCCGTTTTTAGTAATCTGTTTAACTATCTGAACTGCTGTTGTCTTACCACTCAATTTTCAGAAGTTATCCTCGGCTTCTTCACTTTCAAGCCTTTCACTTCAAAGCCTAAAACACAGTTACCCCAAAAATCTCGACCTGTGTCACATATTCACGTGCTTCTGTGAAATTATAAATCAATAAAAACAAAAATAGTTCAAATGGCTCTGAGCACTATGGGACTTAACTTTTGAGGTCATCAGTCCCCTAGAACTTAGAACTACTTAAACCTAATTAACCAGATGACATCACATACATCCATCCCAGAGGCAGGATTCGAACCTGCGACCGTAACGGTCGCGCGGTTCCAGACTGTAGCGCCTAGAACCGCTCGGCCATTCCGGCCGGCAATAATAACACCTACCCACATTGTAAACATACGGAAATCAAAGCAGGACCAACACAAACTCTTAGAAAAAACCATGTACGTACATTAACATATGAGTTCATAAAGGACGTATCAGTGTTCGAAGAAACTATCTACCTTCATGTGGATCCATGTATGACTAGCCCTTACGCCCAGACCGTTGAAAGTTTTATAGTGGGCGTGTGGGATATCGGGTCGTTAATACTTCATACCTGATTCCATTTAGCCGTGGTTCCACTCTTTTAATTGAGGACCTTTGTCTTTTTGTGTAGGTCCTCCTCTGCGAGAAGCTTTCTGGCGGGCCTAAAATTGAAGAAGATGTCTTACCAGATATTTCAACATATTTTAACCTCAGCTGTGCATCCATGCGGATTGGTCTAATTACTGCTTTATAATTTTGCAGATGCACCTCAAGATGAGATACAGGTGCTGAAACCAGGTTGGGATTTGCCTTTTATAAAAGAAATAATTTTTAATAATAGATGTGGATTTTGTCATTCATGACTATTTACGACAGCACAAATAAGACATTTTTGCATAATGTTTGGCACCTGGTGTCATAATGTTGTGAATGATTTGCCACACATCTGTAAGTTTATACGGAGTGGGTGAATCTGATTACCTGTTGGCAGATCTACAGAACAATATAATTTGAGTTCCGCAAAAAGTTATCCTAGAAATTAATATTTTTGCGATTTGTGCAACTGTATTGCAAGTATACTTGTACGGGTCAACAGCATTTGGTATGCGAGATAAAACCACGAAAGGCAATGAACTTAGAACAGAAAACGTAACTTGTAAAGTAGTTTTAATGAACTTAGAACAGAAAACGTAACTTGTAAAGTAGTTTTATTAGGTTTCCCTTTTTTGGTATAATATTAATAACAATGATACCAATGGAGGTACGTAATGTTAGCAAAGAATTAGCAATAGTTTTTGACATATTCCTGATGCTCTCAGTTCCAAAAATTAAATTAGAATTTTCAGCAAGGCAACAAAAGCTGAGAAAGAAAAATAATATACGAGGATTGGTTCGAATGGTTCAAATGTCTCTGAGCACTATGGGACTTAACATCTGAGGTCATCAGTCCCCTAGAACTTAGAACTACTTAAACCTAACTAACCTAAGGACATCACACACATCCATGCCCGAGGCAGGATTCGAACCTACGACCGGAGCGGCCGCGAGGTTCCAGACTGAAGCGCCTAGAACCGCTCGGCCACAGCGGCTGGCCTACGACGGTTGTCCAGAAAGTAAGTTCCGATCGGTCGTGGAATGGAAACCACAGCGAAAACCAGAAAAGTTTTATTTGCAACAATTATGTACACTTTCCACCTACTTCTCTACATAGTCGCCGTTCCATCTTCGGGTTTTGTCGTAGTGTTGTATTAACTCTCCAATATTCTCGTCATAGAAAGCAGCCGCCTGTGCTTTTGGCAAATTATCTGCACTGGTCTGCAGCTCGTTGTCTGTGGAAAAATTTTGTATTCGTAGCCAGCGGTTCTTGTGAGCAGAGATGAGACTCAGGGGGAGCCAATTACGGACTGTATTGAGGGTGATGAAACACTTCTTATCGGAAACGCTTCAGGAGCGTCTTCATTGCCCTGCAGTGCGCGGCCGAGAATTGGCATGAAGAAGGAACTGCTCGACAGTTGTGTTTGTGGGCTAAATGACACTGGCGAATTCTCTAACCATGCAACCATGCCCTCATACTTGGCGGGAGACGCTATTCCCTACGCATTTTTACGTGCTCACTGTTCACTCAAAACTGAAAAGAGCGACGCGACACGATCGACGGGGATACTAGAGACACTGCCCAACACATCTGTGCAAAGCTTTACCGGATTTTCTCAGTGGCTTCCATTTCGCGACCAAACGGAGCTTCCTGGACAACCCTCGTACCTAAAAAACCATGAAGCCATTAAATCATTCCAAAACAGCAAATCTTTTGGCGTAGGCTGAAGTTCAGCAGTATTATTGACATGTTCAGACCCGAACATTATAAGAAATTGACATGTTCAGACCCGAACATTATAAGAAATCTGCACTCACTTTTTGAGGACCTGTAGAAAACAGGAAATGTTAAAAACAGTTAATCTGTCCATTGCGTTTAGAGGGAGACAGACGATATATTAACAACTACAGAGCAATCCCATTTCTACCAGTGACATGAAAAATGTGTTAAAAATCCTCAAACCAGAGCTGAATAAATTTTAGGCATACAACTAGGAAAATATCAGGGTGTTTACTGAAAGAGAAAATTTTGTGCAGAACAGATGTATTACTTAAAAGTAGTGTTTTCACAGTATGGTAGTGAATAAACATATAAAAGTATCATTTATCGATTTCAAAAAAACACTTGATTCAGCGGACAGAGAAGTAATAGAAAAATCTAATATAGTATTCGGTATTAAAATTAGCAATTATGACTATGATAAATATGAGATGAAAAGTGAGTTTTATGAGGCAGGTCTCTCAGTTATTCGAAATGAGGTCTGTTTTAAGGCAAAAAGATGGCATATTGCCTTTATTGCTTTGTTTCGTGTCAGAGAAATTTTTAAAATTGTGGAATATAGCTCTAAACCACGCGACATTTGCGCAGTTATTCCAAGAATATAATTAATTTAGACTGCCTCGGTTTCGCAAACGATTTCGCATTACTTTTCCTTAGCCTCGCAGAAGAGGTTATAGAAATGAATATACTGGAAAGTACAGCCAATAGAACTAGTCTCCGAATTTCAGTTGAAAAAAATTCGTGTAATGAAAAATGCATATAAAAGAACGTAGAAACACAAACAGGTTAAGCAAACAAAAACTAGGAAGGTTTGCAATAGTTGTAAAAATTAGTGACATATAAACATTATATGGTTTAACTAAAACTATCTACAACAATAAAAGGGTTCATAGAAATACAAAACTAAAGCTCTAAGGCCAGAAAAACCAGAAAATTTATGTGCATGTGAATGCTTAGCAATAAACTGTAATTTGTTCAGAATATATATAATTGAGAAAGGATTATTACAAAATTAATGGGTGCAATACAAACAACAGGTTGTCGAAAAACGAGAATAATGTAATCTACCAAGATATACGGAATAATCGGAAATAATATCAAACTGAAATTAATCTTGTTTGGGCACCTGAGGAAAGGCTGCGAAAACTAGTGTCCTGTACACCTGAAAAAGAAGACAACAATAGCCTGAATCACAGAAAGATGAAACGTACTAGAAAGAAGCTTTATCAAAAAATCGTGTAGCATAGAAAGAACTTATTTTATAAATAAAATACTGAATTGACAAGGCTTTCAAGGCAGAAATAAATAAGAAATGAAGAATAACATGACAGAAGAAAGGAATAAATAACATGGGAAGATGATGGAGTACCGGAATATGGGTCATCACTAAGAAAGCAGTCAAAGATGTTACATGATCCCAATCGGTCAACACGAAGATAAAAAAAAAAAAGAGTTAGAGGTAGGAATAACACAACTCTGACTGCCCACATTGGGACGTGTTAGGGCAGCGTTTCCATAGCGGACGTTTAATTCAGTTGCTGTTTCGAAGTTGCTTAAGACGCGCACGTTCGCAGTACTAGACCAGTTACTCATATTCCATATAAAAAGTTGGATTTATAAAATTTGTGCACCTAGCAAATACACTGCTCAACAAATGTTTGGAATATAATCGTAAAATGTAGTCTACGATACTAGAGGTCCAACTGATCTACGCATTTCTTGCATTATCCAGTCGGAGCCCATACATTGGACAGCGTTTACTAATGTCATGCTGCGTGGCCGTTTCCGCAGTTTCATTCAGTTTGCGTTCGACCCTGCAGTAACATGCCGTGTAGAGGCATACAACATTCTGATAGAGTCAAGATAGTGGCATTACTTTCAGCAGGTCATCACAGCAAGATGTTGCCCATCAGTTACATATTATTCAAAGCAGTGGGTCTAAGGTGTAGAGAAAGTGTAGAGAGACGGGAAATGTGAACAACAGACACTGCAGTGGTCGTCCTCTGATGACAACATCAATGCAGGATCGTTTCCTCCAATTGTCTGCTAGCAAGCGCCCAACTCAACTGCCAGAAACATTGGAAATGACTTCTACCGGGCCACAGGGATACGTATCTCGGACCAAACAGTGCGCAGAAGATTGCATCAGGGTAGCCTTCATTCCAGCAGACCAATGAGAAATTTTGCAGTAAAACAACGTAACCGACGGCAGTCGAATGACCTATGCTCTTGCACAGCAACATTGGATCGTTGCAGAATGGAGCTATGTCACGTTTGCTGACGAGACAAGGATTGGTTTGCGACTGGACACTAGACGTGTTAGGGTTTGTAAAAGAGCTAGACGACACCAGGAACTTGGATACGTTCAGGAATTCCATGTGTTTGCAGGTGTAGTGTAATGTCCTGGGCGGCAATGATGATGAGATGATGGACCCCTATAATTCTCATGTATGACAGTTTGATTGGTCGCCGATAACCCCAAGAGCTCCTACAAACGATTGTAAAGCTCTGCAGACGTGAAATCGGAGACAACTTCATCCTAGTCGATGATAAAGCAAGACCGCACCGTACTCCAGCAGTGTTTTGTTATCTTCAAAGATGCGACATCAACCGAATGCATTGGCCAGCACTGTTCCCATACTGTATCTAGTCATCACCCTTAAGGATACACACGACTTTCCGACAAACACTGTGGGCTCTAGACATTCAGAGTTCCACTTAAGTACTAGTTCTTGAATCTCTTGGATAGATTTCGCTTAATTTTGACTCTCTTATGCCTTCACATGATATCCTGTAAACCATGTATTAAGAGCTTTCTCCTCCAAATGCGAAAATATTTTGTTGACTCTTCATGCATGGGGAGAAATGACCATCGTAATAAAATAAGAGAAATCAGAACACACAGAAAAATGTAGGTGTTCGTTTTTCCCAGGTGCTATTCCAGAATTATCCTCCAAGAGGAGTGTTCATCGAACACAGGAGTATCTTCAGGAGTGCTTCATGGAAGTATGATAGGGGCCGTTGTGGCCGAGCGGCTCTAGGCGCTTCAGTCGGGAACCACGCGACTGCTACGCTCGTAGGTTCGAATCCTGCCTTGGGCATGGATGTGTGTGGTAGTTCTTAGGTTAGTTAGGTTTAAGTAGTTCTAAGTTTAGGGTACTGATGACCTCAGATGTTAAGTCCTATAGTGCTCAGAGCCATTTGAACCAAGTGTGATAGGACCGGGTGAGCAGTAATCTGCGGCTTTTTTCAGATGTCGTCGTGGCGCATCAGTTGTCATCACTGAGTGATTGTAGGGGGATACAGGATAACGTAGAGAAAATTTGTTGGTGTGGTGAATGGCAGTTTGCTCTAAATGTAGAAAAATGTTAGTGAAGGTAAGCAGGAAAGGCAAGCCTCTAATGTTCGAATACAGCATTAGTAAGGTGCTGCTTGAGACTGTCTTCTATTAGATATCTAGGCGTAACGGTGCAAAGTAATACGAAAAGGAACTACTACGTAAGCACAGTAGTTGGGGAGAGGAATGGTCGACTTCGGTTGATTGGAAGAATTTTGAGAAAGTGAAACTCATTCATAAAGGATATCGCGTATAGAACCGAAACGTGATCCATTCTTGATTACTGCTCGAGTGTTTGGCTCTCTCGTATCAGATCGAATTAAAGGAAGACATCGAAGAGATTCATAGGCGGACTGCTAGATTTGTTATCGGTAATTCTGATCAACAGGCAAGTATTACGGAGATGCTACTTGAGCTCAAATGGGAATCCGCCGTGGGGGGAAAACGACGTTCTTTCCGCGGTAAACTATTGAGAAAATTTAGAGAAGCGGCATCTGCAGCTGACTGCAGAACTATTTTACTGCCGCTAACGTACATTTCGCGTAACGACCGAGAAGAAAAGATAAATTAGAGCTTGTGTGGAGGCATATAGACAGTCCCTATCCCCTCGGTCTACTTGCAAGTGGAACAGGAAAGGAAATAGCAGTAGCTGTAGAAGGTACCCTCCGCAATGCACCATATGGTGGCTTGTTGAGTATGTACCGGGTGATCAAAAAGTCAGCATAAATTTGAAAACTGAATAAATCACGGGATAATGTAGATAGAGAGGTACAAATTGACACACATGCTTGGAATGACATGGGGTTTTATTAGAACCAAAAAAATACAAAAGTTCTAAAAATGTCCGACGGATAACACTCCATCTGATCAGAATAGCAATAATTAGCATAACAAAGTAAGACAAAGCAAAGATGATGTTCTTTACAGGTAATGCTCAATATGTCCACCATCATTCCTCAACAATGCTGTAGTCGAGGAATAATGTTGTGAACAGCACTGTAAAGCATGTCCAGAGTTATGGTGAGGCACTGGCGTCGGATGTTGTCTTTCAGCATCCCTAGAGATGTTGGTCGATCACGATACATTTGCGACTTCAGGTAACCCCAAAGCCAATAATCGCACGGACTGAGGTCTGGGGACCTGGGAGGCCAATCATGACGAAAGTGGCGGCTGAGCACACGATCATCACCAAACGACGCGCACAAGAGATCTTTCACGCATCTAGCAATATGGGATGGTTTTAATAAAACCCCATGTCATTCCAAGCATGTGTGTCAATTTTTAGCTCTCTATCTACATTATTCTGTGGTTTATTAAGTTTTCAAATGTATACTGACTTTTTGATCACCCGGTATGTAGATGCAGATGTAGATTAGAAAGTAGTACTGTACTGGAGCTGAACAGCGACACATTCAGCTCCAGTACAGTAATACGTTCTAATATAACTATGGTCGTCTGCCTCCTAAGATTTTGTGTCTCAGTTGTTCTGTAGGTGTAGGTATTCATAGTCTGTGATTGCCTAGCTCTGCCACCTAGAACTAAATCACTACGAACATTCCATCTGACGTATTACAAACACATCCCAAATGTCTACTAAAAAAAAAAAAATGCTGTTCATCATTCTGTATTTATTCCTTCCATTTATCGGATATGCTCATGTTGTACGTTTATTATTGTGAGAACGACAGTACCGCCTTACTACTGCACGGTAACTGGCATGTGAGTTCGCAGAATCCACTAGATGTGTTGTTTGGAGGCAAGCGGCGTGCAGAAGGCTTCGGCAGAGTGGCCTTTGCTGTCGGAGACCTGCTGTATGCCTACATCTGACGCGTCTTCACAGAAGAGAACGACTAGAGTGGAGTCGTTAACATGCCACATGCACGGTCGACCAGTTGGCTAATGTTACTTTCACATATGAGTCCCGATTTAGTCTGGAGAGTGATTATGGATGAATTCGCATCTAGAGGGAACGTGGAACACGATTTCGGGCCCCAAACATTGTGGGATCCCTAATGGGTGGGCAGGGACTTTGTTTACCATTCGAACCCTTCTTCAGCTGCACATATACGATGCAACAAGCACTGCCAACAACTCGATATAAGTAAAAATGATATAAAAATGAAAGTAAGTTTATGCAGTAGCATAGCAAAACTTATAAAGCAGAAAACCAAAAAACTAATGACTTAAAACCGAAATAAGGCAGTTACATAAGAAGAAGAATTTGCCGAACAGATAGCTACTCAGCGTGGAGACAGAAGCAGCAAACAACGTGGTACCTTCTATTTATGAAAGCTTTAAAAGAACCTCCAAGACACAGTCGGGAAGGTTTCCTTGACTATTTGCAGCACACTTAACAAGACACTAAAACCTTGATATCCAAACAAAATAACTGTGCAACATTTAATAACTGACAAAAACATACACATTTTATAGCAGAGTGGTGAACAAAACAGACATACAACTTGACCAAGGAGAAAATAAACAGCTCCAAACACAGAAAAATACAACTAAACTCAAAAACCATATATTAAAACAGATAATAGTTGCAACTAAAATGCAGCAGCTGCTGCAAAATTAAATTCAAATACAAAAGCAGCAACAGGTCACAAAGTAAGCAAGCTTCTTGAGAAATAGGTGAAGAAAGATAAATTTAAATCTGAATATATAATAAAATCCATAAATTATAAACTGAATAACAACCAATCCATAGTAATAAAGTCAGACAAAAGCAGTTCATTAGTCGTGATAAAAGGACTACATTCTTTGATGCTAATAGTATTCAACACATCGAAAAATACCCAACGAAACAATTTCAAAGCAAAATTAAGGGGCAAATAAAAAACACACCTCACCTATTGATAAAAACTGAAAAGAAATATCTTACAAGCATTAATACAAAGTCACGACGTCTAAGACCACAACCAAAAAAAGATACACAAAGAAGGTAATCCAATGAATCCTATGGTGAACACTATAAACAGCCCAGCATACAAACTTTCACGCAAACTGAATAACGTCTGATGAAAACTATACATATGAAGCAACATATTCAATAAAGAATAGCATGACACTAACTGAAGAAGTAAAAGGCAAGAAACTCCCCAAAGATGCTCAATTTTTATCACTTGACATTTCCAAACTTTACTCAAACCATACAAGAAGCTGTAACATTAAACCAAAGGAACCGTATCAAACACAAGAGATTGTTGAATTTATTTAACTCCTCCAGCTAGCTCGAAGTTATAGCTACTTTACTTTTAATGACATCCTTTATAAGCAACCAGATTGCCTACCAATGGGATCATGTATACGAGGTACCATGGCTGACAGAAACATCTATCACTTGGAACAAAAGTTAGTTTGCAGCCAAGAACCCTGCCTAAATAAAAGTCAGCTTTATAGAAGAAATATAGATGACACACTGCTGTTAGTGAATACAGATGTCAAACATATAACAGACAGTCTTAATTGCTTGAATAACCTATATAGGAAAATTACATTTACAGTGGAACATGAATAAAACAAAATTATCAACTACCTGGATCTAAATATTATAAGAGACAAAAATACATGCACAGTCAGAATTTAGAAGAAAGTACAATAATCGATACCACAATCGCTGCAGTCTCATGTCACCCATTATCCGTAAGCAGGAAGCATACAGATCAGTCCTACACAGGGCAAATAAAGTATGTATGAACCAAGAAAATGTCCAACAAGAAATAAAGATAGTGAAACAGATTGTAGTTGCTAATTATTATACTACTTCCATGTTTGACACAGTCATAGACAAACTGAAGAAAGACTCAAACACCAAGTGCACCACAGAAGACAAAGAGAAAAAGAAATGTATATCTCGCATCCCCTACATTGGCAATACATCACAGAAGATTGCAAATATATTCAAAAATCACAAAGTAAAATTTGGATTTTCTATACTGAATAAACAACGACAAAAACTAATATATAATATATAGTGTAATCATAGCCCATATTCAGACTCTGAAATATACAAAGTAACATGCTAGGAATGCTCCATGTTCTACCTAGGATAAATAGGCAAAAATTTCAACACACTAAAGCCTATATACACAACCCATTAGCTACACACACACACATATAATACAGAACACGCATTAAAAAAAAAGAAAGAGAAAAATGTGAAGGTAATCCACAGACTATAAAAAGGGTAAAAAAAGGATTTGTTAGAAGAACTGGAGATATATTCACATTACAGAAAACATGAAGACAAAATTGCAAACGAAAAGCTTGAAAGTGAATCGATGAATTTTTTTCAGATGCTTCGACGTTAAACTAAAATAGGCACCATTGTAAAATAGATTAAGCAAATTATAATCCAATTTGTTAAGATAAATACGTTCTGTACAAAGATCTGTGGAAGATCTGTAACATTATCTGTCAACTATGTCTGAAAACATCTTTGTAACTATTCGTTTATAAGTTATTCTCAATGTATAATCTACACGAAAAGTTGTTTCTAATGTTTAACATGTGTGAGACTTTGCACAAACGGGCCATAAGAAAAGTGGAATTACAAGTTCTTCTACCGTTTGTGGAAATTGCTACACCAAGAAGAAAACGCATGAATTCAATTTATTTAATACCACAGGTTAGGTACATGACAAGTAACAAATGATTACCTTTTCACATCTGTACAAGTCCTTTGAGCCCTACTATTCAGTATGTCGTGTGGCCACCTTGCGCTGCAATTCAGCTGCTATGCGCCGTTGCAGTGAATCAATAAGGTTCTGAATACGTTCCTGGGGGATTTCCCTCCACGCAGTTTGTATCCGAGCCCAGAAATCCGTGACGCCAGTTACTGGAGGACCGTGACGCACCAGGTGCCGACCAACCATACCCCAGACATGTTCGATGGGCGACATGTCTGGCGAACATGCAGTAGTAGTAGTAGTAGTAGAGGGGTTTATCGGCGCACGCCAGCAAGGTCTTCAGCGCCCGTTCAGTATCATAGTGAGACGGGTGTCAAGAAAAAAACTCAGAACATTTACATAAAACGGAACCAAAAACACGGGGAACAATCATTGGAAAATATGTGCTCACCCACACCGAAGCGTGGGATGAAGCAGGGCGTCAGCAGTAAAACATGGACAACACAGGAAGAAAAAGGGAGAGGGAGCTAAAACAATGTAGCAGATGGAAGTGGCTGGCTGACCGCAAGGAAAAACTGGGAGGAGTCAGCCACTCTGCAATACACTAAATCCTCCAGCCTAAAAGTTTAGGCCAGAGTCCAGACACATCACAAAACTTAAAAACCCTAGACACACACGTCTCAACGTTAGCTAAAACACAAGCCAGATCCCCATAAACTTGTGCTTCTGCCCTTGCATCACGGTATAAAATGCAGTCTGTTAAAATGTGTCGGACAGAGATGTGCACAGCACAAAACGGAGGATCCTCCCGCCGTAATAAATAGCTATGCGTCAGAGGACAGTGCCCGATCCGAACACGTGTGAGGGCCACCTCTTCCCGCCTGAGCAGCCGGCAGGAGGAACGCCACGGCCGAGTGGTTGACTTTACCGACCGCAGTTTATTGGCCGTCACCGCCAGCCATTCGTCCTCCCACAACTCCATGCACTTCCTGTGGAGTGCAGCGATGACTGACTGCAAGGGGATAGGACACTGGACCACATCCTGCTCTCTGCAGGCCCGATCAGCCTGTTCATTGCCCCATATGCCGACATGACCAGGCACCCACCAGAAGGATACCTCTTTACCCCGCCGTTGGAGCAAGTACAGTTGGTCATGTATCAGCTGGACCATCTCCTCAGTCGGGTATAGGTTCTGCAGTGATTGTAAGGCACTAAGAGAATCGGAGCAGAGAAGAAATCGATCGCCCCGAACACGATGCATCAGCTCCAGTGCCTTCAGGATCGCGTGGAGCTCCGCGGCGAAAACGGTATATTCAGCAGGGAGGCGAATCCGGGTAACATGGTCAGGGAACACCACAGAACAGCCAAGGAAAGTCTCCTGTTTGGAGCCATCAGTATAAACAACAGCGAACGTGCAGGCCAGGGAAGCAATGGTACCCGTCGCTCTTCGAAGAAGGCCTGTACATTCATCGCAATAAGTGGCCGAGCATTGTCCTGTTGAAATGTGGCCTGTGGAGACGCCTGAAGCAGGGAGAGTACCTCAGGCTCCACAACCTCCGTTAGGTACCGGTTGCTGTGCAAAGTGCACTAAATAAGTGCGATGCAAGATTGGTTGTTGTAACCAATGACGCCCAAAAGAATCACACCTGGTGTTTGTCCGATATGTCGCTCCATAATGCAGCCCTCCAGGTTGCGCTCACCATGGTACCGACGAACACGTATGCCTCCATCACTGTAGCACACGCTGAAGCGGGACTCATCCGGAAAGATTACATGTTGCCACTCAGCACCCCAGTGACGGTGTTCACGTGCCCATTGCAGTCGGAGGAACTTGGCGTTTCTGGACAATGGTAGCCGACGTAATGGCATGCGTGCAACCTGTCCAACCTGCAGCAGACGGCGACGAACCGTCGATGCAGACAAGTTGACACCTGTTGCGGTGCTCCAGCGACGAGCCAGCACTGTGGATGACGCTGTACGGTCCGTAATGGCCATGCGGACAAGATGACGGTCAATCCCGTGCTGTGGTCGTGTTCCGTGGTCCAGTTCCCACTCGTCGCTGCGTACGACCTTCCTCTATCCACAGCTTCCACACACGCATCACTGCCGTAGCAGCATGCACTGGGCGAGCCGAAATGTCACGTTATGACAACGCCGTTTCGCGGAGACCGATCATTCAGCCCCGTTAGAACTCGCTCACATGCCGATATGGCTCCCTTTGACGTCGTCGGGGCATACTGGCACTCACTGTATTGTTTCCACCTTGTGTGACAGCTCTGCGCCGACTACACTGGGCACAACACCGACCCTGTCGGACCGACGCGAGAGGGCTCTGCTCGGCCTACATGTACCCCCTCTCGTGCTATTCGGGTAATTCCTTCACGGTGTTGCACTTTTTACAAACGGCAATATACACATTAAAGTAGATAACTAACCAAAATTGCGCATTCTTTATATATTCCAGTAAAGTCAACAAAAGAAAGCAGAACCTCACATATCGAGAACAATTCGTAAGGAAAAAAAAACGCACTTGAAAGTGGGAACCATTTCCCGAAACGCGTCGTGTAAAATATAAGCAAAAGAAAATCGTGACTGGTAGTATAAAGTTACTTATAAACAACACACTGTTTCCACAGTCTCGTGCTTTCAAAAACCATTTACAATGGATAAAATCAGACTTTCAGGCTTTTTATGTACGGCACTTTGGGATAGCACGTGGGAAAAGCTACTACACGAATCTCTGATTTTATGACGCTGGTGATTTCTCTCTATGCAGGGGAAGTCTACAAAACATATTCGCATTCCCAGAAGTATGTTGGTGACTGAATTTTCGAGGAAAGTTCTAGCCGCAACGAAAAGCACTTTTCATTTAACGACTCCCATACGAACTTTTGTATCATATCGGTGACATTTTCCTCTCTATTTCGCGATGATGCAAAACGAGCTGCTTCTGTTTAAAGTTTTTCGAAGTCCTCCCATATTGTAAGAATCTCATATTTTACTCGACGGCTTTCCGCCACTTACTACGTAATGTGGCCTCTGTGACAGAAAATCACAAATCCAGTCGCACAACTAAGGCATGCAGTTCACAGAAGAAAGTTGGAGATTGAAATTTCGAGGAAAGTTCTCGCAGCAACGAAAAGCGCTTTTCATTTAATGACTTCCATACGAACTTACGTGTCATGCAGTTTGATCTAAATTCATTTTTGAGGACCAGTGACAAAAGCATTCTGGAAAACTGGAAACATGGGATTCGTTTGAGATCCGACAGCGGCGCTTATGCCACATCACTGCCCACGTTTATTACATTATGCAGCTACGTTCTAATGAACGGTGTAGGAAGATTTTGGCACGTGTGGCTAGCGAGTAGATGGGATGAAAAGGCAGACTCATCGAACGACGCACCTAATGGTCACATAGCGTGAGAACGTCCGGGCGACCAAAATCCCTATCGTACTGGAGGAGAGAGAGAGACAATGGGGATTCATCCACCACGCTGGGTGCCAAAAACGAATGTTTTGTTATTTACTTTTACAGTTTAGATACTGATATACTGCTCCAGCCGTGCTGATGACGTTACTTGTCCTGAGAAATTGTTAATAATACTTTCAGTATTACTCAATTCATCAGGAAATACTGATTACAGATTTTAATTACTGTCAGTGATTGAAAGGAAGACCCAATCACAAGTGCGCTGTGAGAGGACAGGCGCCAAACTTCTAAGATGGTTCACTACTGGTCTACGACCGGTTTTCAAGAGTGTAATACAATATATGAATCCAAATATTAAATCTGTTCTCATGTAAAAGTGGAACAATTTTTTTCAGAAATCCCCTCGGATAACGTACCTATGCGAAGTTGTAATATTAATTCAAGCCTGTTTACATTCGGTTTTTGAGGTGGCAACACTCAAACTAGTTGAAACGTCCCCTTTGATCAATTATACATGACTGTCCTGAAACTGACACACAATATTTTTAGCGCAACGCAATCTGACTTTCAATAATCCCTACAAAAGAATGGCCCTGACTAACATTAACCTATACCTTTCACAAACCACTTACCTCGCCAAAAATCTTCGTTACTCGCACTGCTGCAATACAGCGAGCGCCACTACTGCCAGCTAAATAAAAGATTCAAACTACTGAAGGCACTAACTACTGATAGGCATAGTTAGCAAATGAAAGATTTTTATAGAGGACAAATGATGTATTTACCTTAATAGTCATAATATATATAGCAGTTCATGACATCCAGTCTTACAAATTTCAAAACTCCGCCATCTCTCTCCCCACATCCACCACTGCTGGCGGCTCACCTCCAACTGCACAACGCTACGCGCTGTTCACATCCAGCTCCCAACACTACAATGGCTGACAACAATGCAAACTAGCCACAGACTGCACACAGCACAGCCAGTGATTTTCATACAGAGCGCTACGTAACGTTGCCAATAAGAAAACATAAATAGCCTACTTACATAGTGTGTGAAATGCAAATTCGTGTAAAGATGGAATTAATTATTAAAGTTGTCTCGGAAAACATACTTATTTGTGCCATCTCATGTGATTCTAAGATCGTGTGAAGCATTTTTTGTGACTCTTGCGGTGCTCGGGAACTAATGGTTAATGACCGCGAATCTTGTTATGAATATTAATGATAGAATGGCTCTAGAACTAGTTTTACTAATTTTGTATGTAATGAAATAAAATAAAATTAGTTGGCATTCTAACATTTTACGATTCTTGTCATGCTCTGTATTTAAATCTATCCACTTGTCACATTATTATGCACTATTTATTACACAAGCGTCTGAACACGCTACCGACGTAGAAGAAGCCAAACGGGACAACAGCTACGAGACATGTTTAAGAAGACGTGCGGTAAGATAATTGCCTACAGTTGTGCTAAAGGAAGTGATCGCAGATATTTCTTGCTGAAATCCACCGTGTTAGTTAATCCCGGCGCATCATTAAGGTCGGAAGTTTCATTTTGCTGTAACCCACTACGTAGCTTACGGGGGTCAAATCCGCGTTTACTGTGAGACTACGTTTTACTACCGACCCAAACATTCGTTACGCCTCGCATCCCTTGTGTGGGGAAAAATACATTTAAACAGCGGTTGATTTTAATAGCGCGCATTAAAACCTCATAATATTCGTTACAATTGGCATCCCTTGCGGGGCAAAATGGCCAGCAGGCAGTGTGTAATCGATGTGACAGTAACTGTTCTGGGACAATAAACTTGCTGAATGGAATTCATTCGTGTACTTTTAAAGACAGTGATTAACTGAAATGGGAGAAATTTTGAACAGTGCCTATTTGAAAAGCACTGTGAATTTTAATTTTTTTGTGGATTAGGACATTGCGTACAGTGATGTGAAGATTCCTGTGTGCCTATGGAAAAGTCTTTATATTACTTGTCACACACGATGGATGTCAGGGGAGAACATTGGTTTTGAACAGCGGATGTAAAACAGATTTTATGAGCTATGAATGGATGGTTATTGCCATCGTCCTAATCTGATGGCGACGTGTGTACTTCAAGTGGAGCTGGGCGGCCGACTAGTGTGGCCGAGCGGTTCTAGGCGCTTCAGTCTGGAACCGCGCGACCACTACGGTCGCAGGTTCGAATCCTGCCTCGGGCATGGATTTATGTGATAGGTTAATTAGATTTAAGTAGTTATAAGTTCTAGGGGACTGATGACCTCATATGTTAAGTACCATAGTGCTCAGAGCCATCTGAACCATTTTTGGAGCTGGGCAAGTGCAGGCAATGTAGTAAGACAGGCGTGCTTGAGTTCGAGTAAGGTGGCGACGGAGAGCCAGTACCGGCGACTGGAGGCGATGAGGCAGGCACAAGCTAATCATCGGCGTCGTCTACAAGTTGATGGCTTCGGCGGCTCCTAGAGGGCCGTGAGCAATACATCAAATGCGAAGTTCTGCGTGCTACCGGCGACTAAAGATAGGTGCCGGCGGTTGGCAGCTCCACGCGCGCGGTGGGCATCGTGACAGCTTCGAGACGGCAACTTACTTTGCTGTAGTTAATGTAAGTCTTTTGTATCCCGCCTGGAAGGCGGCGCGTGGGTCTGCTCCTGAGATCTGCAAAATAGGCCGAATGAAGGAAGCGAGTAGGAGCAGGTGAAGTAAAGCACTTCGGTACTGCAAGTAAAGTTAAAGCACCTTTACTGGTGTATAAACATATTCAAACACATGACTTAACTTTTGGTGAAGATGAGCACGTATGTGCGAAGCCGTTCATGTATCAAAGCTAACAATTACTAGAAGCTACAAAGGCAAAGTACCGGGTGATCAAAAAGTCAGTATAAATTTGAAAACTTAATAAACCACGGAATAATGTAGATAGAGAGGTAAAAATTGACACACATGCTTGGAATGACATGAGGTTTTACCAGAACAAAAAAAAAAAAACAAAGTTCAGAAAATGTCCGACAGATGGCGCTGGACAGCAAAACGTCAGGAGCTGTAATGAGAGAGAGAATCAGATGCGCCAGCAGTCGGAGCATGTTGACGTTACCTGAAAAGGCGCTTTTAGTGAAGCTGTATTATCAGAATGAGGAATGTGCTAGTTCAGCCTTACGATCCTATCGCCATAGGAAGGGGATTCGAACGGGTAAAGGTCCGTTGACAAATGCAGCTGTGGCGAGAATGATTTCGAAGTTCGAAGCCACGGGTTATTTAGACGATAGACCCCGTAGTGGCCGACCGAGCACAAGACGTAATGCTGCTGAGACAGTTCAGGAAGAAATGGAGACTGTAGCGGGTTCGTCTTTGCACGGGGAAGTCAGCGCTCGTGCAGTCGCACGTCGCATCGGCATTCCATACACTACTGTTTGGTTGGCACTGAGGCGTATCCTCCGATGCTATCCGTACAAAATCCAGCGGCATCATGAACTGTTACCTGGCGACTTAGTGAAGCGGAGGGCGTTTGCGGTGTGGGCGTTTCAAAAGATGGCGGAAGATGACAATTGGTTGAGTAACATGTTGTGGACCGGGGAAGCTCATTTCACGTTCCAAGGGTCTGTCAACGCCCACAACTGCAGAATTTGGGCTACCGAAAATCCTAGAACTGTCGTGGAAACTACATTGCACGACGAGAAAGTCACGATATGGGTTGGATTTACCACATTTACCGTTATCGGGCCTTTTTTCTTCGAGGAACTGCGTGATTCTGGTTTTGTAACTGCTACCGTGACGGGTGAGAGGTACGCCGATATGTTACAAAATCGCATCATCCACAGCCTGGCTGATAAACACCTGCTGGAACGTACGAGGTTTATGCAACATGGCGCTCCACCCCATATTGCTAGACGCGTGGAAGATCTCTTTGCGCGCGTCGTTTGGTGTTGATGGTGTGCTCAGCCGCCACTTTCGTCATGCTTGGCCTCCCAGGTCCACAGACCTCAGTCCGTGCGATTATTGGCTCTGGGGTTACCTGAACTCGCAAATGTATCGTGATCGACCGACATCTCTAGGGATGCTGAAAGACAACATCCGACGCCAATGCTTCACCATAAGTCCGGACATGCTTTACAGTAGTGTTCACAACATTATTCCTCGACTACAGCTATTGTTGAGGAATGATGGTGGACATATTGAGCATTTCCTGTAAAAAACATCATCTTTGCTTTGTCTTACTTTGTTATGCTAATTATTGCTATTCTGATCAGACGAAGCGCCGCCATCTGTCGGACATTTTTTGAACTTTTGTTTTTTTTCGTTCTAATAAAACCCCATGCCATTCCAAGCATGTGTGTCAATTTGTACCTCTCTATCTACATTATTCCGTGATTTATTGAGTTTTCAAATTTATACTGACCTTTTGATCACCCGGTATATAATGGCTAGCCCCCATACAAGTAGAAGCTAAGTTGCTAGGTCGTCTGCTCTTGATCAACTGGGCAGAAAGCAGAGCTGCGCTCGTTGACCGTCGGCTAGAGGGCACTGTGGTCGGCGTAGATCGTCCGCTCTCGTAGTGCCAACCTACGAGCGTGCACCTACGCTGTGGCATCGGAACTAACGATACCACAGTACGTTGTATTTACAATATTATCAAAGAATGGAAGTTATGTTGTAATTTCAGGGGATTTCGTCCTGCAACTGTAAAATTTTTATATTACTTGTTTTGTGAATGATTCATGACATGAGATAGATCCTAGTAATGACAGCATGGGTGATGCGATCACCACTCTAGCATATGCTGCTTGTGGTGTTACCGCCAGACACCACACTTGCTAGGTGGTAGCCTTTAAATCGGCCGCGGTCCCTAAAGGCTGCGTTCACACTGCCGGCCGGGCCGAGCCGAGCCTGGCCGGGCCGCCGCCCGCTTCGATATCAAACACATGGATTTGAATTGCGGTGTTCACACTGGCGGCCGGGCCGCGCCGACACGGCGTGAGTGTCCCGGAGCCGAGCCGGCGACTTCCCGAGTGTTTAATACTGCCGGCGCGAGCCGACCGCAGGCGCGAGCCTGTGGAGCAGCTCTACAGCTTCTGCAGTACACGCATCACACGTCTCCCTTCTGCTTTCTTCACAAGTGTGACTACACACGTCTTTTATTTTAAGTTGTTACCTCACATTTCACAATCAGTGAGGAAAAATTACGTTTATTATGATGATACATGCGAAATTACTTTTATTTCGTTTATTTAATCTACCGTATTTACATGCAGTTACAACAATAGCTTGCCAGCGATCGCGGCATTGCCGCCACTGAATAGTTCGCATTTACTTGTAAACGGAGACACATATGAGTGTCACTGAGGGACGTAAATGTGTCCCTACCAGATGATAATGCATTGTAAAGTCATGCTGTGGCACTTCCTTATCAGTGGAAATAGAACCACTGAGTCAAAGGGCATTATCTCAAAACTCTTCGCCTATCAATCTATCTTACAAGGTAATGAAAAGAATTCTGTGAGGTCATCAGTGGCTCCACATGATGAACCATCACCACTGCCAAGCGCTGCATCATGAAGAAAAAAGAAGAAAAAAGTTACAAAATTCTGAAGGAGTATTTCTGCGATTCTTCGTTGAAGGCAGAGCAAGACATTACCCAAAATGACGAAGCTAATTACTTCCTAATGATTCTCAGGAGTCCCATAAACTCTCTTTCCCTCAGAGGTAAGGGTAAGCGTTTGTGAAATTTAAAATACAAAAGCATGACTACAATTAACTGGAGGTAGTGAATGCTGTACAAAGTTCTACTGTGAGACAAAAAGTGTGTACTAACGAATCTTACCTTATTGTTATACACAATTTTTCTTCTGCTGTTATACTTCTGCGAAAATTTGTGTTCTGTTTAGAAATTTTGTCTTGAATGTTCTGCAGCACATACTGAAATGTATTATGATTCGTTCTGTAATTTGAACAAAATTTTTTAAGGATAGTTTTTAAGTTCTTCATATAAAGAAAAAAACTCTCCTAAATGTCTGTCGCTATTCATGGGATGAATCCATAACCTCCTAGTTCGTCTGTACTTCAAAACTCGAGAGTTACTGCAGAGTGAAAACAATACCAATAAAAGAGTGAAGACATTGTTCTACACGACAGCACAGACCAGCTAAAGGCGAGCAACTGTTGACTGCAGCTGTGTTTTCTACTGACTTGCTTGTCAGCTGTCGAAGGGTGGAGATCTTTTTAAATCTATTTATTTGGCCTCCCGCCAGCCATTTAGCCAAAGAGTGGGGATTACCTTGACCGTGCAGCGCAGCCCGCCAAGGAAGAAAAAAAAAAAAGAAGAACAATGAAACGCACATCTGTGCCGATCTACAGTAGTTTCATTAACTCTCCACTATTTTTTCAGTCAAAGTAGACAACGAGACTACAGAATTGCGCTTCAGTTATCATTTAGTTTCGAAATACGAAATGTGCATCATACTAATTGTAGGATGTTGATGACAAATAATTGTTTGTCTTTTGTGATGCAACGTGTGGCCAATTATAAAAGCATAGCAGATGATTGTCCAGTAGCCGAGGGAAAAATTCTTATACATTTGGATTTATCTAGAGAATGAGACCATTAAAAAAATAAGAGGGACCGGCACTGGGTCTGCGCTGATCACTAGTAATTAGTTTTTTTCTGTCCTGCATTATATGACTACACTAAACCAAGCTGTAACCTCGCGAACTCCGTGGCTTGCGGACGCGGCACTGACGCCACTGAATAGCTCGCATTACTTGAGACCAGAGACAGATATCAGTATCATTATCATTTCAAAAACTTTTTGGTACTTTTAGCTACATTTCATTCCCAACAATGTATGGTCTAAAACTGATCTAACAGTAAGCTACCCGCTACATAACTTTTTCACTAAAAGATTTGTAAATCAAGTGCACAACGTTGACAAATAGCATCATTTCACAATGACTGGTAAGAAATATGGAAAGATAAGGCTGCGTTCACACTGGCGGCCGGGCCGCGCCGACACGGCGTGAGCCTCCCGGAGCCGCGCCGGCGACATCCCGAGTGTTTAATATTGCCGGCGCGAGCCGACCGCAGGCGCGAGCCTGTGGAGCAGCACTACAGCTTCTGCAGTACACGCAACACACGTCTCCCTTCTGCTTTCATCACAAGTGTGACTGCACACGTCTTTTATTGTAAGATGTTACCTCACCTTTCACAATCAGTGAGGAAAAATTACGTTTATTATAATGATACATGCGAAATTACTTTTATTTCATTTATTTATAACTCTACCGTATTTACACGCATTTACAACAATAGCTTGCCAGCGATCGCGGCATTGTCGCCACTAGATAGTTCGTATTTACTTGTAAACGGAGACAGATATGAGTGTCACTGAGTGACGGAAATGTGTCCCTACCAGATGACAATGCACTGTAAAGTCATGCGGCACGTTACTATAAGCTGTTGTCTGTGACATCTTTTTGCGATGTTCTTACTTTAATGAATCACTGAGGGACGGAAATGTGTCCCTACCAGATGACAATGCACTGTAAAATCATGCAGCACGTTACTATAAGCTGTTGTCTGTGACATCTTTTTGCGATGTTCTTACTTTAATGAATGCAGAATAACATATACATGACAGTAACTTGTGTCCATCAATTTGGTATCTGAAATTTGGCTAGTATGACAGTAATGATGGAGTTTCCAGATTATGGAACGAAGTAACCAAGAAGAACAAAGTAACCAAGGAGTGTGTTTCAGACAGTACACACAAATATAAATTATTTTCATTTATAATTTTATTTGTTTTATTTACAGTGAAATGAGATACACAAAAGTACAGTAAATAGCTAAGTACTTTCAATTCCAAAATTTATTTTTGAAAGGTTTTTTAATTATTTTAAGTTGCATTTTTAACGAAATATTCAACAAAAGTGTTCCTGACAGTTTTCGAACGTAATGTGGAATTTCTGTTGAATGTGGCACCAGCTGCCTGCATATTAGCATTGTTACAAAACTTTCCAGCTTCAACATTGCATCCTTCTCTGTCAATGACAATATTATGAAGCATACAAATGCACTTGACTATGTGATCAGCTATGTAAATGGATGTTTCAATTTCCTTCCTCAGTAGTCTCCATTTATTGGTCATTATACCAAATGCACATTCAACAACTTTTCTTGCTCTGGAATGCATATCATTGTATAGAATCTTCTCGTTGTCCAAATTTCTGCGAGGAAAAGGTCTCATCAAATTCTCTAATAAGGGGTAAGCTTCAACTCCCAAAATGACTTACGGTAGTTCCTGACACATTCCTTCAAGTCTTGTTGGTGGCGGTAATAACAGCTCCCCATTTGTAAGTTTCTTATATAACATACTTTCTCTAAACACGCCTGCATCAGACTGTTTACCGTAGGCACCAACATCTACAGCCATAAATTTGTAATTTGCATCAGCAACTGCTTGGAGTGCAATCGAATAATACTGTCTGTAATTGTAAAACATTCTACCAGAAAGTTTAGGACATTGGACACGTATGTGCTTCCCGTCTATACATCCAACACAGTTTGGAAATCCCCATCTCGTATGCATTTCACTGGCAATTTCTTTAAATCGAGAAACAGTTGGCATTGGTAAATGAATGGGAGCAAGTGACTCCCATATGGCCATACAAACGTCTTTCACAACCACTGATACAGTGGACACTCCTAATCGGAATGATGATGCTAGTGCATGAAAGGAGATGCAGTGGACACATACCTGAGAAAAAAATCGTAAAATGTGTTACTCAAGTGTGGTGTTGGGCGAAGTTTTTACAGCTTTGTTTCCACAGTAAATATTTACTTAGTCCACGTCATTCCACAGTTATACAACAATAAATAATTAAAGAGATATTTTCTTGCACCCTTCTATATTCTTTCAATTAAAATAATGAAATCGAAATGCAAAGATCTGAGAGACAGTTACAGAATAACTTGTTTAACTTGGCAAAATAAGGCCATGTGAGCCAGGGAATAGTATATTAAAATGCAATTCCACTCGGGCTTTGTTCTGTCATATGATTTTCCTAAGTTCCAAGAGCTATGCTCAGTTCCTTATCAGTGGAAATAGAACCACTGAGTCAAAGGGCATTATCTCAAAACTCTTCGCCTATCAATCTGTCTATCTTACAAGGCAATGAAAAGAATTCTGTGAGGTCATCAGTGGCTCCACATGATGAACAATCACCACTGCCAAGCGCTGCATCATGAAGAAGAAAGAAGAAAAAAGTTGGAAAATTCTGAAGGAGTATTTCTGCGATTCTTCGTCGAAGGCAGGGCAAGACATTACCCAAAATGACGAAGCTAATTACTTCCTAATGATTTTCTGGAGTCCCATAAACTCTCTTCCCCTCAGAGATAGCGTTTTTGAAATTTAAAATACAAAAGCATGACTACAATTAATTTTTCTTCTGCTGTTATACTTCTGCGAAAATTTGTGTTCTGTTTCGAAATTTTGTCTTGAATGTTCTGCAGCACATACTGAAAAGTATTATGATTCATTCTGTAATATGAATAAAAAATTTCAGGATGGTTTTTAAGTTCTTCATGTAAAGAAAAAAACTCTGCTAAATGTCTGTCGCTATTTATGGGATGAATCCATAACCTCCTAGTTCTTCTGTACTTCAAAACTCGACGAGTTACTGCAGAGTGAAAACAATACCAATAAAAGAGTGAAAACATTGTTCTACATGACAGCACAGGCTAGCTAAAGGCGAGCAACTGTAGACTGCAGCTGCGTTTTCTACTGACTTGCTTGTCAGCTGTCGAAGGGTGGGGATTTTTTTTTTAATTTGGACTCAGGCAGCTAACAGCCATTTAGCCAAAGAGTGGGGATTACCTTCACAGTGCAGCGCAGCCCGCCAAGGAAGAAGAAAAAAAAAACAATGAAGAACAATGAAGCGCACATCTGTGTCGATCTACAGTAGTTTCATTAACTCTTCATTGTTTTTTCTGTCAAAGTAGACAACGAGACTACAGAATTGCGCTTAAGTTTCTGCAGTAAACGTATCACAAATCTCCAGTTTGCTTTTGTGATAAGTTTTACATCAAATTTTATCAGACCTATGTCACTGACACTGCTATCTAGACACTTTATCTAGACAATGAGACCATTCAAATAATACGAGGGACCGACACTAGGTCTGCCCTGATCACTAGTAATCAGTTTTTTTCTGTCCTGCATTATATGACTACACTAAACCAAGCTGTAACAGCGCGAACTTGGCGGACGCGGCACTGACGCCACTGAATAGCTCGCATTACTTGTGACCAGAGACAGATATCAGTGTCATTATCATTTCAAAAACTTTTTGGTACTTTTAGCTACATTTCATTCCGAACAATGTATGGTCTAAAACGGATCTAACAGTAAGCTACCCGCTACATAACTTTTTCACTACAAGATTTGTAAATCAAGTGCATAACGTTGACAAATAGCGTCATTTCACATTTACTGTTAAGAAATATGGAAAGATAAATGATTCAATACGAAGCTAAGATGTTACACTACCACGTGTACAAAAATCAGATTTCTTAGCCGCATACTTTCTTCAAAATCGGTTGGGAAGCGTTGCAAAACTAAGAAATCACGCGAAACGAAAAGTAGACTTTTTTCTTTTTTCACGACGTAAGTAACGCTTTTAAGGAAAAAATAAGTTCATAAAAGATGTGGCGAAGTTTTATATACCGCTAAGAAATTTTAAAACATGAAAATCGGAGAAGTGGATTTTCTCCCATTTTGCCGTCCCGGCTCGGCGCGGCGCGCAATGTGAATGCACTACACGTCGGCCTGAGCTGGCCAGGCACGAGCCGAGCCAGAACGCGTCATCCCGGCCCGGCCCGGCCGGCAGTGTGAACGCAGCCTATTATACATCGGACCCGCGTGTCGCCACTATCAGTGATTGCAGACCGAGCGCCGCCACACGGCAGGTCTAGTCTAGAGAGACTCACTAGCACGCGCCCCAGTTGTACAGCCGACTTTGCTAGCGATGGTTCACTGCCTACATACGCGCTCATTTGCAGAGACGACAGTCTAGCATAGCCTTCAGCTACATCATTTGCTACGACCTAGCAAGGCGCCATATTCTTCAAGAATGTATTCTGAACTGATAATATTGTTAATCGTGTACCATCAAGAGCGACGTTCATCATTAATGGATTAAAGTTAAGTATCAAACTAATTACGTCCGCTTTCTGAATTCTCGTTCCTTGTCACGTTCCAAACCTCACGTCAGTACAGTTCTTCCCTCCTCACGCCAGCCTGCGTGAGCTAAAACGCGTGCATTTCGGCCTCCTCTAGTAACACGGTGTTGGCTCTTCTCCCAACACAACACTGCTAATACTGGGAACAATATTAATGACTTAAATATTAATGACAATTGTAATTTAAAACCACTGGGCGAATCTTGTTGCAACAACGAACCTGTTGAGGTAAATGGGGACCAAGACATTAGTGACAGTGTAAACCACATTGATAATGTAGTCGATGATGAAAAGGTTTAAGTAAATGGGGAACAGGAGGTTAATGTTAATGTAAATCATGTTGAATCTACAGGATAAACTAGTATGGGGACACCAGTGAATGTAGAGTTAGAATGTTGTAGAAAGAAATGAGATGGATGTCAAAAAATTTTCGTAAGAGATAAAAGGATCTGCCAAAGTAATTTCGTAGGGATGTGAAACTAAGCAGTAAACTAACTAGGGGAGATGTATAAAACATCACTGATGAGTTAAATCAAGATCTATCAAATAAAATTAATAAGCGAATTGATCTGCTGACCAGACATTGTGATTAAATGCATACATCAAAAAAAGTTTTTGCTTCACCTCGGTTCCGAGAGTTCCGGAACCTCTACAGAAAACTGGAATAAAGATCAACATAAACATCATATCCGCCCTTTTTATTGCTCATAAAAAGCACGCATTGCGTATTGCACCACCATACAGTGAGATTGCTGTACACACCGGTACCTCTAATACCCAGCAGCACGTCCTCTTGCAATGATGTATGCCTGTATTTGTCGTGGCATACTATCCACCAGTTCACCAAGGCACTGTTGGTCCAGATGTCCCACTCAACGGCGATTCGGCGTAGATCTCTCAGAGTAGTTCGTGGGTCATGTCTTCCATAAAAAGCTCTTTTCATTCAATCCCAGGCATGTCCGGTAGGGTTCATGTCTGGAGAACATGGTGACCACTCTAGTCGAGCGATGTCTTTATCCTGATGGAAGTCATTCACAAGACATGCACGATGGGGGCGTGAATTGTCGTCCGTGAATGCGAATGCCTCGCCAATATGCTGCCGATATGGTTGCACTATCGGTCGGGGGATGGCACTCACGTATCGTACAGCCGCTACGGCGCCTTCCATGACCACCATCGGCGTGCGTCCATCCCACATGATGCCACTCCAAAACAGCAGGGAACTTCTAAGGCGTTCAGCCTGACGGGTTGCCCCCAAACACGTCTCCAACGATTATCTGGTTGAAGGCATATCCGTCACTCATCGGTGATGAATGGTGCAAATGGCTCTGAGCACTATGGGACTTAACATCGGAGGTCATCAGTCCCCTAGAACTTAGAACTACTTAAACCTAACTAACCTAAGGACATCACACACATCCATGCCCGGGGCAGGATTCGAACCTGCGACCGTAGCAGTCGCACGAATCCGGACTGAAGCGCCAGAACCGCTAAGCCACAGCGGCCGGCTCATCGGTGAAGAGAACGTGTTTCCAATCCTGAGCGGTCCATTCGGCCCATCTGTAACACGCTGCATGGTGTCATGGTTGCAAAGATGGACCCCACCATGGACGTCGGGAACAAAGTTGCACATCATGCAGCCTATTGCACCCAGTCGTAATACGATGTCCTGTGGCTGCACGAGAACTATTATCAACATGGTGGCGTTGCTGTCAGGGTTCCTCCGAGCCATAAACCGTAGGTAGCGGTCATCCACTGCAGTAGTAGCCCTTGGGCGGCCCGAGCGAGGCATGTCATCGAAAGTTCCTGTCTCTTTGTATCTCCTCCATGTGCGAACAACATCGCTTTGCTTCACTCCGAGACGTGTGGACACTTCCCTTGCTGAGAGCTCTTCCTGGCACAAGGTAACAATGCGGACGCGATCGAACTTCGTTATTGGCCATCTAGGCGTGGTTGAACTACAGACAACACGAGCCGTGTATCTCCTTACTCGTGGAATGACTGGAACTGATCGGCTGTCGGACCCCCTCCGTCTAAGAGGCGCTGCTCATGCATGGTTGTTCTTCGATAAGAAATGGAAAATGAATTTAACTGTTCTATAGAGGAAATTAGTAACGGACTAATGCCAAACACAGGTAACACGGATGAGGAATACATAAATAAATCGACTTGTAAGAAAGGTAATAACTGTTTCTGAGAACGTAAACGAGAACAATGCCTTTTAAAATCTGCAATGTAAAATGTAACTTTATTTGGACAAAGAATAATAGTAGACATGTAATTTAGGCTCAGTTAGATGGAGTAACAGGTTATGTCAAAAATAAATCATTGCTAAAATTATGTAGAAAGAATCAGAAAATATTTTCTGGAATTTCAGTTGCTTGGAAAGACTATGCACTCTGGTTTGAGGTACAAGAGCATAGCCTTTTCAAACGACGGCTTCTGGTTATGTCATAGTAGGCAGAGAATCGGTAGTTGATAGATCATATTAGGTAGTTGTTTCGATCGTTAGAAGTGTACCTATTAATTTAGTGTTTAATGTCAGGACATTTTAATTTGTGGTAGTGTGGTGTCACAGTGACCGCGGATTGGGTATACGTTCCCCTTTTAAGTAAGAGAGAGAGTTCACAGAATGAACGCACAGCGTATGGACTGTTAGATAAGTCGGGCGCGTAACAGCAGTTCTGAAGACGTGGCTAATGTGGCGTTGGGTGACATATTACGAGGCACCAGCTGTTGCGGCAAGGTAGTTGCCGCATCGCTTGACGGAGCAGCAGGTGAATGACGCATTGCTGTCTGGCGCACAGCGGATCGTAGGGGACACTAATGTCTAAAAACTTGGGACCTATTTGCTGATGAGATGAAGATGAATATTTTGTAATTAATACTTACGTTATTGTGTTTAGACTGTTATTCATTCACGTAACTCATGACTTGTAAATTTTTTTTTCAGGAATATTGTACGTTTCTAATGCGTATGTTATTTGATTTATGTTGCATATATCAAAATGTACCAGTGGAATAGAGAGAGGGTACAAGCAACACCAAAAGGACAACAGCAACCGGCACATCAGCACGTAATTCTGCAATTAGCCACAGGAAACAAGTAAATAGGCATAATGGTGTTGTAAGTGGTGACAAGATCAATAAATTTATTATTGAAATGTGTTATTAAGTATATCGAAACAGTTTTATAAGTATTAGAATTCTAGAGGATCCAGAATCGTACGTGAATAATTATACACACATTATTGTAAGCCAATAGTAGCGATGGGCACCTGAAGAGTTAAAGGATCTTTGAAACAATGAAAGACAAAATAGTAGGAAGTTTGATGTACCGGTGCAGTTAAGGCCCCAGCACGATTGGAGTTCTTTTATTTTTTTTTCAATTCTCTAATTACTTTTAAAAACCAGATAATCTTAAGCAACATTCATGTTGGGGGATATGTGGCTAATATGCCACATCACTTCACACGTTTATTGCGTTATGTTTCTATGTTTTAATTAACGGTGTAGGGAGATTTTGTTACGGAAGGCTAGCGAATACGTGCAACAAGAGCCAGACTCATCGAACGACGCGCAAGGGGGACATTAGCGTGAGAAACGACTGGGTCAGCCATGTGGTAACTAGCGTGAGAGCGATCGAGCAAGCAAGAGCCTTCATCGCACTGCAGCAGAGACAGACAGGGGGGATTCACCTACCACGCTGGGCTCCAAGAAGCGGATATTGCACTGAGTTGTTTAACGTAATTTCAGTATTGCTCAATTTACCGGGAAATGCTAATTACGTATTTTAATTACTGTCATTGCCTGTTGACGGAAAGCATAGCCCAATCACAAGTTCGCCCTGGGAGAACAGCCGCCAGACTACTAAGACAGCTCATTACCAGTCTATGCTCGGTAACCAAACAGGTTATACGAGTACATGAATCCATGTATGAAATGTGATCTCCTGAAAAGATGGAACAGTTTGTTCAAAAAGACGGAACAGTTTGTTCAGAAATTGCCTCGGATAACGTACTAGTGCGATGTTGTGTTAATTCGACGTAGTCCACGATCGGTTTTCTAGGTGGCAGCACGCGAACTAGCGAGTGAAGTGCAAATCCGCATGTAGACGGATTTAATTGTTAAAGTTACTTCGGAAAACGTATTCGTGCGATCTCATGTTGAGTCTAAGATCGTGGTGAAGCTTTCTCTGTGGCTTTTGCGGTGCTCGGGAACTAATATTAATGACCGACAATCTTTTTATGAATATTAACGATCGACCGTCTCTAGAAATCGTTTTAGTAATTTTGCAATTAATAAAATAAAACAAAACTAGTTGGCATCCTGACATTTTACGACTTTTATTGTGCCTGGAATTTGTAACGCGTCCTCTTATACACTCCTGGAAATTGAAATAAGGACACCGTGAATTCATTGTCCCAGGAAGGGGAAACTTTATTGACACGTTCCTGGGGTCAGATACATCACATGATCACACTGACAGAACCACAGGCACATGGACACAGGCAACAGAGCATGCACAATGTCGGCACTAGTACAGTGTATATCCACCTTTCGCAGCAATGCAGGCTGCAATTCTCCCATGGAGACGATCGTAGAGATGCTGGATGTAGTCCTGTGGAACGGCTTGCCATGCCATTTCCACCTGGCGCCTCAGTTGGACCAGCGTTCGTGCTGGACATGCACACCGCGTGAGACGACGCTTCATCCAGTCCCAAACATGCTCAATGGGGGATAGATCCGGAGATCTTGCTGGCCAGGGTAGTTGACTTACACCTTCTAGAGCACGTTGGGTGGCACGGGATACATGCGGACGTTCATTGTCCTGTTGGAACAGCAAGTTCCCTTGCCGGTCTAGGAATGGTAGAACGATGGGTTCGATGACGGTTTGGATGTACCATGCACTATTCAGTGTCCCCTCGACGATCACCAGTGGTGTACGGCCAGTGTAGGAGATCGCTCCCCACACCATGATGCCGGGTGTTGGCCCTGTGTGCCTCGGTCGTATGCAGTCCTGATTGTGGCGTTCACCTGCACGGCGCCAAACACGCATACAACCATCATTGGCACCAAGGCAGAAGCGACTCTCATCGCTGAAGACGACACGTCTCCATTCGTCCCTCCATTCACGCCTGTCGCGACACCACTGGAGGCGGGCTGCACGATGTTGGGGCGTGAGCGGAAGACGGCCTAACGGTGTGCGGGACCATAGCCCAGCTTCATGGAGACGGTTGCGAATGGTCCTCGCCGATACCCCAGGAGCAACAGTGTCCCTAATTTGCTGGGAAGTGGCGGTGCGGTCCCCTACGGCACTGCGTAGGATCCTACGGTCTTGGCGTGCATCCGTGCGTCGCTGCGGTCCGGTCCCAGGTCGACGGGCACGTGCACCTTCCGCCGACCACTGGCGACAACATCGATGTACTGTGGAGGCCTCACGCCCCACGTGTTGAGCAATTCGGCGGTACGTCCACCCGGCCTCCCGCATGCCCACTATACGCCCTCGCTCAAAGTTCGTCAACTGCACATACGGTTCACGTCCACGCTGTCGCGGCATGCTACCAGTGTTAAAGACTGCGATGGAGCTCCGTATGCCACGGCAAACTGGCTGACACTGACGGCGGCGGTGCACAAATGCTGCGCAGCTAGCGCCATTCGACGGCCAACACCGCGGTTCCTGGTGTGTCCGCTGTGCCTTGCGTGTGATCATTGCTTGTACAGCCCTCTCGCAGTGTCCGGAGCAAGTATGGTGGGTCTGACACACCGGTGTCAATGTGTTCTTTTTTCCATTTCCAGGAGTGTATTATTGTGTTTTGTTATTGTTGTTGTTAGAAAAATCTTTATTCAGTCGATCGTCGAAGTTTTTGAAATAAAAATTATTGTGGATGTCGTGTAATAAATATTTCGTTTGAAGCGTTGTTGCGACACAGGCAAAGATCAATTGTGGAAACTAAGCCACTGAATATTACAAATAATGTAATTAAAGAATACGGCCGACTGACTACATTAAATGAGAGGGCACATACATTCGCGATTGAATGATCAAAAAAAAAGTAAGCGTTAATACTGTGTAGGGAATATAGTTACGCTTATACACACTCTTACTTATGCGAACATACGAACGGGATAGAGGCACGTACATTTTAAGTGTAATCATCCCACGTGGCCTGGATAAAAAGAATTACTGTTAAATGCATTTAATCATCTTAGGACGTAAATGCGTGGACTTCTAAATTAAATGAAAAGAATGACTGCAGGGTCTGAATGTCGCGGCAAATACACTCCTGGAAATGGAAAAAAGAACACATTGACACCGGTGTGTCAGACCCACCATACTTGCTCCGGACACTGCGAGAGGGCTGTACAAGCAATGATCACACGCACGGCACAGCGGACACACCAGGAACCGCGGTGTTGGCCGTCGAATGGCGCTAGCTGCGCAGCATTTGTGCACCGCCGCCGTCAGTGTCAGCCAGTTTGCCGTGGCATACGGAGCTCCATCGCAGTCTTTAACACTGGTAGCATGCCGGGACAGCGTGGACGTGAACCGTATGTGCAGACTTTGAGCGAGGGCGTATCGTGGGCATGCGGGAGGCCGGGTGGACGTACCGCCGAATTGCTCAACACGTGGGGCGTGAGGTCTCCACAGTTCATCGATGTTGTCGCCAGTGGTCGGCGGAAGGTGCACGTGCCCGTCGACCTGGGACCGGACCGCAGCGACGCACGGATGCACGCCAAGACCGTAGGATCCTACGCAGTGCCGTAGGGGACCGCACCGCCACTTCCCAGCAAATTAGGGACACTGTTGCTCCTGGGGTATCGGCGAGGACCATTCGCAACCGTCTCCATGAAGCTGGGCTACGGTCCCGCACACCGTTAGGCCGTCTTCCGCTCACGCCCCAACATCGTGCAGCCCGCCTCCAGTGGTGTCGCGACAGGCGTGAATGGAGGGACGAATGGAGACGTGTCGTCTTCAGCAATGAGAGTCGCTTCTGCCTTGGTGCCAATGATGGTCGTATGCGTGTTTGGCACCGTGCAGGTGAGCGCGACAATCAGGACTGCATACGACCGAGGCACACAGGGCCAACACCCGGCATCATGGTGTGGGGAGCGATCTCCTACACTGGCCGTACACCACTGGTGATCGTCGAGGGGACACTGAATAGTGCACGGTACATCCAAACCGTCATCGAACCCATCGTTCTACCATTCCTAGACCGGCAAGGGAACTTGCTGTTCCAACAGGACAATGGACGTCCGCATCTATCCGGTGCCACCCAACGTGCTCTAGAAGGTGTAAGTCAACTACCCTGGCCAGCAAGATCTCCGGATCTGTCCCCCATTGAGCATGTTTGGGACTGGATGAAGCGTCGTCTCACGCGGTCTGCACGTCCAGCACGAACGCTGGTCCAACTGAGGCGCCAGGTGGAAATGGCATGGCAAGCCGTTCCACAGGACTACATCCAGCATCTCTACTATCGTCTCCATGGGAGAATAGCAGCCTGCATTGCTGCGAAAGGTGGATATACACTGTACTAGTGCCGACATTGTGCATGCTCTGTTGCCTGTGTCTATGTGCCTGTGGTTCTGTCAGTGTGAGCATGTGATGTATCTGACCCCAGGAATGTGTCAATAAAGTTTCCCCTTCCTGGGACAATGAATTCACGGTGTTCTTATTTCAATTTCCAGGAGTGTATATTGAAATCGACGGTAGCGGCCACGAAAGGAAAAAGATGAACGCATTCACGTACCTCTATTGTGGAGCAGCGTCGCCGTGAAGATCGTCGCCTCTATCTAAATTCTCTGCATAAAATTAAAATAATAGTAATAATTTTCCAGAATTTCAGGAGCTGGGACCCATGGTATCACAAGAGACGAATTCGCTCTGGTTCAAAATCACTTTCATTATTTAACCCAATTTATCAGTAAGAAATGGCACAGCACGTCTTAACACTAGGACAGGATAACAGCGAAAGGTAACGTATTCTAAAACTAATAAAGGAAGAGCGTAAAGCTTCTTTTGTTCAGCAAATGCTTTACGCATTAATCTCTGGTAGTTGAACTAGTGTCCATATATTCACAAATTTTTTTTAATGTAATTCCTTAACACATTAAAATCTACCAACTTGTCACATCATTATGTACTGTTTATAGCACAAGAGTTAGAGCTCGCGACCGACCATGAAGAAACCATGCGGCACAACAGCTACGGGACATCTTTAGAGGACGTGAGGTAAGCAAGTTGCGTCCAGTTGTGCTGAAGAAAGTGATCGCAGAAATTTCTTGCTATGTGTCAATTTCGAATTTAATTCTCATACTGTGTAGGCTCGCAGGAGAACTTCTGTAAAGTCTGGAAAGTAGGAGACGAGGTACTGGCAGAAGTAAAGCTGTGAGGACGGGGCGTGAGTCGTGTTTGGGTAGCTCAGTTGGTGGAGCACTTGCACGTGAAAGGCAAAGGTCACGAGTTCGAGTCTCGGTCTGGCATACAGTTTTAATCTGCCAGAAAGTTTCATATCGGCGCACACTCCGCCGCAGAGTGAAAATCTCATTCTGTGTAAACCACTGTCGCCTCATACTCCCTCTTTTCTGTTCTCTGTGCAGCATTCTCGGATTAATGGCAAAAAGCGGATGCTTGGGCGACAAATCAGAGTAAGGAAATACTAAAAGCTTTCGGAGTACTTCTGATGTTAGTTTTACGTGAAAATTCGAGATTTCTGTAAGTGACTGTCGAATAAGTAACCGAATGACACAGATTTAGTAGTAGTCACCAGATATTTTGTTGGAACTAAGATGAAACGTCACTCCACGTGCACGGGACGGCACCCGTTACGGGTTTCATTTCCGTATTTTTCCTCACTCCCAAATCGTGAGAGCCGGGCTGGCTGTTGTAGAACTTCTTCATCTTCAGCCAAACATTCCAGCATGCTGGAAGTGGGGCAGAATATTTAGGAGTGCGCTTCCATTTCGCCTACTGACCAAGGCAAACATTGCGAAAACTTTGGTCAGGCTGCCGGATTGGAATTATTTTAATTTATTTCTAATCTGAAACCGAATAGGTTTTGCTATATTGTACCGACAGACTGCATAATATTATGGCCCTTGTTATACATCGTGACGGAAATGAAGACACTGAGTGACTTTTCATGGCTGGTGCCAGTGCAAACTTTGGTCCCAGTAGGCACTGCTACATTGGTTACAACTGTGTGACTCCGTTACTTCTTCGCCAGTCAGTTGCTTTCCTGGCAATAACATACACTCCTGGAAATGGAAAAAAGAACACATTGACACCGGTGTGTCAGACCCACCATACTTGCTCCGGACACTGCGAGAGGGCTGTACAAGCAATGATCACACGCACGGCACAGCGGACACACCAGGAACTGCGGTGTTGGCCGTCGAATGGCGCTAGCTGCGCAGCATTTGTGCACCGCCGCCGTCAGTGTCAGCCAGTTTGCCGTGGCATACGGAGCTCCATCGCAGTCTTTAACACTGGTAGCATGCCGCGACAGCGTGGACGTGAACCATATGTGCAGTTGACGGACTTTGAGCGAGGGCGTATCGTGGGCATGCGGGAGGCCGGGTGGACGTACCGCCGAATTGCTCAACACGTGGGGCGTGAGGTCTCCACAGTACATCGATGTTGTCGCCAGTGGTCGGCGGAAGGTGCACGTGCCCGTCGACCTGGGACCGGACCGCAGAGACGCACGGATGCACGCCAAGACCGTAGGATCCTACGCAGTGCCGTAGGGGACCGCACCGCCACTTCCCAGCAAATTAGGGACACTGTTGCTCCTGGGGTATCGGCGAGGACCATTCGCAACCGTCTCCATGAAGCTGGGCTACGGTCCCGCACACCGTTAGGCCGTCTTCCGCTCACGCCCCAACATCGTGCAGCCCGCCTCCAGTGGTGTCGCGACAGGCGTGAATGGAGGGACGAATGGAGACGTGTCGTCTTCAGCGATGAGAGTCGCTTCTGCCTTGGTGCCAATGATGGTCGTATGCGTGTTTGGCACCGTGCAGGTGAGCGCCACAATCAGGACTGCATACGACCGAGGCACACAGGGCCAACACCTGGCATCATGGTGAGGGGAGCGATCTCCTACACTGGCCGTACACCACTGGTGATCGTCGAGGGGACACTGAATAGTGCACGGTACATCCAAACCGTCATCGAACCCATCGTTCTACCATTCCTAGACCGGCAAGGGAACTTGCTGTTCCAACAGGACAATGCACGTCCACATGTATCCCGTGCCACCCAACGTGCTCTAGAAGGTGTAAGTCAACTACCCTGGCCAGCAAGATCTCCGGATCTGTCCCCCATTGAGCATGTTTGGGACTGGATGAAGCGTCGTCTCACGCGGTCTGCACGTCCAGCACGAACGCTGGTCCAACTGAGGCGCCAGGTGGAAATGGCATGGCAAGCCGTTCCACAGGACTACATCCAGCATCTCTACGATCGTCTCCATGGGAGAATAGCAGCCTGCATTGCTGCGAAAGGTGGATATTCACTGTACTAGTGCCGACATTGTGCATGCTCTGTTGCCTGTGTCTATGTGCCTGTGGTTCTGTCAGTGTGATCATGTGATGTATCTGACCCCAGGAATGTGTCAATAAAGTTTCCCCTTCCTGGGACAATAAATTCACGGTGTTCTTATTTCAATTTCCAGGAGTGTATGTTGTCGAAAGTCCAGGTTCTCGTAAGGAGTGAATGCCACAGTTGCACCGAAAAGATTTACCACACCAAAGCCATCGCGAAAGGCTTAGCGGTTACCGGTATCCTTTTTAGGAAGATTGTTAGGCAGGGCGGGAAAATATCGACGATGCTGTGAAGGGACTGTAAAGAAATTTTACAAGTAGAATTTAATACGAAAAATCAGATACCAGTCCTCCTGGTATCAGATGTTTATGGATGAAATTAAAGAAGTAGAAGGGTAGTTGAATGTGATTGACAGACACCGTAACTGCCACGGAATAGTGGTATGGATAAATAATGCGGATGTGAACATTTTAAGTGTTACATTGCCTAGTAACTAATACACAAATTAGGAAAGATAAATGCAATGAGAGATGGAAAAGTTGTACAGGCTTGGAAGCAAGATTTCACAAGACGGTCGAAACAAGCGAGATTAGACTGGCAGAGGTAAAAGAAACCTAAAGTTTGAAATATCTCGTTTGAAAAAATCATTCACGCAAAAGGATCGTACAGAAAAATCATCGATTGACCTACGTACGGACTCATGTTTGGAAAAGAGCCGTAGGCATAACTGGCGTTAGAATTACTGAAAATAATGGTTCAAATGGCTCTAAGCACTAAGGGAGTTAATAGCTGAGGTCATCAGTCCCCTAAACTTAGAACTACTTAAACCTAACTAACCTAAGGAATCACACACATCCATGCCCGAGGCAGGATTCGAACCTGCGACCGTAGCAACCGCGTGGATCCGGACTGAAGCGCCTAGAACAGCTCGGCCACCGCGAAATACTGAAAGAGCTGAAAACAAATGAGTCGCCAGTTACGGTTTCCCAGTTCGGTTTCACACTCTATGGAAATGGCCCCTTACCCTTATCACATTTATAGCGAATTTCCGGCCCATCGCCAAGTCCCAGGTGAATCCTGTGAGTGAGAAGGATAAAAGAACGTACACACAAAATTACAGGCCAGTTTCCTTAACATCAGTTTGCTGCAGAATTCTTAAGCATATCCTAAATTCGAATATAATAAATTTCCTTCAGACAGACAAACGTTCGAGACACCAGCACAGATTTACAAAGCATCGCTGGTGCAAAACTCAGTTTGACTTTTCTCGGACAGTATCCCGCGGACCATGGATTAAGGGAATCAGGCTTTTTCCGTATTTCTAGAATGACATAGTCTCTTAACGCAGATCCGTCCTTACGGATTAGGTTCTCAGAAATGTGAATGGTTCGAAGACTTCTTATGCAATAGAATCCAGCACGTTGCCCTGCACGGTCAATGTTTCTCAGAGAAGGGTTTCGTCAGTTGTGTCCCAGGAAAGTGTGATAGGATGTGGTTCTCTGTACAAATGATCTGTGGGATGGTGTGATCAGCAATGAGTGACTGCTTGCTGATGGCGCTGTGGTGAACGAGAAAGTGTCTTCGTTTAGTGACTATAAATGAAAACAGTGTTATTCATACTGAATTTATGTTTGGTGTGATGAATGGCAGCTAGATCTAAATGCAGAAATATGTAAGTTAATTCAGATGAATAGGAAAAACAAGCCTGTAAACCTCGAATGCAGTATTGTTGTGCACTGCTTGACATTGTCATGTTGGTTAAGTATCTAGGCGCAAAGTTGCAAGACGATATGAAATATCGGTAGTAGAGAAAGTAAATGATCGATTTGTTTTACTGGGAGAGTTCTAGGAAGTGTAGCTCTTTTATAACGAAAATCGCGTACGGAATACTTGTGTGACCCATTCAAGTTGGATTATACGAAGACGGCGAAGCAATTGAGTAGCACACTGCAAGATTAGTCACCGGTAGGTTCCATCAACATGCGAGTATTACGGAGATGCTTCGAGAACACAAATGGGAGTCCCTGGAGGAAAGCGATTACCTTTCTGCGAAACACTCTCAAGAAAATTTAGAGAACAGGCAGTTGCGGCTGAGTGCAGTAAGATCATGCTGACGCAAACGTACATTTTGCTAAAGACCGCGGAGACAGGAGGCGTTACGTCTGGAACGGAGGCATTTAGGTAGTCGTTTTGCCTCGCAGCTTTAGCGAGATGGTGAAAGAAAGTCAATGACTGCTCTTGCTACAAGTTACCGTTCGCCATGCTCCAGATGGCTGCTTGGGGCTTGGTATATAGATGTAGATGTAACTTCCGCATCTGTATCTAGAGGGGCTCGACAAAAATGTGGAAACACTACGAGAAATGCGTTCTTGAACCTAAATGACCATGCTATCCAAGTGCGCAGGTTTCGGTGTTGCATCTGACCATGAACCCCACATGTGGACAGCGGCAGTTTACTCAATACGTTACAAGTGTCTGTCGCGGTCACAGCAGTATTCCGTGCAGTTGTGACTGCGTTATGTGGGAACTAAGCGACGTTATACGTGGGCGAATTGTTGGTGGTCCTACGGTGGGTGCTTCCATTAACCAAGGTAGCCGAAATGTTTGGTGCTTCAAGAGGCACCATATCGAAGATACCGCATTCAGGGAAAACCACATTCAGGGAAAACAAAGGAAAAAAAAATCATCCGCTAACACATAACTCGGGCAAAAGTGAGTATTGAGTGATGGTAACAGACGGTCGTTGAAGAGAATTTTCTGGAAAAACGAGACGACAGCTGCAATAGTCACTGCATAATTGAATGCCGCACACGTAAACCCTATTAGCTCCAAATCAACATGAATAGAGTTCTGTAAGATGAGGATTGCCGGGCGAGCTGGAACTGCAAAACCACTCGTTAGTGATGCAAATGCCCGTAACAGAAGAACGTAGTGCCGAAGCTATAAAAACTCGACTATGGTGCAATTGAAGGTAGTCATTTCACTGTTTTCAACTGCCCCAGTTTGCGTCCCAAGAGTAAAACACGCTGGGTTTCAGTGGTGATTCCGGCAGCCTCATAGTCGTATTCCGCGTGCCCCATGGCTACTCCTGAAGGTCGCTTTAGTGCCACCGCGCGGGGTAGCCGTGCGGTCTGAGGCGCGGTCCCCCCGTCAAAGGTTCGAGTCCACCCTCGGGCGCGGGGGTGTGTGTTGTCCTTACCGTAAGTTAGCTTAAGTTGGATTAAGCACTGTGAAAGCTTAGGGACCGATGACCTCAGTAGTTTGGTCCCATATAACTTACCACAAATTTCCAATATTTTTTGCATTAATGCCAAGAGTTATGAGACCAGTCTAGTTGACGGAGTCCATCCCATGAAGCAATGCCTGTTCCCCAGTGCTGATGCTGTGTTCAAGACGTAACGGACGCATCGTACAGGACCGACTGAGTGAGCGCGAGGATGAACTGTCGCGTCTCTCCTCGCCACAATAGTCACCAAATTTCGTATCATTGAGCCTTTGAGGTTTACTTTGGAGAGAAGAAAGCGTGACCACTACCTACCTCCATCACGGATACCTGGACGTGCCACTGTTTTGCAGGAAAAATGGTATTTCAGTCCCTTCAAAACCGCACAGCACATGCAGATATCTATTCGGAAAAGAATAGAAACTGTTTTGAATGTCAACGGTTTTCGTACACCTTATTGAGCATCGTAATGTGTTGTGTTGTGGTTTCTCCGTATTTTTGACCACCCTCATACAGAGTACATTTATCCACCACAAGCCATCTTACAGTGTCTGGCGGCGGGTACTCACGACACCAGTACTATTTTCGTACTTGTTGTTTTTGTTGTTGTCTTCAGTCCTGAGACTGGTTTGATGCAGCTCTCCATGCTAATCTATCCTGTGCAAGCTCCTTCATCTCCCAGTACCTACTGCAACCTACATCCTTCTGAATCTGATTAGTGTATTCATCTCTTGGTCTCCCTCTACGATTTTTACCCTCCACGCTGCCCTCCAATGCTAAATTTGTGATCCCTTGATGCCTCAGGACATGCCCTACCAACCGATTCCTTCTTCTAGTCAAGTTGTGCCACAAACTTCTCTTCTCCCCAATCCTATTCAACACCTCCTCATTAGTTACGTGATCTACCCACCTAATCTTCAACATTCTTCTGTAGCACCACATTTCGAAAGCCTCTATTCTCTTCTTGTCCAAACTATTTATTGTCCATGTTTCACTTCCATACATGGCTACACTGCATACAAATACGTTCAGAAACGACTTCCTGACACTTAAATCTATACTCGATGTTAACAAATTTCTCTTCTTCAGAAACGCTTTCCTTGCCATTGCAAGTCTACATTTTATATCCTCTCTACTTCGACCATCATCAGTTATTTTGCTCTCCAAACAGCAAAACTCCTTTACTACTTTAAGCGTCTCATTTCCTAATCTAATCCCCGCAGCATCACCCGACTTAATTCGACTACATTCCATTATCCTCGTTTTACTTTTGTTGATGTTCATCTTATATCCTCCTTTCGAGACACTGTCCATTCCGTTCAACTGCTCTTCCAAGTCCTTTGCTGTCTCTGACAGAATTACACTGTCATCGGCGAACCTCAAAGTTTTTATTTCTTCTCCATGAATTTTAATACCTACTCCGAATTTTTCTTTTGTTTCCTTTACTGCTTGCTCAATAAACAGATTGAATAACATCGGAGAGAGGCTACAGCCCTGTATCACTCCCTTCCCAACCACTGCTTCCCTTTCATGCCCCTCGACTCTTATAACTGCCATCTGGTTTCTGTACAAATTGTAAATAGCCATTCGCTCCCTGTATTTTAGCCCTGCCACCTTTAGAATTTGGAAGAGAGTATTCCAGTCAACATTGTCAAAAGCTTTCTCTAAGTCTACAAATGCTAGAAACGTAGGTTTGCCTTTCCTTAATCTTTCTTCTAAGATGAGTCGTAAGGTCAGTATTGCCTCACGTGTTCCAACATTTCTGCGGAATCCAAACTGATCATCCCCGAGGTCGGCTTTTACCAGTCTTTCCATTCGTCTGAAAAGAATTCGCGTTAGTATTTTGCAGCAGTAACTTATTAAACTGATAGTTCGGTAATTTTCACATCTGTCAACACCTGCTTTCTTCGGGATTGGAATTATTACATTCTTCTTGAAGTCTGAGGGTATTTCACCTTAGATCTTGCTCACCAGATGGTAGACTTTTGTCAGGACTGGCTCTCCGAAGGCCGTCAGTAGTTCCAATGGAATGTTGTCTACTCTCGGGGCGTTGTTTCGACTCAGGTCTCTCAGTGCTCTGTCAAACTCTTCACGCAGTATCATATCTCCCATTTCATCTTCATCCTCTTCCATTTCCATAATATTGCCCTCAAGTACATCGCCCTTGTATAGACCCCCTATATACTCCTTCCACCTTTATGCTTTCCCTTCTTTTCTTAGAACTGGGTTTCCATCTGACCTCTTGATATTCATGCAAGTGGCTCTCTTTTCTCCAAAGGTTTTTTAATTTCCTGTAGGCAGTGTCTATCTTACCCCTAGTGAGATCAGCCTCTACATCCTTACATTTGTCCTCTAGCCATCCCTGCTTAGCCATTTTGCACTTCCTGTCGATATCATTTTTGAGACGTTTGTATTCCTTTTTGCCTACTTCATTTACTGCATTTTTATATTTTCTCCTTTCATCAATTAAATTCAATATTTCTTCTGTTACCCAAGGATTTCTACTAGCCCTCGTCTTTTTACCTACTTGATCCTCTGCTGCCTTCACTACTTCATCCCTCAGAGCTACTCATTCTTCTTCTACTGTATTTCTTTCCCCCATTCCTGTCAATTGTTCCCTTATGCTGTCCCTGAAAGTCTGTACAACCTCTGGTTTAGTCAGTTTATCCAGGTCCCATCTCCTTCAATTCCCACCTTTTTGCAAGTTCTTCAGTTTTAATCTACAGTTCATAACCAATAGATTGTGGTCAGAGTCCACATCTGCCCCTGGAAAGGTCTTACAATTTAAAACTTGGTACCTAAATCTCTGTCTTACCATTATATAATCTGTCTGATACCTTTTAGTGTCTCCAGGATTCTTCCATGTATACAAGCTTCTTTTATGAAGGTTTTCCGTGGTGTCCCTAAATCGTTTCAGGCAAATGCCGGGATGGTTCCTTTGAAAGAGCACGGCCGATTTCCTTCCCCATCCTTCCCTAACCCGAGCTTGCGCTCCGTCTATAATGACCTCGTTATCGACGGGACGTTAAGAAAAACCCAAATAGCAAAACTCTTTTACTACTTTAAGTGTCTCATTTCCTAATCTAATTGCCTCAGCATCACCCGACTTAATTCGACTACTTTCCATTATCCTCGTTTTGCTTTTCTTGATGTTCATCTTATATCCTCCTTTCAAGACACTGTCCATTCCGTTCAACTGCTCTTCCAAGTCCTTTGCTGTCTCTGACAGAATTACAATGTCATCAGCGAACCTCAAAGTTTTTATTTCTTCTCCATGGACTTTAATACCTACTCCGAATTTTTCTTTTGTTTCCTTTACTGTTTGCTCAATGTACAGATTGAATAACATCGGGGACAAGCTACAACACTGTCTCACTCCCTTCCCAACCGCTGCTTCCCTTTCATGCCCCTCGACTCTGCCACCTTTAGAATTTGAAAGAGTGTATTCCAGTCAACATTGTCATAAGCTTTCTCTAAGTCCACAAATGCTAGAAATGTAGGTTTGCCGTTCCTTAATCTATTTTCTACAATAAGTCGTAGGGTCAGTATTGCCTCACGTGTTCCACCATTTCTGCGGAATCCAAACTGATCTTCCCCGAGGTCGGCTTCTACCAGTTTTTCCATTCGTCTGTAAAGAATTCGCGTTAGTATTTTGCAGCTGTGACTTATTGAACTGATAGTTCGGTAATTTTCACATCTGTGAACACCTGCTTTCTTTGGGATTGGAATTATTATATTCTTCTTGAAGTCTGAGGGTATTTCGCCTGTCTCATACATCTTGCTCACCAGATGATAGAGTTTTGTCAGGACTGGCTCTCCCAAGGCCGTCAGTAGTTCTAATGGAATGTTGTCTACTCTCGGGGCCTTGTTTCGACTCAGGTCTTTCAGCGCTCTGTCAAACTCTTCACGCAGTATCGTATCTCCCCTTTCATCTTCATCTACATCCTCTTCCATTTCCATAATATTGCCCTCAAGTACATCGCCCTTGTATAGACCCTCTATATACTCCTTCCACCTTTTCTGCTTTCCCTTCTTTGGTTAGAACTAGGTTTCCATCTGATCTCTTGATATTCATACAAGTGGTTCTTTTTTCTCCAAAGGTCTCTTTAATTTTCCTGTACGCAGTATCTATCTTACCCCTAGTGAGATAAGCCTCTACATCCTTACATTTGTCCTCTAACCATCCCTGCTTAGCCATTTTACACCTCCTGTCGATCTCATTTTTGAGACATTTGTATTCCTTTTTGCCTGCTTCATTTACTGCATTTTTATATTTTCTCCTTTCATTAATTAAATTCAATATTTCTTCTGTTACCCAAGGATTTCTACTAGCCCTCGTCTCCTTACCTACTTGATCCTCTGCTGCCTTCACTACTTAATCCCTCAGAGCTACCCATTCTTCTTCTACTGTCTTTCTTTCCCCTATTCCTGTCAATTGTTCCCTTATGCTCTCCCTGAAACTCTGTACAACCTCTGTAAAGTTTGGAAGGTAGGAGACGAGATACTGGCAGAAGTAAAGCTGTGAGTACCGGGCGTGAGTCGTGCTTCGGTAGCTCAGATGGTAGAGCACTTGCCCGCGAAAGGCAAAGGTCCCGAGTTCGAGTCTCGGTCGGGCACACAGTTTTAATCTGTCAGGAAGTTTCACATCAGCGCACACTCCGCTGCAGAGTGAAAATCTCATTCTGGAATAGTCCGAGTTGTCAACAAGTCACCGTGCTAGCTGATGGTGGCTTCATAATGGTGTCTACTGTGTTTACGTGGAACGCACTGATTCGTCTGCTCCGACAAAACCTATCATTGATTGGACATGGCTGTGTTCTGCTACTTGGAGACCACTTGCAGGCATTAACGGACGTGGTTTTCCTAAACAAGAAGGGAATTTTTGTGGATGACAATGCGGCATGTCACCAGGCCACAACTGTTCGCGATTGATTTGCAGAACATGCTGGACAATTCGAGCGAATGATTTGGCCACCCATATCGCCCGACATGAATCCCATTGCATATTTATGTGACATAATCGACAGGTCTGTTCGTGTATAAAATCTCACACCAGGAACACTTTCGCAAGCATAGACGGCTATAGAGGTAGCATGCTTCAATATTGCTGCAGTTGTCTTCCAACGATTTGTTGAGTCCAAACGACGTCGAGTTGCTACACAATGCCGGGCCAAAGAAGGTCCAACAAGATATTAGGAGGTATCCTGTGACTTATGTCACTTCAGTGTATATATACTGCCAACAATAAAGGGTTTTTCACAATCTTTTGAAAGCCTAGAACACGTCATCAATTTGTGCGACGTTGTTTAAGGTTCTCTAGGTATTTTTAATATAATTACTGAGTCACAATTACATACGGTACGGAAATTAGGTAGAAGTACACGTCTGCTGAGAAGCGTTCTGTGGATTGGTATGGACTGTAAAAAATCGAAAATGAAGAAACCAGAAACATTTAAAATATATAGGCGTTGGTAAAAATGAAGAGGCCTTCAGTCACGAAACCGGGAAGCTCCAACAAGAAAATACAAAGCAAGAAGTCTATGTACGAGGGCCACTCCAAAAGAAATGCACACTGTTTTTGTAAAAATACAGTTTTCATTCTGCATGTGTGAAAGTTTTACAGTGTTTAGATACATCCTCCCTGCTTGTTTTCCCGTGAGTGGCGCTGTTACTTCATGTTTTCAAGATGGCTGCTACACTTAACGTTCATCAGAAGCAACGTGCTGTCATAGAATTCCTGGGCTGTGAAAACGAGACAGTGGGAAACATCCACAAGAGGTTGAAAAAGATGTATGTAGATGCTGCTGTCGATCGCAGTACAGTTAGTCGGTGGGAAAGCAGTTTACGTGATGAAAGCAGGCACGGCAATATTCAGGATTGTCCTCGCAGCGGCAGGCCTCGTACTGCTTACACTCCAGACAATGTGCAGAGAGTTAACGAATTGGTCACTGCTGACAGACGCATCACAGTGTACGTTGTGATAGGGGAAGGAAGTGTTTGCAGAATACTGAAAGTGTTGGCGTTAAAAAAGGTTTGTGCCAGGTGGGTTCCCAGGATGGTGACAGTGGCTCACAAAGAAACAATAAAAACGGTATGCAGCGAACTTTTGGAACAGTACGAGAATTGTGGAGATGAATTTCTCGGAAGAATTGTGACAGGTAATGAAACATGGCTCCATCCTTTTTCACCAGAGACGAAGAGGCAATCAATGGAGTGGCATTCTACCGTATCTTCCTTCGTCGTCTGCGTTGTCGTTGTTACCGTGAGACACCGTTATACCAAGAGGAAAGGCGCGTCGATGTTAGAGCATGAGATATGATGACCTTAAGCCATTGACAACACACAACGGTCACGGTAGCACCTTATTCCAGAATAACTGCAGTAGTTAGGATCTACGAACTATCCCCTCTTGACCAGGTCCCCAAAACTTAACTCGTAACGAGATCCCTTCAAAGCAAATTGTCATAACGATCGTCTATAAAGGCTTCGTACAACGAGAAGAAATGTTACAGTTTATGGAATAATAACAGATACGACCAAACCGTCTTGTCTCTTCTGCTTTATTTAACACAACTTCGTTCACAGTTTCATTTCGCATTCACCACTCATTCACCGAAACCCTTTGATGAACAGTTTTGGTTGCTTGACACCAACAGTCAATGATAATGATACAGCTTTTCTCCTTTTTATAAACTGAAGCCCGCTCTCCGCGATATAATTAAAAAAAAAAAAAAAAACGGTCTCAATACCGCGTCCCTCGTGAGATGCGAATAGACTTATCCCGGAATTGACCGCCCTGTAGGTGTACTCAGTTTAATGACCACACTTCTCTATCCGCTATTTCGCGTAACTGAATGTCCATTTGTTAGTCTGATTATACACTGTAGCTATTTAAAATTCGCCCCTATATTTTTTACAACGCACAATTAGCACTTCTTTACTTGTTTTTTTTTTTTTTTTTTTCTAAGAGTAAACGGAAAAAAAGACGCCGTATCATCGGCTTAGTCGATATAAAGCAAAACACATTAATATGCCCAACTTTACCTCTGCTTATAGGATCGGCTACCTTACTCATTAATTTACTACATATTATTTCCAATAACACTAAACAGGTATCGCCGTTATATTTTAATGGTATGCAAAAGCATGTTACTATTATTATGACCGACCAAATCGTAACAAATCGCGCGGCGTTCGTTTTTAACGATAACTTTACGCTATTCAAGTTCCGTTACAGCTATCTTGTAATGTTACAGCATCATGCAAATTCACCCAAGAAAAAAAATTCAAAACCACACCTTCTGCTGGAAAAGTTATGGCTACAGTGTTTTTCGATTCCGAAGGACTCTTGCTTGTGGACATCATGCCAAGTGGAACCACCATAAATTCTGCTGCATATGTGACGACACTGAAGAAACTTCAAGCTAGACTGAGTCGTGTTCGACCACATCGGCAAAAGCAGGATGTTTTGTTGTTGCACGACAATGCACGGCCATATGTCAGTCAAATAACCATGGAAGCGATCACAAAACTCGGATGGACAACACTGAAACACCTGCCTTACAGTCCTGACCTGGCTCCATGTGACTATCATCTCTTTGGGAAACTGAAAGACTCTCTTTGTGGAACAAGGTTTGAAGATGATGACTCCCTTGCGCACGCTGTCAAACAGTGGCTCCAACAGGATGGTTCAGAATTTTACCTTGCGGGTATACAGGCGCTGGTTCCAAGATGGCGTAAGGCAGTTGAGAGGGATGGAAATTATGTGGAGAAATGAAAATATTGTTACTAAAGGATGTATCTACACACTGTAGAACTTTTAAACATGTAGAATAAAAGATGTATTTTAAAAAACATAGTGTGTATTTCTTTTGAAGTGACCCTCGTAAATCAGTATCAGTAAAAAATACACGTTAGGGAAACATCTGATATAGCAGGGCAAAGCGGGGCACATTTACACAGGGGGCAAGTTTAGGCGGAGCACTTTTCTGGGGAACCGTTTTTGTACTGTCTACAAGGGATAGTTAGTAATACCACATACTGAGGGCTCTCACGAACTTCTCGGCACCATCCGAGTGAACGTCTTAGCGCGAAGAACATATTGTGCAAGGTGAGTAAATTTTGTTACTCAAATATCTAAGCTCCTAGGGAGCACAGATTTTAAAATTGATAATATATATATATATATATATATATATATATATATATATATATATATATATATATATATATATATATATATATATATATGTTCGTTTCCATGAGCAACTCTACTTCACAAAATACATTAATTATGCATAATTTGAAGGTTTCCACATTCTACTGTAGTTTCGAAACCAACTGAAACATGGCAATGGGGCACCTTTATGCAGTCCTCTTGCTGCATTTTTCGTCACTATTTCACATTGCCATCCTATCTGACACTCCACAAACTTAAAGACAATGTCAGTTGGAAACACAATCCAAAAAATGAAGGCACAAGATCATAAAAGGCAGAAATTACTAAAACTACTATTTGAGCTTAATGAATCTCAACCATAATGACTTGTCTCTGCAAGAGAACGGACTGCTAAGGGCAAGAAATTGCTACAAACAAGAACAAGGAAACATCTGGATAGACCTATTTTCGATATCATTAGTGTTCTGCCCAAAGGCAGGTTTTCACATGGTTCTGTACCTCTCCGTGCTCTCCTGTCCTCTGACATCCCTATTAGGTCTGCGAAATTTGCGCTTCCCTTTATGTTGTCTATCGTCTGGTATCTCTTCCTTCCTCTCAGTCTCCTGTCACGAAATACTAGTGCCAAATCGTCTGTTAGCAAACCACTGCTGTCTCAACGAATGTCGCTTCCAGTTCTTCATCCTACCTCTTATAACCTGCAGCAGTCTGATGAAGAGGATGGGGAACTGTATTTACTGCTTGAAACGATACACTCAACCAAAACGATATCAAGAATGTAGACGTTGGACTCATTTAGATTGTGATACAGGAAACACATTATTTTTTGTGTACATAAATTGCAACTAGGCAGTGATGATGAACAGGCCATTCATTACCATTCAGACTTATATGTAGGCCACATTATGCTAACAGGCGGGAGTTCGCCAAAAGTTTATGTAAAACTGTTTTCTGTTACCATGTTAACTGGTATAAGAAAGATTGTAACTTTGTTTACTGACAACGAAACATATTTTGAAAAGATTAGTAGTGTGTTTTGTTTACTCATTATTGTGTTCTATAATATGCCTAAACGGGCCCCTATAAGTTCGTGAACCTGCCCCATAACCCGGAAACATTTACGCACCCGACTTGAGCCCATATATAAAATTATGTTACACTCTTAAATGTAATATTAACTTAGAAATATAGCACAAATTTGTAGAATAATAAACATGTTATAAGACTAAACAATTCTCAACACGGTAAATGTAACAAAAAACAATTCCGTACACAGTTAAGATGTCGGTTGAAATATAAGAGTCGAAGAGACAGATGAAGATTATATAGTACAAAACATGTAACGGAGGATGTTGAACGCAACGTATCCAATCATTCGAAGAACTGTGTTGTTGTGGTCTTCAGCCCAGAGACTGGTTTGATGCATCTCTCCCTGCTACTCTATCCTGTGCAAGCTTCTTCATCTTCAAGTAAGTACTGCAGCCTACATCCTTCTGAATCTGCTTAGTGTATTCATCTCTTGATCTCTCTCTCCGATTTTTACCTTACACGCTTCCCTCCAATACTAAATTGGTGATAACTTGATACCTCAGAACGTGTCGTACCAAACGATCCCTTCTTTTAGTCAAGTTGTGCCACAAATTCCTCTTCTCCCAATTCTATACAGTACCTCCTCATTAGTTACGTGTTCTACCCATCTGATCTCCAGCATTCTTCTGTAACTGATAACCTAGAAAAGTATTTAAAAAGCTCAACAACGATCGAGGAAATTAGTTATCGCTTATCACATTTTGCTTAGCGACTCTTTCAACTTCGGAAATAGAGATTTATTCAGACGTGGTATCGAGAAGCTGTGCAATCATTGGGACAATTTCTTACATAATATAAGACAAAATATTTCTCACTATTCTCCGCATTTTCTTTTCGAGTGTTCTTATCAAATAAACTTTTACCACTGCCATATAATACAACAAAATGTAATATAAGGTCCTTGTAATAAACATATCTCAGTATTAACATCACGGTAAAATCTGTGTTCGCAGTACGTCGGAGTTTACCGTATTTCGTCCATCATCCGCACGTCACTTCATGAATAATACGAGGTCACAAAATAGGAATCGATTTTGGAAACTTGTTGGGCAGGCTGTGTGATTTTAGATTACATGCAGGTAAGGGAGGCTGTGGATATTCACAGTGATGAACCGTTGTTGGCGCCCATTAGATGGCGAATGCGTAATGACGAACCCCCTTAGCCCATTACGTTTTATCTCGAATTCAATTACACGGTCAGCGGTGAGAGACTGCGAAATTCCTCGCGGCGAATCAGATAGCTGGCCGCCAGTTGTGGCCGCAACCAAAGAGGTCATATCGCGATCGTAGGACCCCTATTAGGAGGCTCCATAATTGGGAGGCGTTTGGATCGGGATCTCTAAAACGCTGAAAACCACCAGCGTCAGGGCATTCGGTCCTCCTGCAAATAAGTAAGCCAAATTTTGCCGGGAAACGGGGGAGATCTGATTCAGTATTAAATGATGTCCTGCGGAAGAATGTCAGAGGCGTGCATAAAAAGTGACTGACATATTTAGTGAAAATTGTTAAACAGCTGCAGAAGTTCGCTTTGTTTGCATCCTGGGCCTTTTTACTTCGAGTAATTCGTTTATAGTTTTGTACGAAACCGGTGGATTGCATTTGCAAACGTGGACTGAAAAAAAGTTTGTTCTGTGGAGATCGGAGAACGTAAGAGACGGGTACAACAGCAAAGAAGAAATTTCTCCGCGTGGACCAGAGATAACGACGATATAAGTAAGATTTTCGATGTAGAGGCATGTAGCGCAGTGGCGAAAATCAAGCATAAACGTGGTATGAGCTTGAGAAAGTAAGTCAAACGTGTCATCCCACGCTAAGACCATAGCGTACCAAGAGTGGAACATTGTCATAAAAGAGTACTCGTTCTGGGTTTCCTGGAGACATAGTTCTGCTGCGGCAAGAATAACATGTACATCGGAGTGTGTGAGTGAAATGATGTGGTTACTGGAAACGTATTCCAAAGTTGAAATACGGAGGAGACTACGATTCCTGTGGGAAAAACGTCTAAACTGCTTTTACTGTGAAACTTTGGTGTTACGTGGACGAAATACATTATCTCGTCCAGCCATAGGGAAATGGGGCCAACAATTTCACCAAGCCCGCACAGATGTGGTTGATGATGAAGTCCAGATCTTGCACCATGCGGTTTCCATCTTTTCGGTAATTGGCAAAGCGCCTGAGGGGAAAGAGATTTTACAGCGACGAGGACGCTCACACAGTGATTCTCGAATGGGTCCGTTACCACAGAGCGGATTTCTGTCGTTGAGGTATTGTGCGAATGGTAGAACGTTCCGACTGATATATGCAGGGAGTTGGTGACAATGTTGACAAGTAGTGTCGTGTATTGTTGTCGCTTAGAGTTGTAGTGCAGCGTTCAGTAAAATTTAATTGGCGTGTCATAGTAATGTATAACTTACATTTTGAAGTTTACTCATAGACTTCAGACTTTTTGGTATACGGCTTTTTATAAAGTAGCCATATAGTGTTGGTTCCTACAGTGATAAGTCTCTAGCATTTATTTCAAACCACAATAAAAATGCTACTGTGATAGCACAAAGAAAGAGCAAAGATGTCCTGGGATGTAAAAGAAGGGAACTAGCTTTTCGACTTACCTGGCACTTTCAAAGACATTTAAATCAAAAGGGATTGCCAAATTAAACACTTTTCAGCCGTCAGTTTTCAGCCTTATTTTATTAGGCAACCAGTTTCAGCGTTTTACTACGCCGTCTTCAGGCCCGTGACCGACGTGTAGGAATAATCAGCCTCGCTTGTGATCGAAACAGGGGCTAGCAATACTAGTTTTAGTAGTTATTTGCGACAGTGACCACTTCAACCATCACCCCCATCCTCTATCGAACAGACGAATCCCACAACCATTGCTAAAAAGATGGACAGACAGAGACTTTAAATCAAAACGTCTTGACATATTCCCGTTCGCTTTTTAGTTGTGAGTTCTCATACCACGTAATAATTCACCGTGTCAAGTAAAGTAACATGATACATGATTTCATGGCCTACAACATGACACATGCCATAATGTTATCCAGCCGGGAAAATAGCGCTAATATGTCAGCATTCTTCATTTAAATGTCTTGAAAGCTGCCCTAACTGCCCCGGACATATTCGCCTTTTTTGTGCTGTCACAAGAGCATTTTTCATTCTGATTCCCAACTTTTACTCTACCATAATTTCGACATTAGACCTCCGTAGCTTGGCAACCGAAATAGGTTTTTGTTGACTCGGGTGACGACTGATCGGGTGTAGCTTTTCTTATTGACTTATGAAGGATGTTGCTTGTATCGTGGCAACGGATAAAGCTTTCAGGAAAGAACGGGACGACCATTAATTTCATGTATTTGTTGATACCTCAGAAATAAGCTTGGGATAGTTTGAAAGAAAAACTTCGATGATGGACCCACATATTTGTCATTTGTTGTACATTTTAATACTTAATGACAATATTATCACTGGAATTAATAAACTTACCAAAGGAAACAGAAATCTGAGAAAATTATTAAAAAAAATAGAATTTTAAAAATTATACCATTAAAACCAGGACATGAAAACCATAAGCACAAAGTTTCTGAAAAGAAAACTGTTACGTCAACTGAAAGTGGCTGCAAGAAGTTTCAACCAACAATCTTTACAATGAGGCGAATTAGAGCAACACCCGTTGCTAAATTCATTAAAAAAAAACTTTAACAATTTTATCTTTAAGAACAATACTTTAAAATCGGGAGAACAGAGTTCCCAAAAACAAAGGTTACACCAACTGAGCGTACCTGTAAGCAGTTTCAACCAACAATCAGATAAACTACAGTAACAGCCGTTAAATATACTAACGAGTTTCAAGCCTAGCGGACCGTTACACAGTAGAACAACATTCATCCAAATCCCGGTTTGATCACAAGACACGCCACTGATTTAAGTTGTTGGGGAGGCCGCCTAGCAATGCATAACCCTTAATAAAAATCCCCTAAACAATAAACTACACAGTCCCTCAAGCAGATCAACTATAAAGGTATAAAATTTAAACATAATGGCCACCCATATATCGCAATCAACATTAACGACAAGGCTTAATAAATATGCAGTTGCCCAAATTTGAAGATAACTTGAAGTACATGCGATTGAAATGTACTTGAACTTAGTACAGACCAGCAGAAACTTTGACGTAATGCGTAATAACCAAAAAATTGCCCAAAATTCAAAGTAAGCTGAGAGCTACAGCAGACGGCTATGACAGCCAACACGGAAGGGGCAGCCAAATATCGCTGAAAGTGTAGTAGCTAATGACTGTGGATAAAGATAAAGTTCGCCAGTTTATCTTCATAAGAAACAAGTCTTAAACTGCACACGCTGAAAAGTAGTGATAATGGTGGCAAATGTAAAGGACAGTTACGGATGTATAATGAGGAAAAAATCTTAGGCTTGGCGAACACGCCTTAAACTCCTGAGCTCTTTAAATTCACCAAACAGATCTAATCACTGGTCCCCGCACGAACGGCAACACACCGCCGTGGCACGCATGAGAGGATCAACTCTACTTCAGCCATAACGACGCGGCTGGTAGGAGCGGCCGACTCCCGACCAACTCAGACGCCGTGCGACGATCGGAGTGCCGCTGCTCCAGGACACGCAGTTCGCCTAAAGCTGTCCTGCCAACACAGAGGGAAGGGAAACAGTAATCTACGGCTATAAAGCTTCAACTACACTCATGCTCATAAATTAAAGATAATTGCAGAATGTGGTACCACGACCTCTATACAGGTCCATTTCACTACACAAAACTGGCGCTAATAGCTTAGGCACATAGGGATCACACACGACACGTATCTGGAAATCCACGGTATTGGTGATAAGTTGAGAAAACGGTCCCGAAACACATGTGCTACAAAACGCCACTGCCTCCTGCGGATTTACCCCGAGATCAATATGGGATATGATCACCATGCACACGCACACAGGCCGCACAACGGGTTAGCATACTCTGGGTCACATGGTCGAGCAGCTGCTGGGGTATGGCATCCCATTCTTGCACCAGTGCCTTTCGGAGCTCCTGAAGCGTCCTAGGGGCTTGAAGACGCGCAGCGATACGTCGACCGAGAGCATTCCAGACGTGCTCGATGGGGTTTAGGTCTGGAGAACTGGGAGGCCACACCACTCGGCTGATATCTTCTGTTTCAAGGTTCTTCTCCACGATGGTAGCTCGATGGGGCCGTGCGTTATTATCCATCAGAAGGAAGTTGGGACCCACTACACCCCTGAAAAGGCGGACATACTAATGCAAAATGACGTCCCGATACACCTGATCTGTTACAGCTCCTCTGTCAAAGACATGCAGGGATTTACGTGCACCAATCAGAATTCCATCCCACACCATCAAACCACGACCTCTATACAGGTCCATTTCAAGGACATTATGGAGTTGGTATCTGGTTCCTGGTTCATGCCAGATGAAAACCCATTGAGAATCACTGTTCAGACTATACCTGGACTCGTCTGTGAACATAACCTGAGACCACTGTTCCAATGCCATGTACTGTGTTCTTGACATCAGGCTTTACGGGCTCTCCTGTGACCAGGGGTCAGTGGAATGCACCTTGTAGGTCACCGGGCGAATAAACCATGTCTGTTCAGTCGTCTGTAGACTGTGTGTCTGGAGACAACTGTTCCAGTGGCTGCGGTAAGGTCCCGAGCAAGGTTACCTGCAGTACTCCGTGGACGTCTGCGGGCACGGATGGTGGGATATCGGTCTTCTTGTGGTGTTGTACGCTGTGGACGTCCCGTACTATAGCGCCTGGATACGTTTCCTGCCTGCTGGAATCGTTGCCATAATCCTGAGATCACGATACGACTTGCTGTGTTTGACCAGCATCCAGTCGCCCTAGTATTCTTCCTCTCATAACGTCATCAATATGTGTTCTTTGAGCAATTTTCAACTCACAGTCACCACTAGCACGTCTGAAAACGTCAGTACACTTATTCGCTGCACCGGCCGGTGTGGCCGTGCGGTTCTAGGCGCTTCAGTCTGGAACCGCGAGGTCGCTACGGTCGCAGGTTCGAATCCTGCCTCGGGCATGGATGTGTATGATATCCTTAGTTTAGTTAGGTTTAAGTAGTTTTAAGTTCTAGGCGACTGATGACCTCAGATGTTAAGTCGCATAGTGCTCAGAGGTATTTTTGAACCACTTACTCGCTGCACCGTGCTTTGACAAGCACCAACACACCTCTCCGTATGAGGACTGCTGCCAGCGCCACCATGCGACGACCGCAGGTCAAATGCACCGCATGGTCACACCCCGAGGTGATTTAAACCCGCAAACTGCCCACCAGAGCGTTGTTTCACCATGTATCAGAATTATCCTTAATTTATGAGCGTGACTGTAGAATGGCCCGGGAGTGAGAAAGAAATGTACAGATTAATGGCCAATGCGTACCAAATTTAACACTCCTTAAAATTAGCAATATTCACTAGCAACCATGTCAGCACCAGCTGATTCAATAACACAAACATGCACATACACCACCTTGCCTCCCACACAGATCGAGCCAGAAGTTATTCCTTTGTCCGCAGCTCGTGGTCGTGCGGTAGCGTTCTCGCTTCCCACGCCCGGGTTCCCGAGTTCGATTCCCGGCGGGGTCAGGGATTTTCTCTGCCTCGTGACGACTGGGTGTTGTGTGATGTCCTTTGGTTAGTTAGGTTTAAGTAGTTCTAAGTTCTAGGGGACTGATGACCATACATGTTAAGTCCCATAGTGCTCAGCTCCATTTGAACCAAGTCATTCCCTTAACGAACCCTATCACAGGGAGTACTGTCACATTTGCACGAAATATCGCCTATAAATATGGCCTATAACACAAATATGAATTAGTAACACTAACCGATGGTCATGCGCTTAAACACTGGTAGATGTGTTAATACAAAAGACCCCATTCCACATAACACAGGCATGGTCTTACAATATCAAGTGGTCAAAATAAGAAAACAACTCCACTTAGGTGAGAAGGAGCCACGCCTTGCAGGATACCAGCCATGGCGCTATCGCTTCCAACCCACACAGACGATCTTCGAGGTGACGTAAACCTTTAAGTTTGCAGAGTAGGCCGGGAACTTGTCAACCAGGTTGCACGCGACATCTTTCTCTCCTCGCGCCACCTGCTGCTACCAACTCTTAAGAAGGCCGACCAGTCTTGCCCCCGACGGATTTAACTTTACGCCGTTCCTCGAGACCCGCGCCGGACAGTCAGAGTCCCCGAAAAGCCACAACTTGCCGGCCACGTGCTCCTCAACCGACTCGCCTCCACAGGCCCCGCCAAACCAACGACACACTCCTCTCCACCGAAGATCTTAGTTGGCGACACACAGTCGACTCGACATTGGCACCTTAATCAGTTAATGGCGCCAGTGGAAAGGCACTCCCCGCAATATTAGAACCGTCGCGGCTCACTTGTCTGCCTTCTTACAAACTTAGAACCCAGTAGCGCAAGTTTGATTCACAGAAGAGGAGCGCGAAAAAAAATTAAATTAAATGAAAATAAAATAAAATAAACTAAAAAACTCATAACAACGTGTTTTTTGCACTTGGAATCCAAGATCTTTTTCGAATGGTTATGATATTGGACCAACGTCCGATACATGGGTGGACCAAATCTGAACCATAAGTCTCACTCCATTCTCGAGCTATTGGAGGTTGGAGGGTGACTGTTTTTCCACGCAAAATCCGAACGGTGCACGTACAAATTGTGTCATTAGATGAGCATTAATTTCATCGAAATTAAAATCTTTTCAAAAGGAGTTAATGGATTTGACCATTTGCCTGGGTACCAGATCTGGGTTGTCGTGGAAACCTTGCTCAATATACTGTAACAAAGTTACAGTAACACAGGTGTTCGAATTGCTATACAAATGGCCGCTGGTCTCGGCCCAACCAAAAACATTTTACTCCATGTTCCTAACACAAAAAGGAACCGGACACCAAGATGCCCATTGCCCTCCCCTCTCCAAACGATGAATCTGTGCACGGTGTTTTCATACATAACGAGAACAGATTGTAATGTTTTACTTTAAACAAAGAGAGTGAATACTATGAGGAGGGTTCGATAAGTGATACATCATTTTTCTCGGCCAGCTTCGCTTGAAAGACTGCGAATTTTGTTATGGAACGTAGTGGAATATTCCAGCTTCAGACCCTGTAGATTCACGACATTCCGATTCGTGGCGGCATTACACATAGTCGTCAAAAGGGCATCTGTAAAAGAGGTGCATTCCAAACAAAGAGCTGTTACACTGTAAGATGGCAAAAACTATGCCCCTTACATGAAGTCATTAAAGATCACCTAACTCACGTTGAGCGAACAGTAGGGCTGAACAAAAATGACTGACAAGGCACAATGCATCTTGGACGTATTGGAATAATTAATGTTGGGTGATGGTTTTAAAGTAATTCACATGACATGAAAACTTTGTGGCAACGTGTAGATGTACTGGAGGCTAGTTTACTCCACGGAAGTACTCAGAATTGACCATGGCCGCCGGGGGAGCGGCTAAGGGAAGCGACAATAGGCAGCTTAGGGCGGCTCAAGCTCTGAGAAAGCGGTAACGGGGCGCGGCCTCCAGCCGCCTTAAGATGAGTGACAGTGATTGGGTGCTTGACCCCATACTGGTGTACCGGGAAGCAGACGGAGAACTTGTATGTCTGTTGATAAACATCCGTCGTCCCGTTTTCTGTGAAACATGTGAGAAAGCCGCGCAAAGCTACATTGGAGCGGTCAACAGAGGTCAAAATATGCATGTTCGTGACTATAGCAACTTCATGCTGAATTCACGGTCTGCAGAGTCTGAAGCAAATCAGATGAAGAGCGCTGCAATTGGCGTAAGTGATTTTGCTGTAGGGGAAACCGAGGCGAAGAGCGGACTGTGAGAAGTCTCCGTAGAGGTCTTCCGTTCCGAGCTTGCCTAGAGTGCGGACGTAGCGTTCTTTACTCAGCTTGCCTGAGAAAGAGTGAGCATCTCTGCAGTTTAGGACTTAGAAAATGGAACGATTGAGCTTGGAGATAGGAAGTTTTGGTTCAGCTATGTACTGAGCAAGATAGCTAGGAGTGAACAGACGAGCGCAGCCTTGCAGCACAACGAGGTCGGCCGACGTCCGCACAACGACACCGCTCCGCCACGCTGAATTCGGTGACATTGCGCCCGCTCCGGCAACTGTTTAATTTGCTGGATCACGTCGGCAAAGTTTCCATGAGAGTTTCACGGGCCGTGTATTGCAGAATTCTTCTCGCACTTCTCATTACGCCTGGGTCAGTCGATAGGAATTACTTTTGATTTATGGCGCTTTACTCCACGCTAACGCAATTTATTACCATTGCCTGTTAGGAGAGTCATGTAATGTGATGATCGAAGGTCATGAGTAAAAATAAATCTGTGCTAATCGACTGTCTGTTTTCAATCAAGTAGTTGAAATCCCAAATCACTTTTTTAATTAATTTTATGTTCAACATTTGCATCTGGTGTTCAATGGCTGAATATAACATCAATGTGCACCCGTTTTTAATGAAAAGGGATCAATTCTGAACTAATTAATGTCAACACTTCCACCGCAGTTCAATCAGGAGTCACAGAACCTTATTACTTTCTATGCGTTATCCGACATTAAGGCAGTTTTGCACTCTCTGTTGACGTGTTAGTCAATTACCTGGGGTGAACACACACCAAAACCAGATAAATGACGAGTGGGGTGTTACAACACTACTGGCCATTAAAATTGCTGCACCACGAAGATGACGCGCTACAGACGCGAAATTTAACCGACAGGAAGAAGATGCTGTGATATGGAAATGATTAACTTTTCAGAGCATTCACGCAAGGCTGGCGCCGGTGGCGACACCTACAGCGTGCTGAAATGACGAAAGTTTCCAACCGATTTCTCATACACAAACAGCAGTTGACCGGCGTTGCCTGGTGAAACTTTGTTGTGATGCCTCGTGTAAGAAGGAGAAATGCGTACCATCACGTTTCCGACTTTGATAAAGGTCGGATTGTAGCCTATCGCGATTGCGATTTATCATATCACGACATTGCTGATCGCGTTGGTCGAGATCCAATAACTGTTAGCAGAATATGGAATCTGTGGGTTCAGGAGGGTAATACGAAACGCCGTGCTGGATCCCAAAGGCCTCGTATCAATAGCAGTCGAGATGACAGGCATCTTATCCGCATGGCTGTAATAGATCGTGCAGCCACGTCTCGATCCCTGAGTCAACAAATGGGGACGTTTGCAAGACAACAACCATCTGCACGAACAGTTCGACGACGTTTGCGGCAGCATGGACTATCAGCTCTGAGACCATGGCTGCGGTTATCTTTGACGCTGCATCACAGAGAGTAGCGCCTGCGATGGTGTACTCAACGACGAACCTGGGTGCACGAATGGCAAAACGTCGTTTTTTCGGATGAATCCAGGTTCTGTTTACAGCATCATGATGGTAGCATCCGTGTTCAGCGACATCACAGTGAACGCACATTGGAAGCGTGTATTCGTCATCGCCAAACTGGCGTATCACGCGGCGTGATGGTATGGGGTGCCATTGGTTACACGTCTCGGTCACCTCTTGTTCGCATTGACGGCGGTTTGAAAAGCGGACGTTACATTTCAGATGTGTTACGACCCGTGGCTCTACCCTTCATTCGATCCCTACGAAACCCTACATTTCAGCAGGATAATGAGCGACCGCATGTTGCAGGGCCTGTATGGGCTTTTCTGGATACAGGGAATGCTCGACTGCTGCCCTGGCCAGCACATTCTCCAGATCTCCCACCAACTGAAAACGTCTGGTCAATGGTGGCCGAGCAACTGGCTCGTCACAATACGCCAGTCACTACTCTTGATGAACTGTGGTATCGTTTTGAAGCTGCATGGGCAGCTGCACCTGTACACGGCATCCAAGCTCTGTTTGACTCAATGCCCACGAGTATCAAAGGCCGTTATTACGGCCAGAGGTGGTTGTTCTGGGTACTGATTTCTCAGGATCTATGCACCGAAATTGCGTGAAAATGTAATCACATGTCATTTCTAGTATTATATATTTGTCCAATTAATACCCGTTTATCATCTACATTTCTTCTTGGTGTAACAATTTTAATGGCCATTAGTGTATTTCGTTTCTGTTGGTGGAAAACTAGAGCATCTCAAACATTCATAGGCTCACGCATAATGTCTACGAAGACCTGATAGTCAATAAAGGCTCATCGAGTCTTTGGGCGAGGCTTGCGTCATCCTCGCAACAAGCTCGTGCAAACCTGTCCGATCTCCCGCCTTCCGGCCTGCCGCACACAGCTGTGACTCCTGCATTGTTGGAACGTGCGGACTGTCTCATTCGAGGTATCGATGGATCGCAAACACCTCGCTGCACAACTGCATGTCTCTATTGGTAGCGCTGACGCTCTCGTAAACCAGTTCAGATACTCAAAGGTGTGTGCGCGCTGGGTTTCTCGTCCCCACCTCGCACCTTCACGCCTTTGCCGAGTGAAAGACGTATTTGGCGGGAAGCAGTACGTAGATAGCCGGGAGGTTATTGACTCAGCAAGACGTTGGTACCGACATTGACCAGCAGTGTGGTACAATGCGGGCATTCAGGTAGCCCTAGAAAGGTGGTGCACGGCCATCACATTCATCTACATCTACAGCCATACACCGCAAGTCACCTGACGGTGTGTGGCGGAGGTTACCTTGAGTACCTCTGTCGGTTCTCCCTTCTATTCCAGTCTCGTATTGTTCATGGAAAGAAAGATTGACGATATGCCTCTCCTCCTTGTCTCTTCGCAAGATATACGTAGGAGAGAGCAATATACTGCTTGACTCCTCGGTGAAGGTATGTTCTCGAAACTTCAACAAATGCCCGTACCGAGCTACTGAGCGTCTCTCTTGCAGAGTCTTACGCTGGAGTCTATCTATCATCTCCGTAACGCTTTCGCGATTACTAAATGATCCTGTAACGAAGGGCACTGCTATCCGTTGGATCTTCTCTGTCTCTTCCATCAACCCTATCTAGTACGGATCCCACATCGGTGAGCAGTATTCAAGCAGTGGGCGAACAAGTGTACTGTAACCTACTTCCTTTGTCTTCGGACTGCATTTTCTTAGGATTTTTCCAATGAATCTCAGCGTGGCATCTACTTTATCGACGATCAACTTTATAAGATCATTCCATTTTAAATCACTCCTAATGCGTACTCTTAGATAATTTATGGAATTAACTGCTTCCAGTTGCTGACCTGCTATGTTGTAGCTAAATGATTAGGGATCTTTCTTTCTATGTATTCGCAACACATTACACTTGTCTACATTGAGATTCAATTGCCATTCCCTGCACCATGCGTCAATTCGCTGCAGATATTCCTGCATTTCAGTACAATTTTCCATTGTTACAACCTCTCGATACACCACAGCATCATCTGCAAAAAGCCTCAGTGAACTTCCGATGTCATCCACAAGGTCATTTATGTATATTGTGAATAGCAACGGTCCTATGACACTCCCCTGCGGCACACCTGAAATCACTCTTACTTCAGAAGACTTCTCTCCATTGAGAATGGCATGCTGCGTTCTGTTATCTAGGAACTCTTCAATCCAATCACACAATTGGTCTGATATTCCATATGCTCTTACTTTGTTCATTAAACGACTGTGGGGAACTGTATCAAACGTATTGCGGAAGTCAAGACACACATCTACGTGGTAACCCGTGTCTATGGTCCTCTGAGTCTCGTGGACGAATAGCGCGAGCTGGGTTTCACACGACCGTCTTTTTCGAAACGCATGCTGATTCCTACAGAGTAGATTTCTAGTCTCCAGAAAAGTCATTATACTAAAACATAATACGTGTTCCAAAATTCTACAATTGATCGACGTTAGAGAGATAGGTCTATATTTCTGCACGTCTGCTCGATGTCCTTCCTTGAAAACGGGAATGACTTGTGCCCTTTTCCAATCTTTTGGAACGCTACGCTCTTCTAGAGACCTACGGTACACCGCTGCAAGAAGGGGAGCAAGTTCCTTCACGTACTCTGTGTAAAATCGAACTGGTATCCCATCAGGTCCAGCGGCCTTTCCTCTTTTGAGCGATGTTAATTGTTTTTCTACCCCTGTGTCATCTATTTCGATATCTACCGTTTTGTCACCTGTGCGACAATCAGGAGAAGGAACTACAGTGCAGACTTCCTCAGTGAAACAGCTTTAGAAAAAGACATTTAGTATTTCGTCCTTTAGTCTGTCATCCTCTGTTTCAGTACCATTTTGGCCACAGAGTGTCTGGACATTTTGTTTTGATCCACGTACCGCTTTCACATAAGACCAAAATTTCTTAGGATTTTCTGCCAAGTAAGTACGTAGAACTTCAACGCTGATTATGTAGAAAAATATTGTTTTGTAGCCAAAAGAGTGGAGAATGAAGTAGTGTATTGGAATACTGAATAAAACCAATCTGCTTTAAGGAAAAAAAACTGTTGCACTACTTGTCGAATGCCGCTCGTAAATTTATGCACTGTTCTGAGCCACGCAACGATCTAAATCATTAACTTAAAAACGTAGGTTGAAGGATAGCCAAAGAGAGCATTGCTTGGTGGGGCCAACCGAGTAATCTAAGAGGCACGTCACTGGGTCCTTTGGCAGACAGAAGCAAGCAGGAGGTTGCCAGAGGCGGATGTTCGCCACTAACTGGGCCAGATAGGTCACCGCCAGCAAGTGGGTTCTTTGTTGTAAGCGATGCATCCGCTGCCGTTTTGTTCTATGCACAGATACGGGCTACGTCAAGTCGTATCTCATGGGCTGCATAGATTACATCGGTACTAGCTCCGAAAGTAAAGATGGCTGCTATTTACTGCATCACATGAGGGAAGAGACTGCCGAAATCTTGAGAAAAGAACTCTCAAAGTTCAAAGCTTTTTTTATTGACTGTTTTCAACGCTATTTTGAACGCTGTAGCGACGGTTCAGAATCGTATTTACGTAAGCTAGCAATTTGGAAATTTGTGGTAAGGTCTTATGGGACCAGACTGCTGAGGTCATCGGTCCCTAAACCTACACACCACTTACCCTAACTTATACTAACTTACGGTATGGACAACAGACACACCCCAGCCCGAGAGAGGACTCGCACCTCCGACGGGGAAAGACGCGCGGACCGTGACAAGGCACCCAAGACCGCGCGTCCACCCCGCGCTGCTACATAGGCTACCCTGCCCAGTTAGCCGTGCGGTATAACTCATTGCTTTCCAGGCGGGAAGGTTCCCGGCACGAATCCGCCCGGCGGATTAGTGTCGAGGCCTGGTGAGCCGGCCAGTCTGTGGATGGTTTTTAGGCGGTTTTCCATCTGCCTCGGCGAATTCGGGCTGGTTCCCCTTATTCCGCCTCAGTTACACTATATCGGCGATTGCTGAGCACACACTTTCTCCACATACGTGTACACCATAATTACTCTACCACGCAAACTCGTCTGTGGTGAGACGTCCCTGGGGTTGGGGGGGGGGGGGAGGGGGGGGCACTGGGGGCCGAACCGCACAGTAACCCTGTGTTCAATGTGGGGCCGTAGTGGGATGAGTGGACTGCTGTAGCCTGTTGTGGGGTTGAGTACCACTGAGGGCTACAGTGGGGACAAAGCCTCTCCGAAGTTTCTAGGTTCCCAGTTCCATACAATACATAAGCTACCTATTTTCTGGGATTACATCGTTAATAAAAGACATTTGAACCAGTGATTCATTAACTCCTAAAGTCATTGCTTACATTCCTGGCTCTGCACTCATAGAAAATCCTCTTCCGGAAAATTTAGTTGGCAACGTTGTCAGAGCAGGCAGGGAGGTGTGTGGCACAATCTCACCGAAAGAAGACTTTCTTTCTATACAAATCTGTGACAACAATAATTTCCCACAGTAAACACAACTGTCACCATCACCTTTTGCTTGGTTGACTCAGTTACTGTTGTAGCTTAGTACTGGAACGTTAATCACTCATTTGTTTCATTTAACTCTCATTATTAAAATTAATAAGCAATTATCTTTTTTCTCATTCATGCAGATGTCGATTCAGTTTCTTCCATTAAATCCAGACTCACCTTTCAGCGTTGTTGGCCAAAGTATTGTGTTCAGAGCTCAGGTTAATGAGGAGTAATTGGAGTGAATGTAGCATGCCCTGCCGCCGGAGGTTCGAGTCTTCCCTCGGGCATGGGTTTGTGTTTGTACTTAGCATAGTTTAGTTTAAGTTAGTTTAAGTAGTGTGTAAGTCTAGGGACCGATGACCTCTGCAGTTTGGTCCCTTAAGATCTCAAACACATTTGAACGTTTTCACTTTCATCTGTTATGAGCAAAGGTGAGGAACTGTGGTTTCGGCTGGAGAGAGTGAATATGATGGCGCTTGCGGCTGGCCTGTTGCGGAGAGAGGTTCTTTTTTAGTTTTTTTATTCGAGGGATTGCAAACCCTTGAAGTCAAGATCGCACATGAAAACTTTATTTGGTTGGATTACTAGTTCCAGCTAACAATTTATCCATCTTCGGACCTAAAACATACTACATATTGCTGATCGGTTCTAGAGTATATACACTAATTAATTGCAGAGCGCATATCATAAACTTTCTTCATTAGTGCTGATGCCATTACGCCTTCACACATCGTCAAAATCTTTCTTAAAATAACAACTTCCATATAATACATAGTTAAAAAGAACTTTTCGTCGTTCGTGGCCAGTGTAATTGAGCGATTGTTGTAAAACTGAAAATATACATTCATATAGAGGAGGGACAGCGAAAATAAACGAAAATTATTTGCATAATGAACTACTCACTAAAATGACCAGATGCGAAACATATCATCTTACCAAAGGTCTTATGCCGTCAAAAAATTAAGAAAAGATTGCGTGCCTCCTGCTTGGCAAAGTCAACAATTTTGGCAGAGAGTCTGTTGTACGGCTTTTACAGATACAATGCAACGGCAACAGAGAGTTCCAGCTGTTGTCAATAACTTATGCTTTTACCGTGCAGGTGTTATAATATTTAACGTAAACTCAATACCACTGCTAAACCGAAGTCTGATGGCGAAAACTTGTTGCCGTATGTAGGGAAAGGCAGTTTTGACGACAATTGCCGATTCGTACATGATAGGTCGCGATTTTAATACCCCAAGCGTTAGCGAATGTTAGGGTTGGATACATCTGTGCATAGCTATTGAATCTTACATCTACACAGGCCTGTTCATATCCCTCTACAAATTTTAATAGCCACACTTTCTTCCATTACTAAATTTATCTGCTTATGTCTCAGAAAGTGCGCTGTCAACCTACTCTCCCCCGTTGTGGGTCATACATTTCTCTCTATTTCGTTTCAGTACCCCTTGACTATTTATCCGGCGTAGCCGCATAATCTTCAGCACTCTCCTGTAGCACCAAATTTGAAAATTTCTATTCTCTTCCTGTCTGTACAATTTTACTTCCATCTGAGACTACACTTCGGACAAATAGTTTCAGAAGCTACCCTGGAACACTTAAACATTGAAGATGTTAGCATATCATTTTTGAGACAAGCTGCTCTTGCTATCATCAGCCAGCATTTTTAAATTCTCTGTATTTATGCCATCGCCACTCTTATTTAGAAATAGCTAAACTGGTCTGGTACTTTTATTTTCACATTTGCTAATGTAATTGTCTCAGAATCGCGTGATTTAATTCAGCTACACTCTCGTAGGTTCGTTTGACTTTGATAGCAAAGGACTGTAGATGTTTAGGATCCCTGACACCAATGTTAATGTTTATGATCCCACTTCTGGTCGCCAGTTGTAAAATTTATGCCACATCTGACACCAAATGTAAAGTTTACTGGCACTTCTGACACCAATTGTAAATGTATGCATGGTTGCTACATATGCCTCGCGGCGGCAGTGTGCAGGAGGTCGAGCGGTCAGGATTTGAGAGTGGGCATCCAGGGCTGCCGTTAAATGACAAAACAGGAAATTAGGTACAATAACGAGAATATATTTCAATGTACGGTGTACACGGGGCGCACCTAGGGTCGAAAGTCACCAGGTTTAGGCCAGTCCAGGAGGTCGAACAATTAACTGAAATGGCAACGGAAGGGGAAGCGGTTCATGTTAACGTTGGTGGCCGGGCTTGAAAAGCAGAACTAGATGCTCTGCCTTCCGAAAAGACGTCTGTTCTGCTCGAGATCTGGTTTACACTAGAGAGGGAACTGTGTTCTACACCATAGACCACTCCAGCGTCCATTCACGTGATCGGTATCCCACGCACGCTATTGGCTAAAGCCAATGGCGTGAATTCGCTAGCAGTTTCAGCAGAGGGCTCAAGGCCCCTGTTGTCAGCAGCTTTAACTGGACAGAACTGCCTCGGTTTTGAAAGACAAGCGACTTGAGCCACTTAGACACGGCCTGAATTACTCTGGGAGAAAACTTGTAAAGATTCCACAGGGACTTTGAAATAAATTTCTTAAACCAATTCCCTAAAATATTCCTTGACCGGCTGCCATCCTCTACAGGATCCACAACACATTGGTTTAAACGCGTAACATGGATCACATACAAAAGATGGTCGATGCTACCTGCAGGAATAAAGTTTCTTGCAGTATTCATCTCTAGAACCTTGTCATGTGCTGAGAAGGACTTTTCGATACGAATCACAGTCACATGCACATGACATCCTCTTCGATTGGAAACACTGCCATTAATAATACCATACATTGCTGTAAACTACGGAATGCTGTGCTCTGGAATAACTCCTCATGTTACTTGCGCGTTACCAATCTGACTTCTCTGTTTGTTGCATTTCGAAAATATTATACGTTCTATCTGCTTTGTCTGGGACTGTGTAAAGGAGCGTAGTGATGCAGTAAGCTACAGCTGGATTAAAACTCCGGCCAGGCCACCCGATAGTTATTGGCACACCTGAGTTCAACAAAATACGGCCGATTTCCTTCGCCGTCCTTGTCACATCCGACCTTGTGTTTTGTCTCTAATTCCTAGTCGAGCGGAAGCTATACATCCTTTCCCTTTTTGATCCAATAAGCGGTTCGCTAATAGGTTGCTACCTTCGTGCTGATCATGGGCATTGCTCTTTTCGAAACAATACTTAGCTGACGGTATCATGGATCACCAAATCTTTTATGCAGCAATGCTAGAGGCATAGTTTTCTATTACTGAGCTCTGCTGCGGCTCGTGTTGGTGCTGTTGGTAGGTTTCTGTCCTCTGTTGGAGGCCAGGCCGTATCGCTTAGTTGACATGGTTGCGGTTTTTTGTCTTCTTCTCACGTTGATTGCCGCCACTTGGTTTCACAAGTGTTGCCTGTCTGCTAGTGGCAGCAGCGGCGATTATCGATACATAGTAACTGTGGCCCTATCTTTGGGGCGACGTCGTGCTTTTTACAGGTCCTGTCAGCGTGCAATTCGGTTGGGGACTCAGGAGGAGTCACGTCTGCAGAGTGCGAGAACACGCCGGGACCGTTGATGGCGGGTATGGACTGCCGGATCGAAGGCCTGTGGTCACCAGGGGGCACGACCTCGTCGTAAACCGGATCCTGCAAGTTTTAAGTTGAGTGCATTTTGGATTCAAGTACAGAAACCTACACCATTGCGAGATCTTGTGATTCTCCAGTGAATTGGTTCATGTTGCTGCTCGTAGTGTTGCCTAGGCGAAGAGCAGCGAGTGGCGTGCTAGGGGAAGTCGGATCTGATTAGCTTTCCTGGATTTCTAATTACTATTTATTGCGTTCAGTTTGTTACTATTTGTTAAGTTCAACCAGAGGTATTTTTCCTGCCTCGTGGCCGCCAATGCCCTAGTTATCTGCCCTGTGGGTTAGTGTATGTAACTGCAGTGCACATTTCCTCGCCTTGCCGCTGCGTGAGGCATGTAGTTTTGACAGCCTTCTTGATTGCAGGTTGGTTGGTGATTCATCTACTCTGATGGTAGTGATTCCTTTCTCGTTCCAGGAGCTCTAAGCACAGTATTCTGCAGATGGAGTCCAGACCGCCGGTTCCGGCTTTGGCGTAATTATACATCTTTGCATTTGATAAATGAAAAGCACCAGTTTGCTTTTGTTCTACAATATTACTTTTATTGTTAACCGGTTTTCGGCTTACAAGGCCATCTTCAGACATTTACTGAGTATTATCACCTAAGAAATTAAATGTTAGCAGACAACATTGGAAGAGAAGTAACACATCTAGACTGAAGTAGAAACATACAATAAGTAACATCTTTGAAATGAAAAAGTAAAAACTGAACAGTACATAAATAACAATGGAGTAGACAGGAAAACCTTTAGCACAACATAGGAGTAGCAAGCCTACATAACAGTTTCTACACTCCTGGAAATTGAAATAAGAACACCGTGAATTCATTGTCCCAGGAAGGGGAAACTTTATTGACACATTCCTGGGGTCAGATACATCACATGATCACACTGACAGAACCACAGGCACATAGACACTGGCAACAGAGCATGCACAATGTCGGCAGTAGTACAGTGTATATCCACCTTTCGCAGCAATGCAGGCTGCTATTCTCCCATGGAGACGATCGTAGAGATGCTGGATGTAGTCCTGTGGAACGGCTTGCCATGCTATTTCCACCTGGCGCCTCAGTTGGACCAGCGTTCGTGCTGGACGTGCAGACCGCGTGAGACGACGCTTCATCCAGTCCCAAACATGCTCAATGGGGGACAGATCCGGAGATCTTGCTGGCCAGGGTAGTTGACTCACACCTTCTAGAGCACGTTGGGTGGCACTGGATACATGCGGACGTGCACTGTCCTGTTGGAACAGCAAGTTCCCTTGCCGGTCTAGGAATGGTAGAACGATGGGTTCGATGACGGTTTGGATGTACCGTGCACTATTCAGTGTCCCCTCGACGATCACCAGTGGTGTACGGCCAGTGTAGGAGATCGCTCCCCACACCATGATGCCGGATGTTGGCCCTGTGTGCCTCGGTCGTATGCAGTCCTGATTGTGGCGCTCACCTGCACGGCGCCAAACACGCATACGACCATCATTGGCACCAAGGCAGAAGCGACTCTCATCGCTGAAGACGACACGTCTCCATTCGTCCCTCCATTCACGCCTGTCGCGACACCACTGGAGGCGGGCTGCACGATGTTGGGGCGTGAGCGGAAGACGGCCTAACGGTGTGCGGGACCGTAGCCCAGCTTCATGGAGACGGTTGCGAATGGTCCTCGCCGATACCCCAGGAGCAACAGTGTCCCTAATTTGCTGGCAAGTGGCGGTGCGGTCCCCTACGGCACTGCGTAGGATCCTACGGTCTTGGCGTGCATCCGTGCGTCACTGCGGTCCGGTCCCAGGTCGACGGGCACGTGCACCTTCCGCCGACCACTGGCGACAACATCGATGTACTGTGGAGACCTCACGCCCCACGTGTTGAGCAATTCGGCGGTACATCCACCCGGCCTCCCTCATGCCCACTATACGCCCTCGCTCAAAGTCCGTCAACTGCACATACGGTTCACGTCCACGCTGTCGCGGCATGCTACCAGTGATAAAGACCGCGATGGAGCTCCGTATACCACGGCAAACTGGCTGACAGTGATGGCGGCGGTGCACAAATGCTGTGCAGCTAGCGCCATTCGACGGCCAACACCGCGGTTCCTGGTGTGTCCGCTGTGCCGTGCGTGTGATCATTGCTTGTACAGCCCTCTCGCAGTGTCCGGAGCAAGTATGGTGGGTCTGACACACCGGTGTCAATGTGTTCTTTTTTCCATTTCCAGGAGTGTATTAATAAACAAAACTAATAAAATAAAATAGAATTAGTACTAGACAAGGCTGCATCAGGAGGTAGGAAATATGGAGAGTGATACACAACCAATTAAAAGAAGAGACAGTTATCAATGTAAATACAGAATACATAAGGAACTTAAGCAATATCAATAAGATAAACAGAAATAGACAAATGCAGGAAAATGGAGGTGTTTGAGGGAACCTACAGTTTGAGAGTGTGGTGGTACTGCATTTCAACATTAACATTATAATCGAAGCAGTGGCTGTGTACCAGTTTTCATTAAATAAATGAGCAAAGTAAAATATGAACAGTATTTGATGAGACAACTACAAGGGGTGTTAAACGTGGACAGTAATACAAGTACCAGTTAAAAGAAAGCCTTAACTATTGAAACTACAGTCTATGTGGAATACAAGGACAACTTCAACAAACAAAACACCTTAATGAATACAGGAAAATGGGAATATGTAGGAAGAGAGAGTGTGGGAAGTAATTAACAACAAAGACGATTATATGAAGTTTAGGAGAGGGGAAGTGTTGAGCTGTGTTTGGTCATTTAGGATGAGATCTGGACTGTGGACAAGATGTTTGTTAATTTCCAGGGCTTCCAGCAGCTTGAGTTTATAGCCTTTGTTTGCTATGTGAAGTACGTGGGACACTGGCTGGTAGTTGTGACCCTCACTCAGTACATGCTCAGCTAATGCAGAGTCTGAATTCTGCAGCCTCTAGCGGCGTTCATGTTCAGCCAGCCCAGTTGATATGTCTCTGCCTAACTGACCAATGTAAAATTTGTCACAATCAGAACAGGTGAATTTTGTATACCCCACTGTTGGCTAATAACTGGATCTTGTCTTTGCTATTAAAACACACACTGGGCTGTGGTGTTCCTGACATAGTAGGAAAGTCTATACTTGCAGGATTTCAGTGCTCTGGCTACAATCTGTGATACCTGACCTCGAAATGGTAGTGTACACCATTTCTTGCACACAGTGGATGGGGAAGCAGGTGGGGCATAGAGGAGGGGTATAATTTTCCGTTTTTGTTTCCTCTGCAAGATGTGGTCAATAAGAACTGGATTGTAGCCATTGGCTGTGGCAATAAATTTTATTGTATCTAACTCTGCTTTAAAATCATCTCTGGACATGTGGATAGATCTGCATTTGGTTTATTGGACGTCAGGTAACCTCAGCAAGACAGTCATTAGTCATTCGTTAGATTGCCACCAGTCTGAGCTACCATCTTGTGAAATGAATGCAACTCTTGGCTGCCTATCTCATCGCTCGCGAAAGTGGTTTTTGCTGGACCTACTCAGAGGTCGATCCCTGATGCACCGTCTGTGACTGACCCTTGTGTTTTATTATTGTATTTCCTGTTTTACGGTATGTTTCTAAAATTTTTTATATAATTACCATTCTTGGCGTTACAGCAGGTTTCAATGATTGTGCTACGAGGTTTACCATCATTGTCTCACCCGTTTGGTGATCAGTTGCCTGTCTTTTTAAATTAACCTTTGCTATTGAATTGCTGTTTTACAGCGTGTTTGTTAAATTTTTTTTTATAATTGCCGTTCTTGGCGTTATAGGACTGTGACTGTGATTACTTGCCTTAAAATTCTAATTAGGATCACATTGGCTTGTTTTATAACATTATTTGCTGTGTCTGTAATTGATGCTCATTTGGTAAATTGTAATGCACTGAAAGCACTATTAATTACACAGTTGTTTATTCTTTCATTAATAACGTGTGTTACCTTTATTTATTGCTGAGTCTGGAATTACCGCTTTAAAATAAATATTCTAATTGCAAAAGGGAACCAATGGTAACTGATTACTGCGCCGTCCACAATCGCAACAGAATCCTGCCTACCTTGGCTACCAGGTTTTAATTACTTCCATGTACCTTGTAGTTCATTTTCAGTATCTCTTTCTGTCTTCAAACTTACCGTTCCTCTACTGTGCATTCAGACTTCAGTGTGACACATTTCTCCCAGCGATGGATGACTTCGCAGAAATTGTTAAGTCTCCATTGTGGCTGTTCAGGAAACGAGTCACCTCGAAAATCATCTCGTCATGATTATGCAACTGCCTGCCACGAAATGGTTTATTCGTGCGGCGAAAAAGGAAGAAGGCGCTGAGTGGCATCTAATAACACGTGGCAGGTGGGAGGGGGAACTGACTCAATTGGGCAGAAGAGTTGCGGCGTTGCCGTGGAACACAAACATCCTCTTGGACATCCTTGGACAGCTTCTCGTGACGCTAATTCTCGACAATTTGCGTAATCTCGTCAACAGTTCCCGTGTGACAGTACACTCCATGCCAGCAAGATCTGTTAGAATCATGCCATGCCAGTCCCAAGAAACACTCACAACAACATCACCTTGCCCAGTGATGGTTAGATCATAACTTTTTTTGCTGTCGTGCAAGATGCTGGAAATTGATCCATGTATACTTGTCACTGCCGTCTTGGTTGTGGTATGTCAGTCTTAGAACACCAGGGTCTCCACTTCACTTCCGATTCCCGGTTCTTCACAGACACAAGCCCCATCGCTTCGTTCTTCGTCACTGAAACTGGTTCGACGCCACTAAAAGCGTCTGTACCACCCAGACGCAGTGTTCTATGATAGTGAATTATTGCTGTACACTTCCAGAAAATCACCACTGATAGTTTCAAGGTGTTTACAGTTTAGCTGCAGAAAAATAATTAGATAACGACACTCCACCGTATCAGTGAAATGTACCATTTGTTTTAGCGTTCCTAGCGTCGTAATGCATCGTGAAGACCCCAGTGTTTACTAGGAAAACTGTAAACAGACAAACAATTAGCTGTGTAACTTTATTATTGTTATTAGTGAATGTCAGCATTGGAGAACGATAAGCAGGTGATTTTCAATATTTTTAGGGTTCTACTTGTTTTCCCAATATTTCTTCATTTTTCTCCCCGAAGGCTTTCTTTCTTTCTTCACTCGACTTTGGTCTCTATGGTTTTGGTTCCATCTCTGGAATAAACTTCCACTTATCAATTTTACTTGTGAATGTATACCTGTCTGATGTGTTTGTTACGTCAATTTTTGCTTTTTTCAGATCCTTCTTAATTTCAGTTACCCAAGATATTCATGGTTTAATGGATGTCACGCAGTCCAACAGGCGTATAGTTAGTCTGTTTCCAGATAGACTTTCTAGGTGTCCATGCAACTTCATTCGTCACTTTCTGATGCCAGTTTCGATATTTGATGCTCTTTCTGTTGTCACGACGGTCTGTAGTCTGTATCCATCTTGTGTGTATCGTTTCCCGAGAATTTTTCTAATAATCTTTCTCTCTACACTCTTAATTTCATGCAAATCTAGTTTCCGATTCAATGAGAGTGTTTCACTTGCATATGTGACTGTCGGTTTGATTACTGTGTTGTAGTGTCTGATTTTAGTGCCTTTTGACAGGCATTATTTGTTATACAACTTCGAAACAAGTCCAGACGCTTTCTTGATTGCTATTTTTTCAAGTTCTGTTGGTTCGATAATTTCACCAAGGTACTTAAAGTGTTTATTGATTTCACCATAACTTGTTTTAAGTTTCGGAATATCTAACTTGGAACACATCAATTCAGTCTTCTCAGAGGAGATTTGCAGGCCAGACTTCTCTGCACATTCTTTGATGGTCTCTATTTGTTTTATTGCTGTTTCTTCACTGTCGGTTAGGCTCGCCAAGTCATCTGCAAACGCTAAGCATGGAACATTCAATTTTCCTTGACCTCTTCCTAGTTCGATTGGCTTCCAAAAGTTTTGTTTTCTTAGTTCCATTTTCCATTTCTTCATTAGTTTTCCTAAAACTATCTTGAATAATAGTGGCGAGATCCCATCTCCTTGTCTTACTATTGCTTCCGAAATTTCATTTACGAATTTAATGTTTGATATGGTTTCTGACAGTGTTTGTTCGATCAGTTTTGGAGTTTTGGTATCTAGTCCGCGTTCTTCTAGAATATTGCATAGAGATTATCTATCTGTAGAAGCGTATGTCTTTTTAATCAACGAATGTGCAGATTATTGGTTTCGACCTGATTGCTTTAATTTTTAAAATAGTTTCAAGATTAAAGATCTCTTCTGGGCACGATCTATTAGGGCGAAAGCCTGCTTGGTAATTTGAAACTGTGTGTATAGCTGTTCTTGTGCTGTCTTTAGAGGGCACGAGGAAAAAATTTTGTAAGTGACCGGCTAAAGTGAAAAGCGTCTACAGTTATTTACATCTGATCTGTCTCCATTTTTATGCAATGGATGAATTAGTGCACATTTCCAATCCCGTGAAATTACTTTCTGTCTGCCAAATTTCATGGATGATTTGGTTGATCTCTTTTAAGGAATCTGGAACAAGGTTCTTCAGTAGTTCAGCTACAATTCCATCATCTCCTGATAACATTATTTTTGAACTCTTTAACGTGACTATAAATTTCTTCTTGAGTTGGCGGTAGTGAAGTTTCAGTCATGTGTTCTGGTTGTAATCTGGGGAATGTCGTACTTGGTTGTGAGCAGTTTACAATCTGTGAGAAATATATGGCTAATTATTGATAATTTTCTTTGTTAGTTAGTGCCAATTTTTCACTTTGTTTCCTGAAACAGAGGTTTCATGAATGTATCCTTTGATTTCATTTGCAAACGTTTTGTAAAATTCGTGTGTTTTGTGGTTCCTAAAGTCTTCTTCAATTGAGTTTAGTTGTTCATTAAGATATTTTCTTTTAGTTCCTCTAAGTAATTTAGCTGTTTGTTGTCTGACTTCAAGAAGTTTCTCTTGTGAGGTTTCTGATTTGTCACAGTTATAGTTTAAGAAGGCACGTTGTCTCTCTTCCATTGCATCATCACGTAATTTTATTTATTCATTTATTTTTTGAGGTAGTGATTAAAACTTTCACATTACTCCTCGTGTTGTTTGTGAAACGTTTGTTGTTGTTATTGTGCCTGAATGTATCACATTGTGGCGCTCTGTGTGGTACCATGTGGTGTGTATAAAACTAAATGCAATATAGTGATAAAATCGAAAAGACAATATACTGAAATATACTGATATAATAAAGGAAATACTTTCCTTATACCCTGCCACTGATATTTATGTAATCTCTGAACCGATTATCGCTTGTCAATTATGATGGCCTAAGAAGCAGAAAACTTCTGATTTAATAAATAATAGTTGCAGAACATTAGAAGAGTGTTTCCTTTTTGATATTAATGTCATTTGTTCTCAGACAGCGACAGAGATGGAATGAGGTGACAAAAGTTGTGGGACAGCGATATGTACATTTACAGATGGCAGTAGTATCGCGTACACAAGGTATAAAAGGGCAGTGCATTGGTAGAGCTGTCATTTCTACACAGGTGACTCATGTGAAAAGGTTTCCAACATGATTATGGTCGCACGACGGAAATTAACAGACTTTGAATGAGAAATGGTAGTTGGAGCTAGACGCGTGGGACATTCCATTTCGGAAATCGTCTTGAAAGTCAATATTCCGAGATCTATAGTGTCAAAAGTGTGCCGAGAAAAGCAAATTTCAGGCATTACCTCTCACCACGGACGACCTTCACTTAACGGCGAGAGCAGCGGCGTTTGCGAAGAGTTGTCAGTGCTAACAGACAGGCTACACTGCATAAAATATCCGCAGACATCTGTGTGGGAAGTACGACGAACGTATCTGTTAGCACAGTGCGGAGAAATTTGGCGTTAATGGGACATGGCAGCAGATGACCGACGTGAGTGCATTTGTTAACAGCACGACATCGCCTGCAGTGCGTTTCCTGTGCTCGTGACCACACCGCTTAGACACTAGACGACTGGAAGTCCATGGCCTGGTCAGATGAGTCCCGATTTCAGTTCGTAAGAGATGATGCTAGGGCCCCCATGGAGCCATGGAGGCAAGTTCTCAATAAGGCACTGTGCAAGTTGATGGTGGCTCCATAATGGTGTGGGCTGTGTTTACATGGATAATTGACTGGAAATGATTATTTTTAGCTACTTGAAGATCATCTGCAGCCATTTATGGAGTTCATTTTCCCTAACAACGATGGAATTTTTATGTTGACAATGCGCTATGCCACTGGGCCACAACTGTCCTCGACTGGTTTGAAGAACGTTATGGACAGCTCGAGCGAATGATTTAGCCACCCTGAACGCCCGATATGAATCCTGTTGAACATTTATGGAACGTACGCGAGAGGTCAGTTCGCGCACAAAATCCTACACCGCCAAGTCTTTCGCAATTATGGACGGGTATAGAGACAGCATGGAACAAAATTTCTGTAGGGGACTTCCATCGACTTGAGTCCATGCCGCGTCGAGTTGTTGTACTATGCCGGCAAAAGGAGGTCCGACACTATAGTACGAGGTATCTCGTGACTTTTGTCATCTCAATGCACAGTCGATGTTACAAATATTATCTGTACAAATGTAAAAGTTTCCACTTTTTTCCTAGATCACTTATCGCGAGAAGCAAGGTTCAAAAATGGCTGTGAGCACTATAGGACTTAACTGCTGTGGTCATCAGTTCCCTAGAACTTAGAACTACTAAAACCTAACTAACCTAATGACATCACACACATCCATGCACGAGGCAGGATTCGAACCTGCGACCGTAACGGTCGCGCGGCTCCAGACTGTAGCGCCTAGAACCGCTCGGCCACTCCGGCCGGCGAGCAGCAAGGATGCTCTATATGTGCTATCTGTACCTTCATACCTAAAATTAATTTAAATTATTAACAGTAAAAGAAACAGGCTGAACCACTCCTCCAGTACCTGGATTGCTTCGCAGACATTGCGGAAGCGTCATGCAGCCGTTGGTAGCGTCTGAGCTGGGACGGTATTTAGCAATTAAACTGTCTGGGCGGCCGAAGATAATAATTCATTTCAACATTGGAGTTGATGTGGGCAGCGGCAGAAACAGGTGGTGCTGCTGGTCCCGTGTCACGGGCCGCATACACGGCAGGGGCTACGTTCAAGACAAAGGAATACATGCGGCTCTTACTCGGCCGTCGAAATATACATGTAATCATAACTCCGGCTTTGAGAGTGATCAAAATTTTTCTTTAATAACCCTACATGATCGCGAATTTGTTTCCTCCTTCCTTGTAAGCAGCGCAGAATAAATCATACAGCAATAAATCGAAAACTTCTTTTCCTAAAACTCAAAGCAAATGTAAATTGTTCAAAATAATTTGGCAGTTAATTACATGTTTGTCTGTCGAAAATGAATTTTGCTCAAGTAAGGCAGCTCTTCTAGCTGAACATTTTTCCCAACGTAATGTCTGTAAGGGCCCTTACATTTTGTGACTTACTTTAATCTCCAAGTGGTTCATTGCTTCGTGTAATTTTCTCAACAGAACGCTATTTTATCCAGTCACGTTTCTCACATGTCGACAGCTATAATGAATAAGTTTATAGTCTACTGTTGTGTTTTTGTATCGATGACGCGGACGCGAAGTGCGACGAAGAAACCCGATTCTGACATAGAGAGTACTGCACTCATCTTCCACGGAAAGGGTCTACGGCGATCCTCACAAATATAAATATCCTTCGCAACTCAAATTACGTAAGTCAGTCATCAGTGTGAATGCGATTCCCTTCTCTGTGTTCGTACAAATGGCACGTAACTATCTCTGTTTGTATTGGGGCAGCAGGTCGTGTAAGGGGACTAATTGTGTCTTGCCACATAAATTCAACACACAGAAAGTCTAAAATGATCGCCGATCTGGCGTTTTCAAGTGATATCGCCATCCCAGCACAGTGCTAATGCATAGATCTTTAGCCCGTTGTTTTAGCTATGAGGCATTAATAGAACTAGCAAGAAACACCCTAAGGCTTTCTCTTACTGAAATAATGAATTCTGCAGTTCAAAGTGCAAGTTTTTAATATGCACATATCCTCAGATACAATTGCAAACAGTACATTGATGTTGTGTATTAATGCCTACGCCTACAGGAATAACACGCAAAGTGATTAATTATTCTTATCGGTCAAAATATAATTATTTCTGACATTCAAACAGAGTAGCAAGTATTACTGACATTTCAAAAGCCAAATTACGTTTTCCTGAACGCAGTTATGCTCTCCATTACTCGCTCAGTCGCAATCTTAGACACACACTGCAGTACATCCAGTCTAACTGTTTGGCTTCTGCCCTAAGTATTGGAATGTCTGGCATGAAGTTTTGATTGTGTAATTACAAGGCAGTATTAAGAGATTTTCCATATTATTATTAACAATGTCTGAATATTAATTTAGTAATAATTAATAAAGAAAACGAAGAGTTTTGTTACAGCAGCAAATCAGAATACAATAGATTCATTTGGCGCAGTTGTCCACAACTGATATAAGCTTTCCTGCCTCACTTCGCTTTATGACGACGTGCGTCACCAAGAGCCAAAAATGTTACAGGATTTAAACATTGCTACCTGGTGTTCAGATCTTCATTAACAGTACCAGATGACGTCACACCATAAGAGGCTATGGAAAGGATTCAGTTTATCTCAGTACCTAGGTGCAAAGCCTGATGACCACAAGTTTAATGATACAGTCTCACTTCCATGTCACAAGGCTGAATTTTCGACTTTCATTACATTCTTTTTTCATATCAATAGAATTTTTTTTTTCAATTTCTAAAATATAGATTAACGAGCCAAAATTGTGTCCATCTGCTTAATAACGTTTTGTTCCATATTTTGAACACAGTACTGCAGCGTGGCACCATACATGAGCGTACAGCTCACAAACTTCCGTAAATTGCGAGTCGATGATGTGTGGACGCCGAACTGGCACCCGATACCATCTACGAGTAAGATGCGTTCCATCAGGCTCGGATTAGGCGTGTTTAGTGGCCAAGACATCAACATGAGGTGACTATCGCGCTCCTCGCAGTAGCACGATTATGACGTTGTAAAAGGGACAGTTATCCTGATCTACATCTACATCCATACTCGCAAGCCACCTGACGGTGTGTGGCGGAGGGTACCTTGAGTACCTCTATCGGTTCTCCCTTCTTTTTCCGGTCTCGTATTGTTCGTGGAAAGAAGGATTGTCGGTAGGCCTCTGTGTGGGCTCTAATCTCTCTGATTCTATCCCCATGGTCTCTTCGCGAGATATACGTAGGAGGGAGCAATATACTGCTTGACTCCCCGGTGAAGGTATGTTCTCGAAACTTCAACAAACGCCCGTGCCGAGCTACTGAGCGGCTCTCCTGCAGATTCTTCCACTGGTTTTTATCCATCATCTCCGTAACGCTTTCGCGATTACTAAATGATCCTGTAACGAAGCGCGCTGCTCTCCGTTGGATCTTCTCATCTCTTCTATCAACCTATCTGGTACGGATCCCACACTGCTGAGCAGTATTCAAGCACTGGGCGAACAAGCGTTCTGTAACCTACTTCCGTTGTTTTCTGATTGCATTTCCTTAGGATTCTTCCAATGAATCTCAGTCTGGCACTGCTTTACCGACGATCAACTTTATATGATCATTCCATTTTAAATCACTCCTAATGCCTACTCCCAGATAATTTATGGAATTAACTGCTTCCAGTTGCTGGCCTGCTATATTGTAACTAAATGATATGTGATCTTTCTTTCTATGTATTCGCAGCAAATTACACTTGTCTACATTGAGATCCAATTGCCATTCCCTGCACCATGCGTGAATTCGCTGCAGATCCTCCTGCATTTTAGTACATTTTTCCATTGTTAAAAACTCTCGATATACCACAGCATCATCCGCAAAAAGCCACAGTGAACTTCCGATGTCATCCACAAGGTCATTTCGGTGTATTGTGAATAGCAACGGTTCTACGACACTCCCCTGCGGCACACCTGAAATCACTCTTACTTCGGAAGACTTCTCTCCATTGAGAATGACATGCTGCGTTCTGTTATCTAGGAACTCCTCAATCCAATCACACAATTGGTCTGATAGTCCATATGCTCTTACTTTGTTCATTAAACGACTGTGGGGAACTGTATCGAACTATTTGCTGAAGTCAAGAGACACATTTACCTGGGAACCCGTATCTATGGCCCTCTGCGTCTCGTGGACGAATAGCGCGAGCTGGGTTTCACATGATCGTCTTTTTCGAAACCCATGCTGATTCCTACAGAGTAGATTTCTGGTTTCCAAAAAAGTCATTATACTCGAACATAATATGTGTTCCAAAATTCTACAATGATCGACGTTAGAGATATAGGTCTATAGTTCTGCACATCTGTTCGATGTCCCTTCTTGAAAACGGGGATGACCTGTGCCCTTTTCCAATCCTTTGGAACGCTACGCTCTTCTAGAGACCTACGGTACACAGCTACAAGAAGGGGGGCAAGTTCCTTCAGGTACTCTGTGTAAAATCGAACTGGTATCCCATCAGGCCCAGCGGCCTTTCCTCTTTTGAGCGATTTTAGTTGTTTCTCTATCCCTCTGTCGTGTATTTCGATATCTACCATTTTGTCATCTGTGCGACAATCTAGAGAAGGACCAACAGTGCAGTCTTCCTCTGTGAAACAGCTTTGGAAAAAGACAATTAGTATTTCGGCCTTTGGTCTGTCATCCGCTGTTTCAGTACCATTTTGGTCACAGTGTGACTGGACATTTTGTTTTCATCCACCTACTGCATTGACATAAGACCAAAATTTCTTAGGATTTTCTGCCACTGTCAGGGAAGACATCAAGCATGAAGGGATGCAGATGGTCTTCAACAATGTTCACATACTGCGCTGTTGGCATGGTGTCTTAGACTACCACCTCAGGTCCCACGGAACTCCAAGTGAATGACCACCATAGCATACTTAATGCTACTCCGTCGGGTAGCATCCGTGGCGTGGCCTTTGTTTCCAGCAGCCGTTGCCACAGGCACTGCGTTCTCGCTCAGGTGTGCCACTGATCGCAGCCTATACTGCTTTTCAGAGCGGGCAAGCCTCCGACGGCCACGTTCTGTAATAAGGCCTGGACGTTGAGGGCGTGGTCGCCTGTCCGTAGTGTCACCGTCCTTCAACCACTTTCCACAGGTATCCACAACATTAGCGCGGCATCATTCGACCAGGTTCGCTCTTTCCAAGATGCTCGTTCCCAGGCACTGGGCCATAATCATCTATTCTTTGCCAAAATCGCTTAATCCAGTGGATTTCCACATCTACGTCCCATATCGTCGCTAGAATGATTTCCATTCATCTCTACTCCGATTATATGCTTCCCTTACCGCGCGCCGTGTTCGCAACCCAGCGCAATGAGGTCACGATGTTTTGGCTCTTCATAATACAGGGTGTCCTATTTATCATGACCACCCAAAAGACTGTTTGTCCAGATTCAAATTACAAAATGCTTCAAGCAAATGTTCTTTAGCCGTCAGGTGGACATCAATCAGCATGATTGCCGTTGTTGTAGCTTTATTTCTTACAAAGATATGAACAGCGATATGACTTTTTTAAATTGCACCCTGTACTTTTTATTCGGTAATTAATTTCCTCTCCTGAAGACTTATTCAAAAATGTATCACAGTATACCATTCACTGAAACACAACGTTATTAATTACGTAACACAACATTGACGTTGCGTGCGGGTACTCGGGGTAATGGAACACATTCACGCGCTGACGTCGACAGAGGACAAATGTAAACATAAGTAGAATGCACACCCGTCATTCCGTCAACCATCGTCAATTGAAGAGTTGTGTGAGTAGAATGTACACCAAAGAAGAGAAGGTAGAAATGCTACTCAACTATGGGGAATGTAAGTTATCAGAACAATAATTGCAATACTGTTTTCTTATGTACAGGAACATTTAGTACAGTAGTTTGGTCCTGTTAAATACTGTTGCGTAAAGTAGGCATACAGTAAAGGCTATCCCTCGTACAAACTGCATCGACATAACGTTGTTTTTGTTGTTGTTGTTGTTCTTGAAGGTAGGCAAAATGCTACTCAGGCAGCGGAACCGTACAGACAGCGATATCCTAACAAGAACCTACCTTCCCGACGGATGTTTTCTCGTCCTCTTGCGACGCTTCAGGAAACTGGAAGTTTCAACCCACGACAACGCAATCCTCGTAGCACTCGCACAGACGAAGCTGCCGAAGTTACTGTTCTCACTTCCGTTGCTATGAATCCACATGTGAGCACACGGCAGCTTGAACACGAGACTGGCATTCCTAAAACCAGTGTACACCGTATTCTTAGACATCACCGGTTCCATCCTTACCATGTACACCTACATCAAGAATTGCCTGGGAATGATTTCCAGAATCGTGTACAGTTCTGTCTGTGGGCACAGCAGCAAATCCTCGACAACCCGAACTTCTTCTCTAATGTTCTATTTACCGATGAATGTTCCTTCTCAAACAAAGGACAGGTAAATACAAGGAACATGCAATATTGGTCCAGCGACAACCCCGTTATGGCTTAGACAGGTGGAACATCAGCGTCAATAGAGGGTTAACGTCTAGTGTAAGATGCTTGTTGTTGTTCTGGTTTTCAGTCCTGAGACTGGTTTGATGCAGCTCTCCATGCTACTCTACCCTGTGCAAGCTTCTTCATCTCCCAGTACCTACTGCAACCTACATCCTTCTGAATCTGCTTAGTGTATTCATCTCTTGGTCTCCCTCTACGATTTTTACCCTCCACGGTGCCCTCCAATGCTAAATTGGTGATCCCTTGATGCCTTAGAACACGTCCTACCAACCGGACCCTTCTTCTTGTCTAGTTGTGCCACAAACTCCTCTTCTACCCAGTTCTACGCAATACCTCCTCATTAGTTATGTGATCTACCCATCTAATCTTCAGCATTCTTCTGTAGCACCACACTTCGAAAGCTTCTATTCTCTTCTTGTCCAAACTGTTTATCATCCATGTTTCACTTCCATAAATGGCTACACTCCATACAAATACTTTCAGAAACGACTTCCTGACACTTAAATCTATACTCGATGTTAACAAATTTCTCTTCTTCAGAAAAGCTTTCCTTGCCATTGCCAGTCGACATTTTATATCCTCTCTACTTCGACCATCATCAGTTTTTTGCTCCCCAAATAGCAAAACTCATTTACTACTTTAAGTGACTCTTTTCCTAATCTAATTCCATCAGCATCACTCGACTTAATTCGACTACATTCCATTATCCTCGTTTTGCTTTTGTTGATGTTCATCTTATATCCTCTCTTCAAGACACTATCCATTCCGTTTAGCTGCTCTTCCAAGTTCTTTGCTGTCTCTGACAGAATTACAATGTCATCGGCGAACCTCAAACTTTTTATTTCTTCTCCATGGATTTTAATACCTACTCCATTCGTCTGTAAAGAATTCGCTTTACTATTTTGCAGCTGTGGCTTATTAAACGGATTGTTCGCTAATTTTCACATCTGACAACACCTGCTTTCTTTGGGATTGGAATTATTATATTCTTCTTGAAGTCTGAGGGTATTTCGCCTGGCTCATACGTCTTGCTCACCAGATGGTACAGTTTTGTCAGGACTGGTTCTCCCAAGGCCATCAATAGATCTAAAGGAATGTTGTCTACTCCGGGGGCCTTGTTTCGACTCAGGTCTTTCAGTGCTCTGTCAAACTCTTCACGCAGTATTATATCTCTCATTTCGTCTTCATCTACATTCTCTTCCATTTCAAGAATACTGTCCTCAAGTACGTCGGCCTTGTATAGACCCTCTATATACTCCTTCCACCTTTATGCTTTCCCTTCTTTGTTTAGAACTGGTTTTCCAATTGAGCTCTTGATATTCATACAAGTGGTTCCCTTTTCTCCAAAGGTCTCTTTAATTTTCCTGTAGGCACTATCTATCCTGCCCCTAGTCAGATAAGCCTCTACATCCTTACATTTTTCCTCTAGCCATCCCTGCTTAGCCATTTTGCGCTTCCTGTCGATCTCATTTTTGAGACGTTTGTATTCCTTTTTGCCTGCTTCATTTACTGCATTTTTATATTTTATCCACTCATCAATTAAATTCAATATTTCTTCTGTTACCCAAGGATTTTTACTAGCCCCCGTCCTTTTACCTGCTTGATCCTCTGCTGCCTTCACTACTTCATCCCTCAGAGGTACCCATTCTTCTTCTACTATATTCCCCCCCCCCCTACCCATTTCTGTCAATTGTTCCCTTACGCTCTCCCTGGAACTCTGTACAACCTGTGGTTTTATCAGTTTGTCCAGGTCCCATCTCCTTAAATTCCCACCTTTTTGCAGTTACTTCAGTTTTAATCTACAGTTCATAACCAATAGATTGTGGTCAGAGTCCTCATCTGCCCCTGGAAATGTCTTACAGTTTAATACCTGGTTCCTAAATCTCTGTCTTACCATTATATAATCTATCTGATACCTTCTAGTACTTCCAGGATTCTTCCATGTATAGAAACTTCTTGTATGATTCTTGAACCAAGTGTTAGCTATGATTAAGTTGTGCTCTGTGCAAAATTCTACCAGAAGGCTTCCTCTTTCATTTCTTTCCCCCAATCCATATTCGCCTACTATGTTTCCTTCTCTCCCTTTTCCTACTCTCGAATTCCAGTCACCCGTGACTATTAAATTTTCGTCTCCCTTCACTACCCGAATAATTTCCTTTATCTCATCCTATATTTCATCAATTCTTCATCATCTGCAGAGCTACTTGGCATATAAACTTGTACTACTGTAGTAGCTGTGGGCGTCGTGTCTATCTTGGCCACAATAATGCGTTCACTATGCTGTTTGTAGTAGCTTACCCGCACTCCCATTTTTTATTCATTATTAAACCTACTCCTGCATAACCCCTATTTGATTTTGTATTTATAACCCTGTATTCACCTGACCAAAAGTCTTGTTCCTCCTGTCACCGAACATCACTAATTCCCGCTATATCTAACTTTAACCTATCCATTTCCCTTTTTAAATTTTCTAACCTACCTGCCCGATTAAGGGATCTGATATTCCACGCTCCGATTCGCAGAACGCCAATTTTCTTTCTCCTGATAACACCGTCCTCTTGAGTAGTCCCCGCCAGGAGATCCGAATGGGGCACTGTTTTACCTCCGGAATATTTTACCCAAGAGGACGCCTTCATCATTTAACAATACAGTAAAGCTGCATGCCCCCGGGAAAAATTACGACTGTAGTTTCCCCTTGCTTTCAGCCGTTCGCAGTACCAGCACAGCAAGACCGTTTTGGTTAGTGTTACAAGGCTAGATCAGTCAATCATCCAGGGTGTTGCCCCTGCAACTACTGAAAAGGCTGCTGCCCCTCTTCAGGAACCACATGTTTGTCTGGCCTCTCAACAGATGCCCCTCCGTTGTGGTTGCACCTACCGTACGGCCATCTGTATCGCTGAGGCACGCAAGCCTCCCCACCAACGGCAAGGCCCATGGTTCAAGGGGGGGGATGCTTGGTACTTCAATTATTGGCCCTTATTTAATCAATGGTAGTCTAAACGGCACAGCGTATGCCAACTTCCTCAGACGAATTCTTCCTCCTCTCCTGGATGAAGTGCCGCTAAGAACCAAATGCTTATATGGTATCAACTCGATGGATGTCCAGCACATAATGCCTTGCGTGCACGTCGTGTTCTGAACCGAAGGTATTCTGCCAGATGAATTGGTCGAGGAGGAACAGTTATTTGGCCTGTTAGGTCTCCTGATTTAAATCCTCTGGGCTTTTTTCTTTGGGGATGCATTGAAGACGTCTATCGTGATATTCCAACAACTCCAGAGGACATGCAGGAACGTATCGTACTTGCTTGTAATTCTCTTCAGCAGGCAACACTGGAGGCAGTGAATAATTCTATCATCCAACTAGTGCACCCCTTCTACTCCTGGGCAATGGTACAGGAGAGTCAGTCAATTTTGTCTTATGTTTTTATTTGGTTTTCATTTGTTTTCTGATAACTCCAGCAAGTGGACGAATTTGTGATCTAGGGCTCGAAGTCGACGTTGTGTTATGTAATTAATAAAGTTGTGTTTCAGTGAATGGTGCACTGTGATACAATTTTGAATAGGTCTTTATGAGAGGAAATGGATTACCGAATAAAAAATAAAGGGTGCCATTTAAAAACGTCATACCGTTGTTCATATCTTTGTGAAAAAACAAAGCTACAACGACGGCAATCATGCTGATTGATGTCCCACTGACGGCTAAAGAACATTTGCTTGAAGCATTTTGTAATTTGCATCTCGTCAAACAGTTATTTAGGGTGGGCAAGATATATGGGACACCTGTATTGTACTTAATTTAATATAAGAACTGAAATATGGTAAATACTAGCTTCACATTCGTTCAGCAGCCTCATGCACGTTTTTAGGTGTCCGGACTTTCCCCCATACCAACAGAATAATCAAATTCCTTTGTACTGAGTAACGGTCATCAACGGCGTTTAAGACTCTGATGACGATAAAACGGTTTCGCTGGAAGAAAAATATTCGACCCGTCATCTCATCGACGTGCTTGTCTGTTTAATCGTTCAAACTACTATAATTTTTTCACATTCTTGCGAAAATAGTAAGCTCAAGAATCAAGCAAAAGAATGTGACAGGACTCTCGTACTGAGGGTTCCGTGCAAACTTCATTATGCATATAGACAGTTCATCCATTCCGCAAATCGTGAATCTTGACCATTTTTGCCTGTTATCGACACTTATACTGGCAAGATATCGATCCCAGAGATTCCAAGATTTTCGAGAATGTTTTAATTTCAACAATGTGTCACAAAGTCAAACAGGAGACCGGCGACCTTTATTATAATAATTAGTTCTCCGTGTAGCTAGGCTGCGAATGTTTGTTTCACATACAACTTGAAACGCCATATCTACGTGCAGCAATCGTTCCTGGATATTTGATTATGAATAAATTTCGGAACGAGTCGTATCAGCAATAAAGTCGTTTCTAGCCTGATGTTTGACTTCTGCCATTGTGAGCCAGTCAGACTGAATGCAGAACTAGTGATCGTTTAAATTTTCAAAGTTGACGTCGGATAACAAACGACAAACGTTTTTTTTCGTTTGATATAATTGAAAATTTACAGTTTCTTGTTTGATTGTACTGTGAGTACTTGCTTTTCACCAAATTTCATGACTGTAGGCGAACGGAAAGTACCCTATAGGTTCCTATGAGTGAGTGTGCTAGTATCAAAATGTGTGACACAAATGGCCGTACCTTTTGACCGCACTGACTTATAAGATTCAATTTGTACGCCGCCAAGGGACCATATGCCTTTTTGTTGTTGTTGTGGTCTTCAGTCCTGAGACTGGTTTGAAGCAGCTCTCCATGCTACTCTATCCTGTCCAAGCTGCTTCATCTCCCAGTACCTACTGCAACCTACATCCTTCTGAATCTGCTTAGTGTATTCATCTCTTGGTCTCCCTCTACGATTTTTACCCTCCACGGTGCCCTCCAATGCTAAATTGGTGATCCCTTGATGCCTTAGAACATGTCCTACCAACCGATCCCTTCTTCTGGTCAAGTTGTGCCATGAACTTCTCTTCTCCCCAATCCTATTCAATACTTCCTCATTAGTTATGTGATCTACCCATCTAATCTTCAGCATTCTTCTGTAGCACCACATTTCGAAAGCTTCTATTCTCTTCTTGTCCAAACTATTTATCGTCCATGTTTCACTTCCATACATGGCTACACTCCATACAAATACTTTCAGAAATGACTTCCTGACACTTAAATCTATACTCGATGTTAACAAATTTCTCTTCTTCAGAAACGCTTTCCTTGCCATTGCCAGTCTACATTTTATATCCTCTCTACTTCGACCATCATCAGTTATTTTGCTCCCCAAATAGCAAAACTCCTTTACTACTTTAAGTGTCTCATTTCCTAATCTAATTCCCTCAGCATCACCCGACTTAATTCGACTACATTCCATTATCCTTGTTTTGCTTTTGTTGATGGTCATCTTATATCCTCCTTTCAAGACACTGTCCATTCCATTCAACTGCTCTTCCAAGTCCTTTGCTGTCTCTGACAGAATTACAATGTCATCGGCGAACCTCAAAGTTTTTATTTCTTCTCCATGAATTTTAATACCTACTCCGAATTTTTCTTTTGTTTCCTTTACTGCTTGCTCAATATACAGATTGAACAACATCGGGGAGAGGCTACAAACCTGTCTTACTCCCTTCCCAACCACTGCTTCCCTTTCATGTCCCTCGACTCTTAGAACTGCCATCTGGTTTCTGTACCAATTGTAAATAGCCTTTCGCTCCCTGTATTTTACCCATATGCCTTAATAAGCGAAATAAATTTCATCTCTGAACGTCCCATTGTTCCTGAGTAACTGTAGGACAGACAGAAAGACGGGACAACAAAGTGATCCTATAAGAGTTCCGGTTTCATCGACTGAGGTACGGAACCCTAACAATATTACAGCAGTCTCAGTGTTCAGGTTGTGAAACTAAGTAATGTCAGAAAAGTGGCGAATCACTGATTTTGTAGTTTCAAGCCAGTGATTTTATCACTCCTATATAGTATAACGAACTTGTCAGAAGCCCTTGGTGGTGAACCAAGATGTTTTTAAAATCTGTATCTGTATTCCGGTAGCCGCTTGTGATGTTTGGCAAAGAGTGCTTCGTGTATCATTGTCGCTTCCTTCCTTTTCTGTTCCACTCGTAAGTAGGCAAGGGCGAGTGTCTCCGTATGAGATGACGGCACACCCTTTGGGCATCAACCAGTATCACGCACACAAACGCACTTGCGAATTCCGACAGGAGAGAGTCGAGATAGACATTCCACGCTTGGCAGAGCCAAGCTGTCAGACAAGCGAGTAGTCGCCTCACTGGTCGGCCTCCAGACGACAGCATCCGTTATTGCTTTTCCGAACCATTTTGTCTCTTCGGTTCTGTGCACCAGCGTCCAGCAGAATAAGGCGAATCCTAAACAGACTTGCCATAAAAGTCTTTTTTGGGCCACCTGACAAACTTAGATGGGTGTTCGAAGGACGTTCAATAAGTAATGCAACACGTATTTTTCTCCGCCAGTTTCTATTGAAAAAGGGCTGAATTTGTTGTGGGACATCGTGGAATATTCCCGCTTTAGCCTCTTTAGTTTCACGAAGTGGTGGAGCTATGCGTAGTCTCCAAAGTGACTTCTGCAACAGAGTGCGTTCCAAGCAAAAGGCTCTCACTGAGCTTCTTTTGACGGAAAATCGGAGCATCACCGACACTCATAGGAGCTTACAGAATGTCTGCGGAGACCTAGCAGTGAACAAAGGCACGCTGAGTCGTCGGGTGAGGTGTCTGCCATTCCTCATGATTCAACGAACAACTCCGAAGTGTATTGTACTACCCTCGGGAAAATGAAGAAACCACTTCAGTGTGTTCGTTGCCACAAAAATGCAAAGGAACTTCTCCTTCTCCAACGCAATGCCTCACACAAGTCTGCGCACCTAGAGGAGTCCACAAAACTTCATTGGACTTTTCTTCCTCATCCACCTTACTGCCCGGATCTCGCACCTACCGTCTTCCATCTGTTTGGCCAAATGAAGGATGCGCTGCGCCCGGAACAGTAAGTGAATGAAAGGGAGATTACTGATGCACAAAGACGTTGGCTCCGACGTCGCTCAGTGGAGTGGTACCTTGCGGCAATACAGGCCCTCCCACTAAGCTGGCGTAAGGCCATCGCACTGAAAGGAGATTATGCTGAAAAACAGGGTGTTTGGAATAATGTTGTGCGTTGGAATCCTGAATAAAAGCAACCTGCTTTCTGAAAAAAGTATTGCATTAATTATTGAACGCCCCTCCTATATTCAGCCCTCCGGAAGTCTCAAAGTTACTGGTACCTCTAACATTTCTTGTGAACGTTGTTTTAATTGCCTTCGGTAATTCCAACCAGGCGTTGTGCTGGATATTAGCTGTACAGCAAGTACCAAAATGGCAAAATCGAAACAGGTCCAGTATTGGCTAATGAATGTCGTGTTTGTGCAGGCGTGCATACTGACCCATCCGTCAGCAAGGAGAACGTTGAAAACACGTGGGAGTGGGCGTTTTGACACAGACAGACGCCAAAGAAATGTGCTCCAGAGATTACATAGCGAAATAAACAAAGACAGTGGAAGTGCATGTGGTGACTCTGATTACATTCACTAAATTTGTCACATCTGTGGAATCCCATCTTCTGTGCGATTGTCGACTGTTTTGCTGATGGTTTTTCTTTTTTCGTTAGTTTCCTGACTGGTTTGATGAGTCCTGTCACGCTCTCCTCCGACAACGTCTTACTCTCAGTGCAGCACTTCCACTCAACGCGCTGAGTTATTTCAGTCTCCGTCTTCTCTCTACAGCCCTCTATAGTCCCTTGTAAATTCTGTCCTGATGTCTTAATGCATATTCTACCAGTCTACACCTCTTTCTTCTCAGTGCTATCGATGTATTCCTATAGCGTAGATTTTGTGAAGATCCTCCTCATTCTTCATATTAACATTCCACTTAATTTTCAGTACTATTCTACAGCACCCCATCTCAGTTTCTCAATTCTCTTCTCTTCCGGTTGTCAAACAGTCCATAATTCACCTTCGCACAACGCTGTGCTGCAAACGTACGCTCTCAAAAGTTTCTTTCTCAAATTAAGGTGTTTGTCAAATTCCAGCAGACATTTTTATCTACATCTACATCTACATTGATACTCCGCAAGCCACCCAACGGTGTGTGGCGGAGAGCACTTTACGTGCCACTGTCATTACCTCCCTTTCCTGTTCCAGTCGCGTATGGTTCGCGGGAAGAACGACTGTCTGAAAGCCTCCGTGCGCGCTCTAATCTCTCTAATTTTACATTCGTGATCTCCTCGGGAGGTATAAGTAGGGGGAAGCAATATATTCGATACCTCATCCAGAAACGCACCCTCTCGAAACCTGGCGAGCAAGCTACACCGCGATGCAGAGCGCCTCTCTTGCAGAGTCTGCCACTTGAGTTTATTAAACATCTCCATAACGCTATCACGGTTACCAAATAACCCGGTGACGAAACGCGCCGCTCTTCTTTGGATCTTCTCTATCTCCTCCGTCAACCCGACCTGGTACGGATCCCACACTGATGAGCAATACTCAAGTATAGGTCGAACGAGTGTTTTGTAAGCCACCTCCTTTGTTGATGGACTACATTTTCTAAGCACTCTCCCAATGAATCTCAACCTGGTACCCGCCTTACCAACAATTAATTTTATATGATCATTCCACTTCAAATCGTTCCGTATGCATACTCCCAGATATTTTACAGAAGTAACTGCTACCAGTGTTTGTTCCGCTATCATATAATCATACAATAAAGGATCCTTCTTTCTATGTATTCGCAATACATTACATTTGTCTATGTTAAGGGTCAGTTGCCACTCCCTGCACCAAGTGCCTATCCGCTGCAGATCTTCCTGTATTTCGCTACAATTTTCTAATGCAGCAACTTCTCTGTATACTACAGCATCATCCGCGAAAAGCCGCATGGAACTTCCGACACTATCTACTAAGTCATTTATATATATTGTGAAAAGCAATGGTCCCATAACACTCCCCTGTGGCACGCCAGAGGTCACCCCAACGTCTGTAGACGTCTCTCCATTGACAAACAACATGCTGCGTTCTGTTTGCTAAAAACTCTTCAATCCAGCCACACAGCTGGTCTGATATTCCGTAGGCTCTTACTTTGTTTATCAGGCGACAGTGCGGAACTGTATCGAACGCCTTCCGGAAGTCAAGAAAAATAGCATCTACCTGGGAGCCTGTATCTAATATTTTCTGGGTCTCATGAACAAATAAGGCGAGTTGGGTCTCACATGATCGCTGTTTCCGGAATCCATGTTGATTCCTACATAGTAGATTCTGGGTTTCCAGAAATGACATGATACGCGAGCAAAAAACATGTTCTAAAATTCTACAAGAGATCGACGTAGGAGATATAGGTCTATAGTTTTGCGCATCTGCTCGACGACCCTTCTTGAAGACTGGGACTATCTGTGCTCTTTTCCAATCATTTGGAACCCTCCGTTCCTCTAGAGACTTGCGGTACACGGCTGTTAGAAGGGGGGCAAGTTCTTTCGCGTACTCTGTGTAGAATCGAATTGGTATCCCGTCAGGTCCAGTGGACTTTCCTCTATTGAGTGATTCCAGTTGCTTTTCTATTCCTTGGACACTTATTTCGATGTCAGCCATTTTTCCGTTTGTGCGAGGATTTAGAGAAGGAACTGCAGTGCGGTCTTCCTCTGTGAAACAGCTTTGGAAAAAGGTGTTTAGTATTTCAGCTTTACGCGTGTCATCCTCTGTTTCAATGCCATCATCATCCCGTAGTGTCTGGATATGCTGTTTCGAGCCACTTACTGATTTAACGTAAGACCAGAACTTCCTAGGATTTTCTGTCAAGTCGGTACATAGAATTTTACTTTCGAATTCAATGAACGCTTCACGGATAGCCCTCCTTACGCTAACTTTGACATCGTTTAGCTTCTGTTTGTCTGAGAGGTTTTGGCTGCGTTTAAACTTGGAGTGGAGCTCTCTTTGCTTTCGCAGTAGTTTCCTAACTTTGTTGTTGTACCACGGTGGGTTTTTCCCGTCCCTCACAGTTTTACTCGGCACGTACCTGTCTAAAACGCATTTTACGATTGCCTTGAACTTTTTCCATAAACACTCAACATTGTCAGTGTCGGAACAGAAATTTTCGTTTTGATCTGTTAGGTAGTCTGAAATCTGCCTTCTATTACTCTTGCTAAACAGATAAACCTTCCTCCCTTTTTTTATATTCCTATTAACTTCCATATTCAGGGATGCTGCAACGGCCTTATGATCACTGATTCCCTGTTCTGTACATACAGAGTCGAAAAGTTCGGGTCTGTTTGTTATCAGTAGGTCCAAGATGTTATCTCCACGAGTCGGTTCTCTGTTTAATTGCTCGAGGTAATTTTCGGATAGTGCGCTCAGTATAATGTCATTCGATGCTCTGTCCCTACCACCCGTCCTAAACATCTGAGTGTCCCAGTCTATATCTGGCAAATTGAAATCTCCACCTAAGACTATAACATGCTGAGAAAATTTATGTGAAATGTATTCCAAATTTTCTCTCAGTTGTTCTGCCACTAATGCTGCTGAGTCTGGAGGTCGGTAAAAGGAGCCAATTATTAACCTAGTTCGGTTGTTTAGTGTAACCTCCACCCATAATAATTCACAGGAACTATCCACTTCTACTTCACTACAGGATAAACTACTACTAACAGCGACGAACACTCCACCACCGGTTGCATGCAATCTATCCTTTCTAAACACCGTCTGTACCTTTGTAAAAATTTCGGCAGAATTTATCTCTGGCTTAAGCCAGCTTTCTGTACCTATAACGATTTCAGCTTCGGTGCTTTCTATCAGCGCTTGAAGTTCTGGTACTTTACCAACGCAGCTTCGACAGTTGACAATTACAATACCGATTGCTGCTTGGTCCCCGCATGTCCTGACTTTGCCCCGCACCCATTGAGGCTGTTGCCCTTTCTGTACTTGCCCAAGGCCATCTAACCTAAAAAACCGCCCAGCCCACGCCACACAACCCCTGCTACCCGTGTAGCCGCTTGTTGCGTGTAGTGGACTCCTGACCTATCCAGCGGAACCCGAAACCCCACCACCCTATGGCGCAAGTCGAGGAATCTGCAGCCCACACGGTCGCAGAACCGTCTCAGCCTCTGATTCAGACCCTCCACTCGGCTCTGTACCAAAGGTCCGCAGTCAGTCCTGTCGACGATGCTGCAGATGGTGAGCTCTGCTTTCACCCCGCTAGCGAGACTGGCAGTCTTCACCAAATCAGATAGCCGCCGGAAGCCAGAGAGGATTTCCTCCGATCCATAGCGACACACATCATTGGTGCCGACATGAGCGACCACCTGCAGATGGGTGCACCCTGTACCCTTCATGGCATCCGGAAGGACCCTTTCCACATCTGGAATGACTCCCCCCGGTATGCACACGGAGTGCACATTGGTTTTCTTCCCCTCTCTTGCTGCCATTTCCCTAAGGAGCCCCATTACACGCCTGACGTTGGAGCTCCCAACTACCAGTAAGCCCACCCTCTGCGACTGCCCGGATCTTGCAGACTGAGGGGCAACCTCTGGAACAGGACAAGCAGCCATGTCAGGCCGAAGATCAGTATCAGCCTGAGACAGAGCCTGAAACCGGTTCGTCAGACAAACTGGAGAGGCTTTCCGTTCAGCCCTCCGGAATGTCTTTCGCCCCCTGCCACACCTTGAAACGACCTCCCACTCTACCACAGGTGAGGGATCAGCCTCAATGCGGGCAGTATCCCGGGCAACCACAGTCGTAGTCCGATCAGGGGATGCATGGGACGAGCTGGCCGTCCCCGACAAACCCCCATCCGGACCCCCACAGTGATGCCCATTGGCAACAGCCTCAAGCTGTGTGACTGAAGCCAACACTGCCTGAAGCTGGGAGCGAAGGGATGCCAACTCAGCCTGCATCCGAACACAGCAGTTGCAGTCCCTATCCATGCTAAAAACTGTTTTGCAAAGAACGTCTGAACTAATCTACAGGGAGCCCAAACAAATCGACAAAATTTAAACGATTATTAAAATACAAGATTGCCTAGTAAATGCAGTAATGCTGCTACTTGCGCACTGCTGACACTGCTCGGCGGCGGAAGGAGACTAAGCGAAATTACACTATTCAGGTACTAAAACACGATGCTACAACTCTCAAATACTATAATACGCCCGAAATTTATGAATTAAACAATGCAAGAACCAAAAACACGCAAAGAAATTAAGAATTAAACTATGTAACAAATGAGTGAGCTAGGAGTATACTACTTGCTGCTGCAGCTGCTAATCCAACGACGGCAGGGAATAGAGAAGAATGCCTCTTTGCCCGTAATAGTCTGTCTCTTAATTCCACTTTGCTTCCCCTGTTAGGCGTACTTTTAATTCCAAGATAACATAAAGAATATTCCTAGGAACACTGTCGAAAGTTTGGAATTTTATGAATTCTCAAAATGATAAGTTCACCAACAAAATTTTTTATAATATACCGAGAGAAAAGAGGTATACAAGAAAGAATATATGCCGGCAAGTAAAGCAGCCCCATCTTTAAATGACTAAGCACCCGAAAGAACTGCAAAGATGATTCAGTAACTCCACGAATTCCCACACCTCGCTAGCAATACCAATTAAACTAATGTCGTCAACTTAAGTACTCCTGCAGCGTCTGGCAGAGAACTGCATTACGAAGTATTTCTGCATCGTGTCCCTTTATGCTTGACGTGGCTTTGCACTGTGATGGAGCATTAATTTAATTAAACTGCACCATGTAAATAGTGGAGCTGCTCGAGCAAATAGTGTGTGTTCTACACTACGCCTGTTATGTAGTGCCCTAACCCGTATGAGTTCGCAGTAATACGGGGAAAAGCTGGATAAAGTCCACCTGACATAAAAGTAAGAGGCTTTTATATCTTAGTAACACACTGTAAACGTTCTCCATGTATGCCTGGATTTGTTCTAGTGAAGTCAAATAGCATACATATTATGTCTCTTTGAAAGTTGTAAATCATTCCAAGAGTAGAAACTACAGCGACGTATGCTGTCTATCATTTTGACAGGCAGCCATGGACAGATACAAAGACTGCCAGCGGTGTAAATGACGGCAGCATTCCCAAAAGCGTCAAAATGCTGACACTCTTCTGTAATGACCTGTCATATAGCTTCTTGTTGCCCACTTTGGGTTCGTTTTCGGTCCATTTTTCTATATCTCTCTTTTTTTCCTTCTTTTTCTTTTTATTTCATTGTCTCACTTTTGAGGAAGTGTGTAACGAGAAGTAGTTAGACTTTTCCCAGTAGGTTATTTTACTGATATGTGTATTTCATAGCATAAAATTCATAACTCTGCTTTCTATTACCCATCCAGTGTTATCATTTCTGCGTTTTTTTAAGCAAACTTCTTTTTATTTTTGTCATATAACTCAATTTTCTGACTTCTTCATCTTACACGTAGTTCTACATTTACACACATCCACATGCACGTAATTCATGACTGTCATACCTATTTCTTTATTTGCTTCAAGGACTTTTAGCTCACTACGTTCACTGATAATACAGCTTTTTCCCTAGTATACTATATGTAGCTTTTAAATTTTTTTTATTAAGTTCACACTTTCGTATCGACTTGCCTTCGAAAACGAAATAACTTTTGGTTACCGCTGCAGCAGAGTCGGAGGTATCTAGATCACATTATGGTGCTGAAATAAAATGTCGTTGCATGACAACAGCTGGTAAGGCACGAGAGTAAGCAACGTACAAATTCTAATCGCCATGTTGTGTGCCAGTTCGTTGGGCTAATGTTCTCCACCGTATTCGAGTCTGAGATGTGTCACTGATAGTGGTGATCAGCTTCGTGCATGGGATTAGCAAACTCGGAGGCCCTCTCAATATTACTCGGCGGAAGTAACTTGCGAAAGCAAGGAGCCAATAGTTATGCCCAGCAATTAAAGAGAAAGTTGTTTTCGAAGGAATAGGAAAGAATCACAGGCACAGGTACAGATCCTAACATACAAGGCAAATCGTCAATGATCTTGGCTACAGTAGCTATTCAGAAATGGATAGCTGGCAAGTGAAATGGCTAGAGAATTACATCAGATCAGGCTTAGGATTAATGAACAAAACAGTGAAAGTTGTGTTTTTTTAAGGAAAAATGCGTTCGCTTCCGATACAGACCTTTTTTAAACCAATGATCATTTTCCATCAATTTCTAGGGCTTATTACATCCCTGAAATGCGATCTTTAGTATCTGCATGATATCCATTTACGGCCATCATTATCAGTAGTGGGAATGAAAGGAATGCAAATTTGATAAACAGAGTTTCCGCTTCATTAATTTATACCTAAAATTCCTGAAATTTTTTGCAACAACCAAAATATTTTTACGCAGTGCCTTCATTAATAATAATCTTAAAGGTCACTTTTCCTGTTTCCACTCCAGGTCTCTTATCATGTGTTTTCTGGTTTTCATCTAGATCATCCAGAAAACTTATATTCTTTAGTTATATTTTACTTACTGCATTGTATTTACCGTCCCATTGCTACACTACTGACCATTAAAATTGCTACACCAAGAAGAAATGCAGATGATAAACGGGTATTCATAAGACAAATATATTATACTAGAACTAACACGTGATTACATTTTCACGCAATTTGGGGGCATACATCCTGAGAAATCGGTACCCAGAACAACCACCTCTGCCCGTAATAATGGCCTTGATACGCCTGGGCATTGAGTCAAACAGAGCTTGGATGGAGTGTACAGGTACAGCTGCCCATGCAGCTTCAACACGATAGCACAGTTCATCAAGAGTAGTGACTGGCGTATTGGTACGAACCAGTTGTTCAGCCACCATTGACCAGACGTTTCCAATTGGTGAGAGATCTGGGGAATGTGCTGGCCAGGGCAGCAGTCGAACATTTTCTGTATCCAGAAAGGCCCGTACAGCACCTGCAACATGCGTCTGAGGTCATCAGTCCCCTAGAACTTAGAACTACTTAAACCTAACTAACCTAAGGACATCACACACATCCAGGCCCAAGGCAGGATTCGAACCTGCGACCGTAGCAGCATCGCGGTTCCTGACTGAAGCGCCTAGAACCGCTCGGCCAGGCTCGTGCATTATCCTGCTGAAATGTAGGGTTTCGCAGGGATCGAATGAAGGGTAGAGCCACGGGTCGTAACACATCTGAAATGTAACGTCCACCCTTCAAAGTGCCGTCAATGCGAACAAGAGGTGACCGAGACGTGTAACCAATGGCACCCAATACCATCACGCCGGGTGATACGCCAGTATGGCGATGACGAATACATGCTTCCAATGTGCGTTCACTGCGATGTCGCGAAACACGGATGCGACCATCATGATGCTGTAAACAGAACCTGGATTCATCCGAAAAAATGACGTTTTGCCGTTCGTTCACCCAGGTTCGTCGTTGAGGCGCTCCTGTCTGTGATGCAACATCAAGGGTAACTGCAGCCATGGTCTCCAAATGGTTCAAATGGCTCTGAGCACTATGGGACTTAACATCTACGGTCATCAGTCCCCTAGAACTTAGAACTACTTAAACCTAACTAACCTAAGGACATCACACAACACCCAGTCATCACGAGTCAGAGAAAATCCCTGACCCCGCCGGGAATCGAACCTGGGAACCCGGGCGCGGGAAGCGAGAACGCTACCGCACGACCACGAGCTGCGGTCCGTGGTCTCCGATCTGATAATCCATGATGCTGCAAATGTCGTCGAAATGTTCGTGCAGATGGTTGTTGTCTTGCAAACGTCCCCATCTGTTGACTCAGGGATCGAGACCTGGCTGCATGATCCGTTACAGCCATGCGGATAAGATGACTGTCATCTCGACTGCTAGTGATAAGAGACCGTTGGAATCCACCACGGCGTTCCGTATTACCCTCCTGAAATTACCGATTCCATATTCTGCTAACAATCATTAGATCTCGACCAACGCGAGCAGCAATGTCGCGATACGATAAACCGCAGTCGCATACGTTACAATCCGACCTTTATCAAAGTCGGAAACGTGATGGTACGCATTCCTCCTCCTTACACGAGGCATCACAACATTTCACCAGGCAACGACGGTCAACTACTGTTTGAGTATGAGAAATCGGTTGGAAACTTTCCTCATGTCAGCACGTTGTAGGTGTCGCCACCGGCGCCAACCTTGTGTGAATGCTCTGAAAAGCTAATCATTTGCATATCACAGCATCTTCTTCCTGTCGCTTAAATTTCACGTCTGTAGTACGTCATCTTCGTGGTGTAGCAATTTTAATGGCCAATAGTGTACTTGTATCGCTCCATTATTTTGATGACTTGTTCGAGTTTGGCTTGAAGTTAAGAAGTCACTTCTCAACCAAAGCTAAATTCTTTTCGAACGTGGCATCTGCTAGCACATTCTATATTTGCGCTTGGTAAGTACGCAACAAATTCGGAATTATTTTGCAGAAAGTTTTCTCAAATGTTACATGAGTGTCACATATCGCTATGCAATAATGTTTCTTGATTGTGATGTTAAATTAGTGGCATTGCTGGACAGGTTTGCTTGGGAGGAGATATTTGCATTTTTCTATATGGGAAGGTGCGCGCCCAGTATGGTTCCTAGTTGCTCTATGTGGGGAGAAGGCGGTTACTGAGCTTCATTGGAAGGGGTGAGCACCCCTGGGAACTCAAATGTTAAACAGAAGTGGTGCCGCGGCGTAAACTGTGCTTTTGTTGGTTGCTATAGGTACCTCTCCCTCCTGAGACAGAGGCTGCCGTGTCACCACTTCCGTTCCCAGAGATTAATTAAGGGTGATAGTTTCGCCTTTTCCATACAGACATCAAAGGCTGGGATCCCATGGTGCCATCTGAGCTGCTTTACAAAGTAGGCTGCTTATGCTCCAAAATTCAGGTGTATGTAACGAATATGTTGCTCCCACTATTGTTCTTGTTGCGAAGAGGCTGTCCAGTCAGTGGAGCACTGCTACATACCAATAACAGCCTCCTGTTTACTGATGTGCATTATGCAGAGTGAGAAGTTTCTACTGTGTTACTCTGTTTTTTTCCTGAAATAAGCAGTATTCTAGTCTGTCTCATTGGCAATATCACTGCATCATCGTTCCCATGTGCTGTTTCTTTTCTTTATTTTTTAAGTTGGGAGTTGAGGGCAGAGAAGGAAGTTTCTGGGTTATTCACCTCCTGGCCGCTGTCTCGTGCGGATCGATACATCCTAGGAGATATTTGAGGAAATGTAAGCGTCGAAATTGTGGTAGCTTCAGCAACCTCTGATACTGCTTACAGGATGAGGTTTGGGCACTCGTCTTCTCCAAGAGCAGTCCAGCCCTAGTTGTCGGTACTTGTAACTCATCTGCTAGGTCAGGTAAATGGTCAAAGTGCAGTTTCAAGATTACTCCAGATGCGCCCCCACAGTACATTGCCCCTCGGAGAGGATGTCTTCTATAGTGTTTTGTTCAACAGTCGGACACCTCAGCACCTGGAACCATAAACTGCGACCTCCAACCATCGCTGCAACAGGTCAGTCCATCCATGACAAAGGCGTCCACAAGCATGGCTGACGACAGGAGCTATCCAGATTCCTTAATTCCACAGGTTGCTGGGTGGGGAAGTCGTGACTTACTGGGACTTCAAGATGGGTCACACCCTCACACCACAACCAGTCGACCTTCAGCATCAACTGGGTGGTCTGTGCAGCAAAGCCCTGGGGGCCACTCCAGCAGACGACAGCCAGAAGGCTTCACTTGCCTGCCGAGTGATTGCTGCAGGAGAACCTGGCCATAAGGACCTACTTGCCTTTGTCGGGTGATATGGCCACAAACAGATCCGGCTGCATCATGGTGCGTTTACAGTATTTAGGTCGATACTTGGGCTGCCCCAGGCAGTTCATTCCAGTGAGCTCTCGTAGCCAGGGACCAACTGCTGTGTCACTTCATCAACCAGAACCTTGCTAAGGAACAAGTGCCATGTTAGATACCTTATTGCAGCCAGCAACTTCGTCTGCTTGGAGTAGCCCATGTCGCCACCATACTTCACCAAGACATGGCCTCTGCACCTGGGAGGGGGATGGGAGGCGGGGGCAGCGTGTGTCTACTTTGGTATTGACCGTCATAACGTTTCGTGCTATTAACTTTACCATTCCAAAGTGAACTCAGCAATTAAGTTTGATCTTTGATACTATGTGGGGTCATCTGCCTGATAAAGTGTTATTATGCCATTCAAGTGCATCCCCGACTTTACCACGTTCTGTGAATATAAAAACGTGCTCCAAGGAGATGTGTGCCCTAATACTAATAAACTTATGCTGTATTTTTTACCTGAGCTTTGTTCTTCTGTCTCCAACAGTGCCGTACACATCAGTTATAAAAATCATGACATCCTGATGTGGGAGAAAGATATTTTTAAGAAACCTAATCATTTTTTGAAGGAAAGTAGTTCCAAGTTGAATTTCATTTCCATTTTTGCCAAATATTGAGTCAAGTATTGAAAAAAGAAAGTTATGATAATCCTGTAGCATGTGTTTGAGAAAGGTGGGCACTAGTCCATCCAAGATGCATATTGCGCAGTGTAACACAAAATTTTGATTAATTAAGTCGATCGAGGCTACGATCGTTCTGCCAAGACTGCACTGTGAACGAGACTAAAAAGTGACTTAATGATTATTTGATTTATATTGTGTGGAACAGAAATTACAGGTATTGTTGTTGTTGTTGTGGTCTTCAGTCCTGAGACTGGTTTGATGCAGCTCTCCATGCTACTCTATCCTGTGCAAGCTTTTTCATCTCCCAGTACCTACTGGAACCTACATCCTTCTGAATCTGCTTAGTGTATTCATCTCTACGATTTTTACCCTCCACGCTGCCCTCCAATACTAAATTCGTGATCCCCTGATGCCTCAGCACTTGTCCTACCAACCGATCCCTTCTTCTGGTCAAGTTGTGCCACAAACTTCTCTTCTCCCCAATCCTATTCAATACTTCCTCATTAGTTATGTGATCTACCCATCTAATCTTCAGCATTCTTCTGTAGCACCACATTTCGAAAGCTTCTATTCTTTTCTTGTCCAAACTATTTATCGTCCATGTTTCACTTCCATACATGGCTACACTCCATACGAATACTTTCAGAAATGACTTCCTGACACTTAAATCGATACTGGATGTTAACAAATTTCTCTTCTTCAGAAACGCTTTCCTTGCCATTGCCAGCCTACATTTTATATCCTCTCTACTTCGACCATCATCAGTTATTTTGCTCCCCAAATAGCAAAACTCATTTACTACTTTAAGTGCCTCATTTCCTAATCTAATTCCCTCAGCATCACCCGACTTAAATAGACTACATTCCATTATCCTTGTTTTGCATTTGTTGATGTTCATCTTACATCCACCTTTCAAGACACTGACCATTCCATTCAACTGCTCTTCCAAGTCCTTTGCTGTCTCTGACAGAATTACAATGTCATCGGCGAACCTCAAAGTTTTTATTTCTTCTCCATGAATTTTAATACCTACTCGGAATTTTTCTTTTGTTTCCTTTACTGCTGACTCAATATACAGATTGAACAAGATCGGGGAGAGGCTACAACCCTGTCTTACTCCCTTCCCAACCACTGCTTCCCTTTCATGTCCCTCGACTCTTATAACTGCCATCTGGTTTCTGTACAAATTGTAAATAGCCTTTTGCTCCCTGTATTTTACCCCTGCCACCTTTAGAATTTGAAAGAGAGTATTCCAGTCAACATTGTCAAAAGCTTTCTCTAAGTCTACAAATGCTAGAAACGTAGGTTTGCCTTTCCTTAATCTTTCTTCTAAGATAAGGTCAGTATTGCCTCACGTGTTCCAGTGTTTCTACGGAATCCAAACTGATCTTCCCCGAGGTTGGCTTCTACTAGTTTTTCCATTCGTCTGTAAAGAATTCATGTTAGTATTTTGCAGCTGTGACTTATTAAACTGATAGTTCGGTAATTTTCACATCTGCCAACACCTGCTTTCTTTGTGATTGGAATTATTATATTCTTCTTGAAGTCTGAGGGTATTTCGCCTGTTTCATACATCTTGCTCACCAGACGGTAGAGTTTTGTCAGGACTGGCTCTCCCAAGGCCGTCAGTAGTTCCAATGGAATGTTGTCTACTCCGGGGGCCTTGTTTCGACTCAGGTCTTTCAGTGCTCTGTCAAACTCTTCACGCAGTATCATATCTCCCATTTCATCTTCATCTACATCCTCTTCCATTTCCATAATATTGTCCTCAAGTACATCGCCCTTGTATAAACCCTCTATATACTCCTTCCACCTTTCTGCTTTCCATTCTTTGCTTAGAACTGGGTTTCCATCTGAGCTCTTGATATTCATACAAGTCGTTCTCTTGTCTCCAAAGGTCTCTTTAATTTTCCTGTAGGCAGTATCTATCTTACCCCTAGTGAGATAGGCGTCTACATCCTTACATTTGTCCTCTAGCCATCCCTGCTTAGCCATTTTGCACTTCCTGCCGATCTCATTTTTGAGACGTTTGTATTCCTTTTTGCCTGCTTCATTTACTGCATTTTTGTATTTTCTCCTTTCATCAATTAAATTCAATATTTCTTCTGTTACCCAAGGATTTCTACTAGCCCTCGTCTTTTTACCTGCTTGATCTTCTGCTGTGTTCGCTACTTCGTCCCTCAAAGCTACCCATTCTTCTTCTACTGTATTTCTTTCCCCCATTCCTGTCAATTGTTCCCTTATGCTCTCCCTGAAACTCTCTACAACCTCTGGTTCTTTCAGTTTATCCAGGTCCCATCTTCTTAAATTCCCACCTTTTTGCAGTTTCTTCAGTTTTAATCTATAGGTCGTAACCAATAGATTGTGGTCAGAATCCACATCTGCCCCTGAAAATGTCTTACAATTTAAAACCTGGTTCCTAAATCTCTGTCTTACCATTATATAATCTATCTGATACCTTTTAGTATCTCCAGGGTTCTTCCATGTATACAACCTTTTTTCATGATTCTTAAACCAAGTGTTAGTTATGATTATGTTGTGCTCTGTGCAAAATTCTACCAGGCGGCTTCCTCTTTCATTTCTTAGCCCCAATCCATATTCTCCTACTATGTTTCCTTCTCTCCCTTTTCCTACACTCGAATTCCAGTCACCCATGACTATTAAATTTTCGTCTCCCTTCACAATCTGAATAATTTCTTTTATTTCATCATACATTTCTTCAATTTCTTCGTCATCTGCAAAGCTAGTTGGCATATAAACTTGTACTACTGTAGTAGGTGTGGGCTTCGTATCTATCTTGGCCACAATAATGCGTTCACTATGCTGTTTGTAGTAGCTTATCCGCATTCCTATTTTCCTATTCATTATTAAACCTACTCCTGCGTTACCCCTATTTGATTTTGTGTTTATAACCCTGTAGTCACCTGACCAGAAGTCTTGTTCCTTCTTCCACCGAACTTCACTAATTCCCACTATATCTAACTTCAACCTATCCATTTCCCTTTTTAAATTTTCTAACCTACCTGCCCGATTAAGGGATCTGATACTCCACGCTCCGATCCGTAGAACGCCAGTTTTCTTTCTCCTGATAACGACATCCTCTTGAGTAGTCCCCGCCCGGAGATCCGAATGGTGGACTATTTTACCTCCGGAATATTGTATCCAAGAGGACGCCATCATCATTTAATCATACAGTAAAGCTGCATGCCCTCGGGAAAAATTACGGCTGTAGTTTCCCCTTGCTTTCAGCCGTTCGCAGTACCAGCACAGCAAGGCCGTTTTGGTATTAGGTTTTTATATTGCTAACATATTTAGACTATGTACTATACTGAAGTAGCTTATGTATCCAGACATCGTGATATTATTGTAAGTCAAGCAGGTAATCTGATGTCTTACCATTTTCTGTATCCTGATGGAAGAGTGTCAGGAGTCATTTCCTGATTATGGCGGTTGTTTAAGTTATTTAGTTCTGCGATGCCTAAACCAGATGCTGAATGAATATTGCACTTCTTGAGAGTTTTATTCTTTTTTGAAGGAGGGATGCAGACGGTAAAGTGACATGACCGTACCACACCGCTATGTAATATTGTTTCATTTTTCTGCTACTATTGTGAGCTTATTTTATTGAGAATATTTGGTATAATAGTTTGGAAGCAAAGATTTACGTTTTTCGCACAATTAAGGTGCGCTCCCCGTGTGCTGTCTAGTTCCTATCTGTCAACAGAAGGTGATAAGTAAGTCTCATTAGGAGGTGGTAACATCCCTGAGAAATTGAGCAGTTGAACGGAAGTGAGGCCATGGCTCGCCTGGTGCTGTCGCTTCGAGCTGCTTTTGTAGGCTAGAACCAGTCAGGCTATGCTGAGGGCATAGACCGCTGTGCCACTATAGCTGTTCCCAGAGAACAATTGAGCACGACAGCTTTGCGTGACACGGCTAGAGCAGTGTGAGTGAGCCGATTAGTTTCATTCCAAAATTTTAGTGTATCCAATGGAATGAGTCACTCCGACAATCGTGTTTGCTTCGAAGAGATCGTCTAGTTGGTGAGATACTCGTGCGTGCCAGTACTAGCCTTCTGTTTGTGCACGTACGCTCTGCACGCCTAGAAGGGAACGTTTTTGCTGCATGCCCATGCTTTTTCATGAAATATACGATGTTCTTGTACGTCGCATTGGTAGCAGCATTAAGTTGTACCCTCCATGTGGACCTTTTTTTTGGGGGGGGGGGGAATTGGGGAAATGTAAGTGTCACGGTTGTGATAGTTCTGTCCGTATTCTGGGCAGCTTGGTTTCTTTTGTCTCGTTAACTTTGAATTTGTGAACTGCACAGAAGAGGAAATGTTGCTGCGTTTTCTTCCACACAGTATTTTACATAACTGGTACGCCGCCCTCCCGGCCCCTCACATATGCAGAGTCAGCGTCATTTTGTGTAATTTCTATTAACATTTTAGAAAACTTCTCTATCAGTTTTACGTGAATTACGTGCATCATAAAGAGCAAATAAAAATCTGTTTAACTCAGACTTGATTTAGAGTTGAAGATCCGTTGATTGTCCTACAACCTTTCCACGGTTAGGCTGTCCTCATGTAGCAGATACAGACTGTTGTATACCCAAGTTGGTGTTCTCACTGAGGTGGTGTTTTCGTTGTGTACAGTGGCCACACACCATCAATTGCTGTTTGAAGTTACAGAGAGGACCCTCTCCCCCACAAACGAGTTCCACGTATTTCTTATAAATGACGAGACTACTAACTCTCCACGGTTGTTACCTCTCATATGGCCGGCGAGAGTGGCCGAGCGGTTCTAGGCGCTACAGTCGACCGCTACGGTCGCAGGTTCGAATCATGCCTCGGGCATGGATGTGTGTGATGTCGTTAGGTTAGTTAGGTTTAAGTAGTTCTAAGTTCTAGGGGACTGATGACCTCAGAAGTTAAGTCCCATAGCGCTCAGAGCCATTTGAACCTCTCATATGTGACACGTGTCCTTTACTCGAATTTAAATTGATATAGATGTGATTCATATACGTAACGTCATTCAGGTGTGCTCAAAGAAGTACGCAATGAAGTAAGCGCTGAGTTGCTCTCAGATCTAAGCATATCTGAGATATTTTGACTTTTTCCAATATTTACACTGCCTGTGAAATGCCCCACATTATATGCGTAGTATGGCAAAGCATTTTAACTTCTGTGTAGATATCTGTTTTTATGTTCATACAGTTTGCATACTTTGTACATATGTTTTATCGTACAAACTGCAGTAGATTCAGATAGTAAGTCCTAATGTCTAAGGCGAACGTGTTTGTTACTGTGGAAACTAACAGTATGAAAGTTTCCGAAATCTTACCCCGCATGTGGAATGTATCGTACTCTCCGTTCTGATAGTCTATGGGCCAGCAGTTTGCGTTAGTGGTTGCAGTTCTGTGACTCCCTTCAAAGAGATACTTTCCACAAACCTTTTGAATTTAGCTATCAGTTTTTTACTTGTTGTAGATGAAGGAGCATACTCCTTGTATGCATTTGCGTTCTTTGGATAAGTTTCCATTGGTGACGTACCACGCAACTCGAAGAATTTCATGACTGCTTGGTAACGCAGATAATAATGTGCAAGACTTTCGCCCAGATGGCATCTCCCACGTCCGCGACTGTCTATTATTACTGCGTTGTTGTTGCTAAGTGGCTCTGCAAAAAGTTTAGAAATTCCTGTGTAAGACGCTCTGTCCGCAAATGCATAACCATATGATTCTGATCGTATACAGCGTACAATATGTATAATATGACAGTACAAACTTCTTCCGTGCCTAATAATCGCATCAGGCTGCTCGTTCTCATATCGCAACTAGAATTAATTAGGCGGAATCTGTGTTGATACATTTTTAAAAAAGGTTTTATTCACTATCAGACAAAGAAGAAAACTGTAAGTGTAAACATAAATGTTATGTTAGGATGCAATCAAGAGCTATTTTGAACGAAAGAGTTACAGCTAGCCGGCCGCAGTGGCCGTGCGGTTAAAGGCGCTGCAGTCTGGAACCACAAGACCACTACGGTCGCAGGTTCGAATCCTGCCTCGGGCATGGATGTTTGTGATGTCCTTAGGTTAGTTAGGTTTAACTAGTTCTAAGTTCTAGGGGACTAATGACCTCAGCAGTTGAGTCCCATAGTGCTCAGAGCCATTTGAACCATTTTTTTGAGTTACAGCTACCACGCTCACCCACTTTGCACTTAGTAACCCATAGACTTTTCGTAGTCACTCTCAGCTGGTGACGAAGCCACCCAACTACCCTTTCCAGTACCAGGAAACAAAGAGAGAAAGCTAAACAAAGCTAATACAGAAAATACGATTAAAGATTCGTGGCGCTGGCGAAATGACGAGTCTAATGGTACAAGGTACGGATCTATCTTCTGCATAAGTAAAGAGTTCCCTAATTAAATCAATCAGTGTACCTAAACTAACTTTTTCCGTTCAGCGAACAATACCGATGTTGTGCCTTCATGGCGGGCTAAACATTTTTCCTGTTCACCATTCAGTTAACATTAAAATCGCTGAAGGTGGCCAGTTTTCTTAAAATTGGAGCCTTACTTTCTTATTATGTCCAGAGACACGGCGGCGTATAGGGACACGAATTGGCACCCAAGCATGCCTCACAATCTAAACTTCAAAGGCCGAGCCGCTCCACCGAGCGTGGACCACAGAAACGGTTAGTGCTTCCTCGCCAACTTACGTCGACATCGGCTATCTCTTCATCTCCCGTGGAGGCATCCTGTGACACCCGAACTAACAAAAGCTCGGAGATCCGATCGCCGGACCTCTGTCGTACGCAGTCGCTTGAAGGTGTAAGGTGTGTCTGTGAGTAGCTACAAGGAAAAAGTTACCGCCGTCTTAGAACGCGGTAATCTCTTCATCTTACTCGGAAGCAGCAACGTGTATGTAGCTGCTAACCACGTGATAGGTGGTCAGGGGCTTGTACACCTACAGTAGCTACTATCGTGCAGGCACCCTGTTTATGCTACTGCGAGCTGCTGCGGACGAGAAATTCCCATTTGCGAGCAGCGCTGGGTCGAGAAAACCTTTTGCGACGTGCTACAGTTTCTCTCTATGCGCGAGATCGGAAGAAACACTGGGTGATCACAATAATTTTAGTTCAAAGTCAGTTATCTAGTAAAACTAGATGGCTCGAGCCTCCACGTGCTTCTGCACAAAAAAAGAGAAAAACAATTATCACCCAAGCAGCTTGGGGGTTCCTTAAAATGTGGTTGGACTTATTGACTAAATTGGCTACGTTAGGTCTGAGTGGTACCAACCACATCCGCTGCACCATCCCCAGTAATTTTAAATTAATGTCAAGTTTATAAAACAAATGTTAGCAGGCGGGAATAATTTTCTAGTGAACACAACTGTAATTTATTTTAACTTGTTCAGGACAGATTTGACTGAAATACTGTTAAGTGTTCTTGATTTGACCTCAGATATTTACCGAGTTAGTTCAACAGCGCCACTCAAATAATAATCACAATCATTCAGAAATTATTCACTTAATATTTCTTTTAAAATAGTGAAACTCTAAGATGGACAAAGTTCCGAGCGGAGAATACTTCTCGAAAACAATAATAATAAACCAAACACAATCCGAAGTCCAACCGCAAGCTGAAATCACTGTCCCACAGCGGTTGTTCAGAGTTAAAGTTAGACTCGACTTCGCGGTACGAAAATATTCTAAGTTCAACTCGTGCACGAAACTTTCTACAAGTCTCACAAACGCACTACCGAGAATTCTTCAAAGTCCAGCAGCACCCAACTGATGAAAATCACAAGTTTCACGCGACTTCGCGGTCCGAAAATATTCTATGTCCAGTTCGTGCACAGACTTTTGGCAGTCACACGTGCTACCCTTTTCAACTCAACTGAATGACTGCTCCCTACCACAGAAAATGGCCGCCCTTAAAAGCCGTCGGTTTGAACAATTTAAAGTCAAATCAAGTTTGTTTGCACATAAAATTTACTTTTACAATTAATATAGACACAATAAAATGCATGTAACACTTCTATTCAGACGAAAATTTTCCGATGAATTCAGATTCATCATCAGAATTTCTGTACAGGATCTTATTCTCATATTATTAAAATTTATGTGTTCTTCATATAGAACTTTTCATTATTTAAATTACTTTCAATGCACAAATAACTGATATTATTATTGTATTACCTATTTCCTTATGTCTACTTTTCCATACTGCCGCTATCTTTATAGTTCCAATTTTTTATCTATCAAAATTCTGGATTTTATAATCACGAAAACAGCATCCTGGGTCCTCATTTGAATTTTTAAAGCATGTAAAAAAAGTTACATAGATACCTTAATACTATTCATTCAGACCTTTCATTTGATACCTCGTTCGTAAAAATTTTTCAAAGCGTCTCCAAGAATTTACAGACTTGCTTAGTTATTAAAATATTCACTTTATTATAATTCAACAACTGCCAGGGCGACTGGACGTGCGTTTGTAAGAGCACAACCGGCTAATTTTCTGCTTTAAAATGAGCCTACAAGCTCCTTTGTGCAACATTGGGATCATTTTTTATTTATTTATACATCATAAATTCACTTTAGTTCTTTGCTGAAAGGTGCCTAGAGAAAGCCCGCCATGAGCCAGCGTGCCAGCCTTTTAGTTTCCCCCGTCACGTGGCTGGACACCAAACTGACCGTACTCATTTTAAAGGACCGCCGTCTGTCGGCCAGTGCCGAAACTAGGACGATTCTGCTGCTGTCAAGACGGCTGACAGTCACGCATCTAAGATGTAAACACGCCAGATTTTCGACTTTGCCGCGATTTTTACAACAGAAACTGCGGCCTTCACATCCGCCCCCCCCCCCCCCTCCTCCAAAGCCTGTCCACCTCACACTACCATATCTCAATTTCCGTGGATAGTTTTTCTTACTCTCGCCTTTCAACTCTAGATATTACTTCGCACGTTTTGGTTTCAACGTTATTATTTCATTGTACATTTTGTGTGTTCGTCATGTACACTACCTGGCCTACAGGGGGAAGGCAGCTCACTTAATACTTGTTAAATGTTAGTAGACAAATATAATGGCGTGACAGTGAAAACTCAGTTTGTGATTCTTTTGGGTTTACAATGCACTTTCACATTTAACTTGTCTGAAGCTCTCTCACTTGCTGTACCTCTCCCCTGCCCCTTTTCATTAATGGCATTTTCGACCAGACATCCACCTGCTGCGAGTAGGTAATGATGACGGATGCCTACGCGGTCGTGGGACAGCTGATCAGCAGGTGAGCGACTCTCTCGCCGTCTGATAGCGAAGACGTGTTAGGCCATACTTCACTCTTTTTATCTCAGTCTCCACTGACGTGGCGACAGTCACAATCTCTGTAATATTCCGTTACGACCAGTGATAAAAATTCCAGTGGCTACAATTTTTCACGCAAGGTATTTCTCATAATTAGATATTGTTTACTGATGTGCTACTGCTGGTTTGTGTCTTCGAACTGAGAATGAAATCACTCTAATAACCAGAAAAACTGTTTTGAATATGTTTTATCAGTTCGTATGGCGTACGGTAATAATCCCATCACATTTACTTCTTGCCACTGCTTTCTCAAATATTTCCTCCATTGAGTTGAATAAACATCGATTTCCACTTCCAAAATCATTTGAATTAGTTAAATACAGACAGTTTATTGGTTCTAATCAATGCAATCAAGCAGTGATCACTTCGTAAAAAAAAAAGAGATGCACTGTCCCACATGTGGCAGTATTCAGCGAAATTCTAACATGTACAATTAATTTGAACCTTACGCGAAAATTTACCTCATCGAAAGCTACAAGTTGTTGTTACGCATCATGATTTTACATTACGAAAATAACCAAACTAATTGTTAGTCGGCCAATGTCTGAAAGAAAAATAATAATTTGTGGCTTATTTTCAGTGACTGAAAAATTACGATGTAGGTGCTTATTCTTAGTGTCCAGTAGATGAGTTTTTTAAAAAAAATTCTGATTTCCGTTTGCATTACCTTGTTCTCCAGAATTCTCTCGCACCAGCTTAACAGAATCTTAACAGATTTCCAATCGAATGCCTAGCACTTCATGTGTAACAGGCAACTGAACAACAAATATGCCACGTTACGGATGGCATCACTGAGGTCGAAATCTTTTGAGTATTGCTGAAAACATTAATTAAAACAGATAAAGTTTACAGTAAAACCATGTTTTTGTCTGTATTTTAAATAAGTGTAAGCTGTCTCCTATCTGAAAGGGAAGTGTTGACGTTAAAATTCAGTTAGCTCCAGCAACAGGCAATTCTCAGACTTTCTCACTAGTAAAACATTCGTATACTTTCAGTATCGTGGAACTCTCACGAGTGCTCGAGGCGCTGATATCCTGTTTATGTTGTTGTTGGTTGTTATGCTGGTAAGGTCTGCTACAGAGCGGGATGACCGTGGCTCCCTGTGGCCGGTGTCTGACGGTTCTCACGTGAATGCCTTCTGTCCGTAGTCTGACCTTTTCTTCATGTATGTTCTGTTGTCTTTTCCCCACTACTGCCAGTGTTGGCCCAAGAGAATAGTCATTCATTATTGGTTCAAACCCAGTTTAGCCTGACTCATTTCCTCGAAGAAATGCTAAACGTGTGTTCTTGCAGATATGCTGTGAAAGGAGAGGACGTAAATTCGCTTTCGTCAGCTGAGAATGAAAATAATTAGTCACATAGCGAAAAAAACTTCGCTGTTTCAATTGCACTACATAAGTAGCATTCCAAAGGGCTTCCTTCTTTCGAATGTGGCAAAATGATTCAAACTTACGAAAACGTGTGATATTGAGGTGATAATAGTAACTATACTATTAAGACTCTAGTTCTAAGGATCTCTCTGCACATCTTATTCAACAGAATAGAAAGAACTGACGAACATATACTTAGATTGCTTTTAATATTAGTTTACTCAGTACTATCATTAGTCATAGTTGTTGAGAAAGAGCACTATCGGTAATGAAAACTGTCTTTAATGTGTATATATGATGGTGGATCATAACGTAACGCCTCCTGGGTCATAAAAAAACTTAATAATGAACATATATCAAGCAATTAGTAGAAAACATATCCTGAACTGTCCTCTACACAACGCTTCCGTTCGAACAGTCACCACGCATTTGCCCGCATTTGTGACATCGTTGAACTCAGGCACCAGAATCAGAATCTTTCAAAAATCCAAGTGTCACTGTTGGTTGCATGCTCTGACGCGTCCGTCTCGTCGAACCACTACATCAGCACGTCCTCGGTTGCCATCTGTGACAGACGTCAGCCAGCCGATGCGCCATTTATTTGCAACGTCCATTTCTCCGTTACCAAAACTCATCACTCAACGCCACACATTGCTGATATCCATTGCAGAGTCTCTATGCACTTTCTTCATGGAAGAGGTTAAAGCAGCTTTAAAATCTAGAATTTTTTCAAACTGGTTGTTGTGGCTTTGTTTAACGCTGGCGAAAGTGTGTACAAATGAATAGTGACTATTCCAGGGCGTTTCGGTATTGCACCCGGATAACTTCGACTTCTTGCTGTGATATTTCGGCGATAAGTATTCAGCCATCTTCAGGTGAGTGTTTTGCACTGGATGTTGTTAGTTCACATCGCTGCATTTTATACAAAAAACGGCGTGAAGGTGCATGCTCAAAGACGCTACATGAGCGACTTCTTTCGAGTTATACACGTCTTCGTCGAATATTGCTCAAGGGCATGCATAATAAGATACTACACGCGCGCCGGAAAGCAGTTTCGCGGAGTTAAAATTCAGGTGTAAAAAGAATAAAATTAAATGTCGCTATATTAGATGGGTAGATCACATAACTAATGAGGAGGTATTGAATAGAATTGGGGAGAAGAGGAGCTTGTGGCACAACTTGACTAGAAGAAGGGACCGGTTGGTAGGACGTGTTCTGAGGCATCAAGGGATCACAAATTTAGAATCGGAGGGCAGCGTGGAGGGTAAAAGTCGTAGAGGGAGACCAAGAGATGAATACACTAAGCAGATTCAGAAGGATGTAGGTTGCAGTAAGTACTGGGAGATGAAGAAGCTTGCACAGGATAGGATAGCATGGAGAGCTGCATCAAACCAGTTTCAGGACTGAAGACCACAACAACAACAACAGATATGTCACTGGTCATAGAATATTTTCTTTCCGAATAAATTTAAGATATCACTGGGTTCCACGCCTTATCCAGCCCAATGGCACCGTCACGATCAATAAGACATTGCGCTAAACGTATTTCCACCGACTCCTGACAATCGAAACCCAGAAGGATCACGCCGAGGCCATGATTTCCATGGTAGCGTAGCCGGTGGAATGTGCTGTGGAGATCCAGGGCTCGACTGTGGCTGACTTAACGGGCTGCGAAGGGCGAGTGTGACGTTCGTGTTCAACGCATCTTTTACAAACAGTGCGCGGTGTCTGACCAATATAGGCTTTGCCACACTGGCAAGGTATTCTGTAGATTCCAGCCTTCCACAATCCCAGATCGTTCTTTGCTGAACCGAGAAGAGCACACGTCTTTGTAGGGGGACCGAAGATTACATTGACTTGATGTTTTCCTAAGATTCTGCCTAGTTTCGACGAAATATTGCCGACGTACTGGAGGAACGCCCTGGGCTTGAACCGCTCCTTCCCCTCTTGATAGCGTGGGTAGTCACGTTTCTTCTTCCTTAAAGCGATGTTGACTTGTTGTGAATACCCATTATCTTTGAACACTGATTGTAGGTGTTCCAGCTCCTTTGCAGGGCCCCGTGAACCTACGTTCGAAAGACGCCCATAGTGTGTGATGGGAGGCGGCAGCTAGACGTCTGCAAATGCAAGTCTGTACGCGTGGCCTTACGGTAAACGGAATGCCCCAACGACCCATCCACTTTCCGTCTAACTAAGACGTCCAGAAATGGCTGACAGCCGCCCTTCTCCACTCCCGTCGTAAATTTGATTTTCTCCTTTATAGAATTCAGATGCTGCAAAACGCGTGACAGTTCATCTTCACCGTTTGGCCACACTATCGTCGGAAGACTTTGGTGTAGGTTCTGCCGAATCAAGTGCTCTCTCCTCAAAGTCTTACATAAAAACTTTAGCTAACAGAAGGGAGAGAGGACTACCCATGACAACCCCGTCAAGTTCCTCAAAATACTCACTATTGAATAAAAAGTACGTTGGGGAAAGGACGTGAAGAAATAGAGTCGTTATGTGAGCTTTGAACCTGTATGTTGATTTTAAAGCTTTTTATGAATCGGAGGGCATTATTTTTTGACCCGCGCTTGTACATAGTGAAACACTTTTAAAAATATGAAGGTACTGTGGCCGAACACCATGCATGTTTCTTATAATATGTTACAGTGTATTGAAAATAAGTTTGTCACTTTAGCTTCGCCAGGAAATATCAACAATGAAGAAAATTCTTTATTTTCAAAATGGCTCAAATAGCTCCAAGCAATATGGGACTTAACATCTGAGGTCATCAGTCCCCTAGATTTAGAACTACTTAAACCTAACTAACCTAAGGACATCATAGACATCCACGCCCGAGGTAGGATTCGAACCTGCGACCGTAGCAGTCGCGCAGTTCCGGAATGAAGCGCCTAGAACCGCCAGGCCACAGGGGCTGGCTCTTTATTTTCAAATCACCTATAGATTGTAAGATAGCAAGAACTATGCCACTTACATGAAGTCATTAAAGATCGCCTAACTCACGTTGAGCGAACAGTAGTGCTGAACAAAAATGACTGACAAGGCACAATGCATCTTGTAGAGGGTATAGTATGGACGTATTGGAGTAATTGATGTCGGGTGATGGTTTTAAAGTAATTCACACGACATGAAAACTTAGTGGAAACTCGTCGATTTACTGGAGGCTAGTTATTCCCAGGGAAGTATTCGAGTTGACCGCGTCCGGCTGGGGCTAGGCGAAGGGAAGTGACAATAGGCAGCTTAGGGCGGCTCAAGCTCTGACAAAGCGGTAACGGGGTGCGGCCTCCAGCTGCCTTTAGATGAGTGACAGTGAGTGGTTGGTTGACACCATGCTGGTTTACCGGGAAGCAGACGGAGAACTTGTATGCCTGTTGATAAATGTTCGTCGTCCCGTTTTCAGTGAAACATCCGAGTAAACCGCGCAAAACTATGGTGGAGCGGTCAACAGAGGCCAAAATATGCGTGTTCGTGACTATAGCAACTTCACGCTGAATTCACGGTTCACAGAGTCTGAAGTAAATCAGGTGAAGAGTGACAGAATGAAATACACCGGCCTACGATGGGAACTTAGGACCGAGGAATTTGAAGTACTCTCTTGGGAGTCAGAATTTCGGAAAAATTGGTGTTTTGTGCAGACGCTAACCTTGATGGGTGGCCTGGGATGAGCTAAATAGCAGAAGTTGAGAGGAAGGGAAATTTTGTGGACATTTGTTCACTTCCCAGAGCAGGCATTTGTCGGCGCTGGGAAGCGACGCATAATTAACGGTACTTGCGCTGCAATTGGCGTAAGTGATTTTGCTGGAGGGGAAACTGAGGCAAAGAGGGGACTGGGAGAAGCCTCCGTAGTGGTCTTCCGTTCCGAGCTTGCCTATAGTGCGGACGTGGCGTTCTTTACTCAGCTTGCCGAGAAAGAGTGAGCGTCTCTACAGTTTAGGACTTACCAAATGGAACAATTGAGCTTGGAGATAGGAAGTTTTGGTTCAGCTATGTACTGAGCAAGATAGCTAGGAGTGAGTAGGCGAGCGCAGCCTTGCAGCACCACGAGGTCGGCCGACGTCCGCACAATGACACCGCCCCGCCACGCTGTATTCGGTGATATTGCGCCCGCTCCGGCCACTGATTAATTTGTTGGATGACGTCGCCAAGGTTTCCTCGAGGGTTTCATGGGCCGTGTACTGTAGAATTCTTCTCGCCTGAGTCAGCCGATAGGAATTACTTTTGAGTTATCGCGCTTTACTCCGCGCAATTGCAATTTATTACCACTGCCTGATAGGAGAGTCTTGTAATGTGATGATAGAAGGTCGGAAGTTAAAATAAATTTGTGCAAGTAGTAGAAATCCCAAGTCACTTTCTTAATTAATCTTATGTTCAACATTTGCATCTGGTGTTCAATAGCTGAATATAACATCAATGTGCACCCCTTTTTAATTAAAAGTGATCAATTCTGAATCAATTAATGTCAACACTGCAACCGCAGTTCAATCAGGAGTCACAGGGCCTTATTATGTTTTTGCGTTATCCGATTTTGCGGCAGTTTTGCACTCTCTGTTGATCTGTTAGTCAATTAGCTGGGGTGAACACACGCCAAAACCAGATAAGTGACAGGTAGGGTGTTACATATGGATATGGCTGACCCATGCCAGGATATGATACTTCGGGATTTGCTAGGAAGTAGTCTTGAAAAAGGAAATTTTTTCCATGTCATCCATTGCTTAGCCATTTTTAAGTGAAAAACGGGTAGCATTAGTTACTATAAGTTACATTGTCTTCTTCATGTGCTGTCCTTTCAAATTGACATTTATAGGTGCCTGTGCACTGTATTTGTGATTTGTTGGAGTACTTATGATGTGCAGTGCCGTAATCAGCCGATGCTGAGCACACAGAACACAATCATTGGTGCTAGCCCTTTTGGGGGAATTCTTCATGAACTGTTTGTCGGGTCACTGCTCACACCCAGTGTATCAATTTGTGTCCTGATATATGTTTTGCGTTGTCTGATTATTGAGTGTAAGGGGTACCTGGGTTTTGAGTTTTCGTGTAACATAAAAGTGCAAATGATAACGAGGAGAAAAGCCAAGACACCGGCAGAATACAAACAGACTGTTACTCGGGAGAACATGCGTGATAGCGGGGAAAGCTCTACCGATGAGCGTGACGGACGCGAGTTGCAACTTCCTGAAACTGCGTCTCACGAATGGTTTAGTCCGCTGAATAGCAAGGATGTTGATAAAGGCAGTGATACTGAGGGCTCGGTGGACGGAGGGAGTACAGGATTAATCCGTAAGTATGAAAGAGCCATCCTAAGGAGCCAGAGTGTGTTGGAACAAAACGGTGTCCGACCATTATCAAACGATTCATTCACAAGTGATCCGACGGGGGTGCGGAGACTGTACTTGTCTAGATATCGAAGGGTTCCTCAGAACAGAGGAGAAGAGTCGCATTTTCAACCACAAAAGAACGAGGATCAAAATGCGGCTACTCTCAAAAACATTACGGACCTGTTGCAACAGATGCAAACGGTGAACTTAGAGCAGAGCGCCCACCTTAAGGCCGAAATTAAAAAGGTGAATTCGGAGTTGAAAGAGCAAGTAAAAGAGGAGGTATAGAATCTCGGCGTCAAAATAGAGAAAGAGATTGCCATCATCAAACGAACGGCAATTGAAGCCAAATTAATTGCGAAAGGTGCAAGGAAAATAGCGAGAGAAACTCGGGACTCCATGCAAAGCATGGCAAAAGTAGGAAGGGTCATGTTATCAAGGCTACAAAGCCGGATAAAACGTGTCGAAGAAAAGCAACAAGAGCAATCGGACATAGGGCCTAACGAGATGTTGAAAGAGGAGGTGGCGACATTAAAAAGAAATTTAGAGGACGAGGTATAACGTCTCATTACAGAGACATCAGGAAAGGAAAAGGGTGTAATTACTGCGTCGACTGAACCGTCACTTGCCGGAACACAGATAACCGCGTCACGGTGTGACAAAGTTGACGCTATAAGCAACGGGAGCCACGCCTTCATTCACAGCTCTGAGGCAAAGACCGAGGTAAACACGGACAGCGCGCAGCAGTCCAGTGAGCACAATTGCTGCCGGCTGATTAGATGTACCGAACAACTGTCGAACATACTAAGGGTGAGAGATGACGTTAGCGTGTCGGAACGAATTAGTCCACATCCCGAAGTTCATACGAATCGTAAGAACGGTAGAAATGATAACTGGAATGTTGAACGGTTTGACTACAAGCATTTTGTATCCGTCCGAAAGTTCTATCACTACAAGGACGAAGGTAATAGCTTGCATCCAAAAACTTTTATGGGACAATTTGAGTTATCTTTGCCCCCACACTGGCCATTGATGTACCAGCTGGATTTTGTGTGCTCCCATATGGAGGGCGCGACCGCTGAGTACGTGAGAAATGTAGCGAAGACCAGGGTCTCGTTCGAAGAATTCAAAAATGCCTTCTTGGGCAAGTATTGGTCTAAAGAAACCCAAGAAAGGATCAAACAAGAAATAATGATGTCCAGAGATATGGAAGGGGCAGGGTACCGGAGTCCGGTCAAATGTTTTGAAAATATGACAAAAAGGAACCAGTACCTAGACAACCCATGTAGCGGTGCGGAAATCATCAGATTATGCTACATGAAACTTCCCATCTCGTATCAACAATCACTTGCCGGTCGTTGTGGTAGGGATACTGAGGTATTTAAGGGCATTTTGCGCGAACTGGAATTCGCATTTCAAGAGGAACAGGCGCGGGAGAAAAGCCGACAGCGTGAACAAAATAACAACCGTCGCAATAACGGACACCAGTGGGATAGTAGGCCGCCACCGAACTACAACGGCCACAATCAAAATAAGAGTAATGGCAACTCGAAAAGAAGGTACACGGAAGAAGAGCGACACTCTCCGGTGCAACATAGTAAATCACAAAGGACCTGGGGCGGTAATCAGCAATCGGGAAGGAACAGGAATTATGATTACCAAAATAACAACCAGGAAGAGGTCGAAGTCCGCCCTCCGAAGCCTGGTCCATCCCACCTTAAAGGGCAGGATTACGAATGACTAGACCAGAGCGCGGACAGGAGTTGCAAAACGTCCGTAACCTTGGAACTAGTCAGTAACATAAACATTATCTAATACGAGGATGTCACCGAGTTACTCCTCGAAGAAAAGGAAGGGCAACAAAATAAAGAAATATACCCAGTATTCAAAATCAAATTAGGTGACTTAACGGTGGCCGCTGTAATTGATAGCGGAAGCCAGCTTTCAGCGATCTCAGAAGAGGTATTTAAGACATGTGCTGAACCCACCGACTCTTGCCACACAAAAGACGAAGGTGAGGGTTGCATTACTTGGAAAGAGTATAGAAATATCTCAACAGACACGTTTAGAATTCGAATGTCAGGGACATCAGTTGACTGCTAATCTTTTTGTCATTCCTAAACTGTCCACCGATATTATCATCGGTATGGATTTCCTATCAACGAACAAAGCCATAATCGATTTGGGTCGAGGAGAAGTCACATTAGGAGAGGGTGGCAAAATCTATCTTCGTTTCGGTGAACAGGCAATAGCAGGGCAGGTACAAAAGAGCTGTCTCAGACTACAGTTTCCAAACCAGGAGGAGGCAACAAGTGAAGCCGACGGCGGACATGACAATCGAGATAGTACTTCGAAAGAAGCATAGTTAGTAGAAATACATAAGGAAATAAGCGAGAAATTACAGGGCACAAAGGTCATAAGAGACGCAGACAAAGAAGGGTTAGACAATGTGCTAAGAAGGAATATTGAAGTTTTTCTCCACAAGACGGGCTCCATAAAGGGCTATCAATATAAATTTGCCGTAAAGAGGCACAAACCGTTTCGAGTACCGCCGTACCCGATTCCGTGATCGTACCGAGATCGTGTTTTTATCTAACTCCAGTGGATGCAGAGGGAGGATATGATAGTCACAATATAACAGCCCCCTCAGGATCGTAGACAAAAGGAACGGGGAAATTCAACTTGTGTTAGATTCCCGGCAGATCAATACGATCATAGTTCCGGAAACCGACAGACGTGAGAGGCTCGATGAGTTGCTGCAGAAATTTCATGGAGTTTCGATGTTTTCCTCTCTGGATTTGAAATCCAGCTTCTGGTAAATCGAGTTGGATCCAGAATGTAGAAGATACACGGCGTTCATCGCATTTGGTAGATGCTATCAATTTAAGAGACTCCCCTTTGGCCTGAATATTTCGTCTGCAGCATTTATAAGAGGATTAGGAACAATTCTGGATGAGGGGTTAAGCGAGAGAATAACATGTTACGTTGATGATATCCTCATTGCGGAAAAGACATGGGAATCTCACAACAATCTTCTAGGAGAAGTGATCTCCAAATTAAGAAAACATGGGGTGACGGTAAATACAAAAAAGTCCTATTTTGGAGGAAGACAAGTACATTTTTTGGGTCATATCATCTCAGGGGAAGGAATTATGCCACACCCAGACCAGATGAGGGCAATCGCAGAATTTGCAACGCCTACCACAAGGAAACAGCTGAGAGGCTTTCTCGGTGTCGTGAATTTTTACAAAAAATTCATATATATATAGGCATTGGCGACACCACGACTGTGTCAATTAACCGGAAAGAATGCGGCGTGGGTATGGGACAATGATGCAGAAAGCGAATTCAGTATGCTAAAATCACCTCTGGTAAAGGCTCCGATTCTGTCACATCCTGATCTGGCGCATGACTTCTGTATGGCCACGGATAGCGCGAAAACCGGGCTAGGGGTAATGGTCTTCCAAGAATATGAAGAAGATGGAGTAAAGATACACAAAACGATCGCTTCGGGAGTCGGGTGCTGAGTATAAGCGAAAGGAACTACTCAGTAACCGAACTGGAGGACCTCGTGATAGTGTGGGGGTTCCAGAAGTTCAAGTACTTTTTATTCGGACATAAGACACATGTCTATACCGATCATAGAGCTCTGGAGTTCATACTTACGGCCAAATTAACGCATGGGAGGCTTGCGAGATGGGTTGCTGTCCTCCAGGAATTCAATTTCACAATAGTCTACGTACCGGGACCCACAAACGTAATAGCGGATGCACTATCCCGTTCCCCTATGGGGATAAGCGATTATCAGGCTGAAGAACTGGAACAAGAGCATTGTTCCTTGTTCTATCTACGAAAAGTGGCATTTGAAAATTATATCACAGTGACAATGCGCGATATTGCGCGAGAACAAGACAAAGATCCTGTGCTGAGAGGAATAAAAGAAAAGTGGAAAGATAGAACGCAAGCTAGGCTTAGGCAGCATTATCTGTTAAGAAAGGGGGTCCTGTTTTACAGAAGAAATCCGGGTGAGACGTGGTGGGTCGTGTGTGTGCCAGAGGAAGTAATAAAAAAGCTCGTCTGGTATACACATCTCAGTTATGCTCACTTTGGATCCAGGAAGTGCTTCTTGAAACTAATAAGCGTTTGTCACTTCAAAAACAGGGAGAGACGAATATGCAAGGTTCTCGCGGTATGTAAGAAGTGTCAGAAGGCGAAAACAGGTACTGTAACCGTGCAGCCGCCGCTGTACCCCATTATTCCGGAGAAATTAAGACAAACAGCTGCGACGGACTTGATGCGTCCGTTACCAACCACACAAAGGGGTTATAGATACATCATGGCGGTCTTAGAATTAACGTGTAAGTACGTCACCCCGACACCATTGAAAAGAGCAACCGGGACAACGGTGAGCAGGACGCTACGTAAAGATTTCCTGGCACAGGTAGGGCCAGTAGAGTATATTTTGTCAGACAATGGGCCACAGTACGGGTCGGAGGTATGGAAGAGAACACTTGAAAGTCATGAAATTAAACCAGTTTTCATATCCCGCTTCCACCCCAGTTCTAATCCCTCTGAAAGACCAATGAAGGATTTACGAAACCTTTGCAGATTGTACTGCAGTAAGAAGCACGCCACGTGGAACATCTTCATCAAAGATTTCCAGGAAGTAATTAATGAGATACCTCACAGCACCACACTGTTAGCTCCAATTGCGGTACTAAAAAGCCGGGACCCGCCGGACAGGCTCCGTCAGTTAGTAGAATTTCCTCCAAGAACACGTCAGCGACATGGGAGCGTTGTGGAGGAAGCCCCACAAAATATCCGACGTGCGGGCGAGAAGCGCAAAGCACGAGCGGATAAAGGGGCGCGAGTACGACAATTTGTGGTTGGGGAAAAGGTACTCATTAAGACACACCGACTGTCAAACAAGCAAAGAAAGTTGTGCCACAAATTCTTCGCCGCGTATAGTGGGCCTTTGCGCGTGTGGAGAACAGCGCACGCCAACGCATTGGAAGTAAAATTCATAAAAACAGGAAAATCGCTGGGAGTGCATCCGATAGCACATGTAAAGGCATTTGTGGAATAATGAATTGCAGACTTTGTACATGGAATTGTAGTAAATATAGGCTCAGAATAAGGATTTTTGTTAAAGTGTCTTGTTTGTGTATATACTGATCTTAGTGGTAGAATATCTCGTTTATATGTGCTGATATTTTGCGTTTTTATTATTAATAATGATATCTCGCCTCTCGATGTTATGAAAGTGGAGTGCACTAGATTATTTTGTAAAAACACATGAATAAAGAATGGAAAACAAGTATTTCTGGGCGTACCCCTAGAAAAAGATAGATTAGGAACTCTGTAAAATACAGAACAGTTCCCCGTAATTGTATCTCCGTCATTAGAGAACATGTTTAAGGTGGTCAGTCGCGTAGGTCGTTACGAGGACGCACCGACGCATCTCGTATGCCCCTGAATACGTAAGAAGTGGACAGCTATGGGCAGTTGCGTGAATTAGCGCACCCAGTGCATGCTAAAACAGAACCGGATGTAATCATCTACAGAGCAAACAGCAGGATTGATACGCCAGAAATACTTGTTGATACCAAGATAGTCCCCCCCCCATTAACCATGGACCTTGCCGTTGGTGGGGAGGCTTGCGTGAATCAGCGATACAAATGGCCGTACCGTAGGTGCAACCACAACAGAGGGGTATCTGTTGAGAGGCCAGACAAACGGGTGGTTCCTGAAGAGGGGCAGCAGCGTTTTCAGTAGTTGCAGGGGCAACAGTCTGGATGATTGACTGATCTGGCCTTGTAACACCAACCAAAATGGGCTTGCTGTGCTGGTACTGCGAACGGCTGAAAGCAAGGGGAAACTACAGCCGTAATTTTTCCCGAGGACTTGTAGCTTTACTGTATGATTAAATGATGATGGCGTCCTATTGGGTAAAATATTCCGAAGGTAAAATAGTCCCCCATTCGGATCTCCCGGCGGGGACTACTCAAGAGAACGTCATTATCAGGAGAAAGAAAACTGGCATTCTACGGATCGGAGCGTGGAATGTCAGATCCCTTAATCGGGCAGGTAGGTTAGAAAATTTAAAAAGGGAAATGGATAGGTTGAAGTTAGATATAGTGGGAATTAGTGAAGTTCGGTGGCAGGAGGAACAGGACTTTTGGTCAGGTGATTACAGGGTTATAAATACAAAATCAAATAGCTGTAATGCGGGAGTAGGTTTAATAATGAATAAAAAATAGGAGTGCGGGTTAGCTACTACATACAGCATAGTGAATGCATTATCATGGCCAAGATAGACACAAAGCCCATGCCTACTACAGTAGTACAAGTTTATATGCCAACTAGCTCTGCAGATGATGAAGAAATAGATGAAATGTATGACGAGATAAAAGAAATTATTCAGGTAGTGAAGGGAGACGAAAATTTAATAGTGATGGGTGACTGGAATTCGTCAGTAGGAAAAGGGAGAGAAGGAAACATAGTAGGTGAATATGGATTGGGGGGAAGGAATGAGAGAGGAAGCCGCCTTGTAGAATTTTGCACACAGCATAACTTAATCATAGCTAACACTTGGTTCAAAAATCATAAAAGAAGGTTGTATACCTGGAAGAATCATGGAGATACTAAAAGGTATCAGATAGATTATATAATGGTAAGACAGAGATTTAGGAACCAGGTTTTAAATCGCAAGACATTTCCATGGGCAGATGTGGATTCTGACCACAATCTATTGGTTATGAACTGCAGATTGAAACTGAAGAAACTGCAAAAAGGTGGAATTTAAGGAGATGGGACCTGGATAAACTGAAAGAACCAGAGGTTGTAGAGAGTTTCAGGGAGAGCATAAGGGTACAATTGACAGGAATGGGGGAAAGAAATACAGTAGAAGAAGAATGGGTAGCTCTGAGGGATGAAGTAGTGAAGGAAGCAGACGATCAAGTAGGTAAAAAGACGAGAGCTAATAGAAATCCTTGGGTAACAGAAGAAATACTGAATTTAATTGATGAAAGGAGAAAATATAAAAATGCAGTAAATGAAGCAGGCAAAAAGGAATACAAACGTCTCAAAAATGATATCGACAGGAAGTGCAAAATGGCTAAGGAGGGATGGCTAGAGGACAAATGTAAGGATGTAGAGACTTGTCTCACTAGGGGTAAGATAGATACTGCCTACAGGAAAATTAAAGAGACCTTTGGAGAGAAGAGAACCACTTGTATGAATATCAAGAGCTCAGATGGCAACCCAGTTCTAAGCAAAGAAGGGAAGGCAGAAAGGTGGAAGGAGTATATAGAGGGTTTATACAAGGGCGATGTACTTGAGGACAATATTATGGAAATGGAAGAGGATGAAGATGAAATAGGAGACATGATACTGCGTGAAGAGTTTGACAGAGCACTGAAAGACCTGAGTCGAAACAAGGCCCCGGGAGGACAACATTCCATTAGAATTACTGATGGCCTCGGGAGAGCCAGTCATGACAAAACTCTACCATCTGGTGAGCACGATGTATGAGACAGGCGAAATACCCTCAGACTTCAAGAAGAATATAATAATTCCAATCCCAAAGAAAGCAGGTGTTGACAGATGTGAAAATTACCGAACTATCAGTTTAATAAGTCACAGCTGCAAAATACTAACGCGAGTTCTTTACAGACGAATGGAAAAACTGGTAGAAGCCGACCTCGGGGAAGATCAGTTTGGATTCCGTAGAAATGTTGGAACACGTGAGGCAATACTGATCTTACGACTTACCTTAGAAGAAAGATTAAGAAAAGGCAAACCTACGTTTCTAGCATTTGTAGACTTAGAGAAAGCTTTTGACAATGTTAACTGGAATACTCTCTTTCAAATTCTGAAGGTGGCAGGGGTAAAATACAGGGAGCGAAAGGCTGTTTACAATTTGTACAGAAACCAGATGGCAGTTATAAGAGTCGAGGGGCATGAAAGGGAAGCAGTGGTTGGGAAAGGAGTGAGACAGGGTTGTAGCCTTTACCACAACAACAACAACCAAGTTAGTGTAACAACTGCGAGTGTGAGCAGTGAGCTATATTTGTGTTGTGGCATTATGACATTGCTAATCCGAAATATGTTCACAGGCCTTATAAAACCATTCGTGACAAAAGGAGAAAACGGGAAGAAAATAGAGTAGAGAAGAAGCGTCGCAATAGAACACGATAAAGGACGCTATCCAAACTTCCAACAAAAATCTTGATAAGACTGACACAGGTATAAGTTTGTTGTGTTTTACACATGTTCGCAGGCACAATAGGAGGGACGTCTGCCAAATAGGGAACTCAGAAGAAAAAACAAGATTAGAGATGTTGTTGTTGTTGTTGTGGTCTTCAGTCCTGAGACTGGTTTAATGCAGCTCTTCATGCTAATCTATCCTGTGCAAGCTTCTTCATCTCCCAGTACCTACTGCAGCTTACATCCTTCTGAATCTGCTTAGTGTATTCATCTCTTGGGCTCCCTCTACGATTTTTACCCTCCACACTGCCCTCCAATTCTAAATTTGTGATCCCTCGATGCCTCAGGACATGTTCTACCAACTGATCTCTTCTTCTAGTCAAGTTGTGCCACAAACTTCTCTTCTCCCCAATCCTATTCAACACCTCCTCATTAGTTACGTGATCTACCCACCCAATCTTCAACGTTCTTCTGTAGCACCACATTTCGAAAGCTTCTATTCTCTTCTTGTCCAAACTATTTATTTTCCATGTTTCACTTCCATACATGGCTACACTCCACACAAATACTTTCAGAAACGTCTTCCTGACATTTAAATCTATACTCGATGTTAACAAATTTTTCTTCTTCAGAAACGCTTTCCTTGCCATTGCCAGTCTACATTTTATATCCTCTCCACTTCGACCAGTTATTTTGCTCCCCAAATAGCAAAACTAGTTTACTACTTTAAGAGTCTCATTTCCTAATCTAATTCCCTCAGCATCACCCGACTTAATTAGACTACATTCCATTATCCTTGTTTTGCTTTTGTTGATGTTCATCTTATACCCTCCTTTCAAGATACTGTCCATTCCGTTCAACTGCTCTTCCAAGTCCTTTGCTGTATCTGACAGAATTACAATGTCATCGGCGAACCTCAAAGTTTTTACTTCTGCTCCCCGGATTTTAATACCTACTCCGAATTTTTCTTTTGTTTCCTTTACTGCTTGCTCAATATACAGATTGAATAACGTCGGGGAGAGGCTACAACTCTGTCTCACTCCCTTCCCAACCACTGCTTCCCTTTCATGTCCCTCGACTCTTATAACTGCCATTGTAAATAGCCTTTCGCTCCCTGTATTTTACCCCTGCCACCTTTAGAATTTGAAAGAGAGTATTCCAGTCAACATTGTCAAAAGCTTTCTCTAAGTCTACAAATGCTAGAAACGTAGGTTTGCGTTTCCTTAATCTTTCTTCTAAGATAAGTCGTAAGGTCAGTATTGCCTCACGTGTTCCAACATTTCTACGGAATGCAAACTGATCTTCCCCGAGGTCGACTTCTAGCGGTTTTTCCATTCGTCTGTAAATAATTCGTGTTAGTATTTTGCAGCTGTGACTTATGAAACTGATAGTTCGGTAATTTAGAGATAAAAAGTAGTAAATAGTAAATATGTATTCGGGTTGGCCAACACCGTGTTAGTCGTAGGAATTGGTAGCTAGAAATGGTGATGGGAACCTGTCCAAAAAATCTTGATTCCCTATCCCTTGACTGTGTGTGTGTGAACGCCTATGAACAAGTTGTCTTGTACATTTTTTATGTTTATGTATAAAAAATGTTGTGTTACATTAAAGTTTTAATTGATCCTGAATTTGATTTACAAACAAGAAAATCATTCCATTTGTAATGAGACAATTTCATTGTCTTCGGAAAAAAAGAAAAAAAAAGTATGATACTGATGGTTAAACATCAGCACTTTCCATGTACTAAAGTTAGTTGTCTCAGTTTGTTAAGGTGGCGTAACTGAGCGTGAGGGAGTTGAAGCTACGACACCTGGCACACCACACACGAGCTGACAAGGAATGAGGACGACAGCAATGAGGGGAGCACACAGCTGACGATGGTGATGGCATGCAGACCACGCCCTGAATCGACGGGGATGGTGATCAGCTCAACCAAGGAGAGGTGAGATCCAGCACCTATGTGTACAACAAAGAGGTCGGTCCTGGTCTCTGTACATGGTGCGGATCGGGGGCAGCAATGAAGAGGTCCAAGAAGGTTTCAATATTTGTTGCTCGCCACGTCAGGTGGAGCGACAGCCCAGCTGACCTTTTGTGCCTAATAACACCAACTTTGAGGACCTGAGCTAAAAATAGACTCTCGTCTGATCACGGTCCCGCCCTTGCCCTAAAGCGTCTATAGAAGGAGCAATGACCTGTGGCTGAGCTGCGAGAGGTCACCGACCATAGATGGACAGATGAGGTCTTGTGCCTGTCGGACAAGATGCCAACAACGAGCTCTTAGGTGAGAGCCATCCTGCATCAAGAAGATGCGGGTGCCTGTGGCGCCATCTCGGTAATCGACGTTGCTCTCTTCTCAGCCGTTAGCCATCCCTCAACTTGCTAGTCAGAACTAATGTCACTTGCGTTCCTGCAAGAAATTTGTGACGTGTGTGTGTGAGTGTGTCAGTATCGATTCAAATCAATAACATGCGCCTCAACGAACGTCAAGTACTCATTTGTTCTGTTTATGAATTATGTTATAAGAAGGTTATGATTTTAGAAATGTTCCATTTGTTAAAACGTCATATATTGGTCATGCCACGTCTCTTTGTGTTAGAATAAGATTTCATACTTATACCTTGTTACAAATACACAACAGTGGTTGCTCAATACGCAATGATTCTTGTCATTTTGGTTGTGTTATATATATATATATATATATATATATATATATATATATATATATATATATATATATATATATATAAGGTACATGTGTGTACACAATCTAGACACTGGATGGGGCCAGACCTTATTGAATTGTGTAGATGTACAATATAAACGTCCAGAGACAGTGAGACACAAACAAAACCCTTTATTTATAAAATGTCAAACGGGCGTTCACATATAATTGAATGAGAGCAACCACTATCAACTTCACAAAATGTTACACGAATATTGTTCATGTATGTTTTTAGTAATTTAAGTCGAGTAGGGATGGATAACTGAGAGTGAATGGACCTTAAGTTATAATTGCGGGTCTTGCCATTCAAATGACAAGCACAGAGGTGTTTAAACATGTGTATTTGCCCTTTGCGACGTGTGTCCTTGTAATAATTGTAGTTTTCTTTTAAGTACTCTGACCAATAATTGTCTCAGGAATCGGCAGAAATTAAAGTAAAATTAAGACTAAATAATGACCACATCTTTATCAGTAAATCCAGTCATTGAAGGCAGGTACCCTAGGAATGAGTGGGAGTTGGCATCAGTGAGGTGGCAGTGGTAATCAATCACCCGTAACTAATCACGCGAACGGATTAAAAATACCAGTTATGGAGATATTAATTTTGTACCATAGGTGGTAACACCATAGGAGTCATCACCTGTACTACAAAACGGATTTGAAGAGAGGGGTTATGTAAGATGGGAAGAACTATGCCACTTACATGAAGTCATTAAATATCACCTAAATCACATTGAGCGAACAGTAGGGCTGAATAAAAATGACTGACAAGGCACAATGCATCTTGTAGAGGGTATAGTATGGACGTATTGGAATAATTAATGCTGGGTGATGGTTTTAAAGTAATTCACACGACATGAAAACTTTGTGGAAACGTGTCAATTTACTGGAGGCTAGTTTATCCCAGGGAAGTATTCAGAATTGACTGTGGCTGGCGGGGGAGCGGTGAAGGGAAGCGACAATAGGCTGCTTAGGGTGGCTCAAGCTCTGACAAAGCAGTAACAGGGCGCAGTCTCCAGCTGCCTTAAGATGAGTGACAGTGATTGGGTAGTTGACCCCATGCTGGTGTACCGGGAAGCAGACAGAGAACTTGTATGCCTGTTGATAAATGTCTGTCATCTTGTTTCCAGTGCAACATGCGAGAAAGCCGCACAAAGCTACGGTGGAGCGGTCAACAGAGGTCAAAATATGCGTGTTCGTGACTATAGCAACTTCACGCTGAATTCACAGTCCGCAGAGTCTGAAGTAAATCAGGTGAAGAGCGACAGAATGAAATACGCCGGCCTCTGATGGGAACGTAGGCCCGAGGAATTTGAAGTACTCTCCTGGGAGTCAGAATTCCGGAAAAATTGGTGTTTGTGCAGACGCTAACGTTGTTGGCTGGCCTGGGAGGAGCTAAATAGCAGAAGTTGAGAGGAAGGGAAATTTTGTGGGAATTTGTTCACTTCCCAGAGCAGGCATTTGTCGGCGCTGGGAAGTGACGCATAATTAACGGTACTTGCGCTGCAATTGGCGTAAGTGATTTTGCTGGAGGGGAAACTGAGGCAAAGAGTGGACTGGGAGAAGTCTCCGTAGTGGTCTTCCGTTCCGAGCTTGCCTATAGTGCGGACGTGGCGTTCTTTACTCAGCTTGCCGAGAAAGAGTGAGCGTCTCTACAGTTTAGGACTTACCAAATGGAACAATTGAGCTTGGAGATAGGAAGTTTTGGTTCAGCTATGTACTGAGCAAGATAGCTAGGTGTGAGTAGACGAGCGCAGCCTTGCAGCACCATGAGGTCGGCCGACGTCCGCACAACGACACCTCTCCGCCACGCTGTATTCGGTGATATTGCGCCTGCTCCGGTCACTGATTAATTTGTTGGATCACGTCGCCAAGGTTTCCTCGAGGGTTTCATGGGCCGTGTACTGAAGAATTCTTCTCGCACTTCGTATTACGCCTGAGTCAGCCGATAGGAATTACTTTTGAGTTATCGCGCTTTACTCTACGCAATCGCAATTTATTACCACTGCCTGATAGGACAGTCTTGTAATGTGATGATAGAAGGTCGGAAGTTAAAATAAATTTGTGCTAATCGACTGCATCTGTTTTCAATCAAGTAGTAGAAATCCCAAGTCACTTTCTTAATTAATTTTACGTTCAACATATGCATCTGGTGTTCAATAGCTGAATATAACATCAATGTGCACCCCTTTTTAATTAAAAGTGATCAATTCTGTATCAATTAATGTCAACACTGCCACCGCAGTTCAATCAGGAGTCACAGGGCCTTATTACTTTATTTTGCATTATCCGATATTGCGGCAGTTTTGCACTCTCTGTTGATCCGTTAGTCAATTAGCTGGGTCGAACACACGCCAAAACCAGAAAAGTGACGGGTGGGGTGTTACAAGTGTACAGCAAGCTCAACTCTGGTTCTCAAAGACTGGTTCGCAAAGCCGGTAATTTTGTCAACAAACTTCATATTTATGAGTTGTTAAGGTTGATGGCTGTACCCTGTCTTCAATGGCTCCGTGACGTTATACTAGGATTCCAGCAAGACAACGCAAGAAGGTATGATTCAGGTACTGTCCTAACCCTGTTATCCTAGTCCAAATTTTCTCCAAATCACTAACCGACTGAAAATGTCCGGTATGGGCTGAAGAGAGACCGGCGCTCTACCACTCACCAGCCACTACGATTGACGAATTCTGACAACTGAGCTGAAACAACATGTAAAGACATACCAGAATCTGTGACCCAAGCTCTGTATCACTTAATATCGAGCCTAGTAACAGCCGTTATTGCTGACAGAGCTTGCGGCTTTGTAGATCAAATTTCGCACCCTCCACACATCCAAATCGCCTACAGTTTTAATCACATATTCCTCCTAAGGAACTGTTTACGCACAATACGTAAAATTTTGTCTGTTACCCTTCGTGATGTTGGAACTTGTAACACCTCCGATTTATGTATCCCGCTCGATCTGGATCTGATAGCAGCCCAAACAGATATTAATTAATGTGACCGTGTACCTAACGGGGCTGGCAATCGGAATTGACTGCTACGGAGTTGTTACATTCCATTTTGTCCTTCTCAAATGCTGTAATAATGAAATGTCTGGTGACAAGAAGAACGCCAACACAGCTTCACTAATCAAGAACCTATATTCGTCTCAAAAACACAAAAAGAAGGAGACAGCCACTGCCTTCGTCATACACATTTAATAACGGCTAATCTCAGCACAGGCTTCCTCGCTATTCATTATCGTCACACGCAAATTCAATCACTGTAATCCAACACTGCAATCCAACACTGCAATCCAAATGATGCCGGCGCGGTAGACGCGAAACCAAAAATATCGGCACAGAATATCACTGATCACTCTCGTAATTATACTTCTTCACTTCCCCGTATTATTCTAGCACAAAGGGGTTAAACCGCGGCGATGGCCACTCCCTTTGTCGGTAAAGCCTTGCATTACAGCAACAAGCTTCCACACGGCTCGGCCCGCAACCCGGGAACTGACTTCAACTCTACACTCGCTCTCGCAACACGACACTATCGATTGTTTGCCCTATCGACCTGTGCCGAGTGCAAACTTATAGTAAGGGCCTACGGACCCCTTACAAACTGTAACGATCAAAGGATTATTTATTTAGGAAGGTGGCCGTAATAAACGTTACTGATTCTGTTGTTGAGTTATTTTCCAGAGAGCTGTGATTTTTCAGAGTAGAACTTTTTTTTTTTGTATCATGCAGCTCTTGTATTTGAAGTAGCTCTGTACAAACCAAGTTAAATAAAATTTCTACCACGTTTGGTTAGGTAGCTATAAACGTTGACTAGGGTGCTAGAAACGTTGGCTTCGTTGAAATGCATGTTCTCGCTGTGCAATGATAATTTAGGTAAGGCGTTTCAACGGGAGCTCATTTTGCTGAGTGAACAACTCAGTGAGCTTTCAAAACGATCTGCAGACGATGTGTAAAGCAAGGAGCGACCGTTTTCCTCAATTCGCTGATTGAAGTCACTTGCTGTTGTGGATTTAGTGACCTTTCCTTTTTTTCCTATCTTCTTTCCTATCTTCTTTCCTAATTTCTTTAGATATCACCACAAAATTAATGTGCTGGTGTTAAATCAGGTGACCTCGCAGACCATTCTTGACGGCCACGGCTTCTGACGCCGTACGGTCGAGACGCATTAAGTTGCACATTTGATACTGATTTGGACACCGCATTAAACGCACATTCCGCCACCAGAATATCCACCTGAATATAGTCAATTATCGACAGCGTGTTGCAGCCACCCATAAAACTTTGGACGATTCTTTCAGATAACTAAAATTAATAAAAATTTTACTTAAACTGCTTTGTGCACACTTGGTTTGAATACGTCAGCAACTTGATAGAAAGAAATTATGTTCTGTTTAAGAAGTCATAACTCTTTACAGTTACTCTCTGGAAAATATTTATGCTCATAACACTGCAGAAAAACTAACGTTTTCTGCGTTTATCTGTCTGAATAGATTTTCTTTTCACTTATCCATTAATCAGTTACAGAGTAAAATACCTTATCAGAAACGCCTCATGTATACGAGTTATAACAAGAAAAGCATTCCATATTGTGAGAGGTGATAATGTTAATGGAAGCAAGAAAAATATGACAAGGAAGCATTGTCTCTAAAATACATACCTGACGAGGTAGGAGCATTTGTTGATATTCGCTATTGTGAAACGCATCTATTCTACTGCAAGCTACGGACAACGTACAGAACGCAGTAAACAAATGAATAAAGAAATGAGAACACATTATTCTAATATTGTCAAAAACAGAGCTTCTAATGTAATCTGCTTGCTGTTACATGAGACCTGCAAGTGTAAGCAGCATTTAAAGTATGGTTTCAATATGGCCTCCATTCATAGTAAGGCATGCTTCTGTCTGCAGTCCCAAGAATCACATTCTGTCAGAGGAACTCCACATTGTTTACGTTTGCGTTGGCATGGATCAATGACGCGTTTCCACAGTGTTTGCACATCTTTAATGGGTCCTTCATACTCCAAAGATTTAAATTGTTCCCACAAGTGAAAATACAAGTGATTAGGGTCGGAGGAACGAGATGGCCAATCTAATGGATTTTCCTGACCAATCCATTGCCCACTTAATGTCTGTGTGAGGTATTCTAGCATGTTCTTCGCCTCGTTGCAATAGTCTCTTCACCACAACAGCCTGCCAGGATCCGCCATTGTTGGAGCCACGGAGACACAGTCTGTTAGTCGCTGGTAAAGACGGCTGAAGGACTGTGCAAATGGTACCCTGCGCTCTGGACATTTTTCAGCCTAAGTCAAATGAGTTCGGCTGTTGCTTCCATTTCCCAGACCATAACAGAATGTCATATGTGCCAGTTATCTTATGGAATATAGGCTTCCATTAAGGTGGTAGGCGAAAAGATAAAACTGAACCGTGAAAATTTACTTTCAAAATCTTTTCTTAAGGAATTTACTTTATTTACTAGCGATTCATCAAGAACATTAACACACTATGTGAGTGTGGAAGTAGTTGCCAAGGAATAACTGATGGAAAGAAATTAAATTTCAACCAATGGAAATTTTATTCATAAAAGTCCTTTCAAAACAGATTTAAAATTTATAAGTAGAAAAGCACCCTCGAAATAGCAAGATAGAATTTAACAAATGTGAATTTTATTCCTAAAGCTTTTTCAAAACAGTTTTAAAATTATCAGCAGAAAAGCATCCTCGAAATATCAAGTTACACTTATTCAGAGGCAGAATAATTTTATTTTATTTATTTTTATTTTTATTTATTTATTTATTTATTTTTTTGTTACTGTAGGAGCCTTCGGGCTGAGCAGCTTCCGCTCCCTTTCGACACGGCCGTAGTCACGACCGCTCACAACGGCCTCTGAAAACTACACTGGTGCAAATCTGCAACACACCACATTACTTTAAACTAAAATTTTCAACAACTCACATTAACTATGCACCCCATAAGAGGGATGGAAATGGTACAAACACTCACACTAAGAACTTATTTTCCACCAAAAGTGCCATTTGTTTTTAAAAGGGCTCTTACGGTGGAATGGTGGCAACTTTATAAAAATGACTATTTAAATAAAATCCATGAAATTCAGACTTACATGAAGTATACAACATGCTCTACATTACACATATACCGCCTCGCAAGATGATAGGCAATATAAAAACATATTTCATGAATTCAGCCCTTACCTTAATTCTATAAATTCGTGAACACCGAATCCGACAAACATGACAGATGCAGCTATTAACGTATGGCAGATTGACAGGGGGGGGATTACTAAACAACCCGAACCGCAGATTGCTCTAAACCTCCCCAATTCCACAAGGGAAAACGAACCACCCAATTCACAATAACCACCTTCCCGCGGGTGGGCAAACGGAGAAGAATGATGGGACGACCCCAAAACAAAGCGGCTGGTAACCTCACCAAAAAAAAAAAAAAAACCAAGTAGAATTTAACAAGTAAATGAAACAACATATCTCCAATCACTTAACTTCTAGCAAACTGCGATTGCTGGCGAAGACCTGGCGCAGCACCCTCAACGCTCTCCCGAACCGTCCGCTGCGAGCCGCTTCATCGGACGCAGGAAGGTGCGCCGATCTCTCGTCTCACGGCGTCGCAGCTCGCCCCGACCAGCGCGATGTCGTGGTTCCGCTCCTGTTGCTCTCTTGGGAACCGCGAAGCCACTACCCATTTCTATACGGCGCTGCCCACTGGACTCACTTGCGGACCTCACATGCGCCGACGCTCAAGGCGGACAAGTCATCTCGTGTCTCATTGCGCGACCAACCAACCGACCAATCCAACCGCCAATGATCGTTGCCCGAGCAACTCGAATAGACTGGCGGCCTAACGCGCAAACTCAGATGCAGGAACTCACCCCCAACCGGGCGACCACTAACTGAGTTCTGTTACTGGCGGAGTGGCAAGTCTCTCATTTTCTGACTTAACGTTTGATCCAAACGACAGGCATACTCGCACTCCGACGACAGACAATGACTGCCCGACACTGAGCCGGCAAACCATGTGACTAGACTCAAGCTGACAGACTGACCAAGAACACAAGTAGAATTTAACAACTAACTGAAACAACATATCACTAATCACTCAACTACTAACAACTGCGATTTCTGGCGAAGACCTGGCGCAGCATCCCCAAAACGCTCTCCCGAACCGTCCGCTGCCAGCCGCATCAACGGACGCAGGAAGGCGCGCCGATCTACCGTCTCACGGCGTCGCAGCTCGCCCCGGACAGACCGATGTCGTGGCTTGACCCCTGTTCCTCCCTTGTTGGCCGCGAAGCCACTACGCCTCGCTATACGGCGCGGCCACTGGACTCACGTGGCGACCTCACATGCGCCGACGCTCCAGGCGGCCAAGTCATCTTGTGTCCCAGTGCGCGACCGACCAACCGATCGATCCAACCGCCAATGCCCATTGCCCTAGCAAACTCGAGCAGACTGGCGGCCTAACACATACTAGCACTCCGGACGATCGACAGACACTGACCGCCTCACCAATGCGGACAAGAGACAGACACAGACTAACTTGGCTGACCAACTGCCTCCGACTAACCGACCAGACTGACAGACTAACTGCCTCCGATTGTCCTCCCACAGACTGACTCCCGCCACTCAAATGCACGTGAACAGGCAACTTTTCCCCTTTCACACAAGAGGGGGACACCAAAGCTGCGATAGCCACAGCGGCGCCACCACCACAAACGAAAGGCGACTGCTTTACACTACGCGCTGCGGCGCGCTCTTCAAGACAGCAAATTTACCACGGCTCAAAAACTACAATGTGAAAGTATTTCCCAAACTTATCAAAACACAAACTCGTTCCGTTAGAACTAACGTATGCACAGCCTTTAACCGGTCTGCGGTTAAGACACTAACAGATCTTTTTGCTATCTGAATCCACAGACAATAATATAACCGGCGTTCAATAAGTAGTGCAATACCTTTTTTTGCCGGAAAAAGTGGGAATTCTTTGTGGGACATCGTTGAACATTCCCGCTTCAACACCTATAGTTTCATGAAGCCGTCGGTAATTGACGTGTGTTCCAAGCAGAGAGCTGTTGTTGAGTTTCTTCTGGCGGAAAGCCAGAACATCGCAGATATCTATAGGCTCTTGCAGAATGTCTACGGAGACCTCGCAGTGAACAAAAGCACGGAGAGTCGTTTGACAAGGCGTCTGTTATCATCACAAACCTGTCTCATCTCCCGCATGCCGGCCAGACGCACACAGCTGTGACTCCTGCAGTGTTGGAACGTGCAGACACTCTCATTCGAGGTGATCGCCGCACAACTGGACGTCTCTGTTGGTAGTTCAAATGGTTCAAATGGCTCTGAGCACTATGGGACTTAACATCTGAGGTCATCAGTCCCCTAGAACTTAGAACTACTTAAACCTAACTAACCTAAGGACATCACACACAGCCATGCTCAAGGCAGGATACGAACCTGCGACCGTAGCGGTCGCGCGGTTCCAGACTGAAGCGCCTAGAACCGCTCGGCCACACCGGCCGGCTGTCGAACATCATCAGAGGCGATGATTCGTGATTTCATCACTTCGAACCGAAAATAAAATGGCAATCCGTAGAGTGGCCCACACAAACTCTCCTCCGAAGAAAAAGTTCAAAGCCGCGCCCTCACCCGGTAGTCATGGCGACGGTCTTGAGGATCGCTGAAGAGATTATTCTGTTTGATGTCCTCCCTCAAGGTGCAACGATGTACACTCATGCTCATAAACTAAGGATAATGCTGATACATGGTGAAACAACGTTCAAGTGGGCGGTTTGCGGGTTTAAATCATCTAGGGGTATGACCATGCGGTGCATTTGACCTGCGGTTGTCGCACGGTGGTGCTGGCAGCAGTCCACATACGCAGAGGTGTGTTGGCGCATGCCAGAGTACGGTGCAGCGAGTAAGTGTGCAGACGTTTTCAGACGTGCTAATGGTGACTGTGTGTTGAAAATGGCTGAAAGAACACATACTGAAGACGTTATGAGGGGTATAATACTAGGGCGACTGGAGGCTCGTCAAACACAGCAGGTCGTAGCACGGGTCCTCCGTGTGCCACAAAGTGTGATCTCAAGATTATGGCAACGGTTCCAGCAGACAGGAAACGTGTCCAGGCGCTACAGTAAGGGACATCCACAGTGTACAATACCACAAGAATGCCGATATCTCACCTTCAGTGCCCGCAGACGGCCACGGAGTACTGCAGGTAGCCTTGCTCGGGACCTTACCACAGCCACTGGAACAGTTGTCTCCAGACACGCAGTCTACAGACGACTGAACAGACATGGTTTATTCGCCCGGAGACCTGATAGGTGCATTCCACTGACCCCTGGTCACAGGAGAGCCCGTAAAGCCTGGTGTCAAGAACACAGTACATGGTCATTGAAACAGTGGTCTCAGGTTATGTTCACAGACGAGTCCAGCTAGAGTCTGAACAGTGATTCTCGACGGGTTTTCATCTGGCGTGAACCAGGAACCAGATACCAGCCCAATAATGTCCTTGACCTGTATGGAGGTCGTGGTTTGATGGTGTGGGGTGACAACACGAAGCCTCTGTGTATCCAAGAGGAGCTCACAAAATTTCATTAGACTGTTCTTCCTCATCCACCCCACAGCCCGGACCTCCCGACTTCCGACTTCCAACCGTTTGTTCCAATGAAGGATGCACTCCGCGGCAAGCAGTGCGTGGCTGGTGGGAAGGCTATTGACGTAGCAAGAAGTCGACGCCGACGTCGACGATTAGATTAGTACCATGCGGGCATACATGCCCTCCCAGTACTGTGGCTTGAGGCCTTCGCATTGAACGGACAATATGTTGATAAATAGGGATATGTAGCTAAATGAGCGGGGAATAGTGTCATGTGCTTTCAGAAAAAAAAGCGTTGCATTACCTTACTGATCGCCCCTCGTACCAAAGAGCTTGCAATAGAAGAGATGTGTTTAACATCAGCGGAGATGAACAAGCGCTCATAGTTCCGAAAGTAAGCATTTCAGAACCCATATTTACAGTAGACTTTTTTCTTGTTTTGGTCCATCCTACCACTATCAAAATGTGGAAGGCTTCTGTAACACACTGTGCATGTGGATCTAATGTTCCTCTTTGTTTGTGTGACAGTTTTTACCGGAAGTAAGCAAAGCAAGATTTGAAACTTCTTGGCAGATTAAAACTGTGTGCCAGACCGAGACTCGAACTCGGGACTTTTGCCTTTCGCGGGCAAGTGCTCTAGCGACTGAGCTACCCAAGCAAGACTCACGCCCCGTCCTCACAGCTTTAATTCCGCCAGTACCTCGTCTCCTACCTTCCAAACTTCACAGAAGCACTCCTGCGAACCTTGCAGAACTAGCACTCCTGGAAGAACGGATATTGCGGAGACATGGCTTAGCCAAGCCTGGGGAATGTTTCCAGGATGAGATTTTCACTCTGCAGCGGAGTGTGCGCTGATATGAAACTTCCTGGCAGATTAAAACTGTGTGCCGGACCGAGACTCGAACTCGGGACCTCTGCCTTTCGCGGGAAAGTGCTCTACCAACTGAGATACCCAAGCACGACTCGCGGCCTATCCTCACAGCTTTAATTCCGCCAGTACCTCGTCTCCTATCTTCCAAACTTCACAGAAGCCCTCCTGCGAACCTTGCAGAACTAGCTCTCCTGGAAGAAAGGATATTCCGGAGACATGGCTTAGCCACAGCCTCCTTTCTTCCAGGAGGTCACGAGTCGTGCTTGGGTAGCTCAGTTGGTAGAGCACTTGCCGGTGAAAGGCAAAGGTCCCGAGTTCGAGTCTCGGTCCATCACACAGTTTTAATCTGCCAGGAAGTTTCATATCAGCGCACACTCCGCTGCAGACTGAAAATTTCATTCTAAAAGCAAGATTTGTCTTGACCTCGACATGGAGTTCATTACATCATTAGATCGATTCCGACAAAACTGGGGAAGAAAGACAACGTAGTTCTTTTCAAAGTGACAATCCCTTTGCTACCTTCAGCCACTTGGGACAAGCACGTGAAACGTAATGCTGGACGGCTGAGAGGGAACTGCAGCGGCGCCGCCGCCGTCCCGCACGCTGGCTGCTGGCGCTTAGCGGACGCGTGGTGCGCACCTGTCTAGCCGGCAGCGGCGGCGGCGGCGGCGGCTGCGGCGCGCTGTCCCGGGCTGACCCACTTCCCGGTGCAGCCGCCGCCCCGTCTGCCGCCGGCGCGACCCGGCGCCGCCCACCCCACCCCACCCCACTCCACGCCACCAGCCCGCGCTCATCGAGCGCGCCCGCTGCGTACGTCACGGCAGCGGCGGCGAAAAAACCCGAGCGCCGCGGCGCTGCGCGACGAGAAGCGGCGTCAGCCCCACAGTCGGCGAGACGCCGCCCCCGGCCGGCCGGCGTGACGCCCCTACAGTCGCGGGGCCGGCCGCCGCGGAGGCAGCCGAGGGTACCTGGGCGTCTGGTGCAACACCAGCCTCCAGCGCTTCCACTTAAGAGGAGAACACGGCAGGTGCCATAACATGATTTCCCGAAAACTTCCCTCAGTGGATGGAGAGTCAAAATAAGCGAACACGTGTCTCAGCTTATCCTTAGATACTCGACCGTTTCTGAAAAAACGGTTTTTCCACCGCGGTACGCCTTTTACGGTGTATCTTCAGACAAAAGGATGACACAGTGAACAGCATCGCGGCTTCTTAATTTCGCGCCCTCTGTTCGAAACCCGGCTATTACATATATTTTTGTTCTTCACTTATACAGGATGGTCCATTGATAGCGACCGGGCCAAATATCTCACGAAATAAGCATCAAACGAAAAAACTACAAAGAACGAAACTTGTCTAGCTTGAAGTGCGAAACCAGATGGCGCTATGGTTGGTCCGTTAGATGGCGCTGCCATAGGTCAAACGAATATCAACTGCGTTTTTTTTAAATAGGAACCCCCATTTTTATTACATATTCGTGTAGTACGTAAAGTAATATGAATGTTTTAATTGGACCACTTTTTTTGCTTTGTGACAGATGGCGCTGTAATAGTCACAAACGTATAACTACTTGCGATCACGTACCATTCCGACAGTGCGGACGGTATTTGCTTCGTGATACATTACCCATGTTAAAATTGACACAATTGCGGAAAAGGTGTTGATGTATGGCTATTGTGATAAAAATGCCCAACGGGCGTGTGCTATGTATGCTGCTCTGTATCCTGGACGACATCATCCAAGTGTCCGGACCGTCCGCCGGATAGTTACGTTATTTAAAGAAACAGGAAGTGTTCAGCCACATGTGAAACGTCAACCACGACCTGCAACAAATGATGATGCCCAAGTAGGTGTTTCAGCTGCTGTCGCGGCTAATCCGCACATCAGCAGCAGACAAATTGCGCGAGAATTGGGAATCTCAAAAACATCCCTATTGAGAGGAATGTCGTTACACGTATTGCCAAATGCATTGAGGTTGACGGACATAATTTTGAGCGTTTATTGCATTAGTGTGGTATTTACAGGTAGTCACGCTGTAACAGCATGCGTTCTCAGAAATGATAGGTTCACAAAGGTACATGTATTATCACATTGGAACAACCGAAATAAAATGTTCAAAAGTACCTACGTTCTGTATTTTAATTTAAAAACCTACCTGTTACCAACTGTTCATCTAAAATTGTGAGCCATATGTTTGTGCCAATTACAGCGCCATCTATCACAAAGCGAAATACGTGGTCCAACTGTAACATTCATATTTCTTTACGTACTACACGAAGGTGTAATAAAAATGGGGGTTCCTATTTTAAAAAACGCAGTTGATATACGTTTGACCTATGGCAGCGCCATCTAGCTGGCCAATCATATCGCCATCTGGTTTCCTCCTTCAAGCTAGACAAGTTTCGTTCTTTGTAGTTTTTTCGATTGATGCTTATTTAGTGAGATATTTGGGCCGGTCACGATCAATGGACCACCCTGTACACCCACGTCTATAGAAGATTACTACACGAATTTTTTCATTGTATATTTATGTAACATTGTCCTTATACGTCTGATACTTGTATGTCGGATGAACGAACTTTAAAAAAATGAGAAAACTGTCCGAAATAGTTTTCGGTGAAATTCCTGTAGCGCACCTTGATTCAACTGCAAGCGCCATTGTTCGGGCAAGTGATCAGTTAAGCATGTTTTGTCGCAAAATTATTGTCAATACTTGAAATCTTCACCGATGTTACCAACGTTTTATTCCTGAGTAAGATTAACACTGCTTCGTCATGCTCGTGGTGTTCGAAATATTTGTGTTTCGAATGTTACTACGATCGCATATAAGAACTGATATGAGAATGAAATATCAGAATGTGACAATTTAAAAAGATTGTTATCCCTGAACCTACTGTACACACATATATTATATAACAAATGTGTGACATGTATTGTGAAAAACTGATATAATTTTACAATTAATATAACGCCCTCGTGCCCTGCAATTTATAACGAAACAGGTTGTTTATTATTTCGTTGTATACGACTACGGTTGCTGAGGATGCATGAAATACTAAAATCTCCTAATCTGATAAAAAAATTCATGTAGGAACCCCCTACGAACATGGGTGGATGAATAAAAAAATAGAAATAAAATACACTACTGGCCATTAAAATTGCTACACCACGAAGATGACGTGCTACAGATGCGAAATTTAACCGACAGGAAGAAGATGCTGTGATATGAAAATGATTAGCTTTTCATAGCATTCACACAAGGTTGGCGCCGGTGGCGACACCTACAACGTGCTGACATGAGGAAAGTTTCCAAGCGATTTCTCATACACAAACAGCAGTTGACTGGCGTTGCCTGGTCAAACGTTGTTGTGATGCCTCGTGTAAGGAGGAGAATGCGTACCATCACGTTTCCGACTTTCAGAAAGTCGGATTGTAGCCTATCGCGATTGCGGTTTATAGTAACGCGACATTGCTGCTCGCGTTGGTCGAGGTACAAGACTGTTAGCAGAATATGGAATCGGTGGGTTCAGGAGGGTAATACGGAACGCCGTGCTGGATGCCAACGGCCTCGTATCACTAGCTGTCGAGATGACAGGCATCTTATCCGCATGGCTGTGACGGATCGTGCAGCCACGTCTCGATCCCTGAGTCAACAGATGGGGACGTTTGCAAGATAACAACCGCCTGCACGAACAGTTCGACGACGTTTGCAGCAGCACGGACTATCAGCTCGGAGACCATGGCTGCGGTTATCCTTGACGCTGCATCACAGACAGGAGCGCCTGCGATGGTATACTCAACGACGAACCTGGGTGCACGAATGGCAAAACGTCATTTTGTCGGATTAATCCAGGTTCTGTTTACAGCATCATGATGGTCGCATCCGTGTTTGGCGACATCGCGGTGAACGCACATTTGAAGCATGTATTCATCTTCGCCATACTGGCGTATCACACGGCGTGATGGTATGGGGTGCCATTGGTTACACGTCTCGGACACCTCTTGTTCGCATTGACGGCACTTTGAACAGTGGACGTTATATTTCAGATGTGTTACGACCCGTGGCTCTACCCTTCATTCGATCCATGCGAAACCCTACATTTCAGCAGGATAATGCACGAGCCTGGCCGAGCGGTTCTAGGCGCTTCAGTCAGGAACCGCGCTGCTGCTACGGTCGCAGGTTCGAATCCTGCCTTGGGCCTGGATGTGTGTGATGTCCTTAGGTTAGTTAGGTTTAAGTAGTTTTAAGTTCTAGGGGACTGATGACCTCAGATGTTAAGTCCCATAGTGCTCAGAGCCATTTGAACCCATTTGATAATGCACGATCGCATTTTGCAGGTCCTGTAGTGGCCATTCTGGATACAGAAAATGTTCGACTGCTGCCCTGGCCAGCACATTCTCCAGATCTCTCACCAATTGTAAACGTCTGGTCAATGGTGGCCGAGCAACTGGCTCGTCACAATACGTCAGTCACTACTCTTGATGAACTGTGGTATCATGTTGAAGCTGCATGGGCAGCTGTACCTGTACACGGCATCCAAGCTCTGTTTGACTCAATGCTCAGGCGTATCAAGGCCGTTATTACGGCCAGAGGTGGTTGTTCTAGGTACTGATTTCTCAGGATCTATGCACCCAAATTGCGTAAAAATGAACACACATGTCAGTTCTAGTATAATATAGCTGTGGAATGAATACCCGTTTATCATCTGCATTTCTTCTTGGTGTAGCAATTTTAATGGCCAGTAGTGTAAAAACTACATTCGGGCTACGAAGACGAAGCGAAAATTAAGAAGCCACCAATTCGTCTGAGAATACCGAGCGGTAAAAGGCACACAAATAGCAAGAAAATATTTCGAAATCTTTGACTGCCTTTTTCTTCAGTAACAGTCGAGTATCTCAGATATGCCGGAACACATGTTCGCTTCTTTTTGATCTTTCTTCCACCGTGCGAAGTTCCTCGGAAAATGGGTGATGGCACTTGCCGTGTTCTTCTCATAGATCAGCTCACGTCCAGTAGTGTCCGAAACTGAGCACTGTCGGAAAAGCAGGCATACAGAAGGCGCGAAGTAAGTCGGGCACTGTCGACGGCCGTAATGAGTTACCCATGAAATTCCCATATCCTTATCGAAATCGCTGGCCAATGTCCGGCGCGCTGCGGGGCGAGTTGGCGACGTACTGCACCACTGAGAGGGTACATGGCGGAGAGCCCCCGTATCACTGCTACTTGTTCCATTTCCTGTTCCACTTATAAATGAAGCGAGAGGAAAACAACTGTCTGTAGGCTTGAGATTCCCCTGATGTCATCAGTCCTCTAGAGCTTAGAACTACTTAAACCTAGCTAACCTAAGGACATCACACACATCCATACCCGAAGCAGGATTCGAACCTGCGACCGTAGCGGTCGCGCGGTTCCAGACTGTAGCGCCAAGAACCGCACGGCCACACAGGCCGGTGTAACAATTGTGGCACGGTGACATGGCGCATTGCTATGAGAACACGAAGCACATGAATGTCTGGAAATGGTCTCCAAGTAGCCGAAATTAACCAATTCCAGTCATCAATCTGTTCAATGGGACCAGAGGAGCAAGTCCATTCCATGTAAACACAGTCCACAATGCTATGGAGCCACCACCAGCTTGCGCAGTGGGTTGTTGACAACTTGTGTCCATAGCTTCGGGGGATCTGCACCACGCTCGACCCTACTATCAGTTCCTACCAACTAAAATCGGGACTCATGTGATCAGGCTGTGGTTTTCCAGTCGTCTAGGGTCCAACTGGAATGGTCACGAGCCCAGGGGAGGCGCTGCAGGTGATTTCGCGCTGTTGTCAAAGGCACTAACGTCGGTCGTCTGCTTCCACAGCCCATTAAGCCCAATTTCGCCGCACTGGCATAACGGATACGTTAGTCGTACGTCCCATATTGATATCTGCGGTAATTTCACGCAATGTCGCTTGTCCGTCAGCACTGAAATATCTATTCACGCACCGCTGCTTTTTGTCGTTAATTCTAGGCCGTCGGCCACTGCTTTGTCCGTGGTGAGAAATAAAGACTGAAATTTGGTTTCCTCGGCACAGTATTGTCATTGTGGGCCTCAGAATATTGAATCCCCTAACGTTTTCCGAAATGGTGTGTCCCAAGTGTCTAGTTCCAACAACCATTCCACTTCGAAAGTCTCTGGCAATGGACTGCCCGTTTATACTTTGTGTACGCCATACTATCGCCATATGTATATTTGCATATCGCTATCCTATGACATTGCCCCCATTATATGTTGGTGGAAACAGATTCGTTCTTCAGTCTATTGCAAATGCCAGTTGGCTAAAGAATGTCTTCTCAGTCCAGGTATTGCCATTTGATTTCATGGAGCATTTCTGCAATATTCCTGTGTTAATCGAACCTGCCTGTAACTACTCCACCAGTACGCATATGAATCCTTCCATGTCTTCCAATCACCCGAGCAGTACTAAATAATGAGTGGTACAGGTATTCACTACGCAATGTCCTTTACAGATGAACTATAACGTCATAGAATTCTCTCATTAAACTGTAGTTCACCATTCACTTTCCCTACAACCGACCTTACGTGCCCGTTCCATTTCATGTCATTTTGCAACGTAGATATTTAATCTACGCGACAGTGTTAAGTGGAACATCACTAGAATTGCATTCGAACATTACAGGATTGTTTCTCCTGTCATATGTCTTACTTTTTGACACATTTATAGCATCTGCCACTCATCACAGCAAACACGAACCCTGTCCAAATCATCCTCTATCTCCTAGTCACTCCAACATAACACATTCCCGTACATTACAGCGTTCCCAGCAAACAAGTCTTTTGTATCTTTGGAGGAGAAGTGGAACACCGCTAACGACACATTCCTCTCTGGCTTTGCCTACGGCCTCATGGTGTCGACGTCCAACCTAATATCCTTACAGGTTCTTCCATTTCTGCCGATCTTGAGCTTCCGGTTGCCAGTTAAGTGCGACTGTCTTTCTTAAATATCTCTCTCTCTGTCTCATCTGACCGGTGGACTTCCCCTTGTAAATTAAACTCCAGTCTGGTACATGTTTTGACCGCCTGTCATCTTTTCCTCAAGCGACATGACCAGCCCACTGCCATTTGAATGTAGCTACTCTTTCCATTTTGTCACTCACTTTGTTGTCTGATGTCAAATGCTTTCTTTGTTTTTGTTCAGCGCAAATTTCTGAGAATGTACGTATGGAGTACAGCATTGCAGGATCGTGAAACATGGACTGTGGGAAAACCGGAACCGAAGAGAATCGAAGCATTTGAGGTGTGGTGCCACAGACGAATGTTGAAAATCAGGTGGGCTGATAAGGTAATGAATGAGGAGGTTCTGCGCAGAATCGGAGAGGAAAGGAACATGTGGAAAACACTGGTAGGGAGAAGGGACGGGATGATAGGACATCTGTTAAGACATGAAGGAATAACTTCCGTGGTACTAGAGGGAGCTGCAGAGGGCAAAAACTGTAGAGGAAGACAGAGATTGGAATACATCCAGCAAATGATTGAGGACCTAGGCTGTAAGTGCTACTCTGAGAGGTTAGCACAGGAGAGGAATTCGTGACGGGCCGCATGAAACCTGTCAGAAGACTGATGACCAAAAAAAAACAAAAAAAGAGCGCAGTCGGCCGCTAGCGGAACCACAAACGCACCCACTCCTGTACTTGCTCGTCCAACTAAAACCACATGTCTTGTTTCATGTCTCCAAAGGTGTGAAAATCGCACATTGTAGGGTCATTGTGTTGCAATGTTTCCCAATCAAATCGCTGAAGTGTTGCCTTATTCCGATTGGCAGTGTGTGGGGGGGACGGGCTTTATCATGCAACGGGATGATACCGTCCGATAGCATTCCGACAGCCCGAGAACAAACGGCACAGGCAAGAATGTAAACATCCCACATCTCCCCCGCCAAATAACTACAAAGCTGTTCACTCAAGTTCACACAGGAGCCTTCTGCCTGTCGAGTTCCTCGAGCGTGGAACCACAATCAGTGCGCAGCGGTCTGAAGACATTTTGCGGAAACTGCGACGCACCATAAAGTCAAATCTCCCAGGAGTGCTATCGGACTTAATCATCCTGTTGCAAGATAAAGCCTGCCCCCACACTGCTAATCAGACGAAGACTATACATTTCAGCGATGTGGTTGGGAAAAACTGCAACATTCCCCGTACAAGCCGGATCCACCACCGTTTGATTTTCACATCTTTAGCGTCCTCAAGAAAGAAATGCGTGGCCGTTGGTTTCAGTTGGATGAGGGAGTGCAAGAGTGCGTGCAGTTGTGGATCCGTCAGCGGCCGACCGTGTTCAACTAAACGGGAATTGATCGTCTCGCCTCCCAGTGGGATAAATGTTTGAAGGTGGTGATTACTTTTGAATGGAACCATTCCACGGTCCTGATGTGACGGGTAATCTGTTTCCATTTGACCGTCCCTTATACGTAGAGAGCGGTAGATTGATTGGCGTTTGGAGCTTGGGTTCGTATGTGAAAATTACAACGAGAATTGCGTCGTGCATTCTCTGGTTTCGAGCACAGCTTGACGTCTCATATTGATACAATAGATTCACATATCTACAGAACCATCCTGATACTCTTTGACACCATTTGTACAGTGGGGCATCCAGTCTCAATACGTGCATCAGAATTCCTTAGCGGTATTCTAAGAATTTGAATTGTAGATGAACTGTAGAAATCCATTCATACAATGGTGCGTAGCTTTTTCGTTACTTCCATGAGCACTGTGTGAGCGAAACCTATGTTAAACAACGGTGCAGATGCCGCGTGATTCATATAATTTGAACTATATTCTTACAAGTAGTACGAGCTATGTTTGGATCTGAAAAAATAACTGATACAAATCTTCCTAGAATTTTTCACGATACTTCCCATTCTCAAATTGAGAGTATTTACATAACGATTCTTTTCGAGCCGTGTGGTCATGCACTTATAAATTATACGTTTTGATCCTAACATAATCATTTACCTTCGAGGAAATTTACTCAGTGTTAATTGTTGTTCACTGACTGCATTCATTCAGCGTAAGACTACTAGCAGCATTTTTTATTCTAATCTTTCAGCTTGCAGGAGGTAACTCTGCGTCAAAATCTTCGAAGCAGGAATAAATAAATGATATACCAAGTTGCACTTAGTGTTCTTCTATCAGTCAATGTTTACAGTCTCTTTGTAGGTGAGTGTGTAAATTGCAACTGTGAGATAAGCATGTTCACAGTACGTGCTTCGTCTGTAAGGTGGATCATTTTAAACGTTTCGTAAATCAAATGAGGGTACCATTTGTAGGAAACTGAATCACAACACAGTATTTAAAAATTATTTTAAGCCCATCCATTAGCCGTTGTGCAAACTATGAGATACATAAGTTAACTTAATGTTGAAATAGACTCTTATCGGGTTAAAATGATACTTTCGAGGCTAAATATTCACAGATACAGAAGGGTATTTTAATGAGGTTCATTCTTCTACGTACTCAGAGATCAAATACAACACAGTTTGCTTAAAACGTTGTCATCTAATCACGGTTTAACACTCCTTCAATCATTTTCCACAGAAAATAAGGACAGTAAAGTGAGTAGAGCCTATCAACTTTGGCGTTTCATAATTTCTCGTTCTCGGGTATGAGCTTTAAAAACCTGCCCTTTGTGGAATTCGTTTATGTCAATGGATTTCCCCATTTGCAGCTTGGAATGTTGCTAGAATGATTCCTCATTCGCCTCTGATCCGCTTGTTTTGGGTATTTCAAAGCCTTTGAATCAAACAAACGTCTAGGCGTGACAGATCACCTCTCGAGGAAGAACTTTTGTTAGAGCAACGATGTTCGCTGACACCTCACAGCGGCGCCAGGCGTCCTTTGGTATTCGCCCGCAGTGGGACTACGAGATTTTGCCCACCCAGCAGGATATACTAACGAGGTGTGCTGTAAATCACCTAACCCACTGAAATAATAATTTTCAAGAAGAAAAACTTAAGAAAAAGTGCCACTAAGGGAGAAAGATGTTTTAGAAGACCACCTCGGTGTACCACCTTTCACGCGAAGCAGATGACTGGATGATGGCAACATACATTTCATACGATCGCCGCACAGTGCGTGCACTCTTCCGCCTCTCAGAGGCATAACCAGACTTAAAAGACGCCTAGTGTCACCGGAAGTGTCGATGAACTTTTACTCTCTAGCAAATGTTGCTGAAACGCTGTGCATACTTTTATTATTCTCACAACACCATCAGTGGTATACATCTTTTGGTGAGCATGTGTTCTAATTTTTAGATTAATCAGAGTACGTATACAGCAGCAAAAGCAAAGTCCTTCGAGAAACATAGCTATTGTGACAGTAATAAATAATCAGTTATACATTCTCTACACATAAAACGGAGCACCAAGAAGGAATTATTCGAATGGGACGTTAATCAGTAAATGTGATGTGCGTGTGTGGAAAAAACAAATGACTGTAATCTCATAAAAATTGGATGATTTATTCAAAAGATATAGCTTTACCAATTGAGCAACACACAAACTTTTACTCGGCCTAGCATTGACTGCTACAGTTGTTGGATATTGTGCCAAATTCCGTCCAATAGGTGCGTTAGATCGCTGAAATCCCGAGATGGTTGGCTTCTGTATGATGTTATTGCGTGATCTCAGCTTTGCTGTGGTGTTTTCTATGCACTTCCTGTAAGAGAGTCACTCCTAGATATTTTGGAGAGTCTTTGTGGTGAAGGACCTGACCATTAATGGTGACATTCAACTTCGCTTGGGCCATTCCGTTGTTAAGGTGAAAGCAGCTGACTTCAGTATTCGTAGGATTTGGTATGAGTCTCCACTTTTTGAAGTATTCATTTATTGTGCCTAGATCTGCGGATAGGATCTCCTCACCAGCTTCAAGAGTTCTCTGCTGGGGGGCCAGGGCCAGATCGTCTGCATAGATGAGCTTCCTTGATTCTGTTTCAGGGAGGTCAGATGTATAAAAGCTGAACAGGATTGGCACCAAATCTGAGCCTTGAGGAAGACCATTATTAAGCTTCTTCTGTCTGCTTAGTTGGTTGCCAAGGACTACTTGGTAGTATCTCTCAGATAGGATGTTGTTTATGAGCCTGTGTGTTACACTGGCGAGTTTGTACGGGAGTCCTTGTCTCCATACTCTATCATAGACAGCTGTAAGATCAATATAAGCCACTGATGTTTTAACGTGACGTTGTCATGCAGCTTCTATGTGTGAAGTTAAGCTGAGCACTTAGTCTGCGCAGCTTCTGTTTGGTCTGAATCCTGTCTGTTCGATGGCAATAACTTCATGGATCTTTGAACAGATTCGGTTGAGGATGCATCTTTCTAAAAGCTTGTAGGAGCAGCTCAGGAGGGCGATGGGGCGATAGCTATCAGTTTTGTTAACTGGTTTACCCCGTTTCAGTATTGCTATGATTTTTGTTCTTTTGAAGGCTTCTGGCATGTTCCCTGATAGCACAATATTAGTGAAGAAACTTGCAAGCCATCTACGAGTCCTCTTTTCCACAGTTGAGTTGATGAGGAACTCTGGGTGTATCCCATCAAATCCTGGAGCTTTGCCTTTTTTCATTTCTTTGATTGCTGCAGTGATATCATCTACAGTGAAGTCTCTGGAGTACTCTGATTTTTTGGGTGCCTTCTGCTTCGGTTTTCTAAGCTTTTTCTTAACCATTCTTGTGTGTTGCTTACGTTAGGTTGCTTCGGAGAGAGAACTTATTCTGTTCGCGATCTGGTCTGGTGTTACTTCAGGATCTTTTCTGGTGGGTGGTCGACTTCCTCCCAGTTTTCTCAAGAGGTTCCACCACGCCTCTCTGCTTGTCCTCTTAAAATCCAGACTTTCTGTTTTTCGCTGCCAGCACTCTTTATGAGCTTTATCAAGGTGTTTTAGGAGTTCTGCAGCAGTTCCGCTGTCATTGGTCGTTAAATAGGACTGATACAATTCCTCGCAGTCATTACTACAGCCTGGGATATATTTTCTTCGGGATCCTCTAGGCACGATTATTTTTTTTTTTTTTTGCTGTTATTAGACATGCTCCTACGGATCTTTCATAATTTTCACCTAGTGGGGGGATCCATCTGATCACTTTATCAAGTTCTTTGGAGAATTTAGTCCAGTCTGCTTTTCTGAAGTTCCATCTTGGTCTAGGCATTGATCTGATTATACAGGAATTTGAATTCCTACGTCTATAATTACTGGCCGGTGTTGGCTTTTTGGGAATCCTCCAAGGACTGTCCTTACTGTATGTAGAGGTTGTCCCTGGGAGTCCTGTGATACAAAACATAGTTCAGGGTTGGAATCCTCGTTCCAGTCTGCAGATTTAAATGTTCCATTGTCCTGTGAATCAAAAACTAGGCTAAGGTTGTTATGTTCAGCCCAGCTTGCCAGGTACTCGCCATTTTCGTCAATATCGCTGTATTTACAGTTGCTGTGATGGCTGTTGAAGTCGCCAATATATACACTTGGATGCGAGAAAACGGGAAGAACATGAGCTGGCCAGTTAACTACTGGAGGCTTGTAGACATTTGCTACAGTATCACCTTCAACTTTAATTGAAACAGTCTCAATATTTTGCACGGAGTTTGCAGATATCAGATGCGCATTTTCAATGTTACAGCGTATATAGGTAGCACAGCCGTAGTTCTGGCGGTATGTAGCTCCAAGACTCCATATCCAGCCATACGTCCTCTTGGATACAGTGTTTGCTCGTTATCTGTATGAGTTTCTTGAATGACTACCACATCTACATTGTTTTCGAGTAGCGTACGAGAGAGATGTTGTTATTTAGATCGGCTGAGCCCTTAAATGTTTAGCTGCAAAATCCGTATGTTATGGGCTAGGTTTCTGGTTGGTTGGTTCTGAGAAGAACCGTTGTGAAGTAGTTTCGCGTTCATGTTTAAGCCAGGATATCTGTAGCAGATAAGTCTGGCTGCCAGCTCTGATACTCGTTTAGCACCACCCAGGGGATAAGTGCAGCTTATGGTGTGCTGCGGACGCGAGCATCTTCATCCCCCGAAGACCGTGGCGGGGCCGTTGTCTGCCTGCTCTTACCTACTTCGTCCTCTTGTTTCCCGTCTTGTGAGCTACGTGCATGTATGAATACATATTGAAACAGAAGAAAAAAAATGTTCAAATGTGTGTGAAATCTTATGGGACTTCGCTGCTAAGGTCATCAGTCCCTAAGCTTACATACTACTTAACCTAAATTATCCTAAGGACAAACACACACACCCATGCCCGATGGAGGACTCGAACCTCCGCCGGGACCGGCCGCAGAGTGCATGACTGCAGCGCCTGAGACCGCTCGGCTAATCCCGCGGGGCGAAATAGATGAATGGCAGCAAATTTAGCGGCAAATGCATCTACAGAAAAACAGTTCTGATGAATTCCCACTTCTTTTTTTCAGTCTAACAAGATGATCTTACAGATTGGGCACCTTCATCGTATTTAATAGCACCTCATCGCCCGGTGATCAGTAGCCTAAGCGGTACGACATAATTAAAAAGAAACTCTAAATAATCGCCGTTGAAGATTAGAAGATTTTAAAGTGGTGGTAAGTAAAGAACATTTCTAGCCTGTTAACAGTGTATCATTGACAAATGCTAATGAGTACAGTGACATTACAGCTATCTTCTCTGCAACAAATTTGGAAGGGGGCCTAGTACTTGACGACTTCGAAAATACATTTTAACAGTGACAAACACAATCATCATTTCAAAACGTTGTTACGAGCACGACTGTCAGGTTTCCGAATCAACGAAGAATACGATAAGAGCACTGGTACCAACAATGATAAACAGCTAGTGTACAAAAGTTAACGAAGTTAAAAGATGTGTTCCACAAGGCACGTTGCTTTTTGTGATTATGTTGTTATCTTTAACAGAAAAAGTTAAACAGCATACTGAAAGGAATCTGCTTAACGGCAAAATTGAAAATAACAAACACCTACACTGTCATCCTAGGCATAATAGTCAGAATTAGACAAGACGTGCAATGTTTTCGAACTACAATGTAATCCTATCGTAAAGTTTATCGTGCAATGGTGAGACAAAAACTTTAGTAGATTAGAACATCTTATGTCAGGCTGGACATAGAAAATTGAACAACAAAAATCCTTGGCAGTTATTTTTACACGTTCCTGTTTGAATTGTTTTTGTAAAGATATGCTAGGTAAAACTAATTCAACAACGCAAAGACCTGAATGTTGACAAATAGTTAAGTTGGTTATTATTACCATCCTGGTAAAAACACTGTACTTAGGTAAATTTTAGCAAATACCAAAAGCAATGCGAAAACCAATGACTGACGTTTGTAGATAAATATGGCAATGTTATGTTTTCACATTCGCACTCAGTGCTGTATTGTTAAACAGTGGTGAGGGTAGCTTAGGTCTAATATAAATTCGACTAAAAACGACGGTCTTGTACTTAATAACATGTTTGCAATCCATCTAGAAACACCCAAACACTGTTAAGTCAACCTGGTTGAAAGCAACAAAACTTCACAACCTAGAACCTTCGGTTAACACTGGTAGGTTCAAAAGGAAACTCAGACATGTGCATCGGTTTTACTTGGGACTATATTATTTTGGAGGCAGTTGATGCAATTTATTATGTACGTACCTGTCTTAAATATATTTTCTCTTGGGCCTGCAGCGTGGTAGATGTCTTGTAATGGCATAATAAATTAAAGACGGTAATGTACCAGAAAGCTGCTATAATTGTTAATTGTTAGTTTTTACATTAGGTATAAGTTAATGTAAGTATTGCCATCCTCAGGCTATCTGAAACCAAATACACTTTGTTAAAAGTTGTTACGTTATAACTAATAACAATTATGTTTTATTGTGTGCTAGTAATTACTTCCACTAGTACTGGCACACAACAACAAAAATTGTTATAAGTTATAGCGTTACAACTTTTAACAAAGCGTATTTGATTGCAGATAGCCTGAAAATGACGATAATGCTGAAACAGGCCTATTGCTAATGTAAAACGTTCTGCAGTTAACAATTATAGGAGCATTCTGGTGCATTATCGTCTTTAATTTATACTTACCTTCAGTCACGGACGGACTGAGGGCAAGTGATAAGAAAAATAAAATACGAAGTGCTGATCTAAACTAGATTTGGGAATACATGTAGTTGACATAATATAAATTCAGCCATATTAACTATAGAAATAATTGCAACTTGCTATAAATCAGTGAACGACATTATAATCAATAACCACATGCTAAATGAAATCGAACTGTATGACATAAATTGAAACTTCATGAACCACGACACAAATAAAAAGTCAGATAAGTGCGAGTAAAACTCGCTCACCGAGAGTTCCGTACAAACTTAAGGATGGATGCAGACAGTACTGCCATATTAAGAATCGAGAATCTCGACAAATTTTGCCTTTTTCCCGTATCAATGCAAGCATGAATAACAAATGACAAAACATATTTTTTCTGTGATATAATTACAAATTAAAAATTTTCGTTTTTTTCCTTTGCTGTAATGTGAAACCCTGCTTCTTGCCAAATATCATGATTCTATGTCAATACGAGGCACTCTATAGGTTTTGATGAATGGGTTTGCGAGTATCAAAATTTGTGACATGCATGGCCGTATCTGCTGACTGCATTGACTTAGAAAGTTACATTTATTACACCGCCAAGGGACTGTATACCGTAATATGCAACAAAAATTTCAAATTGATACGACTACCGAAGGGGTAAAAAGGGGTGTTAACAGGCGGATGGACAAGCAGTCAGATAATTGACCAAAAAATTGTTTTTCGTGTGTTATAATTGTGAATTAAGCAGTTTCGGATGTTTAGTTGTACTGCGAAATCTTGCTCCTTGCATAATTTCACGGTTCTAGATCAAAGGAAAGTATTCTATAGGTTCTGAGGGGTGAGTTTTCGATTATGAAAACATGTAACATTAATGGCTATATCTTTTATTGCGTTGACATAGAAGGTTCAAATGTTTACACCGACGAGGGACCGTCGACCTTAATATGTGACATTAATTCAACCTTGATACTTCTAGCCTTTCCTGAGCGAAAGGGTTTTTAATTGTCGGACAGACAGAAGCATGAACAACAAAGCGATCCTATGGCGGTTCCGATTTTACCGACTGAATCCTAAACAGGACGCGGCAACATCAACGACCACGCAGCCAAAATGAAAGAGAACATTATACAACTGACCGGCTGCGAGTCGAGCTCGCTCACACAGGGTTCCGTACAAACTTAATTTTATATATAGGCAGGTCGTTCACTCCGGGGATCGACGATATCGACTTTTTTTATCTGTTATCGACACTGATATTGCCAGATGTCGGACCCTCAGGTTCAACAAGGCTTTCGAGAATATTCTAATTTCAAGTTGGTAGTCGGATAACAATTTGAAAAAAAGAAATATTTTTATCATGTGATATAATTACAAATTAACAGTTTTCTGATATTTCTCCTCCCATTGTACTGTGAAACCTTTCTTCTTGCCAAATTTCATGATTTTAGACCAATGGGAAATACCCTGCAGGTTTTTATGAATGAGTTTGCGAGTTAATAAAATTTTCTCGGGCTTCCAGCCACGTCAGGTGGTTGAAACCCCCGAGCTTTTAACCGAGCTCTCCCCGGTCATTGTCAAGTGGTAACACTGACTGCTGTATCGCCGTGGCCGCGTGTTTATATAGACGCACTGCTGGCTGTGACGTCACTGGTGCTCTCTTCCTCGCCTGAGGGAGGAGATTCTTAATAACGCCCTCTTCCAGTGTTGACTGTTTTATAAGCTCTGATGTCTCCGTCAGCAGTGGCAGAACACCCCTTAGAAAATGGACACCGAATTCTATTCGACGAAACCTCTGTCGTTATGAAGACAAAGGGATATTGGGATAGTGCCATAAATGAATCTATTGAAATAAAAACCTCTGAAAACACCATCGACATGGAGTGAGGTTAGCAGCTCAGCACAGCCTGGGACCCTGCTATCGCGATGTTAGTGGCCATGCACTTCTAGGCGCTTCAGTCTGGGACCGCGCGACCGCTGCGGTCGCAGGTTCGAATCCTGCCTCGGGCATGGATGTGTGTGATGTCCTTAGGCTAGTTAGGTTTAATTAGTTCTAAATTCTAGGGGACTGATGACCTCAGATGTTAAGCCCCATAGTGCTCAGAGCCATTTGAACCACTTTTATCGCGATGTTAAAACGGGCGCGACGGACGCGAAATGAAAACATTACCATATATGGCGGGGAAGAGAGCACCAGTGACGTCACAGCCAGCAGTGCGGCTATATAACGACGCGGCCACGGCGACACACTAGTCGGTCTTACCACTTGGCAATGACCGGGGAGAGCTCGGTCGAAAGCTCGTGGGATTTTAACCACCTGACGCGCCTGGAAGCCCGAGAAAATTTTATTAATTCATATTGCCGCGAAATTATGCATTCATACATGAGTTTGCGAGTAACAAACTATGTGACATAAATGGCATATGATTTGATTAAATTGACTTAGAAGGTAATGTTTGTTACACCACCAAGGGACCATAGACCTTAGTATGTGACATAAATTTCAATTTTATACGTCTATCCACTCCCGAGGAAAAATGGGTCTTAACAGATGGGCGGATCGGCTGTCTGATAATAAATGACAAAAATTTTTTCGTGTGATGTAATAAAAAAAATTTTAAAAAAACAGATGGCAGTTATAAGAGTCGAGGGGCATGAAAGGGAAGCAGTGGTTGGGAAGGGAGTGAGACAGGGTTGTAGCCTCTCCCCGATGTTATTCAATCTGTCAGAGACAGCAAAGGACTTGGAAGAGCAGTTGAACGGAATGGACAGTGTCTTGAAAGGAGGATATAAGATGAACATCAACAAAAATAAAACGAGGATAATGGAATGTAGTCGAATTAAGTCGGGTGATGCTGAGGGAATTAGATTAGGAAATGAGACACTTAAAGTAGTAAAGGAGTTTTGCTATTTGGGGAGCAAAATAACTGATGATGGTCGAAGTAGATGGGATATAAAATGTAGACTGGCAATGGCAAGAAAAGCGTTTCTGAAGAAGAGAAATTTGTTAACATCGAGTGTAGATTTAAGTGTCAGGAAGTCGTTTCTGAAAGTATTTGTATGGAGTGTAGCCCTGTATGTAAGTGCAACATGGACAATAAATAGTTTGGACAAGAAGAGAATAGAAGCTTTTGAAATGTAATGCTATAGAAGAATGTTGAAGATTAGGTGGGTAGATCACGTAACTAATGAGGAGGTATTGAACAGGATTGGGGAGAAGAGAAGTTTGTGGCCCAACTTGATTAGAAGAAGGCATCGGTTGGTAGAACATGTCCTGAGGCATCAAGGGATCACAAATTTAGCATTGGAGGGCAGCGTGGAGGGTAAAAATCGTAGAGGGAGACCAAGAGATGAATACACTAAGCAGATTCAGAAGGATGTAGGTTGCAGTAGGTACTGGGAGATGAAGGACCTAGCACAGGATAGATTAGCATGGTGAGCTGCATCAAACCAGTCTCAGGACTGAAAACCACAACAACAACAACAACAATAAAAAATTAATGACTTTCGGATTATTTTCCTTTGGTTGCAATGTGAAAACTTGGTTCTTGGAATATTTACTCATTCTAGGTCAAAGAGAAGTACTCAGTAGATTTTGATGAATGGGTGTGGGAATGTCAAAATATGTGAGATGGAAAGCCGTATCTTTTGAGTGCATCGACTTACAAGCTTCACTTTCGTACATCGCCAAGGTACCGTAGACTTCAGTATGTGACATGTATTTCAATTTTATACGTCTATCCTTTCCTGAGTAAGAGGCTTTTGAACAATCGGACAGACAGACGACGAAAGGACAACAAAATGATCCTGTAAGGGTCCCGTTATTACCGATTGATGTACGGAACAATAAGCATTTGCAGTCTTAAAAAATATAATCGAACTTTTTGTAAAAACGCTTCACATTCCTTTCAGGATACAGGAGCGGTGTAACCACTGGACAGTCGTTAACTGATATTGTGCGCTTGGCAGGGCTGGGACTGTAGTAACCCCTGAGGCCGCTACGGTAGACGCGAATGTCGCAGCCCAACCCTAGAATACACCCCCAACATCCGATACGGTGTCGTGCACGGGATAATAATAGTGAAAGGAGAGACTAATTTCTTTAACAGTAATGAGGCATAGCTCGTTAAGAATACGTCCGATTTGGAGATTTTTGTTTTGTTTTTTAATTCTTTTTTACTTACACAACAAAGTATGTAAGTTCTCCTTCACAAGAAAAAGACTTAAAAGAAATCTTTTATGCAATATAACAATTTTACATTAGAAAAAAGAGACAATCTTTTTACTTAGAGACAAATTGCAACCTTTAAAAAGAAACAACAACACGTTATTTTAAGAAAGCTGGGAATTAGGTGCTCTAACAACCAATAAGCTTGTAAAATGTTGAGAACAGATGAGATTTAGTTCAGAGTGTTTTTAACAGAAGGAACATTTTTCACTCGCCCTCTTAAAAAGAAATACAAAAAAGCAGGACCTTTTTTAAAAAAAAAAAAAGATTGTAAATTCAGAAGAATCTGAGTTGCAGAGATGCCGGACTAATGAATGCGAAAATAGTGAGCGCAACGATGGACAGGAAGGGATGGGTGGACACCCGATAAATAAGAAAAAAATGAAACGGCATATCGTTCGAGTCTTGCAGTCACGAAATCAATGACTGCATTTTCGTTAGTAGGAACTATTTCTTTTTACTTGTGCTTAAATTATATATTTATTTTTAAGTTGAGACGTTAGGCAAGAATGAAATCATTTTTTAAAATAGAAGTAACATGTTGTGGTTGTGGTCTTCTGTCCGAAGTCTGGTTCGATGCAACTCTCCATGTTACTCTATCCTGCGCAAGCCTGTTCATCCCCGAATAGCTACTCAACTAACATGCAGCTGAATCTCTTACAGTATTCATCTCTTGCTCTCCATCTACGATTTTTACCACCTACGCTTCCCCCCAGTGATAAATTGGTGATCCGTTGATGTCTCAGAATGTGTCCTACCAACTGAACCCTTCTTCTAGTCAGATTGTGTCACAAATTTCTTCTCTCCCCAATTCTATTCAGTGCCTGCTCATTAGTTACGAGATCTACTGATCTAATTTTAAGCATCTTTTGTAGCAGCACACTGAAAAGCTTCTATTCTCTTATCGTATAAACTGTTTACTGACCTTGTTTCACTGTCACACACATGTCTACCCTCCATTCAAATACTTTTAGAGAAAACTTAGTAAATCTTAAATCTATACTCGATGTTCATAAATTTCTCTTCTTCAGAAACGCTTTTCTTGCTATTGACAGTCCACACTTTATATTCTCTGTACTTCGACCCTCATCAGTTATTTTACTGACCAAATAGTGAAACTCGTGTACTTCTTAAGTGTCTCATTTCCTAATCTAATTCCCTCAGCATCACCTGATTTGATTCGATAACACTCCGTTATCCTCGTCTTGCTTTTGTAGTTGTTATTTTATTCCCCCTGTTAAGATACCGTCCATTCCGTTGAATTGCTTCTCCAAGTCCTTTGCTGTCTCTGACAGACTTACAATGTCATCGACAAACCTCAAAGTTTTTATTTCTTCTCCATGGACTTAAATTCCTACTCCAGATTTTTCTGTTTTTGGCTTTTCAGCTTGCTCAGTATACATATTGAATAACTGCAACCCTGTCTCAGTCCCTTCATTACTGCTTCCCTTTCATGCCACTCGACTCTTATAACTGCCATCTACCTGCCGTACAAACTGTAAATAACCTTTCGCTCCCAGTATTTTACCCCTGCCAGCATTAAAATTTGAAAGAAAGAATTCCAGTCAACACTGTCGAAAGTCTACAGTTTGCCTTCCCCTATCCTATCTTCTATGAGAAGTCGTAGGTTCAGTATTGCCTCTAGTGTCAATCATCCGGACTGTTACTACTGCTACTACTGAAAACGCTATTGTCCCTCTTCAGGAACCACTCGCTTTTCTGGCCTTTCAACAGATACCCCTCCTTTGTGGTTGCACCTACGGTAGAGCTATCTGCATCGCTGAGACACGCAAACCTCCCCACCAACGGCAAGGTCAATAATTGAAGGGGGGGGGGAGAAATAACATACTTTTTCTTTTATTATTAGTCATATGGAAATGAGAGCATTCATACTAAAGTAAAATTTGGTACAAAAATGAGAAACGTCAAACAGAAAATAAAATACTTTTAATTCTAGATGTTGAACAATATTACCAAGGTGCATAATTTGTTTTCGTTTGACAATACGACCTTTCGAGTATCTGTATCAAAGTTTAATTTATTTTCAAGTGACGAATAATTAAAGAGAAATATGTTTTTAATAAAAAATTATAATTCAGTATTTGTTAATTAATATTTCTGTTAGATAATAAACATAGAAATTAAATGAAAGCAAAGAAAAGTTGCTACTAAGATGAACGGAATCGACGAATTCACGATTACAGGTCTTTCACGCTATGTACTCAGCTACCGGCGGCTGTGTTAGTAAGCTGGAAATGCTTCGTAGTTCACTAGTCTCAGAAATCTTCTAGACTTATTTGTCAACGTTTTTCAAGGAATTACTTCGAAATGTCTTAGGAAACTGATGGCCGTGGACTGAGCTTCAGATCTTCTAAGAATTAAGGAGACGGAGGTGGGCGGAGCGGCCCATAATGTAAGAAAGATTGAAAACACTCGCCTTACATCTAATTAAGTGTTTCACACGGAAAGTACTTTGATCATCATAATTTAAGTTATTACATAATTAAAGTTGGTTCTTATACAGCATACAGAAACTTTCGACTGCTACATAAAATTGCCTGAAATTTTTCGTCTCCTTTTACACCAACCGTTTTACTTGTAATTTTCCTAGCAATTTTGGTCTTCCGATTCAAGTTTTGCTTTTGATTTTCGTTGTAGAAAATATGCACAACTTTATTAACATTTGCTGAAAGTCGGAACCAGTCCTCATTCACAGTGACATTGTAGCTACTGCTTTCATGAGCTCGAACCACAAAGCTTCATACTAGAGCACTACTCAGTTTATTTGTGACACCTTTAAATATGTCAGTGAAGCAAGGTGACACGATACCTCGATTCAGATAGCAAACTTTACATATAAGGCCCTGTTTGAATTAAGATTAATTAATTGAATATCTGTAAAATAAATTTATTACATCCAAAACACTTTGCCTTGACAAAATTCGGTTTCAGTTTTTTGTTCATCTACTCAAATGTAACTGCTTGATATAGTAACAAAAACAATTTTTATTTGGGTGTTTTCGGTGTTGTATTTTTTTAGGACCTCTATCTCTCCGTCAGTTGGCTTCAGTCAATATCTTATAATCGTTATTTGCATGCCTACAGCACTGAAATTCTGTAATTTTGTTGTAATGCAGTAAATCTTACATAAAATGACCTTCACTGTAATCTGAAATTGTATAAAATTTGAATAGGATCATACTTAATTCAACAGAATATTGGTGTGATTGGTGTGCATTGTGTATTGGTGTGTATTGTTGGTGGTGTAACTTAGCAATAGAAACAAATATATCATAATTTTTTTCGTTTTTATTCACCCTCCAGTATCACCTCAGACGCCCGTAACGCAGCGTAAAACACCAGGAACACAAATGGGTATGTATCTCCATGATAGTTCTAGATTTGTATATCTACCAAGTAGGAATCGATCAGTTGCCAGAAAATAAGCATAGGTTCATCTCATTCCCATCCGAATTGGATTAGTCACACATAATCAATCTGATGGTACATCTGTTGTTGCTTGTTTCAGATTGTGGGATTTAATTACTCATTGTGTATGCCAATAATGTTATATGTAGTAGTAGTGGTACTACCAGTAGCAGTAGTATTAGTTTTATTCGTCTTTGCATCATTTTTACAAGTATACTGGACATGTCTCGACAGTACAATTTAAGGGGATACGGAATCACCTATCCCCGCAATGTTAATATATGCCTACTATAGGGAACATTTTCTCACAAACTACTGGAGGCAGAGAAGTAAAAATTTTACTGTATGTGCATTCATATGTTACAACAATACTGAAACAACAGTTTATTGTCAAAGTATTTTCCTACAGAGATATTGTACATTTATTTTTAAGTAAATTTTTTCCATCGCTTTTTACTAGACTATCACCCCTAAGTCTTTTGTAAATCAAGTAATTAAAAAATCGTTGTTTCAGTATGTAATAGGGACCTATGTCACTACGTCATAAAAATTTCAGACTTCTAGGTTGACCAGTACCTGAGATAATGTTCCTAGATGAAGTAAAAAGTAAACTTACGGGAAACGGAGAAAGAAGATTAAAACATTCCTGATCCGTAGCTAATACCCCCTTCACAGTCTTCATAATCATCTTCAAGTCTTCTTTTGGCACCCCTCTGCACCTGTCTTGCTTTTTTCACTAATGTCTTGATTATATTATCAGCATGCCTTAGTCTGTGCTGATCTAAAAAGAACATAGCACGTACCGTACGGGAACCAACACACATACCCAACTTTTGAAGGACCTGGCATTTAGTTATATTTCCAAGATTGAAGGTTGCCACAGCATCATACACACCAAAATGTAGTGTATTAATTCCGACAAACACTGTTTTTGGGAGACGATGCCATATCACACTATTCAAGCACTCGTTGGGGTTCTGCGTTTTTCCGTGAAGACATTTCATCAGAAGACTTCTGTCAGCCAGATCTCTGAAAATGGGCTTTATTTCTGCCATGATGGCTGATGGTAGACTGCGGTGGTGAATGTATTTCTCTCCTGTTGTTAGTCCCCTATTGTATTTACACCAGCTGTTTTCACCTTTGGGGCACAAACCATGTTGTGGATGCTCATCCGTGGATGCGGTGTGGAAATATAAAGCCCATATAGCTCTCCTCATTTCTTCAAGATTGCCTGTATTTTGCCTGATTGCAAGGCCATAGCAGTTCTGAATGTGGTCTATTATGGAATCAGTCAATCTTCCTCTGCCATCCAAGGTTTTCCCATTATCTAGTTTTTTCCCTTTCATAACTGATTTTAACCTTCTCAGCCTGGCACCCATTCTCTTCTGCACATGTCCTATACATTCAAGTTTGCTTATATTTACACTGTTCCCATATGGTTTGCTTTCCAAAACTTCTTTGAATGCTTTAGAGTCACCATCTCCCAGATATTTGACATAGCGAACATTATACCACTGTGAAGAGCGATGAAAAATTTTCTTCACCCCAGCAACCTCCATGCCACCACTACTACCATAATAATTAGCAATACAGTCATCACTGTGTTCATTTTTCAGCCTGCCTGTGCACCTACAGTATTTAGACATTATTGCAACATCAATAACCTTGCCAGTATCAACACTAGTTGCTGTTACAACACCATTGTTGGAGGTGTGGCCCCTTTTTTGCCACGTGCCATCAAACGCCACTGTGAGGTCACGACTGCCGTCATTTTCTTCCACTGCTTCTTCCACAGCAACCTGCATTGACTTCTGTGCTACATCTTCAACTGCAGATCCTAGTACATAATTGTAAGCTTCAAACTTTGAAGGTGCACTTGGAAGATTTAGAACACCACATAGCATATCACCAGCTGCTTTGTCCTTACCAATTGCTCGCAATCCATAAACTAACCTAATATTTACACTATAAAGTTCAGTTTTCTTGTATCCATTATTTACAGTTACTGAAACCGAACTTGGAAACTTACAGCTGTATTTACAAACACTGCATATTAAATTAAACTGGGCAGCCAGGCCAACATGGGATTCTACTTTCAGAGAAACGTTTCCATGACATTTTTTGCAGCACAAACTGTTTTCAAGAGCTTCACACAATATATTCGTATCAATGAGTTCAAAAACTTCATTCCCTCTATCAAGTAAATTATATTTCTCTTCCAAATCTCTTAGTTTTTTATGAGAAGCACTGTTTTCATTTGGTGTAAGTTCGTTCGGCAAATCAGTAATAAATGGATTCACATTTTCCAACAGTGATGATGATGAACTGCTTTGCTTTGCTAATGAATCATTATTTCTTTTCTTTTGCCAGTTCACACGCTTTTTAAATACTTTTGCTTTAGCTCTAGGCATTTTCACTGCGAAAAATGAAGCACTAAATACGAAATAACTCAACAACAACTACTTTCTTATATCACACTCTTTACAAAACAGTCCCGCCACAAAGTCAAAGAGTAACTTGAGGAAACCAGAGAGAAACATTTTCGGGCAACTAGTGTATAAATAGTCGCTGGAAACCGGGATATTTGAATTCATGTCACTTTAAAGGTACTGCCAAAAAGTTCATGGTCAGCCACGAGAGACGTGTATAACTAAAGCGCAATACCCGATCTCACAAATATATAAAAATAAAATAGTTATAATTGTAGTAGAGCTATGTATGATACGTCATTTTAAAGAGGAAACATGGCAGAATATAATACGCCAATAAAAAAAAATTCGATTTTTTAACCCAAAATCCCATTCCGTATCCCCTTAAGAACAACAAAAATAACTTACTTCATATATACAGGCGTTTAAATCTTACAAGTCTAGTTTAACAACGTCGGGACAGGTAACTTGGGGAAACAATCGAGAAGCTAAATCAGGATGGCCGGATGAGGACTGGACCCTAAACCCTCCCAAACAGAAAGCCATCCTGTTTAAAACTGTGCTACCTGATTCGTTATATCCCCAGAGTACGATACTGTTTGGCACAGAAGTTATTTAATAACATAAAGTGCTACTGCTACACTACTCATCCATTCCCACTCCCAATCATAACGTAACGTGACGCACACCATCAGCGGACATCAAGACCAAGGCGACGACATTTGATGTTTGTATACTGCAACTACTCGTTTGCTAACCTAAAAACTAGAGTCTGCCTCCCTCTTTAATGAGTAAGGTGCTGCGCTCACAATAAGAATAAAATGTTAGCGTTGTACATTGCATGGTTTTGGGAGTAAAGTGTTCTAGCAAAAGACAAATAAAAGAGAAAGAAAAACGTAGTGTGAAAGTGTTATGTCAAATTATAGTTGTTTTATCATAGTTATTATTATTTAGAGCAGCAGGAATAAAGGACATCCAACCAGTTGCAATAAATGGTGATTTTCAAATAACCTTCACCACGGTTTTGACCGATCTAAACCCGTCCTTTCAGGAGGACAGACCTGCGTAAAATGCGGAACTTATAATGAAAACGCAATGGACTAGTATTACGTGTCTAGCAGAAGCTACTCTCTACGATAAGTGCAGGAGTATCACAAACAACATGGTATACATCAACAAAGAGAAAGTCATACTTACAAACCTCACATCAACAATTGACTCAATAAAAGCTGCCTCCAAGGCACATTTATCAGCAATGGTCTGTATGTCCATATGTAAAAATTAAAGCCCCAAGAATCGAGGACTTGTCAGATCAGTAAAACCAATCACTTAAAGTAACGGACCATGTTAGTAGCTACATGACGACTGGAGAGCGTGGATACCAGGATAACAACTCCTGAGGGACACGCACCGATAAACATGTTCGCTTGGCGCTCTAAACAGCTATTTAGTTGACCTATGAATTTATTCTCTATATTTTCATTATATTTAGTAACGTGCCACCGGCCTTGGCATAGTGCTAACACCGGTTCCCGCCAGATCACTGAAGTTCAGCGCTTTCGGGCTGGGCTAGCACTTGGATGAGTGACCATCCGGTCTGCCGAACGCTGTTGGCAAGCGGGGTGCACTCAGCCCATGGGAGGCAAACTGAGGAGCTACTTGATTGAGGAGTAGCGGCTCCGGTCTCGGAAACTGAGACACGGCCGGGAGAACGGTGTGCTGACCGCATAGCCTCCATATCCGCATCCAGGGACGCCTATGGGCTGAGGATGCCACGGCGGCCGGTCGCTACCGTGGGGCCTTCATGGCCTGTTCGGGAGGAGTTTAGTTTAGTTTAGTTTAGTTTAGTAACGTACTTATGCACTGGCAGTTTTACTTCTCGTACAATGATTTATTGGGAGTGACATTAATTTCATTGCACTCATTATGCTTGTAATAACGTACTTATGCAAGGACATCACAATTTACGCATGATAAATACTGACAGTTTTATAAGGATCTTAACTTATGCCAGTATATTTTACGTATTTGTCTTTTTCAGCATTTTACTCTATACTCGTAATTTCAATGTACTCAATGCTTATTGGCTGTTTAGACCGCCAAGCATACATCTTTATCGGCGCCTGTACCTCAGGAGTTGTTATCCTGGTATCCACGCTCTCCAGTAGGCATGCAGCTACTAACATGGTTCTTTATTTTAAGTGATTAGTTTTACTGATCTCAGAAGTCCTTGATTATAGGGGCCTTAATTTTTGCATATGGACATACAGACCGGAGCCGGTAAATATCATGTGGAGGCAGCTGTTACTGAGTGAATTGCTAATGGGAGGTTTTGTACTGTAAGGACGACTTGCCCTTTGTTGATATATACCATGTTGTTTGTGATATTCCTACACTTGTTGTAGAGAGTAGCTTCTGCTAGACAGTTAATACCAGTCCATGGCGTTTTCATTATAATTTATCGCATTATAAGCAGGTCTGTCCTCCTCAAGAAAACAGGTTTAGATCTGTTGAAACTGTGGTGAAGGTTATTTGAAAACCACCACTTATTGCAACTGGTTGGCCGTCCTTTATTCCTGCTGTTCTCTAACGGTTGCCATGCTCAAAATATTATTATTTATATGTTACATTTTTCATCAGATCCCTTCTCAGCGTTATCTAAACAATCCTTTGCTGTCTAGAACAAAGCACTTAACAGGTACTTTGTTTCTGCCTTTTTAAATAAGTTGGTTTTAGTAATCTCCTCAACCTCTTAATAATGTTAATTCAGTCTGTATCAAGATTGGTGCCCATGGGCAAAGCTGTTGGTGCAGTAATTTTTTTTACGTGTGAAACTGATCGGTAAATGTACTCACATGTACTGACATTTCCGGTGATTTGAACAGATCTTAACAATGAACTTGACTAATATATTTGGCTGTTGAGCTTATAGCTCTTTTCTGTAGTTTAAAACATCTACTGATATTTCCTGCATTTTTTCTTCATTAAGAATTCCGTAGCTAAGAGAATCAAAACCCATTCCAAGAAATTTTGTATTTGATATACAGTTTATAGAGGTGCCTACAACATACAATTTAACTGTGTAATTTTTCTACTCAGCCGGAAATTCATTGCATTTGTTTTTCTTATATTCAGTATCAGTTCATTACACACTGGCCAAATTACAGTAACAGTAGTTTTAGTAACCAAATTGCTTTGCCAAATTTTTATCTTAAAGTCGTAGTACTTAGTATTTTGCTTTTGTTTTTATTTATTAAACGAAGGGAAGTTATTAATGTTGCGTTTTAATGGTTGAGGATGCAAATCAGGGGTGTTCGTTAATTTCGCACTGTATGTATAAACAAGAACGAAAAGTACGATGTACTACATTGTTTCTGAAATTTCTATTTTATCTTTAACCTCATAAAGTATAACATATAAGTATTTCTTAATTCTTTTAATTTTATCTGTTGTTTTTATTTAATTTATATTGTACTGGCCAATTATTTGTGCACATGCCACGTGATTTACTGTACGCTCACTACATACATATTATTTTTACTTTAGTTTTATGTCATCGTATCACTGTTGGCAAAGTGTATCTTGCAGCGTCAGGTATGACCAGGTTTCAGGATGTCGTTATATTAAAGCACAAAGGAATTACAGACATTGGCTGCGAGTGGGCATCGATTTAAAGCAGCGGGAAAGGTTGAAAATTTCTGCCACACCGTGATTCAAACCTGTATCTCCTGCTTACTAGGCAGTCCGAAAGAACAGACACCACATATACGTTTTCATCCTATTTGTACTATCTTTGACAGTATTGTTTGTAATGTTGTAGTTATGAGTTTTATATTGTCACCTCTTTTTTCTTTCTCACAACGTAGATCTAGTGGGTAGATAGAACCCGGTTGTCATTAATAAAGTTAAAAGTAATCCAGAGTGTTTGTTCATTTAGTATAATGACTGAGATCACGGTTCCTGGGATATGGTGCCAATTATGAAAAATGAAGTAGTGTCAATGCACCACTGATAAATTAATCAAGCAGCTAAGCAAGTTTTGCCTTTAGAATCAATAGTTTTTACATAAAGCCAAGAACAGCGCTGGTTTTCATGCCTAGCTGTTTTATGGAATTATCTTCTGGGCAAATGGCATCTAAAATAAACAAATCTCTGATTTGGCTGTTGCAACTAGTGAGCATATACCGTAAAGTAGATAGTCCTACATGTTGTAGAAGCCTATTTTAGGATCTTGTCATCCGAACACTCACGTCCCAGTACATTTACTCCCTAATTGTTTTTATTGCTTGTAATGATAGTCAGGGAAGATCAGTTTGGATTCTGAAGAAATGTAGGAATATGCGAGGCAATACTGACCCTATAATTCATCTTATGAGTTGGGTTAAGTGAAGCCAAACCTAGTTTTATGGCATTTACAGACTCAGAGAAAACTTTTGGGGATGGTGACTGGAATACTCTTCTTGCTCATGGTTCAAAATAGAGTTAGGCACTTTGGAGGGAAGATATTGAACAAATTGCCAACATAAAACGAACATTATGGATCGCTACTAGTTTAGCAGAAAATTAAATCCAAAATTCATTACTAACCCTTTCTACGAATTATCTGATTATCTAAATCCATGCTAAGTAGTGGTCTTCAATGGAAAACTACGTGACAACTAGTAATGCACTGAAAGTAGAACACAGTATTTACGATGTGAGTACACATTCACTCTGAAAAGTACGGTTATATAATGAAACAAATATCTATAGAACCCAGTACAAGTTACAGGTTTCCTATCTAACGGCTTCCAGTGGCAACAGAAATGGTTTTCAGTATTTCGGGTAATTATTGACCGAATTTAAAAATTTAAAATGATGTCGTAATCTACTCATTAAGAGATATAACTTTATGGTAAAAAATGGACACAATAAGACAAGTATTACATTTAAAAGCCCTGTGTTTGTGTTGAGGCTGCTTAACAGATTTACCAATAGCCAGACTTCATTCACCCTATATTTCGGCGTGAGAGTACTTAGCGACTTCCAAGAAACTTGAAGCGTAATTTCCAACATCACCTGAACTTTTTCTTAATGTCAAATATTTAACACACCGTACTAACTGATTTATGAAGTGCTCAGACTTGTGAAATTGTTTTATACATGAGATCATATGAGTTCGAGTCTTTAAAGGATAGTTGTTTACTGCTTACATTACTAATGGCAGTTAAACAACAACAGCTGTGTACTTTAATATAAGGAGCTACAGCTTTTTTTTTTTTTTCAATGTGGCACTAAGTATAGACGGCACAAGCAAAACAGTAATTGTTAATCGTCAATGCACAACGTAGCTTAAATTACTATCATTTCCTTGCCTTTTACTATGAATGAATGAATGAATGAGCGAATGAATCAATTTATACTGCTTGGAAATGGCTTGGTCTTAGCCTCGGTCAAGTACACATTTTTGATATTCCAGAAAGTTTCAGAACAGCCCACCATTCATTTACAAAACGGTCCTCTAGGCTGTGGCTGAGCGTAAATCTTGCTTATACGCGGAACATCCCAAGGATAACATGGCCACTTTTAACTCTTCGGGTCAGTCAGAGATTTCAGAGCAACGATAATCGACAGCAATATAACACGAACTAGCTCTGAGAGAGATGAAGAGAGAAAGCGCGTGATGGAGAGAGAGAGTTCAACCTAAGTATCTCAAAATACAGACTCTGGAAGGAGTTTGGCAGACAAATGAGGAAGTGTAGCAGACTCCTTTCATTAGTACGTGCCATTTCTAATTGATAAACAATTTCAGTTTTACCGAGCAAGGTGGCAAAATGGTTAGTACACTGGACACGCATTCGGAGGACAAACGGATGAAATCCATGTCCGCCATCTTGATTTAAATTTTCGTGATTTCCATAAATCACTTAAGGCAAATGCTGGGACAGCTCCTCTGAAAGGGTATGGCCAATTTCCTGCGTCATCTTTACTTAATCCCAATTTGTACTCTGTCTCTAATGCCCTCATTAGGGCATTAAACACCAGCCCTCCTTATTTTTAAGCTTCATTTTGAGTTTAAACCAAAATCTGTTGAGATATCAGGGCAACGTTATGGAAGCTTTGTTACATCCACGATGCAAACAAATTATTGGTTGCTCTCTTTATGTTTGTAAATGCGGTTGTGGAATAACTTCTCAATCCACAGGCTGGTCATTACATTCAGATGTGGGTAGCATCCCTTCTTCATTTCACTCCAGTATCACAATATACGTAAAAAACAATAAACAAAACATTCGACAAATATATACAATGGCATAGTCTTCTTGGAAACAAAAATGGTAATATACATAACATTTAATATTATAAACTAACTTGTCATAACATAATACTTACTAACTTCATGTGATCGGGCCTGGAGGATTACATACATCACAATTAGGGCTTCCATCTGCTTCTCTCTTCTGCTGCCTGTCTCCAGCTCTCTAAGACTCCCAGCTGCAGCAAGTATAGTCTCATTTCATCCATTCCCCTCTTCCTAGGTCTTCCCACAGGTCTGCTGCCTGATGTAACCCAGTTCAATACAATTTCTGGCCATCTGGTTTCTCGCTTTCTCACTAAATGTCTACTCCATTAGAATATTTTGGTTGTCAGTAACCTAAAGATGTTACACTCTTTGAATATTCTAGTTCTCTTTTATGGAGCATTCTCCATGGTCTAGTAACTGGGTACCAGACTGGTCCATACATTTTACTGAAGATCTTTCACTCAAATGTAAACAGTTGGATAAGATTTTGTTTTCTGTAATCAATTTACTTATTCAGCGACAAAATAATCATCTAGTTTGTTGGCGTCCCGACACATATCAGCAGCCAAAGTGTCACATGTGTGTTGGCTGCTGATAAAGTGTCTTTAACCACAACAACTGCTGCGTCTCAGCAATTCATATAACATGCGTCATCAAACTGCCTTACTTTCTAGAGAGGCCATTAATCGCTCTTTGCGCTAAGGGTGCATTCCATTCTGTCCTTCCTCAAGCTACACGTAGAACATACAAGAGTCATGGGCCATGCGACTCAACATTACCAGAGTATTGACTTTATAAAAATAAGCACTATATAAACATATTCAGTTGTTTTTAAATCCTTATTCACAAAATAGTCAACTTTCTCAGTGTAATGACAATGCCTCTGATTCTTAATGCTCAATAAAGTTTGTTATATACTGCATTATAGATATCTTTTCACACATTTTTATGGGTGCACCTATTTAGTTATATTCCTTTCACCTATGGAATCAACACATCATCTACATAACATGTTACGCTTGATAACAGTTCCTCTCCTAGTAAACCATCCAACATATGTATAATGGCTGACATAGACATATTTAAACCAATTGGTATCTTCCTAAAATGATAACACCGGTCCAGGTAAACAAGCCTGTATATATTCCTCAGCTAATGGTATCAGCCAAAAGCTCTTTGTCAGACCAATACTAGTCATAATCTGTACATTTGTAACTTTTTAATCAGTTCATCTAATAATTTTTTATTTATCCATTTGTGGAATGATTATTTTATGTATTGCCCTAGCATCCAGTATTATTCTAACAAACCACAACAATGAGGGTGGAATACTGACTTTGAGATCTCTCAATAATATTTCTTTCGAGCATACATTTAATTTCTTTATCCATAGTCTTCCATTTTGCAATAGTTTTTTCTGTCAGGAGATATCTTTACATTCTCCCTCAACAATGTCTTTAGTTCTTCTTTTCGTCATATCCAGCACTTTCCAAATGACACATTTTTTTAAAATTATTTAATCTAAACTTTCTTGGGACTCTATGAACTTTAACTTTAATCTACATGTTTCAAGCCCTCTGCTCTCATCTACGCTATCAAAAAACACATTTCCTTACCATATATGTTAAAATTCGATTCATCTCCATCAGCTGCGTTTTTACAATGCGTCGCTCGAACGCCACTTACATAAGGGAGATCATTAACTTTGCCCTTCAATGTTTTAACGTGAACATCACTCTGTTTACTGTTTGGGATCAAGCATTCCCATAAACATTAATTCAGATTCCCCTTTAGTTGTCTTCAGTTTCAAAACCTCTTCCAATATCTTCTACAGCACAAGTTTCCGTTGACTGCTAATTCTGCATACAATCCTGGAATAATAATCACATTCACATTAAACCTCCTACCTTGGACCGCTACTTCCAATATTATTTGGTTTCTTATCAGGTTACTCTTTGCACCTATTGCTGCAATAAGTTTGACCTCTTGCACAGGCAGTGCTGGAACATATTTTCCCTCTTTTATCTTTAAGTTCAGTTTCTCATTTATTGCACTTCCTGAATCTAGAATTGCCAATATTCCTGTGCCATTTTATTGCACCTTTATTGTGGGATGGTAGCTTTCATTTATCTCCTTTACGTCTTCAGACATCAACACGTTCTTAGTAGCATCCCTTTCATAATATACTAAATAACTAACATAGAGTTGCCCTTTCTCAGATTCAGTTCTGGACTGCACCACCTCAGAACATGTAAATTGTTTTCCAGCGTTTTTCTTTTCCTTTCCTTCATTTATTTCTTCTGACCTCATCCTTTCCTCTTTATTTCTGACCTCTCTTTGATTATGTTCATAGTTGTTACGATAACCTCCATGATCACATCCACCTCGATCTCTAGCAGATGGTCTGTAGGATCGTCTCTTCATCCTTCTTCCCTCTTACCTTGTCTCTTCCATTACCTCCCCGCCCTTCTTTAGTTGATGTATGCCAGTTAAAGATCCCAGCTTTTCAAGAGTATGCAAAATGCTGTCAATATTGTTTTTCGAAATTCCCAGTGGTTTCCCTTGTACACTTACAGACAATTTAATTAATACAACTGTAATGGGATATCCTTCTATTAATTTATCATCTAAATATAAATCCTTTCCCAGTAATTTTGAAATAAATCTTTGTGTCTGTAAACATCCATTCTCAACAAAATTTCGTCAAATCAAAATGTCACTACCCACATTGTTTTGTACACTGTTTGTCCAGTACTGGCTAAGAACAGCATTAATAAATTCCTCATATATTTTACGAGAGGATCCCATCCTCATTTGTCATAACAATGCTTCACCTCCCAATCTACTGATAATACAGAGAATTTTCTTTCTGTGGTCCTTTGTTCTAGATTAGGCATTATCAAATAGTTTCACAAAATCAACAGGAAAACTCGAGGCACTCATTACGACTTTATAACATTTCATTTGATAAAAGACACATGGGCGAACTCGTCTGGCTAATTAAATAATTCTGAAGGGACATGATAACAACAATGTCAAATGATATTCCTGTGTGAGAACTGCCACATAACAATTATTATTAATATTCCAATTAATTTTTTTGTTGCTAATTTATGTCGATTCTGTTGCATGAACAGTAAAAAACTATTTCTTCTGGTTGTACTTACTTAAAAATAATATCTTGAAAAAAACCTATATCTTTAACACATTGATGTTATACCAATCTTTGTTCTCTGATTATTTATTCTCTCTGTGAAATATGCGACAATAGATTTTTTCTTTGTGCTGGCATCAACACGATATGGATGTAGGTTGCACTAGATATATCTTTTTGTCAATTATAATTGGAATACTGAATTTCAAATTTGTTTCAATTCTGTAAGCCAATAAACCACTCAGTAATCCTTTTTTAATGAAATCATGCAGTTAATTTTTAGCCATTAAGCTAGTTGGAAGCAGCTTGTTAATGATCGAGTGCCTTAAGTGCTCCATCGTTACTTATTTTATTATTAAACAGACGAGCTTTCATCTTAATTCAAAGTCTGATTAACTTTTCACAAAATAACCTCTTTTGGATGAACATTAACTACTAGCAGTCGTGCATCACCATGAACATCATTAACTAACAATGATCTTTTAGCCTGAAGCTAATTTTCATTGAGTCAATTAATTGAGCGTAATTTCATCTGAAGTAAAAATTATCAGCATTTAAAATAATTTCAGGTACTAATGAGTATAGTTGCGCTCTTTTTTTATCGCATTTGGAATGGATGCTTTCGTTTGACACGTCATAATACTCTTATCATCTGGAAGACTGATCAGTTTATACGAAAGAAGCCACTTAAACATGCGTACCTACAAAAAATAGGTATCAATAGCACCACAACTGCCTATTCCTATTCGGTTTCTTTCATGTAAATACCAAGCCTATCACCTTTCTTTAATGCTGTTTTCAATTTGAGTGCCACATTCATTTAATTCCTCCTTATTAGCATAAATTTTCTCAGTTAATAATTTTTCAGTCCCTTTTACTTTCATATAATTTCACATGCCTTGTTATGACACTGATTTTTGACATTACCTTTTTCATGAGTCTTTTCACATAATTTTTGTGTACTTCTCTAATTTCTGAATCAAATTGTGTGACTAGATTTCAGCAAAATCTAGTAGTTTGGTCAGATTTGGCTGCTACCCTCTCGACATCAGATGTTAGTGCAATAATTTGACCTTCATATTTCCTAATTTTATTTTCTCGTTCCTAGATTTAATTTTCATCATTACTAATTCTTTCTAACAACTCTTTTTCTGCTTTCTTTTAGTGATTTATTTACTTCATCCATTATGGTATTTATCTTTCCATCTGCTTTTATGAGGACATTGCTTATGCATATCATTTCAGATCTTAAATCCTTTCTACTGTCTTCACAAGACGCGATCGCCTTATCAATTCGATCATCGGTACACACATGACAACATGCGCTACCTAACATGTCACAAAATGCCGCGCTGAAAACGGGATTCTTCCGCGGCTCTTGCCTAGAATTCTGTTGGCGATAAAAGGATAGTGTCATATGTTTTGCATAGATCTTGGGCTATGGACCGTTTGTATAATCAACAGAAGGATCGTGTTAGTGTCACTATCCCACAAACAGGGCCCTTCAGCTTAGGCAAATGGAGAGAATCGGTTAGTTCTTTTTACATTTGATTTAGTTTACGTTAAGTCTTAATGTGTTTATGGAGGCACGATCAGTTCGTGGGTGGGACCTCATAAAACCCCAAAGGAAGGGTTTCTTATCATTTTTTCGTACCAAAGCCGAGCAGCGGATTTCAAGACAGCTATGCACAGCAATAGGCTGGAATTCTTACGACGTATTCCCACGTTCGTGATTTCGAACAACCTTGAAAATTTTCCGAGATACAGGATTTCGAAGTTACCTTACATGTATACGTAAAATACACACGTAAAATCCGGAATGAGGGCAAATCTAATTTATAAATAACCACATCAAGTTTCTCAGATGTTAATATTATATTCTCCAGGCATTTATCTAGAAGTGCCATTATCCCGTTTTGAAAAATCTTCATCCGTTGTCGACAGGCAATTCAAAAACCTTTTTTTGAGGTACGAGAACCAACCCGCGGTTTCTGAGACGGCTATGCACAGCAAATGGGTGTAATTTTTACGATGTAGTCCTAACAACCCGATCTCGAACGATCTTGAAAATTTTATACCTCTCTTTATCTTTTTCCGACACACACAGATTCAAATTTATTCTACCTGTACACGCAAATTACGCACATGAAATCCGGTGAGGCAAAAAAGTAATTTATAAAGTAACGTAGAACGCAGAAATAAGCTCTCACGTGTTCCTTTATTATCTGGAAACACCATGTTCCAGTACTGAATCACATTCAAAATGTTTTTGCACCCAAAATTCGGTCTGAGGTGTGACATTAGTTTTGGTTTGTTATAATTGCACGCAAGTAAATTATGTTGAATTTTACTGGCATTTCCTTTCATATGAGTTACATGCCCTGCTGCAGCAAAGAAATGAAGGGACCCAGCGGAAAAACGCTCCTGTCGGAGCACAAGAAATGCGAGTATGTCCCTGTGTATTTATAAGACTGTGACTGAAAGTGGGGTACCAAAGGCTACCTCCTCAGCACTGTTAAAAATTTTCCCAAAAATTTTGGAATAAGTAAATAATCGCTGAGAGAGAAAAACGCAGTGGCGCTGGCAAAGAGGCCGAAAAATATGAATAAGAGAGATTAGTAGACAGTGGTTATGTTACAGTAAGACCAAAGGAGACAACTGCAGTGCGAGAAAAAGAGAGGGGATAGTGGCAGTGGAACATAGCTGACATGACAAAACAGTGCTAGGAAAAGAGTGAAAGAGAGTGTGCCAGAGGTGAGGGGAGTGGAGGAATAAAGAGAAAGTGGGTGAGAACTAGTGATAATGAGAGACAGAGTTTATGACAGGGACACCGAGGAAGAGAGATATAGTAGGAAGAAAGGAATGAGGTAGTAGCTGAAGAGAGCAAGATGGAGATACTGAGAGGAGACAGTAGTAATAGGAGAGACCGAAGGAGAGTGTGGCTGTGAGACAGGAGACAATGACAGAGAGACACAACGAGATAATGACAATAAGTTAGGCTGAATGGGTGAGTGAGAAAAGGGCAAGTGGGAGTTGATGGGTATGAGCGACTTACAGCGATGGACTAGTGGGTGTGGGCAAGCTACAGTTATGGGAGCTTATGAGAGTGAGAGATGAGATGCACGTTAAGAAAGGGCACGAATGTGTTCGCATGACAAAATTTCTGCGAAAATTTTTAGAGAAACGTGCCCCACTTTTCAGTCAGAATGTTTAGAACAAGACCATATTCGCTTTTTTGTGTTCCAATAGGAGCGTTTTTCCTCTGGTTAGTTTTATTATTAGTTCGCTCAATCTGCCTATGTAAACATTTTGACATCTTTCTCATTTCAAGTAATGAAGTCCTAAAATTATGTCCCTTGGGGTTCTGATACTAATCTCAACGTCACCGCTTCACTTTTCTGTTGATTCAACATAACTCACATTGTCATTAACATCTTGTTCCCCATTCATCTCAACAATTTTGCCGTGTGCTACATTATAAGACACACCATTTGCCTCAACAGCTTCGTCATATGCTACATTAAGAGATTCATTTAAAAGTAGTGAAGTAACAGTATTATGACTAACTAACTCGTGAACATTGCGCTCTTTGCCAGCAGCACCTCCCTTCAGAACCTGTATTTTCATTAATTGAACTCATCTTGCTTGATTTATAACAGCAATTATTTACAAATCACTGAGCCATGGAAAAAATTGCTGTTTTGAAGAGCGCTCCGCAGCGCGGTGTGTGAAGCAGTCGCCCTCCGTTTCTGGCGGCGGCGCCGCTGTGGCAGTCGCAGCTTTGGTGTCTCCCTCTGGTGGACAAGGGGAAAGGTTGCCTGTTCACGTGCATTTAAGGGGCGCTATGAGCTAGCCAGTGGCAGGTGGTCAATCGGAGTGAGTCTGGGTCAGTCACTCATCACCAGTTGCTGGTCTGTCTCTCATTCGCATTTGTGCGGTAGTTAGTGTCTGTCTGTCGTTCGGAGTGCTAGTATGCCTGTCGTTTGGATCAAACTTTAAAACCGGCAAAATGAGAGTCTCGCCACTCCGCCAGGAACAGAACTCAGCTAGTGGTCGTCGGGTCGGGGCTGAGTTCCTGCATCTGAGGGGTAATGGCTTCGCGGCCGACACGAGACGACACCCCCGGGATAACAAGGCCGTCCAGCAGTGTTAGTGACGTCACACTAGGCGGCCCATAGCCGACGCAGCAGTCCACGGACACCTTCGTACAGACGCGCCTGATGCTAACGATCTTCTGTCCGTCATACAGAAAGGAGCGAACTATAATTCGAACCAAAGACCAAATTATATATATTCTTGTAAACAGAATAAAGGTTCATAACGAAATACCGATTACATATACGGCAGGAATAAGTTTAATCGATTGAGGAACTTTGCCACTATTTTATAATTGTCAGAACACTATTTAGCTTTAAAACTCGCATACAGGTGGTGGCAAATGCCAACTTACAGCAGGACTTAACATTTTCAAGCTATTACACTGAAAGTAAGTTATCTTAAACACTGTCATACATAGCAAAACCCTCACAACTTTCGTTTACAATAAGGTAACAAGAGTTCGCTTTATCTGATAAAACACATGACTATTGTGAATTTACTCGTATGTTCATGGTGACAGCTCTTTTCAAGAATTTTTACAAACGTATCCCCAGTAATTAAGAATGGAAACAAAAGATAGATATCAAATATTCTCCTTTTAACATAGACATCACTGAACACAAGATTCTGTCTTGCACTGTGATATTAAGGGACTGCTTTTTCCTTTAAGAAATGCCTGACAATTTGAAGTTCACTCTGCTATTGAACATACACTTCTTGAAACAATATTTAAAATGTTATGAAAGGTACGGAAATGAAAAACAACCAAGTGCATTACATGTAAGAATGTGAGCAAAAGGCTGAGGCACTCTTCACTTACCATTGTCAATCTCTCTACAGCTTATTTCCTTTTCCACGTAGAAATCACCAACTGCAAGTCTCATTATTGCTGTCTGTTACTAACAAAGTGCTTTTCTATTTAGAAAACCTGACAATTTGATGTTCATTCTGGTACTGAAGATAAACACTATTCAGAGGAGTTCTAGAACCTATTCCTGCCCATATATGTAATCGGTATTTCGGTATAAACCTTTATGCTGTTTACAAGAATATATATAATTTGGACTTTGGTTCGAATTATAGTTCGCTCCTTTCTGTATGACGGAATGAAGATCGTTAGCATCAGGCGCGTCTGTACGGAGGTGTCCGTGGACTGCTGCGTCGGCTATGGGCCGCTTAGTGTGACGTCACTAACACTGCTGGACGGCCTTGTTATCCCGGGGGTGTCGCACGAGAGCGACAGGAGTCAACCCTCGGCATCGGTCTGGCCCGAGCGAGCTGCGACGCCGTGAGACGGGAGATTGGCGAGCCTTCCTGCGTCCGTTGAAGCGGCTGGCAGCGGACGGTTCGGGAGAGCGTTGGCGGTGCTGCGCCAGGTCTTCGCCAGAAATCGCAGTTTGTTAGAAGTTAAGTGATTGGAGATATGTTGTTTCATTTACTTGTTAAATTTTACTTGTTTTCTTGGTGAGGTCACCAGCCACTTTGTTTTGGGGTCGTCCCACTGTTCTTCTCCGTTTGCCCACCTGCGGGAAGGTGGTTATTTATGAATTGGGTGGTCCATTTTTCCCTTGTGGAGTAGGGGCGGGTTAGAGCAACCTGCGGTTCGGGTTGTTCAGTAATCTCCCTGTCGATCTGCCACACGTTAATAGCTGCCTCTGTCATGTTTGTCGGATTTGGTGTTAACGAATTTATTGCTTGAAGTGTAACGGCTGAATTCTTGAAATATGTTTTTATCTTGCCTATCATCTTTAGAGGCGGTATATTTGTAATGTAGAGCATGTTTGGCTAACCTTGTGTATTTTATGCAAGACTGCATTTCATGTGTTTTTATTTAAATGGTTATTCTAGTACATAAAGTGGCCACCCTTCCACCGTAAGAGATTTTTTTTTTAAAAAAAAACATCAAGTTGCACCGTCGGTGACGAATTACTCTTTTAATGTTAGTGTTTTGTACCATTTCCATCCCTCCTACGGGGTGCATAGTTTATGTGCTTGTGTGAGTTGTTAAAAGTTTTTTTTGTTTAAAGTTATCTGGTGTGCTGCAGATTTGCACCAGTGTAGTCTTTCAGAGGTTGTTGTGAGCGGACGTGACTACGGCCGTGTCAAAAGGGAGCGGCAAGGTTCTCAGCCCGAAAGCTCATACTGTCAAAAATTTGTTTTTTCTGCCTCTGAATAAATTGTAACTTGATATTTAGAGGGTGTTTTTTGATTATAGTTTTAAATCTGTTAAAAAAATGCTTTTAGGAATAAAATTTCCATTTGTTGAAAGAAATTTGATGTGTTTTCATCAGTTACCCACTGGCAACTACTTCCACGCTCACGTAGTGTGATTAAATGTGTTAACGTTCTTGATGAATCGCTAGTAAATAAAGTAAATTCTTAAAAAAAGGTTTCGGAAGTAAAGTCACGGTTCAATCACAAAAATTGAAATCCTTAAAATAGCGAGCGTAATTCCCCTAAAAATGCAAAGAAGTTCGTTTCAATAAAAATAGTGTTAAGTGCAACTTAAATTGACCACTGTGAAGTCAGGCGCCGCTTCCACACTGTCAGATTCCCCCCCCCCCCCCCCCCCCCTCGCCCCTTCACTAGTTACCGGTAGTCTGCCGCTGCCGCTGCCGCTGCTGCACTCGGAAGTCGATGACGTCATCCGCCACTGGCCGCTGACATCGCCAATTTGACGCAGCGCCGCCGATTCGATTTGCCTGCCATTCCACCACCAGCCGCCGGTAATTCGCTTCCGCACCGCAGCACTCGTAGCCGGTCGCACCGGCCAATGAGGAAGCCACCTCCACTCGTCCACCTCCAGTGACAGTCTTCACGTCGTCACCAAATTACTGTTGTGCCAGTTAACATCCGTTCGCAGTTCGTAGCTATAAATAATGACAGTCCACAATCAACGTCCCCTACAAATGTTCACTACCTACGATTAACGTTGTCACATGTTATACACAGGAATATTCAGTGTCACTGTTCACAATATCATTCCAAAAAGAAAAGTTTCTCCTAACTTTCAAGTTTCAAAGTAATAAAGGTCAAAATACACCCTATTAATTATTCAAAACGCTTCTTATCCTGGTAATTGAAGGCACGGATGCAGTAACCAGCTAATTGACATTTATAAACTTTCGAGTAAAACAGAAAAAATCGTCCAGAAATTGAGAAACTTCATTAATGGGTTTTGTCTTGTCACAAGATTTATTTAGGCCACCAGCACACCATAATACCTTATTACATAACCAAACAAAATATTTTTGCGTTATTTATTGAATATAAAAGCAATGGACTTCTCTCACTCTTGCACTATACAACTTTGCTTTTTGAGTATTGTTGTGTACATAGTTCCGCGTAGTCAGCGCATACACAACTTGCCCACTAGAGCGGGCCCCTCTAAGCACAACAGCGCAGGCGCAGCGCTCGTCCGTCTCCGCACTACGAGATGGCGCTGTCTTAGAGATGGACCAAATTCTGCTTCCGCCGATCCGCGTATTAATATGTAATGCAGCCAATGAGATTGCTGGTAACGTAGAACCTTTTCTCCTCGCGGATCACACTCACGCAGTGATACCTGAACGCGCGAGGTATTATAACGAGTGTACAGACCTCCGATTAGTCAGTCTGCATCAGTCTGCATTAGTCTGCATTAGTCTGTACCAGTCTATAGTCAAGTTTCAGTCTGCGCTAATAAGATTATCATATTCCTGTACATAGCCATGAAGATAAATGAATAGACACTTTGTCAAGTATCAGGGATATGTGAGCATAAGATTAACGTACCAAGACCAAAAGAACTTCAGATTGTCAATTGTAAATAGCACCCAGAATCAAGTTAAGTAAGGTCTATGCTTTTTATTATTTTAATAAATGTGTGTGAAAAATAATCAAGTTCTGTTTAAAGTTGGTCACCGTCAATCTGCTACTCTAAGCGTGCAAGTGGCATTTCTATCGTCTGATCTAACGGCAGAACATAAACACGCCACGATAAGACCACGAGACCTATTGCTGACACTCGCCTACTTCGTTAGAGAGACAAGTCAAATAATCTGATGGTGTGTGTACCGAAGGTCTTACAGTACGCACACCACAAGTATGATACGAATAGCAAACTTATTTAAAAAGAAAAATATCATAATCAGCTTTTCCACAAATAATAAATTACAACAAAAAGTAATCCATAATGTAAATACCTCCAAGAGTCCCTACCGTAAATCAGGAATATACAGACTCAAATGCGATACATGCACAAAATTCTACATTGGACAGACAGGCAGAAGTTTTTAAATTACATACAAGGAACACATTGATACCTTAAGACTTGGTAACTTGAACAAATCTGCATTTGCAGCGCACATTGCTGAAGAAAACCATTCAGTGGGAAACATTGAGAACAACTTAAAAATTTTACATCTAGCAGAAAAAGGAGCCACTATGAATATATTAGAAGAAATAGAAATACACACACACAAAAACAGCACCCCAGACTATATCCTTAATGAACAAACAGAATTAGCTAACACCCCTTTCCTGAAAAATTTCCAAAAATTATTTTCGAATCTCCAAAGCAAATAATATTACTACACCTATCTGCAGATCAAGTAGCAAATTTATATGTTACTATAATTTTCATGATGCTAAATGTAATTAAATAATGTACTATTTTACATATACAGTTCTTTAAAAAAAATCCAACTTTATAATTAATGTAACAGTATCAACTCAAAAAATCAATGTCTGTACTTGTGTAAAAGGCATTTCAGTTGCGTAAGTGAACATATGATCCTTTCCAAACATAGGATATCTTCAAATGTTACGATATATCATAGCATCTTTGATACTCATATGTTTGTAAGCTCTTTGTATCTATCAAAACATGTGGTGCGTGGTAGAAATCTTCTCAGTGACAAATCTAAAGTGTTCAGTGAGAAAAATTTACGTGTGCAACAATAAGAATGCAGTGCGAATGTATTCACATCTGTTGGACGAATGTTATGAAAACAAACACACCAAACCGACATTTCACGTAAGTCACATGCAACGAAAATCTGTAACGCAACCATCTGTGTATGGCGTGCTTACAATTAACTATTATTTATATTTTAGGACACTTAATCTTTAAAAAAACACACCACATGTCATAAGGAAAGCGTGTAAACCGTCTGATGATGAATCACAACGATTCGAAACCGGTAATAGTACCCTTTGAATAAAGGACCTGAAAGTAAATTTGTGGCTGGTTGCTGTCCCAACACCATCAACAAATAAATAAGTACCTAAAGAAATGAATATTAGCACTTCACATGTTACTGAATATTACAAAGACTCTGAGAACCTCAAAAAAATTGATACCAAGATAGAAGTCATAGCTGTGGCAGGTTAGTAAGAAGTTCACTGTGCTTGTCTTTCTGATAGACTTGGTGTAGCATCCGTAACAGCTCTGTCACAGACTAACGTATTACCAAATTCCTTTTCTGAGGCTAGCACATATTTCTTCGCAAGTTTCATGATTTCTCTACGTTTCTCAAATTTAACTGACAGAGGTATTTTACAACATTTGTCCTCACGAAAAGACAATGTAATTGACGCTTTCTGAATGAGGAAATCACGATGAATAAGTTGTGATAATGATGTACCACAATCAACTACATACTTGTGATCAGTGAAACATTCAGAGCACCTGTACTTTGAAATAGTGAACTTCTCGTTTCCCGTACTCTTGTGTTAGACCTAAACAGCTTTCTTTGGGTAGGAAGAGAAGTCGAAAAATATATCCTGTGTAACATGAACGACAGCGAAATTCTTGGATGAATTTCACCTGCCACAACATGACTACAGTTTCCTGAAATGACAAGGCAGGACCTCGACATGACTGGGTCTTCCCCCAACCACCTGACGTCAAAAAGGCCAGTCCCCGTGTAATTTTGAATTGATCCCATAGATAGATTTCATTCTTGCACCGCACGATCGAGCTACTTTCAAACTATGCAATGCCAGTAACGCCATATTTTCGGGAAAAAGTAGACATATATGGTTGTTGCATCAATGCCTTCAATTATAATTGAAGGCATTGAATAATTATTCATCCTTCAACAGAAATTTACGAAATGCACACGCGGTATTCATTATTCAGAATATTTCGTAGTATATTAATGACTCACTTTTTACTGGCTATTTTCAAAGTCCCAGTGCAGTATTCACTGTTCAAAATATTCACTGTTCGAAAATTTTTTGCCGTGCCAATTACACACTGCTTAATGAGTGATTTCAAAATTCGCAAGTAAAATTCACAGCTCAAAATTGTTCCTGCTACACCAATTCAGTTTATTTACAGTTTTCAAGATTCATACTTAATGTTCACTGATCCAAATACTGTCTGCCACACCGATCACTCACATTTTATTGGTGGGTTTCCCCACAAAGGGATTCCAAGTGTAGTTGTTCCTATCACTCCCTAGCTAATTAACTAATCAGGATGAGATGTGAAATGTTCCTACCGTGACACGTTACTTGCTAACAGTGAAAGACGTTCTTTGCCGATTGTTGCATGTGGAAGGTTATGCTGGCCATCTCGTGAAGAGAAGGTCCAGAAAATGTCTTGAAATTTCACCAGCTCCCAACATGAGGAGGTTTCCTCACGTCGTACCTTGTATAGCTATATCGTTGTTCCCACGGGATTTCTTTTCCATCTGCCTCAGGTTCTAACACTCATAAAATCAACAGTGACTGATGGAGCAGCAGGTGAAAAGTTTCAACCCTATCATAATGAAAGTCTAGAAATAAGAGGATTCTACCTTATTTTTTAAAGACATAGGGAAAAAATGGTCTTTCGAGTCATTCAGGTACTTGGATGTCGGTATGAGGAGTCTGATCTTCACTTATCGAGTACCATGGCAAGTCCCACCAATATCTCTACATGACTTTAATTACCGGTACCACACGAGATCTTACATACCCGAGGTTGCATATAAACGTTTTCCGAGGCACTTTTAATCACTAGTTCACTTTTACGTCAAAACAGAACCTATCCCTAGCGCACGCGTTTTGCTTCTCCCAAAACTGGTCAGTTTAGCCGGCAAGTGACTGACGTCATATTACAGAATTCTAAGCAATATTTGAGCTTCATTTTGGAACTACTGAAATTACGCTTCGGAAGCTTCTATTTGCACGGTTAACTCTATTTGCGAATTTTACTTTCTCAGTTAACTCCTCTTGCGAATATACCATTTTTGCCATTGTTAACGGAAATTTATATGACTGCTCAATTTGTTCACTTGAATCGATGTTGTTCAAATTTTGCTCTTTTCACACTTCAAAAAAATAAATTACAATATTGTACATTACCTCGATTGAAGCCCACAAAATAATAATCTTATGAAACTTGCTGGCAGATTAAAACTGTGTGCCGGATCGAGACTCGAACTCGGGACCCGAGTTCGAGTCTCGATCCGGCACACAGTTTTAATCTGCCAGGAAGTTTCATATCAGCGCACACTCCGCTGCAGAGTGAAAATCTCATTCTGGAAACATCCCGCAGGCTTTGGCCAAGCCATGTCTCCGCAATATGCTTTCTTTCAGGAGTGCTAGTTCTGCAAGTTTCGCAGGAGAACTTCTGTAAAGTTTGGAAGGTAGGAGACGAGGTACTGGCAGAAGTAAAGCTGTGAGGACGGGGCGTGAGTCGTGCTTGGGTAGCTCAGTAGGTAGAGCACTTACCCGCGAAAGGCAAAGATCCCGAGTTCGAGTCTCGATCCGGCACACAGTTTTGATCTGCCAGGAAGTTTCGTATCAGCGCACACTCCGCTGCAGAGTGAAAATCTCGTTCTGGAATAATCTTATGCTTAAGAACCGAAATCACCTCAAATGTGATTTAAATATAGCTTGCAGTTGCGTGAGATTTTTTTGATAGCAATGTCTTCTTACAAGGCAGGACGTCTGGAAAGACGTCGATTACGATCCGATGTCAGCATATGACACCTGGGGAATAATAGATGTACTGATGATATTTTCAACGTTGTCTGCCTACAGATAGGTTAGTGGCATAGCTACCAGAGCGCCATCTGTCATCATCTTCGTTTCCCCTCTATCCGGTTTGGGGTATCAATGGTATTTCGCCACTTTGCTCGGTCTTTCCACCATTCTTCTTCCACAATTTGGTTCCATAGCAGATTTCTCCTCCTTTATTGTATCAATCCATCTTGTTCTCGGTCTTCGTCTTAGCCTCTTGCCCTCCATCTTGAACTCCATCATTCTTCTTGGTATTCTTCCCTCTCCCATCCTCTTCACATGCCCACAAGCGCCATCTGTATCTGACTTTTAATACGGGATGCTCACGTCGAGAAGGCACAGTGTGGTGCAAACGTGTGAAGCAAGCAGGCAATCATGTCACGGAGACGCAGTCGTGCTCCCTTCAGCCAACTGAGCGAATTTGAAAGCGATTTAAATTGTGGCCTTCCGAGTGGCGGAATGGTCCTTTCGGAGAACCGCTACACAAGTAGGGCGTGCTGCATCAGTTACGTAATTACGCTGGTATAGGTTGTCGCGTGAACATTCTCACACCCGTGAACGTAATTCTGGACGTCAACGTAGCACAGACGCCCGCCAAGATCGTCGTAATTGCGGCAGTGGCAGATCGTACAGCTACCACAGCACAGCTAAGAGGGTTTGTGAGAACAGACGTGTCAATACGAGATGTTGCAAACCGGTTATTAGCAGTGGGACTAAGGGCACGCACACCTCTGGCCCATCTTCCACTCACGCCACTGCATCTACGCACACGGCTCGACTGCTACCGTCAGAGGATCAGTTGGAAGATGGACGTGTTATTACAACACGTTAATGCTAGCCCACACAACGCCCGTTAAACTCAATGTACTCTGCAACTTCGGCGGCCAGCACGTTCTCCGGACTTGTCTGCTATCAAGCATCTGGGAGATACGATGGGGCGAGAAGTGAGTCGCGCGATTCGTCATCCAACAACTCTTACACACTACGTGAATTGATCGTGTAGCGTAGCATAACGCATCGCAAGACAGAATTCGCCATTGTGCAATCGACTGGATGCCAGAGTCATCGGCTGCATTGCCGCCCGTGGAGACAACACCATGATGCCTGGCACCTCATTTCCTCTTGAGCTGCTGACCCATAAATGTAATCATTTCATGTACTCCAGATGCACTGATGCACCAATACATCTGGAGAGAACTGGAAACTGCTTTAAGGGTGTGCTATTTTTTCCGGCAATGTATTTAGCTCTGGTTGCAATATTTCCTAAAATACATTACCTATCCGACAAGGAATAAATACGAGGGTATTTCGGAAAGTAAAGATACACCGTACGCCAGAGGAACAGAAGAGTTTTGGCGACCAAGTTGGCAACACTTATGTTAACCCTTGAACAGTTAGCTTTCTCCTCGCGGTCGTTCGGCAGTTAAACGTTGCTTCTGGTTGGAGTAGGTCTTGTTTAAAATGGCTGCGCCGATTCAGAATCCCGCCAAATGCGAAGTGCGCTCCGTCATACGTTTTCTTCATGCAAAAGGTCAGCGACCAGCAAAGAAATTGTTTCTGTTTATGGGAACATTATGAGTCGACAAAATGTAACGAAATGGTGTCGTCATTTCTCTGAAGGTGGGACCGATGTTCATGACGAACAAAGAACAGGTCGGCCATCAGTGATCTCTGATGCCCTTCTTCGAAGAATGGAGGAAGCAATTCGCGCGAATAGACGTCTCACATTGAAAGAATTGCATCAGATCATATCGGACGTGTCAATGACAACTCTTTATGACGTTGTGACTGTCGAGTTAGGGTACAGGAAATTGTGTGCACGCTGGGTCCCAAAACTGTTAACGGAAGAACACAAAAAGAAATGGATGGGCTTTGCACTCGACTTTGTCACACGCTATGCTGAAGCAGGTGATGAGTTCCTTGATCACATTGTGACAGGTGACGAGACGTGGGTTTATCACCATACACCCGAATCCAAGCAACAATCAATGCAATGGCGCCATTCGAATTCACCAAAAGCCAGGAAATGCGAAACGTCGATTTCAGCGAAGAAAATCATGCCTTCTGTTTTTTGGGACAGACAAGGCATTCTTCTGTTGGAATTTATGCCTCCTGGAACGACAATTAATGCTGCTGCATATTGCCAGAGTTTGAAACGTCTTCGAAGGGCAATTCAAAACAAACGCAGGGGAAGGCTGACAAGTGGAGTCCGCTTGCTTGATGACAACGCTCGGTCTCACACAGCGCTAGTAACCAAAGCACTACTCAGACAATTCAAATGGGACGTATTGGACCATCTGCCATACAGCCCGGACCTTGCGCCCACCGACTTCCATGTCTTCTGTTACCCGAAGTCACATCTTGGTGGAAAATCATTCCACGGCGATGAAGAGATCAAAGATGAAGTTGAAATGTGGTTCCGACAACAGGCGGCAACCTTCTATGACTGTGGGATACAAAAGCTTGTGCACCGAATTAACAAATGTTTGGATAACGGGGGTGATTATGTCGAAAAATAACAAATAATTCAGTTAATAAGATGTAAGTGACGTTTTCTAAATAAATGTTCTATTTAAGGATTGCGAGCCATTGTATCTTTACTTTCCGAAATGTCCTCGTACTGACCGACAACTCATGCACTACAACTGCACTTAGTTTATAATAACTGGATTGTACAAGTTGCGTATTTTTTGCCCCGCTGGTTGCCTCCTTGCCTTCTTGTCTTTCCTTCCTCATTTGCTGACTTTTACGAAATCTCGAAGCGTATGTTGCAGTTCTATAAATGAAAAATAAATATAAAGAGATAAGATTCCATATAAATAAATTATAATTATTATTATTTCTTATTTTACTTTAAATAACGTATTCCAAGATTCGGACTTCTCCTGTCTGGAGCACGTGACCAATTTCTAATGCATCTTTGCTACTTCGATCCCTTCCGAGTCTCCTGCTGCCGCTGCTGCTTGGATAACTTTATCTTATATGAACAATGACTGTGCAGGATAGTTTGGTCGACAGCACTAGTTATTTAAATTCACCGCTTTATCAACAATATTGGTAGAAAGACACGAGCGAAATTTTCTCTCTGTCTACTCTATTCCACGGCTACCAGGAGAAGACATACACTATGTGATCAAAATTATCCGGAAACCCCCAAAAAATACATTTTTCATATAAGGTACATTGTGCTGCCACCCACTGCCAGGTACTCCATATCAGCGACCTCTGTAGTCATTAGACATCGTGAGAGAGCAGAATGGGGCGCTCCGCGGAACTCATGGACTTCGAACGTGGTCAGGTGATTGGGTGTCACTTGTGTCGTACGTCGGTACGCGAGATTTCCACACTCCTAAACATCCCTAGGTCCACTGTTTCCGATGTGATAGTGAAGTGGAAACGTGAAGGGACACGTACAGCACAAAAGCGTACAGGCCGATTTCGTCTGTTGACTTACAGACACGGCCGACAGTTGAAGAGGGTCGTAATGTGTCTTAGGCAGACATCTATCCAGACCATCACACAGGAGTTTCAAACTGGATCAGGATCCACTGCAAGTACTACGACATTTAGGCGTCAGGTGAGAAAACTTGGATTTAATGGTCTAGTGGCTACTCATAAGCCACACATCTCTCCAGTAAATGCCAAACGACGCCTCGCTTGGTATAAGGAGCGTAAACATTGGACGATTGAACAGTGGAAAAACGTTGTGTGGAGTGACGAATCACGGTACACAATGTAACGACCCGATAGCAGGGTGTGGGTGTGGCGAATGCCCGGTGAACGTCATCTGCCAGCGTGTGTAGTACCAACAGTAAAATGCGGAGCCGGTGGTGTTATGGTGTGATCGTGTTCTTCATGGAGAGGGCTTGCACCCATTGTTGTTTTGCGTGGCACTGTCACAGCACAGGCCTACATTGATGGTTTAAGCGCCTTCTTGCTTCCCACTGTTGAAGATCAATTCGGGGATGGCGATTGCATCTTTCAACGCGATCGAGCACCTGTTCATAATGCACGGCCTGTGGCGGAGTGGATGCACGACAATAACATCCCTGTAATGGACTGGCCTGCACAGAGTCCTGACCTGAATCATATGAACACCTCTGGGATGTTTTGGAACGCCGACTTCGTACTTGGTCTCACCGACCGACGTCGATTCTTTTCTTCAGTGCAGCACTTCGTAAAGAATGGGCTAACAATCTGCAAGAAACCTTCCAGCATCTGATTGAACGAATGCCTGCAAGAGTGGAAGCTGTCATTAAGGCTAAGGGTGGGCCAACACCATATTGAATACCAGAATTATCGATGGAGGGCGCCACGAATTTGTAAGTCATTCTCAGTCAGGTGTCCGGATGCTTTTGATCACATAGCGTATCAAACCCCACAAAGCTAAAAATAAATCGCTAGGCTGCAGCCAGGGAAGGTGTGAGATATTACTTTCCTGCAAGTACAGCTCTGCTTCGATGCGAATAATTAGTGTGCTGGTGAAATGGTGCAACTACTGGAAACCTTCTCCAAATATGAAATATGTCGGACAGTATGATTTTTGTCGGCAAAATGTCTAAATTTGTACAGATTGTCCGTCAAAGTCTGATGGCATGTGGATCGAATATGTTGCGTCCAGCTGTAGTGAAATAATGCCAGTAATATGTCAAACAACGGCTGAAAGCAAGGGGAAACTACAGCCGTAATTTTTCCCGAGGGCATGCAGCTTTACTGTATGATTACATGATGATGGCGTCCTCTTGGGTAAAATATTCCGGAGGTAAAATAGTCCCCCATTCGGATCTCCGGGCGGGGACTACTCAAGAGGATGTCGTTATCAGGAGAAAGAAAACTGGCGTTCTACGGATCGGAGCGTGGAATGTCAGATCCCTTAATCGGGCAGGTAGGTTAGAAAATTTAAAAAGGGAAATGGATAGGTTGAAGTTAGATATAGCGGGAATTAGTGAAGTTCGGTGGCAGAAGGAACAAGACTTCTGGTCAGGTGACTACAGGGTTATAAACACAAAATCAAATAGGGGTAATGCAGGAGTAGGTTTAATAATGAATAGGAAAATAGGAATGCGGGTAAGCTACTACAAACAGCATAGTGAACGCATTATTGTGGCCAAGATAGATACGAAGCCCACACCTACTACAGTAGTACAAGTTTATATGCCAACTAGCTCTGCAGATGACGAAGAAATTGAAGAAATGTATGATGAAATAAAAGAAATTATTCAGATTGTGAAGGGAGACGAAAATTTAATAGTCATGGGTGACTGGAATTCGAGTGTAGGAAAAGGGAGAGAAGGAAACATAGTAGGTGAATATGGATTGGGGGACAGAAATGAAAGAGGAAGCCGCCTGGTAGAATATTGCACAGAGCACAACATAATCATAACTAACACTTGGTTTAAGAATCATGAAAGAAGGTTGTATACATGGAAGAACCCTGGAGATACTAAAAGGTATCAGATAGATTATATAATGGTAAGACAGAGATTTAGGAACCAGGTTTTAAATTGTTAGACATTTCCATGGGCAGATGTGGACTCTGACCACAATCTATTGGTTATGACCTGTAGATTAAAACTGAAGAAACTGCAAAAAGGTGGGAATTTAAGGAGATGGGACCTGGATAAACTAAAAGAACCAGAGGTTGTACAGAGATTCAGGGAGAGCATAAGGGAGCAATTGACAGGAATGGGGGAAATAAATACAGTAGAAGAAGAATGGGTAGCTTTGAGGGATGAAGTAGTGAAGGCAGCAGAGGATCAAGTAGGTAAAAAGACGAGGGCTAGTAGAAATCCTTGGGTAACAGAAGAAATATTGAATTTAATTGATGAAAGGAGAAAATATAAAAATGCAGTAAGTGAAACAGGCAAAAAGGAATACAAACGTCTCAAAAATGAGATCGACAGGAAGTGCAAAATGGCTAAGCAGGGATGGCTAGAGGACAAATGTAAGGATGTAGAGGCCTATCTCACTAGGGGTAAGATAGATACCGCCTACAGGAAAATTAAAGAGACCTTTGGAGATAAGAGAACGACTTGTATGAATATCAAGAGCTCAGATGGAAACCCAGTTCTAAGCAAAGAAGGGAAAGCAGAAAGGTGGAAGGAGTATATAGAGGGTCTATACAAGGGCGATGTACTTGAGGACAATACTATGGAAATGGAAGAGGATGTAGATGAAGATGAAATGGGAGATATGATACTGCGTGAAGAGTTTGACAGAGCACTGAAAGACCTGAGTCGAACAAAGCCCCCGGAGTAGACAATATTCCATTGGAACTACTGACGGCCGTGGGAGAGCCAGTCCTGACAAAACTCTACCATCTGGTGAGGAAGATGTATGAGACAGGCGAAATACCCTCAGACTTCAAGAATAATATAATAATTCCAATCCCAAAGAAAGCAGGTGTTGACAGATGTGAAAATTACCGAACTATCAGCTTAATAAGTCACAGCTGCAAAATACTAACACGAATTCTTTACAGACGAATGGAAAAACTACTAGAAGCCAACCTCGGGGAAGATCAGTTTGGATTCCGTAGAAACACTGGAACACGTGAGGCAATACTGACCTTACGACTTATCTTAGAAGAAAGATTAAGGAAAGGCAAACCTACGTTTCTAGCATTTGTAGACTTAGAGAAAGCTTTTGACAACGTTAACTGGAATACTCTCTTTCAAATTATGAAGGTGGCAGGGGTAAAATACAGGGAGCGAAAGGCTATTTACAATTTGTACAGAAACCAGATGGCAGTTATAAGAGTCGAGGGACATGAAAGGGAAGCAGTGGTTGGGAAGGGAGTAAGACAGGGTTGTAGTCTCTCCCCGATGTTGTTCAATCTGTATATTGAGCAAGCAGTAAAGGAAACAAAAGAAAAATTCGGAGTAGGTATTAAAATTCATGGAGAAGAAATAAAAACTTTGTGGTTCGCCAATGACATTGTAATTCTGTCAGAGACAGCAAAGGACTTGGAAGAGCAGTTGAATGGAATGGACAGTGTTTCGAAAGGAGGATATAAGATGAACATCAACAAAAGCAAAACAAGGATAATGGAATGTAGTCGAATTAAGTCGGGTGATGCTGAGGGAATTAGATTAGGAAATGAGGCACTTAAAGTAGTAAAGGAGTTTTGCTATTTGGGGAGCAAAATAACTGATGATGATCGGAGTACAGAGGATATAAAATGTAGGCTGGCAATGGCAAGGAAAGCGTTTCTGAAGAAGAGAAATTTGTTAACATCCAGTATTGATTTAAGTGTCAGGAAGTCATTTCTGAAAGTATTTGTATGGAGTGTAGCCATGTATGGAAGTGAAACATGGACGATAAACAGTTTGGACAAGAAGAGAATAGAAGCTTTCGAAATGTGGTGCTACAGAAGAATGCTGAAGATTAGATGGGTAGATCACATAACTAATGAGGAAGTATTGGATAGGATTGGGGAGAAGAGAAGTTTGTGGCACAACTTGACCAGAAGAAGGGATCGGTTGGTAGGACATGTTCTGAGGCATCAAGGGATCACCAATTTAGTATTGGAGGGCAGCGTGGAGGGTAAAAATCGTAGAGGGAGACCAAGGGATGAATACACTAAGCAGATTCAGAAGGATGTAGGTTGCAGTAGGTACTGGGAGATGAAAAAGCTTGCACAGGATAGAGTAGCATGGAGAGCTGCATCAAACCAGTCTCAGGACTGTAGACTACAAGAAACAACAATATGTCAAACCCCGTACAGACACGTGTAGTGCTGGCTGGAAAGCCTGCTGTCACAAGAAGTCCCGCAGGCACCACAGGTTTAAACCCACGCCACTGCGCGACTTCCATGGTTGAGCAGCTCGGTGGTGGCGCTGCGCCGCGTGCATCGCGACACAGACGCAACCGAGCGAACCTTCGCAGGACAGCTGGCAGTACGTGGAGTCTTATCTTGGAAAGCGAGCGAGTATCCACCAGGACCAGAGCTCAGTGTTGGATTTAACTACACGCTGTTGCAGTACCACTGTGTTGGCCACGGGGGCGGCAGTGCTGTCGCGTATTTCAGAGAACTTTTTTTCTGATCTGAAGTTGGGTGTGCGAACCTAAAGTTTGGGCGGGTTTGTACTAATTAGTGTTTAAGTATGTTCGAACGGCGTATGTATTTTGCTTGTGAAGTACACAGTGGTGGCCACAGGCGCTCGATATCGCTTTAGTATTGTGTGCTACTTTCGCAGACCGATTTTACCTCGCCCAGTCCTCTGAGCTTTGGGCGGGGAAGATGTGACGTTACAACACGTCACGCAGCCGCCACACGCCAAAACCCGCGCCTTTGCACGACGTGCATGGTTGAGCAACTCGGTCGTGGTGCTCCGCCGTATGCAGCACGACACGAAACTTCGCAGAACAGCTAGCAGTACGAGGAGTTGTACCGTTTCTCCTGGGTGACTTGGGTTTAAAAAATGTAAACTAAATATTACGATAAATTTTATAAATAATCGACAAGTACGCCAAAGAAGAACAGATAGAACTACAATGGGCATGTTATTCCATGGACTCTTCCGCTTATATGAGTGAACTATCTTTCCTTTGTCTTTTACTTATCTTACCACCTTGGATTCGGACCTAAGAGGACGTTCTTGTGTAAAGCTCATCTTGCTGTACCAGCAGATAATGAAAGTTGCATTTAAAACCCGCAAAATATAATGGTTATTTTGTCAAAAGAATTTGTGTATGTGGTCAATCAGTTGGTAGTCTGATACCTGGATTGTCTTAAGTATATATGGGCCTTTACAAAGAAGTGTCATTGTTGGGCGCCATCTTAGAAAAATCTTTAACATTTTTCTTTTAGCTCATCTACGAGACGTGCCGTCGGTTAGGACAATTAACTTTATTTCAGATCCCACGAGACCGGAGGCAGCTACTAATAATTTAACAAATTTTACTTAGAGATTTTCTTTATATAACAAGACAACATCCCAAGCAGAAAAGGTCTGGTCACAGGATTCCAGTCACGCGGGACTAGCCGAGCGGTCTCAGGCGCTCCAGTCATGGACTGTGCGGCTGGTCCCGGCGGAGGTTCGAGTCCTCCCTCGGGAATGGATGTGTGTGTTTGTCCTTAGGGTAATTTACGTTAAGTACTGTGTAAGCTTAGGGACTGATGACCTTAGCAGTTAAGTCCCGTAAGATTTCAAACACATTTGAACATTTTGAACAGGATTCCAGCTCGATGCTACTCCTATATTGGGGAATCGAGACGAAACCACGAGGTTAAGTTACGTATTGCAGTAGTGCACATCCAACAGACTTGGCAAATATTCTCTGGTACAATAAGCACACGACTTCTCACGAGTCTGGAATAATATCTGTAGTGTTGGGTAAATAAGAAATGGACAATTAATTATCGACGATTACGTAACTACCCTGAGAACTGAGCTAGTTTACTGAGTGCTTAGACACGTCGGGCTAAATTAAACAACATATTACACTCTTAATAATATTCCTACATTAGTTATTTCTCTTTTATGCTGAGCCATTGCATTAATGTGTGTGTTTCTTTTTAATTTAAGTCACGACTTATAGTCATTTTATTACATTACACTGATAGCAAAGAAAAAGAGTCACAAATAATTTTTATTTTATTACATTACAGAGTCTAGGTTTGGAGTGCGAGCTAGTGTCTACCAGGGCCTGATCTTAGTGGTGGAAGTGGCCGTTGGATTTAACTGCACGCCGTTGCTGCCGTGACGGAGAGCACAACAAGGAAGAGGGTGCTGGTCGGAGACTTGCGATACGGCGAGACTGGGCGTCGTTTGCTTCAGGCCTATCGTGCTGGCTGTTACCGAAGCAAGACCTGGAGACAGGTGAGTATGATACGAGACAGGGCTGTTCTCTTGTGTTGGAGGCCTTCAGATGATATTAAGTGGTGTGTGCTGCTGTGTGAACCGAGTGAATTCAGCCTGATAAGCACACATCACAAAACCAATATTTGCCTTCTAACTGTACTTCATATCTGTAAATTCCAGATTTTCTAAGTTCTTCAGATGCTTATTCTTTTGGCCACTGAATTTGACGTCATTTGATTTTTCGTTATGTTCTATGCAATCAACCTGCTCCTTATTTAACTTTGCTGCTGAAACTTATTTGGACTGTAATATTATTAAAAAAATTCTCCTAAGTAAAATTTGCTGGTTGGGTAATGGTTTTGTGTGTAACTTTTAATTTGTCTGTATTTTAAATGAGTGTTTTTATTATGAAACTGCACTGATACTTGATGTGTTTTCACTGTAGTGGGATTTCATACTGTTATGCAATCAATTTGGTGTTGAGATAAATTCTTCTTCTTGAGTAATTACAAAGCTGGTTTGTTTCCCACACTGTAACAGTTTTGGTCTGGAAAACGTAATTGCATTTAAATTTCTAAACTGTGCTATTTTTGTGAGGAAATAAATAGAACTCGTTTGAGAAAAATAAAAGGTATTTTAGCAAGAAGAAAGAACCACTCACAGATCGACCCACTCCTACCACTCCTTCTAGCGGCATGGTAAGAAAGGTCATCGACATGGATGGAGCAAGAACCACTCACAGGTCAGTCCACTCCTACCACTTCCTCTAGCAGCATGGAAAGGAAGGTCAGCGACACGGATAACTGACGAGTGCTCAGGCGTTTGTAGAACAGAGACGCAGCAACCTACATCTACATCTACATCCATACTCCGCAAGCCACCTGACGGTGTGTGGCGGAGGGTACCTTGAGTACCTCTATCGGTTCTCCCTTCTATTCCAGTCTCGTATTGTTCGTGGAAAGAAGGATTGTCGGTATGCCGTTGTGTGGGCTCTAATCTCTCTGATTTTATTCTCATAGTTTCTTTACGAGATATACGTAGGAGGGAGCAATATACTGCTTGACTCTTCGGTGAAGGTATGTTCTCGAAACTGCAACAAAAGCCCGTACCGAGCTGCTGAGCGTCTTTCCTGCAGAGTCTTCCACTGGAGTTTATCTATCAACTCCGTAACGCTTTCGCGATTACTAAATGATCCTGTAACACAGCGCGCTGCTCTCCGTTGGATCTTCTCTATCTCTTCTATCAACCCTATCTGGTACGGATTCCACACTGCTGAGCAGTATTCAAGCTGCGGGCGAACAAGCGTACTGTAACCTACTTCCTTTATTTTCGGTTTGCATTTCCTTAGGATTCTTCCAATGAATCTCAGTCTGGCATCTGCTTTACCGACGATCAACTTTATATGATCATTCCATTTTAAATCACTCCTAATGCGTACTCCCAGATAATTTATGGCATTAACTGATTTCTGTTGCTGACCTGCTATTTTGTAGCTAAATGACAAGGGATCTTTCTTTCTATGTATTCGCAGCACATTACACTTGTCTACATTGAGATTTAATTGCCATTCCCTGCACCATGCGACAATCCGCTGCAATTCCTCCTGCATTTCAGTACAATTTTCCATCGTTACAGCCTCTCGATATACCTAAGCATCATCCGCAAAAAGCCTCAGTGAACTTCCGATGTCATCCATAAGGTCATTTATGTGTATTGTGAATAGCAACGGTCCTACGACACTCCCCTGCGGCACACCTGAAATCACTCTTACTTCGGAAGACTTCTCTCCATTGAGAATGACATGCTGCATTCTGTTATCTAGGAATTCTTCACTCCAATCACACAATTGGTCTGATAGTCCATATGCTCTTACTTTGTTCATTAAACGACTGTGGGGACTGTATTGAACGCCTTGCGGAAGTCAAGAAACACGGCATCTACCTGTGAACCCGTGTCTATGGCCCTCTGAGTCTCGTGGACGAATAGCGCGAGCTGGATTTCACACGACCGTCTTTTTCGAAACCCATGCTGTTCCTACAGAGTAGATTTCAAATGGTTCAAATGGCTCTGAGCACTATGGGACTTAACATCTGTGGTCATCAGTCCCCTAGAACTTAGAACTACTTAAACCTAACTAACCTAAGGACAGCACACGACACCCAGCCATCACGAGGCAGAGAAAATCCCTGACCCCGCCGGGAATCGAACCCGGGAACCCGTGCGTGGGAAGCGAGAACGCTACCGCACGACCACGAGATGCGGGCACAGAGTGGATTTCTTGTCTCCATAAAAGTCATTATACTCGAACATAATACGTGTTCCAAAATTCTACAACTGTTCGACGTTAGAGATATAGGTCTATAGTTCTGCACATCTGCTCGACGTCCCTTTTTGAAAACGGGGATGACCTGTGCCCTTTTCCAATCCTATGGAATGCTACGCTCTTCTAGAGACCTACGGTACACCGCTGCAAGATGGGGGCAAGTTCCTTCGCGTACTCTGTGTAAAATCGAACTGGTATCCCATCAGGTCCAGCGGCCTTTCCTCTTTTGACCAATTTTAATTGTTTCTCTATCCCTCTGTCGTCTATTTCGATATCTACCATTTTGTCATCTGTGCGACAATCTAGAGAAGGAACTACAGTGCAGTCTTCCTCTGTGAAACAGCTTTGGGAAAAGACATTTAGTATTTCGGCCTTTAGTCTGTCATCCTCTGTTTCAGTACCATTTCGGTCACAGAGTGTCTGGACATTTTGTTTTGATCCACCTACCGTTTTGACATAAGACAAAAATTTCTTCGGATTTTCTGCCAAGTCAGTACATAGAACTTTACTTTCGAATTCGTTGAACGCCTCTCGCATAGCCCTCCTCACACTACATTTCGCTTCGCGTAATTTTTGTTTGTCTGCAAGGCTTTGGCTATGTTTATGTTTGCTGTGAAGTTCCCTTTGCTTCCGCAGCAGTTTTCTGACTAGGTTGTTGTACCACGGTGGCTCTTTTCCATCTCTTACGATCTTGCTTGACACATACTCATCTAACGCATATTGTACGATGGTTTTGAAGTTTGTGCACTGATCCTCAACACTATCTGTACTTGAGACAAAACTTTTGTGTTTAGCCGTCAGGTACTCTGAAATCTGCTTTTTGTCACTTTTGCTAAACAGAAAAATCTTCCTACCTTTTTTCATATTCCTATTTACGGCTGAAATCATCGATGCAGTAACCGCTTTATGATCGCTGATTCCCTGTTCTGCGTTAACTGTTTCAAATAGTTCGGGTCTGTTTGTCACCAGAAGGTCTAATATGTTATCGCCACGAGTCGGTTCTCTGTTTAACTGCTCAAGGTAATTTTTAGATAAAGCACTTTAAAAAATTTCAGTGGATTCTTTGTCCCTGCCACCCGTTATGAACGTTTGAGTCTCCCAGTCTATATCCGGCAAATTAAAATTTCCACCCAGAACTATAACGTGGTGGGGAAATCTACTCGAAATATTTTCCAAATTATCCTTCAGGTGCTCAGCCACAACAGCTGCTGAGCCAGGGGGCCTGTAGAGACATTCAATTACACATTTGCTACCGACGAGGATGTTCAGACCGCCGTTCTCGAAACGCTCTGTAACTGAGGTGCGGATTTCACCGTCGAGGAACTAAACGATCGGCAGAACGCCTCCACCGTAGTTCATAGAGACTTGGTGACTATGTATGAGAAAAGTGTCACGTGTCTGTGTCACTCTGAAGTGATGTGCTGCATTGAGTACAAGTTGCTGGTGTTGCCATAATAATGAGTAACTTGGTTTTTGAAGTCAACTGGTATTTGCCTACGGCAATCAGTTTTCTATGATGTTTATGACAATCCTATTTTCGTAATCATTATTCGATGTACTCCTGCATTTCCTGTGTTTGATTTTTTGTTCATAACACTGTACTCGCCTGACCAGAAATGATCTTCTTCCAGCCACCGAATTTCACTAATTCCCAGTGCATTTAACTTAAATTTATACATTTCTCTTTTGAAGTTCTCGCCCGCATCTCGTGGTCGTGCGGTAGCGTTCTCGCTTCCCACACCCGGGTTCCCGGGTTCGATTCCCGGCGGGGTCAGAGATTTTCTCTGCCTCGTGATGGCTGGGTGTTGTGTGCTGTCCTTAGGTTAGTTAGGTTTAAGTAGTTCTAAGTTCTAGGGGACTGATGACCATAGATGTTAAGTCCCATAGTGCTCAGAGCCATTTGAACCATTTTTTCAAGTTCTCTAGCCTACCGACGCTGTCAAGGGGTAAAACATTCACAGCAACGACCTGTAGAAAGCCCCTTTCCGAATGGAGGACTGGTTTACAACGTACTTCCGCAATATTTTCCCAAGAGTATGACATTTTCATTGAACCCGGCAATAGATCAGCATGTCCTTGGGAAATATGACGACTGAAGTTCTGCTTTTGTGTTCAGCCGTGCAGCAATCCCAACGTAGCAAGGCCATGTTGGCAAATTTTGCATGACAAAAAAAAATGGCTCTGAACACTATGGGACTTAACTTCTAAGGTCATCAGTCCCCTAGAACTTAGAACTACTTAAACCTAACAAACCTAAGGACATCACACACATCCATGCCCGAGGCAGTATTCGAACCTGTGACCGTAGCGGCCGCGCGGTTCCAGACTGTAGCGCCTTTAACCGCTTGGCCACCACGGCCGGCGTTGCATGACAAGATGAGTCAAATATGTAGTTTGCTTGCCATGTATATACAGCAGAGTTTACTGTCCCTTTTCAAGAAACAATTGTTTGCCTTGCATCTCCACAGACTCCTTCCAAAGTAAATGTAGCCTACCTAAGATACGACTATCGATATGGCTGAGGCACGTAGTACAGTCCAAAATGTGTCTTCAAATACGCTACGTCTTACGGCTTATATTCCCAGAGGACATGCAGATCTACTAAATGGTAAAATGATGGCAGGGACGTCTTGTGTGGAACATTTAGGAGGTGAAATAGTCCACGAATATGTAATTAGAAAAAAATATCCAACATAAAATTTAAGTATTAGGAAACCTTTTCAAAAAATATTTGTCTGGAGTGTAGCGTTGTGTACAAAACATGGCCAATGTGCCGTAGCGACAGGGGGAGAATATACACTTAAAGGCAAAAAAAAAAGAGGTACCACGAAGGAACTATCTGCGTGTGACGAAAATCGGTAGATGTGATGTACAAGTACACAGAGACAAATTAATACTGAGCCGTGGCGGGACCGGCGCCAATAGTATCTCTGACAATATTACGATCGATTTCCTAGTACAGAGGTTTGTCTCGGGGCTTGGGGCGGCTCGGGATATGAACGAGTGCCGACCGCGAGTAAAGGGGAACAACGCTTTGAGAACGTAAAGTGACGCTGCGCGAGTCTGCGATTGGCTGGCGGGCAGAAGCGAAGACGGCGTGCATGAGGCCGGGTGGCGGGTTATCACGTGGTTACACTGGAGGCCCGGGAGTTGGCCGGCGCTTTGCATTCTCCGGTAACCTCGTGAGCTGTGGATGTGTCCGCTTCCTTGGAGGGACACGCTGTTAAGGTCTTGCGAAGTGATGGTCTGACATCTTCGCAAAATCGCCCCAGCATCGAGACACCCAGTTAAGTGCTCTAATTACTAAGAGCGCTTAGTTAACTGTGATGTTACGTGTGTTCGATTTTATTTGATGCCTGTTACTAAGCGTGTGCTCTGCTTCCGCGTAATATTGATGTATTTGCAGAAAATGTTAGTTCATCAGCTATTATTAGCAGGTGTTTAATTTGCTTACGAGATCAGTTAATCCATGTCAATATGTCCTCTGCGGGCAATCTGAGTTTTTATTTGTAAAGGTTACCGTGTTGAGCTTTGCAGGCCCACTTAAGGTGGCCAATACATGTGTCATTTAGTTCTAGTGAGTGCGTTTCTCGTGAGCCATTTCATTTCCCACTCTTAGCGTTTGTTTACCAGGTACTGCTTCACTTAAAGAAAGCAATTGCGAGTGAAATTAGTTGTTGTTTAGCCTTGATTGTATAGTGTTAATTTACTGGTTTATCTTAAATGTTAAAGTTACGAAAAGTTTTGTGGCCCCCTGTTGTCGGGTGTGGTCTGTGTTTCAGTGAGCTTAGGCAGCGGGCAACCGAAGCGTAGAGCTTCCCTTCAGATTACAAGTTTGACTTCGTCTGAGCTCGTGTGTTCCTCTTCGGTAGGTTTGTTGCATTCATATTTCGGTGGCCTACTGGATGTGGGATTGCAAACAGAGCCATGTTTTGTTTCGAAGTATTACTTCCCTCAGTCAGTTCTTCCGTTCGTGGTTAAACTTCGGCCTTACAAGCTTGGACCTTACTTCTGTTGTTACACATTTATGATTGTACAAAGTTGTAACTTTCAATGCCCTAAAAACCCATCTTACAAGCCAATGGGCATTTGAATACTTTCAGGGTTCGCTCTGAGAGGTTCTCTAGTCTAGTAATTTGCAAGATTGCCCAAGTTACGTTTTAATAAATATGTTCTAAGTATTCGTGTTAAAATTGAGACGGTGTGTCCATTGTTATTTTAAATGTAATGTTTAATTACTGGAATTGAAAGAGTCTTAAGTAACGTGTCTTAACTAGAACTGTTTTGTTGAAGTTATGGTCAAATTGAGCCTTAGTGGCTTCTGTCAATTTTTACATGAGATCGTTCCTAATGGTTTATTAGTTTATTAATGATTTTATACAATGAGAGAGCTTCCTAAATATTTTGCCTGCGCGTTTCTCAATGTTTATGGGAGAGCGTTGGTTAACGGTTTATTAACTTGCTTATGATTATATGGAATTAGTGTTTCGTGAATAATCTTGCCTGAGTGGCGTCTGTCAATTTTTATGTGACTTTGTTTCTGGTAGATAATAAACACATTGGAATTGAAATGTTCACTTTATTGGGTCAGCCCTTCCACTCCCTTTAGATTTAAAGATTAAACAAAGCAGGTGTTAAGTAAAAAAGGTTCCAAGTACAGTTTCATAAAAATTGGGGAGTATATTCAAGAGAAAGAGCTTAGCAAATTGAGCAAGTTAAGAATGCGTTGGTCCACCACCGTCCTTTATGGAAGCAGTTACTCGGGTTGCCACTGATTGATAGAGACGTTGGATGTCCTGCGGGATATCGTGCCACGTTCTGTCCAGTTCGTGCGTTAGATCTTCAAAATGCCGAGCTGGTCGGAGGGCTCTGCCCATAATGCTTCAGACGTCCTCAATAGGGAGATATCTGTCGACCTCATTGTCCGAGGTACGGTTTGCAATCACGAAGACAAGCAGTAGAAATAATCGCCGAGAGCGGGCAGGCATTATCTTTCTGAAATGTAAGCGCAGAATGGCTTGCCATGAATGGCAAAAAATTGGGCGTAAAATGTGGTAGATGTGACGCTATACTGTAAGGGTGCAGCGGTTCTGCTATGAAATAGATGGCATCCCAGATTATTAGGAAGGCTGTCGGGCTGTATGGCGGGTGACAGTCAGGATGGTACGCTACTACTTCTGAGATGTCTCCAGACACGTTTTCGGCCTGGAATCTTTTTGACTCCAGTGTAACTGTCTTTAGCTATGAGTCCTACTTCGAACCGAGCTTGTTGGCCAGCGACGAGGTGTGTGGAGACACTTTGGTGGGCAGTGGGTACCAACCTGTCTTACTCCACACGACCTGACAACCCAGAGTGATGATCTCGGGTGCCAGTTCTTTTCATAGGACCACACCTTTGGGTAGTGTCAGCGCCACCGTTACGGCACAGCGTTACGTCGATGATAGTCTAAGCCCCGTTTTGTTGCCCTTAATGGCGAGCCACCCTGGGCGTACGTTTCAACAAGATAATGCTCGCCCGCACATTGCTTGTCTTCGTACTTCTCCTGCTTGTCTCTGTGCTTGCGAATCCCTGCCTTGGTCAGCAAGGTCGCCGGATCTCTCCCCGACTGTGAACGTTTGGAGCATTTCGGGCAGGGCCCCCCTACCACATAGGGAGTTTGACGATTTAACACCCAGTTGGACAGAATTTGGCACAACATTCCTCTGGAGAACATCCATCAATTCTGTCAAACGATGCCAAGCCGAATAACTGCTTGCATAAGAGCCTTAGGTGGACCAACGCATTATTGACTTGTTCAATTTATGAAGCACTTTCTATTGATTAAATCTTCCAATTTTTCTGAACCTGTAATGATTTGACCACTACCAACAGAGCGGCTGAATGGTGGCTGCTGGCGATGCGGTCACGTGAGGCGGCAAAGGGAGTGCATAAGTGGAGCAGAGACAAACGGGAATCATTCTAGCAACGATATGGACGGCAAATGGGGAAACCCACTGACGTAATCGATTTTTGCCAAAGGGCAGACTGTTATGGGCAGGCACTTGCGAACGAGCGTCTCTGAAATGCAGTAGCCGGCAGGCTGCTCGCCTGAGCGGTAGAAGAACTGTGGAACTACTAGCAGGAGAGTGGCTCGACGTTAGCGCCGCATCACAAAACGGTGAAGTTGAAGGCCTTCCTTCCCTGCAATGAAGGGTGGACAGCGAGCTGTGGCAGATCTTACGTCTTGTGCAATCCTGGTGCAGCTACAAGTGTTTCGGAGAACTCTGTTCGGAGTACTTTTTAGATCATGCGGCTCCACAGCAGACATCCATTATGCCTAGCCATGTTGAACCTACGACATCGTCAATTACGGTTGCAGTGGATATGGGATCATCGAAACTCGAACGTGGATCAATGGAAACGTGTCATCTGGTCGGGTAAATGACGTTTCATGCTGCACCACGTCCACAGTCGTCAGCCAGTGGTGGTAGTATTATGCTGTGAAAGACATTCACCTGTGCTTCTATGACACCTGTACTAGTAATCGAAGGCATCGAGACAGCTGTAGACTACGTGAACGTTATTGCACACCATCCTCCTCTCTTCATGCCGATGGCTTGCGCTACCAAGGTAACTGTCCGCGTCAATAGGTAATACGGTGGTGTGAGTAACATGATAGAGAATTCACAATGATGTCTTGGCCATGAAATTCGCTTGATTTGACGCCAATGGAACACATCTGGGATGGTATCAAGCGCCAGCTCAAAATGGTTCAAATGGCTGTGAGCACTATGGGACTTAACTTCTGAGGTAATCAGTCCCCTAGAACTTAAAACTACTTAAACCTAAATAACTTAAGGACATCACACGCATCCATGCCCGAGGCAAGATTCGAACCTGTGACCGTAGCGATCGCGCGGTTCCAGACTGTAGCGCCTAGAACGGCTCGGCCACCCCGGCCGGCTCGCGCCAGCTCAGTGCTAAAAACCACTGATACGTAATTTACGAGAACTGCGTGAGCTGTGTGTGCGTTTACAACTGGTGCCACATAGCTCCGAAATCTGACTAAGGTTTTTAAAATTCATACTAAGCAGTATCACTGCTGTATTGCATTCTACAGGCGTCCAAAAATCTAAGAAGCAGGTGGTCGTATTGTTTCTAGTTGGCCTTGTCTACCAATTCACTATGCTGTCCGTAGCATTTATCTTCCTGGCAGATTAAAACTGTGTGCCGGACAGGGACTCGAACCCGGGAACTTCACCTTTAATGGGCAAATGCTCTACCAACTGAGCTACCCGAGCACGACTCAAGACATAACCTTACAGGTTTCCTTGAGCCAGTACCTCATCTTCTACTTCACAAAAGTTCTCTTGCCACTGTTGCAGGATTAGCACTTGAGGAAGAAAAACTGTTGTGGAGACATGGCTCAGCCACAGGCTGAGGGGTGCTTCCAGAGTGAAATTTTCACTCTGCAGCGGGGAGTGCGCTGATATGAAACTTCCTGCCAGATTAAAACTGTGTCACGGGCCGGTATTCGAAACCGGGATTTTTGCCTTTCGTGGGCAAGTGCTCTACGAAACGACTACAGTTGTGTCTCGAAATACACGATCGAGAAATGAAACAGGTATCAACCTGTAACCTCCACCATCCTAATCAGCCTGCTGGACTGCGATGTAACTAACCGTGATCGCATATGCCTAATGAAATTTTACAGTGAGTGAGGCTATGAAAAGAAAATAACGCCGGTCTGCTGGAGGAAAGTGTACAACAGACTGTTATGAAGGAAGAATCTATTCTAAATTTAAGCTAAATACTGATGATAACTTTGAAATGGGTAGACTATAGTGCAATCGCTCACGAACCGCACAGTGAAAGGGGGGGGGGAGGTTACCACGTAATATTTACTACAAAAATCGCTCATAACACAAAGAAAACACTGATTAGGTAGGAAGACCGAATTAAACGGGTGACAGCCCTCTTAGGTAATGAATCTCCAGAATCTTGAGAAAGGTAGTGGCAAAGAAATTTGAGCAAATAATCACTGGCGTGGCAACAGAAGGTTGCCATGCTTTTCCACAGCACAACAGTTCACGAGAAAATAAATGAATCAGAAAGCACTGAGTTTGCAGTTACTTCCTCCGAAATACTAAATTTTGAAAGTAACGTTAAATGAATGGCTAAATAAAGGACTGGATTAACTTAAAGTTTGTAATGTAAAACAATAACTTTCAGTAACCTCAGTGTAACCCAATGCAAAATTTAGAAAAAGGCAAGCAATTTACTTTTGATTGTTGAAAGATCGAACTGAATTTACTTTAAGCAAATGAACAATTGGTTTTACTTTTAAAATAACAACAATAAAATTCTTACCAAGCCAGCAGAAGTCACTCGCTAAGCTAAATACGTAATAAATGAAATTGCCCACTTTTAATTTGTGCTGTATCTTTAGTTATTAGTTTTGCCACTGAAATTTTACTTTACTGTAAGTAGCACTCTGTTATGCAATACAAGAATGAACAGTTACAGTGGCAGAAAATTTAGAATGAAACTGGTTTTTAGCAAACACACAAACTGGCAGTAAATAGGTAATCACTTTTCATGTTCTTACAACACTCGGTGATTTCATGGAAAGAAAAGGACACTGCTTGATAATAATGTGTGAGGACAATGACAACGTCAGTTCCCTACAAGTTTTAATTATTGCAAGTTATTATTCAAGTTATTCATACTCTGTACAAGAAATGTTGGTGGACAAAGCGTCTACATCATTATGTTTGTCAGTTAACAGTCTTACGATGTTGTAACTGTGCAAACGACGAAGAATGTAGACGACGACAATGCTGAGCTGCCATTGTTGTTCTTGTTGTTGCTGCTGCTCGATGAGAGGAACCCCGAGTCGTCTCCAGAGCCATGGATAATTATGGGACACGTAACAGTTGGAATTGCAGCTTCCTCCGCCTCTCCACTCCTACCACGCTCTCAATACTCGCATATCTACGTACGAGGCTAGCCTACGTTGGCGCCTGCACACCGCGTCCGCGGGAGCGTCCGACACACACTTCCGCACTATTTCAAGACTCAAGCTGGTGCTCCCCCCCACCCTCCCCCTCGCAACGTGACAGAGACTCTCCATACACAAAGATAAACAATGGCACAGACACCACCATTTTTTCGTTACTATTCATACACTTCAATAAAGATGCCTTGGTTGTTATTCAGCAATTTACAATTTTTCCATTATAATTACAATCAATTAAATACTGTCAAAAATAGTACATCGATTACGTATTAAATATAGTTTCTGTCCAGCTTCAGAAACAAAAATACAGTTATTAACGGATATTAAACGGCGAAAATTTTGGATGGTGCAGAAGGTATTATATTTGCAACTTCGGTGTTGCAAACCGTAGGCATTAATTCCAAGTGGCAATGAAAATACGTCTTCAGAAAGCAGCAGAAGGACTGTATACTCGTGTACTCCACTGTCGTCAGGCTGGCACCGTCCAGACAAACAAACTATGCACACACGAGAAACCTAAGTGTTCACCAAGCGCATGACCACTCTCCCGACACACTCAGCATGACGACAGAGACTAAGCCTCGGAACATGCCCAAATATTATAAGGTCCTTCCCCCCCCCCCCCCCCACCGCCTCCCTTCCCCATGAATCATGGACCTTGCGATTGGTGGAGAGGCTTGCGTGCCTCAGCGATACAGATAGCCGTACCGTAGGTGCAACCACAACGGAGGGGTATCTGTTGAGAGGCCAGACAAACGTGTGGTTCCTGAAGAGGGGCAGCAGCCTTTTCAATAGTTGCAGGGACAACAGTCTGGATGAATGACTGATGATCTCGCCTTGTAACATCAACCAAAACGGCCTTGCTGTGCTGGTACTGCGAACGGCTGAAAGCAAGGGGAAACTAAAACAGTAATTTTTCCTAAGGGCATACATCTTTACTGAATGGTTAAATGATGATGGCGTCCTCTTGGGTAAAATATTCCGGAGGTAAAATAGTCCCTCATTCGAGTCTCTAGGGGGGGACTACACAGGAGAGCATCGTCATCAGGAGAAACGAAACTGGCTTTCTGCGGATCGGAGCATGGAATGTCAGATCCCTTAATGGGAAGGTAGGTTAGAGAATTTAAAAAGGAAAATGGATAGGTTGATGTTAGATATAGTGGGAATTAGTGAAGTCCGCTTGCAGGAGGAACAAGACTTCTGGTCAGCTGAATACAGGGTTATAAACTCAAAATCAAATAACAGTAATGCAGGAGTGGGTTTAATAATGAACAAAACAATAGGAAGGATAAGCTACTACGAACAGCATAGAGAACGCCTTATTGTAGCGCCGGCCGGAGTGGCCGAGCGGTTGTAGGCGCTACAGTCTGGAACCGCGCGACCGCTACGGTCGCATGTTCGAATCCTACCTCGGGCATGGTTGTGCGTGATGTCCTTAGGTTAGTTAGGTTTAAGTGGTTCTAAGTTATAGGGGACTGATGACCTCAGCAGTTAAGTCCCATAGTGCTCAGAGCCATTTGAACCTTACTGAGGCCACGATAGACACTGAGCCCACGCCTACAACAGTAGTACAAGTTTATATGCCAATTAGCTCCGCAGATGATGAAGAGATTGAAGAAATGTATGATGCGATAAAAGACATTATTCGTATAGTTAAGGGACCTGAAAATTTTGTAGTCATGGGCGACTGGAATGCGACTGTAGGAAAAGGAAGAGAAAGAAAAGCAGTAGATGAATATGGACTGGGGGTAATGAATGAAAGGGAAAGCCGCCTGACAGAATTTTGAACAAAGAATAACTTAATCATAGCTAATAGTTGGTTTAAAAAACATGAAAGAAGGTTGTAAACAAGGAAGAGGCCTGGAGACACCAGAAGGCTTCAAATAGATTATATAATGGTAAGATACAGATTTAGGGACTAGGTTTTAAATTTTAAAATTTTTCCACGTGTAGGTGTGGACTCTGACCTCAATGTATTGGTTATGAACTGCAAAAAGGTCGGAATTTAAGGAGATTGGACCTGGATAAACTGAAAGAAGCAGAGGTTATAGAGAGGTTCACAGATAGCATTAAGGAACGATTGACAAGACCAGGGAAAAGAAATACAGTAGAATAAGAATGGGTAATCTTAGGAGATGAAATAGTGAAGGCAGCAGAGGACCAAGTAGGTAAAAAGAAGAGGGATAGTATAAATTCTTGGGAAACAGAAGAGATATTGAACTTCATTGATGACAGGGAAAAATACAAAAAAGCAATAAATGAAGCAGTCAAAAAGGAACACAAACGTCAAAAAAATGAGATCGACAGGAAGTGCAAAATGGCTAAGCAGAAATGGCTAGAGAACAAATGTAATGATGTAGAGCCATATATCACTAGGGGTAAGATAGATATTGCCTACAGGAAAATTAAAGAGACCTTTGGAGGAAAGACAACCACCAGTATGAATATCAAGAGCTCGGATGGAAAACCCGCACTAAGCAAAAAAGGGAAGCCAGGAAGGTCGAAGGAGCATATAGAGGGTCTATGCAAGGGCCATGTACTTGAGGGCAATATTATGGAAACGGAAGAGGATGTAGAAGAGGACGAAATGGGAGATATGATAGTGTGTGAAGAATTTGACAGAGCACTGAAACAAGGCTCCAGGAGTAGACAACAATCCATTAGAACTTCTGATAGCCTTGGGAGAGCCAGTCATGCCAAAACTCTACCATCTGGTGAGCAAGATGTATGAGACAGGCGAAATAAACTCAGACTTCAAGAAGGAGATAATAATTCCAATACCAAAGAAAGCAGTTGTGAAAATTACTGGACTATCAGTTTAATAAGTCACGGTTGCAAAATGCTAACACGAATTCTTTACAGACGAATGGAAGAACTGGTAGATGCCGACTTCGGGAAAGATCAGTTTGGATTCCGTAGAGATGTTGGAACACACGAGGCAATACTGATAATACGACATATCTTAGAAGACAGGTTAAGGAAAGGCAATCCTACTTTCTAGCATTTGTAGATTTAGAGAAAGCTTTAGATAATGCTGACTGGAAAACACTCTTTCAGATCGTGAAGGTGGCAGAGCTAAAATACAGGGAGCGAAAGGCTATTTACAATTTGTACAGAAGCCAGATGGCAATCATAAGAGTCGCGGGGCAAGAAAGGGAAGCAGTGGTTGAGACGGGAGTGCGTCAGAGTTGTAGCCAACTCCCGATTTTATTCAAAAGGCAACAAAAGAGAAAACTGGAGTAGGAATTAAAATCCATGGAGAAGAAATAAAAACTTTGAAATTCCTGATGAGATTGTAATTCTGTTGGAGTCAGAAAAGGACCTGGAAGAGCAGTTGAACGGAATGGACAGTGTCTTGAAACGAGGATATAAGAAGAACATCAACAAAAGCAAAACGAGGATAATGGAATGTAGTCGAGCTAAATTAGGTTATGCTGAGGGTGTTAGATTCGGAAATGAGACACTTAAAGTGGTAAATGAGTTTTGCTATTTGGGGAACAAAATAACTGATGATGGTCGAATTAGAGAGGATATAAAATGTAGACTGACTATGGCAAGGAAAGAGTTTCTTAAGAAGAGAAATTTGTCAACATCAGGTATAGATTTAATTTCAGGAAGTCTTTTCTGAAAGTATTTGTGTGGAGTGTAGCCATGTATGGAAGTGAAACGTGGACGATAAACAGTTTAGACAAGAAGAGAATAGAAGCTTTCGAAATGTGGTGCTACAGAAGAATGCTCAAGATTAGATGGGTAGATCATGTAAGTAATGAGGAGGTATTGAATAGAATTGGGGAGAAGAGAAATTTGTGGCACAACTTGACAAGAAGAAGGGATCGGTTGCCAGGACACGTTCTGAGTTATCAAGGGATCGCCAAATTGGTACTGGAGGGAAGCGTGGAGGTTAAAAATCGTAGAGAGACCAAGAGATGTATACGCTAAGCAGGTTCGGAAGGACGTAAGTTGTAGTATTTATTCAGAGATGAAGAGGCTTGCACAGGATAGAGTAATATGGAGAGCTGCATTAAACCAGTCTCTGGACTGAAGACCACAACAACACTGTAAGGTTCAAGCCATTGTAAGGTCAAGCAAGTGACAGCTATGAACGTCAGACGGAGTTTTCCAGAGCGTACCTGATATGAGATAATACAGGTGTGACGGGTATGAAATGCGGGACGCATCACCAAGTTGGTGGACAGTACGGTAGGGGTCTGTGACGCTAGCCCTGAATCGCCCGTTGCCAGGCTGTGGACTTTGAATCGAGATATCGGCACAATGCCATCACGAAGGAGACCCACGTGGGTTTGCAGGCTCCTGTCTTGTAGAGCTGCGAAGTCAGTGTTCATGATAAACAGCACTGAAATAGAGGCCGTCATTAAGTGCTAGGATTAGGCTTCGTCAGTTATGAGTTTATTACGATTTTCATGTACTCTGGGCTGCCTTGAGAATTACACACGGTTCTGTATCCCTTAGAACACTTTGCAGCTTGCAGTCAAGTCACAGTTGGAGTTCCGCAAGCTGCCCAAGCTCATCGATTACGTCGATCTATGTAAGACGCCCTGTCATCCACAAAGTGTCATTCTTTACCCTCTACTGATACGACAACATGTAGAACATCAGCTCGCGAAAGGCAAAAGTCGCGTTATCGAGCTCCAGTCCGGCATACGGTTTTAATCTGCCAGTAAGTTTTACACCAGCACACTCCACTACCGCGTGACCGCTACGGTCACATGTTCGAATCCTGCCTCGGGCATGGATGTGTGTGATGTCCTTAGGTTACTTAGGTTTAAGTAATTCTAAGTTCTAGGGGACTGATGACCACAGATGTTCACTCCACTACAGAGAGAAAATTCATCCAACAGTTTACCTGCATTCGTATTTTGTTACTCATTATTACACATATCTGACTCGTGTATCACCTGTATTTCATTTGTAGATGTGTTGGTTAATGATGTAGTGAATTTAATCGAAAGAAAAATACACTCCTGGAAATGGAAAAAAGAACACATTGACACCGGTGTGTCAGACCCACCATACTTGCTCCGGACACTGCGAGAGGGCTGTACAAGCAATGATCACACGCACGGCACAGCGGACACACCAGGAACCGCGGTGTTGGCCGTCGAATGGCGCTAGCTGCGCAGCATTTGTGCACCGCCGCCGTCAGTGTCAGCCAGTTTGCCGTGGCATACGGAGCTCCATCGCAATCTTTAACACTGGTACCATGCCGCGACAGCGTGGACGTGAACCGTATGTGCAGTTGACGGACTTTGAGCGAGGACGTATAGTGGGCATGCGGAAGGCCGGGTGGACGTACCGCCGAATTGCTCAACACGTTGGGCGTGAGGTCTCCACAGTACATCGATGTTGTCGCCAGTGGTCGGCGGAAGGTGCACGTGCCTGTCGACCTGGGACCGGACCGCAGCGACGCACGGATGCACGCCAAGACCGTAGGATCCTACGCAGTGCCGTAGGGGACCGCACCGCCACTTCCCAGCAAATTAGGGACACTGTTGCTCCTGGGGTATCGGCGAGGACCATTCGCAACCGTCTCCATGAAGCTGGGCTACGGTCCCGCACACCATTAGGCCGTCTTCCGCTCACGCCCCAACATCGTGCAGCCCGCCTCCAGTGGTGTCGCGACAGGCGTGAATGGAGGGACGAATGGAGACGTGTCGTCTTCAGCGATGAGAGTCGCTTCTGCCTTGGTTCCAATGATGGTCGTATGCGTGTTTGGCGCCGTGCAGGTGAGCGCCACTATCAGGACTGCATACGACCGAGGCACACAGGGCCAACACCCGGCATCATGGTGTGGGGAGCGATCTCCTACACTGGCCGTACAGCACTGGTGATCGTCGAGGGGACACTGAATAGTGCACGGTACATCCAAACCGTCATCGAACCCATCGTTCTACCATTCCTAGACCGGCAAGGGAACTTGCTTTTCCAACAGGACAATGCACGTCCGCATGTATCCCGTGCCACCCAACGTGCTCTAGAAGGTGTAAGTCAACTACCCTGGCCAGCAAGATCTCCGTATCTGTCCCCCATTGAGCATGTTTGGGACTGGATGAAGCGTCGTCTCACGCGGTCTGCACGTCCAGCACGAACGCTGGTCCAACTGAGGCGCCAGGTGGAAATGGCAAGGCAAGCCGTTCCACAGGACTACATCCAGCATCTCTACGATCGTCTCCATGGGAGAATAGCAGCCTGCATTGCTGCGAAAGGTGGATATACACTGTACTAGTGCCGACATTGTGCATGCTCTGTTGCCTGTGTCTATGTGCCTGTGGTTCTGTCAGTGTGATCATGTGATGTATCTGACCCCAGGAATGTGTCAATAAAGTTTCCCCTTCCTGGGACAATGAATTCACGGTGTTCTTATTTCAATTTCCAGGAGTGTATATGCATGGCACAATGTGAGTAAAAGAAAGGATAAAAGTTCCAGCTTGAGATATAAGGAATATTTAATTTGGGAAGGGGGTATGTGCGAGAGAGGTGAATTTTAAAGGGACACTAATACTTCATTACAGTAAATCAGTAATCAAGTGGATGTAGGTTGCAGAAGAAACGGAGTGATGGAAAAGTTCGTAAAAAACAACTTTTTGATTGAAGACGACAACAACATGACGATTTGTTTTTCGCCTTGGACATGCACTCTGGTTAAGTGGCGATTCTGAATTTCAGGTACTTGTTGAGAAGTGTTCAGGTCTCCAGGCGTTGCACCGGTGACTACCCGACCGTGTCGTGTTGCTCGGCACTGCTGCAGACGGACAGGGAGCACTTACAAGTGCTTGCGGACGGATTCTGCTCTTGTCGCAAAGCCATCTCTCTCTCTCTCTCTCTCTCTCCTCCCCCCCCTCCTCTCTCTCTCTCTCTCTCTCTCTCTGTATATGTGTGTGTGTGTGTGTGCGTGTGTGTGTGTGTGTGGCAGTCTCTTTCTCTTTCCCTCGCAATCTCCTTGCCAGTCACTCCAAGGTCGCCGGCGGCTCGGTTTACACGTCGTAAAAGCCGGTTTGTAGCCTGCTCACATGCGCTCGCAGCTACCGGCGGCAGTTCCTCAGCTGCCGTACTCTCACGGATGTCCCGCCAGAGGATGCGTCGTAAGAGGCGAGGACTTTAATGGAACAACTGTGTTCCTCTGCGGTGCAGGGAATGCAGAGAGGAGACACGGAAGCTTTCAGCACAGAGTCGACGCAGAGCAAATGCAGCAAACAAGGCGCAGTGGCAGTAGACGTCTCGTTCGTAAACAGCAGACGGAGGGCGGTGGGGTGACGGGGCGACGGGGGTTGTAGTTGTAATATGAAATATTGTGAAATTTGTTCAGTCACATAAACTGCTTTTAAGAAAGTCATGTGTATTATCACTATTTCGTTACATTAATATCCATCTACTGCTAACAAGTTTAACTGGGTGTGTTACCATTACTGCTGTAATTATTCCTTTTCGGCTCATACGGTTTTCGCTCAGTTTTCTTCTGCAGCATGGATAGTTACACAAAAGACATGTGCAAGCCCTGATGATAACTATAGCTCCGCATCTTTAAAATATTGTTTTTTTCTCCTTGTTACTATGTTAGTAGTTGAGTTGTAATGCGACTTGCTCGGACGATAAATAAAAGTCAAAAATTAGCTCCCAATAACCCAGAGATTTCCCCCCAAGTCCCAAATTCCCAGAAAAGTGAATAAGCGAACGAAGTTCCATTTATCACTATTATTAGGACAATAACAAGTAATTAAACCAGGAATCTAAGACTTGACAATTTAGCAATCTACGAAAGAAAGATTAAATTTCAGCAAAATTAAAATCAAAATCATAATAAATTGCAAAATTAGCATAAATTAACATTCGCAAAGTAGAGCCAACGATCCCAAAGAATACTCCGTGTGAGTACTCTTTGGGAATCGTGAGTAATGACTAAGTATAATTCAATGCATTGTCACTACGTTACGAGAATTAGCCGAAGCAGGTCATATATTTGAATGCTCGTACATGTAGGCGCGCTTAGATATTTCTTGAGATTGAATAATTGCGATCTATTATGACGCAGTAATATAATCTTTTGACTTCAAATATCACGGCATTAGAATTCGAACGGAGGACTTTTACCCACTAGAATAAAGTGAACTTTTAACTAGGTAATTGAACTGAAAATTACTTAGACAGTGATTTAGACAACGAACACTGATAGACAATTTTCATTCATAATAACCAGTGGTTTACGGAACGTCAGTGATAGTTCCGAGGCATATAATTTAAATCCCCCAACACCTGGGAAAGTTTTCTTCTCAAGGCTCGGTTAGGTTCAAATGGTTCAAATGGCTCTGAGCACTATAGGAATTAACATCTTAGGTCATCAGTCCCCTAGAACTTAGAACTACTTAAACCTAACTAACCTAAGGACACCACACACATCCATGCCCGAGGCAGGATTCGAACCTGCGACCGTAGTGGTCCCGCGGTTCCGGACTGCAGTACCTACAACCGCACGGCCACAGCCGCCGGCTCGGTTAGGAAGTGACTGATATTGTTCAATAAAACACCCTTTCGTGCCAAGTCGTGCAGTTGTGATTTAATTCTATCGAATTATTGACATGAAACTCCCAAGTAATAATTACGCGCAGCGATAATATTTGACTGTAGCGCTCGGCGCTTGTGTAGAATCTTTGACACAAATAACAAGCCCACTGTTACGATTTCTTAGATACTTGATAGATACGACGACCAGCTTGTAGGGAATTTGTTGTGGATGTGACTGTCTTGGTTTCATCATTAATATTTCATCATTAATCAGTTAAACATCGATTACGAAAGATGAATTACGATTCTTGGTGAAGTAAATATCTCACGCACATCGACATTTCGGTTCAGCACTGTTGTTTTGTGTAACGTCGTCTTCGTAACTTGATAACGATCTCAACACTACCGACCGTCGCCGAGTTTTAGCCGAGGCCAAGTACAAATCAAACCAAATCATCAAGAAGAAGAGGCGTTATAGAGTGCATTGGTGTTACTTTGGACATAACCACAGCTTACACTGGAACTTACAGATTACCCAAATGACTTTGTGTAAGCCCTACTGACAAACATATTTCCGCACTTTATAATAAAATATTTTACTGTGTTATCATTTAAGCACATTGTCGTTACTTTGGATGTAACCACAATTTACACGGCTAATTCAATGATCTTGTAGAAGCCCAGGTTGTAATTTTTACCCCTGCTTTATAAGATTTGCAAATTTTACAAAAAAATTTAATCATTTTTAATTGATTTGTACTTGTGTCTGTGGTTTTTGTAAACTGTTAAATTTTGTGTTAAGTGATCCATTCATATCAGTTTGCAGTAACTGTACCGAATGTAAATTCAGCTTCTACATAGGTACACTGCGTAATTAACGTTATAAGATTAATTTTTAGAGCCAGCCTTAATTAATAAATGCCAATAATTTTGATAACATGTATTTCAATTTATTTTCATCCAAGTTTTAGTTAGCACGCTGTACTGTAATCACACAAATTAATTGTAAGAAGGGACGTAGCGACATCTGTCAATCCACTTGTCCTTTACTGGCAACCGCCTACTAGTCTAGCGGCGCCCTGGCTGGAATGATGTGCTCTGTTGTTAGTAATGTAAGACAGATGTATGTGGTAAGTAACTGTGTATATAGTTGTTTTAAGTTTTACACCCCGATACCTGAGTCTTCTAGCCTGTTACGTACCTCCCAGTACATAAGTAAGAATATTTTTACTGCTATTTTAAGAAATATGCAACAACATGTCTGTCCAGGTATGTTGTATTTCTGGCTTTTTCTTTTATTTCGTGCCATATACTGTGTAGTAAAATTGTTTTGTGTATACTCGTGGTGTATGAATATTTTACAGATCTGAAGATGGTAACACTGTATGTTGAAACTGGTGATCGGCAATAAAGGTTATTATTAGCGATGTTAGAGAAGAAGTTTATCGTCCCTAATGTAATCGATTAAATATGCAATGAAAACAACCTGCTATTTTCAAATGTGGATATCAACGTATGAGGCTGTGTCGCAGAAGCAACAGTTTCGAAACTAATGTATGAGTGTGGCGCCATAAATTTTCCCCTACATTTCAATGTTGGTTCTAAGAACGCGTGACACCAAGTGAAACTGAAATAAAAACGATGAATAATGGTGTATATAACTACAACCAACAAGGAAAACACACCAGAAAGATGCATTACGACGGAAAACGTGACGGTCTTTCAGCTCACCTAAAGACACAAAAGAAAGCCAAACTGTACAGCTCCATCGTCATAGTTAACGTAGTTCCATAAATAAAACAAGACCAGCTGAATATGAGGCATAAGTATCGAGACATGTTTTGTCGAAGAATAAAAAGACGGAGTTTTAAAAACCCAAATTTAAATTTCCCCTAATTAAATCCTGTTCATGGAAGAATGATCTACAGGAGCTTTAAAGACCAGCAGACGTGTGGTATGGTGTGAATATCTATGGAGTGTGTGTGCTGTGGATGGCGCTATCATCAAATCACAAAAGTCTTTTGCTTCAGTGTATCCCTGATTGTTTACATTCTGAGGTACTGTAAAAACATTTAAGTTCAGTTACCCTTGTTTTTGTTTTTTGTAACAGCAATGGTGAATAACTTGTTGCTATGGGTGCAAACCGGAATACACCAAAAGAGGAAAAGTCAATGCCGTTTAATTACACTGAAACCCCAAAGAAACTGGTATAGAGATGCTTATTCAAATACAGAGATATGTAAACAGGCAGAATACGACGCTGCGGTCGGCAACGCCTGTACAAGGAAAAAAGCGTCTGGAGTAGTTGTTAGATCGGTTACTGCCGCTACAGTGGCATGTTATCAAGATCTTAATGAGTTTGAACGTTATAGTCGGCACACGAACGATGAGACACAGCATCTCTGAAGTATCGATTAAGTGGGGATTTTCCCGTACGACCATTTCGCGAGTGTACCGTGAATATCAGGAATCCGGTAAAACATCAAATCTCAGACACCGCTGCGGACGGAAAGAGATTCTACAAGAACGTGACTAACAACGACTGAAGAAAATCCTTCAACATGACAGAGGTGCAACCCTTCCTCAGATTGCTGGAGATTTCGCTATTGGGCCATCAACAAGTGTCAGCGTGCGAACCATTCAAGGGAACATAATCGATTTGCGCTTTCGGAGCCGAAGGCCCGCTCGTGTACCCTTAATGTCTGCACGACACAAAGCTTTACGCCTCGCCTGGCCCCGTCAACATCGACATTGGACTGTTGTTGACTGGAGACATGTTGTCTGGTCCGACGAGTCTCGTTTCAAATTATATCGAGGGACTGGACGTGTACGGGTGCTCATGAATCCATGGACCCTACTTGTCAGCAGGGGACTGTTCAAGCGAGTAGACGCTCTGTAATGGTGTGGGGCGTGTGCAGTTGGAGTGATGTGGGACTCCTGATACATTTAGATAAGATCCTGACAGGTGACACGTACGTAAGCATACTGTCAGATCACCTGCATCCTTTCATGTCCGTTGTGCAATCCAACGGACTCGGGCAATTCCAGCGGGACAATGCTGCACCCTACACGTCCAGAATATCTCCAGGAACACTCTTCTGAGTTTAAACACTTCCACTGGCCACCAAACTCCCCAGACATGAACATTATTAAGCGTACCTGGGATGGCTTGCAACGTGTCGTTCGGAAGAGATCTCCACCTCCCCGTGCTCTTACGTATTTATGGACAGCCCTGCAGGATGCATGGTGTCAGTTCCCTCCAACACTACTTCAGACATTAGTCGAGTCCATGCCACGTCGTGTTGTGGCGCTTCTGGGTGTTCGCGGGGGTCCTACACGATATTAGGCTGGTGTACCAGTTTGTTTTGCTTTTACGTGTATAATTATCATAGCAAAAGGCGTTTTATGTCTTCAAAAATATCGAGACAAGATAATGAAGAGTTAACATTGTAGGGATAATTTGACAGTGCGACTGTATACTTGACGGAATATTTCGGTAATGTGGGACTGAGCTGCCAGTCAGTCCGCTGAATATGTACACGTTTCAAGCAATTGTTCACCTGCAGACACAGTCCCTAACATTATCTACGGATTACATAGATCTTGTCCTAAAATAGTCCCAACTTCCTAAGGGTGAATGAAAATTAGACATACGGCACCAAAAACGCAGCATAATTTCTTGAAACACGGAATCGGCATTACGATAAAGTGCAATGGGATCTTAAAAAAACATAGTGCCATGTGAGCTGTAATATTTGATGCAAACAAGCGATGTATCCTTGCATTTACCTCTTCCAAGCAAGATCATTACACATATTGAGTTAAAATTATTAACATGCCTATGAAACATCTGCGCAAGGCCTTGCCGCAGTGGATACACCGGTTCCCCTCATATCACCGAAGTTAAGCGTTGTCGGGCGCGGCCAGTGCTTGGGTGGGTGACCATCCGGGCTGCCATGCGCTGTTGCCATTTTTAGGGGTGCACTCAGCCTCGTGATGCCAATTGAGGAGCTACTCGACCGAACAGTAGCGGCTCCGGTCAAAGAAAACCATCGTAACGACCGGGAGAGCGGTATGCTGAATACACTCCCCTCCTATCCACATCCTCATCTGAGGATGACAAGGCGGTCGGGTGGTCCCGATGGGCCACTTGTGGCCCGATGACGGAGTGCTATGAAACATTTGTACAAAACCTACCGTATCAAAACTACTGGAACATTACTAGAGATGGTAATTCAATCCAAAATACGCAGAGCATTTATGACTAACCGTTAATTCGTACTATAGGTACGTTTGCGGCAAAAACTCTGTTCCGAGTATCTGAAACCTAGTTTTTATAGATTTTCATACTCTATGAAATGTAGGAAAGACATTATTTGCAATTCTAGCGCACTCGGCAACGAGCTACTTGCTCGAAGCTGTACGTACAGCGAATCGACCAAGTTACCGCGTCGTTCCTTGTTAACCGTTTCGCCAACAAGCCATAATAACAGATAATGCATATGATTATAGACTGCCACACCTCGTAGATCTCTTCTTTTTTTGCAGATTATCAACGGCTGGCGCCGCTACTCCGCCCCGTAAACGCCTCCTGTCTTGGCATTCCTCAATATTCATATTCCTTGCTTCTATTCCCTCCCCCACATCATTCTGCCAGTTGCATCGTGGGCGACCCCTTTCTTCCGCTGGGATGGTGTCCTGCCTTCATTCAACCTATTCACATGGCCAAACCACATCAGCTATTTTTGTTAGCTGTCGTCACATATACAGGGTGAGTCACCTAACATTACCGCTGCATGTATTTCGTGAACCACATCAAATACTGACGAATCGATTCCACAGACCGAACGTGAGGAGAGGGGCTAGTGTAACTGGTTAATACAAACCATACAAAAATGCACGGAAGTATGTTTTTAACACAAACCTACGTATTTTTAAATGGAACCCCATTAGTTTTGTTAGCACATCTGAACATATAAACAAATACGCAATCAGTGCCGTTTGTTGCATTGTAAAATGTTAATTACATCCGGAGATATTGTACCGCTTCTCCGCTGTTCGATCGTGTGTATCGGAGAGAACCGAATTACGTACGGATCCAAAGGGAACGGTGATGGACCTTAGGTACAGAAGAGACTGGAACAGCACATTACGTCCACATGCTAACACCTTTTTATTGGTCTTTTTCACTGACGCACATGTACATTACCATGAGGGGTGAGGTACACGTACACACGTGGTTTCCGTTTTCAATTACGGAGTGGAATAGAGTGTGTCCCGACATGTCAGGCCAATAGATGTTCAATGTGGTGGCCATAATTTGCTGCACACAATTGCAATCTCTGGCGTAATGAACGTCGTACACGCCGCAGTACATCTGGTGTAATGTCGCCGCAGGCTGCCACAATACGTTGTTTCACATCATCTGGGGTTGTAGGCACATCACGGTACACATTCTCCTTTAACGTACCCCACAGAAAGAAGTCCAGAGGTGTACGATCAGGAGAACGGGCTGGCCAATTTATGCGTCCTCCACGTCCTATGAAACGCCCGTCGAACATCCTGTCAAGGGTCAGCCTAGTGTTAATTGCGGTATGTGCAGGTGCACCATCATGCTGATACCACATACGTCGACGCGTTTCCAGTGTGACATTTTCGAGCAACGTTGGCAGATCATTCTGTAGAAACGCTATGTATGTTGCAGCTGTTTGGGCCCCTGCAATGAAGTGAGGACCAATGAGGTGGTCGCCAATGATTCCGCACCATACATTTACAGTCCACGGTCGCTGTCGCTCTACCTGTCTGAGCCAGCGAGGATTGTCCAGGAACCAGTAATGCATGTTCCGTAGATTCACTGAGCCGTGGTTTGTGAAACCCGCTTCATCGGTAAACAGGTAGAATTGCAACGCATTCTCTGTTAATGCCCATTGACAGAATTGCACTCGATGAGTAAAGTCATCACCATGTAATTGTTGAATGCAGAATAACAATAGCAGCAAGCGCTATATGCGGACACTGCGACAGCTAGACCAAACCACAACAGTGCACTACAGCCACACTCGTAAACACGGTCGTCATCGTAAACATGTCCCTGCAGATGCTGCTCACCGACCGTGGCCCGTGTTTGTTACAACACGCAACTGAACGTCGGAGGTTTCAAGCGTCAACTTTAGGTTACAATATCTCCGGATGTAATTAACATTTTACAATGCAACAGACGGCACTGATTACGTATTTGTTTATATGTTCAGATATGCTAACAAAACTAACGTGGTTCCATTTAAAAAAACGTAGGTTTGTGTTAAAAAACATACTTCCGTGCATTTTTGTATGGTTTGTATTAAACAGTTACACTAGCCCCTCTCCTCACGTTCGGTCTGTGGAATCGGTTCGTCAGTATTTGATGCGGCTTACGAAATACATCCAGCGGTAACGTTAGGTGACTCACACTGTATATCTATTCATTTTCATCCATTGTCGGATTATATCATTTCGTATCCTATCCATCCTAGTACAGCTTGAACTTAAGTATCCATCTCAGTGGTAAGCAGTTTATTCTTAATTCTTTTGTTAATGTCCCAGGCTTCTGCTCCGTACAAAACTACGCTCTGGACTGTACTCTCTTCTTTGTTGTTTTTCTTATCTCTTTGTTGTTTAGAACGATGGATACCCTTGCTGTTACCTGCTGCTTTTATCCACACCACAAATTAATGCGCGAACTCAAGCAGATGGTCACAACCACTACCTTTCTTTTTGATTCGGATAATACAGCTACATCAATGTTGTGTTGTCTTATATCCATAAGAACTACTTTTTGTTTATTACTGAGCCCTGTGGCTCTATCGGCGAAATTCCCGCCGCCGGTGTGGGTCGGGTCTTCTTTGCGGTGGTGTGCGCAGAGCGCGCGGTGGCCCCAACTACCGGGCCCATCGCGGAGCGAGGGGTAAACTCTAGCAAGTAACGAGAATTTTGGCTTTGGGACGCCTAGCAGTAACGTCGTTTGGGAAGCCTGGCGGATAGTACAGGCGCCGTGCGAGGCAGCAGGAAGAGCACATCTAAAAGGGGCTGTTTACCCGGCTAACGGCGCCGTAGCAAATATCGCCGGCGTGGAAGCAGTCACGTTACTGGGAAGCCGTTGTATTTCGCTTCCTGCATGTCTCCTTGCACCAGGATCTGCGGCGGCTCGCTTCGTCGAATAAGCGCCTTGCTTGTGCTGTAAATTGTGGCTGGAATCGACTACTGGGTTCAGTGCTGTTGACTTCATTTTCTTGGCCGGCCTTTTCTACTCCCACTGAGTCTGTCCTCGAATGTGTTAGTTTCAACTTCTTTAGTACGCAATCCCCCCCATGAACCATGGACCTTGCCGTTGGTGGGGAGGCTTGCGTGCCTCAGCGATACAGATAGCCGTACCGTAGGTGCAACCACAACGGAGGGGTATCTGTTGAGAGGCCAGACAAACGTGTGGTTCCTGAAGAGGGGCAGCAGCCTTTTCAGTAGTTGCAAGGGCAACAGTCTGGATGATTGACTGATCTGGCCTTGTAACAATAACCAAAACGGCCTTGCTGTGCTGGTACTGCGAACGGCTGAAAGCAAGGGGAAACTACAGCCGTAATTTTTCCCGAGGGCATGCAGCTTTACTGTATGATTACATGATGATGGCGTCCTCTTGGGTAAAATATTCCGGAGGTAAAATAGTCCCCCATTCGGATCTCCGGGCGGGGACTACTCAAGAGGATGTCGTTATCAGGAGAAAGAAAACTGGCGTTCTACGGATCGGAGCGTGGAATGTCAGATCCCTTAATCGGGCAGGTAGGTTAGAAAATTTAAAAAGGGAAATGGATAGGTTGAAGTTAGATATGGTGGGAATTAGCGAAGTTCGGTGGCAGGAGGAACAAGACTTCTGGTCAGGTGACTACAGGGTTATAAACACAAAATCAAATAGGGGTAATGCAGGAGTAGGTTTAATAATGAATAGGAAAATAGGAATGCGGGTAAGCTACTACAAACAGCATAGTGAACGCATTATTGTGGCCAAGATAGATACAAAGCCCACACCTACTACAGTAGTACAAGTTTATATGCCAACTAGCTCTGCAGATGGCGAAGAAATTGAAGAAATGTATGATGAAATAAAAGAAATCATTCAGATTGTGAAGGGAGACGAAAATTTAATAGTCATGGGTGACTGGAATTCGAGTGTAGGAAAAGGGAGAGAAGGAAACATAGTAGGTGAATATGGATTGGGGGACAGAAATGAAAGAGGAAGCCGCCTGGTAGAATTTAGCACAGAGCACAACATAATCATAACTAACACTTGGTTTAAGAATCATGAAAGAAGGTTGTATACATGGAAGAACCCTGGAGATACTAAAAGGTATCAGATAGATTATATAATGGTAAGACAGAGATTTAGGAACCAGGTTTTAAATTGTAAGACATTTCCATGGGCAGATGTGGACTCTGACCACAATCTATTGGTTATGACCTGTAGATTAAAACTGAAGAAACTGCAAAAAGGTGGGAATTTAAGGAGATGGGACCTGGATAAACTAAAAGAACCAGAGGTTGTACAGAGATTCAGGGAGAGCATAAGGGAGCAATTGACAGGAATGGGGGAAATAAATACTGTAGAAGAAGAATGGGTAGCTTTGAGGGATGAAGTAGTGAAGGCAGCAGAGGATCAAGTAGGTAAAAAGACGAGGGCTAGTAGAAATCCTTGGGTAACAGAAGAAATATTGAATTTAATTGATGAAAGGAGAAAATATAAAAATGCAGTAAGTGAAACAGGCAAAAAGGAATACAAACGTCTCAAAAATGAGATAGACAGGAAGTGCAAAATGGCTAAGCAGGGATGGCTAGAGGACAAATGTAAGGATGTAGAGGCCTATCTCACTAGGGGTAAGATAGATACCGCCTACAGGAAAATTAAAGAGACCCTTGGAGATAAGAGAACGACTTGTATGAATATCAAGAGCTCAGATGGAAACCCAGTTCTAAGCAAAGAAGGGAAATCAGAAAGGTGGAAGGAGTATATAGAGGGTCTATACAAGGGCGATGTACTTGAGGACAATATTACGGAAATGGAAGAGGATGTAGATGAAGATGAAATGGGAGATACGATACTGCGTGAAGAGTTTGACAGAGCACTGTAAGACCTGAGTCGAAACAAGGCCCCCGGAGTAGACAATATTCCATTGGAACTACTGACGGCCGTGGGAGAGCCAGTCCTGACAAAACTCTACCACCTGGTGAGCAAGATGTATGAAACAGGTGAAATACCCTCAGACTTCAAGAAGAATATAATAATTCCAATCCCAAAGAAAGCAGGTGTTGACAGATGTGAAAATTACCGAACTATCAGCTTAATAAGTCACAGCTGCAAAATACTAGCACGAATTCTTTACAGACGAATGGAAAAACTAGTAGAAGCCAACCTCGGGGAAGATCAGTTTGGATTCCGTAGAAACACTGGAACACGTGAGGCAATAATCACCTTACGACTTATCTTAGAAGAAAGATTAAGGAAAGGCAAACCTACGTTTCTAGCATTTGTAGACTTAGAGAAAGCTTTTGACAATGTTGACTGGAATACTCTCTTTCAAATTCTAAATGTGGCAGGGGTAAAATACAGGGAGCGAAAGGCTATTTACAATTTGTACAGAAACCAGATGGCAGTTATAAGAGTCGAGGGACATGAAAGGGAAGCAGTGGTTGGGAAGGGCGTAAGACAGGGTTGTAGCCTCTCCCCGATGTTGTTCAATCTGTATATTGAGCAAGCAGTAAAGGAAACAAAAGAAAAATTCGGAGTAGGTATTAAAATTCATGGAGAAGAAATAAAAACTTTGAGGTTCGCCGATGACATTGTAATTCTGTCAGAGACTGCAAAGGACTTGGAAGAGCAGTTGAATGGAATGGACAGTGTCTTGAAAGGAGGATATAAGATGAACATCAACAAAAGCAAAACAAGGATAATGGAATGTAGTCTAATTAAGTCGGGTGATGCTGAGGGAATTAGATTAGGAAATGAGGCACTTAAAGTAGTAAAGGAGTTTTGCTATTTGGGGAGCAAAATAACTGATGACGGTCGAAGTAGAGAGGATATAAAATGTAGGCTGGCAATGGCAAGGAAAGCGTTTCTGAAGAAGAGAAATTTGTTAACATCCAGTATTGATTTAAGTGTCAGGAAGTCATTTCTGAAAGTATTTGTATGGAGTGTAGCCATGTATGGAAGTGAAACATGGATGATAAATAGTTTGGACAAGAAGAGAATAGAAGCTTTCGAAATGTGGTGCTACAGAAGAATGCTGAAGATTAGATGGGTAGATCACATAACTAATGAGGAAGTATTGAATAGGATTGGGGAGAAGAGAAGTTTGTGGCACAACTTGACCAGAAGAAGGGATCGGTTGGTAGGACATGTTCTGAGGCATCAAGGGATCACCAATTTAGTATTGGAGGGCAGCGTGGAGGGTAAAAATCGTAGAGGGAGACCAAGAGATGAATACACTAAGCAGATTCAGAAGGATGTAGGTTGCAGTAGGTAGTGGGAGATGAAAAAGCTTGCACAGGATAGAGTAGCATGGAGAGCTGCATCAAACCAGTCTCAGGACTGAAGACCACAACAACAAGTACGCAATGTTCCAGTGAGAGCTGTATGTGATGTGATGATTAACATTTACTAGGGCCTGGAGTGCTGATACATTTGGTTTGTAGATTGCTACTGTCAGTGTTAACCGCCAATGAAAACAGTTTGGCTGGTCCTTGTTTAAGTGCCGCTTGGTTATTGTATTTGTACCACACGACGGAGTTAAGCTGGCCAATTGCTATAGATCTACAGGGATAAAATTTTCCCTGGATATATTTTGCTGCGAATTACACTACCGTTACGTTTCTATCTGAAGTGATAGTGATTCTGAGAGACACGTGTCTAATTCTAAATGAGTAGTTTCATAAATTCTTACAAGTTACTTAGAGACCAGTTGTTCTGTGTCCAAATAGTTTGAAACTGATTCTATTAATGAAAGTTCAAGAATTCCTTCAATGACAGTATGTATGTATGGTAATTAATTCTGATTTAATCACAAATTTAAGTGTGGTTGTTTGCTGTAAGTCACCTTGTTTTTGCGTCGGGGGATGAGGGGGGGGGGGGGAGGCCGGTCTCGATATACCGTTAGCCTGCACGCTAGTTATTGCATTTGATTTCGTTTTATCGGGACTTCTGCTGTTTGTCTTGGTAGCGGTTGCGGGGTCGTGGGTTGTGTCCTGCTTGTGCTGTTGTGTATTTACCGCTCCCCTTGGCCAGCGCGTGCCGACTGGCCGTGTATCTAGTTCGCTGGCGGCTTAATGTATAATTGGCCTTACGCACGTAAGATAATAGATTTATACTGCTTAGCTTATGTTCATTAATAGGTTGATTAATTCTACAGATGATGTGCTGTAATGAATTATTGTTTTTCTAGTTACTTAAGGCAGATGTAAGTCTGTTGTAGATACCCATTAGTTCTAGGATTTTTCGGTTGTAGATACCCACCAGTTCTAGGATTTTTCGTACCTATTCGAGTCCGTTTCTGCTCCCGTTTGGGGGTCCATGCAGAGCCTGTATTGTAAACAGCTGAGTGCGCGTGCGTCCGCTTCTGGGAATAGTTTGTTGAATCCCACGGGGTTGCTTGGTCACATGAAATTTTACATTTTATATCCTACATTGTAGGGTGCCTGCCATTTAAGTAACGTGGTTGTGTGCCATGGTATGTGATTTGTTGTTGTCTGTACTCTGAATTACTTTGGTAATACTAATCACTGCAGTAACAAAAGATTACATTTCCTCGTTAAATTTTAGTAAATTGTTCTTCAGGTTAATCAAAGTTTCTGAGTAAATAATTTTTAACTCATTTCACTAAATGAGTATTAAGCTGTAAGTGCCGTGGTTTATGAATGTTTAAATTTTGAAGTAACATGCTCTCACGTAAATGGTAATTTTAAAAATGTGTTGATGGTTTTATTTGTTATGTCTTGTTTAAATGCGCCAAATAAATGTTCAGTGCAACTGTCGATGGCGATTGCCTGATGTGTCACTTAGTCCAGTCCTGCCAACCCACAGCCTATTGTGCTGAGCTTGTGTCGTTGTGTAAAGTTGAATTCCATGCTGCGCTAACTCAACAATTACAGATGCCCTGTACATTCCAGATACCAATTTTTTTTTCGTTTCCGTCGTCCAATTCCATTGAAACTATCCGAAAAGTGTGGGTATATTCGGTGATCCATCTCCCAACCCCCTACCTTGACGACCAGGATTTTTCATCAGGGTTTTCTTCCCCTACGAAGATTGGTTTCACCACACATCAGAGTTCTTCCTATCCTTTGATGAAGAAGATGGGGAGGGGATTACTAAGGGTAGCAAGAGACGCTGTGTTACTTAGCTCACGCATGGGCTCTTGCGGATTGCTTGCGTGGATTTCTTCAGAAAAATGAGCTTACATCTATCTGCAAGGAAATATGGCGAATATTTTAATTTAAAAACAGAATTGCTAGTGTACTCTAAAAACTGGAAATTTACCATTGCACGCTTGAAACTGAGGGGACCTTGACTTTTCCAGAAGTGACAATATAGCATGACGCAAACGATAGATAATGCCCATTCAGAAATGCTATTAATCTGCATTTTTCAGCACAGTAATATATCTTATTAGCACCTCTTGTCCTTATTCGTATAAGTAATATGTGGATTCCTTCAGCATTTTCAGTGAATCAAACAATATATTCAGCTAGTGAAATTGGAACGAAAGTAAAACTTCTAGCCCACGGAGAAGAAAGAATGCTGCAAAATTGTTTTTGATGAAACACATCCATTATTATCGGAAAAGAACTTAGTAATATTGATTCCATATGGCATAACTGGTATATGTGAAACCGTATTTTCCGAGTTTGGTGTCGATGACTGAACGCCGAGAATGATTTACGGTTTACATTGGCCGAATTGAAATCCATTAGTATTTATTTGGTGTGGCTCAGATACACGTCTTTCAATAGGGCGGCAATTCGGCGACATGCGTGTCCCTAATCTGCAGCAGTTATCCAACCGGGGAAAGGAGACCTGTTGTATAACGTGGAATCCGAATCTCGTGACGTTTCTGACTACTCCTCACGTCGTTGAGAGATGAAGGCTAGATTAAAACTCAGACTAAAAGTTCCGCGGCTCGACCGTGATTCGATCCCACTACCTCTCGGCTTCCACGCATGAGCATTGTTGCTAGACCACTAGTTCCGACATCATACCACCTAGTAAGACATTCTTAAAAATGATCAGCACCACCCGCCTCAGTGGTTCATTATTTATTGGATTGATAATATGTCTACCAAAAAAGTTAAAAAAGCCGTCACATGTTTAGTGAATTGGTTTATCTAAAAGTGAGACATAAAATAATGTAGAGGAAAACTTGACACTTCACTGAATGAGGCTCGAAATAGTGTACTGGAAATGAGGTGCCCATCGAGAATTTAAAGTTATGTTTTTAACTTATAATTTTAAAGAATACTAGAGGATATTTGTCAGGTGGATTATGTAAACCGTGCAGTCCGCTGCTGTGTGGCCTTGAGATGGTAATCACAACTGACGATGTCGACATGGGTTCACGTAGGGGTCGTCTATTGCTGAGTTCCAAGTTCAACAATGTACGCTAAATGGTTGACCCCCGAAAAACTTGTCCCCGCACTGGCATTGTGCCCTGTCGTCATATACGGTACAGATAGCTACCTACGCTGCTTCTGCATTTCGTGATGAGGCATGGGCGTCCATTATCTTGTCACCTACTCGTAGTTTCACAGTTCTCCAACCACTTCACATGGAAGCTCGGTAGAAGCATGCGAGCAGTCGACGACCTTCGATGTTCCGTAAACGCTTTTTTTTTTCAGGCGCCAAGCCATAAAAATCTGCACTTTCAACGTTGTTGGTACCAATGGATTTCCCCATTTGCATCACGTAAGTTAGTTAGAATTATGTCCCGTCCTTCACTCTTCAGCTTATTCACTGACGTGACACAAGCCACGGGCTAGCGATGTGCACGTATACAGAAGGCGGTAACATCGCGTACAGAAGGTATAAAAGGGCAGCGCATTGGTGGAGCTGTCACTTGTACTCAGGTGATTCATGTGAAAAAGTTCCCGACGTGATTATGGCCGCACGACGGGAAATAACAGCCTTTGAACACGGAATGATAGTCGTAGCTAGGCGTATGGTGGATTACATTTCGGAAATCCTTAGCGAATTCAGTAGTTGAAGCTCCAGCGTCAAGCGTGCGCTGAGAATATCAAATGTTTACTCTCACCTTGGACAACGCGGTGGCCGAGTGGCCGATGGCCTTCATTTAACGACCGAGAACAGTGGCGTTTGCGTAGAGTTGTCAGTGCTAACAGAGAAGCAACGATGCTACAAATAACAGAAGTAAATGTGGAGCATACGACGAACGCATCCGATAGGATAGCGCGGCGGATCTAGTCTTAACGGGCCGTGGCAGCATACGGCCAAAGCACCAGCACGACATCGATTGCAGAGCCTCTTCTGGGCTGACCATATCGTTTGGACCATAGACGACTGGAAAACCGTAGCCTGATCGGATGAGTCCCGATTTCAGTTGGTAAGAGCCGATGGCAGAGTGCGAGAATGGCGCAGACCCCATTAAGCCATGGACGCAAGTTGTCAACAATGCACTATGCAAGTTGGTGGTGGCTCCATAATGGTGGTCACTGTGTTTACACGGATTGGACTGAGTCCTCTGATCCAACTGAACCGATCATTGACTCTAAATAGTTACGTTCGGCTACTTCGAGACCTTTTGTAGCCATTCATGGACTTATGTTACCAAACAACGATGGAATTTTCGTGGATGACAATATTCGCTATTGGTTTGAAGAACATTCTGGATAGTTCCACCAAATGATTTGGCCCCCCAGTTCAACCGACATGAATCCTATCGAACATTTGTGGGACATAGTCGAGTAGTCAGTTTGGACACAAAATTCTCCATCGGCAACGCGTTCGCAATTATGGACGGCCGTATAGGTAGCACGGATCATTATTTCTGCAGGGAATTCCCAGATACGTCTTGACTCCACGCACTTAGAATTGTTGCATCACCATCAGGAGCACATTAGTCTTGTTTTGTGATCCAATAGGAGAATTTTCCTGAAACTTCCTGACAGATTAAAACTGCGTGCCGGACCGAGACTCGAACTCGGGACCTTTGCCTTTCTCGGGGAAGTGCTGTACCAACTGAGCTACCCAAGCACGACTCATGGCCCGTCCTCACAGCTTTAATTCCGCCAATACCTCGTCTCCTACCTTCCAAACTTCAGGCCGGTATACAGTTTTAATCTGCCAGGAAGTTTCATATCAGCGCACACTCCGCTGCAGAGTGAAAATTTCAATTTAGAATTTTCGTTTTGGTTAGCATATGTACAGGGTGCTTATACTTAAAGTTCCAGTTTCAAAACGCTGTTGAAAGAGAACCACTGCTCAGAATGACATCAGATTTCAACAGCATATCAAGAACGCTAGGGGAACGCTATGAAACAGAAAGTAAACTTACGAAAATTTTACCGATACGTGTTTTTGTGCTGGCCGCTGTGGTCGAGCGGCTCTAGGTGCTTCAGTCCGGAACCACGCGGCTGCTACGGTCGCAGGTTCGAATCCTGCCTCGGGCACGGATGTGTGTGATGTTCTTAGGTTAGTTAGGTTTAAGTAGTTCTACGTATAGGGAACTGATGACCTCAGATGTTAAGTCCCATAGTGCTTAGAGTCACTTAAACTACGTTTCTGTAAGCGTCTTAATGTAAATGGGGTGGCTACGAATGACCGATGAATGGTAATATGCTGATTACATCATCTGTACTATTAAATGTGAATGACTTGACAAGTTCGGCAATCAGCAGATATGCCACATGTTAGTTAGGTAAGCCCATCCACCACGGCAAGGTCGTGGACATTGGACGGGAAGAAACCGGTTATTTGTTGTCTGTGAGGCCATAAACGACACAAAAAGCAAAATTACAACGGTTTTTAATTGTCCTGGGATAAGAAATCATATAAAAAGCAAAATGACATCGGTTTATGTCTTGTAACTGCCACAGTACATGTTGAATACGCTGTCCACCGCTTTCCGGCACAAGCTTAAATCGAAAACAGCATGTTCCGCAACAGATCGGAGGGACTCGGGGTTGCGGGTCACGATCAGAATGCGTTACGCAATCCGTGCCTTCAATTCAGCTACGTTCGTAATCGGAGCACTGATCACATATCTTTCACATAACGCCACAACCAGAAGTCACAGAGATGAAAAGCAGGTGATCTGGACGGCCAGGCTGTAGCGAAATAACGGCTGATAATTCTATCTTTCCGAAACGTACCTGCAGCAGCCGTGCAACGAACGGAGAAGAGCGATGTTGCATAAAAATTATCCGACCCACACATCCACGCCGTTGAAGTGGTGGAATGACGTTGGTGCCAAAAAGACTCTCAGGAGCGTTTGCCTCTTCTCCTCGGAAAAAAAAACCAAAAGAAATGTGACCCTACGGAAAACGATGCCGTCAGACCGCACCACGCAAACACTTTGTGACTTTTGCAGAATGAAGTGGTACTGATTGATTTGTATGCGGGTTTACCGTTGCTCATATTCTGCCATTCTGCGTATTGACATGTCCTTGGAGATAGAAATGGGCTTCGTCTGTCCACAGAATGTTCAGCGGCCTTTAATTGTTCAGTTCCATGGGACAAGAAATCCCAGAGGGGACGTTTGTCTTGCTGTGACGTCAGCAGAAAGCAACTCCTGAACATGGGTTATTTTGTGTGGATACCAATGCGGAATATTTCGTAGGATTTCACCGCTCGCAGGCATGTCCAACGTTCGGACAATTCCCCATGCATGGCATGTTTGAAGATCGCCACTCGACCCCTTCTTCAATCTTGCGGCCATATCTTCGATAGACGTAGCTTTCCTCCCGCTGCCATATTGCACTTCAAAAGAACCAGTCTTTTCAAATTCTGTAATAATTTACTCCAGATCGTTAGCAGACATAGGACCAATCTCTTTATTTTATTTTTTTTTTTTTTTTCAACCTACTGAGTGTCCGGAACTTTTGCAAGGCTACAGGCGCACAGTCACCGTTCTTGAAACAGGAGATCTACCGGCAGCGTGTGATCGTTCATTGAGACAGTCATGTTGCGCGTCTCGTTATTCTGATGGTGTTTTTCCTGCGTCGACGTATGCTATTCAGATCTGACTTCATTCTGAGCAGTGTTTCTCTTTCTACAGCGTTTTGAAAGTGGAACATTATTTATTGATACCCTGCACTTTCTGCTACACGGGTATTCATTGGACAAATACTAGAACTGACAAGTGATTACATTTTCACGCAATTTGGGTGCATAGATACTGAGAAATCAGTACCCAGAACAACGTAATAACTGCCTTAGTACGCATGTGCATTGAGTCAAACAGAGCTTGGATGGCGTGTACAGGTACAGCTGCCCATGCAGCTTCAACACGATACCACAGTTCATCAAGAATAGTGACTGGCGTATTGTGAGCAGCCAGTTGCTCGGCCACCATTGCCAGACGTTTTCAATTGGTGAGAGATCTGGAGAATGTTCTGGCCAGGGCAGCAGTCGAACATTTTCTGTATCCAGAAAGTCCCGTACAGGACCTGCAACATGCGGTCGTTCATTATCCTGCTGAAATGTAGGGTTTCGCAGGGATGGAATGAAGGGTAGAGCCACGGGTCGTAACACATATGAAATGTAACGTCCACTGTTCAAAGTGTCGTCAATGCGAACAAGAGGTGACCGAGACGTGTAACCAATGGCACGCCATACCATCACGCCGGGTAATGCGCCAGTATGGCGATGACGAATACACGCTTCCAATGTGCGTTCACGCGCATGCGACCACCATGATGCTGTAAACAGAACCTGGATTTATTCGAATGAATGACGTTTTGCCATTCGTGCACCGAGGTTCGTCGTCGAGTATACCACCGCAGGCGCTCCTGTCTGAGATGCAGCGTCAAGGGTAACCGCAGCCACGGTCTCCGAGCTGATAGTCCATGCTGCTGCAAAAGTCATCGAACTGTTCGTGCAGACGGCTGTTGTCTTGCAAACGTCCCCATCTGCTGACTCAGGGGCCGAGACGTGGCTGCACGATCCGTTACATCCATGCGAATAAGATGCCTGTCATCTCGACTGCTAGTGATACGAGGCCGTTGGGATCCTGCACGGCGTTCCGTATTACCCTCCTGAACCCACCGATTCCATATTCTGCTAAGTCATTGGATCTCGAGCAACGCGAGCAGCAATGTCGCGATACGATAAACCACAATCGTGATAGGCTACAGTCCGACCTTCATCAAAGTCAGTAACGTGATGGTACGCATTTATCCTCCTTACACGAGGGATCACAACAACGTTTCACCAGGCAACGCCCGTCAACTGCTGTTTGTGTATGAGAAATCGGTTGGAAACTTTCCTCACGTCAACACATTGTAGGTGTCGCCACCGGCGCCAACCTTGTGTGAATGCTCTGAAAAGCTAATCATTTGCGTATCACAGCATCTTCTTCCTGTCGGTTAAAAGTCGCGTCTGTAGCTCGTCATCTTCGTGGTGCAGCAATTGTAATGGCCAGTAGTGTAACAAAGCGGGCTTCTGACTGATGGTCATTTAGCACAATGAAAGCCGCGCTGGTTGGCTGCATCCTGCGATCCTGAGGCACCAGCTTCCGCGTTCTGTGGAGTCGCCGGAGCCTCCTGGACAGGAGAGCGGCCGCGCTTGCGCAACGCCCTGGCCGCGCTGGTTCCCGTGCTGGTGGTCGCGGGTCGGCGCCCAAGGACGCTCTGCGACACCCGGCGCGCTCATTAGCCCACACATCACGCGCTCTCGCGTCGCCGTCGGCAGCAGCAGTCACAGCGGCCAAATTCAGAATTTACGACACAGTCTGAAGAGAGAAACTAAACCTGCCCGTAAACAAGTCGGCTCGTTATCCGTGGCAATTTAACGTCGCCAATTAACGCACCGTGTCGTTGTGATTTCCAAAGTGCATTACACGCAGAATTGGCATGCCTTGGGTGCAAACAACGTCTCGGGACCGTCTGGCAAGGTACGCGACCAACTGAATACTAAGTATCAATAATTGCGTCATTACGTGGTAGTGGTCGCAAGTCACATTTACACGCTTTCCCCGCAGAATTCTTAGGCATGCGTGACATTCTGTACTTCATCTAACAAGGGGACCCAACATACCGTAAATCACGGATTTTGATGCGCTTCAAATATGTTGTAGGGGCACTTATCCTGGGTACCTGACTATCACGTTTTTAGCGACGGGTCTTCGTTTTTGAGTAAATCGATTTTGAAGTTCACTGCCCGCTTCCTGTACATCTACATCTACATCCATACTCCGCAAGCCACCTGACGGTGTGTGGCTGAGGGTACCTTGAGTACCTCTATCGGTTCTCCCTTCTATTCCAGTCTAGTATTGTTCGTGCAAAGAAAGATCGTCGGTATGCCTCTGTGTGGGCTCTAATCTCTCTGATTTTATCCTCATGGTCTCTTCGCGAGATATGCGTAGGAGGGAGCAATATACTGCTTGACTCCTCGGTGAAGGTATGTTCTCGAAACCTCAACAAAAGTCTGTACCGAGCTACTGAGTATTTCTCCTGCAGAGTCTTCAACTGGAGTTTATCTATCATCTCCGTAACGCTTTCGCGATTACTAAATGATCCTGTAACACAGCGCGCTGCTCTCCGTTGGATCTCCTTTATCTCTTCTATCAACCCTATCTGGTACGGATCCCACACTGCTGAGCAGTATTCAAGCAGTGGGCGAACAAGCGTACTGTAAGCTACTTCGTTTGTTTTCGGATTGCATTTCCTTAGGATTCTTCCAATGAATCTCAGTCTGGCATCTGCTTTACAAACGATCAACTTTATATGATCATTCCATTTTAAGTCGCTCCTAATGCGTACTCCCAGATAATTTACGGAATTAACTGCTTGCAGTTGCTGAACCGCTATTTTGTAGCTCAATGATAAGGGATCTATCTTTCTATGTATTCGCAGCACATTACACTTGTCTACATTGATATTCAATTGCCATTCCCTGCACCATGCGTCAATTCGCTGCAGATCCTCCTGCATTTCAGTACAATTTTCCATTGTTACAACCTCTCGATACACCACAGCATCATCTGCAAAAAGCCTCAGTGAACTTCCGATGTCATCCACAAGGTCATTTATGTATATTGTGAATAGCAACGGTCCTATGACACTCCCCTGAGGCACACCTGAAATCACTCTTACTTCAGAAGACTTCTCTCCATTGAGAATGACATGCTGCGTTCTGTTATCTAGGAACTCTTCAATCCAGTCACACAATTGGTCTGATAGACCATATGCTCTTACTTTGTTCATTAAACGACTGTTCGTAACTGTATCGAACGCCTTGCGGAAGTCAAGAAACACGGCATCTACCTGTGAACCCTTGTCTATATCCCTCTGAGTCTCGTGGACGGATAGCGCGAGCTGGGTTTCACAAGACCGTCTGTTTCGAAACCCATGCTGATTCCTACAGAGTAGATTTCTAGTCTCCAGAAAAGTCATTATACTCGAACATAATACATGTTCCAAAATTCTACAACTGATTGACGTTAGAGATATAGGTCTATAGTTCTGCACATCTGTTCGACGTCCCTTCTTGAAAACGGGGATGACCTGTGTCCTTTTCCGATCCTTTGGAACGCTACGCTCTTCTAGAGACCTAATGTACACCGCTGCAAGAAGGGGGGCAAGTTCCTCCGCGTACGGTGTGTAAAATCGAACTGGTATCTCATCAGGCCCAGCCAGCGGCCTTTCCTCTTTTGACCGATTTTAATTGTTTCTCTATCCCTCTGTCGTCTATTTCGATATCTACCATTTTGTCATCTGTGCGACAATCTAGAGAAGGAACCACAGTGCAGTCTTCCTCTGTGAAACAGCGTTGGAAAAAGACACTTAGTCTTTCGGCCTTTAGTCTGTCATACTCTGTTTCAATACCATTTTGGTCACAGAGTGTCTGGACGTTTTGTTTTGATCCACCTACCGCTTTGACATAAGACCAAAGTTTCTTACGATTTTCTGCCAAGTCAGTACATAGAACTTTACTTTTGAATTCATTGAACGCCTCTCGCATAGCCCTCCTCACACTACATTTCGCTTCGCATAATTTTTGTTTGTTTGCAAGGCTTTGGCTATGTTTATGTTTGCTGTGAAGTTTCCTTTGCTTCCACAGCAGTTTTCTAACTCGGTTGTTGTACCACGGTGGCTCTTTTCCATCTCTTACGATCTTGCTTGGCACATACTCATCTATCGCATATTGTATGATGGTTTTGAACTTTGTCGATTTTGAAAAAAAAAGATATACGAGCAGGATTCGAATACGATACCTCCAACTCCGCAGACGCGAACCTGTACCGCTGCGCTACGCCAACTTACTCCAGATGCATGTAATGATACAGACACACATAGCACGCAATGAACTTCGAAACCAATTTTCTCAAAAACCAAGACCCATCGCTAAAAGACTGGATAGCCAGGTACTCAGGGTAAGCGCCTCTACAACATATTTGAAGCACATAAAAATCGGCGATTTACAGTATGGAGGGTCCCCTTGTAAGTGCGTTGCAGCCAAGTTTTTGTCATTGCCTCCTGGGTCCGAAAAGATACATCCAGAGAGTGATGACGGATTGTGTAGAAAGTAAACGTTTGTCTGCAGCGCTCAACTTGCTCTTGAGCATCAATACGCACAGATTCCATGTGCGAGTAGAGTTACCGGTTTGGAGAACACGGTCAGTTATTCGATTTCTCTCTGTAAAAGTGTTTTAAGCTTATGACATTCACTACGAGGGCAGTTCAATAAGTAATGCAACACATTTTTTTTCTGAAACAGGGGTTGTTTTATTCAGCATTGAAATACACCAGGTTATTCCCCAATCTTTTAGCTACACAACATTATTTTTCAACGTAATCTCCATTCAATGCTACGGCCTTACGCCACCTTGAAATGAGGGCCTGTATGCCTGCACGGTACCATTCCACTGGTCGATGTCGGAGCCAACGTCGTACTGCATCAATAACTTCTTCATCATCCGCGTAGTGCCTCCCACGGATTGCGTCCTTCATTGAGCCAAACATATGGAAATCCGACGGTGCGAGATCGGGGCTGTAGGGTGCATGAGGAAGAACAGTCCACTGAAGTTTTGTGAGCTCCTCTCGGGTGCGAAGACTTGTGTGAGGTCTTGCGTTGTCATGAAGAAGGAGAAGTTCGTTCAGATTTTTGTGCCTACGAACACGCTGAAGTCGTTTCTTCAATTTCTGAAGAGTAGCACAATACACTTCAGAGTTGATCATGGGGAAGGACATCGAACAGAATAACCCCTTCAGCGTCCCAGAAGACTGTAACCATGACTTTACCGGCTGAGGGTATGGCTTTAAACTTTTTCTTGGTAGGGGAGTGGGTGTGGCGCCACTCCATTGATTGCCGTTTTGTTTCAGGTTCGAAGTGATGAACCCATGTTTCATCGCCTGTAACAATCTTTGACAAGAAATTGTCACCCTCAGCCACATGACGAGCAAGCAATTCCGCACAGATAGTTCTCCTTTGCTCTTTATGGTGTTCCGTTAGACAACGAGGGACCCAGCGGGAACAAACCTTTGAATATCCCAACTGGTGAACAATTGTGACAGTACTACCAACAGAGATGTCAAGTTGAGCACTGAGTTGTTTGATGGTGATCCGTCGATCATCTCGAACGAGTGTGTTCGCACGCTCCGCCATTGCAGGAGTCACAGCTGTGCACGGCCGGCCCGCACGCGGGAGATCAGACAGTCTTGCTTGACCTTGCGGCGATGATGACACACGCTTTGCCCAACGACTCACTGTGCTTCTGTCCACTGCCAGATCACCGTAGACATTCTGCAAGCGCCTATGAATATCTGAGATGCCCTGGTTTTCCGCCAAAAGAAACTCGATCACTGCCCGTTGTTTGCAACGCACATCCGTTACAGACGCCATTTTAACAGCTCCGTACAGCGCTGCCACCTGTCGGAAGTCAATGAAATTATACGAGACGAAGCGGGAATGTTTGAAAATATTCCACAAGAAATTTCCGGTTTTTTCAACCAAAATTGGCCGAGAAAAAAAATGTGTTGCATTACTTATTGAACTGCCCTCGTATTAAAGAATGTTGTTGCAGAAACAGTATCCCGTAACTAAACTCCGAGTCGATCTGGTAAAAAAAGGGACTCTGAGGCCGTGGCGCACCTCTTTCCCCTCAGTCAGAAGTGATAACAGTACATCGATTAGGACACAGCCCCCTGACCCACGGCTTCTTTCTCACACGTGAAGGACCGTGTGATATTCGCTATTTTAGACTTCATTAAAACAGCAAATAGTTAATACTTTCAGCCAGAAGGCAAATAGTTGTTTATAAAGAATGATTAATGTATAATAAGGCGCCGCATAGTGACGGTGGAATTTCCTAAATAATGTAATTCATCGTCTTTGTGCGGCAATATAAACAGAAAAATACGGATAGATATGCGATCCTTCACTACTTTGTTCACTGGAGAACAAATGAAGCCTTGAGCGCTAAACACTTGTACTGTCTTTCTTAAGTAAGACAGACGCAGATTTGTGGCAGTCTGATCTAACTTTTACTAAATGTATAAAAACGTGTTACGTCTAAGTTTGAGTGAAGTGTAAAAAAAAAGAACTGTTATAACTTATCGTGACGTCTCACGGGTGACTCAAAAGGACAATGGCTATATAAAAGAGCGCTCAATGGACATGAAACGGACATAAAAACCTACCGTCATTGTAGTACTAAGCTTAAGGTACGATATACGTTTTAGTTATAATAAATATTTGTTCTGGAAATACTGAATCATTTAGCAGTGCTCATTCCTATCATCTCCTCAGTATTATTTTCATTTTAATTATACATTTTGCTAATATTACAGACACCAAGATCAGCAGCCCAATGTGCGTGTTATATTGATAAAAACTGTTTTATCGTCTTCTTGCATCAGCTTTAATATTGAATTTCCCTTTTGTGTGATGTTACAGTTGTTTTTGCGCCCGTAAGAACTTTCTGGTCCATTAGGAAATTGTTTTGTCATAAGAATAACTTCACGACCTGGTATGGTCGTATCTACGATCATGAAGTAATTAGAAAGACGATAATGCAATTTCTTATGCGGTAGCACACTAGCTGTGATTGTTTCAAGCCACGAGTAACTGCAAGTAAAGATTATTCACATTTCATAATGCAATATTTTATGAGAATGGTCAATCCATGATTCTTACGCCAATTGTGATTGATAAAACAGTAAGCGAAATCTCAAATTCCATCTTTTCCATTGAATAACATCACTTTTATTTTGTTAGATCACAACCGCCCTTCTGTGATGCATCGGGTGTGCCGATTACAGTTCACCACATTTTAACCGATTGTAGTCTATATAACGACTAGAGGTACAAACTGGTTTATTGGCCGTGTTATCCTCCGTTTTAGGTGATTGTGAGACGAACATGGTTCGCGTTTTACGAATTGTGTTTTGTCTTCCCTTCCATCTAAGCTCTTAGGTAGAAGGTTTTAGTATATTAGAGGTTGGTTGCCTCATCAAGTTTTTATCTGCCTGATTAGCCTAACGTCTTTTCTGGACTTGGCTCTTCGTTCGCCTTGACTCGCTTTGCTCCGTCATACCGTCATGTGGCATCGTGCGTGCTCAAGTGAGAAAGAGTACAAGGAAGTGTACACTCATGTTGTCTGTTCTAGCCCGGTTCGCCTTGTACAGTTAATGGATAGACACTGATGACCGCAATGTTGAGCGCCTTCAAGCTGCAACAACGACGATCGATTTGACGCGTAATTGCACACCACATTGTTATTGTTTGCAACTTACCCGTTTTGAGAGCAGCTGTTGAATAAAGTCTTCAGTTTATTGGCAGTGTCTCGCAAAACGGTCTTTTCACTGAGCATATGAAAGTTCAGATTTATTTTTGAGAGTGATCGACAGCTGCCGGCCACTTCACCACTCATCGATCATCCGCACGTGTTCCTGCATTACGCCAATTTACACGTCTTTACGTTATTTGGCTTACCTGGCATTCTTTTAGCGTCATTTTCATCCCAAAGAATTGAAAATTCTACATTCTCGCCGTAACTCCATGTGCTTTGTGTTAAGTATACCAATTGACCGAAATCCGGAAAACCTGAAAAGTCAGTTATGCTACACTGTTTCTTCAAAATCGAATACTGATATTCTGTAGAAGGAAAGAAAACTAAGACAGTAGTATCGTGCTTTTACGAAACCACCTACAAATACTCTCGGCTGATCAGGCGATGTAGTGGAAGATCGCTGGAAAATTGTTACACAACTAGTTAACGTCCTATGGTAGATTTTTTTTCATGTTCGCTCAATCGACAAAGCTCACATTCTACTGCGCTTCCACATCCATTTGCCACAGCCGTCATCTGCATCTATATCTGCATCTACTTCGTACTCCGCAAACCACCCAGCGGTGTATGGTGGAGTGCACATATGGTACCACTAACTGATTCCCTTTTCACTGTTCTAATTGCGAATGGCACATAGAGAAAATGGTTGCTGGTTCGCCTCTGTGTTAACTCTACGTTCTTGAATGTTATCGCCGTGATCGTTTCGTGATATGTAAATAGGAAGAAGTAATATGTCGTCCGACTCTTCTCGGAAAGCGTTCTCTCAAAATGTCAACAGTAAACTTCTCAGTGACGCACAACGCCTGTCTTGTAACATCTACCACTATAATTTGTTGATGATATCTGTAACTCTTTCGTGTCGACTAAACGACCCCTTGACGAAATGCGTCGCTCTTCGCTGGATCACTGTTTCTTCCGCCAGCACTACCTGGTACAAATCCCAGATTCACTAACAATGCTCAAGAATCGGTCGACGAAACGCCTTGCAAGCCACTTCCTTCGTGGATGAATTAAATTTATTTAAGATTCTTTCTATGAATCTCAATCTGACTTCTGCTTTTCCCACTATTTGTTTGGTGTTGTCATTCCACTTAAGGACGCTCTGGATAGTTACTCCTAGTTGTTTTAGGTATACACTGTTTCCAGCAATTTGTCATCAGTAGTGCAGTCATACAGTGGTGGATTCTATATTTTTTTCTTTGAGTCATCAGTCTTCTGACTGGTTTGATACGGCCCGCCACGAACTCCTCTCCTGTGCTAACCTCTTCATCTCAGAGTAGCACTTGCAGCCTACGTCCTCAATTATTTTCTGGATGTATTACTGTCTCTGTCTTCCTTCACAGTTTTTATCCTTTGCTTTTCTCTATAGCGCCGTGGAGCTATTCTTTGACGTCTTAACAGATGTCCTATCATCTCTCCCTCCTCCTTGTAAGTGTTTACCACAAATTCTTTTCCTCTCCGTCTGTACGTAGAACCTCCTCATTCCTTACCTTGACAGTCCTCCTAGATTTAAACGTTCGTCTGTAGCACCACATCTCAAATGCGGCGATTCTCCTCTGTTCCGGTTTTTCCACAGCCTATGTTTCACTACCATACAATACTGTGCTCCAAACTAACATTCTCAGAAATTTCTTCCTCAGATTAAGGGCTATCGCCATGAATGCCCTTTTTCGCAGTTCTAGCCGGCTTTTAATGTCCTGTTTGCCCCGTCCGTCACAGTTTATTTCGCTGCCTAGGTAGCAGAATTGCTTAACTTCATCTACTTCGTGATTACCGATCCTGATGTTAGGTCTCTCGCGGTTATCATTTCTGCTACTTCTCATTAGATTAGTCTTCCTTCCATTTTATCTCAATCCATATTCCGGATTCATTAGACTGTTCATTCTATTCATCAGATTCTGTGATTATTCCTCACTTTGACTAAGGATAGTAATGTCATCAGCGAATTTTGTCATTGATGTCCTTTCACCTCGAATTCTAATTCCACTCCTGAAAATTTTATTTCCATGATTGATTCTTCGATGTATAGATTGAACAATAGCGACGAGAGACTACATCCCTGTCTTATCGCGTTTTAATACGATCACTTCGTTTTTGGTCTTCCACTCTTATTATTCCCTCTTGGCTCTTTTAGATGTTGTACATTACCCGTCACCTCTATAGCTTAATCCTATTTTTCTCAGGTTTTCAAACGTCTTGCACCATTCCACATTGTCGAACGCTTTTTCCAGGTCGAAAAATCCTACGAGCGTGTCTTCAGGTTTCTTTAGTGTTGCTTCCATTATGAACCTCAACGTCAGGACTGCCTCTCTGGTGCCTACACTTATCGCGATGCAAAACTAGTCATCTAACACATCCTCAACTTTCTTTTCCATTCTTCTGTGTATTATTCCTGACGGAAACTAGGATGCATGGGCTGTGCGATAATTCTTGCACTTTTTGGCTCTTGGAGTCTTCAGAGTTGTGTGGACGATATTTCTCCGAAAGTCAGATGGAACATCGTCAGATTCATACATTCTACACACCAACGTGAATAGCCGTTTTGCTACCACTTCCCGCAGCGACATTGGAAGTTTTGATGGAATGTTATCTATTCCTTTTGCTTTATTTGATCTCAAGTCGTCCAAAGCTCTTTTAAATTCTGATTCTAGTACTATATTCTAATACTAGATCCTCTATCTGTTCCATATCGACTCCTGTTTCTTCCTCTATCACATCAGAGAAATCTTCCACCTCATAGAGGTCTTCAGTGTACTCTTTCTATCCACTCCCTCCTCAGCATTTAACAGTGGAATACCCATTTCACTCTTCAAGTTATCACCCTAGCTTTTAATTTCCTCGAAGGATGTTTTGACTTTCCTCTATCTGACTCAGTCCTTCTGACAATCTTCCTTTTTTCGATTTCTTCACACGTTTCATGCAGCCATTTCGTCTTAGCTTCCCTGCACTTACTATTTATTCATTCCTCAGCGAATTGTATTTCTGCATTCTTGAATTGTACTGAACGTTTTTGTAGTTCCTTCTTTCACCGATCAGCTGAAGTATTTCTTCTGTTACCCATGGTTTCTTCGCAGTTATCTTCTTTGAGCCTATGACTTTCTTTCCAATTTTGTGGATGTCCTTTTCAGAGATGTTCATTCCTTTTCAACTGAACTGCCTGCTGAGCTATTCATTATTGCAGTATCTATAGCCTTAGAGAACTTCAAGCGCATCTCTTCATTCCTTAATATTTCCGTAACCCACTTCATTGCTTCTTTTCGTATTGATTCTTCCTGACTAATCTCTTAAACTTCAGCCCACTCTTCATCACTACCACATTGTAATCAGAGTCTATATCTGTTCCCGAGTACGCCCTACAATCCAGTGACTCATTTCGGAGTCTCTATCTGACCATGATGTAGCCTAACTGAAATCTTCCCGTATCTCCTGGCCTTTTCCAATTATACCTCAGCCTCTTCTGATTCTTGAACGGAGTGCTCTATTACCAACTGTTATTTATTGCAGGACTCAGCTAGTTTTTCTCCTCTCTCATTCCTAGTATCAAGCCCATATTCTCCTGTAACCCGTTCTTCTACTCCATCTACAACCGCATTTTCATCTACCTTTACGTATTGAAGTACCCTTTCAATTTCCTCATATACCTTCTCTCTCTCTTAATCTTCAGTCTGCTACGTCATCACTCTACTTGAACCATCGATGTCGGTGTTGGTTTGGCGTCAATTCTGATGAGAACAACCCTATCACCGAACTGTTTACAGTAACTAAGTCTCTACCCTACCTTCCCGTTCATTACGGATCCTACTCCAGTTATATCGTTCTCTGCTAATGTTAATATTATCTTCTAGTCACCTAACCAGAAATAATCTTCGTTTTCTTTACATTTCACTTCACTGACCCTCACTATATCCAGATTGAACCTCAGCACTGCTCTTTTCTGATTTCCTATCTTCCCTACCACGTTCAGACTTCTAACATTCCACACCTCAACTCGTTGAAAGTTATCCTTCCGTTGGTTATTCCATATTTTCCTAATGGTCACCTCCATCTTGGCAGTTCCCACCTCTAGATACGAGTGGGAGACTATTCCGGAATCTTTTGCCAATGGAGAGCTCATTATAACAATTTTCAGTTACAGACCACATGTCCTGTGGATACACATAATGTGTCTTCCATTCAATTACTTTCATTGCCTTCTGCATTCTCACACCGTTGATCATCGGTGATTCTACCGCTTATACGGGCAGTTTCCCACCCCAAGGGCCTTAAATCTCTGTCCGTTCCTCCGCCATCTTTGACATAGCCATTGGCAGAATGAGGTTGACTTCTTATGCTGGAAGTCTTTGGCCGCCAAGGGTAAGGATTTTCATTCAAGATGTAAGTGGTGGCGGGGTTCGAACCCGGGACCGAGGACTTTTTGTTTGCTAATCAAAGATGCTATCCCCTTTTTTAATTTTGTTCGTTATTGTTCGTTGCGTTTGATCGGGGCGGACGTCACGTAACACTAATTCAAGTACATTGTTGGTCCTTTCACTCAGTTTCTTTTTTCAAAAATGGTTCAAATGGCTCTGAGCACTATGGGACTTAACATCTGAGGTCATCAGTCCCCTAGAACTTAGAACTACTTAAACCTAGCTAACCTAAGGACATCACACACATCCATGCCCGAAGCTGGATTCAAACCTGCGACCGTTTCTTTTTTATTACAGAGAGTAGCCAGCCCTCTTACCGAACACATTGAGCTATCGTGCCGCAACCTCTAGGTCACGAGTGTTATATTTTCTTATGCAAAAGTTACAGTTATTTACGTTTAGGGTCAACTGTCAGTCCCTGCACCATTAATGAACACACTATAGGTCAATCTGCAAGTCGATACTGTCTTCTGGCGTTGCTACTTTCTTATAGACAAACGCACCATGTTTGAACAGTCTTAAGAGCTTCCGACGCTTTCTCCTAGATCTAGATACATTAAAAACCATAACGGTCCTAGCACACTTCCGCGGTGAAACAATTTCGGAAGACTAAATTAAACATTTCGGCCTTCACTACCACTTCCGTTTCGGTGCCAGTATGGTCACTGAGTGAATAATAAATATGGATACTAAAGTGCATACCATAAGAGCACATGTTCATCTTCCCTACAATGAAACGCATCTCTCCTGTTGAACGTGTGCTCATATAAAGTGAATAATAAAGCATTTCGAACCGCTTACTAATTTTGAGTAAGATCAAAACCTCTTCGGGTCTGTAGTGAGATAGGTTGAGAAGATTTTACTTTCAGAATCATTGAATGCTTCTCTCATCGCTCTCTTAAGCTCATATTCCCTGCGTTCAGGTTTCGTTTGTCCGCAAGGTATCGACTTCTCTTGAACGCGTGATAAAGCTCTTTGTTTACGTAGCTGGGTTCTAAAACGGCTCTTAAGCCACGGCGGGTTTTTCCCATCACTTGACACCTTGGTCGATACGTACTTGTCTAAGGCACACCGGAGGATATTTTCGAATTTTTTTCCATTTCTGGTGTACATCTTTGTGGTCAGCACTGAATACTTGATCCTTACTTCTCAGATCTGTGCAATTTATACCCTGTCACTCTTGCTAAACAAAAATATTTTCCTACCCTTCTCAACATTTTTTGTAATACCTTTTGTCATAGTTGCTATTGCAGCCTTATGATCACTGTTACCTTCCTCTACGTTAACTGACTCACGTCTTCTGATCTAAGAATGTACCTATATGATGAACTGGAATTCAGCCGACAAACTTTCGGCGGTGATAGTATGGACAAAAAAGGTAACTAAAGGATAATGAACACGGTCTCCAAAATACCTATCTTAAGGGCTATGAGCACACGTTCAACAGGAGAGATGCGTTTCATTGTAGGGAAGATGAACATGAGCTCTTATGGTATGCACTTTAGTATCCATATTTATTCGACTTTTTTCTTCTTCTTCTCCGTACCACCACGTCTGGAAATATGGAAAGTAAGGAGATTTCATAAGAATTTACCTAATTACAAGAACTTTTGAAAAGCACTTGCGTTGGGAAACACGTTCAAGATCTTTATCTCATCCGTAGTTATACACATCATCTTCGGAAATGCACAAATAGTCCCTGAAACGCACTTCTGTCACGAACGCTACATACATTAATGCAATAGTAGTCAGGTTTTTGCTACTTATCACTGTTTACATGCGCATATTCCGACAAAGCTGTCATTAGTGAGAATCTAAAATTATACAGAGCCCCTATTTCTCGGTTTATCGTGGAACTGTCAACTAGTATGAATAAAGCACGTCGTGTACCACTTCTACATGCAATAACTCTGTTTCTCATGGATTGTCTCTTACCACATTTTACAGGATACGTCCTCATATACAGCTTTTGTTAGAAGTCACTGAGGGTAAAGTGTTCGCACGATAACACTTGCTGAAATGAGTCACTGACATGGTCTAAGCAGCTCCACAGTGGTCGAAAGTGATGACTCCGTCTGGCATAGCTGAAGCCGTGTGACGGGGCGGACCTTGTTTGATGTCACACAGGCTCCCGTGCATTGTCGCGCTGTGTCACAGATCCTATCGTGAGATACACCAGATTTCCGCTTCCGGCGCGTTTTATAACAGAGGGCGCTTCTGAATTTCCAGCTACAACCGCAACATTTCAGACAGTTCACAGTAGCATCCGTATCGGATGTTTCTGTTGTCGCTGGCCTATTGCAGGCACATTTCATGCATGCTATAGGAGCATTGCATAACTACCGACGGATGATGAAAAGCGTTTCGAGTGTACCTCGAGCATTACACAAATAAGATGAGCTGGACGAAGCGTCATGTTTTATCGCAAGTTTGGTACTGATATGTGATTTTGGCACCTACACGATGTGTGACACTGCGTAGTTAATCTAATGAGTATAGCATGACACTATTCTTGTTAAATTTAAACTCCCAAGGTGTTGTTCCCCCTACATCACAGATAACTGGCGAGGTCTGATAGCTGTATTTAGTGCGACGAGTGTTTTTCAAGTCGCCGGGCAACGATAACTCTGGTGATCGACGGCCGCAGTCCACCGCTATAGATGCCTGAAGCTGAAGCACGCCGCTAACGGTGATTCTGATCCGATAATGAAATAAGAACAAAGTGATCGGATTGAGAATAGTGTAAGACAAGGATGTAGTCATTCGCCCCTACTGTTCAATCTCTACGTCGAAGGAGCAATGACGGAAACAAACAAAACGTTCAATAATGGATTAAAATTCAAAGGCAAAGGAAATTCGTGCCAAGGTTTGTCGATCAGTGAAAGTGAAGAAGAATTACAGGATCTATTGAATGGAATTAAATCTAATGAGTACAGAATATCAATTGAGCGCAAATCGAAGAAAGACGAAGCTAATGAGAAGCTGCACACATGAGAACAGCGAGGAGTTTAACATCAGAAATGGGGATCACGAAGTAGAAGAAGTTAAGGAATTCTGCTACCTTTGCAGTAAAATAACGCATTATGGACGAAGCAAGAAGGGCATCAAAAGCCGGCTAGCACTGGGTGGAAAAAATGACGTTTCTGGCCAAGAGAAGGCTACTAGTATAAAAGTAGCCCCAAATGTGAGGAATAAACTTCTGTGAATGTACGTTTGCAGCACAATATGGTATGGTAGTGAAACATGGACTGTAGCAAAACCGATATAAAAGAGAATCGAAGAATTGTGATGTGGTACTACAGAGGAATGTTGAAAATTAGGCGGACTGATGAGGTAAGAAATGAGAAGTTTCTCCGCAAAATCGGCGGAGAAAGGAATGTATGGGAAGAACAGGAAAGAAGACGAGACAGGATGATAGGACACCTGTTAAGACAGCAGGGAATAACTAGATAAAGCTGCAGAGTGTAAAAACTGTGTAGGAAGACAGGCACTGGAATACATCCAGCAAATAATAGGACGTAGGTTGCAAGTGCTAATCTAATAATAATGTCGTGTGGCTAGGGCCACCCGTCGGAAAGACCGTTCGCCTGGTGCAGGTCTTTCGAGTGGACGCCACTTCGGCGACCTGAGCGTCGGTGGGGATGAAATGATGATGATGATGATGATGACAACACAACACCCAGTCCCTGAGCGGAGAAAATCTCCGACCCAGCCGGGAATCGAACGCGGGCCCTTAGGATTGACATTCTGTCACGCTGACCACTCAGCTACCGGGGACGGACAGTGTTAATCTGAGATGACGAGATGAGTAGGTTGGCACAAGGAACTCCAACATCAAACCAGTCAGAAGACTGAAGGCTAAAAAAAGTGAATGGTTAGTGAACGTCAGGTTTGTAAGCTTGTCTTTAAAAATGTAAAGTATACTGAGGTGTACTTTAACGCTATAAGTTTAAACTTTTCATTATGTGACCAATCTCTGCATATCATCGCTCTGAAAAAACCAAGTTAAAGTGTTTTGTAAGGAATAACGATAGGCATTCAGTAATACTCTTCCAAGCTTGTTCATTGAAGAGAAAAAAATTTCAGTTGAATTTGTGATGGAATTTTGGTTAACTGTTTAAAAGTACATGAAGACGTTATTTAATTTTGGGAAGTGTTAAAAGTCAGAACTAAATCTTTCATCATATAATACTACCATTTATGAAGTGAAAAATTTGTGAAAGAATATGTTGTTGTTTCAAAGATGGGAAAGGGCTGCAAAATGTGTTTTAATGAAAAGCACGCAATACAGTATCAGTATTTGAATTTGAAGTCGATTTCTGACCGTGATGGTAGAAAAGAACCTTCCTTTCTTTATACGATTCCTTCTAGAATGAGAAGACCCTACAGATATATGCAAGAAATGAACAACATACATTCTTCTTTGAAAATAAAAGTACTGTGAGGGAGGCTCCGACGTGAAAGTCTAATAGATGACAAAGTTAAAATATTTTAACCTGAATGGGACAGTGAATGATAATAACGATACTGTGTCAAGTATCAGACTGTTGTGTGATATTGCTGTGTGCAATGAACAATCGTGATGGAAAATTGGCGCAGGACATTGCGATACAGTTTATAATCGAATAATTTCAGCTGGTCTGTTTGAGGTGCTTACAGGCACAACGACAATGATGGGAGTGGCAGAAAGTGTGACCTCACAACTGAAGAACTATCCTGGATGGTAGGTACAAGAGATGGGAAAGGTCGGTACACAACGTAACTTGCGGAGCAAGATGTCGTGGTGTTCTTGTTTGAGATCTTGACAGTCCATAATCCAATGAAATCATTACGGCGACTGGCAATGTTGGACTGCGGGTCAGGAAGTCTGCGATGTGAGTTGCAGCGCTCCCGTCTGCCACCCTCCCCTCTGTGAGGTTGTAGTGAAGTGTTGAATGGCAAGACGGGAGTCAAAGCCAGTGACTCACACTGCAGAGAATGAGGAATACATTACGTTGACCAAAGCGGCAATTACCTTTGTTGTAGAGTCGTCATTTACCATATTCGGCGTAAGAACATGAAGTAGCGAATTTGACAGTTCGTACTCCACAGTATATATTCATAAAGTGACCAACATACGTATGAGAGCAACGAAAAAGTTTCTTGGCGTGGCAGTGAGTATCTTTTATACATTCGACGAATCCCACTTTTATGGCAGTGGTACTTGTCCAGTGTTCGTCCAATGACAGACAAATTACCTGAGCTGAGATTTAAAACTCCCATCTGTACCGAACTCTCATCATTTGGCTCTGAACACGACAGTTGCAAATTATTATGGAATTGGGAAAAAGAAGAAGACGAATTTAGAGAATGCGGTGAATGTTGTGTTATTTCTTCATATGTCAGATAACCTCATTGCCCCGTTGCCTCTGGGGCTAGCCACCTCAACTACGATCATATTTGGTATCAAGACAGTGCCGGATGTAGGTGAACGATTTGTTCGTACCTTTCACTACAGCAGGTCCAGACAGCTTGCGTAATAATTAAGCTGTATCTTTTCTTCTTGGTACTCAGTCGTAAGAATTCGCTTTTTACACCAGAAAATTCTTTGTTGTTTATGAATTTAATGGGGCACTGAAGGACTTTGCCAACCCACAACAGAATAATTAACGTTATTTTCTGTTGTATGAAGTTATATTGTATGTTAAATTCAAAGACAGGAACATAAAAACAATAAAAGAAAGTGACTTATATAACAGACAACGATTTCTTGCAGTACATATGGAGTCACTTGCATTCGTAAGCATCACAGATTACTTGATGAGACTAATCCTTATTACACCGAGCTTACTTTTTTCTGCCGATTCCTTCAATTTGACTCCATTATTGTGTATAATTACTTATTTCCAGCCACTACGTCAACTTCATCTCTGAGTTAAAATGATTGACTAACGACTCATTGGATCACACCATCTGCTGGATTCATTCTGACACGATCGAAACATTGTTAAGAATTTTCGCGATTACCTCTACACAACACTATCTTTGTAACTTTGTCATACTCTGTAGAAGTGTATACCTCACAGATCTTTAATCACTAAAGTTGTGCACTTTCTCAAAAACATGGTGCAAATGGCTCTGAGCACTATGGGACTGGACTTCTGAGGTCATCAGTCCCCTAGAACTTAGAACTACTTAAATCTAACTAACCTAAGGACATCACACACATCCATGCCCGAGGCAGAATTCGAACCTGCGACCGTCGCGGTCGCGCGGCTCCAGACTGTAGCGCCCAGAACCGCTCGGCCACTCCGGCCTGCTGCACTTTCTTGATGTTGTTTATTTACTCGAGTCGGACCATACATACAGCAGTCCATAAATTTACAGTTTCAGTTAAGGGAACAGAAGAGATTTATACGTAAACACACACACAAAACTGAACTCAGTCTTTGCCCACAACGAACAACTGCTACAGTATTTTCTTGTGCCTTGAACAACTCCTCCTCGTTGCAAGAATCTGGGCACCATAAGCTCTGACGCAGATGTTTTTCTCCACATTCACAAGGCGTTGGCCGTTTTAAGTACCCCATTTCATTAGGTTGTCCTTGGATTTTCCAACGCCCTTTCCTAGCCGTTCAGTGATCTCCATGTAGTCCAGTCCAAGTAACGTCTGGCCTATTCTCTTCCCCAGCCATGAAACAATCTGTGCTCTGTCTCTAATGATCACAATGTCGACCAGACGTTAAATCATAATCTCCCTACTTCCTTCCGGAGGCTGTTGTTTCGGTGTGATGCTTTATGTTTAACATTCTGGCAGAGTCGCCAGTAAGTGAGTAATCTGTCTGATATATATATATATATACATATATATATATATATATATATATATATGAAGATGGTATCTGTTCTTTCGGGCATGTCCGAAAGATACCGTCTTCATATTATTATTATTATCGTTAATTCCCCATTAAGGAGAGCGTTAAAACACAATCAATATTCGCAATGACAATATGGTACATAAATTGGTACATTTCGAATTCATGGCACTTTTTTCTGTCTCTTTCTTTTCTCTTCCCAAAAACCTCTCATAAATTCACTGTGTTTCTTCTTCCTCTCTTCTGTCCACTGCTTTCCTGATTTCTTCTCTTTTGGTTCTTCGAATTTCTGTTTGTTGATTTTTTCTCTGCATTTTCCTCTGTTTCATATTTCTTCTGTGGAGACGTTTAGATTTTTGAGGTCTTCCACAGTTTCCTTTACCCAGTTAGTTTTCACCTTATTCGTCACCACTATGTTAAAAATCTTCTTGGTCAGCCTATTTTCATTCGTCCTATGAAAGTGCCCATAGAATTTTGCCCTTCTTTTTCTGATATTGTCTGTAATTGTCTCTGCCTGTTTGTACAATTCCTTTGTTGGTCTCTTTATCCAGATCCCCTGTCTCTGAACTGGCCCATAGATCTTTTTCAGAATTTTCCTCTCTTGCTTTTCCATTTCCTTGATTTTAGTTCTTCCTCTGATTACTGTTGTTACTGAGGTATACAAGGTCTCAGGTAAGACTACTGTTTTGTAATGTCTTAATTTGGCATTGAAGGAAATATTCCTTTTATTGTAATGGTTCCATGTAAGTCTCTATGCTTTTTGTAGTTTTGTAACCCTTTCTTCATTGGCTGTTGAATTCAGTACTGTTTTCTGTATAATCTCTCCCAGGTATTTGAAACTTTCTACTTTTGTTATCTTTCCGTACTTTGTTATCAATGGGCTTCTGTCTGTAGATTTTGTGTCCACGCACTGGGTTTTTTCATATGATGTTTGTAGTCCTGTTCTGGCTGCGATTTCATGCAATATCTCTAGGGCTTCTCTGGCTTCTTTTCTGTTATTTGTAATGATAGCTATATCGTCGGCAAAGGCCAGACATTTTATGTTGACGGTTCTATTTTCTCTCTCCCCATCTTTACCCCATTGACTCCTTTGTCCCACGTCCTGATTATTTTCCCTAAAACAGCGTTAAATAAGATGGGCGACAGGCCATCTCCCTGTCTCACTCCTGTCTTGATTTCGAAAGATTCTGAGATCTCGCCCATGAACTTCACTTTTGACTTTGTATTTGTTAATGTTTCCTGAATTAGTTTTCTGGTCTTATTGTCTACCTTCATTTCTTCTAGTGTATTAAAAAGTGTTTCTCTGTCTATGGAATCATAAGCCTTCTTGAAATCAACAAATGTTACTGTGGTGTTTCTGGACTTTCTCGTTGTTAATAATGTTCTCAGACACCAGATCTGCTCACTGCATGATCTTCCCTTCATGAACCCTCCTTGGTATTCTCCGATCTGTGGATTTATCTGAGGTTCTAGGTGATTTAACAGAGCTTTTGATAGAATTTTGTATGCCACCGGCAGTAACGAAATTCCTCTATAGTTATTAGGGTCTGTTTTGTCTCCTTTCTTGTTGAGGGGTGTATTAGGGCTGACTTCCATTCTTCTGGTATCTTTTCTGTTTCCCAGATGTTTTTGATTATACTATGAATTTTGGGTGTAATGTTTTCATGGTCTAATTTCCAGATTCCTGCAATCAGTCCATCTTCACCTGGTGCTCTGTTATTTTTCAATGATTTTATTATTTTCACGATTTCTTCATATGTTGGGGGTTCGGAGTCCCGGTTGGGCTCTGGTTTTGTAAACTGTAATCTCTGTTTTGGTTTATCACAGTTAAGTAACGTATCAAAGTATCTGGCTAATATTTCGCAGTTTTTCTTCGGATTTGTCTCCAGTGTTCCATCTTGTCTTTTGAAGCATAAGCTTGGTGGCTGATATCCTGTCATATTTTCTCGGAATACTCTGTAAAAATTTCGTGTGTTGTTTCTGGTGAAGTCTTCTTCTATCTCCTTCAACCTGCTGTTTTCGTAACCTCTTTTTTCTCTTCGGATTATTTTTGAAGTGTTTTCCTGTAACCTGTTGAAGTCCTCCCATTTTTCTTGTGTTTTATGGCTGTTAAATTTTTTCCAGGCTTGTATTCTGTCTTCTATGGCCCTGTCGCATGTCATGTTCCACCATCGGTGTTTCTTTTTTCTCGGTGGTTGCCTCAATTTTATCATTCTACATAAGTTAAGACTCACCGGCCATTTGACCATCTTCTTCTGTGAGGATGCACAAACAGTGCCCGAACTCTTAAGGCAATCGGCAGTAAAGCCGCGAGTAATGAGTATGATGGGGAGGGGCACTATGAATATAGTGCAGGACAATAAGTTGCGAATGTGGGTCTCACGGGAGGCGTGCCAGAGATAAGTCCCTGCAGTCGCACTATCTTCTGTCCCCTCGGTGGCTCAGATGGATCGCTGGCACGGTAGCTCAGCGTGTTCGGTCTGAGAGCTGGTTGGTCTCTGTAATAAAAAGCTGAGTGGAAGGATCAACAAACGAACTTTAACGGATGTCATATGGCGTCCACAACGACCAAACACAACGATCGACAACAAAAAAAGGATGGATAGAGCGTCTGCCATGTAAGCAGGAGATCCCAGGTTCGAGTCCCGGTCGGGGCACACATTTTCAAATGTTCCCGTTGACTTATTTCAACGCGTCTATGCAGCTAAGGGTTTTAATTTCATTGTAATCTGTCTGAGGCAACTCTAAGGTGTATAGGGTAAAACAGCTGGACACTTTCCCAAATCACATTCGGTTTCCTTGTCCGTTTCGTAGGCCAAAAGAGCAGACATGAGTTTCTTGTGGGTTTGGCTTCAGATGGTACTTGTTACAGCAATCAGAAAATGCCCTCAGGGCTCTTGTCAGGAGTTGTTCTGCGTCTTGAAATAATCATCTACACTATGTGATAAAAAGTATCCGGACACCCCCAAAACATGCGTTTTTCACATTAGGTGTATTGTGCTGCCACCTACTGCCCGGTACTCCATATCAGCGAGTAGTCATCAGAAATCGTGAGAAAGCAGAATGGGGCGCTCCGCGGAACTCACGGACTTCAAACGTGGTCAGATAATTGGGTGTCACTTGTCTCATGCGTCTGTACGCGAGATTTCCACACTCCGAAGTATCCCTAGGGACAGTTTCCGATGTGATAATGAAGTGGTAACGTGAAAGGACACGTATAGCACAAAAGCATACAGGCCGACCTCGTCTGTTGACTGACAGAGACAGCCGGCAGTTAAAGGGGGTCGTAATGTGTAATAGCCAGACATCTATCTAGACCATCACAAAGGAATTCCAAACATCATCAGGATCCACTGCAAGTACTACGACAGTTAGGTGGGAGGTGAGAAAACTTGGATTTCATGGTGGAGCAGTTGCTCATAAGCCACTCATCACGCCGGTAAATGCCAAACGACACCACGCTTGGTGTAAGGAGCGTAAACACTGGGAGATTGAACAGTGGAAAATCGTTGTGTGGAGTGACAAATCACGGTACACAATGTGGCCATCCGATGGCAGGGTGTGGGTATTGCGAATGCCCCGTGAACGTCATCTGCCAGAGTGTGGTACCAACAGTAAAATTCGGAGGCGGTGGTGTTATGGTGTGGTCGTGTTTTTCATGAAGATGCCTTCCACCCCATGTTGTTTTGCGTGGCACTATCATAGCTCATTTCATTTTTAGTTAACGCCACCTCTCTGCCGCGAACGATCAGACTTTGAAAAAACTGTTATGTGTTTGCGAAGTCTGTTTATGGACCCTGATATGAGCTTTACAGAATACAGACCCACGTATTGGCAGTTTCTGTAACTATTATTTCGAAATTTCTGTATGAAATCCTTACAGATTTCACTATAAACATACGGTATGCTGTATTCTTCTTTCGATCTTTTTCATGTCACTTAATATTAAGTCAGTGAGACCTTTGTTGGACATACTGTAGTACTGTCTAATGTATTTCGTCAAGTGAGACTTCTACTGGCCACTGCTTTAACCACCCAACAGTTTAAAGTCATGCAGTCTAACGCAGTGGTTACTAACCTTTCTGAAATCAGTATCCCTGACTGCTATTAGATAAGAGCTGGTACTAGTCCCCCCCCCCTCCCCCCAGCCCACCTTCCAACCACAAGCAACATTAGCGCCTAACTCTACCTTATAAAGAAAAATAATTTTATTTGAACAGTTTCATTTTTAAAATGACGAAATTTAAATGATATTTAGTTTTTTTAGTGTTTTCGTTAAACTAAGGCCTAATAATGAGTCAAAGGGTCTACTAGTGCTGCTTATTTCTATTAACCTTTTTCAAAGGGTTCAAATGGCTCTGAGCTCTATGGGACTTAACATCTGTGGTCATCAGTCCCCTAGAACTTAGAACTACTTAAACCTAACTAACCTAAGGACATCACACACATCCATGCCCGAGGCAGGATTCGAACCTGCGACCGTAGCAGTCGCGCGGTTCCGGACTGAGCGCCTAGAACCGCTAAACCAAACCTTTTTTAAAGATGATAAAGCAATTCACAGCACGTAGCGAGTGCCAATGACAAATGCTTCTCTAAAAAGAATGCTAACTATCCACATTCAAGGACAAACTTGCTAAATAGCTTGCTTCTTCTGCACCACTTCTTCCCGTAGTGACCCTTGCTACTCCCACACCCTATACTCCCATTTAAGATCAACCACAATGAAATGTTAGCACTATACTTAGGCCACTGTTTGCACGTCCTTACTTCTCATCTGGCAGAAGACTTCAAGCTGCCAATGCTTTGTGCCTAAACACTCGCCCTAACGCGAGTAGGAATAACGTGTAAGCCCTGTAGCAATGCAGAAGTGCAGAAGCCAGTATACAGTTATTGTAGCGTTGCGCTGTCAATTAGTTTATTGTTGCGAAGTGAATAATGCGGCAATTTCTGGTCTATTGCGCAAACTACTACAGCTCCGAGAAGGCATTTTATTGAGTTAGTTAACCATGCATGGTACAAAGTGTAAAAATTGTCTATAGTGGGCGTACTATATGAGGAAGATGTTGTCCATACGCTCCCTTCTTAAGCTGCAGCCTGTACCACAATGTGTCAAGCCTTAATGCTACTATCTAAAAAACGTAATTATTAGTAACTGATGTAATCATTATTCCAGTCTTGCGAAATATCGATAATAGCAATGATATTTTAAAAATAATTTACTTTCTTGGCCGAAGCACTATTGCACCCTTTTGTTTTTACCTTTCAGGAAGGTACATTTATCTCTCAGGCGGTAATTACCCCCAGATTGGGAAACATTAGTCTGACCTCTTTTGCAGAAACGCTGTGATCCTTATAAAAAAATTTCAGCTATATTTGCTGCTAATAACTTGAGAAAATGAAACCAACACAGTTTATGGCTTCGTGGAGTTTTTTGATAGAATCACGACTCTTGAAGTCATCGGTCGTGCCTTGAAAATTGACATTCATCTGTTCACGCCAGAAAAAACGTCTTTGGTAACATAGTGAAAAATGGTTCAAATGGCTCTAAGGACTATGGGACTTAACATCTGAGGTCATCAGTCCCCTATACTTAGAACTAAGTAAACCTAACTAACCTAAGGACATCACACACATCGATGCCTGAGGCAGAATTCGAACCTGCGAGCGTACCAGCAGCACGGTTCCAGACTGAAGCGCCTAGAACCGCTAGGTCACAACGGCCGGCAGTAACATGGTCCACAGCCATGAAAAGCAGCTGTAGAGGTTTCATTTTTAGTTTTACCTTGTGAGTGGTGATTGATCCATTATTTTTACTGTCTGATAGACAATATATGAGGTTGGTGAAAGAAATACTCCTACGTACCTTCGTATGGCGAGAGGTTGGAACACGTAATCCACCCAAGGAAACTCTCGATCATGATCATTTGCTGGCTCACTTGTTATGCTGGGCGGAGGCAAAATGTTGCGTGGCCGTAGTGACATCCAAGACTCTGCAAACGGTACACTCATCACTGCACGTCGTTGTGGTGTCATGGAGCGAGAGGATATTCGACGAACGCACTGGCCTGCTCGTTTCGCTGACTTAAATCCCAGAAAGCAAGAGTGGGGTGCGTTAGGGAGATGAACTGCAGCGCGTCCACAAGCACCAAAGACAAACCGAAAGTTGTCAACCGCGCTGGTGGAGGAATCCTATGCTTTAACTCAAGAATATCTTACCAAACTTGTGGCCAGCATGAGAGCATGTTCCAGATCGTGCAATGGTGTCGGTGGTGAACACACACCTCGGTTAAGAATGGTATATCGCCTTTTTTAATGTCTAGCGGCCCTTTATGGATCGTAATAACTCCACTATTATTGTTTTCGAATAAAAATGTCATTTCTGTTCATCTAATTGTGTATTTCTTTCAGTTATCTTCTACACTATACTATGCTATACTGTACCATGCGATACTATACTGTATTGTATTATTTTTTAGCTTTCCTTTCTGTATATGTTGCAGGCATCAAGTTATGTTACTTGCGGGGACACGTCATGCAAAGTTACTTTCGTCCTTTTACATACTAATGTACTTATGAAGACCGTTTGTGAACTTTCGGTCACCTGAAGATGTTCATTTAGAACTAAGCCAGTAGTGGTATAATAAATACAACTCACATACACCTGTGGCGGTTTTTATTAACATTTACATTATTTAGCTGTGGAGCAGGAAATAATGAGACGTAAAACTGCACTATTAGAGAAAAAGGGAGGTTATAGTTCAACGTCCCGTTGACGACGACATAATTACAGATAGAATTAGCTCTGACTAGACAAGCATAGGACAAAAAATTAACATGTGCTTTTCAAACGAACCATCTGACTTAAGACACTGAAGCGCCAGCGAAACTGGTGTAGGCAAGTGTGTTCAAATATAGATGTCAACAGGCAGAATACATCACCACTGTCGGCAACGCGTGTAGAAGACAACAAGTGTCTGGCGCAGTTGTTAGATCGATTACTGCTGCTACAATGGCGTCTTATCAAAATTTAAGTGAGTTTGAACGCGGTGCTATGGCCGGTGCACGAGCGATGAGACACAGCATCTCCGAGGTAGCGATGAAGTAAGTATTTTACAGTACGACCACTTCACGAGTGTACTCTGAACGTCAGGAAGCCGGGAAAACATCAAATCTCCGACATCGCTGCGGCCGGAAAAAGAACCCGCAAGAACGGAACCAATGACAACTGAAGAGAATTGTCCAGTGCGATAGAATTGCAATCCTTGTGCAAGTTGCTGGAGATTTCAGTGCTGGGTCACGAACAAGTGTCAGCGTGGGAACCATTCAATGAAATATCATCGATATGGGCTTTCGGAGCCGAAGGCCCCCTCGCGTGCCTTTGATGACTGCACGACGCAAAACTTTACACCTCGCCTGGGCCCATCAACACCGACATTGGCCTGTTGATGACTAGAAATATATTGCCTGGTCAGACGAGTCTCCTTTCAGATAGTATCGAGCAGATGGACGTGTACGGGTCTGGAGACAACCTCATGAATCCACAGACCCTGCATGTCAGCAAGGGACTGTTCAAGATGGTGGAGGCTCTGTAACGGTATGGGGTGTGTGCAGTTGGAGTGATAAGACCCCTGATACCTCTAGATACTACTATGACAGGTAACACGTACGTAAGCATCCTGTCCGATCACCTGCATCCATTCATGTCCATTGTGCATTCCGACGGACTTGGGCAATTCCAGCAGGACAATGCGACGCCCCACACGTCCAGAATTGCTACAGACTGGCTTCAGGAACACTCTTCTGAGTTTGAACACTTCTGCTGGCCACCAAACTCCCCAGACATGAACATTATTGAGCGTATCTTGGATGCCTTGCAACGTGCTGTTCAGAAGAGATCTCCACCCCCCTCGTACACTTACGGATTTATAGACAGCCATGCAGGATTCATGGTGTTAGTTGGCTCCAGCACTACTTCAGACATTAGTCGCGTCCATGCCACGTCGTGTTACGACACTTCTGCGTGCTCGCGGGGGCTCTACAGTATATTAGGCAGGTGTACCAGTTTCTTTGGCTCTTCAGTGTGTATCCGTTTAAGCCACTTAAGAACTTAAATTTGGATCGTTGGACTGAGACATGGTGTGCCTTAATCACAGTGCCACTTCGCTTGCTACTTTGGAAGATTGTGAGATAAACAACGTGATTACATTATTTTCTAAACAAAAAGTCGTTATTAACTATAACCAGTTTCAGTCCACAGACCATCATCAGGCGTCATGAAATATTTATAACAGCAAACAAAGAGAATTAAATCGTAAAATCTATTATTCGTTACTGTTTTCACATGGAAATACAAATTATACCGCGAATTGAAAAAATATATTATACACTGGTCTTCTTTACATTACCTTAATCTGATACCTGGCGATAGTCTGTGGAACGTAACTGCTTGTGTAATAAGACATTTTTGTCAGCGGCTCTTGGCAGTGAACCAGGCTTTTTTTTAAATATTTACGACAGACAGGCACCACATCTTTCATAAAAATATGTAAGTTAACTTGCTGGCTTGTTGCTGCCGTCCACATCTTCGGTGACATTACCGATGCACTTCCCAGCAGGCGTGTAAGCACAGGCGTGTTTTGCGACTGCTCTACGTCACGCCAGTCAGCGCAGATTGCGAGTTATCCGCCAGGACGGAAGAGTGCCACTTGTTAACGGGCCGATAAGGGCCAGCCGGTCTCGCCTATCTCAGGCACGGGCCACATTCAGCAATCAGGGCTCTGCATGCAGCCGAGGCACACACGAAGCTGCTGGTGCATAGAGTAGCGCGGGTTGCTGAGGCGACGAAGAACTGGAAACATAGGCAGGCCGCAACCCACGGAAAACTTTGCTTGTAACGCAACAAAGTCATCGGGTCCGTTATACTTCTCACTCCACTTTCGGCTCAAAAATACAGTTTAATTTTCTTATAAAAGCGAATTTTACATATTTTTTTTAGCGAGTGGCTTCCAAGTTCATTTCAGCGTTGAATTAATCATTATCATCATGAACATCATCATCATCTTGAACAGTTTCTACCTCCAGGCTGGATCTGTTTAGAACATAAGCCTCATCATATAGTCTTGTTTTCTCACCATCTTTCTGTGTTCAATTTTTTCCAGTCGTTGCCTCTTTTTTCATACACTCCTCGACATCTAGCATCTGTCTCTTGACCATCCTCTTGGTCGTCTCCTTCCCGTCTCCATTTTATGTATCTTCTTGGGAACACTCATGTTTTCCATCGTCTGTAGGTGCCCATAACATGTTAGCCTTTATGTTTCTATTCTGTTCTGCAAGGGTTCCTCTATAACTACCTCCGTTACCCTTTCATTCTTCATCCTGTCTCTCCTTGTTGCTCCTGCCTTACTTATGAGGAACTTTCACATCACTGTTATCTGCTTACGTACCTATTCTACATTATCCATATTTCAGTTACATAGGTCGGCATTTGGCTGCAGAAACTTCTACACATTACTTCTTTGCTTTTAATGGGATGTCTTTTCGAAAGCGGGCTCTTATCACTTCACCAGAATACTTCTAGCTGCCTGCCACGTTCAGAGATATAAGAAAGAGTCCTCATTTTTTTTCCTCTATCAAACATCCCAAGTATTTGACAGTTTACACCACCTTCAGTTGTACACTTCCAATCCTGATTCCGATAGTTGGCTTATCTTTCTTTCTAGTTGTAACAAAAATCTGACATTTGTTTACATTAATTTCATTCCGTATTGCCTCATAGTTTCTTCCCAAGCATCCAGGCTCTCCACAATCTCCTTCTTCCCGTTTCCTCAGATCATTAAGTCATCTGTCAACACCATTGCATCTCCAGTTTTTTCTGCCACCTTAGTCATTATTTCATCAAAGACCACACCATTTGTTTGCTGGAACCAATCCATCCTTTATTTCCCACTTTCACAAAACTCAGACTCAAACTCTGCTTCTTATCTCTTTTTCCACTCCCTTCTCTTCTAGTGCTTTCCAGACCTTCCTTCAACAGGCACTGTCAAATACTTTTTCTGTACCGAGAGAGCCCATCATAGAACCTAGCAGTTCTAGGCGCTTTAGTCCGGAACCACGCTGCTGCTACGGTCGCAGGTTCGAATCCTGCCTCGGGCATGGATGAGTGTGATGTCCTTAAGTTAGTTAGCTTTAAGTAGTTCTAAGTCTAGGGGACCTCAGATGTTAAGTCCCATAGTGCTCAGAGCCATTTGAACCATTTGAGTCCTCTCTCAGTTTGTTTGCAACCAGAGTTCGCATTCTGCTCCCTATTATCTTTTCGTATACCTTGACACAGTGTGGTGCGAGTGTTACTCCCATGTAGTTTCTACAATCCTTTTCTCTAAAATAGGAACAGTTAGTGTCCTCTTCCATTGTTGAAGTACATTACATTGCTTCTAAACACTTAATACATAATCACAAGCAGACATCTAGTCTTTGTGTATATCTGCTGGCGTTAGGGCTTGCCACCAGGAATCTCTCATAGTCCCCTCTACAAGCTCTGATGCTGCATTTTTTGCTGTGTGTTGGACAGCCTGCTTCTGTGCGCCGAAGTCGCGCTCTGTTAATAACAACATCCCCGCTTAAAAAGTCAATCTACACATCTTCTATGTTCCGTTCTCACTCGGTTGAGAGCTGCTTATATCTTTCGGGGTTGGTCCAAGGCAGTGACACGTAGTAATAACTGACAGGTTACTGGGGCGTTTTGGAGCCAATTTCTTCTCTAGGAATTAGTGGTGTTAATCCCAGTGTCTGCAAGTGCAAGAGGAGCATGTCTCGAACAAAATGTTGATCCTAAGTGATCTCAGATGTTAAAACGCACCAGTAGTTCAGGGTTTACTAAGACCTTGTATTTCACGATCAAGGCTTCTATCCTTCACAGGTTTGGGGGTAGAAAGTGACACAGAATTAACACGAACGTACATGAGAATGCATTATTTCTTTGTTGATTATGACGATGCATCTTCGTCGTTCTAATTCATACTGCAGTTCCTTCTTTGCTCCATGGCTTCATTTTGTTGCAAGTACTTAAAAATAAGCTGGTTTATAGTTGCCATTAGGAACGACCAGCTGTCCTCGGTGTTAGCAACGGATCACATGTATTTTAATTTTAATCTGAGACTGGCTTAATAAAATTGTAATCATTATTGTTTCATCCTGTGTGTACATTATCCAGATCAACACCAAAGCTTGGCTGATTGCTGGAATTATTACGCATTTTGCAGTATAAAAGAGAGTTGTGCTACGCTGTAGACAGATGGTATTTCATTGCTGTGAGGGTATCAAACATGTAATGAGGTTCAGGGCAAACTGCGTGAGTACTGTACATTTTTAACATGCCTTTGATAAAATGCAATTTGTGTGTAGTTATTGTCATTCATGGCATCTGACGCATACAATACACTAAAAGACAGAAGAGGCGACGCATCAGGAAGGAGTTACGCAAACTCGTCAGAAATTGATATTATACAGGTATCAATGGAAAACGCAAAACTGTAAAGTTTGGTGATCGATGGATGAAAGTGTGACGCTGCAGCGCAATTTCTCCGCGCACCTGGTAAGGACAGTAAACAGGGGACATGTCGATACTAGAGCATAAATTCCTTACAAATTTCATTCCGTGTACTCAGTTGGACAGTAACTACGCGTAGCAAACAAGCGCGTGAAGCATATACGCAGCTTATTGATTGGCGACTCCATGGTGTCCTGTGCACTACGACCAGATAATGGGTATACTTGAAAGGAGAGACAGCATGGGTCGTATATTTTTGTTTATTATCGTAAAATCGATTTTCGGTCATTTAGTGACCATCTTCAGTGCTGTAATATATAATTGACACCAGTGCTTACTAATTTAAGTTATATATTACAGCACTGAAGATGGTCACTAAGTGACCGAAAATCGATTTTGCGATACTAAACAAAAATATACGACCAATGCTGTCTCTCCTCTCAAATATACGCAGCTGTTAAAGTGAGTGTCATTTATGACGGCGGCCGAGTTTAGGTTCGTTCTGCGCATCTGACGTCACAAAACACAGTCAGCGAATGAACAGAGAACGACGTTGCCAGAGCTCGACTGCAATGCAGAGCACGGACGAGTGTCTTCAGTTTTAGAAACGTTCAGTCATAAATAAAGCAATGTCTTGATAGCAGACTTTCTTTTATAGAAAGTTTTGAAAAAGCATTATTTATACCAATTGCTTCATATTCTATTAATTAATTAATTAAACCAAACAAGCAATAAGCCTCCTAATTCAGGCAATAGCAAGGAAAGGTGTTTGTATCATTCTCACTAACCGCTTTTTCGCAATAAAGAACAGCTGTTATTGTTATTTCCTATTGTACTTCGACGAAACGTGAGTAATTCATAGTCATACCACAGTGTTTGTTGGTATTTTGCGTGACATTTTAAAGTCCTCCAGGAGTAGCATGAAATGACGAGCTGCGTTAGCGTAATGGTTAAAGTGTGTGAGGCTGCTAAGTGAAAGGTTCTGAGTTCAAACCTCGTTCAGTGCTTAATATTTTCTTTATTAAAAAACAATATCGAAGTGTCTTGCTTCATGAATTTTATTCGTTTGAATGTAATTTTTTTAAATTTCCAGTGGCAACAAAAATCCACCATATGGAAAGTATACGCTATGGACTTTTACCTCTGCAAACTCTTCAGAATTTCGTGCAATGGTTTACTACACCTAATGCTGCGGAAAGTGTGTCAAAGTAGTCGAAACACCATGTATCTGCACAGGCGAGCAATGCAATGATGACAAAATCGCGGAATGCGGGGAGCACGTCTCTGTAGCAGCGAAAGGGTTAATGCGGCCGTGGTGGCTTTATTTCATAAACTGCGCGCTCCCCCTAAACGTAAGTTTGCGAACTGTACTATGGCGCTGCTTCTCTTGGCGCGTACAACTGGCAACGCAGCAATCTCCCGCGTCTGGGCGGGCATGCGCGAACCGCCAAGATAAAAGAATTGAACTATAGCATTTGCGAGAGGGAGTGCAGTTGGGCTCAGACAAGCCGGTTTGAGTAATCGGCGAATCGCTCGACGTTTGAATAGGAGAGATGCCACTGTTCGAGAATGTTGGTAGGAAAGGGTGAACCATGCCTGAACGCAGCGTCAAGAAGGAAGCGGTTCACCTAGAGAGGCAACAGAACATGAGGACCATGCAGTCGTCAGAGAGGCACTCGAAGCTCCAGATTCATTATTATCATCGATTCGACGTGCAAATGGCGCATCAGTGATCATAAGTAGGTATTATAGGCAGCTCACAGGAAGAGGGCTGAGTTCACGGCGCTTCTTGCGACGATTACAACACCAACAACCCTGTTTGCAGTGGTGTCGGGCACATTCGGCAAGGACTTCCATTGACTAGTGTAGAATTATCTACAGAGATGAGACCTGCTACGAAGCTGAATCCCAATGACCAGCGAAGAGGTGTCTGGAGGCCCCTGGACAGTGGAGGCATATCATCCCGACTGTCGCCAACTATACGACCATGTCTGCTGGGAGTGTTGGTCTGGGGTGTCATTTCATATCATAGCAGGATCGTTTTGGTTGTTATCCGCGACACCCTGAGAGGTGGCATGAGCCCCCTCTCGTATTTCTATCTTACGATTCTCCTCTGTAATTGCATGCAGTGAAAAGTTGCTATTCCTTCACACGCGGACTTCCCACGCAGCATCTCTCGTCACCCGGGTGGTCTGGTGACAAGCGGGCTCTGCTAAGCCGACGGGTGTGAGGAAGTCGAGTGAATGCTTTGCAGACGCCGACATTGTCAAAAGACACGCCCGGAGGGGTCTGAAGTAGCGGCTGGGCTAGAGGTTCCGTTACTTCGCAGAATCTTAGCGAAAACACTTTCTGGCGGGCTACCAGCGAGGCGTGGGAATGACTTGTGTACCCAGGCAGTTGTGGCAGGAAAATTCCCGCGCTTTCTGCAAAATAGTAACTGTGATTGGCTTGCTCAGGGCATAGCTCCGTGACGTAGCAAAATCAGCGCAGAAATTGGCGCCAAGAATCTCCATTGGTGGAATGGTAGTGCTCCGGCAATGGAGTGGAATTTTCCGCCGGTTTTCGAGTTGCTGATTGGAATTTTTAACCACGGCCACTGTGGTGTGGGCGGGAATGTTCGGTGTTCGGCATTCTACGGGTGCTCTGGGTAGTCGGCTCTCGCCTTTTGGTCGAGGACGTCGAAGCAACCAGCCATCGCCTGCGGTACGCCAGATCGTGTTCTTGCAGTTAAGAAGACAGTTTGGTAATGTATGTCCGCAGCACTGGCAGATAGGGATTTTCCTAGGTGATAATCAGAGCTCAGCAGAGCGCGCCTTTTCGTCTTTTTCTAACATTGTTCTGTCTCGAGTAGCAGCAATTAATGTTGGGTTGGCTGTGTGTTTTCTCTTAAGATTTGGGTTGCAAGGAATTGGCTCCACATACCACTTCGTCATAATCCTCACAATCTAGTTTAGGGACAACTTCACATTCACAGCGTTTGTTTGAGTATCCAATTTGAGTCAATTTGATGTATTGTAAAGGTTTCAAGTGTTTTTGTTTATTATTTTGTGTTTAGTCTTAATAAATCATATTGTTATTTTGGACAAAACTTTCATTCTGTTATCGGTAGAGCAACCCTATCATTCCTCACTATGTTAATGAAACCATCGTTTATTTAACTTATTTATCAAATTAAATTATTGCAGGTGCCAAACTCTCTTCTACTCCACTGGCAGGGTTGATTAGAGTCAGTTCGCGTTTTTTTTTTTTTTTATCCTTGTGCAACAGCAAAAGTCGGAGTTAGAATAGGGGGGGGGGGGGGGGGGGGGGCTTAGAGCATCATTTATATATGTGGATTCTAGAAGAATTTAGTGTTAAATACACTTCTAGCCCCGGCACCTCGCAACCCTTACTGCACAGTGGTACATCGCGATATTCTAAGCTCCATTTTTATCCCCTTCACTGCTAGCCATCCTGGGCTTACATTTTAGAACACGGTGAGTGTTTCTGTTGATTGTTTTCGTGCTTGCCAAACCCTATGTTGGCCAGAGAGGAGGCCAGACCTGACGCCAACTGAGAATGTTTGGAGCATTATGGGCAAGGCCTTCCAAACAGCTCAGGATTTTGACGATGTAGCATGTCAGTTGGACGTAATTTGTTACGATATCCCTCACAAAGACATCCAACAAACCTATCAATCAATGGCAAGCCGACTAATTGCTTGCTTAAGGGACAGAAGTGTACCAACGCATTATTGACTTGCTCAATTCGTCAAGCTCTTTCTCTTGAATAAATCATCCATTTTCTTTCTTTTTTTTTTTGAAATTGTAATCATTTGTTTGTCTGTACATGTACATCTCAGCTACCAATTTCAGTCCCATTCGTATAATTTCTTTGTGTCGCATCTTTTTCTTTTCTTAGCATATTTAAAAGATGATTTCATAACGCACTGGTTCACCATTGGAACGCAATACAACAACGACTATGCCTAACATGGATTCAACAAGTCTTTGGTAGATTTTAACAGATATGTCGCACTATATTTCTACTCAAAAATCACGCGGTTCGAGCTAATTACGGGCCGGTGGCTTGAGAGCGTGCAGCTGACGGCAGATATCGTTCCATATGTTTCCCAAAGTGTTCAGATTACTACTGTTTGTTGGCCAGGAGTTCAACGTAATTTCATTATCATGCTCCTCAAACCACTAGAACGATTCTGGCCTTGTGGCATCGACATTTGTGCTGCTGGATGGTGCCATCGCCGTCGAAGCAGACATCAACCGTGATGGGATGTGGGTGGTTCGCAGTATTGTTCACGTGATCTACAGCTTTCTTGGTGCTTCATTTTCTACCACAGGTCCCATGGACGTCCAGGGGAATATTCCCCATAGCCTAACACTGCCCCACAGGCCAGCGTCCATGCCATGGTGCGCGTTCCAAGCAGCCGTTCTCTTGGATCGAGGCGTATCCAGACAGAACCATCGATCTGCTGAACTACGAAATTTGATTCATCCGAACACGTGACACGTTTCAATTGATCCACGGTCTAATGTCGGCGATTTCATGCGCATTGCTATCGTAATTGGCCGGCCGAGATGGCTGAGCGGTTCTAGGCGCTTCAGTCTGGAACCGCGCGACCCCTATGGTCGCAGGTTCGAATCCTGTCTCGGGCATGGATGTGTGTGATGTCCTTAGGTTAGTTAGGTTTAAGTAGTTCTAAGTTCGAGGAGACTGATGACCTTAGATGTTAAATCCTATAGTGCTCAGAGCCATTTGAGCCATCGTAATTGACGATGCCGTTGTCCACGGTAGCTGAGCGGTCGTCGTAGTTCACTACCATACAGAGGGCCCATATTTTATTCCCAGGAATAACAGCGATTTATCCTTGTTAGGACTGGATCGTGATGCCAATTGAGGGGCTACTAGACGGAACTGTAGTGGCTCTGGGTCACGAAAACTGATATCGGCCTGATACCGGTTGACCCCACGCCCCTTTGTACCACATCCAGTGATGACACTGGCAGAGGATAACATCACGGTCGGTCTTTACCAATGAAGTTAAAACAATGGGAGATGGCGTTACTTGTCCTAAGAACAGCCGATGGCTGGAACCAGGGGCGTGGAACAGCCCTATCTTGCGGAGATCAAACCATGGGTTTCTCCATTAAAAGCCGTCTCTACCTAACTGAAAATCACTTCTGAGTATGTACTTAGACTGGACATGCTTTCATGGAGGAATATCGATAATTGGAAAGATGACAACTACATTTGTTGATGCGAAAATTCATTTGTTGATCTTGGACTACAACTAAACTTCTTATTTTAAGTCTGACTATTAGCTGTACTAGTTCACAGTATTATTTCAGAGTACAAGATCCTTTCCATAGTTTCACTAACAAACTGAACGATTTCCAGAATGATAACAATAAAATCATTCTTTACAGTCGGAAGAATACAACATCATATAAAAATAGTTCGAGCTTAGGTGCAGTTCAGCAATACCGTTAAAATGAAAAACGTACACTCAGTGTCGAGTAGAGTCCCTGTTTGTCGTACACATTTTCGCCCTTTGTGAGATCGTTTGTGTCAATCTACGCATTACCAGTTTATATTTACGATATTGGGCAAAGAGGAATATATATTTCAGTTCTGATTCTTAACGTTCCATTTAAATCATCATTACACATACATTCAACTATGATATCCTAAAAAAGGAATTTCAACAACAAATAAATTATACGCTCAAATAATCATTTTACTAAAAAACATTACAACAGTGTTTTGTGAAATTAAATATATATTTAACTTTGTAAAAAAAACTTGAAACTTGTTAACCATTGTATTTTATCTCAAAACTAGGTCACTGTCCTTCAAAGACAATTAATGTAGGTTCAGTTTTCACACCTAGCTTTGCTTGTATGGGCAGATATTTTCATCGTTCACGTTACATGAGCCATAGCAGACCGTAATGGATTTTGGGTGTATTACTAAGTGATTTTCAAGTAATAGTTGGTGCTTATGTGACCACTCAAGATCAGAAATAAACTCCTGTTTACACACCACTTCACTAAGATTTAATTCAATGAAATTCAGTGGACTTGTGAAATCAGATGCTTCATCCACACTCTGATGCCACTTACCTACAGCCGTGACATAATCGTATGCTTCTGTAGAATATAAGTTAAGCAACCAAAAGATTACAAAGCAGACAAACACTTCGTAGGAAACACAATCCTTGCTGTCTTGTTAAACGGAAATGACAGCTCGTCATTTACGCCATACATACTATAAAACACTGAAATAGCCTCTTCATCTGAGTAGTTCATTGTCTGCAAGGCTTTTGTCACATCATTCAAATTACCATTCCGGTATTTGAGAAGGCAGTTTGTCTGCTGAAGAAGTGTGATTTTCTTCCTGTACTGCATGGTTACTTCACACACAGTCTTCTACTTTCCCTCGATGTGAACAGCAGTATCATTAGGAGGAGTTCTGGATTGAGGGAATATCGTTTGGCAACACTAGAAAACAAACAGATTCATAAAGTAGTAGCATAACAAGTCATGTATTTGAATCACAAAACTTCTTACTACTATCTGGAGCAGCAGTTCCCGAAATGAAAAAAATCTTCCAAGGTACCTATAACATACAGCACAATATAAGTAAAAAAAAAATTCATATGATGAAATTCTTAAATAATTGATTTGTTGCCTAATTTTGGCATCCACTAAGTGGAAAAAGGTGGCAATTTAAGGAGATGGGACCTGGATAAACTGAAAGAACCAGAGATTGTACAGGGTTTCAGGGAGAGCATAAGGGAACAATTGACAGGAATGGGGGAAAGAAATACAGTAGAAGAAGAATGGGTAGCCTTGAGGGATGAAATAGTGAAGGCAGCAGAGGATCAAATAGGTAAAAAGGCGAGGGCTAGTAGAAACCCTTGGGTATCTAAGAAATATTGAATTTAATTGATGAAAGGAGAAAATATAAAAATGCAGTAAATGAAGCAGGCAAAAAGGAATACAAAAGTCTCAAAAATGGGATCGACAGGAAGTGCAAAATGGCTAAGGAGGGATGGCTAGAAGACAAATGTAAGGATGTAGAGGCTTATCTCACTAGGGATAAGACAGATACTGCCTAAAGCAAAATTAAAGAGACCTTTGGAGAAAGGAGAACCACTTGCATGAATATCAAGAGCTTTGATGGAAACCCAGTTCTAAGCAAAGAAGGGAAAGCAGAAAGGTGGTAGGAGTATATAGAGGCTCTATACAAGGGCGATGGACTTGAAGACAATATTATGGAAATGGAAGAGGATGTAGATGAAGATGAAATGGGAGATATAATACTGCGCGAAGAGTTTGACGGAGCACTGAAAGACCCGAGTCGAAACAAGGCCCCGGGAGTAGACAACATTGCATTAGAACTACTGACAGCCTTGGGAGAGCCAGTCCTGACAAAACTCTACAATCTGGTGAGCAAGATGTATGAGACAGGCGAAATACCCTTAGACTTCAAGAAAAGTATAATAATTCCAATCCCAAAGAAAGCAGGTGTTGACAGATGTGAAAATTACCGAACTATCAGTTTAATAAGTCACGGCTGCAAAATACTAACGCAAAGTCTTTACAGACGGATGGAAAAACTGATAGAAGCCGACCTCGGGGAAAATGAGTTTGGATTCCGTAGAAATGTTGGAACATGTGAGGCAATACTGATCCTACCACTTATCTTAGAAGAAAGATTAAGGAAAGGCAAACCTACATTTCTAGCATTTGTAGACTTAGAGAAAGTTCTGACAATGTTGATTGGAATACTCTCGTTCAAATTCTGAAGATGGCAGGGGTAAAATACAGGGAGCGAAAGGCTATTTACAATTTGTACAGAAAGCAGGTGGCGGTTATAAGAGTCGAGGGGTATGAAAGGGAAGCAGTGGTTGGGAAGGGAGTGAGACAGGGTTGTAGCCTATCCCCGATGTTATTCAATCTGTATATTGAGCAAGCAGTAAAGGAAACAAAAGAAAAGTTCGGAGTATTTATTAAAATCCATGGAGAAGAAATAAAAACTTTGAGGTTCGTCGATGACATTATAATTCTGTCAGAGACAGCAAATGACTTGGAAGAGTAGTTGAACGGAGTAGACAGTGTCTTGAAAGGAGGGCATAAGATGAACATCAACAAAAGCAAAACGAGGATAATGGAATGTAGTCGAATTAAGTCGGGTGATGCCGAGGGAATTAGATTAGGAAATGAAACACTTAAAGTGGTAAAGGAGTTTTGCTATTTGGGGAGCAAAATAACTGATGATGGTCGAAGTAGAGAGGACATAAAATGTAGACTGGCAATGGCAAGGAAAGCGTTTCTGAAGAAGAAAAATTTGTTAACATCGAGTATAGATTCAAATGTCAGGAAGTCGTTCCTGAAAGTATTTGTATGGAGTGTAGCCATGTATGGAAATGAAACATGGACGATAAATAGTTTGGACAAGAAGAGAATAGAAGCTTTCGAAATGTGGTGCTACAGAGTAATGCTGAAGATTAGATGGGTGGATCACGTAACTAATGAGGAGGAGTTGAATAGAATTGGAGAGAAGAGCAGTTTGTGGCACAACTTGACCAGAAGAAGGGATCGGTTGGTAGGAGATGTTCTGAGACATCGAGGGATCACCAATTTAGTATTGGAGGGCAGCGTGGAGGGTAAAAATTGAAGAGGGAGACCAAGAGATGAATACACCAAGCAGATTCAGAAGGATGTAGGCTGCAGTAGGCACTGGGAGATGAAGAAGCTTGCACAGGATAGAGTAGCATGGAGAGCTGCATCAAATCAGTCTCTGGACTGAAGACCACAACAACAACAACAAGTGGATTATCTCAAACGTAGACACTGAAGTAATATATACAATGCATGAACATCTGCTGTACACCAGCTGCCAACATCAAAGGGAAACAAGTCTAACGTCATATTCCGTCAAATGAATAGTTATCATACACTGAAATACTACAAATATTAGCACAACATGCCTTCTGCATGTATGAAAAATCCTAGCTACGGTGTCGGCTGTGATATGAAAGCTTGACGTCGAGGTTCGTTCAGTGTCAACTTCGCAGAAATGCTCAGAACATGCTGTGCTATGCTTTGTTTCTTACGCATCTTTTCGACGCAATAGCTTGATCAAGAAGTTTTTCCTTGCCCTGTCATTCGTGAAATACCATTTCATAAACAAAAAAATTGGAGTGTAAACATCGAAACGAACTGACCATATTTAAACTGAAAATATAACTTCAGTTAAAGTATTTATCTGCAGAAAGTAACTAACTTTCTGTTTATGTTCGTGCATCCGTAGGCAACACAAGCAACGACTTATCCACAAATTTACGGTATTATTTCGACGACTAACACGGCAATACAATTACGCTTCCCACAATGTTTTGATATGGCGGAGTGCGTCAGTCGCTGGCTTAAGATATCACCATACAGATTCTTACCTCCTCACATAAAATGCATTCGCAGTTGCGAATATGGACAACCATCAGCGGTATAATAGAATGACGAGAATGGAAATTTGTGGCCGACCGGGACATGAACCCTGACTTCCCACGTATCGTGAGCGGTCACCTTATCCGAGAATGACTCATTGCCAGACTCAAATTTCTGTAAGTCCCTAACCATGTGTCTATAACATGCGTTCGTACATCCATTATGTACACTGTCGTGTCGTGTGACTAGGGCCTCCCTTCGGGTAGACCGTTCGCCGGGTGCAAGTCTTTTGATTTGACGCCACTTCGGCGACTTGCACGTCGATCGGGATGAAATGATGATGATTACAACAAAACACCCAGTTCCTGAGGGGAGAAAATCTCCGACCCAGCCGGGAATCGAACCTGGGCCCTTAAGATTGACACTCTGTCGCTCTGACCATTTTTTTTTCTTTTTCTTTTTTTTTTTTTTTTTACAACCCAGCCGGGAATCGAACCCGGGCCCTTTGGATTGACATTCCGTCACGCTGAGCATTTTTTTTTTTCGGTGTAACAGTACAAACATAAACTGCTTCTAGCATTTTTTTTTAAATATATAAGACAATGACTTTATAAAATAAAATTCTTCTGGGAAACGTAAATAAGTGGACTTTTTTTTTTTTTTACATAATAGTGAAAAAAAGAAAATAAAATATCCTGCTTCTGTCAGTACAAAACAATAACGTTCTACGTTCCTCTTTTAAGCGCGTACCTCCCTAACCCCGTCATACCTCGCGTTGGTGTCGGGTACGTCTTCACGTGTGTTTGTGGATCCTCTCCACTATCCTGGTCCGTTCTTGTTCTGATACTTATAGGCAATAATTACATTCTCCTACCCGGGACACCCCAACTGGGTGGGGGATCAAGCAAGGCACTCCCTAAAAAATTTGCGTAATATGTTCGATATCTCGGATGTCTCATAAGCTGTGAGTGATGTTCTTGTAGTAAGGCCCAAAAGTCAAGCACATTCTTACTGCCGTCTCGGAAAAGATAACGCACAGTCAAACCTCGAATCCAAGTCACTGCGTTTGTCTTCGTTCGGGGATAATATGTCCTATCTGGGAGAAGTAGTGTGCGTGGTTCTATTGTTTGCGGCCCCACCCGAAGGAGGAAGGCGATCATTTTTTTTACCAAACACCATACGTCCGCCGAAGGACCGCATATCAGGCGATGCTCCTCAGTGTCTATAACATTGCACTGCGGACACAGTGGCTCGTCCGCCATATGAATTGTATGCAACCTGGAACGAGTCACGTATTTCCCATTTACCACCTGATACCACAGTGCGCGCGTTCCCGTATCAAGGTGTGGGTGGTGCACTGTACGCCATACCACTGACCACGTAACTGTTGGTTGGCGGCGCTCTACGGCATTATTCGGCCGTCGTCGAGTCAAGATGTGATATATATCACGTGCCGTCGCCGTCCTGGTAGTCGGTAGTTCCATATGTACATAACTGTGTTCCACAAAGAAGGTTCGCATATGGGCAAGCGATGGTGAGATGTGAGCCACCGCTACCGGAGCCGAAAGAGAAGGTGGAGCGAGTTCGTCTATCAAGCTGCCCGTCAGACTTGTCTGGTGTCGTGTCCACAGCTTTATCATTGTGGTTACATAAATAGCCACTGCTCGGTCGCGTACGTGGACTAGTCCAAGACCTCCACGACTACGAGGAAGGGTGAGGGTTTCGTATCCTACCTTAAAAAGCAGACCTGTGCTCACAAAATATCCTAGTGCCGCCAGGATTCGGCGGGCCAACACCACCGGCATAGGAAGAACTTGTGCCAGGTGGGGGATGCGAGAGGCTAGATAAGTGTTGGCAAAGGTGACCCGTTGTATCATATCCAGTGCCCTTAACCTGTGACTTCGGACACTCGCACGAATTGTTTGCAGAAGATGTCTGTAACTCAGTGCCGCCGTGCGTCGAACGTCTGTAGTGAATATAATTCCTAGGCATTTCATCTTGTTGATCGGCTGTAATGGTGCTACACTTCCTGTCGGGAGTCCTCTCCCGATGTTCATCGCTCCTGACTTTGCCATGTTCAGGCGACTTCCCGTAGCCATACAATACAAATTAATCCAATGCAAGGCCACTCTTGCCTCGTCGCCTGACCGTGCTAAAAACACTAGGTCATCTGCATATGTTCGGCATATAAACGTGTTGTACCTTATCGTCATTCCTTGGAGTCGATTCCGGAGCCCGCAAAGCAGCGGCTCGACAGCGATGGCATACAATATCGTTGACAGCGGGCACCCTTGTCTGACCGATCGTGAGATGGTGATGGGTCCCACCAAGCGTCCATTGATGAGCACTTTGGATGCGGCTCCGTGGAGTAGTCTCATGACGACGGTGACAAAACTTTCCGGAAACTTCATTTTCGTCATCAAGTCCGTGAGATAAGCATGACTCAGCCTGTCAAATGCGCGATCGAAGTCTATCGAGACCAATACACCCCGGAGACGACATGTTGAAGCCAGTGCGATAACATCGCGGTAGTCGCTGAGTGCCGTTTGTATATTGCTAGCTCCTCCTAGCTGGGTTTGGTCGAGTGAAATCACTTGGCGTATCACGCGTTTAAAGCGTGCTGCAAGTATCCTGGCGTAGATCTTGTAGTCGCAATTAAGAAGGGTCAGTGGCCGGTAGGCCTGTATCCCTGTGCCGCCAGATGGTTTGTGGATGGGGATGATCATTCCTTCCACGAAGGAGGGTGGAAGAGTCACGTTGGGAGACATCAATTCGCAGTACATGGCAGTCCATCGTGGAATCATGAGATCTTTAAATGTACGATAGAACTCTAACGGAAACCCGTCGGGCCCCGGCGATTTGTGCGACGCTCCCTTATCAATCGCTTCCATTACGTCGTCAACTGTGATTTCACCTGTTAACTCCAGGGTGGCCGACTCGTCGAGACACGCGGAGAGCGTTCGTCGGACCTTATGAAAGGCTGCCTGATCGTGTTCCGCTTCTTGATAGAGATGACCGTAGTGTTCCACGAAAGCGTTGGCAATGTCTTTTTGCGTTGTCATGCGGCGACCATCAGGCAGTACGACCGTCTGTATTAAGGTTCTGCGGCTACGTTGTTTTTCTCTGATAACGTGATACATCGACGGGGATTCTCCACGGACTCGTTCAAAGGACCTTGCACGGATTGCGACACCCTCCAGTCGGCGGCGCGTTATGGAAATTATTTGGGCCTGTGCTCGTTTTATACCGGCACGACGCTCCTGTGAAGGTGCTTGAACAGAAAGTTCGCGGAGCATCGTGAAATAAAATTCCGTCGTGTATCGCCTCCACATCATCTGCTCTCTTCCGTATGCATTTAACGCTCGGCGCAATGCAGGCTTAACGCATTCCAGCCACCACTGCAACGTCGTCGGATATGTCGGGAGGCGTCGTTCACACACGTGCCAAGTGTCTTCGACTAAGCGTCTGCACTCAGGTTCCCTAAGGTGTGCTGTATTCAGTTTCCAAACACTGCGACTCCTCCACACTTGTTGACGACTCAGGGAGACCGTGCATATATATGCTATGTGATCTGAAAAGGCGACAGGCCACAATTCCGCATCGAGGATCGCAGGTTCGAGACGACGTGTTATGTAAATTCGATCGAGACGACTTGCAGAGTGACTCGTGACGTAGGTGTATCCACGTCTGTCGCCATGTATCTTCTCCCATGTATCAATGAGATTCATGTCCTGTATGAGTTGCCGCAGCTCCGGGCACGAAGTATAACGTGGGTGTTGATCTTTTGGTGCGAGCACGCAGTTGAAGTCACCTCCAAATAAGACATGTTCATACCGACCTAAGAATAGTGTTGCAATCTCCTCTGCGTAAAATCGGGATCGGTCGCGCCGTCTGTCTGACCCCGACGGTGCGTAAATGTTAACTACCCGTACTCCCAGCACTGTGAGCGCCAGTCCTCGCGCTGACGGCAGGTACACCACTTCCTCGGCTACTATGCCGCTACGTAGAAGTATCGCCGTTCCGCTGCCGCCGTCGGTAGTAGGTGTAATGTACGTATCGTACCCATAGAGGTCGGGGAAGCTCTCAACGCATACTTCCTGCAGCAGAACGATGTCGACGTCTGACGCATGCAACATGTCTCGTAATAATTGCAATTTGACAGGCGCTCTGATCGTATTAATATTAATAGAGGCCGTTCGATATGCCTGCCGCTGGTCCTCAGTGCGTAAAGCGCACATGAACGCTTATGTTAATTTGTGTGCTGCTGCCCAGTGACATGCTGTCCGTGCGTCAGTCTGCATCTTCTGCGCGGTTAACATCCGGTGGACGCAGCACTCGCCATGGCGGGTGCGTCGTCGGTGTGGGGGTCAATATCGGATTCGTCGGCCCAGTTCCTGTGCTGGAGGTCCATCTCCCGTCGTGTCTCTCCGGCCGGGCTGACCGAAGGCTGTGGCGTTGCTGCGGTGGGTGGAGGGACTCCTTCCGTCGGCTTTCCGTCCGGTGTGTCTGTATTTAACCCCTGTGTGGCATGATTCGCGTCGTACTGCTGTGTGGGAGGTAGAACCTCCCGTTGCGCATCCGGATGCACTGTATCGACGTTACACCCAAGTTCGTCTGCCGTGGACTGCAGTAAGCAGGTATCCGACGGCGCTAGCCGTCGTTTCTTGTGGCGCTTCGGCGATCGTTGTTTGCGCGTGTGCGCCTCCGTATCCGAGTGCGGAAGTGACTCCCGGTGCTCAGGGACGAAAGCAGCTGTCGGCACAACAGCAGGATCAATTTCCATTTCTCCTACCGATCCTTTCCGCTCGGTTAAGTGCGTCGTCGGCGCCGGAGCGGCAGAGGTGTGCGTCGTTTCGTCACTGGAGGCGGTCTCTGCCGCAGTCGGTTGCCGTAAACTGACAGGATTCTGTAGCTGGTCATTCTCCGGGATGGGATCCGTTCGAAACGCGTCCGCATACGTTAGTGGCAGCGGCGTCAACGTGGACGGAGGTACGGGTTCGCCGTTTGGAACTTGCACTATCCTCCGCTGCATACATTCGGAACGGACGTGGCCCTCTTTCCCGCAGCCTGAGCATGTTTTGGGTTGCCCATCGTATATGACTATAGCTCTGCATCCGCAGATGAACAAGTACGAGGGTACATGTTGTGTCAGTTCTATTCTGATTTGACGCACCCCATTGAGAACGGGGTAAGTCGTGAAGTTGGACCATTTTTCCTCAACGTGGCTAAGCACTCTTCCATATGGGCGTAAGGCGTCAACGACCAAGTCAGACGGAACCTCGAAGGGAAGTTCGAAAATACGTATGTTTCGTAAGCCCAGTCCTGCATGATCAATAGTTACTTCTCCAACATGTCCATCAGAGTGACGAAATTTGAGTCCATGTTTAGTATCTCGGATGATTCTGTCACATACGGCATCGTTAATCAGCTTGACGTAAATGACACTGCTCACTATGGAGAGGTGGATTCCGATAAGTTCGTTGTAGTCAAGTTTAACTTCGTCTCGTAGGAACCATTCTATTTCGTAGGCTTTCGGTCTCGCATATTCATTCGAAAAACTAATCTTCAGAGTCGACTTTCGGTATGCATGTGCCATTCTATATCGAGTCGTCTAAACGCACGAGTACGCCGAAGAGGTAAACAACTGCGCGAGCGCGAACTTCTCCGGCAGGGACGTAAACAGACGTCCGTACCGTAGCACCGCCGAAGGCAGACTGTGCCACTGAGCTACCTGGAGCTGACATTATGTACACTTAAGTGACATAATTCATGGGAAAGCGATATGCACATGTACCGATGGCGGTAGTATCATCTACATAAGGTATAAAAGGGCAAAGTATTGGTGGAACTGTTATTTGTACTCGGGTGATACATGTGAAAAGATGTCCGACGTGATATGTCCGGACGACGGAATTAACAGACTGAACGTGGAATGGTAGTCGAAGCTAGCCGCGTGGGACATTCCATTTCGGAATTTGGGAATTTAATATTCCGAGATCCACAGTGTCAAGAGAATACAAAATCTGAAGCATTACCTTTCAACGCTATCAACGCAGTAGCCAACGGTCTTCACTTAACGACTGAGAGCAGCGGTGCTTCCGTAGAGTTGTCAGTGCTAAGAGACAAGCAACAGTGAGTTAAATAACCACTGAAAACAATGTGTGATGTACGTCTAACGTATCCGTTTGACCAGAGCGGAGAAATTTGGCATTACTGGACTGTGGCAGCGACTGCTAGGCTAGTGGCTTTGTCAACAGCGCGATTTCTCCTGCAGCCCCTTTCCTGGGCTCAAGACCATATCGATTGGACACTAGACGACTTGAAAACCGTGGATTGGTAAGATGAGCCCAGATTTAAGCTGATAAGAGCTGATGGTAGGGTTTGTGTATGGTACGGACCCCACGTAGCCATGAACCCAAGTTGTCAAGAAGGCACTGTGAAAGTTGGTGGTGGCTCCATATTAGTGTGGGATGTTTACGTGAGATGAACCTATTCTTAACAGGTAATGATGATGTTCGACTACTTGGACACCATTTGCAGCCATTCATGGGTTTCATTTTTCCAGACAACCGTGGAATTTTTATAGATGACAATGCGCGGTGTCACTGGGCCACAATTGTTTGAAGAACATTCTGGTCAATTGGAGTGAATGATTCGGCACGCACATCCCTTGATATGAATCCCATCGAACACTTATGGGAAATAATCGAGAGGTCAGTCGATGCACAAAACCTTGCACTGGCAATATTTTCGCAATTACGGATTGCTATAGAGACAGCACGCTCAATATTCTTGAAGGGGACTTCCAACGACTTATTGAATTCGTGCCACGTCTAGTTGCTGCACTAAGCCAGGAGAAAGAGGCCTGATACGATATTAAGAGGTACCCCATGACTTTCATTGCCTCTGTGTGTATACCTGTGCAGGGGAGACATTTTAATTCAAAGTCACTTGCCCGGTGTCAGCGTGTAGAAACGATACTGTAATGCCTGCAGTGCACGTCTGAAGCAACACTGCATTGTGTTTCTGCACAACAATATGCATAATGGATCTATGAGTGCAGAATGTAGACACGCGGGTGACGACATACGGAGGTTTGAGTGTGGCTGTGACTAGTGCTCAGACACGTGAAGAAGTACACCGTGCCCTGGAGTGGATCACGTGGAGCTTGGCCCAAGAATGCTGCAAGAATCTGAGCTTCCTATTGAGGTGTTGGAAGATGTTGTCAAGGCAGCTTTTCGACCGTATGGCAATGTGATAAGCCGTATGGTGAAAAAATGGCGAACATTCCAAATGTACAAAGTCTACAATACAGTCATCATCATAAGTCGTTGTGGTCATTCCTGAGCGTCATGACCCCATGAACCAAGAGTCTCCATTACGAACGGTTGCCAGCTTATCTTAATGCCTGCTCAAGAGGTAGACAGGAGCTCTTGATTTGATCTATCCATCTGCTCGCAGCTCTTCCTCTAGGTCTCGTGTCCACGATCTTCCCTTGCAAGATTATTTTCCCTAGATTTTCTCCCTCTCTTCTCACAATAAAGCCAAAGAACTGGAGAATTGTTTCGGTGACTCGAGAAGAAAGGCGTCTGGAGATATCGAGCTGTTCAATAATGGACACATTTGTTCTTCTTTCGGTCCATTTTATGCGTAGCATCCTACGCCGGCACCAAAGCACAGACGCATCACTGCGCTGTTTGTCTCTGGCCTTGAGTATCCATGTTTCACAACCGTAAAAGAAGACAGAAAACATGAGTGTTTCAACTAGCCGGATCTTTGTGCTGTTTGTTATTGCTCTGCTCTGCCAGATCTTGGTGAGCTGCTTCATAGCCACTCACCCTAGCGTGATCCGCCCTCTTATCTCATCTTCACAACTTCCCGTGCTGCAGATGGTTGATCCAAGATAGATGAAGGAATGCACGACTTCCAGTTTCTTTAGTCGACCTGTGAGCTGCATCTGTTCTTCTCGATCAATTATCATGAGTTTGGATTTGCTGAGGTTGCTGTCTAATCCATATGTTAGACTAATGTCCTACATTCTTGTTAGCAGCTCAGCAAGTTCATCTTCGCTGTTGGCTAAAAGCACAGTGCCATCAGCAAAACAATAAAGTATGCCAGGTGACAATCGATTTCTCAAAACATTTCCTGTCGTACCTGATGTCATGTCATAATCATGTACAATAGCCAACCACAAACATGTTCCAGCTGCGGACTACAAGGCCATGTTGGGTCGATGTGCCTTCAGTGTCGTCTTACAAGGTCTCCAATACACGATATTTTTGTACCCACGGAAACCACTGTTGTCTCCCTCCACTATGTCAAGCCTCCCACTCTGCCTTCAGTGGACGACGAAAGGGGCAGCAATGTGCTGAAGGAAACAGTAGCCGCAGTAGGGCAAGACGCAACATGGCTGGAGCTTTCGACGACATCTATTGTGACCAAAGACCACCAGACACCAGTGGTTGTATCTCAGGAGAAGATGGACGTGGATGCTAATGTATCAACATCGGCCTCCCTCATGGAATGAGGTGCTAACGGAACACCTGTCAAACACCAATATGGATGTCCGTGTCCGTAAATAACGACCACCTCAAAGCCATAAGAAATGGCAGTGGGATCCTTCTGATGAAACGCTCATTTGCCCTTCTGGTCCGTAAGGGGACGGTGATGGCGATGCTTATGGTGACTTGTAAGATTGTAACACCCCATCCGTCACTTATCTGGTTTTGGCGTGTGTTCATCCCAGCTAATTGACTAACAGATCTACAGAGAGTGCAAAACTGCCGCAATATCGGATAACGCAAAGAAAGCAATAAGGCCCTTTGATTCCTAATTGAACTTCGGTGGCAGTATTGACATTAACTGATACAGAATTGATCCCTTTTAATTAAAAAGGGGTGCACATTGATGTTATATTCAGCTACTGAACACCAGATGCAAATGTTGAACACAAAATTAATTAAGAAAGTTATTTGGGATTTCAACGACTTGATTGAAAACAGATGCAGTCGATTAGCAGAAATTTATTTTAACTCACAACCTTCAATCATCACATTACATGAATCTCCTAACAGGCAGTGGGAATAAATTGCATTTACTTGGAGTAAAGCGCGATAAATCAGAATTATTTCCTATCGACTGACCCAGGCATAATGCGAAGTGCGAGAAGAATTCTACAATACATGGCTCATGAAACCCTCGTGGAAACTTTGCTGACGTGATCCAACAAATTAATCAGTGGCCTAACTCAAGCAGGAGCGGGCGCAATATCACCGAATTCAGCGTGGCAGGGCGGCGGCGTTGTGCGGACGTCGGCCGGTCTCGTGGTGCTGCAAGGCTGCGCTCGTCTATTCACTCCTAGCTATCTTGCTCAGTACATAGCCGAATGAAAACTTTCTATCTCCAAGCTCAATCGTTCCGTTTGCTAAGTCCTAAACTTCAGAGATGCTCACTCTCTCCTTCAGGCAAGCTGAGTATAGAACACCATGTCCGCACTCTAGGCAAGCTGGGAATGGAAGACCTCTATGGAGACTTCTGCCAGTCCGCTCTTCACCTCAGTTTCCCCTCCAGCAAAATCACTTACGCCAATTGCAGCGCAAGTCGCGTTAATTATGTGTCATTCCCCAGTGCCGACCAATGCCTGCTCTGGGAAGTGAACAAATTCCCACAAAATTTCCCTTCCTATCAACTTCTACTATTTAGCTCCTTCCAGGCCACCCATCAAGGTTAGCATCTGCAGAAAACACCAATTTTTCCGAAATTCTGATTCCCATGAGAGTACTTCAAATTCCTTGGTCCTACATTCCCATCGGAGGCCGGCGTATTTCATTCTGTCGCTCTTCACCTTATTTACTTCAGACTCTGCGGACCGTGAATTCAGCGTGAAGTTGCTATAGTCACGAACAAGCATATTTCGGCCTCTGTTGACCGCTCCACCGTAGCTTTGCGTGGCTTTCTCGCATGTTTCACTGAAAACAGGCTTACAATTTCTCCATCTGCTTCCAGGTACACCAGCATGGGGTCAACCACCCCCTCACTGTCACTCATCTTAAGGCAGCTGGAGCCCGCGCCCTGTTACCGCTTTCTTAGAGTTTGAGCCGCCCTAAGCTGTCTATTGTCGCTTTCCTTCGCCACTCCCCAGTCGTTTGCAGCCACCCGGCCGCGGTCAATTCTGAATACTTCCCTGGGATAAACTAGCCTCCAGTAAATCGACGCGTTTCCACAAAGTTTTCACGTCGCGAAAATTACTTTAAAACCATCACCCAACATTAATTAATCCAATACATCCATACTATACCCTCTACAAGATGCATTGTGCCAAGTCAGTCATTTTTGTTCAGCCCTACTGTTCGCTCAACGTGAGTTCGGTGATCTTTAATGACTTCATGTAAGGGGCATAGTTCTTACCATCTTGTAAGATATGCCAGACGACGATGCTAGACGTCTGGTTCCCCATCTCAGTCATGACACTGGTATTACATCACTCCACTGCCAGACACTGGCCTCAGCGAGCCAGGAACGATGATACTGCATGGTTGTTCACATCTATGCTCATTTTGCCATAATGCAGTACTGATCAATGAGAAAGTGGCCTGCAATGAAGGGAATGGTGAGCCATATCTCAGACCGACACTAGCTCTTGTCCCATGGGCTGACAGGCTGAGGTTGTTGAAGGTGGGTTGTTGGGGGATATGGAGGACCATGGCATTTTGTGTGCTGCCTCTGACCACCTGCCCTGTTAACTACCGCGGGACTGCTACGGTCGCACGTTCGAATCCTGCCTCGGGCATGGGTGTGTGTGATGTCCTTAGGTTAGTTAGGTTTAAGTAGTTCTAAGTTCTAGGGGACTTATGACCTAAGATGTTGAGTCCCATAGTGCTCAGAGCCATTTGAACCATTTTTTTGCCCTGTTAACTGTGGTTTCAGGCCATGATATTCAGGTATTTTGTCTTTCCCACTTGTCTGCTATGACGAAACCTCCATCCAGCAGGCTTAACAACAGACATTCCATCTAGCCACTCTAACATCAACACAGTGCAGCAGATGCCAACATTGCCTTTTTACAAGAAGTCCATGTAGCGAACTTTCCTGACTTCTCTGGCTATATTGCTTGTGTCTCTCACATGTCTCCCAGAGACAGCAGGGTTGCCACCCCTCTCCATGAGAGTTCGATGGCCGCTAGTGTTAGATACCTCCTGAATGTGAGGGGCACAGCCATTATGGTCAATGCTGTATAACTTGTTCACATCTATGCTCATTTTGCCTTGGACGACAGAGAGACTGCTCGCGTTTCTTTATGCAGAATATAGCATAATTCTGCTAGGGTGGATTGAATGACATGGTGACAAGTGATGACTTCAGTTGTAAGCAGGCACCTACTGAAAAGCTACCACACCATTCACCTTGTCTGGAAATCGAAACCCTGATTTGGGACTGTGGACATATGGCGACATAGGCATGGTGAGCACCCCCCCACCACCACCACCCACCCACCCCCGGATTCACCTACCTTACCAGTTGCTCGTCGAAAAGGATCTATCGGTTTTATGTCACACATACTCTAATGTTGGCGATAAATGATGCAGAAGTATAGCCTACAGTTTTCACTGACCACATGGCATATATCTGTGCTACTGCCCTCTGTCCCTTCTGCATAAGAAGGGGTTAACTTCCCTGGAAGATGAACACCGAACATCTCGCCTTTCACGTGTGTGGGGACGCACTGGAGACCAAGTGGCACCAAGCTGTTGGCGATTGCGTTCTGTTCAGATCGTGCTTAAGGTGTGGCAAGCCTGCTCTCTCGCAGAAGCTGATGGCATAGGGCAAGTATGGAGTGACACACAGTTGACTTTTATAATACCATCCTTCTGAAGTGTTCCACTGTGCCACCCTCACCAGTTCGCCACACACTGATCAGTAGCACTAAAGCTAAAATCATTGCCCTGCTGACCCTTCAGCTCCATGGTTCCATATACGCGTTTGGACTCATGATGGGATACCTTACTTGATTGTAACACATTAACTGCGAGGTAAAAAACGCACAATATTACTCATGCATGACCTGGTTATTGATGACAGTCAACTTGTGGACGTCAATGGGACATTGTCGGAGGCTTCTATAAGCATTACTTACTCATCTATGTGGCAGAGCACACAGATCCCATAACAGTAGCCACTGTATCCAGATTACTCCATGATACAATTCCACTGGACGTGGCAATCGACTTATTGCAGGATGAGACAGAAGATGACGTTCATAACGGTATCTATAAAGGAGTAGCTAACAAATCGCCAGAATCTGATGGGCTACCATTGAAGCTCTACAGAACTTTCCAGTGAAGCTTCCTGGCAGATTAAAGCTGTGTGCCGGACCGAGACTCGAACTCGAGACCTTTACCTTTCGCGTGCAAGTGCTCTACCATCTGAGCAACCCAAGCTCCACCGAAAGGCAAAGGTCCCGAGTTCGATTCTCGGTCCGGCATACAGTTTTAATCTGCCAGGAAGTTTCTTATCAGCGCACACTCAGCTGCAGAGTGAGAATCTCATTCCGAGAACTTTCCAGAACACACACACACACACACACACACACACACACACAGACACATACACACACACACCAACTGAGGCTTTCCTTGAAGGTTGGATAGTGGCAATAGACAAACCTAAAGGTGAGAACCAAATACGAGATTATCAGCCTTTGACGATGCTTAACAGCGACTTGAAAATTTTCACAAGGGCTGCTGGCAAACTGTATTCATTATTCACTCTGCGGCATCATCTCTAAATAGCGAACTTCCCTTGGAGGTCCATACAATACCAAGTCTACTCTGCGTCAATATAGGGACTTAACCTCCATAGCACAGATCCATTGTCTCCCATGTATGCTGATCTCAATGGATTTTAGTCAGGCATTCGATCATGTCGACCACACTTATCTCACTGCAGCTCCACAAAATATGCAATACGTGTGTGCCCTACAGCGAACTACAACCATGCAGCTGGTCTAACGTCCTCGAATGCAAATATCGAAATACGCAAGAGAGTGGTTTGAAGATGGCACACCACACCTTCCTTGACTCCGACGCACAAGCAGCGTGGTATGTGGCCGTCAACATTAAGTATATGACACAAGAAAGCCTTTATAAGATTCCCCTGGCAGATTCATCCACTTGCCTGACATGCCATGAGATGGATACCTACTAACACCTTCTTAGCTCTGAGGACACAGAGCAGAATGATAACTCAAGTTCCAGATTTTAACGTATCTCCTATGTGAAATGGCAGATCATCCCGACGCAGACATGATTATTCTATCGTATGAAACGTTCTGCCCCCAGGGCATTCTTGAGGATCCACGACCAGGCCATGCATTATCTCTAACATGACGACCCCAAACACATTCTTCATTTCTGTCGTTATCTTCCAAGAGCTGCTCTACGCAGTTGTTCGCCACCCACACTACGGCCAACTTTGCACTCCCTGACGAGTGAAGTTGATATGTGATTACGTAGGCTTTCCCGGCGTAATAAGTCTTGAAAGCATCTTCAGGTTTGCTGCCGGATCCTAAAATCAACTTGACTCGATATTTCGGCGATCCAACTGTTCGCCATCTTCAGGAAATGCTGCTTCTGCTGATGAGTCCCGCTGAAATTTGAGGAAACTGTTGTGATTGCCAACATTTCCGGTTTTTGGAATAGTATCTATAATGAGGCGATTGAAATTAGGTTGGCTGATAATTTAATCAGCAGAGACAATGGGTTTCCTCTTAGCAAAACGTGGAATCCTGTGTTATCTCGCATCAAAACTGAACGTTCTTCGTTTGGCCTTGATTGCGATATATCGTTGCCAGCAGTGTTTCACTGAGGGCGGCTCCACCTCCCTCTCTTGGAAGGCAGAAACAATGATGGGCGGCGCATGCGCCGTGTACTGAACGGTGGCCTATATAGGACGTCGAATTGCAATCTTGCGTCAGTTCTCAGCGGGACTCATCAGCAGAAGCAGCATTTCCTGAAGATGGCGAACAGTTGGATCGCCGAAATATCGAGTCAAGTTGATTTTAGGATCCGGCAGCAAACACGAAGAGACTTTCAAGACTTATTAGGCCGGGAAAGCCTACGTAATCACATCAAGTACCTCTACGGGGTGGAGACGGTGAAACTTGTACGGAAGTTAGATAAACTTCGGAGGAAGAAAGGAAAGCTGTTGAGTACACTCGCCTTCTTGCTGAGATGCCATGACGAAGGTATTATTCCTAATTTCGCCAGATTTATTCATTTTATTAATAGTAAGAGAGCTAATAGGATTAAGGAACGTGCAAGCCAAGCACTTTTAAGAGAACACATTCGTTTTCCCCGTGGACAGCTGGATATTGTTTCCAAATATTTATTTTATTTACACTTGAACTTGTCCTCGCAGTCATCAAGGGATGTTTGGCAGTGGGTTGATGATTCCACGTGGGCGCTATCAGATTGGACACATAGGAGCCCCGTTACCAGACAATCCTCGAAATTTGAACGGCTTCTTTCACGTTCTACAGCATCAGAAGTGGATGAACGTCGGCGTACTGTGATTAATCTAACAAGGCGTTGGATGGGCCCACAGTGTCGATATTGGAGAAAGGTTTAAATTTTTCGCCCACTCCCAAGAACCTTCCTATCACAGAGTTCATAAGCTCTGTAGAACAAGCAGTACACAGCCTACCCGAGGATCAAGCAGAGGAAATAAGGCAAGAAGTGTCGCACACATTACGTCGGGCTCGACCACCACGGGATAACATCTCTTCCGCAGAGAGAGCAGCCATTCGTTCCCTTAAGAATGATGACGAAGTAGTAGTTTTACCAGCTGACAAGGGGAATGCCACGGTTGTAATGACGCGGGATGATTATGTCCTAAAAATGGATTCACTTCTCAACGACCCGGCGTACAGAAGACTATGTTATGACCCCACAGAAAGGATCAAACGTAAGACACTTTCACTGTTGAAAAAGAGTTCGTTGTCAGATGATTTACGTAAGAAACTTCATCCTGGTGCTGCCGTTCCGCCTAGGTTGTATGGTCTGCCTAAGTTGCATAAGGAAGGGGTTCCTCTACGCCCTATTGTTAGTAATTTGGGTGCACCCACTTATAACCTGGCAAAGTACTTATCACCTGCCCTCAGTCCATCTGTTAGCAAGTGCGACCACCATACATCCAGTTCGGTGGATTTTATTCGACGATTGGGATCTTCGAAGTTGAGTTCTTCAGATCTGTTAGTGAGTTTCGATGTGGTATCCCTATTTACACGAGTTCGTCTGGAAGAGTCCCTTAGCTTGATCAGTGAAAATCTGGACGAGGAGCTGGTGAAGCTTTGTCGCCATGTGCTGACCTCCACGTATTATTTATTTAACGGTAACATTTTTGAACAGAATGACGGAGTGGCTATGGGTAGTCCTTTGTCACCCATAGTCGCCAATTTATTTATGGAGGACTTCGAGGCCATGGCACTGAGGACTTCAGCTTTGCAACCAACGTGCTTCTGGAGATACGTGGACGATACTTTCTGGCCGCAAGGACGTGATGCTCTTAACAGATTTTTGGACCACTTAAACTGTCTTCATCCCCGTATCAAATTTACTATGGAGGTTGAAAATGATGGGATGCTTCCATTTTTAGACGTAATGGTTTATAAAAAACCAGATGGAACTTTGGGACACAGTGTTCACCGAAAGCCGACACACACAGATTGGTATCTGCACCCTAAGAGTTTTCATCCACCATACCAACGTAGTGGCGTCCTTAGGACTTTGGTACGGAGAGCATATGCCATTTCCGATGCAGACAGCTTAACCCAAGAACTTGAGAATTTGATGACTGTTTTCAAGGAAAATGGATACACCGAGAAACAGATTCGTCGGGCTATGGAATTTGGATCATCTCCGGAGGAGTACGATGAGGAACATAGGTCTGTGGCCTTTCTTCCTTATGCTGGGGGCTTATCGTTTAAGATTGGACGAATTTTAAGGAATTTTAACATTAAGAGTGTGTTCCGTCCACCTTCTAAGATTAGGGCTCTTCTCGACTCTGTGAAGGATGGTTTGGGACTTAGGAAATCCGTGTCAATGTGGGAAAGCTTACGTTGGCCGTTCTATTCGCACAGTGCATGACAGGTGTGTCGAACATCGCTGTCACACGAGGCTACAACAGCCGGAAAAATCGGCCGTAGCAGAACACTGCCTAAATGAGGGACACAAAATGAAATTTGAGGAAACTGTTGTGATTGCCAACATTTCCGGTTTTTGGAATAGTGTCTATAAAGAGGCGATTGAAATTAGGTTGGCTGATAATTTAATCAACAGAGACAATGGGTTTCCTCTTAGCAAAACGTGGAATCCTGTGTTATCTCGCATCAAAACTGAACGTTCTTCGTTTGGCCTTGATTGCGATATATCGTTGCCAGCAGTGTTTCACTAAGGGCGGCGCCACCTCCCTCTCTTGGAAGGCAGAAACAGTGATGGGCGGCGCATGCGCCGTGTACTGAACGGTGGTCTATATAGGACGTCGAATTGCAATCTTGCGTCAGTTCTCAGCGGAACCCATCAGCAGAAGCAGCATTTCCTGAAGATGGCGAACAGTTGGATCGCCGAAATATCGAGTCAAGTTGATTTTAGGATCCGGCAGCAAACCCGAAGAGACTTTCAAGAAGTTGATATGACCGATCATATACTTTGACAAACGGACATGGTGCAACATGGACTGAAACAAGGAGATAGATTGGGTGACCAGGTATCCTGTATGATGCTGCATCACTTCCGCCATGTCCGTTACTATTTTGACATTTTTCTCCTCAATGTCCATGTGCTAGAATCGTCATTTAGTTCTGCCCCTCCAACATAAAATGGGGTTTCCCTTTGATTCTTCACACACACACACACACACACACACACACACACACACACACACACACACACAGACACACACACACACACACACACATATATTGTCGTTCTATGGCTGTAACTACGATATTTGTCGCGTCTTTCTCCCTTCTTCCCTTTTACTCAAATTGTAACTAAGACACTGTTGCCAGGACTCAGGTTGCGACCCCAGCCTCATCTGACCCCTGACTTCCTCCTATGTATCTCAGACCGGCAAAAACGCGCACGATAAGCGGCAAATCCGTATTAGAGTCCCGGTCCGGCACAAACACTCGTTGTCGTCATTGAATTATACAGCTGAAGCTTGTCCTTATTCACAGCTGCGAATATATTTCATGCATGCATGTCCAGAGGAACAGTACATCGTACTTCTGAACAACACAAACAGAAACTTTTTAACAAGTGTATCTCTATGAAAGTCAAGACGCATTTCATTGGCTTCTATTAGATGGGTTTTAGTTGATGACTACTTCATTGCTCCTTGGCACTACCTAATAGCCCGAAATTGAAGTACGTTTAGTTTTCTGGCACACATTGAAAGGGATATCCAAACAGAAATCTTCTGTAGTGTGTTAGAGCATATCATTCCGGAATGGTAAATGTTTATTACCTTAATTAGTATGGTAACAAAAAAAAGGCTTTATATAAGCATTTCGTGAAGTTCAGTTTTAATGGGAAGAAATTTTACTGTCATCTGAAGATATGATGTAGTATATGAGAATACTCGAATAAGGCTAGAATCTAAACCAAATATGTACAAATTTAATAACCGAATCACATTTTATCTAAAATAAAATTCGCGATGTGAAATTGCTTGTACCCCTTTATAATATTGTTTAGTGTTATGTGGGAGAATTATCGTAAATTTCCGAAAGTGCTGGGGTATACAAAACCTCACAGCACAAGGTATAGCGTATAACAACCGTACTATTAGTCTAACATTTCTAAACATTTGCTTCCTTGACACAGTGGCAACGCGAAACTGTAATGAATTTCCGTAGCCGAGAATCGTCACACTAATTTCAGGGATATAAATTGCAGAAAAATCCACGTGCATTACATTGCAGAGCATGTTGGAGTGTTTACACCGGGCGTGTCAGTAAGCGTTGCTTCTTCGTTTACTGACGTTTCCGGGCCTACTGACGAGACAAATGACAGCCATAAGGATGAAACAGAGCCAGTGTAACGGCGGCGCAAGTGTGCGCAGGCGGCAGCGCTTTTCCACGCGTGCAGAGAGCCCTGGCGCGAACGATCTAGCGAGCTGGACTCATCCGCGCCAGGGGCGTCCGTTCGCGCCACACGCGCCGAGTCGCAACACCGCCCGCTTCGCGCAACTTCGTAAATTATTATTACGAGGGGCGTTCATTAAGTAATGCATCACATTTCTTGTCTCGGCAAATTTTGGTGGAAAAAATATGGAGTTAGTTGTGGGACATCGTGGAATAATGCCGCTCCTACTACAGTAGTTTCTTGAAGTTCCGATGTGTGCGCCGCTATACGTTGCTTTCAAAATGGCGTCTGTAACGGACTGCTTTCCAAGCAAGGAGTTGTCATTGAGTTTCTTTTGGTGGATATCCATATGCGCTTGCAGAATGTCTACGGAGATCTCACAGTGGAAAAAAAGCACGGTGATTCGTTGCGAGAGGAGTCTAATCTCACCACACCAAGGTCGTTTGACACCCCCAAAACCATACATTTTTCATATTATGGGCATTGTGCTACCACGTACCGCCAGGTACTAAATACCAGCGACAACAGTAGTCATTAGAGATCGTGAGAGAGCAGAATGGGACACTCCGTGGAACTTAACTGACTTGGAACGCGGTCAGGCGATTCGGTGTCACATTGGACTGTTCAAATAATGAAAACGTGTTGCCTGGTCTGGTTGCAAATTGTATCGAGTGGACGGACGTGTACGGATGTGGAGACAACCTCATGAATCTATGGACCCTGCTTGTCAGTAGGGGAATGCTTAACCTGGTGGAGGCTCTGTTAATGGTGTGGGGCGTGTGCAGTTGAAGTGGTATCGGACCCATGAAACGCCTAGATCACACTCTAACAGATGACACGCACGTAAGTATACTGTCTGATTACCTCATCCATTGAAGTCCATTGTACATTCCGACGATCTTCGCAATTCCAGAAGGACAATGCGACTCCCCACATATCCTGAATTGCTACAGAACGGCTCTTTCCTCTGGCCACCAAACTCCCCAGACATGAACAGTATTGAGCTTGTCTGGGATGCCTTGCGCCATGCTGGTCAGAAAGCCGGCTGGTGTGGCCGTGTGGTTCTAGGTGCTTCAGTCTGGAACCGCGTGACCGCTACTGTTGCAGGTTCGAATCCTGCCTCGGGCATGGATGTGTGTGATGTCCTTAGGTTAGTTAGGTTTAAGTAGTTCTAAGTTCTTGGGGACTGATGACCTCAGATGTTAAGTCCCATAGTGCTCAGAACCATTTGAACTTATGCTGGTCAGAAGAGATCTACACGCCCTCGTACTCTTGCGGATTTATGGACAGCCTTGCATGATTCATGGTGTCAGTTCCCTCCAGAACTACTTCAGACATTAGTCGAGCATGCCACATCGTGTTGCGGAACTTCTGCGTGCTCGCGGGAGTCCTTTACGGTATTAAGCAGGTATGCCAGTTTCTTTTGGCTCTTCAGTGTAATTAGGTATAAATTTTGAGGTAGACACACCCAGAGTACATCAGCACTAGTAAGATTCAAGGTCCATTCTAGATGAGTTGAAGGGGAATCACCAGGTGCCGCCATGGATTCGTGATTGAGTCCTTGTGGGACTTGGTGCCGTAGCGCACGTGCCGTCTCCAGACTCCTGCGAGAGGGCAGCGGGTAGTGCCCTGTGCCCGGCTGGTAAGCACGCTGTATTCGCAATCGTGAGGATGCCGGTTCGAACCAGCGTCTGGCCTTTTAGATTTAGGTTTTCCGTGATTTCCCTAAATCGGTTCCGGCCTATGCCGAGGTGACCCTTCCCAAAGGGCACGCCTGTACTCGAGATTTCCACACTCCTAAACATCCCTAGGTCCACTGTTTCCGATGTGACAGTGAAGCGGAAACATGAAGGTATACGTACAGCACAAAAGCGTACGGACCGACCTTGTCTGTTGACTGACAGAGACCGCCGACAGTGGAAGAGGGTCGTAATGTGTAATAGGCAGGCATCTATCCAGACCATCACACAGGCATTCCAAACTTCATCAGGATCCACTGCAAGTACTATGAAAGTTAGGCGTGAGGGCCACTCATCACGCTGGTAAATGCCAAACGACGCCTAGCTTGGTGTAAGGAGCGTAAACATTGGACGACTGAACAGTGGAAAAACGTTGTGTGGAGTGACGATTCACGGTACACAATTTGGCGATCCGATTTCACGGTGTGAGTATGGCGAATGCCCGGTGAAAGTCATCTGCCAGCGTGTGTAGTCCCAACAGTAAAATTTGCAGGCGGTGGTGTTATGGTGTGATCGTGTTTGTCATGGAGGGGGCTTGCACCCCTTCCTGTTCTGCGTGGCATTATCACAGCACAGGCCTACACTGATGTGTCAAGCACCTCCTTGCTTCCCACTGTTGAAGAGCAATTCGGGGATGGCGATTGCATCTTTCAACCCGATCGTGTACCTGTTCATAATGCACTGCTTGTGGCGGAGTGGTTACACGACAATAACATCCCTGTAATGGACTGACCAATCGTCTTGAAAACCTTTTGGATGTTATGGAACGCCGACTTCGTGCCAGGCCGCACCGACCGACATCGATACTTCTCCTCAGTGCGGCACTCCGTGAAGATTGTGCTGCCATTCCCCAACAAAACTTCCAGCACCTGTAATGGACTGACCAGTCCTATTGAACAGCTTCTGTATGTTATTGAACGCCGACTTCGTGCCAGGCCTCACCGACCATCATCGATACTTCTCCTCAGTGCTGCACTCCCTCATCAAGGCTGAGGGTAGGCCAACACCATACTGAATTCCAGCATTACCGATGAAGGACGCAACGAACTTGTAAGTCATTTTTGATCACATAGTGAAATAGCTGTGACTCGTGCCGTGTTAGAACGTGCGGAGAGTCTCATTGGAGGTGATCGGCGGAACACAATCAAACAGCAATCTCTGTTGGTTTTGTTGACACACTCGACTATCATTTGAGGTACTCAAAAGTGTGAATCCACTGGGTTCCGCGACGCCTTACAGAACACCATAAAAACAACAAAGGACCACTTGTGCGGAACTGCTAGCGCGTTACGAGGCTGATCGTGACAATTTTTTGTTGAACATCGTCACAGGCGATAAAACATGGGGTCATCACTACGGAAGCAAAATAGCACTCTATGGAGTGATGCTACGCTACCTCTGCTCCGATGTAAATGTTCAGAGCCGCACCCTCAGCCGGTGACGCCATGGCGACGGTCTCCTGGGACTCACTGATGGGGTTATTCTGTTTGCTGTCCTCCCTCGCCGTGCAGCAATCAACTCGGAAGTGTGCTGTGCTTCCCTCAGGATACTGAAGTAATGACTTCAGCGCCTTCGTCGCTACAGAAGTGTAAACGAATTTATCCTTCTCCATGAGAACCCAAGGCCTCGGACAAATCTGCGCACCCGAGAGAACCTTACTAAATTTCATGGAACTTTTCTTCCTCATCCACTCTGGAGCCCCTATCTCGCACCACCCGACTCCCATCTGTTTGGCTCAATGAAAGATGCACTCCGCGGGAAGCAGGAGGTGGATGATGGGAATGTTACTGATGCAACAAAACATTAGCTTCAGCGTCAACCAGTAGAGGGGGTCTACAGGCCCCCCTGGTGAGGTCCCCTAAGGCCGTCGCATTGAATGGAGAGTATGTTGAAAAATATGGTTTAGTAGCCAAAAGAGTAGGGAATGAGTACTGGAATCTTGGATAAAAGTAAGCTGCTTTCAGAAACAACTGTGTTGGATTGCTTGTTGGACGCCTGACATATATTGAAAAGCGAGAGCTGGAACGAAGATTATTTTTTTTTTTTTTTAGTAACAATGAAACGCTTAAAGCGCGGACAGCTTTCCGATTTCGTTGTCATTGAGAGTACTACTGACTCGGTCGGGATGAGAAGAGACCCTTTGGCCTTCGTTCTAGTACATTCCGGGCATTGATATACAAATGTAACTTACATGATGATTACGGAGATTGTTATTCCCCCCGCTAACACAGTATTTATCCAGTAATTGGACACTGATTTGCAGTTGGGGCTGACTTGTGATTTTATTGAGTCTTGGAACTACATTAAGCAGGGCGCGTGGGTTAAGGGGTGTGTAAGGAAAGAGTGCGGGTGAACACAGCATAACTGCTTCTTCTGGTAACCGAGCGTCCAGTTCAGAGGGCGAGCTGGTAGCCTTCCCCCCTGTGCAGGTCAGCCTTTAGAGTAGGGGGTGTCCCACCAGTGGCCCATAGGTCGCATGCAGACCAATGTATGTATCAGTGCGGGCCAAGAAGTGATCAGGTATCACATAATAAAAAAATCTTTATACAAAGTTATGATAAGGTTATGTAAAGTTGTGATAACTTGAGTACTTTTACCTTTCGCGGGCAAGTGCTCTACCATCTGAGCTACCCAAGAAGGACTCACGTCCCGTCCTCACAGCTTTACTTCTGCCAGTACCTCGAATCTTACCTTCCATGTCTCCGCAATATCCTTTCTTTCAGGAGTAGTTGTTCTGCAAGTTTCGCAGGAGAGCTTCTGTAAAATTTGGAAGGTAGGAGACGAGGTACTGGCAGAAGTAAAGCTGTGAGGATGGGGCGTGATTCGTGCTTGGGTAGCTCAGAAGGTTGAGTACTTGCACGCGAAAGGCAAAGGTCCCGAGTTCGAGTCTCGGCCTGGCACACAGTTTTAATGTGCCAGGAAGTTTCATATCAGCGCACACTCCACTGCAGAGTGAAATTCTCATTCTTGAGTATTTTTAATTTGGAACTCTCGCCACACGATTCTTTCATTAGTCTAATACTCGTTTTCTTCCATAGTAGATTAGGTAAGCCAAAAGGTTGGGCATCTCTGCTCCATGTACGCCTTATTAGCAGAGTGCTCAGCGAAGCTTCCTGCCATGCAGGAGGACCAGTTTTGATTGCCGGCTGGATAGGAGATTTTACCCGCTCTGTGACTGGGTGTTGTGTTGTCCTCATCATTTCATCATCGACATACGTGAGACAGAAGTGGAGTCAAATAAAAAGGCCGGCCGACCAACCCCAGATGCGATCTCCCCTCCAGTAATGCCGTATAATCTTTCATTTCATTCACCCACGCTATAATGTACGGCCAGCCTTGCTATCGGGGAGAGGCACTGAGCTCTGACTTGCCATAAAATTTCAGGTCTTTGTGCCTTCAGCTGATACAGTTTTCTGGAGGGCGTTTTGGCTGTCGCCTATATAATAGGTCCGGGTCGGTATTTTGACAGTACTGCGGCTGGCGCCAGGCCTATGAGCAAGGCGGATATTCTTGGAATTTCTATGCCGCAGTTAGGTCGGTAGATAAGGTCGCAAGAGCGGCCCTGGATCGTTTTGCGCACGAGGCTGCTCGTATTTTTTTCACCTCCGCCTCCTGGAACGCGAATCTTGGAGTTCACCGACCCGCGCGTTGGACCGAGAAATTTTGCCTTCGTAACTGAATGTCGCTTTTAAAATCAACCCTAGAGAGGGAGCTGGCTTTTTTTTCGGAGGGACCGTAACTCTGGCGATTTTAGATTGGTTAGAGCTGCCACGTTTCGCAGAGTGGGAGACTCGCAGCGAATGTTATAAAATTGTTTAAACCCAAAGAATAGGTTACTGGCTCACGTAACAACAAACTTTTCTGGAGACAGAGAGAGAAACGTATGTTACTTGGCTTCTCATTGGCGACGTTATGAACATTCGGCCTGATTAGGCAATCAATAATTTTCGGCGGACTTTGCCTCAGAGAACTCAGAAGAATGTCGTCTTAACTTTACTCTTGGACGGGACGTGAAGCCGGAAGGACGCTTGTTCGGGACGCGGGGATGTCCAGACTGCTCGTCGGTATCTGAGACACTGAATTCATATTCTGCGTGGACCTTAGCAACCTTCGCGGTGTTCATGCCGACTGCAGTTATAGAGATCGCAGCTGGTCTTGTCAGTTGGTGAGGACTGGCAGTAAAGCGAGCTGGGATGCTAGTGCGGACGAGATAGGCCCGTTTTCATCTAGACCACAGGGGACCTTGTTTTAAAACGTTATGTGACAGTCGATGGCCTAGCCAGGACTCCATTATTTGGTTTTCTGCATGCATGTTCTTACTACCTCCCGAATGACGCAATCGTCATGTTCGAAATGACCGCGTACTTAATCCACATGAGTACACCGTAAGGTGGCTCGCGGAGTATAGATGTAGATGTAGATGTACTTTCATGTGCTAGCTACCAGACAATGTTCTTGCCCTTCCCGCCGACTTTGCCGCTCATTTCTGGCAACTGCGTGATTGTACAGACTTCATTTTATGATTTATTCATCTCCGGTGTGTGAGTGTGATAATCATCACAGTGTATGTAATGCTTTATTCCGTGTAGAACATTTTGTAATAAGTTATTGTCACACCTACCGCTCTTCCACTTACGATGAACGCCTTGACCCTAGCACTACGAAATTCAGCAAAAATCGCACACGCGTCTCATCTGTTAGGGCCATTCGCTCTCCTTGCGCACAGTTCATTAAATCTATCTGAGTCGTAGGAGGGCTGTTTGACTACCAAACGGGTTGACTCGATTCAGAACAAAGGCATTGTATGTGTTTAGCCCTATCCAAATGGCGTGTTGTCCTACTCATCACCATCTCATCCCCAACCACGCGCAAGTCGCCGAAGTGGCGTCAAAATGAAAGACTTGCACCCGGCGAACGGTCCACCCGACGGGAGGCCGTAGTCACACGACATTTACATTTACCCAACCTGAAGCAGTTTTTGAAAAGCGCTATGGAATAACAACGAACTGCAAGTGTACGCAAGTAAGCCGTTAAACAAGTTATCATCAACTGACTACGCAAAAGACATAGGAAAGTTCGTGAAACGCGACGAAAAATGCTTAAATTTGAATGGCGGCTACGTATGAAACCAAGATAAGATACCAAATATGTTGTGAAATAAGTTTTCTTCATCAGGAGAAACAAATGTTCTTTAATTTTAGGGCGAACCAGAACTTCACCGACAAAGTTTCAGACATGGTACTGCAGACCAAACAAGAAAATAACGCTTAGTATCTGTGGACCCTAAAACTCATTCCATAAGAGCTATGAGTACTCGTTCATCTTAGATATTGCTTTCATCTTCACCACTGTGATGGGAAGTCATATGCCATCAGAGCATAATGTTTCGCGACCGGGATGGCAAAAAATATATAAAAATTAAGACGGTTTTAACGTTTTAAGCGTTCTCCACAGGCTCCACGCACTTGAGTATTACACATAAGAAATTCAAACAACCATATTAAACTGTCAGAAGAGTCCTGAGGTATGTTTTTCATCTAACGCGTCATGTGAGGCTGAATGTCGGTTATGTCGTCAGAGCGTTGACTCTTTATGTGAGTTTCAACGCTTTACCTTTTTGTGGTAGTTTCATATCGATAACAACAAGAGTCGTCAGCAGAGATGATTCTTTCCAGGAAGAAGTTGTCACGTTTTGCGTATCAATGAAGTCGCGGCAGGTGTCCACGTGTCATTGCTTTTTTTTGGGAGTCAAGGAGTGCTGGACAAACTTCGGCATACACTTTTCTCTTCTTCAGAAATTCTGTAGATTGTCTTGAGCACTTCATTTAGCGGTGTGATGGGATTGTGATTTGCGACACAACAGTGTTGACCCACTACTTCCATACACTACTTAGAGGGTGACAATTACCAAACTATATGAAACGAAGTAAATTAGTTACAAACTATGGCGTGCGCACACTTTATTCAACATGTAAAGACCACTACGTGTTTCCGGATTTAGGTTATGATATGTTGTAGAATCCTGCCATCATTGGCGATGATGTGGCGCAGACGAATAGCGAAATTATGTTCGATCCGCTGAAGTGTCGGAATATAGGTGCTGTCGATCACTTACTGAATGGCTGTCTTCAGTTCACCAATGGTTTTGGGGTTATTTCTGTTCACCGTATATAGCCCCACGAAAAGGAATCTCTTGTGTTCAGATCCGGAGAATCCGGCAGCCAAGCGAGGCCCACGCCAGTGGCTTCAGGATACCCCAGAATGCCTCCCCAAAGTGCTCCTGCAGGTCCACAGACACCCTCCTTGTTCGATGGAGTCGAGCTCCGTCTTGCATGAATCACATCATGTCGAAATCAGGGTCGCTTTGGATAATGGGGATGAAATCATCTTCCAAAACCTTCACGTACCATTCGATAATCACCGTTCCTCAAGGAACAGCGCACCGATTATTTCGTGACTGGACATTGCACAGCACACAATCACCCATTGAGGGGAAGAGACTTCCCGAGCGAAATGCGGATTCTCAGCCGCCAAATACGTCAATTTGGTTATTGACGAACGCATTCAAATGAAAGTTGGCTTCGTCGCTAAACAAAACCATATTCACAGTAAAATTCCATGATGCCCCGCGGCCAGACGAGCAGTTTGAGATTCCTAGCGCAAATCGTTCAAAAGTTACGACGATTTTATTTCATATAGTTCAATAATTGTCACCCTGTAACATTGCCTACTCACAACTGACTGATAAAATGCACATGTACTGAAACTTCCTGGCAGATTAAAACTGTGTGCCGGACCGAGACTCGAACTCGGGACCTTTGCCTTTCGCGGGCAAGTGCTCTACCATCTCAGCTACCCGAGCACGACTGACGCCCCGTTCCCACAGCTTTACTTCCGGCAGTACCTCGTCTTTTACACTCCAAACTTTATAGAAGCTCTCCTGCGAAACTTGCAGGACCAGCACTCCTGAAAGAAAGGATATTACGGAGACATGTCTTAGCCACAGCCTGGGGGATGTTTCCAGAATGAGATTTTCACTCTGCAGCGGAGTGTGCGCTGATATGAAACTTCCTGGCAGACTAAAACTGTGTGCCAGACCGAGATTCGAACTCGGGACCTTTGCCTTACGCGGGCAAATCCTCTCTGCTAGTCCGGCAAGTTTCGCAGGAGAGCTTCTGTAAAGTTTTGAAGGTAGGAGACGAGGTACGGGCGGAAGTAAAGCTGTGAGGAGGGGGCGTGAGTCGTGCTTGGGTTGCTCAGAGGTTGCCAGCACGGCAACTCAGCGTGTTCGGACAGAGGGTTAGCTGCCCTCTGTAACAAAATAACTAAGTTAATGGATCAACAACGAACTGAAACGGGTGTCATGCGACGTCCGCCCCGAGCAGATACAAAGAACGAAGACGAACAAAATGAGATTAAAAAAAAAAAGTGGTAGAGCACTTGCCCGCGGAAGGCAAAGGTCCCGACTTAGTCTCGGTCCGGCACACAGTTTTAATCTGCCAGGAAGTTTCATTTCAGCGCACACACTGCTGCAGAGTGAAAATCTCATTCTGCACGTGTATTGTTCAAAGTTTGTAGTTTAAGTAGGCACTGTAGTTTCTGAGATGAAGGTCGTTAGTAAGCCAGGACTAAAAACAGTTTCAGAACTTTTTTAACGGTTGTTGTACAGAACACCTACAAATTACGTAAAAATTGTATATTTTTCTTTTACATTCTATCTAATTCTTATCGATTTATCACAACACCTTAAATAGTATCTATAATCGCTAGTTTCATTCTGAAATGCCCTGCGTATTATGGTATTTACATTTAGAGATTTGTCATATGGAGGATGTGTCCATGTAGCATAAGAAGCGTGGAAAGCAAAGCACAGTTTGCTGCAGCCCTCTGATTGTCTGATTTCTGTTATTCAGGTTGATCTGACGACAGGTGTGATGAACGTTTGGATCACCTAATGCCGCTAACAACCAGCAGGTAAGTACCACATAGAGTTTAGTTGTACGTCACTGAATTCAAAAGCAGGAATGGCAAACGTTATTATGCTCTGTGGTAAGCCACCAGGCTACACATTCAGAGGATCAATTTCCAGTGAATCTTACCCACGACTTTTATCTGTCACTTACCACTTCTTTCACGTTTGCCTCGTGTTTTAACGTGAAGAATGACGAATCCACCGTGTTTCGGAGCTCTGGATAAGTCAGTGCTAAGGTCGAAGGAAGGCGACAGCATTATCACCTCCAGTAGGCCCACGTCCTCGATGGTGAGTGTTCATCGGAGGTGAGGGTATCATCTGGAGTGCCCCAGGGACGTTTGCTAGGTCCGCTGATGTTTTCTATCTACATAAATGATCTTTTGGATAGGGTGCGGCTGTTTGCTGATGATGATGTAGTGTGCGGGAAGGTGTCGTCGTTGAGTGAATGTAGGAGGATACAAGATGACTTGGACAGGACTTGTGATTGGTGTACAGAATGGCAGCTAACTCTAAATATAGATAAATGTAAATTAATGCAGATGAATAGGAAAAAGAATCCCGTATGTTTGAATACTCCATTAGTAGCATAGTGCTTGACACAGTCACGCCGGCCGGAGTGGCCATGCGGTTCTAGGCGCTACAGTCTGGAAGCGAGCGACCGTTACGGTCGCAGGTTCGAATCCTGCCTCGGGCATCGACGTGTGTGATGTCCTTAGGTTAGTTAGGTTTAAGTAGTTCTAAGTTCTAGGCGACTGATGACCTAAGAAGTTAAGTCGCATAATGCTCAGAGCCATTTGAACCCTTTTGACACAGTCATGTTGATTAAATATTTGGGCGTAACATTGCAGAGTGATATAAAGTGGGACAAGCATGTAATGGCAGTTGTGGGGAAGGCGGATAGTCGTCTTCGGTTCATTGGTAGAATTTTGGGAAGATGTGGTTCATCCGTAAAGGAGACCGTGAAACGTCCCCTGAGAAAAATTAATGAATGATTGTGATGATAAACATCTTACGTTATTTGATTTTCAAACAGCTGAGCAGAACTGAACGTACTCAGACATTTCTCTCTTTGCTTATTCTGATCAACACTAAACTGACAAACAATATTTTTAGCGCAATGCAATCTGACTTTCAATAATCCCTACGAAAGAATGGCCCTGACTAACAATAACCTATACCTTTCATGAATCACTTACTTCACAATACAGCGAGCGTCACTACTGCCAGCTAAATAAAAGATTCAAACTACTGAAGGCACTAACTACTGATAGAGAACAAACAATGTATTTATCTTAATAATGTTCATAAGTCATCATATATATATATATATATATATATATATATATATATATATATATATATCAGTTCATGATATCCAGTATTACAAATTCACTCTTTCTGGCGGACACATGTGTAGATCGTCCGCTCTTAAAATTCTGCCATCTGTTTCCCCACATCCACCACTGCTGGCGGCTCACCTCCAACTGCGCAACGCTACGCGCTGTTAACAGCCAGCCGGCCGAAGTGGCCGTGCGGTTAAAGGCGCTGCACTCTGGAACCGCAAGACCGCTACAGTCGCAGGTTCGAATCCTGCCTCGGGCATGGATGTTTGTTATGTCCTTAGGTTAGTTAGGTTTAACTAGTTCTAAGTTCTAGGGGACTAATGACCTCAGCAGTTGAGTCCCATAGTGCTCAGAGCCATTTGAACCATTTTGTTAACAGCCAATTGCCCAACACTACAATAGCGACTGTTCCAACCTTGCCACTCAGCCACAGACTGCACACAGCACAGCCAGTGGCGTTACCAATATAAAAACCTAAACAGCCTACTTACAACCGCTTATAAAACACTAATACGACCTATTCTTGAGTACTGCTCGACCGTTTGGGATCCCTATCAGGTCGGATTGAGGAGGACATAGAAGCAATTCAGAGGCGGGTTGTTAGATTTTTTACTGGTAGGTTTGATCATCATGCGAGTGTTACGTAAATGATTCAGGAACTCGGGTGGGAGTCTCTAGAGAAAAGGAGGCGTTCTTTTCGTGAATCGCTACTGAGGAAATTTAGAGAACTTACATTTCGCGGAAAGACCACTAAGATAAGATAAGAGAAATTAGGGCTCGTACAGAGGCATATAGGCAGTCATTTTTCCCTCGTTCTGTTTGGGAGTGGAACAGGGAGAGAAGATGCTAGTTGTGCTACGAGGTACCCTGCGCCACGCACCGTATGGTGGATTGCGGAGTATGTATGTAGATGTAGAAGCACTGTTTTCAAACCAGCCTTCAGGTTGATGATAGCTTTATCCTAAAACATTTAATGCAGGATTTTCGTTTTCTCTTTCTTCCCTATTGGGCCATCTGAAGACGGCCCATATAGACCGAAACCTGTTACAATTGTGTCACAGAATGTGGTCGAGTGTGAAATAAAAAGGGAGCTGGTGGAGCGTGCGTCACCTGCCCTGCCACGGTGCCGCGCTGGGCTACCCCCGCCCTTCGCCCTTCGCCCTTCCCCCCTCGAGCTCGTCGTCGGCGTCGTCGTCGCCCGGCGTCGCGTCGCAGACGGCGTCCTTGACACTGTGTGGCGCTGCAGACGGCAGCAGCGGCGGCGGCGGCGGCCGCGGATTTTTCAGCCCGTCCGGGCCGCGCGCGCCCCCTCCCCCACCCTCCCACACAGCTACGTCACATCGATTTTTGCAGCGCGCCGGCTGCGGCGCGGCGCCCCGTGCTGCTGGTACTGCCGCTGTTGCCGGCAGCGTCCCTGTGTCCGCTGCAGCGCAGCGCCGCGATAAGCAGGCCCCTCCAGAGGACGGGCTCGAGGCATTCGAGGGTAGAAAGCACCAGCTAGCGCGAGGCACAGGTTGCTGCTAGGTAGCACATTTTATAACCGCTACATTAGGCAGAACCTATACAGAAGTTCTACTTCCCATGGTAATACTAAATTTTTCAAAATGTAGACTACACCACTGGCCATTAAAATTGCTACACCACGAAGATGATGTGCTACAGACGCGAGATTTAACCGACAGGAAGAAGATGCTGTGATATACAAATGATTAGTTTTTCAGAGCATTCACACAAGGTTGGCGCCGGTGGCGACACCTACAACGTGCTGACATGATGAAAGTTTCCAACCGATTTCTCATACACAAACAGCAGTTGACCGGCGTTGACTGGTGAAACGTTGTTGCGATGCGTCGTGTAAGGAGGAGAAATGCGTATCATCACGTTTCCGACTTTGATAAAGGTCGGACTGTAGCCTATCGCGATTGCGGTTTATCGTATGGCGACATTGCTGCTCGCGTTGGTCGAGACCCAATGACTGTTAGCAGAATATGGAATCGGTGGATTCAGGAGGGTAATACGGAACGCCGGATCCCAACGGCCTCGTATCACTAGCAGCCGAGATGATAGGCATCTTATCCGCATCTGTTACCCTTGACGCTGCATCACAGACAGGAGCGCCTGCGATGGTGTACACAACGACGAACCTGGCCGACCGAGTGGCAAAACGTCATTTTCTCGGATGAATCCGGGTTGTGTTTGCAGGATCATGATGATCGCATCCGTGTTTGGCGACATCGCGGTGAACGCACATTGGAAGCGTGTATTCGTCATCGCCATACTGGCGTATCACCCGGCGTGATGGTATGGGATGCCATTGGTTACACGTCTCGGTCACCTCTTGTTCGCATTGACGGCACTTTGAACAGTGGACGTTACATTTCAGATGTGTTACGACACGTGGCTCTACCCTTCATTCGATCCCTGCGAAACCCCGCATTTCAGCAGGATAATGCAAGACCGCATTTTGCAGGTCCTTTCTGGATACGGAAAATGTTCGACTGCTGCCCTGGCCAGCACATTCTCCAGCTCTCTCACCAGTTGAATACGTCTGGTCAATGGTGGTCGAGCAACTGGCTCGTTACAATAAGCCAGTCACTACTCTTGATGAACTGTGGTATCGTGTTGTATCTGCAAGGGCAGCTGTACCTGTAAACGCGATCCAAGCTCTGTTTGACTCAATGCCCAGGCGTATGAAGGCCGTTATTATGGCCAGAGGTGGTTGTTCCCGGTACTGATTTATCAGGATCTACGCACCAAAATTACGTGAAAATGTAATCACTTCTCAGTTCTAGTATAATATATTTCTTCAGTGAATACACGCTTATCATCTGCATTTCTTCTTGGTGTAGCAATTTTAATTCCAGTAGTGTATAATACTTACTTATCATATCGCACTACTTGAATTCATTGTGTATAGAAAGCGCCTGTGCGGTGGAAACACTATGTGTGAGGATGGGAGTGTGCTCCATTAACATCATCATTCGTCAAAGAGCAGAGGCGTACTGATTGAAGAAAGCCAAACGCGACGAGGTATTTGAAATTATAGAAAATTACGTCACAGAAAGGCACCAACTAAACCGGTGGCGAAATTATATCTGCCAGAGGCAATGCGATTCGACACAAAAGGAGCGTTACGTCTACACCTTGTTTCCAAACATCAAGAAACGAATGAGGCCAATACTTGTAGAACCCGCACGTGGAACGGTCCATTTCCTCACGAGCCACGGTTCTCCATCGGTTTGGTCTCAGCCGAACACCCAAGTGCACTTGCGGAGTACTAGGAACTCTTGAACAGTTCACTTTACGCTGTAACCAACTTACACACATACGCCCAAAACTAAGAATGACAAACAGGACAAATTCTACGACAGCCGGCCGATCGGTGCATGATGATGATGATGATGATGATGAGGTCCCATACTCCGAGGAGCCTAGGGGACGGTGCAGGAGACCCGCATCGCCGACTAGGCCAGGTCCTAGCGGTGGTGGTTTGCCATTGCCTTTCTCTGACCCTAATGGGGATGAATGATGAGATGATGATGGTGATGACAACACAACAACACTCAGTCATCTAGAGGCAGGGAAAATCCCTGACCCCGCCGGGAATCGGACCCGGGACCCCGTGCGCGGGAAGCGAGAACGCTACCGCAGGACCACGAGCTGCGGACAGTTATTCTCCGGCAAATTAAAGACGTAATTTACTGATCTTCACAAAAAACTGTAATAAAATCAACATGAGAACTAATGTGATTAGTTGTATACCAAAAGTTTCAACAAGATACACATCCTGAATGATATAACTGATAATGTGTCACATATCTTGCACGAACTGTGCAAACAAGAACAATAACATTCACAAATAAGACCAACCACACAAACAAGAGTACAGGATACTTGGAATAACACAGACACAGACACAAACACAGAAATAGATTCACATGCTGAAACAGTTACGAATAGTGAGATTAATAACAGACCTATGTGTAGAAATGTCTTGAATAGTTTTGTCTCATAAACAATACAAATGCCATCTACACAACCGGTAGAAATAAGGTCAAAAGCCGGCCGAAGTGGACGAGCGGTTCAAGGCGCTTCAGTCTGGAACTGCGCGACCGCTACGGGCGCAGGTTCGGATCCTGTCTCGGCCATGGATGTGTGTAATGTCCTCTGGTTAGGTAGGTTTAAGTAGTTCTAAGTTCTAGGGGACTGATGACCTCAGAAGTTAAGTCCCATAGTTCTCAGAGGCATTTGAACCAAGGAGGTCAAAAGCACAGAAATAATGTACCGATTATGCCCTGTGTAAAGCACCGTTGACCTGTAATAAATGTAATATAAAAGAAATACAAATACACGTCTGTATACATAAATTCACGAAGTGAATATTAAAGATATATTTTGTAAGCTACCTCGAATGTGACAAAAAAATGTTCAAATGTGTGTGAATTCCTAAGGGACCAAAATGCTAAGGTCATCAGTCCCTAGACTTACACATCACGTAAACTAACTTATGCTAAGAACGAGACACGCACCCGTGCCCAAGGGAGGACTCAGACTTCCGGCGGGAGGGACCGCGCAATCCGTGATATGGCGCCTCAAACCACACGGCCGCTCGGTGCGGATGGAATGTGACACTTTCGATATTTTGCCTGGTTCTCAAACTCAAGATAGCTGGGCTGCGGTATCTCTAATACCAATCTATGTACTTTGTGACGCCTCCTATTGCTATCTACTGGCACTTCCATGACCAGCGACACTGTGCCATTGCAGTCAATATTTATTAATCAATAAGTTTAAATTCAAAATATTACCATCAGATACCTGCATTGTTTAGCGGTTGCCGCCAAACATGCTCATTAACACTTACTAGACGGCCGATTCGTGTTTCAAAATGAATTGATATCTTTTATTTTGCTAAGCACATGTACACCGAATTAATTCCTTCAAAAATCACAGTGCTCACTTAACAACTTATTTTATATGATTTCCTATGAAGGATATTCATACTTAAGGCCGATAATAAACGTCTATAATCGAAATCGTAAGAAATTTGCTTTAATTAAACCGGCTTCCAGTGAGGTTAACTATTCCACGCAGTGGCACGTGAACTTAGAGTCGCGAATATTCAGAACTACAACGCTAAAAGCTCGGACACTAAAATCTCGATCACAAAGATTCCCATACGCTAAATACTCATAGATGCTGCAGACTAACAGATTCGAAAGACGTTAACAATGCGTGCTTTGGGTTTATATAATAGTTATAAAACGAAAGGGACATTCGTTAGAAACTCTTTCAATAAAGCCCCTACCTACTTTGCATATAATTCTCTATTCCATTGGCTTTTATTATTCTTTTATTTAATATTTCTGCTTTGAAAAGAGAATTCGTGATTTTATGTGAAATATGGTAATTGTTCATCACCAGTTCGAATAAATTTTAGTTTCAAAAAAAGACTATATATGTAACGAGGGGTCACAAATTTCCTACTATTTTTGTTATTGCTCATTCTTAAATGCAAGAATCCTCTTATTATAGAAATCGTTTTGAAGTTTATAATGTGTCATAAAGTGATAGCACGTCTGCCCTCCCAGATTCCTATGTTCTATTCATAGATCGTTAATTTTAAGATTTTCAGTTCTTAATTACTTGTAATTCTATACGTATTTAAAGCTGTAACATAATTAATTCTTACTAAGAAATATCAAATAAGTTTCAGTTTCCTGCACAAATAAAATTTCATATTATCAATATATGGCCTGTCTTTGTAGCTAGGGGAAAGCTCATTTGTAAATGGCTGGACTGTAAATAAAATAAAATAAGTCATTCCAGTTTTTTGACAAAGCCAAGTGAAGACCTCACCACGAAGGTGAGGACCACGGAGAGGGAGAATCGACAACATACACTCCAGTACTGACTGAGAAAGACATGTTCTTTCCTCTTTATCTGGACGACCGACCCAGTGACATTCTTCAGGTGCTGTGAGCTGTGCTGTTATGTGTGCCCTCTGCATGGGCTCCAGTCAGACTGTGAGTATCCTTCGCCTGCAAAGAGCAATCGGATGAACACCTAGAAACACACGGTTAAACAGTTACGCAGCTAAGACATGAGTAACACGCCACAGTACCAGTACGAGTGTAGAGCTGTCATGCACTTCATGTCCATGTGTCAATGCCCTGTAGGGGAGATTGTGCAGTATCGACTGGTTTAAGTTTTTTGATTCTACTGTGTGACTGTGGTGGTTAATCGTAATACGCATTACTATTCTCTTACTTCTAGACACGTTTCATGATCAGCAAAGCGCAATTATTTTCATTTTTTTACGTACACAAGATCTGTTTGCAAATTAAAGTCCGACAGGTCGCAAATTGGAAACTACAGTGAAAAGTCTATGAAGCTTCGAACAGATGTGCTGGGCAGTGACTACAGTATGCCTGTCTATGGAGTCACGTTTCCAGTTCTCGGCACACAGTGAGCACGTAAAGACCGCTAGAACAACAGTGTCTCCCTCCAAGTATGGGTGTCTGGTGCGCGGTTTCGCCTGATTTCATGCCAGTACTCATAAAATACTTGTCATGCACTTCCTTCTTCATGACAAGGGCAATGAGGACACCCCTGCAGCGCTTTCGATGAGAAGTGTTTGATCACCCAGCATACAGCCCGGGCTTGGCTTCCTCTGACGTTCATCTCTGCTCCCATGACCCACTGGCTATTAAGACAACATTTTGGCACAGACAGAGAACTGCAGACCAGCGTAGAGAAGCGGCGGAAAGCACAGGCGGCTGTCTTCTCTTAGGAGGGATTGGGAACTTTGTAGAACGCTACGACGAATGTCTAAGGCGGAGCGTCGACTATGTAGAGAAGGTGTAACAAACTGTTGCAAATAAAACGTATTTAATTATCCCGTTGGTGTCTGTTTCGTGGATGATCGGACCTTACTTTCTGAATAGCATTCGCAATTACAACGAAAGTAATATAGCAACGAAATTAATCACTTACCTTAAAAACGGGTACCACAGGTCTCAAAATATGTCCCATACGCTAGGAGCTACAGCAGTACAATCAACAGACATAACACTAAAGAGAGGAAGAAGATATCCGACTCCAGTGCACGTGGCTAGACACCTCGCTTCTGTTTACTGTGCACTTCTGCCATTTGCAAGCGAAAATGGGAACCACAGTAGTGGCCAGTACTTTAAGCCGGCGAATACTGTACGACTTGTTTCGACATGCATCTTTCTGATTATACTCCGCGCACATTATCACTTCATCAATATTTTCCCACAGTGTAATGTGTAAACATCTAGGTTTCGTCAAAATAGATCACAGGCCACTTTAAATAGGGTACTAAATTTTTCGTAAGAATCTAAAGTACTTTGCCTTTTTCGAAACAATGTCATCTGGTAGGCATATAGTAACTTTCCAGAACGATATTTTCACTCTGCAGTGGAGTGTGCGCTGATATGAAACTTCCTGGCAGATTAAAACTGTCTGTCGGACCGAGTCAGATTCATTTCATGCTCTTCCTTGTTTAGTACTGTTATTAGTTCCAAGTGTGTTAGTGATTGGTTCTATAGACTGCTGCATCCAATTCATTTAAACTACCTGTTGTTTAGAGGCATATATTATTGTTTGCTCTCTCCTTGGCCATTTGTTAGTCTGACTTCCAAGTTAGTAGCACATTTACCTACGAGGTTAAGTTACTGTGTTGTAGTGTGAACAGATATAAAGAAAATGTTTAGTGTGTGTGTCAAGAAAGGTTAGGTTAGCCTCAGCATGTCTTCTGATTCATTATATTGCTTAGCACAAGAATGCCTAATTAGGCTGTCGACCGGTTTTAATATGTAATATTACAACTTTCTTTTGTGCTGGGAGAACGTCTATTCCTGACCCACTTGTTTAGTTTTGATTATACTCTGCTGGAGTGTTTCGAAAACGAATCCCAGGCTGAATGCTCTGTTCCCGTTAGGTTATCTCACAGTCACAACTTTCTCAAAAATTCCTCCCTGAGGTTTAACGTTACCGTCGATTGCCATCAAAGGTGGTCGTTGTTACCGTTACAAACTTAATGCCTGAGCCTACGGGTCACCGTACAAAGTTCCATTTCTCCATAACTTTTCTACTCGCTCCATATGAACTCCAGCACAGTGTGTTCCGACGCACCCAAATCATTCAAAAACCAGAGAGGCCTTCACTATGCTAAAGAAGAGAACATAAATAGAGCACTGTACTGTCAGTCACTGTGGTTCAAAATCTTATTAATAAATATTCTCACCGCAATCCTCTAATACACTCCTGGAAATGGAAAAAAGAACACATTGACGCCGTTGTGTCAGACCCACCATACTTGCTCCGGACACTGCGAGAGGGCTGTACAAGCAATGATCACATGCACGGCACAGCGGACACACCAGGAACCGCGGTGTTGGCCGTCGAATGGCGCTAGCTGCGCAGCATTTGTGCACTGCCGCCGTCAGTGTCAGCCAGTTTGCCGTGGCATACGGAGCTCCATCGCAGTCTTTAACACTGGTAGCATGCCGCGACAGCGTGGACGTGAACCGTACGTGCAGTTGACGGACTTTGAGCGAGGGCGTATAGTGGGCATGCGGGAGGCCGGGTGGACGTACCGCCGAATTGCTCAACACGTGGGGCGTGAGGTCTCCACAGTACATCGATGTTGTCGCCAGTGGTCGGCGGAAGGTGCACGTGCCCGTCGACCCGGGACCGGACCGCAGCGACGCACGGATGCACGCCAAGACCGTAGGATCCTACGCAGTGCCGTAGGGGACCGCACCGCCACTTCCCAGCAAATTAGGGACACTGTTGCTCCTGGCGTATCGGCGAGGACCATTCGCAACCGTCTCCATGAGGCTGGGCTACGGTCCCGCACACCGTTAGGCCGTCTTCCGCTCACGCCCCAACATCGTGCAGCCCGCCTCCAGTGATGTCGCGACAGGTGTGAATGGAGGGACGAATGGAGACGTGTCGTCTTCAGCGATGAGAGTCGCTTCTGCCTTGGTGCCAATGATGGTCGTGTGCGTGTTTGGCGCCGTGCAGGTGAGCGCCACAATCAGGACTGCATACGACCGAGGCACACAGAGCCAACACCCGGCATCATGGTGTGGGGAGCGATCTCCTACACTGGCCGTACACCACTGGTGATCGTCGAGGGGACACTGAATAGTGCACGGTACATCCAAACCGTCATCGAACCCATCGTTCTACCATTCCTAGACCGGCAAGGGAACTTGCTGTTCCAACAGGACAATGCACGTCCGCATGTATCCCGTGCCACCCAACGTGCTCTAGAAGGTGTAAGTCAACTACCCCGGCCAGCAAGATCTCCGGATCTGTCCTCCATTGAGCATGTTTGGGACTGGATGAAGCGTCGTCTCACGCGGTCTGCACGTCCAGCACGAACGCTGGTCCAACTGAGGCGCCAGGTGGAAATGGCATGGCAAGCCGTTCCACAGGACTACATCCAGCATCTCTACGATCGTCTCCGTGGGAGAATAGCAGCCTGCATTGCTGCGAAAGGTGGATATACACTGTACTAGTGCCGACATTGTGCATGCTCTGTTGCCTGTGTCTATGTGCCTGTGGTTCTGTCAGTGTGATCATGTGATGTATCTGACCCCAGGAATGTGTCAATAAAGTTTCCCCTTCCTGGGACAATGAATTCACGGTGTTCTTATTTCAATTTCCAGGAGTGTAAATTTATGTATTCTGATACCATAAATTACGACACTTGTCTCAAAATGAATGAAATTAGTCTGCCGCATTTGATTGTAGCACTGTCTCCAGTGGTCACATGTCATTTTTACAGTTGTGTTACGTCACATACACAATCACACTTCGTAAATAACCACTGTAACCGTGCCACAGGTTATCCAACGTCGTAACTTCTCTCGTAACTTAGTATTAATCCACCCGATGGTGGAGATCCACGCGTCCAAAGCGCGCGATAAAAGAAAAAAACTTCGAATGGTAACAGTAAATTTATTGTTTCATTCGATATCAGCAACAATGGCGGTAAAGGCTAACCAAAAACGTTGGCATTGAGAGAATTTAACTTAAACGACCCGAGTCGTTTTGCCTCATCATTATTTCGTCTCCAACGTTTTAATACCACAGGAGGAAACTCCTACGGCACTCGCGAGCTCCGTCCTCGCAGCTTTCTCCATGCAGGGTGAATCCGAACTCCACCGACAGTATTTCGCATGTTGTACAGGTACAGTATATGAGTATTTTGTTACGAGAAAGACTTCGTCTCCAGCGAGTCGTTAAAGATTAGTTGCATTCTGTTTGGTTTCTTACACCTACTTATTTTCTGCCAGGAGCGTTAGTACCGGCAGGTACGCTGAAGTTCTGTAAAGTTTGGAAGGTCGAAGAGAGGTATTGCCAAAGTGAAACCTGAATAGTGCAGCCAGTAAGAGCATTGCCGGCACACAGTATTAATGCATCAGAAAGTTTCAAATCAGCACGCAATTCCTCTGCAGAGTGAAATTCATTCCGTAAACTTGTTTCAGTGAGTCACGGTTCTTGCTGTTGACAGCAGAAAGGACCGCTTTGCTCTTCGCTCTCAAGGTTACACTCAGTGCTGGCAGGTTGTCTTGGATTTCCTTCTTCCGACAGTGTTAGTTGGACATGAACAGTGATATAGAACGATATGAATAGGTTTACAGCTAAAGAGTTGGCCGATATCCATTCATGTATGAGTTCACTGAATGCAACGGAACAACAGAGCAATTTGCCTGTTCTGAACTGTTCACACAGCGACGGCAGCGACATCATAGAACTTTCACATCTGAACACTATTGTATTACTCTGTGTTTTGCGTTCTACGGTTTAGTAATTGAATATTACACGTATTTTCAGTGCCAGAATAGTGATTCCAAAGAAAAAAATGTAATTGGGGTAACAAGCCGAATAAATAATAATCACGAGCTAAGGGAGTCAATAATTTCCTTGTACTAAAATACCCAGAATTGATTAACAGCATTTTTTTCCATTTAAGGAAAGGAATGAAAAATTAGGAATCGAAGCGGGTCCTTTTTAAAGAGGACGTAAATAAAAAAACGTAGTATTGAGGGACTTTTATTCATAAAATGTACGTACTCGAAATTAACTTGTAATTGACTACAGTTACTAGACTGAGGGTGAAAAACAAATAAGACCACTGCTGTTACCTGTCATGTTGACCAAAGACACTCGTCGAATTCTTGCAGTGTCTTCTTCACTCTGCCACGGTTGTGTTGAATTTAGCTACTTTTCGGTTTTTCCTTCCATTTTGGTCACCTAGTACTTTGTATCCATTCAGGTTAGCTGTCCTTCATTATAATTCCTTTTACTTCTTCTTCGATCACATGCTGATTGCCACGCCAGTGTCTCCTGCCATGTATACGATTGATTTTGTGCCGACGTACTGGACGCACCATTCCGGATTAGATGTGCGACTTTCAAAATCAGTCGTTGTTTCCGTTTCAGCTGTATTAAAGCAGATCCAGATTTCGGCTAGTAACTAGCCATTATAAAAGCTGAAAATACAAGAAGTTCATAATCAGGGCATAGTATTAAAAACTACGACTCATGACATGACCTATATCACTTGAACACTAAATTACATACCAGTATTTCAGAATTGTTATGCATGCCCTAGTATGTCTACACCTGTTCGGTTCCTGTCATAGTTCATTCAAGACTACCGTGTAATGAAGTAGAATTTGCAGAGAATACACCGGTTGGTTATATGGCGCTCTCAGTGTAATCTACATAATACGTAACTTTCATAGTACAGAAATTATGATCTCTAATAAAACTTAAAATTTGCATAGGAATAAAATAAAATAAACCACAAGTAGAATTACTGAGGTTGCTGTACTGACCTACTGCCACATTTAACTTTTTTTTTCTTTATTGAATTCCGATCCCCCCCCCCTCTTCCCTCCCCCAGACGGGGGGCAGGCTGGCAGCAGCGTAATATGCCGCTCTGCAGCCTACAGAAGAGTTAAAAACATAATGAGTAGATAACAAATAAAAAACAGGCGATAAAATGGTGACTTTAAAAACTGTAACATGGCGGAAAGTTGCGGAAGTGAAAATAGAAAAACAAAGGGTTGGTGATGCTGATTAAAACACATAGTAACTAGACAGGCACAATTTAAAAGCACATGGTGACAGTCTGGTTTCTGTTCCCAAGAGTTAAAAAACACACCTAGCAACAGTATGGTGTCTGTTCGCAGCACCTAAAATAGGGGACGCACAACACTGAAGACTCATGTAAACACTGCACTATAGAGTAGACACGAAGACAGATGGGGGGGGGGGGGGGGGGGGGGAGTTGGGAGGACCTAGAGAGATGAGGGGGAAAAAGGGGGAGGAGAGCAAAAACAAAATGGGGCAGGGAGCCAATGGAGGGAAAGGACACATGAAAGGAGGGACAGGGCAGGTATGAGAATGAGTGGGGAAGGCAGAGGAGGAAAAAGCAAAAGGACTCGGGAGAGAGAATGGAGTCAAAGAGAGGATAGGTGGGGAAAATCGGGAGGGAAGGGGGAGAGAGGGACCCTGGGAAAAGGACAGAGGTAGGGAAGGGGAGGTGAGGATCAGAGTTGATAGGAGGGATAAACGGAAGGAGAGAGGGCATCATCTGAAGAGGGAGTTGACGGAAGCCTCCTTGGGAAAGGAGAGGAAGGGTGTGGAGGTGAGGCACTGGGTTGGGGTTGGAGAGGAGGAGCAACCTGGGGATGGGGGATCAAGTCTGCAGGAGGTGCAGAGGACTCGAATATGTTTGAAGAAAAGGATAAGATGGGGGAAAGGAATCAGGTCATAGAGGATCTGCTTGGGGAATGGGAGGCGTATACGGAAGGTGAGGCACAATGCATGGTGCTCGAGGATCTAGTGGCACTTATAGAATGGGGGGGGGGGAGGGGGGGGATAGAGGTGGGACTGGCATAACAGAGGATGGGATGGATCAAGGATTTGTAGGTGTGGAGGATGGTAGAGGGGTTCAACCCCCAACCACATTAGCTGTTAGCACTACATGATATAAAAAATGCCAGATTCACTTCCTGTGAGCCAATTGTTTTGTTAATATCTAAATATATAGGTAAATTTGTAACAGCTCTTTCGGGTTCTCGTCAATATGGCACCAGAACGTTTAAGTTCTACCACTGTAAAGACAGAAGCTCCGCGATTCGGAACGTCAGAACTGTGCAGTAAGTAGCGGCGGGAACACCACCACAAAATCACGCAGCACTAACACTCAAAACCATCGACTCTCGGAGAGTGATTTTAACCGTTTTCAATCCAATGGTAATGTATCGAACTATTTTTCTCCGAATCATACAGTTTGGGGGAAAAGCAGTCAGAATAATTACTTCTGGAAACCTTTTATCAGACAAAGCCTGTTATAACAATAAACTCTTTCGCTTAATGAAACGGCCGCCAGCCCAAATCGGGCTCGGTGTCTACACAAAAAGATGAAGTCAATTTCCGACACTGAATAAATAACTACTTCCATTTACTACGGTCACTTGGCAATAAATATTATGAATCCCATTTTCTGTTACTTATGGATTTATCACTATACTTCAGCAATTATTTAAAGAAGACACACATATGTTTCAACAAGGATACAAAAAAGTAGTAAACTTATAGCTATCACTCATATGACCAAAACTATTATTTAACACGACTAAATTTCAATTCTTTAGGACTGTTATTTCTTAACGTTTTACGAACACCAGTATTTGTCTAGCTGTCTTTGACATGGAGAAGCAACACTAGCAATTACTGTTAAGACTGTTGCAGTTAAACAATTATGTCACTTTACTTTGACAACTATTATAGAAATCTTATCCTCATGGTCACGCAAAGTGGTGGCCCTCAAACTGATACGTGCAATCTTTAGTATTTAATAATGATTTTCAGAATTTACTACCAAAACAGTACTCTTGCCAGTAATTTACTATTATTCGAGCTTCAATAAACATCAGGTTATTCGGAATAAATTCGTTTAGGTAAGGACTCTACTGAGGTACATGACATAGGAAAATCACGGTTAAACACAAAGGTACATTTAACACTTATATTTCACTGACTGAAGATGGATGGTTCATACTGTGATACACTTCTAAATAAAGTACTTCGTCTGTTACTGATGTCGAAGGTGGCGTGAGGCGGTGCTGCGTAGTAACACTGCGCAAGTACGGCTCTTCATGTACATAGCTCTGTCTTCCTCTTGGTGGCGACGGTAAAATTGCAAATTTCTGAGCTATTAATTTATTGCCGTACTGCGCCAATGATGTAGAACACGTCAGAGGCCAAAAACCCAGTCTTGCAGGTAAATTCGGGGCCTCTAGTGCTTGACCAACGTAATGCGTGTTCACCACTTGCAGGGCAGCTACCGACTGTATATGAACCATCTGCGCGCCAAATCTCACTTGCGCGCCCCACCACCTTTTCCATTCCACCACAGAACGGAGTTCCGTTCCACCTATGATCCCTACACCTTTTCAATTTACACTGCTGCTTACAAAAACCCTAAGTACGAACCACCTACAATTGCATGACAGGATATACATACAAAATTGACATAATTAATTACAGTTGTACCTGAAATATTACATAATTACTTACATAATGTTTTAATACATTTATTCCACCTACGTCAAAGAGGTTATTTTAAACAGATAAACTACATTTAACAAAAGCTTACTCTCTTTATAGTATTTCCTTAATTTTTCAAAATTATTACGGAACAAAAAAATTTCAAAATATACAGATTAATGGCAGTATTATATTTACAATAGCATCACAACTTCAGTTTCAGAAACTTTTCCCATAAAATTTTACAGATCGCTAGAAAGTGCTCGATGTATGCTATGACTATTGGGATTGCTTTGACTTCAATATTTCTTCTTTTGTACGTTTGTAATCGTCGTGATTATGTATGTGGCACCTCTTATTTACTGAATTGTTCATAGATGACGCCAAATATCACCAAGTTAGATCATTGACGTGACTGGCCAATCCTGAACAGATGTAGAGGGTGCTGATCTCTGTGCCGCTTCAAACAAATTTTTAATTAAAAATACCATAACGAAAGACATAGTGAATTGCTGCTAGTAATAATGTACATGCTACTGAACCAATACAACATGGAGAAACTTCCGTAAGTTCAATATTATAGCCACCGTATTCGTACAGTGTGACGTCAATGGCTGCTATGTATTGGCAAGAAATCAAGCCCTATTCCTTTTGAGCGTTGGAATCTCTCTTCCTCTCGCGAATAAGAACGCCCTGGGCTCCACTAAGGGCTTAAATTTCAATAGGGAATAGTTTCTGCTCTTCTTCGTCCTCGTCACCGCCAGGGCTCGCTACCTGCCATCGCTTTCGCTGCCAGTCATAATCTTCACATCGACATCTCGCCCTCGCCACTGATCATAGTCAACCCGCATCTTCACTATCAGTTTTTGCCTCTATCAGCGGCACCGCCGTTTCGTCACCTGTCTGTCATAGCCACATCCTTTATCCGTTGGTCGATATAGTGCGGCTGACATCCCAGTCACATCAGAGATATTCTCATTGTGCACAACTTGACCACAGCTCGTCGCCGTCGTCCCAACGTCGCCTCGGCGGCCACTCACCACAATCAACGTCATTCGTCATGGACCACACTATTACGTCAGTCGCCCACACCCCTACATCTCATCCTTCCACTGACACCAGATGAAGCAAATCCTCCAACCCACCCCCTACTTCTATCCTCCTTACATACCGTATCCTGTCCTGCTGCAGCAGCTAGACATGCATCTATCTCTGTCCCCAGCTCCCCCTACATTTTCTCTTTCAATCATGACTCAGCAACCACCTCTACCACTGCCGTACATGTCACCGCCTTCCGAGTTACAGTTGCAATAGATATCACCAGTATTGCCTCATCGAGCGTCACTACACCGACCAATGCAAGCTGTGCTGAAAGACCTGCACAACTCCCAGGTAATCATCAACAATGTCATATCCCGCCAACCCCCACCCCCGCAATTCGACAAAAATCCTTCCCTCCAACAGCTATTAATGAAATGTCAAACCACTGATATCTGTCCTACTCCCACAGTAAAAAACCACAAACTGAACCCGATGACACTCAGTAGATATAGCTCCTCCCCCTCCAACTTCTTCCCCTACTATCCACATCTTCAGCCTCTCCAACCGAGACCCAAAGTTCCTCAAATCCAAATCCCTCACTCTCGAAATCAAAAAATATATACCAAGCCTCCACATCCATCAAATCACCCCAAGAAAAGACTCCATCATACTAAAGTTCCTAAACCCAAACTTCCATACTGTCCTCTCCAAAATTCCTCGTATTACCTTTGATCCCAAAGCCTCCTTGACACCTTGCATCACCACACCCAGAGTCAAACAACCTCAACCTCCTTACTGTCCTCCCACCTTCACTGCAGTGATCACAAAGGTCGACTGTGAGATCTTGAATGAGGAAGTGGCACCTCAACTGAACAATCACCCAGACTAAGAAGTCTCAAAAGTCCTTTGGATCAATAATGACCTTAGCACCACTCGACTCATCCATTTTTCTTTGAATTTGCCACCACCATAGACCTTCTCCTTAAAGAGGGAGTCCTGATCTACAACTACTGTCACAAGATGGAACCTTCAAAATCACATCCTCAGTCATACTGCTGCCAAAAATTTCTCCATTACAATGACCACCTTACTGCAGATTGTAAAAGCTGACCTACCTGTCCACACTGCAAAGCCTCCCATTTTCTTAAACAGTGCCCTAAAAGCACCCCCTCTTACCTGCAATACTTGCAATAACTCCCATCCCATCTACTCTGCAAAATGCAGGGCTAAGCCACAACCTTCCAAACTGAGGCTGCTGTCCCAGTCTGTTCCACTGATATCCCTGCCCACCCCAACAACTGACTCCACCCAACTCTCTCTGCTGAAGAGATAATCAATTCTCTACAATCGTCCTCCAAAACATCTATCCATTCCAACATCCACATGCCCTCCAACAAATCTCCCTTGCTGGCTGCTCCATCTTTCAACACAACACCCAAACTACCTACTCTCACAACCAGGTCCACTTCGCCTTACCTTCCTTGACATCCTTGTCTGAACCTCTTGAGACCTCATCCACACAAACCAATCTTGTTCCTTCCAATGCACTACAAAATCCTGTACCACAACATCCTCTCCCTCCCCATCAATAAACATCTTTCAATGCATGCCATATTCCAACATAAAATCCACACATTTATCATTAACGAAACAGTCCTCCTATTACACGATCCAAATTTCTTCCTATATCCTCTACTGCACAGCTGATCCCCTTCTCCTGGCCAGAGGTGGAGCTGCAATTGGCCACAATAAGAACATACCTGTTTGAACACAACTCTTATACGATACTCCCGCCGAGCACCTTATCCCTACCCTCTTTTTCCAAACCCTAACCATTACCTGTGCCACCATCTACATCCAACCTAGTCACTCCATACCCTATGACTTCCTCACCAACACAGATGTACCTATACCACCAATATAATTTAAATATCTGGGCTCGACAGTCACCCACTGCAATTACATATCTTAAGAAATGAAACAGAGATCAGTAGCAGCCAACAGAGGCTTTATTTCATTTAAAAGCTATTTTACCTATGATATTAAGTCTTACCACCAACTGCATCAGTTATTAAACGCTTGTAAGACCAGTGTTTACATATCACTCGAAAACTTCGTCATTAACATCAAAAGGCATTGGGATGCTAAGTGCCGTTGAGAGACAGGTACTTAGAAGAATCGTTGGCCAAATCTTAGAAAGAGGAAAATGGAGAACACGAGATACAGTAATGAGCTGTACACTCTGTAAAATATCCACCTATCAGAAGAACAGTCAAATAAGCCTCATAGAGACAAGTAGGGTACGTGGCATGGATGAGTGATACACAAGTAGCCGAAAGGATAGCAGACAGAAATCCAGTAGTCAAAGCGGACAGGTCGACAGAGAATCAGGTGGTTGGATGGAGTCATGGAGGACCTGCAGATAATGAACTGTGTGGGACGGAAGGCTCGGTGTTTGGTTCGTGATAACTGATGGACAGTTGTTGTAGAGGCCAAAGTTTATCACAGAGGAACAAGACTGTCACCAAACAGCTATACGACCCTGGAAAACGTGGAATCGACGTAATATCGTTCGTTTTCGAAGGCAGTTCAAAAATCGGTGCCAACTATCGAGGTTATGTTATAGTGTTGGGCAGAAAACGCAGATTACTCAATCAACAGTTACAAGGTGTTGGATCTGAGTCTAACACTCGAAGCAGTCAGAAGGAAGACGCATCACCTGCCACAAATTCCAATTCCAGCAAAAGCACAATGATTCATATGTAAGTTCCCTTTGAGAAAAACCGTCAGTATATTCTTAGAAATCATTTCATTTTCTCGCGCGTCAAATGGACGTTATGCCATCCAATACCCACAGCGTCACACAAAGGGAGGTCGTAGGACAACAATCTTACCACTCAATAATAGGTAAGTTTGTCACATTTCCAATTCATTGTCATAAACTTAGCAAGATAAGCGAAGTCCAAAAAGAAATTTGCTGGTCCGTGCATGTGTGATTTTCACGTAGTATGCTACAGAATTGGTGAAATTTAGATGCAGTTAGAAGCAATGAGATGATCTGTTTGCCACTCAATAATTGTTACTATAATATACCACATGCTACAAATTAATAATGTTTTTGGCTACAGAAAAAATGAACGCAAGGTACAACGAGTTAGCATAGTCAGTGGAAAAGCGCACTTGTGCAATGCATGCGATTGAGCTGGCGACTAAACCACGTCTCGAACAGACGCTACAAAAAAAAGTTAATTGCAGCGAGGAGGTTTTATGAAATCGATGGGTCATTTAAGTACGAATAACTCATCGGCTCTCGTACGTACTGAAGAGTTAATTACGTTAGGGGAGCTTTTGATATATGAAAAGGAATAGGAAGTTTCTATAAAAAAAGCGACTGATGCACAGCAGATACTAAACAAGGAATAGAGGTGTTTACAGACAGATGTTACTGAAATCCCTAAAGACTAACAGTGAAGTGAGACTAGAAAAACACTAGTAAGCGAGGAATGAACTTCATGGAAAATCCTTAGCTGTAAAAACAAGTCGTGTGTTAAGGCACGCAGAAGTAATTAATTCGGGATGACAAGTAGCAGTAGAGGAGAAATATTACAGCGACAGCCATCCGTTAAAATAAGTAATCCAGACTATCGACGACGCTGACTGGAGAAAGCATGCAGGCATAATAAGATTAGCGCAAGACAACAAGGGATACAGCGTGGTGATGCGTGATGCAAATAAAATGACAAGGATAACTGTACAAAGTCGTTAACGACAGCTGTCAACGACAAAAAAGACTTTGTACAGGTCGTTTCTGAAGGCGCAGTGTTCACACTTGAGAACTCCCTTTCCATACCTTGCTTTACGGGATACGATCGGTGATTAGTGTTTCCACTCAACTCAAGTAGCGATGGATGACACAGGGATTAACACCAGTTTTCTTGTGAAAAAGTTTGAATCGCTAAAATAGAACCGATGGAACGATGGCTAAATCCGTAGATAAATTCATCCCAAATGGTTCAAAGGCTCTGAGCACTATGGGACTTAACTTCTAAGGTTGTCAGCCCCTAGAACTTAGAACTGATTAAACCTAACTAACCTAAGGACATCACACGCACCCATGCCCAAGGCGGGATTCGTACCTGCGGCCGTAGCAGCAGCGCGGTTCCGGACTAAAGCGCCTAGAACCGCTCGGTCACAGCAGTCGGCCCATTCATTTTCTCGTGATGCCATAAAAACAGTGTTATAAGAATCACGGCATTTGCTAAACAAGTAGCCTTACTTACATGATGTAATTTCTTCCGTTGAATAACAACTCTACCTATCACATCGCGACTCTCGTATTCCTAAGAAAAAGGACGTGCCCATTTGATGACAGGGAAAATTCTTCCAATAACACTGGAGGATCATTTTATAATTCGTTTATATACTTCCTATGGTGAATTATCTGCTATGGTAGTGCACCATAGGCAGTTGTTGAGTTCAAAACAGTGACAAGCTACAAACGACTTCTGAAATCAGATAGAAGACACTTTGTTTTTTCAGGGTTGAAATTGTGTAGAAAATATCATTGCCACTTATCATTATGACCGTCATCCCCATTATGCATCGTGCATTCCACTGCGTTCAAGCATGATTTCAAGGTGATCCTCCCTTCTTTTTCACGGGTATCCAACCTTTCTCAGAAGAAATGATTTGCAGAGAATCACCATTTTCGGGCTTTTGTCTCTCATTCGTAATAGGTATTCCGGGAGAGTTGGATCACTTTTTTTCTTCAGCATAAAATTTTGTGTTTCTCAGATTTTTTTTGACTTCTGGCAGCGTGTTCGTATAGAGCGTCATATAAACTTAAGTGCAATATATTATTGTGGCACTGCCACTTAAAGAAACAGGAGATGCGATAAAATGGAGTTGGACATGAGTGGTCCATCTCACCCGTAGGTGTACGGGTGATATGGACCAGTATACTGGGAGAGATAGATCACATAAAAATTGCTATATACGAAGAAATCTTGGCTTTTCTAATGAGTTGTTGGTTTTGTTCAAGCATAGCCTGTCTTTCTCTCATCACAGCTATTACACTTATTACAAAATATTGAACATCGTGAACAGGAAACACAATTAATCCAATCGTCATTTTCATTACTTTCGTAACAGATTTCACCACACCCAACACATTCATCCTCATACCATTTATCAAAGCTATTTTCGTAATGTTTAACAAATACACTGTGAGCTATCTGATGTACTTTCCTTACTGAGCTTCATCGTGTCTATTTTTCTCTGCATTAGTATTTCTCTTTGGTGACTTCTTGTGCATTTTTCTGTATCCTTTCTTTTCTTATCCCTCTTTTTCTACACAATTTCAGTATATTCAACAGAGTTTAGCCCTTTGGTTACAGTTACTGACTTCCTCTAAAAATCATGGTTTTATCAATAGAAGGAACATGTCATATTTCTTCCAAAAGCTTTATCTGTGTTGGCTTCGATGTAGTCTGCTTCGAGGTAGAAATCTTGAAACTTCTAATTTAGTAGAAGGGGAGCCCGAAGTTTTGTCAGTGAAGGAGTTTGACTTGTGTAGATAACTCTGCTCTTTTTATGTGCTGGGGATCAGTAGGTCTTTCGATGAGCTGTGAAATGGTTGGTTGACCTGTATGTGATATTCTGTTCTTACATTTTCTGGTACAATCATATATTCCGACAAATAAGCATAGTCTGATACTGCGGGCACTTTCAGTGGGATTATTGTACATGCCTTGAAGCTAAATGTAGTTGAGCTTCGTCTCTCTCACGTTATAACGAGTGGTCCATCTCTCCCGGTTGTCAGGGCAGCGAACTCGGTGGCTGTCAAGCTCGCAGTAAAAAAAAACTGCATCTCTATTGGGCAAACCAAGCCTTAATTCGAAGCCGGCCGCGGTGGCCTAGCGGTTCAGGCGCTCAGTCCGGAACCGCGCGACTGCTACGGTCGCAGGTTCGAATCCTGCCTCGGGCATGGATGTGTGTGATGTCCTTAGGTTAGTTAGGTTTAAGTAGTTCTAAGTTCTAGGGGACTGATGACCACAGAAGTTAAAACCCATAGTGCTCAGAGCCATCTGAACCATTTGAACCTTAATTCGAAAATTACGTAACTATACGATAAAACGTTTCAGCTTACTGGAATAGACAATGTTATTTTTCTCCAGAACTAACACGAAAATGTCAGCAGCACTTCTGCACCATGTTTGCTCACAAAAGAGCTTCCTCACAAGTAGCGAAGCTGCTGTCCAGCGGCGCATTTGTGAAACACGCCGCTGATCCATCTGACGTTGTTGCCCAATTCTCCCTGATTTACTCTAATTGGTGCAGTTTTGTTCTTATATTTTTGATTTATATTAATCATACTTAATTCGTTTCCTATGTTTTCATTTATTCTTTTGTTTCTAAGCGCACAACCAAACGTTCTTCTTTTAGTTTTGCTATTTCAGCAGCACTTTTGTCCTTTCTCTTCAAAGCTCAAAAAACGTGTGTGAAATCTTATGGGACTTAACTGCTAAGGTCATCAGTCCCTAAACTTAAACACTACTTAACCTAAATTATACTAAGGACAAAGACACACACACACACACACACACACCCATGCCGGAGGGAGGACTTGAACCTCCGCCGGGACCACCCGCACAGTCCATGACTGCAGCGCCTAAGACCGCTCGACTAATCCCGCGCGGCTCTCTTCAGAGCTCAATTCCCACTATCATGTAACAGCATACGTGTTTTCCACAACTTTACAAAATTTTATTAGTGTGTTTTTCTTTGTTTTGAGACGAAGTGTCCTGTTATAGTGCAATATATCGGTTGTAACTGAGATTAGTTCCAGATTTTGACATTGACCGTAGGAAATCATTCAGTCGAAAAAATTTTCTGGTTTACTTTATTATGTTTTTGCCAATTACAGTCTTTGAACGTTCTAGATAGTTTCATTTAAATCCCATTAATCTAGGTTCTTTGAAGAAATTCTCTAAGTTGTAACTTAAAACTGAGTTGAAGAGATGATATGTGACAAATCAGAAGGAATTGTCTCTGCGCTCAAGTAGAACCTGATCACCAGCAAATAAGCTTTGTGTTTCGACTATGATATTCATTCTATCTACTTTTATACTGGTGTAAGACATTGACTCCTTCAAACTATTTTTTTCTTTTTTATTGTCTTTTAGATCACCTTTTTTCAACAATATTGCGTTCAGTTAAAGTCGATGAACTCGCAGCAAATGAGCTTGCCGAAATGTAAACCTAGTGCACAACTCGTCCATCAACTGATAAACACAGCGGAGAAGTCCTTGGATGGACTGTTAAAGAGATATTTAAATTTAAATTCTGTGCCACTGATAAAAAAAAATGGTTCAAATGGCTCTGAGCTCTATGGGACTTAACTGCTGTGGTCATCAGTCCCCTAGAACTTAGAACTACTTAAACCTAACTATCCTAAGGACATCACACACAGCCATGCCCGAGGCAGGATTAGAACCTGCGACCGTAACGGTCGCGCGGTTCCAGACTGTAGCGCCTAGAACCGCTCGGCCACTCCGGCCGGCGTGCCACTGATCCATGCACTGTTCTCGAACTACTGAACTTTTATCTACCTTTCACGCCCTTCTAACTGCTAGCATATAGTGGTCGAACTCTCACAAACGCACAAACACACACACGCACAAATATACCTAGTAGTTTTTGCTCAATCGTGGTAATAAGTCTTGGAGGTGCTTCTCTCTTCATGCAACTACAAACAACGTAAGTGAGAATTCTAGGCACGCCCGGAGGTAACTTTATAGCTTCGAAGGCAGTGCGGCACTGCACATAATGATGTACTTCATTCACATGAGTCGCCTCGGCTGACATAATAGCTCATTGTTGTTTGTGTTGCCCGTGCCGCCAATTTCAGGCCTGGGCCCCCGCTCACTATAAATCTTCCGGCGTATCCTTTCGTGGTTTGCCGACACCGTGTTTCCGAGGGTCATTCATTGTCGTAACTGTGCGCCATGAATTATGTAAGCACCGAGGAACACGCGCCTACTAGTGTTAGCAGCAGATTAGTTCTGGGTGATACACCACCGTCTGACGGCCGTCCTGGCTTCATCGCTCAGCTTGTTCCCACGGTCGCTTCCTTCCTATTATGTCTGCCACCACTGCCATAGATAATTTCACATGCAGTTCTATGAATGCTACTGTCTTCCGGAAAATCTCTCTTCTCCGATACGGAACTAATTTTATCATTTATATTTTTCTTTTGCCACTGTAAATATTTAATAGCATCTTCATCTTCACTCCTATATTTTATAATGCAAATACCTTGGTTCGATGTACAAATGCTGTGCAACTTTTTTGCCACTTCATATTTGTATGTAATCTCAACCTATGGACGACTTTCTCTGTCGGCATCGTCAGGATCTATCTGTAGGCCTTGTGGTACTTCACTCAGTTGGCCAAATGCAGACATCATAAAGGCACGTATTTTTCATGTCCTACCAGACATTGTCTCGATGTCTGTGATGCAGGGGTGAAGCGACATCCCTAACGTTGGGACTTGTCGAATAAAATAGTCCAATGAGTTCATAATGTGGATCAAACGTAAATCGAAGAAAGACGAAATAAACGAGGAGACGCAGAAATGAGATTAACCACAAACTTAAAGTCCAAATTATGTACCACGAAGTAGAACGGACCGACCTGGAGCATAAGAGGCACCGCAAAAAATTTTAATTTCCACTGTCTATAGTTTTGCAAATAAATTCATAAAAGTTTGTCAGCTTGACCAGGAAAGATTAAGGATTCACACTCATAACAGTCGAAGTTGAAAAACATAACAAAATAATTCTTTTTACATGTGAAATTTTATCATTTTTTCGCTTACTACTGGCTGCATTTGTTGCTATAGGTACATTTTTCTTCGTAAGTAAGAGAGATTCTTCGACGAATTTTGCACAGCATACCAGCCACACTTACAGGTGTACGAAGATCTAGAATTTTTTTAATTTATGAAAACATGAATGAGCCGTTATATTTTAGCCTTCATGTTTAGAAAAAACTCAAATTTTATAGTTAATCATTTCAACTTTTACCACAGTTTTCAGTACATTTGAAAAATTCTAGAGTTTCATACAACAGTAAGTACGGTTTATATGCTGTGCAATATTCATCGAAGTATCTCTCTTTCTTATGAAGAAAACTATACCTATAGCAACAAATGCAGCCAGTAGCAAGTGAAAAAATGATAAAATTTCACATGTAAAAAAATTATTTTGTTTTGTTCTTGAACTTCCACCGCTATGAGTGTGAATTCTGAATCCTTCCTGGTCATGGTGACAAACTTTTCTCTATTTATTTGTAAAAGTATAGACACTGGAAACTAAAATTTCCTGTGGTGCCTCTCCTGCTCCAAGTCGACCCGTTTGACGTCCTACTCCCCTCAAAGAATTCTGCTACAATGGAACCAAAATAACACATGTCGAACGTTTGGAAAACAGCGACAAGAAGAAGGGACAAGATCCAGAATGGAGAACTACTGTGAAGTTTGGAAAGTAGGAGATGAGGTAGTGGTGGAAATAAAGGTATCAGGACGAGTCGTGAGTCCTGGTTGGTTAGCTCAGTCGATAGAGCACTTGTCCGCGAAAGGCAAAAGGTTCCGAGTTCGAGTCTCGGTCTGGCACACAATTTTGATCTGCCAGGAAGTTTCTTTGGTTAAGATGATAGGACATGTATAGAGACATCGAGAAATGACTACCGACCTACGTAGAGACTTCAGAAATATAATTACACATTCGGCCTGACGCTAAGGCCATTATGTACGAAGAGCGGTACATTGTCATAAGAAAGGACAAATTCCGTGTTTCTTGTAGACACATTTCTGCTGCGGTGCGGATAACAGGTGCATCAGAGTGTGCGCGGCAACTAGTAACGTACTCCACAGTTGAAGTACGCGGGACACTACGATTCTTCTGGGGAAAACGTCAAAGTTGAACACAGATTCACCGTGAAATTCTGGCGTTGTATGGAAACATGCAGTGCTGCGCCCGGCCGTAGTGAAGTGGTGGCAACAAGGCCACACAAGCGCAGATGACTCTGATCCGCCATGCAGTGCAGACCGTGCACCATGTGAACTCCATCTTTTCGGCAGACTAAAGGAACGTCTGGGGGGAACGAGATTTTCCTACGATGAGGACGTTAGCAAAAAAATTGTTCAAATGGCTCTGAGCACTATGCGACTTAACCTCTCAGGTCATCAGTCGCCTAGAACTTAAAACTAATTAAACCTAACTAATCTAAGTACATCACACACATCCATGCCAGAGGCAGGATTCGAACCTGCGACCGTAGCGGTCACTCGGCTCCAGACTGTAGCGCCTAGAACCGCACGGCCACTCCGGCCGGCTGAGGGCGTTAACACAGTGGTTCTCGAATGTGGATTATTTCTCTCTTAGAGGAATTGAACGACTCGTATAAAGTTTATACCGTTGTGTGCTGAGACTCGGTGTCTATATTAAAAAAAAGTGTCACGTGTCTGCTTCACTTTGAGTGTAGTACATCATTCAGTAAAAGCTATTTAGCTTCCCATAATAATATGAGCTTACATTTTTTAGTGCCTTTGCTCTAGAGGGAGCTGTAGAGAGTAAAAACTGTAGAGGAAGACAAAAGCGTTGTTGTTGTTGTTGTGGTCTGCAGTCCGAAGACTAGTTTGATGCAGCTCTGCATGCTACTCTATCCTGTGCAACTCTCTTCGGCTCCGAATAACTATTGCAGTCTGCATCATTCTGAATCTGTTTACTGTATTCGTCTCTCTGTCTCCCTCTACGAATTTTACCCTGAGCACTTCCCTCCTTGATATCTCAGAATGTGTCCTATCAACTGATCCCTTCGTTTAGTCAACATATGGCACAAATTTCTTTTCTTTTCCATTCTGTTCAGTACTAGTCACGCGATCTCCCTATCTAATCTTCAGCACACTTTTCTTGCGCTGGATTTCAAAAAGCTTCGTTTTTTCTTGTTGTCTGCACTGCTTATCGTCCACTTTTCCTCTCCGTACAAGGCTGCCTGCACTCTAGACAAATGACGCCAGAAAAAGAATTGCTCAAACTTAAATTCATATTCGATTTTAACAAATTTCTCTTCTTCAGAAGCACTTTTCTTGCCACTGCCATAAACCTGTCTATCCTCTCTACTTTGGCCATCATAAGCTACTTTCCTAACCAAATAGAAAAATTCATCTACTACCTTTATTGTCTCATATTCTAATCTAATACCCTCACCGTCACCTGATCGAATTCTACCGCATTCCATTACCATCGTTTTGCTTTTGTTAATGTTAATCTTATATCCTCTTTTCAAGACACTGCCCATTCCAGTCCACTGCGTGTCCAAGTCCTTTGCTGCCTCTTCCAGAATTATGTCATCGGCAATCATCGAATTTTTCATTTCTTCCTCTTGAACTTTAATTCCCTTTCCAAAATTTTCCTTGCTTTCCTTCACAGCGTTTCAATGTGCACATTGGATAACATTGGCGATAGGCTGCAACCCTGTCTCACTGCCTGCTCAACAACTGCTTTTCTTTCATGCCTTTCGACTTTAGCAACTGCTGTCTGGTTTCTGTACAAGTCGCAAATGACCTTTAACTCCCTATAACTTACTCTTACTATCTTCAGAAATTTAAAAAGGGTATTCCACTCGACGTTGTCAAAAGCTTTTTGCAAATCTACGAATGCTTTAGATCTGGATTTGGCATTCCTTAACCTATCTTCTGAGATAAGTTGTAGTTGGGTGTTGTCTCACAATGTCCCATTTCTTCGGAACCCAAACTAATCTTCGCCGAGTCTACTTCTACCAGTTCCTCCACTCTTTCGTAAATAATTCGTCTCAGTATTTTGCAGCCATGATTCATTAAACGTATAGTTCGGTAATATTCACACTTATCAGCACTGCTTTCTTTGGAATTTTCTTCTTGAAGTCTGAGGCTATTTCACCTGTCTCCTACATCGTGCACGCTAGGTGCAACAGTTTAGTCAAGATTGTCTCGCTGGATATCAACAGTCCTTAGGTAATGTCATCTACTCCAGAGGCCTGGTTTCGGCTTGGGTCTTGCAGTGCTCTGTCAAATTCTTCTCGCGTTATTATATCTCCCAACTCATGTACTTCGGCTTCCATTTCTATAATACAGGGTGATTCAAAAAGAATACCACAACTTTAGGAATTTAAAACTCTGCAACGACAAAAGGCAGAGCTAAGCACTATCTGTCGGCGAATTAAGGGAGCTATAAAGTTTCATTTAGTTGTACATTTGTTCGTTTGAGGCGCTGTTGACTAGGCGTCAGCGTCAGTTGATGCTAAGATGGCGACCGCTCAACAGAAAGCTTTTTGTGTTATTGAGTACGGCAGAAGTGAATCGACGACAGTTGTTCAGCGTGCATTTCGAACGAAGTATGGTGTTAAACCTCCTGATAGGTGGTGTATTAAACTTTGGTATAAACAGTTTACCGAGAATGGGTGTTTGTGCAAAGGTAAAAGTTCTAGACAGCCGAGAACGAGTGATGAAAATGTAGCACGCATCCAGCAAGCATTTGTTCGCAGCCCAGGGAAATCGACTCGCAGAGCTAGCAGAGAGCTGCAAATTCCACAATCAACTGTATGGAGAGTCCTACGAAAAAGGTTAGTTATGAAACCTGAACGTCAACTACCCGAGGCGATGGATCGGCCGCCAGGCAGCCCGTGACATCACTGGCCTCCAAGAAGCCCTGATCTTACCCCCTGCGATTTTTTCTTATGGGGGTATGTTAAGGATATGGTGTTTCGGCCACCTCTCCCAGCCACCATTGATGATTTGAAACGAGAAATAACAGCAACTATCCAAACTGTTACGCCTGATATGCTACAGAGAGTGTGGAACGAGTTGGAGTATCGGGTTGATATTGCTCGTGTGTCTGGAGGGGGCCATATTGAACATCTCTGAACTTGTTTTTGAGCGAAAAAAAACCTTTTTAAATACTCTTTGTAATGATGTATAACAGAAGGTTATATTATGTTTCTTTCATTAAATACACATTTTTAAAGTTGTGGTATTCTTTTTGAATCACCCTGTATTTCCTTCAAATTCATTTCCCTTGTGTACCCACTCTATATATTCCTTCAACCTTTCAGGTTTCCCTTCTTTACTTGGTACTGGCTTTCCGTCTGAGCTCTTGATATTCACACATATGTTTCTCTTTTGACCTAAGGCCTCTTTAATTTTTCTATAGGTGGTATCTGTATTTCCCCTAGTTATGTATGCCTCTATAGACTTTTACTTACCTGCTTAGTCATTTTTCACTTCCGGGTCGGCCGCGGTGGCCGAGCGGTTCTAGGCGCTTCTGTCCGGAACCGCGAGACCGCTACGGTCGCAGGTTCGAATCCTGCCTCGGGCATGGATGTGCGTGATGTCCTTAGGTTAGTTAGGTTTAAGTAGTTGTAAGTTCTAGGGGCCTGATGACCTCAGGTGTTAAGTCTCATAGTGCTCAGAGCCATGTGAACCATTTTTGCACCTCCTGTCAGATGTTCTTATTCCCTTTGTCTACTTCAGTTGTTCAGTTTTTATATTTTCTCCTTTCACCTATTAAATTCAGTATGTAGCGTTGCTGATTCCGGTCGATGGTCGATAGCTGAGCTTATTTCTCTGTAGTATATCCGCGTTAAGTGTCCGTCCCCACGCATCACTAAGGGTGTATCCCCTGTTCCGGTTAACGCTGAGATTGTACATCCTGATGTCAATGGCTTCTTTGATAAAAGAAGCCCAGTAGGTGGAAGAATAGGATAAGACTTCCTTTTCATCAAATATAATCGGATGTTTGCTCATGAGTCTGTGTTCGGCGACAGCAGATTTGTCGAGATTGCGCTACTTAACGTGGAGTCGATGCTCTGTGCAACTTTCTGCAACCGTTCACATTGCACATGTTAGTGGAGTTAGTCCTTCCCACCTTTGAATACGACTCGTACTCATACTCCCAAATATAGATGACATGTAGAGATATCTATTCTAGAGATTTGCATTTTAGTTTTTCAGCGAATGTTCGAAAATGACCTCTTCATCATACTGCAAATGCCTGCCACGCAATGATTTCTGCATCTGAGGAAAGAGGAAGAAGTCGCTGGTTTCCATGACACGAGCGTAAAGAAGAGACAAAACTGCACAACCCAAAGCAGCAGCATGTGTGAATGTCCTGCAATGCAATGGGGCAGAAAGCAGCACCTACCATAACGTCCCGCAATGGTTTCGTCTTGACGGCCTATTGTAACCTCGTCAGATTCCGTAAGTGTTACGGTTCGCCCCTTACTAGCTTAATCTATTAGCACGACACAATGACAGTTTCAGGTAACAACTCAGTATCACCATGGCCAATGCTACCGGACCAAAGTCTGCCCGTTTTCAACGGTTCATAAACACGAGGCCTAGTAACCACAGAATGTCATAGAAACAGTACTACATCTGCAACTACCTCTATATCTAAAACTAAATCTGTACCTCGCAAGTTACTTTAGGATATGTGATGGAAAGTACTTGTCGTATGACTGTCACTAACCCCCACCCTCTACCGCCCCCCCCCCCCCCCCACACACACACACACATTTTCCCGCTTCACTCCAGAATGGAGAACGGAGTAACAACTGGTAAGCCTTAGAGTGAGTTGTAATCCCTCTAATTTTATGTTCATGGTCCTTTCGTGACATACTGGTAGGATAAAGCAATATAATAGTTGACTCTCTTCTACGAATGAAGTCTCTCGGAATAACAACAGTAAACCATGTCGTATTACTCAAGGCCTGTGTTATAATTTCTGCCACTGGAGTTGCACGACCATTTCCGTAACGTTATCGCACATACCAGAAACACCGGTGACTAACGCGCAGATCTGTATTGAAACTTTTTCTTTCCTCTAACAGTCCTATTTGACAAGGGTCCAAGATTGACCAATAATATTCAATTATTGCTCCCAATGAGCATTTCGTCGTCCACTTGCAAAATTTCCTGTGGACTTTTCCGAAGAATCTCAGCCTTTCAGTTGTATTTCTTATGATTAGTTCCACTTAAAACAGCTTCATACTCATATTCCGAGATATTTAATGTGACTGATTCCAATGACTGCTAAACAATAACGGGTCTTTTCGTGTATTTATGCACAATACGCTACATGCGTTTATGATGAAGATCGACCGTCAATTCCAGCACCAAGTGTCAGACATCTGTAGGTGTTCCATCGTTTCGTCACGGTTTTCTAGCATTGCGATTCGTCTAGATACTACAAAATCGTCAACAAATAACCTCATGGTGTTTCCGACGTTACCCACTTGATCATTTGAGTCAACTGTAAGCATAATTGGACCTAAAATGTCCTTTGGGGTGTGCTCGAGACACTACGCCTGAACGTTGCTCTCCATTCAAAACGATGTGCTGTGTTCCGTTTTCTAGGAATTCTCATATCTAGTCGTACATGTGGCCAGATATTCCACAAGTTCATAGTTTGTAAATTAGGCTACTGTTCGGTACTTGAGGTACTGGTTACGAAATATGCCATTTAACACTGTTAAAGAATAAGTATAATCTCCAACTGGTATCCGCTTTCAGTTAATTTTAGTTCTAGTAGCCATTACGGAAATGGTGTACGCTGCAGGTATTTGTCTTTGAGTATTGTTTTTTTTTTTTTTTGCATTCTCCAATAAGAATTCCAATGGCATTGACGTTATTGCTAGCCCACAGTTTGCTCTCAGCACTTGAAGTGACATTAGATTCAGAATTTCAATTCACGCTCTTTGTCGTAAAGAGAAAGCTAAGCTCTTTGATTAGTAACATCCCCTCCAGAAAGCCCAAGGAATAAATGTGCAATCCTATTAGCAAGAGAAAAGTTGGAAGCAGAGAGTTGGAGAACAGATGAGCAAGACTGACGATAAAGAATTATCGAAAGTAAATAAATTATACACAACTGCAACCAGTCACTTTTTTCATTAATGATGCTTTATTACATTAACCGGTTTTCAAACCCTTTCAGGTTCATCTTCAGATGATGTCGGGAGAATCCGGGAGGTTACATCATCACTGGGAGTAGCATAATGCTGGGTGCTGGTTCTATGGCAGAAAGATGGGTCACACTTTAATGTATCGCCATGACTATAGATTATCTGTCGATATGGATGTGAAATTAGTTTTTACTTACTGCGACACTATAGGCGGCTTTTTTCGTATCTATCTGCCTCCATTTTCATGTCCAGAACACTTTCACACGAACTATATTAGTTAACACTTTAACAGTGACACTTTACCAGCATCCAGCATGCGCTTTACAACTATTGCTTATAACAAAGATCTTGACAGAGAGATATGGCATAAGCCTACTTTGTACAGAGATGTAACTTGTTGTTCTTTACAAGTGTTAAAGTCGATATAAGGGCAAGTTTTTTCATCAGAATGGTGATAACATGAGAGCACTAGAGAAAATAATAGTAAATTACTACAAGAATAAATTTCAGGTGATCTGTTATGTTATTTCTATTTAAGCTAAAGGTATGTGTATAAGAGTTAAAGTGATTGTAATGGATTAAAGCTGTTTGAATGGCTGCACATTTAATATTTTAAAAAACCATGAACAAAAATTCTTTAACTGTTGACTTATTTTTATTCTAACATTAGAGTGATCTGGGATATTGGTAAAGGCAGCTTATGTTTGTTCCAGCTAGAATTAATACGTTTAAAGTACTGATTTATGTTAGCAATGGAGGGCTTTAACATTTAGAGATATGGTACATGTCTTATTCTGTGGTAGTATATTACATTGACACCAGTGTGGTTAGGATGTAAGGAGAGGGGGGTGGTTCATTGGGAGGGGGGGTTGGGGAGCTGGTGTAGGTTTTATTGGGTGGTTACTTGTTTTGAACTAGTAGATCTTCAAAGTTCTGAAGGAAAAATTTGTTTCTCAGTTCAGTCTGATCATTGAGTAGGTAGTCAGGTGCTGTATTTGTGTAGACAAATATTTCAATTTCTTCAAGAAGGTCACGTATTGTGCCTTTGTTGGCAAAATGTAGTATTCAGAGATTCTGTTCTATGTTGTTTGCAGAATGATTGTGTTGGGCAAGATGTGAGGCAAAGCTGGACTTGTTCAGGTTGTTAAGACGGAGTGCATCCATGTGTTCTTTAAATCTTGTTGTGAAGCTTCTACCAGTTTGTCCAATTTAGAAGCTTGGACATGAGTTGCAAGTGAGCTTGTACACACATGACTTTTGATATTTTTGTGTAGTGGTTTTGGTGGTGTGTATGATTTGATTTTGTACTTTGTTGGTGGTGAAGAAACTTATTTTTATGTTGTATGTCTTGAAGAGGTTGGCAATTTGGTGAGAAATCTGCCCTAGGAAAGGCAGGTAACAAGTATGGTTTTCTTGTTTGTGGGTGGTTGTTCAGCAGTTGGTTGATTTAGTTTTGCTGTAAGGATTAGTTTATCTATTATTGCAGGGTTGTACCCATTGGTGGAGGCAATTGATTTAATAATTTCTGTTTCTTTTTGTCTTTCATTTGTGTCCATTGGGATTTTCAGCATGCGATTAACCATTGTTCTGAAGAATGCTTTTTTATGTTGGTCTGGATGGCAAGAGGATTTGTGTATGGTAACATTGGTGGTTGTCGGCTTTCTGAAAATTTGAAATTTATGCTTCTGATTTTTATTTGAGATTGTTAGATCAAGATAGTTAATGCCTTCTGGTGTTTCATGTTCTACTGTGAACTGGATTTTACTGTGTATTTTATTAAGTTCTTTGGCTAGATTATTTATTTCTTCTGTTTCCCCATTGAACAGAATGAGTGTGTCATCAACATAGCGTTTGTAATAAAGCAGCTTATCTTTTAGTTGTGTTTGGGACCTGAAAAAGTTATTTTCGAGGTTATTGATATATATGTCTGCTAGCAAGCCTGCAAGACTACTACCCATTGCCAGTCCATCTTCCTGAATGTAAAACTTGTTGTTGAACAGCAAGTAGTTGTGTGACAATATGAGTTCCAGGATCTCTATGAGTTCATAGATTTCAGCTCTCCCATTGTCTCATGTTTCAGTAAGTTATTTCTTATTAAACTAATTGTTTCCTTGATGGGTATGTTTGTATATAGGTTTACTATGTCAAGAGATGCAAATTTAGCTGTGACTGGGATGGGGATATCTTTTATACTATTGATGAGTTCATGACTGTTTTTAATGGAGTAGTTATTTTCAAATACATATGCCTTGCGGATAATATCATTAAGTTTTTTGGTGATTTTATAGCTTGGGCTATTGATAGAGTTCACAATGGGACGTACTGGACATTCTGGTTTGTGGATCTTAGGCTGTGATCTCAGTTTTGGTGCTGAAGGGTTATCACTATACAGTGCTTTGCTTCTAATGGTGTCAACAAGAAGTTGCAGTTTTTAAGTAACTTTTTAATTTTATCATGGAATTTGGGAGTAGGGTCATATGCTATTTCCTTTATATTATTCTTTCTGAAGATTTCACAAGTTTTGCTAATATAGTCTGATTCATACATGACAACATCTGTGTTACCTTTGTCTGTTCTGACAATGAGGGCATTTTCAACTCAAAGTTTCTTATTTATGTCACATAATGTCTTATGTTCAGTATTCATCTTATTGTACATTTTGTTCTGGTGAATGTTTCTCATAATGATGTTGTTTGCCTTATGAGCTTCAGCATTTTGTTCATTGTGTTTTAGTTTAGCTGCTGTACATGCAATTTTTGTGTTAACTATGAGATCTTTAATGTTGCTTTTATTTAGTGAGGGGGCAATGTTGTGCTTAAGGCCTTTGTTTAACAGCTTTAATTCAATACTACTGAAGCATATTTCTGTAGTATTTATCACTTTATCAAAAAACGTATGATCTGTTTCAGAAGAGATACTAGGGGACCTCACTGCATTCTTTGAAATTAGAGCATTTATCTTTTTCTCGTGTCTATGTGAGATGATAATACGTTCTTTGTTTACATAGATATTGACATAGTCTAGGAAGACCATGAAGACATGAGCAACAAGTTTATGGCTAAGTTCTAAGTGCATATTATACAGCTTTGAATTGAGCATATCTTTCTTTTTATAAAGAGACCTGATTTCAGTTTTTAACCAAATAATTTCACATTGTGCTTTTGCTATCTTGGCTGACATACTTTGACTCTTTATTTTTATTCTGATATAATTTGGAGTCACGTTTTCTGAGAGACAATTTTTGTTAAATCTTATTGCAAGGATTGTTTTCGTTAGTTTAAGTTTACGTTGCCGAAATTCGCGCATTGTTCTAATTACCTGGAGTGGTATCAAAAGATTATGCTTATCTATTATGGATATTTTAGAACCGTGACTGTATATTAATGTAAATAAATTATACACAACTGCAACCAGTCACTTTTTTCATTAATAATGCTTTATTACATTAACCGGTTTTCGAACCCTTTCAGGTTCATCTTCAGATGATTTCGGGAGAATCCGGGAAGTTACATCATTACTGGTAGTAGCATAATGCTGGGTGCTGATTCTATAGCAGAAAGATGGGTCACACTTTTTGTAAAGAGACCTGATTTCACTTTTTAAACAAATAATTTCACATCATGTTTTTGCTATCTTGGCTGACATACTTTGATTCGTTATTTTTATTCTGATATAATTTGGAGTCACGTTTTCTGACAGACATTTTTTGTTAAATCTTATTGCAAGGATTGTTTTCGTTAGTTTAGGTTTACATTGCCGAAATTCGCGCATTGTTCTAATTACCTGGCGTGGTATCAACAGATTATGCTTATCCATTACGGATATTTTAGAACCGTGACTGTATATTAATGTAAATAAGCACGACATTGCCCCGTCACTAAATAAAAGCAACATTAAAGACCTCATAGTTAACACAAAAATTGCATGTACAGCAGCTAAACTAAAACACAATGAACAAAATGCTGTAGCTCATAAGGCAAACAACATCATTATGAGAAACATTCACCAGAACAAAATGTACAATAAGATGAATACTGAACATAAGATATTATGTGACATAAACAAGAAACTTTGAGTTGAAAATGCCCTCATTGTCAGAGCAGACAAAGGTAACACTGCCATTGTCATGTATGAATCAGACTATATTAGCAAAACTTGTGAATTCTTCAGAAAGAATAATATAAAGGAAATAGCATATGACCCTACTCCCAAATTCCATGATAAAATTAAAAAGTTACTTAAAAACTGCAACTTCTTGTTGACACCATTAGAAGCAAAGCACTGTATAGTGATAACCCTTCAGCACCAAAACTGAGATCACAGCCTAAGATCCACAAACCAGAATGTCCAGTACGTCCCATTGTGAACTCTATCAATAGCCCAAGCTATAAAATCACCAAAAAACTTAATGATATTATCCGCAAGGCATATGTATTTGAAAATAACTACTCCATTAAAAACAGTCATGAACTCATCAATAGTATAAAAGATATCCCCATCCCAGTCACAGCTAAATTTGCATCTCTTGACATAGTAAACCTATATACAAACATACCCATCAAGGAAACAATTAGATTAATAAGAAATAACTTACTGACACATGAGACAATGGGGAGAGCTGAAATCTATGAACTCATAGAGATCCTGGAACTCATATTGTCATACAACTACTTGCTGTTCAACAACAAGTTTTACATTCAGGAAGATGGACTGGCAATGGGTAGTAGTCTTGCAGGCTTGCTAGCAGACATATATATCAATAACTTTGAAAATAACTTTTTCAGGTCCCAAACACAACTAAAAGATAAGCTGCTTTATTACAAAAGCTATGTTGATGACACACTCATTCTGTTCAATGGGGAAACAGAAGAAATAAATAATCTAGCCAAAGAACTTAATAAAATACACAGTAAAATCCAATTCACAGTAGAACATGAAACACCAGAAGGCATTAACTATCTTGATCTAACAATCTCAAATAAAAATCAGAAGCATAAATTTCAAATTTTCAGAAAGCCAACAACCACCAATGTTACCATACACATATCCTCTTGCCATCCAGACCAACATAAAAAAGCATTCTTCAGAACAATGGTTAATCGCATGCTGAAAATCCCAATGGACACAAATGAAAGACAAAAAGAAACAGAAATTATTAAATCAATTGCCTCCACCAATGGGTACAACCCTGCAATAATAGATAAACTAATCCTTACAGCAAAACTAAATCAACCAACTGCTGAACAACCACCCACAAACAAGAAAACCACATTTGTTAACCTGCCTTTCCTAGGGAAGATTTCTCACCAAATTGCCAACCTCTTCAAGACATACAACATAAAAATAAGTTTCTTCACCACCAACAAAGTACAAAATCAAATCATACACACCACCAAAACCACTACACAAAAATATCAAAAGTCATGTGTGTACAAGCTCACTTGCAACTCATGTCCAAGCTTCTAAATTGGACAAACTGGTAGAAGCTTCACAACAAGATTTAAAGAACACATGGATGCACTCCGTCTTAACAACCTGAACAAGTCCAGCTTTGCCTCACATCTTGCCCAACACAATCATTCTGCAAACAACATAGAACAGAATCTCTGAATACTACATTTTGCCAACAAAGGCACAATACGTGACCTTCTTGAAGAAATTGAAATATTTGTCTACACAAATACAGCACCTGACTACCTACTCAATGATCAGACTGAACTGAGAAACAAATTTTTCCTTCAGAACTTTGAAGATCTACTAGTTCAAAACAAGTAACCACCCAATAAAACCTACACCAGCTCCCCAACCCCCCCTCCCAATGAACCACCCCCCTCTCCTTACATCCTAACCACACTGGTGTCAATGTAATATACTACCACAGAATAAGACATGTACCATATCTCTAAATGTTAAAGCCCTCCATTGCTAACATAAATCAGTACTTTAAACGTATTAATTCTAGCTGGAACAAACATAAGCTGCCTTTACCAATATCCCAGATCACTCTAATGTTAGAATAAAAATAAGTCAACAGTTAAAGAATTTTTGTTCATGGTTTTTTAAAATATTAAATGTGCAGCCATTCAAACAGCTTTAATCCATTACAATCACTTTAACTCTTATACATACACCTTTAGCTAAAATAAACAGAATCTGCTCTTGATAATACTCCAGATCACGTTAACATAATAACAAAAATTAGCCAACAGTTCATCTGAAGATTTGTTATTAATTTAAATATACAGGTCCCAGTCATACAGACAGCTGCACCTCACTGCAGATACAATAACTCTGTATTATTGATTCCTTGGGATTCATGTTAGTGCCAAACATAATAATTGCTAACAAAAAAAAAAAAAAAGAACTTCCTGTAACATACAAATAGAAATAACATAACAGATCACCTGAAATTTATTCTTGTAGTAATTTATTATTATTTTCTCTAGTGCTCTCATGTTATCACCATTCTGATGAAAAAACTTGCCCTTATATCGACTTTAACACATGTAACGAACAGCAAATTACATCTCTGTACAAAGTAGGTTTATGCTATATCTCTCTGTCAAGATCTTTGTTATAAGCAACAGTTGTAAAGCGCATGCTGGATGCTGGTAAAGTGTCACTGTTAAAGTGTGAACTAATATAGTTCGTGTGAAAGTGTTCTGGACATCAAAATGGAGGCAGACAGATACAAAAAAAGCCGCCTATAGTGTCGCAGTAAGTAAAAACTAAATTCACATCCATATCGACAGATAATCTATAGTCATGGCGATACGTTAAAGTGTGACCCATCTTTCTGCCATAGAACCAGCACCCAGCATTATGCTACTACCAGTAATGATGTAACTTCCCGAATTCTCCCGAAATCATCTGAAGATGAACTTGAAAGGGTTCGAAAACCGGTTAATGTAATAAAGCATTATTAATGAAGAAAGTGACTGGTTGCAGATGTGTATAATTTGTTTACATTAATATACAGTCACGGTTCTAAAATATCCGTAATGGATAAGCATAATTATCGAAAGTAATTCTGCCTTGAACAGGGAGAAGTTTTTGTCAATCAGACACATCCATTTCAGTTCGCTGCTAGTACTGCTATAACATCCGCCTCTGGGGAATTACTTGTTAGCTGTAGCTGAATTTTTTTTAATTATCTAACCTCCCAACGCTACCGTGCCGAAGTTTCTGTATCCATCTACTGTTGGGTCAAACGAAATTTATCCATTGCGCAGTAGTATGATCGTCGTATCTTTGCTTTGCTTTAGATAGAATTTCTCTCTCTCACTGAAAGAGTTGGGTCCAGCGATGTAAGACACCGTGGAGGTAATTTTTCTGCGTGCTGAGTTTATAAAGCTATAAGGTATGTTATAGGCTTACAGAGAAACAGAGTACCACTGATTCTCATACGATCAGCACTGCGAGAAGAAGACCTGCACAAAACGTCACACATTCGAAGCGCGCTTGGACTAAAATTTACATCCGTACCAGAACTGGGTTCGAAATCCTGAGCAGTTGGTCACAGGCAACTCCTGAGCAAGTAGACCGTCGTCACTTGGCCGGGAGTACTTGCAAATGAAATCAAATTGAATTTTGTCGTATTGCCGATAAACATGCACAGAATAAACATGCACAGACCACCATAGGAGAATTCTGAAATGCTAATCGATATGGAAGAGCAACATCGTAGCGGGAGAACTAATGGACTGTGTATGGTATAGCTAACAGACGTATGTAAATTTCGTCGGAAAAGTATGGATCTGCGTTGTAATTCATAAAGAAATAGACTTTGTTACTATTTAAAACATTTAGAATGCTATACTACATGTGAAACAGTCTAATAACATCTGCAAGTTTGTATTCTCGTTAACGTTAGAAATTTAATGTATCTGCTGCGAGCACATACCCTTGGAGATGGGTGAGTGCGAGAATCTGGGGTTCTGTCACTGGGGCACATACTACTGCAAAGGACCCTTGTATCATACAACTCGCATGCCTAACAAATTACTTTAACATTTTCTGAAAAGTATGTCTGTATGAGACGCTAGTTTAATTTACACAAGTTTCAATTTATGACGATAAAGCACCTTCTTCTGTGTTACACACTAAGATCGTATTATGCCCAGAACTCGATTATATAGCACAGGTTGATTTTGTTATGTGAGTGAGTTTCTTCCTCAGGCTTTCCGGCTTGCTTTTGTACCGTGGGACAAAGGAAGGAGGAAGAAAGCCACTCTTCCGTGGCATGCCGATTTTCTTCTTTGTTTACTTCGACATATTGTTCTGTACTGTCTCTACCCAGTCTTTCAGTAGAAGTAATATGTTATTTCGCCGTGAAGTATTGAAGTATTTCATTAGCAGTAGTAGCCATAAGTGTGGAGACATGTAGGTCAGAATAACATACATGTAATGGGACTCCAAGACGAGGCTAGCCACGCTCAGTGGAAAACAGTACTGCAATTCAGTAGGCGGGTCGATGTCAGCTTACCAGGGCAAGTTTTTTGTTATGGGTGTCGCGACTAGAGACAAAGTTTTCGAAACCTGGTAGTCAAGGGAAGGCAGGATTCGGTTATGATTGTGGACGGGGCCGTACTCAGTTACTAAAAATAGCTCTGAGCACTATGGAACGTAACATCTATGGTCATCAGTCCCCTAGAACTTAGAACTACTTAAACCTAACTAACCTAAGGACATCACACAACACCCAGTCATCACGAGGCAGAGAAAATCCCTGACCGCGCCGGGAATCGAACCCGGGAACCCGGGCGTGGGAAGCGAGAACGCTGCCGCACGACCACGAGCTGCGGAATACTCAGTTACTACTGGTAACCTTTTACAGTTACGCTCAATTTATTTTAAGCCAGTAATTCGAGACTCAACAATAAATAAAAAATACCACACATTATTAATGAAGGAATAAACAACTGTGTAAATAATTGTGTTTTCACTGAGTTACAATTTAGCGAATCACCATTAAATACAGATACAGCAGATAATGTTTTAAAAGCAAGCCACTGTGATCTGGGCAGAAGGCCTTACACGCCAGGAATGGCAATAAATTAAGAACTGCTTAAAACTTGCTGCAACTTACAAATTACAGGTATTTCAATACTAAAGGCAAGTCGCCACAAACACAGCAGAACGCATCAGACGCCAGGAATGGCAGTAAATAAGGTTTTAAAGGCTTTCTGCTTAAATACAAATACCAAATTAGAATTTTAAGGCAAGTGACTACAATCACGTCTGAAGGCCTTGCACGGCGGGAAGGCAATAATATAGAAAATTTAGAAACATGCTGTAAAACAGCAAATACAGTAGCAAAGGTTAACTAAAAAAACAAGCAACTGATCACCAAATGGGTGAAATAAGATGATGGTAAAATTTGTAACACAACCCTTAACATCCACTGAACACTACACTGTTAGATTTATTCCGGAAGGCGACCAGAACTATTAACTAGACATATATAACCTTTAATGTAGGCTGTACAAGGTATTGTAATAAATAATACAATAATAAAACACAAGGACCGCTACATAAGTTCCTTAAAGGCTACTGAGGCAGATTATACCCGCAGAGGGCGTGGGCTGAAGGAGCGTTACACTGAACTACTCGCCATCAGACCTCCTTTTAGAACATACAGGTCTTACAAGAACCAAGGGGCCACGGATGGTGCTTCAGGAATCGACCTCTGAGAAGGTCCGGCAACAAACACTCGTGAGCGATGAGATAGGCAGCCAAGAGTTGCATTCACTTCACAAGATGGTAGCTTAGACTAGTGGCAGCCTATCGAATGACTAATGATAATCTTGCTGAAGCTACCTGCCGTCCGATAAACCGAATGCAACGATGGAACAATACGCCAAAGCCGGAACCGGCGGTCTGCACTACGTCCCCAGAATACTGTGTTTAGGGCGTCTGGAACGAGGAAGGAACCACTACCACCAGAGTAGAAGAATCACCAACTGGCCTACAATCAAGAAAGCTGTCAAAACTACACGCCTTACCGGACGGCAGCGGCAAGGCGAGGAAACGTAAATTGTCGTTACATACACTAACCCCCAGGGCGGGTAACTGGGGCGTTAGCGGCCACCAGACTAGAAAAATAACCGCTGGCTGAACTTAACAAGTTGTAACAAGTTGAACGCAGTAAACAGTAATAAAAAGTCGAGAAAAGCTAATCAGATCCACCTTCCCCAAGCACTGCACTCGCTGCTCTTTGCCTCGGTGGCACTACGAGCAGCTACACGAACCCAAGCCACTGGAGAATCGCGAGATATCACAATGGTGGAGGTTTCTCTACTTGGATTGAAATGCACCCATCTTAAAGCTTGCTGGATCCGGTTTACGACGAAGTCGTACACCCTCGTAACCACAGCCCTTCCATCCGGCAGTCCATGCATGCCGCCAGCGGTCCCAGCGTGTTCTGGCGCTGCGCGGACCTGGCTCCTCCTCAGTCCCGAACCGAACTGGGCCACTCAAACGACCCGGAAAAACAACGACGTCGCCCTAAAGATTAGGCAACAGTTCCTACATATCGATAACCGCCGCTGCTGCCACTAGCGGACAGGCAACGCCTACGAATCCGAGTGGCGCCAGTCAACACGAGAAGAAGACAAACAGCAGCAACCATGCCAACTAACGATATCCTCTGGCCTCCAACAGAGGGCGGAAACCTACAAACAACACCAACGCGAGCCGCAGCACGGCCCAGTTTTGGTGAAATAAATGGGTCTCGGAGCGATATACATACAGCTGATTCTGAGTCAGAAGCAGTCTCTCATCGCGGGAGTCCATAAGCGCTACCAAACGCCAGCGTCCACCATACGCAGCGAGACGACTCGGCACTGTTAGCAGCAGCCATGGGTTCAAGACTGGGTTGCGCCTGCCGCCACCAGCACTAAGTTCCTCAAGGGACTTCGTGCCACAGTGCCATCAACCAGCCACCTGTGACCGCTTCCGCCTGCACTGAGTCCCTTGTGGGACTTAGTGACTTTGCACCAACCGCCATCGAACTCATAATAGAGGGCAGCGAGTCTAATCCCACGCCGCCACAGAAGACACGTGCAGAACCGAGGTGCCACCTGGGCTCCACGCCACCGAAAGGAGTGGGTCGCCGCTATCAACATGGCCGTGGCCTTTAAGAGGCTGATGCCCTGCCACAGGCCTTCTCCCAGCATCACAGGACACCTGTTCAGCATCCAGAGTGGAACCCGCCTACTGTACGTCTGTGCCAGCCAGGGAAAACAGAGTGAGAAGTGTTTCCCTCCTTGAGCTATGACACGCCATCTACTGGAATTAGGTAAAAACATTCTTTACTGTCAATAGTGCCTCCACTGTGACTACCGGCCTCTCACCACCACTCGCTCAGCCCCTGAGTGCAACTCCACTCTCAAAAGGGCGTCAAAGTGATCGTCACGAGGTGCCGACGTCGCTGCAGTCAGCAGAGGAGAGAGTGCCAACCCGCAGCGCAACGTCCCAGCCACAGACGGTAGTATCGTCGTTCAGGGTGAATGAGCCCATTTTTACTCTTGTGTGGAGGCAGTTATGTGGTCGAAGTTCGGAGAGTGTGATTATACGGAGGTTACCTTAGTAAAACTGGAAGAACCAGTGGATTGGTCGCAGTTTAGGGGTAATGCTAGAAGTGAAAGATTGATGTCTCTACGTTGTACACGGTGGAATTTGCTTGGACATTCTGCCACTTGTGCCGAATCTGTAGCAGTGATGTGCTTTACATATAATCGTTTTGGGCACACCGCTAGACAATGTAAAGGATCCAGGTACCTCCAGTTTATGCAGAGGAAACAGGATGGTAATGCAAGCAGCGGCGGAGTGTTCTGTCTATGGTAGTGTTGGATTACCGTTTTGTGTTATTTCTGATTTATTGTTTCTGAGTCATAAAAATGAGTGATGGTGAGGCAATGGCAAAATCGGAGACACGGCTTTTCGCTAGAGATGAGGCCACAGTCATTAATGAATTAGATAACTTAATTAAGGGCAAAGAGTGTGGTTGTGGATGTGTTACCGTTTGTACAGGATCTCAAGTCATTGGTTGACTTTGGCGGTTTTTCGGATAAACAACTATTGCAGACTGCGAGGTTGGGTTTAATGGAAAAGGGCGAGGTGTTCATACGGATGTTTATGAAGGTGCTGCTGGATTCATTTATGATGTTAGTGTTGATGTTAATGTCCCCACACAGAATTATGTTGACATTTGCACTTGAGAATTTATCTAGAACTTGTGTTAGCTTACTGAAAAAAGTGTCCGAACTACCACTGGGAGATCTATACACACACCAAATGATTAATTTCTTGGTGATATCAAGCCCTGTTCATTCAATAGCTGATATATATTTCAAAGTGTTTGTCTTCATTTACGGTACTGAGGTCGTGTCTTGATTTGAATTGTGTTCCTTTTCCGATATAAATTCATGATTCTCTCTCCCCCCCCCCCTCCTCCCCCCCCCCCCCCCTCCTTCTGCAGTAAGAGTTTGCCTTTTCATACAATGATAATCCTACATGTTGGATTTCTGTGTGTCTCTACACCAGTGCTCAGTAACACAGACTACTGTGCAGTTAAAAGATTTGAGCTCAACATCTAATAGTTGTACTTTATTTTTTATTGACTGCACGTTTTGATGGAGGATTGTTAAGTCTGTGAAATGCCCCATGTTACCCTTTACAATGGTTTGTTTTTCTGTGTGACATCTGTTGTATGTGATATTTTAGGTGTTAAAATCTGTCTTCTGAGTGATTGTTTCAGTAATTTTTAAAGTGCTGGAGATACTCTTTAGACAAGGGAACCTGTTGTCTGTATTTATCCTAAAAAAGACCTATGTTTCCTACCTATGACAACAGGTATTTGACGATGTGTGGTCCTAAATCCACCCCCTATACTTTCATGAATCAGCTGTACCAATCTTCCCTTCCAAATCCTCTTTAGGTGTAGGCCATGCCTAGAGAAACCCCATCTGTTGATAGTCCCGACGGGCGCCAGAGAAACATGAGCAAAGTTGGCTATTCTCAGAGACATCCCTAACGCCACATTGATTCGCCTCACAGCTTCATCAAGGTGTGATCGATCATGACGTCAGAGTAGCTCAACAAAGTGTACGTTGGTGCCATGAGTCAGGGAAGCTATCTCGTCCAGGTCACCACCTATGTCATATGCCCCGTCCCTGTCCAAACTGTTTCCCACCCCACCAAATATCACTACATGGTCCTCTTTTGTAAAGTCCTTACATAAACTCCCTAGGTCCTCTATCACATGACAGCCCTGCATTTGGCTTGAAGATACTGGTGGCCTGGTACGCTGCCCCTAAACTTCCCTGTAACTGAGGCCCTACACCTCGCCCATGGCTACTACATAGAAGCAGCACTTTCTTCTTACTAATCAGTAGGAACTGCAGAGCGCCCCCTTATGAGCAGAGCCTGGGTGGGACTAAGTTCTTTAAAACAGTGAATATGTGATTCGCGCATTAACTAGAGCCTTCCTGTTGGACAGTACCACTCTTGAAAGTGCCTCCAAGAGGGAGTTAGTATTCGATGGAGCACCGCCATCGCTAACCACCAAACACCAAGGGTAGTGGAATAATCCACCAACAGAAAGTTTTTCGAAGTGTGCCCGACATTCGTTAATCGAAAGTACACTGTAAGTACAAACTGAACTCTATTGTGGGCGCATCCATGAAACCGGGAAATTTATTCATTAATAAGTAATTCCTTCAATCATTGTGATTGTTCCCAGAATGAAATTTTCACTCTGCAGTGGAGTGTGCACTGATACGAAGCTTCCTGGCTGATTAAAATTAGTATTTTACCCGCGAAGGGCAAAGGTCCGGAATTCGAGTCGCGGTCCAGCACAGAATTTTAAGCAGCAATGAATTTTCGTTGTGATTTTTGTTCATTAAATGTAACTGTTTTCCGTCTTTATTAATTTAGCAAGTTGCCTGCGACATACAGCTTAATAAGTCATCGTATTCCAATTTGAATACTAAATCAGTTTGTCTTGTTTTACTCACATAAATGACTTCGGTATTGATTAAAAAATTAAATTAGGCAGTCAAGAAACATACAGTGTGTACATAATACAAAATACGTATGGCAAAGCAGGTGAACACGACTTGTAACAGTGATCAATGGTGGAAAAACTCTTGTTTCTTCGCTTTACTGGTTCAAAACAGGATAAAATGTGTGTGTGTGAGTGAGTGTGTATTTGAACTCGATTTTACTAACAGCAGCTTTGGAACGAGATGTGTCAAAGTGTGATCAAGTGGGAGAGATAACGAAGTAATAGAAAGAGTAAATATAGATAAACATTTAATTAGGTTGTTGGAACTCAGTACACCTCTAAACGCAGTTCTCTGAATACATACTCGCTCAGAAGTATGTGGTCTGAGTGGTGGACACATCTTTTCATTCAGCAGAATCTGCACCAATCATTACAGTGCGCCCATTATACAAAATACCTTCTGGACTGACTAACGTTGGTTGTTGAGATCAGCTAGTCTCAGTGCAGATGTGCCTCCAAAGCGAGTTCGGTGTATCTGTTCTATTCATGCTTCGGGCTATAGCGTGTCTAATTTGCAAGGTGTCAAAGATAGACCTCAGACGGTGAAAAGAAATAGAAAGAGAGAATGAGAGAGAGAGAGAGGGGGGGAGGGAGAAAATGAGAGAGGAGAAGGAAGAGAGAGAGAGGGTGAGATGAGTGGCTATTGGAAGAATGATAATTGGAGACGCAAGCAGTAGCAAGTACGGTCATGACTTGACAGCTACCACGTAACCTCTCTGGGCAACCCTCTTTACGAGCTTCTAATGTGCATTGTTTTCCGTGGCAGTGTTGTGTACCAGTCATTTCTTCGTTGCGCATGTCTGCAACCACTCAGTCTCTAAAATACTGTGCGAATATTCTCAAACGGATATGTGCCACTTTTATTCTCTCTGGTTTTCTATTGTGTCCAATAAGAGCTACGAAACTCATCTTCAGTTGCTGTCTGATCGCTCTTTTACTGTCAATGCGACTGACTGCGAACATTTTTTGTTGCTGTGAAGCCACTATTACTGTGTGGGAATTTAATTGTGCTCACCTGTGTTGCCAACCCCTAGTAAGTGTCCCAGAATCACTATGCTCATAGCTGGTATCACAGACAAGTCACTCAGGTATTTAAATATATTAGAATTCTGTGGCAGTCATACTTTAAAAAATGAAACAGTTCAGTAAGAATTGTGCTTTAGTTTGTAAGTCATGATAGCAGCTTGATATTTTCACCATTTTAAAGAATACTTATACCCGCTTCCTCGCAGTATCCCAGTGTAGTTTCACGTTCCAAGGGATATCTATGTCGTTCAATTTGATATACGGCATAATAATACGAAAAGCGCAAGGATTTATCGAAATCCTTATTGCACAAGAAACAGTGCTCTTTCTCCAGCGCTGTCCTGGCACCAAATTCAACGATCGTCGTTGGCTCGAAATGTCTTTTGCAAATGAGGGATGCTCTATTTCTTTTGACTACACGTTCCTATGCCGCCTCCTGCGTAAGTATGGAATCCACATCTCGCTGGCTGGTCCCTGGATGCCACCGCAAACCTGCAACAACGAAATCGCGTTGAGAAGCCCAGTAGTTCCACAGGTCGTCTCACTGTTACGGTGCGTCGTGGATGACTGATTATTGCTGTGGTGGAGTCTTCGAGTCTTCATTTAATAGTAAAATTTTCAGTTCAAAGTTTTTGTAAAGCATTAAAATCAAAACTAAGTCGATTTCGAGGGACCTACCTTCGAGGCAAATGCCACTAAAGCGTGCTGCTGCTTTGTAAGATGATCCGAACGCGTGAAGAAATTATTTGCGCAGGAAGGGGGATAACGATCATCTTTAGTTTAACGCATTGTATGCCAATTTCTTGGTTCGTGCCCAAACACTTAAACAGTTTGATATGGAGTGAGGTATGTGATATTTACAGGATGCTACATCCTGACCAATTAAAGCTAGGAGCCATCCCGGGACTAGAGATCGAACCTTTGTCTTTTGTTGTCATTACTCTTACCTACTAAGCTATCCACAAGTGCTTCGTTGTCAGTCTGACAGCTTCATGCTACCGGTACGTCACTACTATCTTCCACATTCAACAGGAGATCTTGTACAACATTGGCGGAATTAGAATTTTGAGTGAAAGTACATGGAAGATGGTTTCTCAGTATCTTCGGACAGATTCTACAACGAATCCGTCACTTTTTGTCGGAGTGCCCTGTCATGAAGGTATTTGTCTGTCTATAACTAGAATGGATAGGGCTCGTACCCAGACCTGCACGTTATGGAACACGGAGCCTCCGCAGAGTTTGAAAAGTAGAAGGAATGTACTCATAGATGAACGTTTCAAATGGACAGCGAGATGTACTTTGATAGCTCAGTTTGCATGATTGCTATCCAAGAAAACCAGCGATCTCGGATCTAATCACCATTAGGCACCTGGTTATTATGTGTCCAGAAACTTTATAAGATTGTTAACTCCGATGACGAATGTAATAACCCCTGCGTAATCTGCCTTGTGATACACATGTCGCCTTTGTCTGTAGAGAATCACGTCTTCCTTAAGTAGTATCCGACAGGAGTAGAATTTGTGATGAGAGCGGATTTCTTGTCTCCAAACCCATTGTTTTCATAGCCAATCATAATAACACAAACAACACAGGTATGTCAAAGTTAATCACGCTTTTTATCTCTTGAGATGAGGAACTAATGATCTGTACAGTAAAATGCATGCACCACGATGTTTTCAATTACCACTATATCTGACGAACGTACAGTAAATCACTTTGTTATGCCCGATGCATCGACTTCGGTGAAATTAGATTGCGGTTATCCACAATTCATGAATGTCGAAGATCCAATGTTACTCATTAGAGGAACTTGCAGAATTACTTTTTGTTCATAGTGCACCAAAATGCAACGGCTACAAGCCAAACGAATTTGCAGAGGAAAGGTTCACAACGGCCGCCGCCATGCGAATTGACGAAATTTAGTCGTCGGCGTCGAAACTTAAGAAAGATTGAATGTTCACTTCACAAACAGCTGGTAAAGCTGCTAAACAAAAAATACTACTAATTACAACATATTCGGTTATAGTCTTATGGACTGCAGTAAAACATTATAACAGTTCAGTTACAGATTTTCTACACTTGATGTCATGCCGAGGTTTCATAGAATTGTTAATAGATGCCGTCGTCGCTCTTTCGTAGAACAGTTTCATATTTATCTACGAAAAACAATATTTTTTGATGCTTTATATAGAGCATTCAGAGTTTACAGACTTTCATGATTTTTAATGATAAAAATAATCATATATTTGCAAGACAGAATTTGAGAAGATTCTGTCTGCTCGTGTTGGAGAATATCAGTAATAATTTGATAACATGCGCGTGAAACGTTGACCCCTGAGAATATTACATGGACGGTACTGGTAGAGAAACAATTATACGTAATACATTTTTGAACATGGCCGTTACTCAGCAGCCATATATTAGTTGGCGGTTTAATACTATGTTTAAATTACACGTATAATATTGGCAACAAGTGAAGGCACTGGAGCCAAATCGTCTTGAACCTAGTGTTTAGTCAGTGGATTATCCAGTACTGTACTGCAGTTTCTGTTGTTCACGCTTGAAACCTATTTCACCCATAACGCTGTCGATGTATATAATATCTCAGTGTAGATTATAATCCTGTCCCATCTGTATAATTTTGATACAAAATATTTGTGACTCTGTACTATAGAAGCTGTTCTACTGTTTGTACTATCCTTAGATAGAGGTTGTGGAGTGGACCGTAGTACGTAGTCTTACCTGTAAATGTGTCTCCAGTTAAACACGTTTACACGCACCGGAACACAAAATCGAGTCTATTTTTAAAGTTCATGGTAACATCGGTTTTTCTTACGTGGTTAATTAAAAAGGATACGACAACGTTCAGTGCAGAAATTGTACCAGCACAATCTGTTGTGATGTACACTGAGCCGTTCCACGATAGCCGTTTCTCGCCTTAAACGACATCTTCGCATAAGCTAGGCGTAAGTCGTCTGGGGCAGCGAGCAGAGCCTGTGGCTTTCAATTGGTTCTTAGCGGGCTGGTAGGAAGGGGAATGGAGGCAGCGTTGGCTACGGCGTGTTTGCTGAGTCGGCTGTGCGGTGCCGGCAGTGGCGCGTCCTGAGTCCGCTACTGACAAGGGAAACTCACCATCGCAACCCCCTCAGGCCGGCCGCTGTGTCCGAGCGGTTCTAGGCGCTTCAGTCCTGAACCGCGTGCCGATACGGTCGCAGGTTCGAATCCTGCCTCAGGCATGGATGTGTGTGATGTCCTTAGGTTTGGTTTATGTAGTTCTAAGTCTGCCCCCATGAACCATGGACCTTGCCGTTGGTAACCGAAATTGCCTTGCTGTTCTGGTACTGCGAACGGCTGAAAGCACGGGGAAACTGCAGCCGTAATTATTCCCAAGGGCATGAAGCTTTACTGTATGATTAAATGATGATGGCGTCCTCTTGGGTAAAATAGTCCCCCATTCGGATCTCCGGGCGGGGCTACTCAAGAGGACGTTGTTATCAGGAGAAAGAAAACTGGCGTTCTACGGATCGGAGCGTGGAATGTCAGATCCCTTAATCGGGCAGGTAGGTTAGAAAATTTAACAAGGGAAATGCATAGGTTAAAGTTAGATATAGTGGAAATTAGTGAAGTTCGGTGGCAGGAGGAACAAGACTTCTGGTCAGGTAACAACAGGATTATGAACACAAAATCAAATAGGGGTAACGCAGGAGTAGGTTTAATAATGAATAAAAAAATAGGAATACGGGTAAGCTACTACAAACAGCATAGTAAACGCATTATTGTGGTCATGATAGACACGAAACCCACGCCTACTACAGCAGTATAAAATTATATGCCAATTAGCTCTGCAGATGACGAAGAAAGCACTGAAAGACCTGAGTCGAAACAAGGCCCCCGGAGTAGACAACATTCCATTAGAACTACTGACAGCCTTGGGAGAGCCAGTCCTGACAAAACTCTACATCTGGTGAGCAAAATGTATGAGACAGGCGAAATACCTTCAGACTTCAAGATGAATATAATAATTCCAATTTCAAAGAAAGCCGGTGTTGACAGATGTGAAAATTACCGATCTATCAGTTTAATAAGCCACAGCTGCAAAATACTAACGCGAATTCTCTACAGACGAATGGAAAAACTGATAGAAGCCGGCCTCGGAGAAGATCAGTTTGGATTCCGTAGAAATGTTGGAACACGTGAGGTAATACTGACCCTACGACTTATCTTAGAAGAAAGATTAAGGAAAGGCAAACCTACGTTTCTAGCATTTGGAGACTTAGAGAAAGCTTTTGACAATGTTGATTGGAATACTCTCTTTCAAATTCTGAAGGTGGCAGGGGCAAAATACTAGGGGCCAAAGGCTATTTACAATTTGTACAGAAAGCAGACGGCAGTTATAAGAGTCGACGGACATGAAAGGGATGCAGTGGTCGGGAAGGGAGTGAGACAAGGTTGTAGCCTATCCCCGATGTTATTCAATCTGTATATTGAACAAGCAATAAAGGAAACAAAAGAAAAGTTCGGAGTAGGTATTAAAATCCATGGAGAAAAAGTAAAAACTTTGAGGTTTGCCGATGACATTGTAATTCTGTCAGAGACAGCAAAGGACTTGGAAGAACAGTTGAACGGAATGGACAGTGTCTTGAAAGGAGGGTATAAGATGAACATCAACAAAAGCAAAACGAGGATAATGGAATGTAGTCGACTTAAATCGGGTGATCCTGAGGGAATTAGATTAGGAAATGAGACACTTAAAGTAGTAAAGGAGTTTTGCTTTTTGGGGAGCAAAATAACTGATGATGGTCGACGTAGAGAGGATATAAAATGTAGATTGGCAATGGCAACGAAAGCGTTTCTGAAGAAGAAAAGTTTGTTAACTTCAAGTATAGATTTATGTGTCAGAAAGTCGTTTCTGAAAGTATTTGTATGGAGTGTAGCCATGCATGGAAGTGAAACATGGACGTTAAATAGTATGGACAAGAAGAGAATAGAAGCTTTCGAAATGTGGTGCAACAGAAGAATGGTGAATATTAGATGGGTAGATCACATAACTAATGAAGAGGTATTGAATAGAATTGGGGAGAAGAGGAGTTTGTGGTACAACTTGACCAGAAGAAGGGATCGGTTTGTAGGACATGTTCTGAGGCATCAAGGAATCAAGGGATCACCAAGTTAGTACTGGAGGGCAGGGTGGAGGGTAAAAATCGTAGTGGGAGACCAAGAGATGAATACACTAAGCAGATTCAGAAGGATGTAGGCTGCAGTAGGTACTGGGACATGAAGAAGCTTGCACAGGATAGAGTAGCATGGAGAGCTGCATCAAAACAGTCTCAGGACTGAAGACCACAACAACAAAACAACAAGTCTAGGGGACTGATGACCTCAGATATTAAGTCCCATAGTGCTTAGAGCCATTTGCATGTGAACCCCCCTCAAATTTAGTAGTAAAATGGCCCAGTGGACAGCCTGTAAAAAACTGAACCTGGGTTGAGCATGAAAACAGGAAGAAAGTATACTGAGCTGCGAAAAAAGACGCAAAATAGTAAGAGTGAACGGTCCAAGCTTAAGATGTGTAACATCGATCGAACTGCAAGAACTCTGGTATTTTGGTTGGACGGCAAAGCTGGAGATCCGTGTTCAAGTCTCCCTCATGCCCCTTTTTACCGTCCAGTCATTGACGCGCCTGTTCTCCTTTTGCAGTCTTGACAATTCCCATACTACATATTGGTTCTACACACATCAAAAAAAGTTTTGCATCACAATCGGTTCCGAGAGTTCCGGAACCTGTACAGAAAATTGGAATAGAGATCAACATAAACATCGTTTCCGCCCCTTTTATTGCTCATGAAAATCACACATGTCACGTTGTACCAACACACAGCGAGACCTTCAGAGGTGGTGGTCCAGATTGCTGTACACACCGGTACCTCTAATACCCAGTAGCTCGTCCTCTTGCACTGATGCATGCCTGTATTCGTCGTGGCATACTATCCACAAGTTCATCAAGGCAGTGTTGGTCGAGATTGTCACACTAGTAGTGGTTAGTGGGTCTCGTCGTCATAAACAGACCTTTTCAATCTATCCCAGGCATGTTCAACAGGGTTCATGTATGGAGAACTTGTTGCCCACTCTAGTCGTGCGATGTCATTATCCTGAAGGAAGTCATTCACAAGATGTGAATGATGGGCGCGCGAACTGTCGTCCATGAAGAGGAATGCCTCACCAGTATGCTGCCAATATGGTTGCACTATCGGTCAGAGGATGGCATTCACGTATCGTACAGCCCCACATCATGCCACCCCAAAACAGCAGGGAACCTCCATCTTGTTGCACTGGCTGGACAGTATGTCTAAGGCGTTCAGCCTGACGGGGTTGCCTCCAAACACGTCTCCAACGATTGTCTGGTTGAAGACATATGCGACAGTCATTGGTGAAGAGAACTTGATGCCAATCCTGAGCGGTCCATTCGGCATGTTGCTGGGCCCATCTGTACCGCACTGTATGTTGTCGTGGTTGCAAAGATGGACCTCGCCTTGGACGTCGGGAGTGAAGTTGTGCATCATGCAGCCTACTGCGCACAGTTTGAGTCGTAACACGACGTCCTGTGGCAGCACAAAAAGCATTATTCAACGTGTTGACGTTGCTGTCAGAGTTACTCCGAGCCGTAGGAAGCGGTCATCCACTGCAGTAGTAGCCCTTGGGCGGCCTTAGCGAGGCATGTCCTCGACAGTTCCTGTCTTTCTCTATCTGATCCATGCCCGAACAACATCGCTTTGGTTCACTCCGAGAGGCCTGGACGCTTCCCTTGTTGAAAGCCCTCCCTGGCACGAAGTAAAAATGCGCACGCAATAGAACCGCGGCATTGACCGTCTAGGCATGGTTGAACTACAGTAAACACGCACCGTGTATCTCCTTCCTGGTGGAATGACTGAAACTGATCGGCTGTCGGACACCCTCCGTCCAATAGGTGATGCTCATGCGCGGTTGTTTACATCCTTGTGTGGGTTTCGTGAAGCCTCTGAACAGTCAAAGCGACTGTGTCTGTGATACAGTATTCACACTTATCATCTACCTTCCAGTGTCCTGGGAACTGGAGTGATGCAAAACTTTTTTTTTATGTGCGTAGAACATGAGTCATGTGTTAAGGGTATATTACCGTCGCAATCAAGCGTGATGAACAGTGAGAGCAGGCGAGGTGCCACACAATCATCTCTCATAAATAAAAACAAATAAACGGTGTGAACTATGTTACAACAAAGGAATTAAAGAGTCAAAACTTCCAGAAGGTGACGCAAGAGTCATAAGACGTGGTACTTGTGTAGAACAAATTGGAGGTGCTTACATTTGTTGGTCCCTTTCTTACACCTCGATGTTGCAAATAATGGTCACAACAAGACACAGAGACAGATTTGAATTTAGCGAAGAGACACGTCAAGGACTGGGCAAAAAGTTTATACTATTGTGAAAAAAATATGGGGCACGATGGAGATTTGAACACGGATCTTCCCCTTCGCAGTCCAATACGGAGACCACACAATCACGACGCAGTAGCTCTTCAGATTTGCTCGATGTTCTCATTCTGATATGTGTTCAGTATTTGACTGGCTATCCAGTGGGCCACCCTACAACCAAATCTGAGGTGGGGGAGGTTGGGGAGTTTCCCTTGTGAATCGAGGCGTGCGGTCCACGCCTTGGGTACGTGACGAAAGCTACCTCGACCGTGCTTGGATTACTCTCACCTTCCCAGTGGAGTTTTCAGCCGTCTTCCGCACTGGCTCCTTACTCACAACTGTGCCTTCCTAGCTCCTGTGCCCATTACGGCCGCTGCACGATTCTGCCCTGACTTGTGCGTCTCAACATCGCATATCCTCTGACTATTTGGTGAGGAGATTTTAATGTACTGTTTGATGAATTGCAACTGCTTAACTTTCTCAAAATTTTGGAGAACACATGATGCTAGTCTGTCCGGTAATTGTTTGGCGCTAACGGAAATTTTTTGTGCGTATGAGACACTAGCACCAAACTTCCAAAGTGCGAAGACACGGCAACAACAGTTTCTAGATTTTATTAATTTGTTTTGTTTAAAAATATAAACTCGTTCCAGAAATTTCGTATATGGTAAAAGCATATTTATAAATACCTGTCGTTAATGATGCACATGTATGAATCATTTATAGTTTGCAATCTGTACTGAAATAGAAATTGAGTATGAAAATAAAGGTAAAAGAAATACAGTTAAGGAAACTTTAATATCTTCACGCTGACGCTCGTGTAAGACCGACGCCTAATAACGCAAATTAGAAGTATAATACAATGGCAGAATAGCTAGTACTAATCAAAGAAAAAAATGAAGAATCGTCTTTAACTTTGCTCGTGGAGCCTCAGAGTTTGTATAAAACTACCGGAGGAAGCGACGTGTTCTGAACGAGCCTACGACCGTGTATGGCATTCCGGTCTCCTCTTCCAGCTCCGAACCCTCGCCCTTCCTATCAACGATGTCTGTCTGATCGGGTCCTTTCTTTCCCAACGTCCTTCCTATCTCACCATCAATAACGTGGATTCCTACACCTTCTACCCCTCCGCCAGTGTGCCCCAAGGTTCCACCTCTCCCCTCTTCTCTATCTTCTCTATACGGCAGACATGCTGCTGCCTTCACCCCCCATCCACCTTCTCCAGTACGCCGATGACACCGCCTTCCATGCCCTCGCCCCTGCACTCTCCCAGCGCCTTCTCCAATCCCATCTTGACCAGTTCGCCACTTGGTGTAACCAGTGGCTGCTCAAGGACAATCCTTCCAAGACCCAGGCGACCATTGTAGGCAAAACCACCCCTTCTTACCTTCTCCTCGATTTTTATCTCACTATCTACGGCCGTCCTATCAACCTCACCCCCACCCTCAAGTACCTTGGCGTCACCCTTGACCGTCGCCTCTCCTGGACCCCCTATCTCTGGACGATCCAAGCCAAGGCACGCTCCTGACTCCACCTCCTCAAGCTCCTTTCTGGAGGCACATGGGGTCTGGACCCCTCCACCGTCCTCCACACCTATAAATCCCTCATCCGTCCCATCCTCTGCTATGACCATCCCACCTGGATCTCCACCACTCCTACCTTCTACAAATCCCTTGAAATCCTGGAACACCATGCACTCCGCCTTGCCTATCGCTTCTGCCCCTACCCCCCCCCCCCCCTCCCCATCATGCCAATCCTCTATGACTTAATTCTGTCCCCACACCTCCTCCTTTTCCTCGAATGGATACGGATCCTTTACACCTGACACCTGCACCCTCACCTGCTTGTCTCTCCCATCCTTTCCCATCCCTGTCTGCTGCCGCGCCTGTACACCCACATCCCACCCGCTCTCCATCTCTCCACACTCCATACCCTTGCCCAAGGTGGCTTCTGCCAACTCCCCCTCCCTGATGATGCCCTCATCCCCTCCATCTACCCCTCCTTCCAACTTTGATGCTCCCCTTCATCCCTTTGTGTTTTTCCTCCAGGGTAGCCTCTCTCCCTTCTCTCCCTCCTCTCTTCTTCTCTCCCTCCCCTCCCCCCGGGCTTCCACAACCCCCCTACCTTCTCCCCTCCCCCTCCCTTCTCCTCTCCCACTGACATCAACACCCTCCCCCTCTCCCTCCTACCCACACCTCTTCCCTTTGCCAGGTCCCCAGGTTTGTGCGTGAGCAGTGAATCTTTGTGCGCCAGAGATCGTCGACAGTGCTTGTGTGTGTCTTCTCGTCAGTGCTTCAGTGTCTCTCCATTTTTGCTCCTCCGTTCACGTGTGTAAATTCTGTCTTCTCCGTTTGTGTACAGTAATGAACGTTTTTTAATCCAGACAGTGCGCCCGTGAACGGCTTCATGTATTTTACTATGTCTCTCCCCCGTTTTTAGCCACCATGCTTATTCGTTTTTCTGTCTTTCTTTTTACTGTCTGTGTTATCTATGGCTGAAGAGCGGCATAGATAGGCCGCTGCCGGGCTACCTTTATTGTAAAGGTATAGAAATAGCAATAAAGAAAAAAACGACGTGTTCCCGTTGAGCGCGCACCTGTATGACTCAAGGAAGTGAGTTCGATAGGCTTCACAGAACATTAGAAACAGTGGACCAAAATTCGGGAGGACGGCGTATGGAATCTCCGTCCGGCTATCAAGGTATTTGGTTTTTCGTGTTTTCGGTAAATTGCAAATACCGGGATGGTGCCTCTGAAGGGGCTCGGAATATCTTCTTCACCACCCGTACCCAATCCGAGGTGCTCTAACGAACCCTGCTTCCTTCCCTTTTGTTTGGATTCTTTGGATGCCTGAAAAAACTGTGTGTACTTTCCTCAATCAAAGTCAAAGAGCTGTCAGCAAGTAAGTAACAGTAGCCCAAATTTGGTTGTGACTTCTTGACTCACAATGACGGAAGTTTTTCTTTTGAAAAAGATTTCTTTCCTCCAACGTATCCACTATTCGTAGTCTGAGATGAGTTAACCAGTATAACGTCCAAATATGAATTTCACAACATCCAAGTGATGTCTAGGCACATATGCTGGAGGCTCCAACAATGGTGTGAGCTAAGGCTCATATACCTGTGCCCTACACTATACAACTGTTTTAAACACAGATTGCATAAACGTTTTGTGAGACGTGATGGTCATATTGTGCACTTAAAATAAAACTCTCGTCTTAGCCACAAGTAATTATTATTTTTTTTAATCCTTATCCGTTTCAGAATTGAGTCATTTTCAAAGAACAGAATCTTATTGACTGAAAGTATTACGTGGAATTTACTCTCGTGAAGTGTAAGTGCGTGAAGCGAAAGTGAATTTGCACCCCTGCCTCATTTGATTGTGACGTAATGCTTTGTATCAATGGGGTTTTGTTCCTTTGAAAATAAGTTCATGGTGAAACGCATAAGGTTCAAAATCATTATAATGAAAACAAATTACACTGACCAGCACGTTACTTTGAGAATCACCTTCGCACTCTTTGACAATGTTCATTTACAGCGTAATGTGTGTTACTAAATATTTCCACGTAGCTCTATGAAACTGGGACCATAATTAGAAAGAACGGTTACAGTATAGTCCAGAAGGTAACTGAAAGAAATATGCAGACATAAACAGAAATGAAACTTTTATTCACCGACGTTCATGATGGTCCCCTAGGCATTACAAAAGACGGGAAATTGTTCCTAATAGGGTCTGTGATCACCACGGAAGCGAATCCACGCTCTGTAACGTGCTCCCACGCTGTACACAGTGTTGGTAATGAGTTCTTGTTGTAGGGCGTCCCATTCTCCCACCAGCGCGGTTGAAAACTGACAATTGGTGGACTGTTGGTGCACGTGGACAAGCTGCGGTACGTGTCCCCAACGAATCCCATATGTGCTTGATGGGATTTAATGTGAGGGAACGGCAAGCGAAGGAAGATTCGCGTTCAACGTCCCGTCTAATTCGAGATCATTAGAGTCGGAGCACAAGCCCGGAGTTTTTAAGGACGGGGAAAGAAGTCAGTCGTGCCCTTTCAAAGGAACCATCCCGGCATTTGCGTGGAGCGAATTAGGGAATCCACGCAAAATACACTAATGACCATTAAAATTGCTAGACCAAGAAGAAATGCAGGTGATAAACCGGTATTCACTGGATAAATATATTATACTAGAACTGACATGTGATTACATTTTCAAGCAATTTGGGTGCATAGATCCTGAGAAAACAGTACCCAGAACAACCACCTCCGGCCGTAATAACGGCCTTGATACGCCTGGGCATTGAGTCAAACAGAGCTTGGATGGCGTGTACAGGTACAGCTGCCCATGCAGCTTCAAGATGATACCACAGTTCGTCAAGAGTGGTGATTGGCGTATTGTGACGAGCCAGTTGCTCGGCCACCATTGACCAGACGTTTTCAGTTGGTGGGAGATCTGGAGAATGTGCTGGCCAGGGCAGCAGTCGAACACTTTCTTTATCCAGAAAGGCCTGCAACATGCGGTCGTGCATTATCCTGCTGAAATGTAGGGTCGAGGGCAACCGCAGCCACGGTCTCCGAGCTGATAGTCCATGCTGCTGCAAATGTCGTCGAACTGTTCGTGCAGATGGTTGTTGTCTTGCAAACGTCCCCATGTGTTGACTCAGGGATAAAGACGTGGCTGCACGATCCGTTACAGCCATGCGGATAAGATGCCTGTCATCTCGACTGCTAGTGATACGAGGCCGTTGGGATCCAGCACGGCGTTCTGTATTGCCGTCCTGAACCCACCGATTCCATATTCTGCTAACAGTCATTGGATATCGACCAACGCGAGCACCAATGTTGCGATACGATAAACAGCAATCGCGATAGACTACAATCCGACCTTTATCAAAGCCGGAAACGTGATGGTACGCATTTGTCCTCCTTACACGAGGCATCACAACGACGTTTCACCAGGCAACGCCGCTCAATTGCTATTTGTGTATGAGAAATCGGTTGGAAACTTTCCTCATGTCAGCACGTTGTAGGTGTCACCACTGGCGCCAACCTTGTGTGAATGCTCTGTAAAGCTAATCATTTGCATATCACAACATCTTCTTCCTGTCGGTTAAATTTCGCGTCTGTAGCACGTCATCTTCGTTGTGTATCAATTTTAATGGCCAGTAGTATATGTGTTTGGATGGTCGTACATGGATTTGAACCACCATCCTACCGAATGCGAATCCAGGCTGCTAATTACTACGTCACCACGCTCGGTGGGAACGGGGTGGCCAGTCCATTCACCGATGTCCTCTCGTTCCAAGAACTCCTCCATCTGCGCTGTTCGTGCGGTCGCGCAGTTTATCCATAAAAATGATGTAAGAGCGGAATGGACCCCTGAAACGACACACTTGCCGAAGTAGTACAGTGTCACAGTAACGTTGACCAGTGAGTGAACCGTGTACAAAGATTTGAAGGTGAGTACGCCCATGCTACATTATGTCTCCCCACAGCATAACACATTGACCACCAAAACGATCATGCTAGTTAAAGCTGTAAGTACTCTCATACGGCGAGAGTTGCAAAAGTGTAAGGCACTCAGGAGCATTGTTTTTATGGTTTTAGGGCGCAAAACTGCTACGGTCATTAGCGCCCGGTCTGTAACTTAGGAAAAGGTAAAAAAAAGAAAAAAAACCAACTGGAACCAGCAGCAATGGAAGCGAATCTCAAAAAAGTGGGGAAACTAAAAACAGAAGAAAAGCTTAAAAAAACACTATAGAAGGGGGGTTGTTTGTCCCCAAAAAGAGCTTCAAATGACTGATGTCATCTCACTGGCACTAATAAACTCGAGAACGCGATCGGATGAGCGCGTGTCATCTGCTAAAATGGAAGATATTTCAGGCGACAGCTGTAGACGGGCGCGTAACGGAGTAAAATAGGGGCACTCAAGTAAAAGGTGTCTCACCGTCCACAGTTGAGAGCAGTGGTGACAAAGTGGAGGAGGATCGCCACTTAAAAGATATCGATGGCTAAAAAGACAGTGCCCTATCCGGAGTCTAGTGAAAATTACCTCCTCCCGACGACGAGTTCGGGAGGAAGAGGTCCAAACATAGGGAAGAGCTTTCACGTCCCGCAATTTATTATTGGGAAGTGTCTACCAATGTGCGTGCCATAAAAGAGCAGCACGACGACATAAAACAGTCCGTAGATCGGCGAAGGAAATAATGCTAATAGCAGGCCGCTATATCGGCCGCCTCATTTCCACAGATACCAACATGTCCTGTTATCCAGAGGAACGCCACAGAGAGCATGCTGATTCGCTCGCTAATTTTGTCTGAATGTTGTGGCGCCTTTCTTGATTTTACGTGAATACGCGCTACAATTGTTATTGGTGACAAACTAGCTTGGATCAAACAGCTTTTTTGAAAAAAAAATATAATCGGAGCATAATACGAGGGCTGGAATTTTAATAGTGGCAACTATTTCTTTACACCTCGTACAAAATAGATACGTGTTTCAAAGTTTTACTGACCTTCAAAGTACTCACCAGCATTGAGTATAACCCGTTGCCAGCGATGTGGAAGTCGTAGGATACTCTTAGCAGTGCCAGTTGTGTTGACAGTTCGAGCGGCGCGGTCTATTGCCCGACGCATTTGTAGCAGTTCTGAAGCGAATGCCGTGAAGTGTTTCCTTCACTTAGAAATCGGATTGAACTCATTAGGGCTTAAGTCAGGGGAGGGCAGTAGGTGGTACAGCACTTAGCAGCCCCATCAGTCAAACAAATCAGTAATAGCTTGCATTGTACTTGCTTGAGCATTGTCCTGTAAAATGATGGTCAGGTCCTGCAGAAAGTGCCATCACTTCTGTCTCTGAGCTGTTCATTTTTGGAACACAACCTACGACCAGCTTAGAGACAGAAGTGATGACAGTTTCTGCAGGACCTTACCATCATTTTGCAGGACAATGCTCAAGCACGTACAGTGCAAGCAGTTACTGATTTGTTTGACTGATGGGGCTGCTAAGTGCTATTCCACCTACTGCACTCCCCTGACTTAAGCGCTAATAAGTTCAACTCGATTTCTAAAATGAAGAAAACACTTCTCGTCATTCGCTTCAGAACTGCTACAAATTCGTCGGGCAATAACAAACGCCGCTCAAACTGTCAACACAACTGGCACTGCCAAGAGTATCCTACGACTGCCACATCGCTGGCAATGGGTTATACACAATGCTGGTGACTACGTTGAAGGTCAGTAAAACTTTGAAACACGTATCTGTTTTGTAGAATATCCAAGTAATACCAATATTGTGAACTTGCAATCTCCGTATTTCATCTACATCTACATCTACATTTATACTCCGCAAGCCACCCAACGGTGTGTGGCGAAGGGCACTTTACGTGCCCCTGTCATTACCTCCCTTTCCTGTTCCAGTCGCGTATGGTTCGCGGGAAGAACGACTGTCTGAAAGCCTCCGTGCGCTCTCTAATCTCTCTAATTTTACAATCGTGATCTCCTCGGGAGGTATAAGTAGGTGGAAGCAATATATTCGATACCTCATCCAGAAACGCACCCTCTCGAAACCTGGCGAGCAAGCTACACCGCGATGCAGAGCGCCTCTCTTGCAGAGTCTGCCACTTGAGTTTGCTAAACATCTCGGTAACGCTATCACGGTTACCAAATAACCCTGTGACGAAACGCGCCGCTCTTCTTTGGATCTTTTCTATCTCCTCCGTCAAACCGATCTGGTACGGATCCCACACTGATGAGCAATACTCAAGTATAGGTCGAACGAGTGTTTTGTAAGCCACCTCCTTTGTTGATGGATTACATTTTCTAAGGACTCTCCCAATGAATCTCAATCTGGTACCCGCCTTATCAACAATTAATTTTATATGATCATTCCACTTCAAATCGTTCCGCACGCATACTCCCAGATATTTTACAGAAGTAACTGCTACCAGTGTTTGTTCCGCTATCAAATAATCATACAATAAAGGATCCTTCTTTCTATATATTCGCAATACATTACATTTGTATATGTTAAGGGTCAGTTGCCACTCCCTGCACCAAGTGCCTATCCGCTGCAGATCTTCCTGCATTTCGCTACAATTTTCTAATGCTGCAACTTCTCTGTATACTACAGCATCATCCGCGAAAAGCCGCATGGAACTTCCGACACTATCTACTAGGTCATTTATATATATTGTGAAATGCAATGGTCCCCTAACACTCTCCTGTGGCACACCAGAGGTTACTTTAACGTCTGTAGACGTCTCTCCATTGATAACAACATGCTGTGTTCTGTTTGCTAAAAACTCTTCTATCCAGCCACACAGCTGGTCTGATATTCCGTAGGCTCTTACTTTGTTTATCAGGTGACAGTGCGGAACTGTATCGAACGCCTTCCGGAAGTCAAGGAAAATAGCATCTACCTGGGAGCCTGTATCTAACATTTTCTGGGTCTCATGAGCAAACAAGGCGAGTTGGGTCTCACACGATCGCTGTTTCCGGAATCCATGTTGATTCCTACAGAGTAGATTATGGGTTTCCAAAAACGACATGATACTCGATCATAAAACATGTTCTAAAATTCTACAACAGATCGACGTCAGAGAAATAGGTCTGTAGGTTTGCGCATCTGCTCGACGACCCTTCTTGAAGACTGGGGCTAGCTGTGCTCTTTTCCAATCATTTGGAACCTTCCGTCCTCTAGAGACATGCGGTACACGGCTGTTAGAAGTGGGGCAAGTTCTTTCGCGTACTCTGTGTAGAATCGAATTGGTATCCCGTCAGGTCCAGTGGACGTTCTTCTAATGAGTGATTTCAGCTGCTTTTCAATTCCTTGGACACTTATTTCGATGTCAGCCATTTTTTCGTTTGCGCGAGGATTTAGAGAAGGAACTGCAGTGCGGTCTTCCTCTGTGAAACAACTTTGGAAAAAGGTGTTTAGTATTTCAGCTTTACGCGTGTCATCCTCTGTTTCAATGCCATCATCATCCCGGAGTGTCTGGATATGCTGTTTCGAGCCACTTACTGATTTAACGTAAGACCAGAACTTCCTAGGATTTTCTGTAAAGTCGGTACATAGAATTTTACTTTTGAATTCACTGAACGCTTCACGCATAACCCTCCTTACGCCAACTTTGACATCAAAGGTCCCGAGTTCGAGTCTCGGTCGGGCACACAGTTTTAATCTGCCAGGAAGTTTCATATCAGCGCACACTCCGCTGCAGAGTGAAAATCTCATTCTGGAAACTTTGACATCGTTTAGCTGCTGTTTGTCTGAGAGGTTTTGGCTGCGTTTAAACTTGGAGTGAAGCTCTCTTTGCTTTCGCAGTAGTTTCCTAACTTTGTTGTTGAACCACGGTGGGTTTTTCCTGTCCCTCATAGTTTTACTCGGCACGTACCTGTCTAAAACGCATTTTACGATTGCCTTGAACTTTTTCCATAAACACTCAACATTGTCAGTGTCGGAACAGAAATTTTCGTTTTGATATGTTAGGTAGTCTGAAATCTGCCTTCTCTTACTCTTGCTAAACAGATAAACCTTCCTCCCTTTTTTTTATTCCTATTAACTTCCATATTCAGGAATGCTGCAACGGCCTTATGATCACTGATTCCCTGTCCCTGTCGAAAAGTTCGGGTCTGTTTGTTATCAGTAGGTCCAAGATGTTATCTCCACGAGTCGGTTCTCTGTTTAATTGCTCGAGGTAATTTTCGGATAGTGCACTCAGTATAATGTCACTCGATGCTCTGTCCCTACCACCCGTCCTAAACATCTGAGTGTCCCAGTCTATATCTGGTAAATTGAAATCTCCACCTAAGACTACAACATGCTGAGAAAATTTATGTGAAATGTATTCCAAATTTTCTCTCAGTTTTTCTGCCACTAATGCTGCTGAGTCGGGAGGTCGGTAAAAGGAGCCCACTATTAACCTAGCTCGGTTGTTGAGTGTAGCCTCCACCCATAATAATTCACAGGAACTATCCACTTCTACTTCACTACACGATAAACTACTACTAACAGCGACAAACACGCCACCACCGGTTGCATGCAATCTATCCTTTCTAAACACCGTCTGTGCCTTTGTAAAAATTTCGGCAGAATTTATCTCTGGCTTCAGCCAGCTTTCTGTACCTATAACGATTTCAGCTTCGGTGGTTTTTTTCAGCACTTGAAGTTCCGGTACTTTACCAATGAAGCTTCGACAGTTTACAATTACAATACCGATTGCTGCTTGGTCCCCGCATGTCCTGACTTTACCCCGCACCCTTTGAGGCTGTTGCCCTTTCTGTACTTGCCCGAGGCCATCTAACCTGAAAAACCGCCCAGTCCACGCCACACAACCCCTGCTACCCGTGTAGCCGCTTCCTGCGTGTAGTGGACTCCTGACCTATGCAGCTGAACCCGAAACCCCACCACTCTATGGCGCAATGCGAGGAATCTGCAGCCCACACGGTCGCAGAACCGTCTCAGCCTCTGATTCAGACCCTCCACTCGGCTCTGTGTCAAAGGTCCGCAGTCAGTCCTGTCGACGATGCTGCAGATGGTGAGCTCTGCTTTCATCCCGCTAGCGAGACTGGCAGTCTTCACCAAATCAGATAGACGCCGGAAGCCAGAGAGGATTTCCTCCGATCCATAGCGACACACATCATTGGTGCCGACATGAGCGACCACCTGCAGATGGGTGCACCCTGTACCCTTCATGGGATCCGGAAGGACCCTTTCCACATCTGGAATGACTCCCCCCGGTATGCACACGGAGTGCACATTGGTTTTCTTCCCCTCTCTTGCTGCCATATCCCTAAGGGGCCCCACTACACGCCTGACTTTGGAGCTCCCAACTACCAGTAAGCCCACCCTCTGCGACCGCCCGGATCTTGCAGACTGAGGGGCAACCTCTGGAACAGGACAAGCAGCCATTTCAGTTAAATTTAATTGCAGCACCCTGTTGATTGTTGTAGCGCAGGCAGTCGTTCGTTAAACAGAAAAGAAACACAAATCAGATTTGTTGTGCCCTCACAGAACTATTGCTCAAAAATTATTCACTCTTCATCATTCTTCAGCAGAAGTTAACGCCTCGAAGCCACTTTCATCTCTTATATCTCACAGAGTACCGGGTATCGCACACAGCACATGCTCGAAATTCTCCAACAGAATCTCAGCAATATTAATCAATCGACATCACATAGTCTGTACTCTACTTTTAAACATGTTTCTGCACTATTAGCTCCTAATTTTTATGTATTCGTTGTTCAAGCCATCCAACGTAAATAATCACGCGCCAGTTGTCCATCGTTTCTCCCTTCAACTGTCCTCCACTCTCACAATCACTCTCTTCCACCGATTTCACATTATTGTATGAATGGAAATAGTATTTTATAATAAGTAGTAGATACAGTATTTGATACAGAATTTTACATCCTTTCATTTAGAATATACAAAAATAGTTACAAACTTTTGTGTTATACGAAACAATTTTCTTTCCATACGACGGTTTTAATGGTTATGTGACTATAACCTACCCGCCACAAATGTTGCTACTGTTTCACGGTACCTCATTTGTTCTGAAACTGCAGTCTGCATCGAGGTCACAGTTAGAGCCTAACACATGGGAAAAAGTCGTATAATTGAGTAAATTGCACTGACCTTCTGTTCAACCAGTTGCCCCAGCGCAGCGAAAGGCAGGCCGACGGATCTCGATTAGGCACTGTTGGCGGAATGGACTGCTACTATGCGTGAGTCGGATATTCAGGCTCGGGAATACCATTAAGTGACGTAGTCTAAATGCCAAAAGTTATGACTGTGACTCTATTCACGAAGTTATCGTTCGTTAAAAGAATAAAACACGGTCGGTACAAACTCGTGCGCTCCCATCAATAAGCGACCTAAAAATAACACACCCAAAATAATAAACACTTGCAATTAATATACTGTACATACACAGATCAACAACACATAATTCTTTTCTAGCATGTAATTGATCAGCATTAGTGGCAGACTCGCTGCATGAAATATGAGGACTATTCGTTTATGAAGATACGATCGGTCGTGAAATGAATAACCACAGTGAAAATCAGATGTAGCTTTGCACAAATGTGTTGGGCAGTGTCTCTTTTATACCCGTCGTTAACGTAACGTCGCTCTCTTCAGTTCTGAGTGCACAGCGAGCCCTTCAAAATGCGTAGAAAACAGTGTCTCCCACCAAGCAAGAGTGCCTGTGAGAGATTTCGCCTGATTTCACGCAGTCCTCGTAACGTTACTGTCACGCATTTCCTTCTTCATGACACTTCTCAGCTGCACATTGGAGGTGCAATAAAGGTGCTTTTGTGGCGTTTTCCACGGAAAATGTTTGATCACTGACCATACAGCCCGAACTGGGTTCCCTCGGAGTTTTATCTCTGCTCACTTGAACCGTTGGCTACGATGACAACACTTTTGGCACAGACAACGGACTGCAGACCAGCTCCTATGGGAGTTTAATGGAATGATAGTGTAACGCTGTGACAAATGTCTACGTCAGAGCAGCGACTATGTGGAGTAGGGGCTGGAAGGTTTAACTAACTATTGCAAATAAAACATTTTTTATTATCATTGTGGTTTACGTTTCGCGACCGATCGGACCTTAATAAACAAATGGCCCTCGTACATCTTCACTGGTTGCCTGCTTTACTAGAACGCTACTAAATGCCAGCTCGGATCACCCCAAGGACTGCTCGTTTATTAACTTACGATCGGTCGCATAACAGAAAAATACATTGGAAATCCGGTGGGTATTGTTCATGATAGCACGATACCGCAGGAAGGCCTTCGGGCTGTTCGTAATTTTTCTTACCTTCCAGATTTTATAGTCAGATTACTTTCGTTAGTACTGTATTCATGAGAGGCCCTTTACACTTAGGCACATTCCTATTTGACGTCTCATTCAACAAATATTAGGTACTGAAGTTACAAGTTTTGGCGCGCATGCAACGGCCCAGTAGCCGATATGAGCATGGGATCGCTCCTCCGGTGCCACATCAGTTATCTGGAGGAGCCCACTGAACTGTGAAGCAGGGTGACCAATGATATGTGTAGCGTCCCTTGGTCGCATACACCACTCATTACTTTTTAGCAACGTCTGCTGCCTGCTGCTGAACGTACGTAACTTAGATTGACAAGAAAGTAATCAGTGCTGCAGAATTCAAAAGTAATCAGTGCTGCAGAATTCAAAAATGTTACATATATAAAAAATAAGTACAGAGATTACATATGGTGACGAAAAATTTGTTAGATATATACGGGAAAAAGTATGCTAAGTAACATTATCGTTGGCTTAAGGCCAGTGTCAGACATAAACAAATATATTATTATTACAGAATTTGGCCAATTGTAGACCGCTTACAACCTAAGACTAAGGTACAGTTTTGTTCTTATCTTCCCAGAACTGCATGCATAGGCTGATGGTCTGCCGCTGTTTATTTCACATCACCCTCTCAGAGTGCGGGTTTTGTTGCTGGACAGAAAATTTTACTGTGTTGATCAGTAGCCTGAAATTTTCCCTGTCCTGTATGGTATCTTCCGTGATGTTAAGTTTTCTCAAATCCCTTCTTGTTTCTTCCAGCAATGCCGCGCTGATTTTTAGTTCGGAAGTGAAGTTAAAAGTATTCTTCGTTAGCCTACTGTAATTCATTCCGTATATATGACGGTAAAACTTTAACCTCCTCTTCCTTATTGTGTCTGTGATTGTTTCTATGTTACTGTATAGATCTTCAGCTGTTGTTTTTGTTCTTTTGTGGTCCTAAAATTTTTCAGAGTATTTTCGTTTCTTTCTTTTCGAGTTCTTCTTGTTCACCTGTGTTGTTACATCCCTTTCCTTGACAGGTATTATGTCCTTAAATACAAATGTCAGAGAAAATATGTTCGTGACAGAGTAGTCGATAAGTGGTGAGCACCCCACTGTTAGGAGTTGTTTTAAATCGTTGGTGCTGATACAAGACCTAACGATCCAATGATTGTACGGAAGTGGATAGCAGTCAGACGACCCTACCTGCTGAGGTGGAGATAAGAGTTCCATAGAGCGGCCGGTCCAGAAGAAAGAGCTTCATGAACTCTAAGAACGCTAAATCTCAAAGATAATAAATGTACTGTAATCATTAATGATCAAGTTGAATATCAGATCTGTTATGTACATAGTACGGAGAGGCAGTATATGTATTGGTAGCTGTCCTCATTTATCATGTACTGAGTTGTAGTTTTGAAGATAATATAAGGAGATGAATTAAATCTCATTTCATATTTATATGATGGAGTGAATGAGAACGAAAAGTTAATGTAAAGCAGCTTTATCTGCAGCCTGCAAGGAGGCGAAGTCTGAGCCAAGTGGGAGGAAGAAGGCACACGGATTCAGGGCACAGACTAGTTGGACAGTGATTAACAATACGTAACGGCGGCCGAATATTCACTAAGCAACATTCATCGTATATGAAAGAAGCGCTCAGGTGTCAACTTATTTAGCTTTTTGGTGCATGAGGTGAAGTACAACAAACCACCACGCACCCCAAGGCAACCTGAAACACTTCACACCTCTTTCATCATTGTCAGGCATGCAGACCCGTAAAGTGCTTCCGTTTTAAATACTGTTGCGCAGTGTTTAATTTTTATATGAAATGATATTGATCTTTCATTACATCAGTTTGAATAAGTTTCGTGATGATTCCATATTCTTCGATCTTTCTTTACGTGTAGTGTTATCTAATCAATTCGATTGTATCCATTCTCCCAAATACTTGTCAACTCTTTTGGTATTTCCGTGTTGTGGTTCAAATGGTTCAAATGGCTCTAAGCACTATGGGACTTAACATCTGAGATTATCAGTCCCCTAGACTTAGAACTATTTAAACCTAACGAACCTAAGGACATCACATACATCCATGCCCGAGACAGGATTCGAACCTGCGACCGTAACAGCAGCGCGGCTCTGGACTGAAGCACCTAGAACCGCTCGGCCACAGCGGCCGGCTTTCCGTGTTGTGCTTGTACATATTTTTATTTGTTGTGTTTAGGTTCAATGTTTTCCGCTTTCTCATACCATATTTGTAAACTGGTTTTAGCTGCAATTTTGTGAAGTTTTGCATCTGCTTTGTTCTTAGAAATTATTGCAATAACATCAGCAAAAGCGAAACATTTCGCCTCAAATCTTCTTCGTTCTCGTCCTAGATGGTTCCTTCGATGTTTTGCTCTTGTAGTTCTTTACCCCTCTCTCTCATGATCGTATATAACACCATACTGAAGAGAATCGGTGAGAGCACATCGCTCTGACGGACACCTAAGGTAATTGTGAAGGGTTCAGAAACGTCTCCTAGGAATTTAGCTTTTGAAGTTGTGTCTGTGTTTTTTTGACTAATTGTCTAGTGGTTTTGTCGATGCCAGATTCTTCCAGTGTTAGAAACACTGTATGTTACTCTATAGAATCGTGGGCTTTTTTGAAATCGATTAATGCAACGAATGTGTTACCCTATCCTTGTTCTTATCCTGTCACGTTAAAAATTTTCCCTGGAAATGATCCATTTTTTTCTGAATCCTGCTTGGTACTCGTCAATTGTGTGTTCTGCTTGGTCTTCTGTCTTATTCAGTAGAGCTTTGGATGTAATTTTGTAGGTGACTGGAAGTATTACACTAATATAAAGAAGCACCAAGTTATAGGCATTTAAAAAGAAGTGGACGAAGATTGGAGGAAAATGCGATATTTCGAGAAGAATTTGTCAGTGCACTGATAAAATTAAATCGAAACAAAGGACCTGGAGTAGAGAGAGGTATTGAGAACCTGGGGAGAAAGAAGCATGAGAAAACTGTTCCACTTGGTATGCAGGTGTAGGCGCTATGAAGTACTGGAAATACATTCAGACTTCAAGAAGAACATAATACTGATAATACCAAAGAAAGCAGATGCTGAAAAGGGTGACAATTGTCCAACTTTTTTGCAGAACACTATCACGAATTATCTATAAAAGAAAGGAACGACTGCTATGTTCGAACGCTAATCGTGTTTTGGATAATAATAGCACCAGGATTATCTCAAAAAAAACGAGAATAAAGAAAAGTAAATCTAACGTTCTAGTAACCTCATCTATCTTAATTTTATTACTGTAATTAAAAGCGAGTTAGCAGTTGTTCGCAAGACAGAAAACGTTACCATAGAACGTGCCATTCTGATACATGAACGGTGATAAATCGTCTATCGGAACCGCTGCCAAGTTACACTCGCCGCCGGAGAGGGACCGTAAACAAATGAGCCTAAAAATAAAGCACCGAGCGATAAGACGCATTGCAGCATCTCTGAAACGGGAGCCAACGCGGCTCGCGAACGTGACCCGCGGCCCGGGGTTCAGACGCGGTGACTCAAACCGCCAGCCGCTATCAGCAATTAAGCGCTCGCGCGACTGCCAAGTTTTGTTGGAAGCACTTCAGACGTTCTTGTTACGTGTGCACTCCCAAAAAGTGCGAAAAGAGAATGAATTTAATTCATTGTACAGTGCATGTAGTCTTCTTCTTAACGTGACCTCCGACATGCATCCACGATAACCCATCCCCTCTTTTGTCCTTCGTCTCTCTTTCATCACATATCAAATTAATCAACAGCTCAGTTACAATAGCCTCGCCCTCTCGCAACGTGGCACACTAAACTGATCAAAAAAAACATTGTGACCACCTTCCACACGCTGCGTTTGTTCACTTTTGCAACGTAAATTTTAAGCGGTGATGCGTGCCATAGAATCGAAAAATCGTTCGTAAGTTTCCAGAGGAAAATGGCACCAGTTGTCTACGAATAGGTCACGCAACATAAATTTCGGACCGCTGGTTTCTAAGCGCACGGCTGGCGCCGTACAGTGAGGTGACAAATGTCACGGGATAGCGGTATGCTGATACACAGATGGCTTTAGTATCGTATACACAAGGTATAAACGGACAGTGCATTGCCGGAGTTGTCATTTATACTCAGGTGGTACATGTGAAAAGGTGTTTATGTGATCATGGAATTACACTACTGGCCATTGCAATTGCTACACCAAGAAGAAATGCAGATGATAAACAGATATTCATTGGACAAATATATTATACTAGAAATGACATATTATTACATTTTCACGCAATTTGGTTGCATAGATCTTTAGAAATCAGTACCCAGAACAACCATCTCTGGCCGTAATAACGGCCTTGATACGCCTGGGCTTTGAGTTAAACAGAGCTTGGATGGCATGTACAGGTACAGCTCCCCATGCATCTTCAACACGATACCACAGTTCATCAAGAGTAGTGACTGGCGTATTGTAACGAGCCAGTTGCTAGGCCACCATTGACCACACGTTTTCAATTGGTGAGAGATCTGGAGAATGTGCTGGCCAGGGCAGAAGTCGAACATTTTCTGTATCCAGAAACGCCCGTACAGGACCTGCAACATGCGGTCGTGCATTATCTTCCTGAAATGTAGGGTTTCGCAGGGATAGAATGAAGGATAGAGCCATCTGAACTATAAGGTCGACTATTCAAAGTACCGTCAATGTGAACAAGAGGTGACCGAGCCGTGTAACCAATGGCACCCCATACCATCACGCCGGGTGATACGCCAGTATGGCGATGACAAATACACGCTTCCAGTGTGCGTTCACCACGATGTCGCCAAACACGGATGCGACCATCATGATGGTGTAAACAGAACCTGGATTCATCCGAAAAAATGACGTTTTGCCATTCGTGCACCCAGGTTCGTCGTTGAGTACACCATCGCAGGCGCTCCTGTCTGTGATGCAGCGTCAAGGGTAACCGCAGCCATGGTCTCCGAGCTGATAGTCCAAGCTGCTGGAAACGTCGTCGAACTGTACGTGCAGATGGTGTTTGTCTTGCAAACGTCCCCATCTGTTGACTCAAGGATCGAGACGTGGCTGCACGATCCGTTACAGCCATGCGGATAAGATGCCTGTCATCTCGACTGCTAGTGATACAAGGCCTTTGGGATCCAGCACGGCGTTCCGTATTACCCTCCTGAACCCACCGATTCCATATTCTGCATTTCGACCAACGCGAGCAGCAGTGTCGCGATACGGTAAACCGCAATCGCGATAGGCTACAATCCGACCTTTATCAAAGTTGGAAACGTGATGGAACGCATTTCTCCTCCTTACACGAGGCATCACAACAACGTTCAATCAGGCAACGCCCGGTCAACTGCTGTTTGTGTATGAGAAATCGGTTGGAAATTTTCCTATGTCAGCACGTTGTAGGTGTCTCCACCGGCGCCAACCTTGTGTGAATGCTCCGTAAAGCTAATCATTTGCATATCACAGCATCTACTTCCTGTCGGTTAAATTTCGCCTCTGTAGCACGTCATCTTCGTGCTGAAGCAATTTTAATGGCCAGTAGTGTAAGAGACGTTGAACACGGATTGGTAGTTAGAGGTAGACCTATTGGATTAAGGGATTCAATATTTCGAGATCGACAGTGTCAAGAGCGTGCCGAGAATACCAAATTTCCGGCTTACCTCTTACCACGGACTATGCAGTGGTCCAGGGCCTTCACTTAACGACCGTGAGTAGCAGAGTTTGCGTAGAGTTGTCAGTGCTAAGATATAAGCAACACTGCGAGAAATAACCACAGACATCAATGTAGGACGTACGACTAACGTATCCGTTAGGATTTTGGCATTAATGAATTTGGCTCTAATGGGCTACAGCTAAAGATTTCCGATGCGAGTGCCTTTGCTAACAGCACGACATCGCCTGCAGCGGGTCTCCTGGGCTCGGGACCATATCGGTTGGAACCTAGACGAAGGGAAAACTGTGGTTTCTTCAGATAAGTCCAGATTACAGTTGATGAGAACTGATGATGGGGTTTGAGCATGGCAGTGACCTCACGAAGCTATGGACTCAAGTTGTTTGTGGCTCCATAGTGGTATGGGTTGTGTTGTCGATTGCGTCCTTTGGTCAAACTGAAGGAAAACTGCAAATGGTTATGTTCGGCTACTTGGAGAACATTTTCAGCCATTAATGGACTTCATGTTCCCAGGCAACATGGACTTTTCATGGATGAGAACGCGCCATGTCATCGGACCACAGTTGTTCGCGATTAGTTTAAAAACCTTTCTGGACATTTGGTGCGAATTATTTGGCCACCCATATCGCCAGACACAGGTCCCATCGAACATTTATGGGACATGATACAAAATGGTTCAAATGGCTCTGAGCACAATGGGACTTAACTTCTGACGTCATCAGTCCCCTAGAACGTAGAACTACTTAAACCTAACTAACCTAAGGACATCGCACACATCCATGCCCGAGGCAGGATTCTAACCTGCGAACGTAGCGGTCGCGCGGTTCCAGACTGTAGCGCCTAGAACCGCTCGGCCACCCCGGCCGGCCGACATAAAACAGAGTTCAGTTTGTGCACATAATCCTGCACGGGCGAAATTTCCTCAATTATAAACGTCTACAGAGGCAGCGTGGCTCAATATTTCTGCAAGGGCTTCCTGCGACTTGTTGAGTCAATGCCACGTCGAGCTGCTGCACTGCTCCGGGTAAAAGGGAGGTCCGACACGATATTAGAAGGCATTCCATTAATTCTGTCACCTCGGTGTGTAGCATCCCAGATCGGTGCCGTTAGTTCTAGATCAGTCGAAGTTCGTAGCCGAGTCATTAGTGTGAGTTCATTACCATGCTCCTTAAACCATTATAGGTCGATTCTAGCCTTGTGACACGGGCAGTGATCAACTCGATTATTTCATCCCAGTTGCGAAAGTCATCAAACAAGAAATAGTCCGCAATAATTTTCGGCCAGCCCACTGCTGTGGTGCCTTTCAGTAGTAACACAGGTGACACGGAGGCCCAGGTGAATGCCCTCCATAGCATGATATTGTCCCCATCTGCCTGCGGCTGCAGCTCGATACATGTTTCCAGCAGCAGTTCACTTGAATGACGACGTATTCAGGTACGGCCAACGATCTGATGTAACTAACTACAAACGTGATTCATGCGACCATTTACATGTTTCGGTTCAAAAATGGTTCAAATGGCTATGAGCACTATGCGACTTAACTTCTCAGGTCATCAGTCGCCTAGAACTTAGAACTAATTAAACCTAACTAATCTAAGGACATCACACACATCCATGCCCGAGGCAGGATTCGAACCTGCGACCGTAGCGGTCGCTCGGTTCCAGACTGTAGCGCCTAGAACCGCTCGGCCACTCCGGCCGGCCCATGTTTCGGTTGATTGAGGGTCCAATCATCAGTATCCTGTGGGCATCGTAATTAACGAAATCGTTAGGTCAATATGGAAAAACGTAGAGGTCGTCTGCTGCAGAGCTCCATAGTGGGCTGAATGGTATGTTCCGCAGCAATTGTGCCTGCATCGATGCTGCATTCCGCCGCCACATCTATCACGAATCGACGGCTTTCTGCTTTACAGAGTGGCTTAGCCCCTGACTTCCACGTTCTGTGACGAAGCGTGGAGGTACAACACCTCGTCGCCTACCGAAGATTTCATCGGCCTCCAATCACTTTCCATAAATGCTCACGACAGTAGCACGCGGACAATCGATCAGCTCCGCCGTTTCAATGCCCGTTCCCGTGTGCCAAGCCATAATAATCTGGCCGTTTACAAAGTGGCTTTTCTCAGAGAACTTCGCTGTTGTCTTTGTCATCGTTAGTATGTACTTTCCTTGCGGGTTCACGTGCCTGCAGCGACACCAGGCAGCATTATATCTCGTGCAGGGCAATGGTCATACTGCTTTGCCTCGTCAGTGTATATATTCAAGATCACTGCAAAGGAACAACCGAAGCAAACATTTTAATGCTACGACCTGATTAGATATCACTTTGCGTTTTGCAGTAAAATAATACACTACCTTACAAATAAGTGATACACCAAGAAGAATTGGGACGGTTGTCAATGTATCTTCATATACGTAAACGCATGTTTATGTAAATGATTAGAGTTTCAATTCTCTTCGACAGGTAGAACGGCCACCAGAGTGAGTTGTTCGTGTTTAGTGTTGTTACCCGGCCGGGTAGAGTATATCAGAGACGGAATCAACGGCAGACGCTGAAGTGAGCACTATGAACGACACAGAGATGCCGCAAACTCTTGTGAGACAGAATCATCAGCACCTTGTTGGGGGTTGATAGGTGTCCATTTGGCTGGGTGGTCTAATCGTCAGTATTCAAATTCGGATATGAGAGGGGCCTGTTGTTGGAGTGCATGGAGGCGTGAGGGCAGTCATGCTCCTCGTCAAGGGTCCTATCTACCACGTCTGACCACCACAACGGATGACCGCCTTACTGCGCTACAAGCGCATAAAACCCTTTGACATCTGCACCCTCCATCCCAGAACAAGTAATGGACACCCTGTAGCATTCTGTTTCACCTTGCACATTTTGTCAGTCTCGCAACAGCTGGACTAGGACCATGTACATGCTGCCATTAAGATCACAACACAAATTACTGCGCTTGGTGTGGTCCCGTGGCAGGGGAGCATGGACTGCCGATGACTGACTCTGTATTGCGTTTAGCGTTGAAATGCGGTTCTGAATGACCCCGGATTATCATCCTTAGCGATTATGGCGGCGACCTGGGAGAGATACCATTCTTCCAGTGTTCTGGAGAGGCACAGCCGTGTTACTCCTGCCTCCGGGGTGTGGTAAGCGATAGGGTACCAATTAAGGTCACTGCTGTTAGTATAGGTCTCATCTCATAAGTTGATAACTTAATATACAGATAGGTGAATGCCTTTCCAAGGGCACTCACAGCTTTCATACGACGGAAATCCCAATAATATTACATCGCTTCCCGCGTGAGGAGTAATGATTCTGAAAGATCATTACGACTCACGCGCAATCGTAATATTATTGGATTCACGTACTTAGCGAATGAAGTATTTAAGGATCTCTCCTTGTAGGGAGCAAAACAAACATAACATAAGGCATATAGAGGTATATACGTTTCATATTAAGTAGTCAAAACTAATCACTGTTGCTTGATCATTAACAAACTTGGTAGTGGCTTGATGCCATCATAAGTGTTCAATGATTTAACATAGGTTCCTTCTTGCGTGTTCTCAAGAATTATTCTCATCCAATCAATAGAAACATTGAAATACTAACATAGATACAAGTACAAATCAAATACATATACGCACACATATACACATAAATATTGATAAGAAGAAAAGAAATTCGATTACAGGAATTCATTTAAGTATAGGTGCATTTCCGCCAATTTTGAACAGAACATAAAACTTTTATCAGACTTATTCGTAGCGACGTCACTCTTCACTCGGTGGTTTGGAGTATTTCTTATGAATTCGGGTGATTTTCACAGGAGAATTCTTTCATCACCTTTCACTTTTCACTGCACTATAACTGGGGATCACCTTTTCACATTCTGGTGGAAAACACTGGGAATTCCACTATGTGAAGGAGGAAGTGATATTTCTTGACTCGACGATCCCAATAATATTACATCGCTTCCCGCGTGAGGAGTAATGATTCTGAAAGATCATGTCGGGAATCAGGAAATTTGATGACTGGTTCAATGACGTAATAGTCAGTTTGGTGGCTTCTTAATCTCATTCCAATTCATGTTTCAGCACATGAAAATACAGAAAAAAAATCTGTATTAGGACTTGCTCATTAACTAGCATCTTAATCTAAGGGAATATAAAGTAAGAATTTAAGACAATAAAAATTACTATTCAGACTATGTACATATATATTATTCGTGGTTTGTGTCTAGGTTTCATATTCTTTCATTAGCAAGCATTAGCAAAACACGTTTCGTCTTTTACAGGTCTTTCTTAAGCAATGTATTTAGCATTATTGCCGTAGCATTTTTCATAGTTATGCAAAAGTCATCATTAGTGTCCTTTTCATGTAAATATAGTAAAATCGTGTGTAGTTTATCAATGTCTTATTGTTTTTATGTCCATTTTCATCTCAAATCTGGAGCACGCTCGCGCCCGTTACGGAGAGGAATGCTTATTGTTGAGTACGGGCCGGCGAGCAGTCATTGAATGTTGCCAGAGTGCTTCACAGTCACGTGGTAACGAACTGGCGGTTTAACAGCGTTGGCAGTCCGCGTCCTGCACGAGGCAGATTCAGTGGCTACCAATCGGTTGTTTTTTTTTTTTTTCTTAACTTGTGCATTTTGTTGAATCATGGGTACTAGAGCAGCTCGTCAAGGCGACGTGGTCAACCTGGAACGGTAAATTGACTGCACCAGCGACGAAGAATAGTCATCGATGAAAATGACTATTATCACCTATTGCAGTGAGTACAATAGCTTGTCTATCCCTTGACTGATAGTCATTGTATCGTCGTCACAACGTGAGAATACTTGTAATGCTACTTTACACGTGTCCATAAGTTTATTACAGTTTTGATTCACGCAAGAGATAACTAGTTTTTCGTGTCCATACATGTGTCAGATTACGATTTTACACGCACCAATATATACGTGTCCATCATTTTGTCACTAAGTGAGTCACATACGTCAATCCATACGTGTCCATATAGGTGTCTTTATACTGCAGAGTAGCACAGGTAATGCTAACATTACTTAACGTAAAAGGATCATTGACAAAATATACGTGGTATTTTTTTTTTTATTACTACTGTCCAAGTCCTAGTGAAAGTGTGTTTGCTATTCTGAATGGTGCTTCTGAAGCGCATTAGATTTTATATGTATTTTAAATATGATTCTTTTCCTTTTCTTATTGTTTTGTAACAGCCTTTTTTTAGTTTCTTTGTTCATTTACTCGCTAACATCAATAATCAGTAAAATATACCCTCTTTGGCGTGCCGAACAGTTCACGTTCAAAACTTCATCTAACAGAAATCGGGAAAATTATTCATATTTCCTAGGATGCTTTTGCTCACAGCAGATTTACACCACGTTTCGATAAGTAACTGCAGATACGCATTAACCAATGAGCCACGATCGTCAATACACACGATATACACACGTCACGTCTGTTGAACCAATTTCCAAATTTCTTCCCCTACCAGGTAAGGTAGAAAGGTACGAATGCTAAAGAAGAAAACTACAATAGGATAGTGCAAAGAAATGAAAGATACGAAGATAGATAATAGGTGAAATAATCAGTTTAGCAAATTCATTCTTCGGCTCCACAGTTTTTTAGTGTCATCCACGCGGCGTAACTTGACTTCAGTATTAAAATGTGCGGTGGCCCGGTGTAAAGTTAAGCTCTCCCTATACAGCTTAAGCGTTTTCGTGTACTTACTTGTTGAAGAATGCTGGTTCTGCTTTCTTGCAGCGCCGATGTCTTCTTCTGCTAGCACCGGACGCTTCTCCAAGATTTCACTGCTAGGAAGGGGAAATTTTCACTCTCTCTCTCTCTCTCTCCCTCTCTCTCTCTCTCTGTCACTCTCTTCTTATTTAAAAATACGATACTCTTGGAATATGATTCAATGCAGCAGAACATATTTATTTCCACTACGCACAAAAAAAAAAAAAACAGCTAAACCTTATGACGTAATCCCACACATTACCGGGCACCCAGAACCAGTTAATTACACATTTTTCAACACAGTTAATACATAAGCTTTTATCGTGGCTGTCTATCCACGTCCAGTCCACGTACTCTTCAAATGGTTCAAATGGCTCTGAGTACTATGGGACTTAACATCTGAGGTCATCAGTCCCCTAGAACTTAGAACTACTTAAACCTAACTAACCTAAGGACATCACAGACATCCATGCCAAAGACAGGATTCGAACCTGCGACCGTAGCGGTCGCGCAGTTCCAGACTGAAGCACCTAGAACTGCTCGGCCATTCCGGCCGGCCCACGTACTCTCAACAGCAGTTCAACGTCTAATAAACAGTCATTATTTCGAGTCTCTCCATTTGTTTTTTAACAATACAATGCTACATTACTCTTTGCAGCCGGCCACGGAGCTTCCGGGCCGTATTTGTTTATTCTTGGCAGGTCGCGCTGAACACTTGCCAGCGCCGACAGATTATCTCCCTTCCAGTTTCGCCTGCACAAACAATAAATGGGTGCAGTATCCCATGCTCATCCTTACGCCCTGCTTAAAATAACGCGTGTTCGAAACGGCTGGAACACAAGTGTCTCCAGACTTTCGTAAAATTCTGGGGGCCCTACATATCCCTCCCCTTAGCTCAAACACTCGTTATTTTGCACACAACATATATTTTAATAATTTTTTTGCTTAACACTTTTCTTGTAACTTTGTACTCATTAGGTACAAAAATTCTCTTCCATCTCTGGTATTTCATTAAGCTGTTGGTAATATCTTTCATAGACATAGTAGTATAATAAACTAATAGTACAAGTATTAGCTATTTCCAATAGATTTATCTACTCTTGCTTCCAGAATTGAGCCAAAATAAATCCTTCCCCTTAGCCAGTTTTAAAATTCAGGTGTTATTCTGAGTCGAGTCTTTTTTTTTTTTTTTTTAAGGAGCTGTTGCAATGATAACCACCGGTTTTCCGGGTCTGAAAAAAATTAGTTGTACTGGGGGTTTTCTCTTTTTTCGATCTCCTCGCGCAAGAAAAAATTAGTTTTACTGGGAGTTTTCTCTTTTTTCGATCTCCTCGCGCAGGCCTCGTCTTTTCTATTCAAAAAATTTTAGAATTCAAATTTGCCAGGAGAAACTTTCCACTACAATCTCAGGTCACTATACTACCTTTTCCCCTTGGGTTCCAGTCTATGTAAGGGTTGATACTATGAAAACATCTTCTTCCTCATCCTTGGGTAGGTATACCCCTTCCATTTATACTAAACTATGATACAGGTCAGTCCCCTTTTTGGTGCCCCTACCCGCACAGTATAGGTCAGTCTCTCCTGGGTCTGCCTACCTGCCTCTCCTTCTCTCATTTCATCTATATTGGATGCACCTTCCCTATCTTCTCTAACAGTGATTCATAGTCTTGCCTCTTTCGTACTCCACTGCACACTATTTTATTTAAAATTTCCCAGTAAAATTTCTATCTATCTCTCCTTTCCTCCTCCTGAGTCCTTCAGCCTGCCTGCTTAAATTCTTCGCTTGTTCATTGCTTACTGCTCACTTATATAGCCTTAATAACTAACTATGTTTCGTCCATGGTTGTAACTTTATTTCTTTTCTTCGGGCTATTCGGCCTGCACAGTCCTATTATTCATCAGAAACTTATTTGACTCGATACCTCTGGCTTAATATCTGTTTCTTTTTATCTCCATTCATATTACTTTGTACTACTATAGCTATTAACACAGGTGGATACACTTCGTCCCCCCTTGTTCCTTTAGCTTAAGCTTACTATACGATTTCACTTGAGATGTGCAACCGTCATTACTTAGCACATGTGCTCGAGCCCTTCCTGAGCACTACCTCCCCACATATCTGTGACGGTTGTTACATCTCCCTGTGTATTACTTGTCTGAGTCTTTGTATTTAATTGTTTGAGTGTGGAAGTGTGATCGTGCGTCCTGATTCTTCCGCCCACTGAGGTTCTTAGTCGAAGATTTTTAGAAATCACAGAAAAGAGAAGGACTTCAGCGATAGAAGTATATGAATGTGGACAGAGGGAAAGATAGGTTGGTACTCTTAAGAGAAGTAAGAAAGGAAATAAAAGAATTGGTTGCTAAAATCGAAGAAAGAAAGAAGACAGCCCGAAAGACAGGAAACCCTATCCACCCCCCTTCCCCAGGATCATCACTTCGCCGGTACGTAAGTAAGAAGCCGGAGGAGGAATGATGTTCGGCGTCTCCTGCAGAACGGACATTCTCACTGTCACCTTTGAAGTCCCCGAAGAAAAGATCTTACCAACTCCTATGGAACGGCACTTGTTTGCGAGGTTTGTATGAAGGGCGTGGTGTGTAGGTCGTGTCTGTGCCTATGCTACCCACCCCTTTCAAAATTAGATATAAACCCCAATCACATCACACTTCACAAAAAATATGAAACATTCTATGTTGTTTTGTTGTGGTCTTCAGTCCTGAGACTGGTTTGATGCAGCTCTCCATGCTACTCTATAATGTGCAAGCTTCTTCATCTCCCAGTACCTACTGCAACCTACATCCTTCTGAATCTACTTAGTGTATTCATCTCTTGGTCTCCCTCTACGATTTTTACCCTCCACGCTGCCCTCCAGTACTAAATTGGTGATCCCTTGATGCTTCAGAACATGTCCTACCAACCAATCCCTTCTTCTGGTCAAGTTGTGCCACAAACTTCTCTTCTCCCCAATCCTATTCAATACTTCCTCATTAGTTATGTGATCTACCCATCTAATCTTCAGCATTCTTCTGTAGCACCACATTTCGAAAGCTTCTATTCTCTTCTTGTCCAAACTATTTATCGTACATTTTTCACTTCCATACATGGCTACACTCCATACAAATACTTTCAGAAATGACTTCCTGACACTTAAATCTATACTCGATGTTAACAAATTTCTCTTCTTCAGAAACGCTTTCCTTGCCATTGCCAGTCTACATTTTATATCCTCTCTACTTCGACCATCATCAGTTATTTTGCTCCCCAAATAGCAAAACTCCTTTGCTACTTTAAGTGTCTCATTTCCTAATCTAATTCCCTCAGCATCACTCAACTTAATTCGACTACATTCCATTACCCTCGTTTTGCTTTTGTTGATGTTCATCTTATATCCTCCTTTCAAGACACTATCCATTCCGTTCAACTGCTCTTCCAAGTCCTTTGCTGTCTCTGACAGAATTACAATGTCATCGGGGAACCTCAAAATTTTTATTTCTTCTCCATGGATTTTAATCCCCACTCCGAATTTTTCTTTTGTTTCTTTCACTGCTTGCTCAATATACAGATTGAATAACTTCGGAGAGAGCCTACAGCCCTGTCTCACTCCCTTCCCAACCACTGCTTCCCTTTCATGTCCCTCGACTCTTATAACTGCCATCTGGTTTCTGTACAAATTGTAAATATCCTTTTGCTCCCTGTTTTATACCCCTGCCACCTTCAGAATTTGAAAGAGAGTATTCCAGTCAACATTGTCAAAAGCTTTCTCTAAGTCCACAAATGCTAGGAACGTAGGTTTGCCCTTCCTTAATCTAGCTTCTAAGATAAGTCGTAGGGTCAGTATTGCCTCACGTGTCCCAACAATTCTAGGAAATCCAAACTGATCTTCCCCGAGGTCGGCTTCTAGTAGTTTTTCCATTCGTCTGTAAAGAATTCGCGTTAGTATTTTGCAGCTGTGACTTATTAAACTGATAGTGATAGTTCGGTAATTTTCAAATCTGTCAACACCTGCTTTTTTTGGGAATGGAATTATTATATTCTTCTTGAAGCCTGAGGGTATTTCGCCTGTTTCATACATCTTGCTCACCAGATGGTAGAGTTTTGTCACGAATGGCTCTCCCAAGGCCGTCAGTAGTTCCAATGGAATGTTGTCTCCTCGGGGGCCTTGTTTCGACTCAGGTCTTTCAGTGCTCTGTCAAACTCTTCACGCAGTATCGTATCTCCCATTTCATCTTCATCTACATCCTCTTCCATTTCCATAATACTGCCCTCAAGTACATCACTCTTGTATAGACCCTCTATATACTCCTCCCACCTTTTTGCTTTCCCTTCTTTGCTTAGAACTGGGTTTCCGTCTGAGCTCTTGATGTTCATACAAGTGATTCTCTTATCTCCAAAGGTCTCTTTAATTTTCCTGTAGGCAGTATCTATCTTACCCCTAGTGAGATAAGCCTCTACATCCTTACATTTGTCCTTTAGCCATCCCTGCTTAGCCATTTTGCACTTCCTGTCGATCTCATTTTTGAGACGTTTGTATTCCTTTTTGCCTGCTTCATTTACTGCATTTTTATATTTTCTCCTTTCATCAATTAAATTCAATATTTCTTTTGTTACCCAAGGATTTCTACTAGCCCTCGTCTTTTTACCTACTTGATCCTCTGCTACCTTCACTACTTCATCCCTCAAAACTACCCATTCTTCTTCTACTGTATTTCTTTCCCCCATTCCTGTCAATTGTTCCCTTATGCTCTCCCTGAAACTCTTTACAACCTCTGGTTCTTTCAGTTTATCCAGGTCCCATCTGCTTAAATTCCCACCTTTTTGCAGTTTGTTCAGTTTTAATCTGCAGGTCATAACCAATAGATTGTGGTCAGAGTCCACATCTGCCCCTGGAAATGTCTTACAATTTAAAACCTGGTTCCTAAAATCTCTGTCTCACCATTATATAATCTATCTGAAACCTGTCAGTATCTCCAGGCTTCTTCCATGTATACAGCCTTCTTTTACGATTCTTGAACCAAGTGTTAGCTATGATTAACTTGTGCTCTGTGCAAAATTCTACCAGGCGGCTTCCTCTTTCGTTTCATAGCCCCAATCCATATTCACCTACTACGTTTCCTTCTCTCCCTTTTCCTACTACCGAATTCCAGTCACCCATGACTATTAAATTTTCGTCTCCCTTCACTATCTGAATAATTTCTTTTATTTCATCATACATTCCTTCAATTTCTTCGTCATCTGCAGAGCTAGTTGGCATATAAACTTGTACTACTGTAGTAGGTGTGGGCTTCGTATCTATCTTGGCCACAATAATGCGTTCACTATGCTGTTTCTAGTAGCTTACCCGCATTCCTATTTTCCTATTCATTATTAAACCTACTGCTGCAGTACCCCTATTTGATTTTGTGTTTATAACCCTGTAGTCACCTGACCAGAAGTCTTGTTCCTCCTGCCACCGAACTTCACTAATTCCCACTAAATCTAACTTTAACCTATCCATTTCCCTTTCTAAATTTTCTAACCTACCTGCCCGATTAAGGGATCTGACATTCCACACTCCGATCCATAGAACGCCAGTTTTCTTTCTCCTGATAACGACATCCTCTTGAGTACTCCCCGCCCGGAGGTCCAAATGGGGGACTATTTTACCTCCTAAATATTTTACCCAAGAGGACGCCATCATCATTTAATCATACAGTAAAGCTGCATGCCCTCGGGAAAAATTACGGCCGTAGTTTCCCCTTGCTTTCAGCCGTTCGCAGTACCAGCACAGCAAGGCCGTTTGGTTATTGTTACAAGGCCAGATCAGTCAATCATCCAGACTGTTGCCCTTGCAACTACTGAAAAGGCTGCTGCCCCTCTTCAGCAACCACACGTCTGTCTGGCCTCTCAACAAATAACCCTCCGTTGTGGTTGCACCTACGGTACGGCTATCTGTATCGCTGAGGCACATACATAGAACACATACATACATAGAACATAAAAAGTACAGAATAGCAAACACACACACACAGGGAGAGAGAGGGAGGGGGGAGAGAGTGAGAGAGAGTGAGACAGAGAGAGAGAGAGAGAGAGAGAGAGAGAGAGATAGGGAGAGAGAGGAGAGAGAGAGATGGGGTATTGGGGCGGGGGGGGGGGGGGGAGGGGACTCCTGTTGCGCGTATAAAATACATTCTATAAAAATAGAAATTATACACACTACAATCAAATAGTTATTCAGTTAGTTACTTCACTAAATATTTCATATACATGTTCAGTTTATGTCATCTAGGTATCATTCTTCCTAAACAGTACCATCATATTATATCTCCTGTTAGAATGTTACCCTGTTAGTTTTATCTCATGCTTGGAGGTTACTGTTTATTGTGACTCCTTAAATTAGTCATAATCGTGTAGTCATAATTGGTCTCTTTTAATACTAATATGATATGATAGCTTAAGGGTTATAAATTACAGGATAGTTGAAGATTTGAAGGGAGTTCGGTTAGGAAAACTAATGTGGAAACAACACCGAACCCAACTCGGGAACCGGCGGACGTCACTCCGACCGTTGACACAGTACGTCAACGTTCATAGAGGTTATGTACATATCGTTTTATATCCTTAACATTACACATTCCCTTTTCCTCTCCCGTCACAGGATCTACTAAATATAGGGTTTTTTGGTGTACTATTGATTGAATACGATAAGGTCCTACGTATATCAGAAAAAATATGTGTGTTTCTTTTTTCAGTGCTGAACTTCGAAGGTGTTGTTTTACTAACACTAAGACATCTACGTGTTATTCTGGGTCAGTTGCGGTTGCATTGTATTTATCTACCCTTTGTATGTCGCTCCTATGTAAGTTTCTACCAACTCTTTCCTGAATTGCTTGGTGATTAGTAGCTTTTTGCTCCGGTCACGTAAAACACTTAATTAGAGGTTCTCCTATAAATGGCTTTCCAGTGGCTTCTACGGGCGTCATTCCTGTAGACAAATGCGGTAGTTCGTTTAGAATAAGCTCAAAATCTTTAATCTCTTTCCGCTCATGAGGTACGAGTGTCGTGGCAATAAGTGCGGCGCAACCTACCAATCTCTTTCATTACTCTTTCACAAGGGTTTGAAGATGTATTATAGTTGGATATTAAAATATGTTGTATATTTTCCCAGGCTAAAAACTCCTTAACTTCATGGCTGGTAAACTGAGGTCCATTATCAGAAAGAAAACGCCTCGGTTTACTTGTAGCTATAAAATATTCTTGCAAACACTTGATCAGGGTTTGCGGATTAGCCTTCTTAATAGCATACAGTCTTACATATTTCGACCAACATTCTATAAGTACTAATATATAAGCCACGCCTCCCTTCCCTTTGGGTATGGGTCCAAAAAAATCGGCAGCTGTGAGGTCATGTAATGCTTTAGGAATAATCGGATACATCTTATACTTTACATGGATATTATTCTCCTTAGCTTTCTGACAGATGTCACACGTTTTAATAGTAGTAGTTACCTCACGTCCTAATCGCTTAAAATAATAAAACTTATTCATGTGAGCTATGCACTTTTTCACTCCAAAGTGGCCATATCCACTATGAATGTACTGTATTAATTTAGTCTCTGCTATTTGTGGTATACACAGCCGCTAATAGCTTGACTCTTTGCTGTTTCTCCAGAACAAGTTGTGATTTGTTACCTTCCACTGTTCCACAGCTGTTGCTAGGCACGAATTCCTGCGTAGTTACCGGACCGAGGTTGGACGTTAATGGTCCTCGTGAGCAACCCCCTCTATTTGCATTCCTGCTAGGTCGGTGGACTCGGGTAAGATTGGATTCATAAGGCTTTGACTGGTTATTATGATTCATATTATTCCTCCTAAAATTTGGATTTTCTTGCGCATGCAAGTTCTCGTTCCTGTCTTTATTGATTGCATCGAGTGCATCTACAAAGGATAACAGTTCCCTCACCGTTTTCCACCCACTGCATAGAATATCTTTTCTAGCATAAGTAGGTAGACGTCTTATTAAAATTCTAACTAATCCCTTTTCTTCCATTGGTCGATCTAAATATTTCGCGCTTGTTTTTCGCCCTTGTCAAATGCCAGTAAAAATACTTGCGCATTGTACACCAGGCATTAGTGTTTAGGATCCCACAGATCTGAGATCAACTTCTCTTGTGCATTTGAAGACCAATATTTTTCCTTAAACTTTCTCTGAAAATCTTCCCAGGATGTGAAGTTTCCAATATTTACTGTGCCCCATTCTGAAGCTTCAAACTCCATATAACCGACCGCAAACTCTGTTTTCTTAGCATCCTCCCAACTTTTAGGTATGGCTTGGTTAAACTGTTTTAAGAAATGAGTGGGGTGCACCTCCGCGTCTGGTTTTAATTTAGGAAACTGTCTCGACAAGCCTGAATTTGATCCCCATTGAAAATCAGTTATCATGTCCTTATTTAATATAATATTTTGGGAAACTGTGCCTTTCTCTAGTTTCTCCAGCATAAGCTTGAATTCTTTCCTCAAAGTTTCTAAGTTTTTCATGGTGTTATCTAAATCGGAAGTTACTATAGGCGAAGAGATATCAACACTTAGTTTCTCTTCAACCTTTCGTCCTATTAATTCTTCTACTTATGCTTCTTAGCCATTCAAATTTATAAGCTCTGCAGTTTTTAACTTTTCTTTGAAGTTCTGTTCTACGGTTTCCATCCGTGATTTGACCTCTGAAATTTGCGTCTGTAGTAGGAGGAGCAACTTATCTTGTTTCTGGACATTGATTTTTAGCGTAGTTAATTCTCGTTCGACCACCTCAAATGTAACATTACATACATTTTTCAAAGAGTCGTATTTTTCGTTAAGTCGTGTTTCCAAATTACTACATTTACAGTCTACATCACATTCTAATTTTTGAACTAAACCTCTTAGATTAGCTTCGTTTCTTTGTTCTAAATCCTTAAATAAAATATTTGTCTGTTCACTCAGGGAATCGGTCAATTCCTTTGAAACGTCCCCTTTGAACAATTTATACAAGACTGTGCTTAACCTGACACACAATATTTTGTTAGCGCAACGCAATCTGACTTTCAAAATTCCCTACAAAAGAATGGCCCTGACTAACATTAAACTATACCTTTCACAAATCACTTACCTCACAAAAATCTTCGCTGCTCAAGCTACTGCAATACAGCGAGCGCCACTACTGCCAGCTAAATAAAAGATTCAAACTATGGAAGGCACTAACTACTGATAGGGATAGTTAGCAGATGAAAGATATTAATAGAGAACAAACAATGTATTTACCTTGATATCATCATATATAAATATAGCAGTTCATGACAATTTACAAAACTCCGCCATCTCTCTCCCCACATCCACCACTGCTGGCGGCTCACCTCCAACTGCGCAACACTACGCGCTGTTCACAGCCAGCTGCCTAACACTACAATGGCGAGTATTACAACAATGCAAAGCAGCCACAGACTGCCCACAGCACAGCCAGTGATTGTCATACAGAGGTGGCGTTACCAATAAAAAACCTAAACAGCCTACTTACATAGAGAAAACATAAACAGCCTACTTACACAGAGAAAACATAAACAGCCTACTTACATAGAGAAAACATAAACAGCCTACTTACATAGAGAAAACATAAACAGCCTACTTACACAGCCCCCATGCTCCCCACAAAAAATTTTACAAAATATTTTTTGGGCAGTGGCCAATAATGATTTGATAAAATTTTTCATAATTACAATAACAAACATGTCAAATGCACACACTTATTGATACAATGTTGGTCAAAAGCTAAAATTTTCTCACAGTCCATAAAGACAGTCCTAATCGTACATAACAGTAGAATAGCAGTGTTTTTTCTCAAAGTCTGAGCAGTAAAAGAAAATGCACATAGAAGTAGTGGATTTCCATGCAGTCTTGAAGAAGTAGTGTTGTCCTTCCAACGGAAAGACAGTGCTGACTCTCGACATGCTGACAGGTAATGGGCCACAATGGAGCAAACCCACAGCAGAGTCATTCGAAGTTTTGAAGAGTATTGGTAGGTAAGTCATCACAGAGCGGACCCACTGTAGTCCTGGTAGAGAGTATGGTATTGGTGGGCCACCAGAGGTGCAGACCCACTGCAGTCCTTGTATAAATAATGGTATTGATGGATCATCAAAGATGTAGACCCACTGTAGTCCTTGAAGAGATGGCCAGCAGCCATCTGTTGTGACTGTGCAGGTGCACAATCACCATTGAAGAGTCTTGCGGATAATATAGCAAGTCCATAAACCACCACTTGTGCACTCACAAAGTTTTTGAAATTGTCCTTAGAACCAGCAATGCTGTTATCCAGTCCCTTGCTGAATTATTAACACACGTGCAAACACTATCAGTCCCTACTTCTCACATATTGTCCATATACTATGACCAACAGAAACGTGTGCAGTGAAATGTAACTTACAAGTTAATAATATGATGAATGGTGACAATTACAATTTTATAACATGAGAATACAATTACAAAGACACAGAAAACATCATTAAAAACATAATAATACAGATAACATTTGTAGTAATGCAGGCTTTACAGAAGAATCGAAATAACATATACATCAATGTTACAGGAATTATGAGATAAGTACATACATAAAAGATCAGAGTAACTTTCGAAACATCAACTTCACACATGAGCATTAAACAGAACAGAATTAATAATATCTAACATCTTTACAAAGTAAATAACATTATTAATGCCAATTATATTCGAGGATAACAGTATTCCTCATCATAGTGAATGTAGCTTAATATTAAAAGAGAAAAAAATTCTATGAAACTGTACACAGAGACAGGAAGAAAACAAATACACAAGGGTACACAAACACATAGTGGGATAACACCAATAGGAAAGGACAGGGTTCGTTTTCAGTGTAACATTTGGTACTGCAGTCCAACCCAAAACTTCATATATCTTTCCTCTTACTTCATCCTTTGTTTCCAAGAAAAAAAATTCTAACTAAGCATGCTTTCTGTATTTATATGTTCACACATTTCTTACCTCAACATTTATTTCCAAGAAAATCCTACCTAAACCTGTTTTCTCAATGCATTTCTTCCACTTCATCGCAACTCATTCTCTTAGAGGCTACCCCCTCTTAAGCTAACTTAAATCTACTGAGCTCAGATGCTAAACTAAGGGATGAGGCAATGCAGCATCACATAACAAATCAACACAAACAGCAATGCAAAAAATGCAAATTGGCAAAGCTAGCAGCATAAATGAGCAAAAGTCAAATTCAATAACACTATGCCTGGCAAACAGCAGCAACTTATACCTAAACATGACATAGCTCAAGCAGAAAAAATATTACAGTAAAAACAACAATGCAGATAAGGGAAATGTATAATCACATCTTAATGTCTATGTAATTAAAGTGGTGCACCACAAGAAGTTATTCTACCAAAAAGTTACCAATTACTTGAAAAGAAAATTATGAATGCAGTTACTAGTTCCTTCTTATTGTTCTTTCCTTTCCAAGTGCTCCTTTTTTAAAGAATGTGGATCATAAAATAATTATTTAATAGATCTGTTGACAGAAAGTGTTCACATTAGCAAATGCATTTTATTTTATAAAAGCAATGCTGCAACACAGCTGGAAAACAGATGTCAAATGAAATAAGCAACTATGAAAAGCAAAGCATAAAAATATCATTCAGTAGTCATGTGACATTTCATGAGTTAGTAGAAATTCTCTCAACTCTCATAGAAAGACACTTGTCATTATCGGGTTTGCAGATGTATGAATATTTCCCATTAATTCATAAGCATTTCAGTAATTAGCACAAAGTGCGAGTAATCATATGTTTTCAAGTAACGAGGGTGTCGCATTAGCGATGAAAGGCACACCCTAATGGCTTGTTCTCCAGGTGTTTGACGCAGCTGTGTGCCCACAACGCATTACAAAAATCATATGTTTTCAAGTAACGAGAGTGTCGCATTAGCGATGCCCTCTACAAAGGAATGTCAACAGCGAGTTTAATGGCCTCCCTTTTCTTATTTCTCCACCTAATGGCTTTTTCTCCGGGCGGCTGGCCCAGCTGGGCGCCACAACGCATTACCTGCAGGTGGTCACTTAACTTTCGTACGGAAATATTTACGACAGCAGTTTCCGCTACAGTGACAGTCTCACATAGAAATATTTCACAGGTCAAGAATTAGCGTTGCAAATCTGTAGAAACAAAATGCTATTGATATAACAGTGTCCAAAAAAATTTTCGTCTGCATTGTAATACATTCACGCATATACACACACATTTCATAACTCTTAAAGTACGATTCTTGGTTTCCAACAACCTTTTCATAAATCAGAGTCCCTAACCCCTACTCCTTATTCCTTACCTTATTATACATATACATATTCATATTCATCAACACGTCTTCAATATTTCATCATAATAGCTACATAGCATAATCAGATTCCTCATATAGCATCAGCTTATTTATCATAAACATACCTCAACAGCATAGTACACATCGTCGTCGTAATAATAATATCATAACACCTCAGTCAAATCTCAAAATCGTTGTAACTTCCTCCAATAATTTCTAAGCCTAAAATAATTCTCTGCTCATGTCAAAAGTGTCAGCTGCCTCAAACGTACTTTAAAAATCATGATCTCATACCAAATACATCATTCAAAGCTCTCATAGTATCACAATGATTCCGAAAAATATGAGCGTTTCTCAAAGTACAGACAAAATACAGTTTCATAAGTGTGAAGTTACCCAACTGTGTATTGCGTAAACATGTGTCACTGATGTAGTAAAAAGAATGTTTGTTTCTCTGTCAAATAATCAGATAGCTGTGTAATTCTGTGTTAGAGAAATATGGTACCGATGTGTAAAGTTGTATAAGCAAATACCATATTAGCTAGGGTTCCTTGTGGTTACCACACACATGGTACACAAAGTAGGCGTGTACCCCCCTGAGGATTTATGCAATTATACCCTCAGGTGTTACAGATTACAGCAATGGAATGAAATGTATCACAGAAAACTTTCTTTGTAATTCAAAAATCTTTAAAAATAAATGTTTTAAGTATAAAATTGATCACTCAAATACGTGTACTGTAGCGCTAAACTGTGCGTCTTGTAACATAATCTCTGTGGAAGTGTCGTAGTTATCGTCCTCCGAAAGCTAAGTTCTGCAGAAGTCAATGTACTTACCTCATGATAAAGAAAAGTGAAATGCTTTGCGTATAGATATCGTAGTTATTATGCTTATTGGCGTGATGATGAAAGTACTGTACAGTAACGTATTGTTATGCCACGAAAAAGGCTGTCTCATTGTTGCTATACCACAAAAGTTACTACTAAAACATGTTTTACTTTCCAGAATAAAACAGAAAACTGTGCAGATATAAAACAGAAACACTGCAAAAGCAACATTGTAAATTTTCACTCATTAGTAGCGTCGTGATAAAACCGTGTAGTTGTCACATAAACTAACCACTGTGTCGTCTGGTATCTCACAGAAAGTACTTTAAACCCAGAATGTATTTTCAAGTAAACCAAAATGTTGCATTAAAATCTCATTAGCAGTACCAGTATGTGTCCTAAGTATGTAAGCCTGATAGTCGTTACGTAATCGTGCAACTAACAAGCAAGAATGTACAAATACAACACTGTGTCGTCTGTTCACTATAACAATGCATTCGTAATTTCTGTTTAAAAATGTTCCCTAGGTTCTAGACTGGATATTTAACCTCAAACATTGTTGCATGTTAACAGTTTCTTAAGTCTGACAAAGCATACTAGAAATGTGAAGTGAAAAATTTTATGGCAAAGACTAAGTTAAAAAGCAGATTATCTTTCAATAAACGGTTTTACATGTGAAATGTGGTGCAAGCCTTTACTCTTCCTACTATGCAAAGCTCGAGCTTTCAACGGAATTATCATGTCGTATACGTCGGTAAAGAATACTGGAATTTTTCTCAAGGTTAGCGTCTATGTTATTTTTCTCGGAGCCAGCGGGCGCACGCGGCTGCCTGCTGTGCGAGTCATTGTCTGTCTCTTTGTTGGCGCGCGCCGTTATTGGGATTAGGAGACCTAACTTCTACAAATTCACTCTGACGAGAAGGCCCTGCCCTGTTTGAATCCCGCCAGTTCTGATGCAATTCAGGTCTGTCGTTACGATCATATCGTCTGTCGTCATATCGGTAGATTCCATAGTTTCTTTCTTGTCGGTCACGTGGTGGAGAATTTCTCCCTGAGTCGTAACTGCGCGCTGAACTGTTGCGTCTGAAGTTATTTTGTCTCCCTTGATAATAATTGTTTTGGTTTCCATATTGTCTGTTTCTATGGTTATCTCTGTCATATTCATAATTACAGAAGTGCGATCTTTCTCTATAACTATTACTCTGCCAGTGGTTGTCATACGGGTGGTGTCTGTTTTGGTCACGATTTACGTTGTGAGAATAGCCTTGTCGCGCCCAGTTATTATTTCTGTCGTCACGGAATTGTGACGGATGTGACCTGTAATTGTTGTGTCCTTGTTTTCGCGTTCCGCGATTATCAGTGTCAATTTCTAGTTCTTGTAACAGTCCCTGAAAGGCTTCAATGTCGTCTTTGCAACGTCCTGCTAAAATAATATGCCGTAAATGTTCAGGCAATTTGATTAAGCAAATGCGGATGAGTTCTGAGGGGCTGTATGGGTTTGACAGGTACTGATTCTTGTGCAACATGTCTTCAAAATATTTCATAAGACTGGAAAATTCAGATTGTTCGAAACGTTTCATCATTATGATGCTATGTTTTACACGGTCTTGTGTAGCTTGAGACCAATATGCTGAGAGGAAGGCATGGTAAAATTCTCCTTCACTGTGACAATCGTGAATGACCGATCGCATTCTTACAGCTGGTTCATTCTCTAAATAGCCACACATGAATTCTAATCTGTGTTCTAACGACCAGTTGGGAGGAAAACAATGAGAGAATTGATGGAGCCATGCTTGTGGATGAATGTCGTTGCCAGAATTCTTAAATGTTTTGAATTTACATGTAGTAATGAACAGCTTATAGTCAAAATCATCATGTCGGCAAGTCGCATGTCGGTCATTGTTACGTCGTTTCGGCGGTTCCATCTCAAAATTCAGCGTACTTTGCCAACTTCTTTCACTATTTCCGAAGTGCCCTGTGTTGTTATTTTGTGCCTGTTCGGTATTTCTATGTCCCTCTTCCCGTATTGGGGCGCGAGTGTCCTCTGAAACACGTAATTCTTGTACTACTTGTGCCAACTGATCTTGCACTTCCCGGATTTCTCTTTTGTACTGTGTATTGATTTGATTTTGATTTTGTTTGAATTTTCTAATTTGTTCATACTCTTCAGTGTCCATGAAGGCTACAGGTGTTGTGTCATTCAGATCATCATCTACCTTTGTAGATAAATTAGTGAACTGATCCGAAAGTTCGGCTACTTTCTCCGATAGTGTACTTATTTCCTCAGTGTGTTTTTCTGAACCAAGTTTCAGAGTATCTACTGTGTCCTTTACGTTTTCCTGAGTTTTTGCAAGTTGCGTAACCGAATCGATAGATGCAACTGAGTCAAATTTTGCTTGCAAGGTCTCATGATTTTCATGAACAGTAGTTTGCAGTCCTTTTATGGCTGCTTCGTGATTCTGTAATGCATTTTCATGCCGCGAAAAAATAGGTTGAAAATGCTCACAAATTTGTGTTTTTACGTCATTACAGACTTTTTGACATTTCGATTCAATGTTATGTAACTCAGTAGTTAAATCTTCACGTGTTTGTTCAAGTGTGGTGTCTAACCTTTGAAGATTTTGTTCCATTGTGTCTAACTTTTTAAGATTTTGTTCGACTGTATCTAACTTTTGAAGCTTTTGCTGTGTTTGTCTCTGATTTTGTTCCATTGTGTCTAACTGTTGCTGTGTTTGTCTCTGATGTTGTTCCTTTGTGTCTAACTTTTCAAGCTTTTGTCCCATTTGTTGCATTAATTGTAATAACAATGCACTGGTGTCTGAAACATGTTCCTCAGTGCTTTTCGGCAGTGAAGTTGCACCGGCAACATTCACATTTTGACAAGCGGAAAATGTGTCTTGACTCATTTGAGAAAACGGTGAGAACGCAAAACCTGAATCTACAGTATTTGCAAAATTGTGTCCTGTCATTTCGGATTCCTGAGGCGAGCTGTTGCCGACCGATCGATCGCTAATGCTTCCCTCTTCACTAATTGTTTCACTGTCCGTGCCATTGTTTGACGCCCGCTCCATTTCCCTGTGCACAGTTACCAAATTACTACTTTGAACATTAGTAAATTCATTACTCGGCGGCGCTGATAAGCTACGCTCGTCGTCACTATTATTTCTCAGTTTAGTTTGGAACCTAGTGTTACGTTTTTCACACGCCATAATTGTCGCAATATTTCACACGATAACACAGAAAAGCACAATTTGAAGTGCAAAAATAGGAGAACACATTAACATAGCACTGAAAATAATATCTAGTTAATTGCAAGCGTAGCTGCGAAATACTTGGTGCAAATCTATATGCATGCCACAACTGTTTTACTGTACAACAATGAAAGGCTACAACTACAAAGGAGATTCTCTCTACAATTACGCGCTAGCAATAAACAAAAGCTACACTAAATACACAAACTACAAGAAAAAAAAAATCAGAAGATTCCAGTGAGAAATCAGAAGATTCCAGTGAGGTAGCCTAGGCTAAGGGTCGACATATGCAACGTCCCCTTTGAACAATTTATACAAGACTGTGCTTAACCTGACACACAATATTTTGTTAGCGCAACGCAATCTGACTTTCAAAATTCCCTACAAAAGAATGGCCCTGACTAACATTAAACTATACCTTTCACAAATCACTTACCTCACAAAAATCTTCGCTGCTCAAGCTACTGCAATACAGCGAGCGCCACTACTGCCAGCTAAATAAAAGATTCAAACTATGGAAGGCACTAACTACTGATAGGGATAGTTAGCAGATGAAAGATATTAATAGAGAACAAACAATGTATTTACCTTGATATCATCATATATAAATATAGCAGTTCATGACAATTTACAAAACTCCGCCATCTCTCTCCCCACATCCACCACTGCTGGCGGCTCACCTCCAACTGCGCAACGCTACGCGCTGTTCACAGCCAGCTGCCTAACACTACAATGGCGAGTATTACAACAATGCAAAGCAGCCACAGACTGCCCACAGCACAGCCAGTGATTGTCATACAGAGGTGGCGTTACCAATAAAAAACCTAAACAGCCTACTTACATAGAGAAAACATAAACAGCCTACTTACACAGAGAAAACATAAACAGCCTACTTACATAGAGAAAACATAAACAGCCTACTTACATAGAGAAAACATAAACAGCCTACTTACACCTTTTTCAATTCTTTTTTCCATTCTGGCATCTGATTACTTAGGATATTAACTTGAGCCTCTAGTTTTGTGTTTTGCAAATATAACTCAGAGTTTAATTCTGCCTTCAGTTCGTCCTGTTTTGTGTTCTGTGATTCAAACTGCGCTTTGATAAACCTCATCAATTCGCCTAATCTGGCCCCTGTTTTTCAATTCCCATAGCCCCAACAGACTCTACGGATTGATGTTCCTTTTCCATTGTGTTTTGTTTTGCCTTTAATCTAGTTATCATTAAAAGTACACTCGCTTATTTCCACAACCACCCACACTTCACAAACAATCAAAGGTCAGTAGTAGCTCACCCGGCGTCGGTGGAAGGAGGCGTCGGCACCGGTGTACGGCGGCGTCAGCGTCGATGGACGGTGGCGTCGGCGTAGGTGGACGACGGCGTCGGCTTTTGTGGACGTCTGCGTCGGCGTTGGTGTGATGCGACGTCTGCGTTGGTGTACGGCGGCGTCGGCGTTGGTGGATGTCGGCGTCGGCGTAGGTAGACGGCGGCGTCGGCTTTTGTGGACGGCTGCGTCAGCGTTGGTGTACTGCGGAGTCAGCGTTTGTAGACGGCGGCGTCGGCGATTAGAGACTAACTGCAGCGTTGTGCGATTTTCTTGATTCCCTTAATCATTTCACCATTCATCAACACGATATTTCTGGATAAGTATCGTGGAATCGCTCTTCAGCCTCGATGTTATCGGTTGCTATGGCAACTCCCAACTTTTTTTTTCTTTTTCTTATAACTTCTTTAATATTTCCCCTTCTTTCTCAAGTCCTTTCTTTACGGTCGCCGCATTCTTGCGGTGGCCCGGTGTAATGTTCAGCTCTCCCTATACAGCTTAAGCGTTTCCGTGGACTTACATTTTGAAGAATGCTGGTTCTGTTTTCTTGCAGCACCGATGTTTTCTGCTAGCACCGGACGCTTCTCCGAAGATTTCACTGCTAGGAAGAGGAAATTTTCACTCTCTCGCTCTCTCTCTCTCTCTCTGTCTCTCTCTCTCTCTCTCTCTCTCTCTCTCTCTTCTTATTTAAAAATACGCTGCTCTTGGAATATGATTCAATGCACCAGAACATATTTATTTCCACTTTGTACAAAAAACAACTAAACTTTATTACTTAAGCCCACACATTACCGGGCACCCAGAAACAGTTAATTACAAATTTTTGAACACAATTAATACATAAGCTTTTATCGTAGCTGACTATCCACGTCCAGTTCACGTACTCTCAACAGCAGTTCAACGTCTAATAAACAGTCACTATTTCGAGTCTCTCCATTTGTTTTTTAACAGTATAATGCTACATTACTCTTTGCAGCCGACCATGGAGCTTCCGGGCCGTATTTGTTTATTCTTGGCAGGTCGCGCTGAACACTTGCCAGCGCCGACGAATTATCTCCCTTCCACTTTCGCCTGCACAAACAATAAACGGGTGCAGTATCCCATGCTCATCCTTACGCCCTGCTTTAAAATAACGCGTGTTCGAAACGGCTGGAACACAAGTGTCTCCAGACTTTCGTAAAATTATGGGGACACTACAAATGCGCACAAATCCGCTTCCAAAGCATCTTCAAATATATCTCCAAATTACGCCATGCAGACATAGCAGAAGAATATAAGCAGATTATCTCAGTCCTCAACCAGGTATCTTAGTATAGAACGGTTCTGTATGTTACTCGTGGCATAGGAATAGTCTAAGTTTCTCCAATACAGGACCTAATTATCACTATAAATGCATATTTCTTGACTTGTTGACTCAGTAATAAATAAATTAAAGTTGCTCTCCAGCTGCGAGTACCATTACTCATTTCTTTGTACACTAGCTATATGTTGCTGCTTATACTCGGTGTAATCTACAGATTACAATGTATCAGTTTTGCATCGTACATGGTTCTAGCGACTTAAAATATTAATCCTTTGAAAGCTTAACTTAGGTTATTACTTCATATATATGGGCATTCTGGTCTGAATGAGGGATTTAAAGAAAACCTTTACTACTTGGTAAAAAGGATATTTGCCATAACCTAAAACTAAAGCAGCAGGTGGCACTTCGGCACATCCCTTATTCAGTTCAACGACTGTAGCCCTCTATTGCTCAAGAAACTTAAAACTACCTTAAAACTAAGGCAAATCTTATTTTCCAAATACGTAGAGTACCTTCTTCAATCACTTCATATCCTTCAAGCTCCATCATTACTTTGTGTCCACCTCACTCATATGATTACGTCACCTGCAGAATACAAGTACATGCTGTTGACTCACATACTTTCTAAACAGATCACACTCTTGCTTCAAGTTGCAGCTTAACATAATAAATGATATTTTTTAAATGTTTTTCATGGTACTTCTTTAGGTCTACATGGTGGTAAAGTCCTTTTACTCGTCCACTAACTGGATCTGCCAACACATAACAACCAATATGTGGCTTCCTGACTATAAAAAACGGTCCTTCGCATAGGTGTTGCCACTTACGATTTTTACGTAAGATGAGTGATGGTTTGAAGTGTGTCCTCAGACGAACATGGTCGTTCAAGCGATACGATAGAAATTTTTTGACATGCTTGTCAAATGCCTTTTTTTCTTAAATTGGCATGAGTTGTGAGGGAGATCAGGGCTTGTCTTAAATTATTATCTAAGTTGACTTCTGGACCTTGTGTCTTGGGGATAGGATCAGTCCATTCATTGCTTTCTTTTTGCCTGGAGATTAGTTCTGAAGGTGTGAAACCGGTCAAGTTGTAACGTCCCCTTAGAAAAATTAATGAATTACTGTGCTGATAAACCTCTTACATTATTTGATTATAAACAGCTGAGCAGAACTGACCGTACTCAGACATTTCGTTCTTTCCCTATTCTGATCAACACTAAACTGACACACAATATTTTTAGCGCAACGCAATCCGATTTTTAATAATCCCTACAAAAGAATGGCCCTGACTAACAATAACCTATACCATTCACAAGTCACTTACCTCACAAAAATCTTCGTTACTCAAACTACTGCAATACAGCGAGCGCCAATACTGCCAGCTAAATAAAAGATTCAAACTACTGAAGGCACTAACTACTGATAGGAATTGTTAGCAAATGAAAGATTTTGATAGAGAGCAAACAATGTATTTACCTTAATAGTGTTCAAAAGTTATAATATCTATATCAGTCCATGATATCCAATATTGCAAATTTACTGTCTCTGTCCAGATTATCTGCTCTCAAAACTCCGCCATCTCACTCCCCACATCCACCACTGCTGGCGACTCACCTCCAACTGCGCAACGCTATGCGCTGTTAACAGCCAACTGCCCAACACTACAATATTACTCCAACAGTGGAAACCAACCACAGCCTTCACACAGCACAGTCAGTGGTTTTCATATAGAGCGCTACGTGACGTTACCAACATAAAAACCTAAACAGCCTACTTACATAGCCCCCATGCTCCCCACCAAAAGTTGTACAAATTGTTTTGGGCAGTGGCCAATACAGATTTGAAAAAAATTTTCATAATTACAATAACAAAGAAATCAAATGCCCACACTTGTTGATACAATGTTGGTCAAAAGCTAAAATTTTTTCACAGTCCATAAAGACAGTCCTGATCGTTCATCACAGTAAAATTGCAGTGTTTTTCTCAAAGTCTGAGCGGTAAAAGAAAATGCACAATGAAGTAGTGGATTTCCATGCAGTCTTGAAGAAGTAGGTTTGTCCTTCCAACGGAAAGACAGTGCTACTCTTGACATGCAGACAGGTAATGGGCCACAACAGAGCAAACCCACAGCAGAGTCAGTCGAAGTTTTGAAGAATACTGATAGGTAGGTCATCACAGAGCAGACCCTGGCAGAGATTATGGTACTGGTGAGCCACCAGAGGTGCAGACCCACTGCAGTCCTTGTAGAAATAATGGTACTGGTGAGTCAGCAAAGGTGTAGACCTACTGTAGTCCTTGTAGAAATAATGGTATTGCTGGGTCATCAAAGATGCAGACTCACTGTAGTCCTTGTAGAGATGGCCAGCAGCCATCTGTTGTGACTGTGCGGGTGCACAATCACCTTTGAAGAGTCTTGTAGATAATATAGCAAGTCCATAACTAACACTTGTGCAGTCACAAAGTTTTTGGAATTGTCCTTAGAACCAGCAATGCTGTTAACGAGTCCCTTGCTGAATTATTAACACACGTGCAAGCACTAACAGTCCCAACTTCTCTGTGCATATATTATGACCAACAGAAACGTGCACACTGAAATGAAACTTAATAGAAGAACTGGTGTCTATACAATTATTAATTTACAACATAAGAATACAATTACAAAGGTACAAAATACATCATTAAAGAACATAACATTTGTAGTAACACAGGCTTTACAAAAGAATAGAAATAAACATATACATCAGTGTTACAGGAATTATGATATAAGTAAATACATAAAAGATCAGAATAGCTTTTGAAACATCAACTTCACACACGAGCATTAAAACAGAACAGAATAAATAATGTCTAAATATCTTTACAAAGAAAATAACATATTATTAGAAAAATTCTACAATGTAACTCACATCAGCTAAACACATGAAGACAGGAAAAACACAAATATACAAGAGTACACAAACACATAGCAGAATAACAGAAAAGGAAACGGCAGCATTTGTTTTACTGCAGTATCTTGCAAACAAAACTTTCTTTACTTCTTGGAGATCTCCCTTCGTTCTTCATTATTTCAAAAAGTGCTATCTATACCTGCTTTCTGTACTTTTTTCGTAAAACTTCTCAATGCATTTCTTCCAGTTCATCGCAACTCATCCTCTCGTATAGTCTACCCCCTCTTAAGCTAACTTAAATCTACTGAGCTCAGGTGCTAAACTAAGGGACGAGGCAATGCAGCAGTACAAAAAATTAACAAAAACAGCAATGACAAAAAAATGCAAATTGGAAAAGCAAGCAGCAGTGTATCTAAATTAGCAGAGAAAATGCAATATTACAACTAATATGAGCCAATGTGCAGCAACAAGAAAAATCAATCAATAGTAAAACTGGCTCAACAGAGCAATACAAAGTGAAATTTAGAAGCGCAATGTCCGGCAAACAGCAGCAGCAAATGCGATAATTAATATCTAAACATGACAAATCTCAAGCAGAAAAAATAGTACACTAAAGGCAATAATGCAGATAAGGGAAATGTCTATTCACATCTTAATGTCTATGTGATTAAATGGTGCACCACAACTTGTTCTACAAAATAAATTACCAAGTACACGGAAAGAAAATTATGTATGCAGTTCCTGTGAAGGGAAATGTCTTTTTATGCTCCCTCATTTTTGTGGAAGTATATCATAAAATTATTATTTACTGGATCTGTAGACAGAAAATATTTATATTAGTACATATATTAAATTTTATTTTATCCAATGCTGTAGTGCAGCTAGAAACTAGATATTAAACGAAATGAGCAAATATATATATAAAGCAACACATGAAACGTCATTCACTAGGCAAATGGCATCTCCAAAGGCAAAAAAAAAAAAAAAAAATCCCTCAACTAGAAAGACAATAGATGTAAAATGTTTCTCATCATTTCATTAGGCATTTTAGTAAATATCAAAAATTAAGAGCTCCACAGTGTAATCATATGTTTTCAAGTTTGAGCGTGTCGTATTTGCGATGCTTTCTACAAAGAAATGTCAACAGCAAAAACAATGGCCTCCTTTTTTCTCCACCTGTGCCTCTGAAAGGCACACACTAATGGCCTTTTTTTCAGGTGACTGTTGCTCAGATGGGCCTCCACAGCACATTACGTCAAGGTCATCTACCTTCTTTACTGAAATATTTACAGCAGCAGTTTCCACTACAGTGATAGTCTCATAAAAATAAAAAATTCAAAGGTTAGAAATTTACATTAGAAGTGTGTAAAAACAAAATCTCATATATAACAGTTTCCAAAAAGTTTTGTCAGCATTGTGGTAACTAACATTCACATATGTACACACATTTCATAACTCTTAAAGTACGATTCTTGGTTTCCAACATCCTTTTCATAAATCAGAGTCCCTAACCACTACTCCTTATACCTCACCTTATTACACATGTACATATTCATATTCATCAACATGTCTTCAATATTTCATCATAGTAAATACATAGCATAATCAGAATCCTCATATAACATCATCTCATTGATCATAAACATACCTCAAAAGCATAATACACATCATCATCATAATAGTAACACCAGAACACCTCAGCCAAATCTCAAAAATTTCGTAGCTTCCTCCAATAATTTCAAAACCTAAAAAAAATTCTCTGCTCATTTCAATAGTGTCATCTACCTCAAATGTACTTTAAAAATCATGATCCCATACCAAATACGTCATTCAAAGCTCTCATAGTATCGCAATGGTTCCGAAAAAATATGAACAGTCCACAAAGTACAGACAAAATAAAATTAAGTGTGAAGTTATCCAACTGTGTAATTACATAACCATCTGTCACTGATGTAGCAAAATAAATGTTTGTCTCTCTCAGTTAAATGATGAGATAGCTTTGTAATTTATGCGTTAGAGAAATATGGTACTGATGTGTAAAGTTGTATAAGCAAATACCATATTAGCTAGGGCTCCTTGTGCTTGTCAAACACATGTTACACAAAGTAGACGTGTACCCCCCCTGAGGATTAACGTAATTATACCCTCAGGTGTTACAGATTACAACAATCCAATGAAATGTATCACAGAAAACCTTTGTATCATTGTAAATCAAAAATCATTAAAAATAAATGTTTTAAGTACAAAATTAATCACTCAAATACGTGTCCTTTAGCGCTAAATGTGCGTCTTGCTGTAAGATAATTCTGTGAAAGTGTCGTTGTTATCATCCTCCGAAATATAAGTTCTGCAGAAGTCAATGTACTTACCTCATCATAAACAAAAGTGAAGTGCTATGCGTATAGATATTGTAGTTATTACGTACCTTACAGTGATCAAGAAAGTACTATACTGTAATGTATTCTTGTGCTACGAAAAAGGCTGTCTCATTGTACCTATACCACAAAAGTTACTACTAAAACATGCTTTCCTTTCCAGAAGAACTGTGCAGATATAAAACAGATACACCGCAAAAGCAACAATGTAAATTGTGTCACATATTAGTAGCGTTGTGATATAGTCATGTAGCTGTCAAATAAAGTAACCACTGTGTCATCTGGTATCTCTCAGAAAGCACTTTAAATCCATAATGTATTTTCAAGTAAACCAAAATGTTGCAGTAAAATCTTATTAACAGTGTATGTTCTAAGTATGTAAGCCTTATAGTCGTTACGTAATCGTGTAACTAACAAGCAAGAATGTACAAATACCAACACTGTATCGTCTGTTCACTATAGCAATGCATTCGTATTTTCTGTTTAAATAAGTTCTCTTGGTTCTTGACTGGATATTTAACTTCAAACATTGTTGCATGTTAACAGATTCTAAGTCTGACAAAGCATACTAGTAATGTGAAGTGAAAAATTTTATAGCAGAGACTAAGTTGAAAAGCAGATTATCTTTCAATAAACGGTTTTACATGTGAAATGTGGTGCAATCCTTTGCTCTTCCTAGTACGCAGAGTTTCAACTTGAATTTTTCTCGATGTTAGCGTCTATGTTATTTTTCTCTGAGCCAGCCGGCACATGCAGCTGCCTGCGGTGCGAGTCATTGTCTGTCTCTTTGTTGACGCGTGTCGTTATTAGGATTAGGAGATCTAACTTCTACAAATTCACCTTGTCGAGAGGGCCCTGCCCTGTTTGAAACCCGCCAGTTCTGATGAAATTCAGGTCTGTCGTTTTGTCGGTAGTTTACATAGTTTCTTGTTTGTCGGTCATGTGGTGGAGAATTTCTCGCAGAATTGTAACTGCGCCGTGGACCTTTGCGTCTGAAGTTATTCTGTCTCCCGTGATAATAATATTTCTGGTTGCCATATTCTCTGTTTCTATGATTGTCTCTGTCATATTCATTACTACGGAAATGCGATCTTTCTCTCTAACCATTACTCTGCTAGAGGTTGTCATATGGGTGGTGTCTGTTTTGTTCACGATTTGCGTTGTAATAATAGGCTTGTCGTGCCCAGTTATTATTTCTTTCATCGCGGAATTGCGACGGATGTGAGTTCTAATTATTGTGCTCCTGTTTTCGCTTTCCGCCATTGTCAGTGTCAATTTCCAATTCTTGTAACAGTCCCTGAAAAGCTTCAATGTCGTCTTTGCAACGTCCTGCCAAAATAATATGTCGTAAATGTTCAGGCAATTTGGTTAAGGAAATGCGGATGAGTTCTGTGGGGCTGTATGGGTTTGAAAAATACTGATTCTTATGTAACATGTCTTAGAAATATTTGACAAGACTAGGAAATTCCGATCGTTCGAAATGTTTCGTCATTATGATGCTATGTTTTACTCGGTCTTGTGTAGCTTGAGACCAATATGCTGAGAGGAAGGCATGATAAAATTCTCCTTCACTGTGACAATCGTGAATGACCTATCGCATTCTTACAGCTGGTTCATTCTCTAAATAGCCACCCATAAATTCTAATCTGTGCTCTAATGACCAGTTGGGAGGAAAACAATGAGAGAATTGATGAAGGCACGCTTGTGGATGAATGTCGTTGCCGGAATACTTAAATGTTTTGAATTTACATGTAGTGATAAACAGCTTATAGTCAAAGTCATCATGTCGGCGATTCTCACATCGGTCATTGTTACTTCTTTTCGGCGGTTCCATCTCAAAATTCGGTGTACCTTGCCAATTTCTTTCATAACTTCCGAAGTGCCCTGTGTTATTATTTTGTGGCTGTTCCTGTATTTCTATGTCCCTCTTCCCATACTGGAGCGCGAGTGTCCTCTAAGATGTGTAATTCTTGTATTACCTATGTCAACTGATCTTGTACTTCCCGGATTTCTCTTTCGTGTTGCATATTGACTTAATTGTGATTTTGTTTGAATTTTCTAATTTGTTCATACTCTTCTGTGTCAGTGAAGGCTACAGGTCTTGTGTTATTCAGATCATCATCTACGTTTGTAAATAAGTTAGTGAACTTATCCGAAAGTCCGGCTACTTTCTCCAATAGTGAACTGATTTCCTCAGTGTGTTTTTCTGAACCAAGTTTCAGTGTCCATTTGTGTTGAAATCATATCTACTGTGTCCTTTAAATTTTCCTGAGTTTTTGCAAGTTGCGTAACCGAATCGGTAGATGCAACTGAGTCAGTTTTAGCTTGCAAGGTGTCGTGATTTTTATGAACAATAGTTTGCAGTTCTTTTATGGCTGCTTCGTGATTCTGTAACGGATTTTCATGACGCGAAAAAATAGGTTGAAAATGCTCACAAATTTGTGTTTTTACGTCATTACAGACTTTTTGACATTTCGGTTCAATGTTATGTAACTCAGTAGTTAAATCTTCACGTGTTTGTTCAAGCGTGGTGTCTAACTTCCGAAGATTTTGTTCCATTGTGCCTAACTTTTGAAGCGTTTGCTGTGTTTGTCTCTGATTTTGTTCCATTTGTTGCATTAATTGCAATAATAATGTATTAGTGTCTGGAATCTGTTTCTCTATGCTTTTTGGCAGTGCATTTTCACCAGCAACATTCACATTTTTACAAGCAGAAAATGTGTCTTGACTCATTTGAGAAAACGGTGAGGACCCAAAACCTGAGTCTACAGTATTTGCAATATTGTGTTCTGTCATTTCGGATTCCTGAGGCGAGCTGTTGCCGACCGATCGATCGATAATGCTTCCCTGTTCACTACTTGTTTCACTGTCTACATCATTATTTGCCACCCGCTCCATTTCTCTATGCACAATTACCAAATTATTAATTTGAATGTCTGTTAATTCATTACACAGTGGTGCTGATAAGCTACGCTCGTTGTCACTACTATTTCACAGTTTACTTTGGAGCCTAGTGTTACGTTTTTCACACAGCATTATTGTCGCAATATTTCACACGATAACACAGAAAAGCACAATTTGAAGCACTGAAAATAATATCTAGTTAATTGCAAGCGCAGCTGCGAAATACTTGATGCAAATCTACATGCATGCCACAACTGTTTTACTGTACAACAATGAAAAACTACAACTACAAAGGAAATTCTCTCTATAATTACGCGGTAGCAATAAACGATAGCTACACTAATTACACAAACTACAAGCAAAAATCAGAAGACTCCAGTGAGGTATCCTCGGCTAAAGCTCGACATATGAAACGTCCCCTTAGAAAAATTAATGAATTACTGTGCTGATAAACCTCTTATATTATTTGATTTTCAAACAGCTGAGAAGAACTGAACGTACTCAGACATTTTGCTCTTTTCCTATTCTGATCAACACTAAACTGACACATAATATTTTTAGCGCAACGCAATCCGACTTTTAATAATCCCTAAAAAAGAATGGCCCTGACTAACAATAACCTATACCATTCACAAGTCACTTACCTCACAAAAATCTTCGTTACTCAAACTACTGCAATACAGCGAGCGCCAATACTGCCAGCTAAATAAAAGATTCAAACTACTGAAGGCACTAACTACTGATAGGCACTGTTAGCAAATGAAAGATTTTGATAGAGAACAAACAATGTATTTACCTTAATAGTGTCCAAAAGTCATAATATCTATATCAGTCCATGATATCCAATATTACAAATTTACTGTCTCTGTCCAGATCATCCGCTCTCAAAACTCCGCCATCTCACTCCCCACACCCACCACTGCTGGCAGCTCACCTCCAACTGCGCAACGTTGCGCGCTGTTAACAGCCATCTGCCCAACACTACAAAGGCGAATATTACTCCAACAATGGAAACCAACCACAGCCTTCACACAGCACAGTCAGTGATTTTCATATAGAGCGCTACGTGGCGTTACCAACATAGAAACCTAAACAGCCTACTTACAAAGTGTGCGGAAGATTATTTACAATCTCTTCAAATGGAGTAACGAAAACGACCCATCGTGTTTGCTGGTTTGGTACACAGGTGCGAATAAAACGATTAAATTCTTTGAAGACTTGGCTGTCGGGTTACTTTGCGGTCTAAATCTTGAAATTAGAATCTGTCTAATACCATTATTGGCAAGAAACTGTCTCCAATCTTTTCCAACGAGGTTTGAAGCATTATCAGACAACATGGTTTCCGGCTTACCAAAACGAGGAAAATAATCCTTTTCTATTCGCCTTATTAAAGATTTTGCACTGGAAGATTTCATCGCGTATAAACGCACATGCTTAGTGAAGAGGTCTACCAAAACAGCGAGGTACTTAGCACCTCCTCTTCCTCTCGGAAGTGGACCTGCATAGTCGAGACTGACTATTTGGTTAGGACGTTCAGTATAGATAGGATTCAAAGGTATGGCATTCGAAAGATTGAAGGGCTTTGCCTTCTGACAGATTAAACAAGTGCTTAGCAATTTATGAATTCTCTTATGCAGATTGGGTACGTAGCAATAGGCAGAAATATTTCTTTTACACTTCTCAGGGCCATAATGTCCCCAGGATAGGTGAGTGTACCATATGAAATATTCAACGTACTCCTCAGGAATACAAACACACCATTGCTCCGTCAACATAGATGTACGATGAAATAAAACACCATTGTGTGATTTATAAAATTTCGACAAACGATGATTGGGGTTGTCTTGTAGAAGCTGTTTGACTCTCTTCCATTTTCGGTCACTTTCTTGCAGAGTACCCATCTGTCGGCAAAGACGTAGAAAATAACTACGATTCAAGGGATCTTTCATAAGGAGGATCTTGTGATTGGAAATCTGTTCTACAAGTTCCGTAGGCTCCGGCGTACCTTCCGGCATGCGTGACAGTGCATCTGCAACGATGTTGTTCTTGCCTTTCACGTAAACAATTTTGAAATTGTTCTCCAGTAGAAATAGGCACCAGCGAGTAAGCCTCGGATGATAGAGCTTACACGAAAAGAGAAAGCTAAGAGCTTGATGGTCGCAATACACTTTGATCGGTTGACCATAAATGTAATAATTGAAACGGCGGAACGCCCATACAACTGTCCGTCCTTCTAACTCTGTAACAGAGTACGATCTCTCGCACACGACTGGCGAAACTAACTATCCTAACCTCTTCTTTATCTCTAGTTTTCTTTAGCTGGAAAAAACAAGGGCCCAAGCCTTGAAATGAGGCGTCACAAGAAATGCAGAATTCTGAGTTCATATCTGGGCAGCTGAGGACATTGCTATTCAGAAGAGCTTGTTTTATTTTGTCAAAGCCTTGCTGACATTCAGAGGTCCATACCCAATGAATGTTTTTCTTTAATAGATTGTGTTACACTGGACTGTTCATGGATTGATTTGGTTTAAAGCGACGAAAGAAAGACGTTAACCCTAGAAACCCTTTTAATTGTCTTTTGGTGCAGAGTACAGGGAAGTTCCTTTAGCAGACAGTTTGTTAGGATCGGGAGAAATTCCCTCAGAGGAGATGATATGACCAAGGAATTTTAATTGCTTTTTTACAAACTTTGATTTCTGTTAATTGGCAGCAACGCCAATGTTAGCAAGCCTCACGAAGATTTTCTGAGTCGAGTCAAGATGTCCCTCCCATGAAGTGGAGGCTACTAAGGTATCATTGACATAGACAGTTATTTTGTCCAGTAAATGATGATCTAAGACGTGGTCAAGTGCGGCAATATAGACACCTGAACTAATATTCAACCCAAAGGGTACGACACAAATTGATATGACCGACCCGCAAAGATAAAGGCCGTGTACATCCTTGAAGATGGCGACAACTTCACCTGCCAATAGATACTTCGAAGGTCGATGGAGATTAGAAGTTTGATACCATAAAACCTTTGCAGTTGCTCCTCCAATGCTTCCGGTCGGGTACACAGAGGAACAATAATTTCGTTGATGTTTCTAGCGTCTAGAACAAGCCTAACACTTCCGTCCCGTTTAAATATAGACAATAATGGTCTCGAATATGGAGAGTCAGAGGGATCAATTATTTTCCAGTTTAACATTTTGCGGATTTCCTGTCGTACTGCTTCCTTGCGGGATTGCGGAACTGCATAGGTGGTTTTACAGTAGGTGCTGTGGGGCTTAACCTTCATGTCGAATACATAGTTGGCTATGATTCCCGGTCTCTTAGAAAACACAATGATAAATTGTATCAACAGGTCGTATAGTTCCTTTCTTTGTCGGTCACCTAATTCGTCAGATTCATGAGCCTTCGTCAGTAATTCTTCATGTGTCGGTAATAAGTCAAAGTCTTCGTCCGCATCTCCTGACTCGTCTAAATAATTGAAATATTGTTGTCGAGATGTGAACTTGCGGAGCTTTACTTTATGTCCTTGGCAGGACAACTTAACTTTGATCCTCATAAGTCGAATCACTATACTCTTATCACTGCATCTGAGCGTACATGTATCTTCATACAAATCTATGATGACACGATTCTTACTTAGAAACACCATTCCTAGGAGGCAAGGTACTGACAGATTTTTAAGAACTAGAAAAGTACATGGTACGGTGTCTGATGGAAATCTCACTGCTACATGAATTTGTAGCGTCACCTTTTGAACTAAAGACCCTACAGCTCCGGATACGGTACACCTTTGTACTGGCAATGACAGAACTTTGGCTACAGAACACACTTTCTTATATACACAGAAAGACAAAACATTGATATTAGCACCAGTATCTATTATAGCGAAAAGTGGTACATCATGAATATGAATCATAGTGGATGACTGAACCTGGTTTTCCCATAAATCCTCACCATTCAAAACGTCATTCTCCTTCAAAAGTCATCCCGTAACTCACAGTCATCGTCATATCGTATAAGGTTCATTTGCCCTCTAATGAAATGTTTCCCCAAGGAGGCAAGAAAAAGAAGCTGCTTTTAGTTTTCTGCATGTTCATTAGGTTGAATTTCGCTCACAATTACCTTTGAAGCACCGGGCGGTACGCTCGGTACGAAGTTTGCTTCCGTATTCCACCTAAGTTTCGGGCTATTTGCCGGAATTTCAGCAGAGATGGTGTGTGTTGGCTGGTTTGCTCGGGTATAATGGATGCGAGAATTTTGAGGTTCATGATTTTGAACTTGATTGTTAGTAAAAGGTGGTGGACTATTCCTAAAGTTTGGAGCATACCGTTGTTTGTATTGCTTGGAAGGATCTGGAGCATTTCTCTCTTGAGAACATTGCTGGAATCTAGGCTGGTTACCATACTGCTGTTGACTGTTGGTGTTGATCCAACGTCCTTTTCCATTGAAATTATTATTAACTTGGCGATCGTTATTGTAGTGACAGCGATCATTTTAATTAACCGGTGAAATGCCGATTGCTGCTGTGTTGTCTGGTATATGGGGTGGAACCTGTTTTGATCCGGGAACTTATGTTTCTGCTTCCCGTTGGGGGGTTGTAGTAGTTGTTATCACAGGACACGTCGTGTCCTTTACTGTTGCTGGGTTGGTATGACATACCTGAGTCTGCGCCTACGCCGTGCGGCTGTGTAGTGTGCGGTACAAGATTACAATTACTCCGCGCACTTGCACGCACGTCTTCCTGAATCCTGTAAAGGTTGTCAAGTACTGACAGAAAAGCCTCCGTGTCGTCGTCACTGACATTTACTAACTTCTCCCTGAATGATACTGGTAACTTTGACTTAATGATCATAATTACGTCCTTCGTGGAAATGGTCGTGTCCCAATATTGTATTTTTCGCAGATATTTCTCAAAGTACCTACGGAGACCAGCGCTTCTCGTATTAAACGGTTCGGCATTATATACTTCCTTTTTAAGGCGTTGTTGTATGCCTGAACTCCAGAATTTGTTCGGAAATTGCTTTTCGAAGTCAGCGTAATTATTACATCTGTCAATTACTTCTGTTCCCCAGTCAGAACCCTCTCCTTGAATGTAACCTACTACAAACCGCATACATTGCTTGTCATCCCAGCTCTCAGGAAAAACACCATTAAATGACTTCAGAAAAACCTTTGGGTGGATGTTGCGTTTCTCTGGCAGAAAAGGCTGGAACACGCGGTGCTTGAGAACGCTTTCTTCTTTCATGAGCTTGACAAGAGTTACTTGATCATTCTGGTTGCGTACTAACGGGTTCTTACTGCTGTGACCATGTACAAGTGGAGAGAATTTTACACGAGACACGGGATTACTATTGTATTCATGTTCTGAAAAAAGTAAGTGTGAATACTCACTTCTATTGTCATTAGGAAAATCATTGACTTGTTATTTCAACTGCTCGATTTCCTCAGTGAGGTGTCGTTTCCACTCGGGAAGATCTCGGTGAAAAACTCTACGAATCTCTCCTAATTCACTGACAAGCGTATCTCCTGATTTACCTGGAGCAGCTAAAACTTCAACTGTGGCTGAAGTAATGGCCTCTTTTAAGCCGTGTTCAACCTTGTTTTCTGTGTACTGTTCTTTAGTCTCGACCCATTCTACAAATTCTTTTCCTATCGTGGAACGTACGTTTGCTGCAGCATCATTCACCCTCATTTCAATGTTAATGTCGGATAGCTCTTGTGTCAGGTGATTGGCCTGGCCTTGTTTACTTTAGCTCCGACCTCAGCGGACTTTTTTGAAACTTCCGTTGTAACTGCCTGGAACTTTCGACTTGTACTTTGATGTTTTCGTACATGTTACCTACCGTGCTCTCACATGCATCTACCTTCTGCAGAATACCTACTATTCTTTCATTACTTTAGTACTTAATTCCGCGATATATTCCACCGTGACTGTCTTTATTCTTGCCTCTAAGTTGACATCAATATTATCTAACCGATTTTTCATTGTACCAATGGTGGTATTTAGATCAAACCATTTTCGCTCTGTCTCCTGTTCCGTTTCCCTTTCTTTTTGTTCCCTTTCTTGTCTATCTCGCTGTTTTTGTAATTTATAAGCTTCCCTTTCCAGTTTCTCCTGTTCTCTTTCTTGAAAATAATTCTCATCATTTCAACCATCGAATTTTCTCCCGCTTGCTGTGACGATGATTGCTGTGACGATACGTCACGCACACTATCCTCGTTTGCCGTTCTCTCCATTCGCGAATCGGGTCTGCATGTTCCCGTTCGCGAACGTTGTGGGTATGACTTGACAACTGTGTCATCAACGTCATCCACACTGTTTGTCGGCTTGCCTCTGTCATCTGCCATGTTTATTTTCAAGTTTGTGACGTAACTGCTCAAAGAAATCTTTCGCGGCAGGCCGATCGTCAACTCTCAGATGCGCACGCTGCGACGCTTCCTGATAGTCAAACGTTACACCGCGGTAGCTGACAATTGCAGAGCTATACCGGGTAGAAGACAAGATGGCACGTAACTTTGAAAATAAGTGACAATCACCTACGAGACACAGAATCCTGCTATTTGGCATCCATCTTGAGTTCTTAACCGTAGCAACAATGAAGATGCTAATAATGCTAACAAATAAACTTTGCATGAAGAGACGATCAGAAATGAATTCTAACTACGTAAATAAGCAACTCTGCAAGGAAATTATCAGCGATAGGATAAAATGAAGCAGTAAGGAAAGAAATTCCGGAAATCGGTTTTTTTTATACAAGACGCGAGGTTTTATGCGTAATGAAAACCTTACTTACATCAGTCGTTTTGCGCACTGCTGATATTTTTCGAAATTATTTTTTAATACTTCCACGGTTTTATTCAGTACTTTCTTTACGGCTTCCCGATGTCCACCGGGTGATGTCATGAAACAATAACAGATCAGATTAAAAATTTTTTTTATCAGGTCTCTGTTCGGGCGCCACACCTAGTATGATAGGAGAAAAAAACAAATAAGTTAAATATATTTCAATTCTTTCAATTTTAATCTGATATATATATATATATATATATATATATATATATATATATATATGGATATGTATATATTGTGTTTCATACTAGACTGTCGTGTTCCCAGTTTGGCACAGCTTTGCCACAGGAAACACGGAAGCGTCTAAGACGTCCGTATTCTGGTCGGCTCCTGATCTTTGTCAGGAGGAGGCTAGTTTTTGATTACGCAAAGACTTTTATTATTTGGAAAAGAACAACCCGGATTTCTTTACGTAATCAGTATGAAATTTATAATCACCTAAGGGACCTTTATCAATGAACAATAAAAGAATTGCATTTGCAAATGAAAACATTAATAAATGAGGCAGCTATGAGTTGTATAGAAGACAAAGAGCGGCCTTCTGTCTACGACCACGATGCCGCAGTATTCTCTGCTGTAGTAAAGGCTGTTTGATATTTACAAAAATAATACGACATGGAGGTAAAAAAAATATAAAGGAAAAAATAGAATAAGAAATATGGTAAACACTAAATATAGGAAAAAATAGAATAAGAAATATGGTAAACACTAAATATAGTCAAACAATTCTCGCAAGCAATTAGGGCTTATTTATAAACAGTATAACTTACATAAGTACTTTTCTCAGTGTATGGTGCGATCAGATTTCAGCCTATCCTGTACTAATGTTGTCTGCACGCTGGCAAGACCCCTCACTTCGTCTTTAAAGACGACCTTCTTTACGCTTTCATATTACAAGCAGAAGTACGATAAAATCAGAAGATCTACAAAAGTTTTTACTCTCATCTTTTATTTAGATCGAAGCGGAACGTTCAGTTCAGCTTCTGTTAAAATGTTTCTTTGGCTGCGCAATCGATGTATTAGTGTCCGCGCTAGATGCGCATCTTTACAGTTACGTAAATTATATAAAACAAATGTCTTTCAAAGAATAGGATGACACCTATCTGTATGAACTGTCTGAATGATATTGAGGTTCACCCGTGGCTAGCAATATTGCTAATGCTGTCCCGGATAGAAGATGTGTTTCGTCAGCTCGAATGTTAACTCAATCCCATAATTTGGGACACCAAGGACCAGCTACAACAATTTCAGGCCAGCTTGGCTCAGGAAAGGATAAAAACTTGATCACAGGCTTCCAAACCGAATCAGTGCATACATCCAGGCCAGAGAGGATGCTACGTCATACTAATTAAAGAGCTCATACTGTCACGTTCTTTGTAAATTTCACTGCATTTTGTTATCACTGAAATAAAGTCAGAAATCCTCTCAACCCACGAAGTTTCAAACTGGTTCAAATAGCTCTGAGCACTATGGGATTTAACTTCTGAGGTCATCAGTCCCCTAGAACTTAGAACTACTTAAACCTAACTAAGCCAAGGACATCACACACATCCATGCCCGAGGTCGCACGGTTCCAGACTGTAACGCCTAGAACCGCTCGGCCACCCCGGCCGGCACGAAGTTTCATTTCGCTTCCTATTCCCCATCTAGAGCGTCACTTTCTTGTCAGCCAGTCCCTAAGAGTCACAACCAGTCGGCAGCCTCGATGTCTCATCTAAACAGAGCTTGTTTCATATGTGAGACAAGTGCTGTCTTCGGGACAGAGTGGCCATCGTAAACAGACCACCGTAACTGTGTGACGCTACGACCCGTTGCTCGGACGTGTGGCAACTGGAATGTAACTGTAAGCCTCAGATAATGGTAGCGCCATTTGTTATTTCAGCCCCTGTGTCAGTGGCACTTGTGCATAGAGCAGCAGACTGACGGCCTGCAAAGAAATAGTAGCGCATAAACCGATCAATTCATCCGATACTGTTGCTCAACGTTAGTATTACAGTTGAAAGTTGCATTCTGGGGCTTAAACCCCTCTCCTCTATATTATGCGTGCAACATCCTAATAGCTTCGTCACTTGCTTCGGCCACACACGTACAAGTTACGTATTACGAGTAAGTGAGCATCATCGAACGAAGATTATTACGTGATGGAAAGAACAACAGGATAGCTGCCACGATATTCTTGCCTGCTGGCCACTGGAACTGCTTATGGGTGATTACAGACACTTTTGAGTTGTGTACGAAACCTTATATGGCAACACATCCTAGTGTCTGGCATACATTGGTTCTAATCTTGGCGGTGGAAGAAATTTATTCACCCCTAGTACTTTGGCGGCTACGGTAGAAGGAGTAGCGTCCAGTTCCTGATCAATAGATCTGCCATCAATGTTCTTGATTAAATACAAAATCGCTGTATTTCGAGTGGAGACTTGGAGAACCGCTAGTGGTGATCCGTCCTTTGGACGGGGCAGCTAATTCCTGCTGCCCCCTTCCTGGTGTTTCAGAAGAACAGGCTATATGCTCACACTTTCTTTAATTTGCTTACTCATCTATACCTATCAACACAAATTCATACTACACAAGCAAGCAACGCGGTCATCTATGGGATTTCACTAGAAGCTGATTGGCACACCTATCGATTTCTTTACCTGTTATCCAAGTACTAAGCCAAGCTGTGCTGCAGAATTCGATGTATTACCAACAATGCTTCATAAATTTCTGACTGTGATTTTACTATTTTGTTTCCCGGCAGACAAATTCGGAAGCTCGTAGGATATAGTGGAACGGCAGAAGTATTGTCGTGGTACTGATTTCAGCCTATAGCGTGTATATATAGTGTGTTATGTATAGAATGGACTGGTGAAGAGTACGAATAATTAGCTTTCGTTGCCTCTTGTTGACACATTGAATGTTGGCTTCTGTCTGGGGTCCTTCAGCTGACGTTTGTTTAACAATTTTCCTGACGTTTCACCATCACTTGAGGCTGCCGTTGTCAGAACTTCACGCTCCATTGCTAATGGCGGACTGTAGTCAAGCTCGAGACGGAGATTATACCCCCTGTCGTGCCCACTTCTAAGAGGTTTTCCGTGGTCGTTATCTCTGCGGTTTTCCCCTTGCTGCCTGGAATGGTCCGTCGCAGCAGCACGGTAATCCAGGATCCGCTTACTTTTAGATTTTTTCTTTCTTCTTGCAGCTGTCACGTTTGTGACTGTCTACAGCTTTGTTGGACAAAAGAGCGTTGTAGCTCTTCTTCACAGCGTGAATCTCCATGTTGATTAATTTAATTCCGTGGTCTGTCTCTCTCAGCGCGAGCTCCGGCTCAGCTGATTTCTCAACCTGTCTCAATAGAAGGGAACGTACCGCATACCTTGTACATGTGGAAAAGTCTAACTTGAAATGACTGGACGATCCATTAATGCCAGGATCACGAACAGAAGCTGCATTGCAGACTGAAAGGGGAGAGTCACTTGCTCACCTAACCGTCATCTGTAAGAGTCTATTACACCTTTATTGACGCACCTATAGATATATTATTGTCAGACCGACAACAATGAATTCTAATGAATTTCTAATTGCAATTCGACTTTTTTGTCTTCGGCCAGATCGATTCGGAAATGGTAAGGATATTCTGGAAAGGTAGAAGTATTTTCGTTGTATGGACGTCGGCCTGTAGGGTGCATGTACAGCGTGGGTAGTGCATGGAATGTTAGCTAGCATCTATGGATTGTGGTTGAAGCATAATGAAACTACGGATAGGCGACAAGATGTTCGATCACGATTCATCGCAGAACGTGGAAGTCGGAGACTTAGCCACTCTGTGAATACAGCGCTGGTACAGACACAAATGTTTCTGTTCAGTGCAAATTGTTCAACATGGGCCTCCACAGCGTACGAGCCCTGCGTCCCATGTTAGTCACTGAACACGATATCATCGAGATTGAACTGCGAGTCAATGCAGAAACATTGCCCGGTCGGATGACTCACTTTCCTCGTTACATCAGGTCCATCCATCCATCCAGACGAACGGATGCTGAGAACCAACACAGCGCTATGGACGCAGCAATACCATGCTATTGTGCTGTGCGTTCACCTGGGTTTCCAAGAGACCTGTGACAGTAATCTAAGGCACTGTGACACCTGTGCATTATGTGAACATTATCGCGGATCACCTGTATCGCTTCATACTTGTGTTCCCGAAGGCGATGGCACCTTCCAACGGTATGACTGCCCGTGCCACAAAGCGAGAATCGTGTTGCAGTGGCGTTAGGAGCATGACAGTGCATTCATGTTGGTGTCTTGTCCACCAAGTATAACTGATATGAACCCGCTGGAACCCATCTGGGTTGCTATCCGGGACCATCACCGCACCCGCAAGTTACCGGCTCTTACTTTACGGTAACTGCATAACCTGTGCGTAGACATCTGGCTCCATATAGCAGGGTGTTGTGGAAACCATACCACGCAGAATCTATGTTATATTCTGTACCAAATTAGCTAATTACCAGGTAGTCACTTTTCTATTGGCAGTAAATCTTGTTCATTACATTATGTGATAGTAACTGCGATGCAATAACTAGTTCTTTATTTTTCTATGCGGGGCTGAAGTGAACATGCTGCAAGAAAATAGAGAATTCACAGTGAAGGAGAGTCGTGTTTGGATTAAGTATCTTCTTTTCAAAGGAACATGGCCAAACAAATTTATGACGATACGTTTGGTATATTGGGTGGTAACTGCCCTTTCTGCTCCACTGTCAAGAACTAGGTTGCTGCATTTAAAACAGGGTGATTCAGCATTGAACGTGAAGAGTGTCTTGGGTGGCTAACAAATGCAGTTCATTCCATGATCTTGGATGATAGGAGGGTAGCTGCTATGGCAGAGACTTTGAGCATATCCCGAGAACGTGTGGGTCTATTCATGAGATTTCATACATGAGAAAGATCTCAGCCAAATGGGATCCCAAATGTCTCATTGCACATCGAAAGGGCGGTTGCTTCACAGTACATTTTGGCCCGATTTCTCCGGGATCCAGTGGGATTCTCTGATGGGCTCGTCATCGTGGATGAAACATGATTCAGAAACAAGCGCACGGTCGAATGGCTGGAGACATAGTGGTTCTACATGTTCAGTGAAGTTAGAAGCACAAACATCAGCAGACAAGCTGCTCATGTGTTGTCTGCTGGTGTAATTTTACCTACTAACTACTTACAACATGCTAAAACCATCACTGTAAACTGCTGTGCTGAGCTTCTAGACAAAAAAAAAGCAAAAATTGGTCTCCAAAAGTCAAGAAAAGAATCTTGCTTGTTTCTGCAGGACAATGCCCCTTCCCATAAGGCTGCCATCACGCAGTAAAAATTGCACATATTCACTCTGAAATCCACCCTATTCAACTGACTAGGCTCCCTCAGACTATTATCTGTTCTAAACCTGAAGAAACATGTCAAGCGAAGACGGTATCTGAACACTGACGAAGCCAGGAAGGTTGCGGATAAATGGTTTGCAATCATGCAGCAGGGATACTCAGTCCACCTAGAGTAAAGGTTGCAGGTTACTCCTGGTGTTTTGCTAAGGCTCAGAAAATTCCACTGTGAAAGAAATTTTGGTTACAAAGAGAAACAAATCAACGGTCTTTTTCCGATTACACTGGGCGAATCATGAAACACATAATTACATCTTGTAATCCGTATCCTATATAAATTATTTATAGAACCTCATTTTCTGCTTACGATTTTAAAAGTTGTCATTCTGCGCTTCCAACTTCGGCAGGCGCGTAAGGAATGGGAAGATGAGCGGACAGAACCACAAAGCAGAATGTCCGTTTGTATCACAATTTACAATACACTGCCCTTCCCTCAAGAAGGTTTACAAATTAGACATGCTGTAGATTATAGACGAAACGTGAAGTCTTAATGGTGTGCTTGCGTCATACAGTTTTGCCCTGCCACATCCCTAGTTTTTCTTTTTTTTTCTGCGTAGTACTTGCAACTACGTCCCCAATGGATGTATACCAATTCTATCTTCCTCCACAGCTTTTACCCTCTACAGCAGCCTCTAGTACTGTATAAGTTATTCCTTGATGTCTTAACAGATGTCCTGTCTTTCTGTACCTACTTCCTTTGAGTGTTTTCCTTCCTCGCCGGTTCTACGGAGAACCTCCTAATTCCCCTCCTTATCAGTCCACCCAATTTTAAACATTATTCTGTATCACCACGTCTCAGATGCTTCGATTCCTTTCAGTTCCGGTTTTCCCACAGTCCCTGTTTCACTTCCATACAATGCTGTGCTCCAAAAGTACATTCTCAGAAACTTCTTCCTCAAATTGAGGCCTACGTTTGATACTAGTGATCTTCTCTTGGCTGAAATCCTGATATTAAGTTTCCCATTGTTCTCATTTCCGCTGCTTCTCATTACTCTCGTCTTTCTTCGATTTACTCTCAATCCATATTCTGTACTCTTTAGACTGTTCATTCCACTCAACAGATCCTGTAATTCTTCTTCATTTTCACTGACGATAGCAATGTCATCAGCAAATCTTAACACTGATATGCGTCGGAAACTCGGTCATGTTATCACCGAGCTACATGGCGCAGTGGTCAGGACATTGGACTCGCATTCGCGAGGACGACCGTTAAAGTCCGCATTCGACCATCGAAATTTTGGGGTTCCATGATTCCCCTATATCACTCCGAGTAAATGCTGAGATAGTTCTGTTCAAAAGGCACGCCCGGATTTCTTCCCCATATTTGTAAACAATCGGAGCTTGTTCTTCGTCTTTAATGATCTCGATGTTGACGGGCCGTTAAATGTTAAAACTTTCTTCTTTCCTTCAATGTTGTCAAGCAGTTCAATATCAGAAGACGATCTAACTCACATGTTCTTTTTATGTGAATGGTATCGCGATTAGCAAGTAGCTCCGTCCAAGGGTGTAAGCGAATCGAAGCACTGGTTTCGAAGTAATATCAGCAGTGGCATTTCACTAGAAAACGCAAAAAAGTTACATAATCGTCATGGAGATTTTTAGAGATTGTAATTTACACTAGTAATCGAGTGTCTGTTGCACTTTCTGTCAAACGTTAGTGTTATTCTGCGTATTTCTTAAGCTTTACCTTTCTGAAGCAACTGTATAATCTCAAGATATATCCACTACATTACTTCGCAGCACAGTGTATTTCAACTGTTCTTTACTTTTTTCTTTAATAACGGAAAATAGCTGTGTATATGGCCTTTCAATACAATGTGCTTTTGTGGTATGTTATTAGCTATTATGTATTCTGTGTGTAATTACATGGGCTTGTTCTAATTATTAGATTATCGCTTACAATAAATGGTAATACACAGACAAAGTACAGTAGAAATCTGTTAATAGATTAAGTAGAGTGTTTCGTAGACGGTAACTGCATTGGGCACCACGTAAAACTTGGACGTAGACCGCTAATTAGGCTAATTAGACTAATTAATATAAATATAATAAATGTAACACAAGTACTCTAGCAAATTAACACACGTCCAAGACGAGATAAAAATAACCCTCAACATACACGGTAAGCGCCACTATATGTAGAAATAGTAACACGCAGCTAAGCTGGAATAAAAACCTAGATATTAAAACATTCATTTGAGAGGATAATCGATTTGTGAACTCAGAGACGTGAGACCATCCCCCCCCCCCCCCCAACCCGAGCAGCGTCGGATAGGGGGCAATTGCCTCCAACACTAATCTTTCCTTCCTTCTTTCCATTCGCTCCCTAAAAATTAAAATTTTATAATTTTTCGTTTCAAAATTTATGTACTGTGATTTAGAAAGTAATTACAGCTGTACCTTATACAAATATTGCCAAAGTGTGAGGAGAACCAGCGCTCTGAATGTTCCGCGCAAACGTAATTACGAGAATGTCTACCGATAATTCATCCATTCCGGGAATCGAGAATTGCCTGTTATCTGCATCGATACCGGCAACATATCGGTCCTGGAAATTCCAGGACTTTCATGTGATACGATTCAAAATAACAATTTTCCGGTTTTTTTCATTTTTTTTTTCTTTGTGTGTGTGTGTGTGTGTGTAAAACCTTCCGTCTTAGCAATTCTCATGATACTAGGTCAATGGGATGTTCCAAAATAGGATTTTACGACCGAGTTTACGAGTATTGACATAAATGGTCGTATCTTTTCGTTGCATTAGAAACTTAAATTTTTAACACCGCCAAGGGACCATAGACAGAAATTTCGTCTTGATACCTACACCCATTCAGTAGAAAAATGGGTCGTAACAGACGTACAAATAGATAAGAAATGACAAAAAATATATTTCTTTCGTGTGACCTAATTACGGGTTAATAATTTTCGGATGTTTTCATTTACTTGAACTGTGAAAGCTTGCTTCTAGCCAATTTTCGTGATGTGTGACTCAAACTTTCCCGGAGGAGTTTCCATGATTCTGGATCAACGGGAAGTACCTTACAGGTTTTAGTGACTGAGTTTTCGAATATCAAAATATGTGACATAAATAGCTGTATCTTTTGATTTCACTGAATCTTACATGTTTTACATTGCTAAGCGACCATAGACCTTACTAAGCGAAGAAATCTGATCTTGATACATCTACCCCTTCCTCAGAAAAATCGATCTTAACAGACGGACCGACATACATTCAGACAACAAATGGCAAACGTAATTTGTGTGATATTATTACAAACTAACAATTTTTGGACTTTTGATGAGCGAGTTTGCCAGTATCAAAATTTGTGACATTGTAAGGTGGCAGAATAAATGGTCAGATTCGCACCTTACATGAGAGCTTTATACATCGCAACAGGAAGGTGAATATGGCACCTAACTTAATTCGGCGGTAATGAGCAAATTTTCCTAGCAGTATGTAACGCAAAAAGGAATGACATTCAATTAACAGTAATTAACACACCGTTTCTATAATGCATGTTTGAGCATAAGGTGAAACAAGCAGCAAGAGGCGTTTTAGTCTGGAATTCAGAGGGACAACACAGAGGCAAGGCCGTGCTACATGAGGTACTACGGAAACCACTTAAAGGGGTGTCCCAGGTGGAAAGTGAACGACCGATCTCGTGATTCAGATGGGGAGAGCGAATATAATAACCCATCTGAGGGAAGACAGGAAAGAAAGCTTTTAGAAAACTGTGTTTCAGAATTCCAAATGGATACGAAACAAGACCAGTGATGCATTTTCAATCACATGTCCAGTGAGTGGTACACACGTAAGAGTCAATGTATGTATTTAGGCGTCTGGAATGGGCACAAAACGTCCGATTGGCGGAAACGCACTAGGAAGGAGAAAAGAGCCAAAGTTTCGACGCAATTTAATGGTAGGGACCTTGCGATTGGTAGAGAGAGTTTTCACAAAATAATAGGAACGCTCCTATTGGTCAAAAGAAGCCGTGATGCGAAAAACGAAAGAACCCAGGTGGGGAGACAGTTTGGCTATGAGTAAGGCAAGATGGAGATTTTGGGGGACTCTTCTCTGAACTGGCATCAAGTTCAGAAAGGAGCGCATAACGCTGTGTATGACGCAGAAGAGTAATTTGTGTGAACACAGCGTTCACAGCAGCTGATATCCAGCTAGAAATTTGTTGTAGCATCGTTTAGCTCCAACTGCGGAGAAACTAACCAGCCAATTAGTTAATTTTCTTGTGAGAACTGAGAGGGCATTATAATATGCACGCTGCTCCAACCGCGCATGTATATATCGCCACATTCTAAGACTAGGGATGAGTATATGTTCTCTCGCATAACAAGAAACATAGGGAAAGTTCCTGCTGGAAAATTCAGTAAAGTTGTAATTAGTTTTATAGGAATTTCAGCGGAAGAGAGCGGCCTAGCAGACAACAGCTCATCGCAGCTTAAGGGAAATACCGCGTGCAGAGGTGTAAACTTTTTGGTTCACCAGCTTGTGTCCACCGTAAACTCGAGCAAGCTTGGGTAATCTTTTGCTCAATTTGTCACATAACTAACCATCCACCGTAGACTCGATTGTCATCCTAAAATAGTACCGAACTTTGAACCGGCATCGGACGATTTTCGTAGTACTGACCAACATATAACGTAAGTGTAGGAACAATTTTGTAAAGAACCTTCAAGCTAAACTTTAATATTGTCATGCTTAGGAAAATTTAACCTTCTGAGAGTTAATATTTAATATTGTTGTGTTCAGGATTATTTCAATTTTTCATGTTGACGAGATGCGTTATCCTGACAACTGTTTTTGTTGTCACATCGGTGCTAATATTGCGACATTAAACATGTCATTTCAACTTATAGACATGTCTTCAATCCTAGAATAAGTAAACCACAAATATTGCACCTTAAAACATAAATAGCCATACCTTTTTGCCGGCCGCTGTGGCCGAGCGCTTCTAGGCACTTCAGTTCGGAACCACGCTGCTGCTAAGGTCGCAGGTTCGAATCCTGCCTCGGGCATGGATATGTGTGATGCCCTTATGTTAGTTAGGTTTAAGTAGTTCTAAGTTCTAGGGGACTGATGACCTCAGATGTTAAGTCCCGTAGTGCTTAGAGCCATTTGAACTATACCTTTTCACTGCATTGACTTAGGAGGTTAAATGATTTACTCCGTCAAAGGACCATAGCCCTCGGTACATGACACGCATTGCAACCTGATACGTCTAACCGTTCCTAAGAGAAAGGATTCTTAACAGTCGGACAGACGGACAGACAGACAAACGACAAAGCGATCCTATAAGGATTCCGTTTAACCGACTGAGGTACGGAAACCTGTAAAGGTCAAAAGACCTTCATGCAGCACCAGCTCTACACGGTGTTGCATAGGCAACGGTGTCCGAGGCCTCAGCTGAGTAGTGAAGTTTCGCTGCCGTGTGTGCCGGTTTAGTGGACTGAGTGGAGCATCAAGGCCTGCACAAAACTTATCAGATGGCAAGCCTACTTCTCTAAATGCAGTCTTGAAAAAAACGCAGCCTATATCACTGACGTATGGTGCTCGAACTTACAACGTTAATGGCAGCAGCATTAAATCCTATATGCTGTTACTTACTTGCGTGGCATGATTTTAATGAAATGAAAGCTGAGTCCGCAGAATTTTGTCGACATAGTGTGTGTGGGGGGCACAGATGCTGGACGGTAACTGGTTTTTGGTGGTCCCTCTCGTGCCGTGAGCGCCGGCCGGGCCCGTGCGTGTCCGCGGGCGGCGGTCGATGGATGTGGAGCGGCGGCACGCCAGCCTCCGCTGGTCGCTTATCTGCCCCTGCCTCTGCCCCTGCCGCACGGAACGGCTCGGCCGGCAGCCACGCCGCCGCGGTCCGCGCGTCGACCCCCGATAACCCGCGCCGACCCCGGCCCGCCGCCAACTGTTGCTGGGCAACGGCTGCGGCTTGATAGATGCCGAGACTGACAATCACTCTCTTCGAACAGCCTAAGTTCAGGGAATGAAATGTTCAGTACGAGCAGTAAAGGCTTCGGCATGGTGGCCAACTAATGGGTGCCCTGAGCAGGAGGATGTGACGTGTTGTGCAGGAGATCAGGACGAGTGCAAACAGAATGAAGGGATGTAAGTCCAATGAGCAGTCAGTTCGTCTTCACATCCGAAATCGAGTTTCACAGTGACACTGGATCTCTTGTAGGTTGCCTAACCGGTAATTTCCAAGAATGATTGCCTATCGAAGTCGCGGCATCCAAACGATGCATATCGAATATGATATTGTAAATCGATTATGGCACTCTGGTGGAGGGCGTTATGAGTATCTCTACAGTGATGATTATAGCAACGACAAAAGAAGAGCGTTACAAAAATACTTATAATTACAATGGAAACTACTTACCTTACTCGTCGTTGGTGTTGTAATGTTAATGTCCATGTGATGTGTACCGTACGGGAACAATTCCCTTTTTGCCACAGCCTGGGTAAACTCTGCCTATATCACGCAGGAATATGGGTAGAGTGACACATGCGTTAACTTTTCCCTGCAAACGCAAGTTGTGGAAATAGAGGTACTGAAACAAGTACAGCTAGTCTCTTTGTGCTGTACGCCCTTCTCTGTTAACGGAAGACTGCATAGATTTCCATAGCCGCTCGATGTTCTTCGTGAGCACCTGTTTGTAATGACATTACTACCAGGCACTATGAAGTGCTTTGTCAGACGCACTAATGTGACCTTGTCTCTGAACAATACTCTGACAACGAAACACTTCCGGGACTCTCGTTCTGTTCCACCGAATACCCAAATATGATCGATTTCACTTTTTGAACGTCGTCCTCTCTGGTTCTTCATTCTTGCTATGCGAGATTGGCCCACTTCAACAACATTACTCGGTCCACCAATCGGAACACTGTCGTTCGCCGGCCGGAGTGGCCGTGCGGTTCTGGGCGCTACAGTCTGGAGCCGAGCGACCGCTACGGTCGCAGGTTCGAATCCTGCCTCGGGCATGGATGTGTGTGATGTCCCTAGGTTAGTTAGCTTTAATTAGTTCTAAGTTCTAGGCGACTGATGACCTCAGAAGTTAAGTCGCATAGCGCTCAGAGCCATTTGAGAGCCACACTACCACATAACACACTTCTCTGTAAAACCCGAAATAGTCACACGCGGTATTAGCAGATAAGTCAATTTCCGATGCCGTTGCATGCAAGGTGTAGTCACGAATCCAGCAAGAGAGAAGAATTACGCTGGCCTGGATGGATAATTTGGAAGAGTCGAACCACGTACTCTTTCTGATACTCGTTCGTTTTCCGCACTATCCGCAGTGAAATTGTAACGGTATTTCAGCATCGAAACTCTTCTTACGAAGTTGTACACACTTCGCACCAGCACAGTCTACGCTCTACACAGTCCCTGCTTTCCTCGGCCGGTAGTACTCCGTACTTGCGACAAAAGTCAAACAATTTTCTACCTTGGATGAGCATGGAATTACATTTTTCCATGTTAGAGAATCCGCCAAAGAAACGTCAAGAACACCAGACATCCCACTCACTACCGACAGAAATCGTCTGGGTTTCCCTACCAACTCACAAACAATTCGTGGAGGTACGTAATTTGCAACAACTGAGGGAAAGACAGAAAACAAATGAAACTGACGATCACCAATAGTTGATCATAATGCCCACCACCAGAGTCCTTGAAACCCAGGAAGGCCGCGGGATCCGACGACGTCATTAATGAATTTATACAGAAACTAGGGCCCATAGCTAAGGAATGGCTTTTAGAACTATATAATCTCTGCTGGTCAAACAAGACGATACCTAAGCTATGGTTGAAGGCCAAGGTAGTAGCTCTCCCAAAGCCAGGTAAACCAAGAGATGATGCTAAGAACTATCGTCCAATATCGCTGCTGTGCTGCCCTTTCAAGCTATATGAACGTCTTATCTTGAATAAAATAGCACCACAACTAGAAAGGCAAATCATTCCACAACAAGCAGGATTCAGACCAGGTAAATCTTGCACTGGCCAGGTCCTCTGCCTAACACAATACATAGAGGACGGTTTTGAGAAGGGAGAAAAAACTGCCGTGGTGTTTGTTGACTTATCAGCAGCTTACGACACGATAAACCACAAAATCCTCCTAGGAAAAATTTTCAAAATGACGGGAAACTACCACCTTACTGAAGTTGTGAGATCACTGATCTCCAACAGAAGATACTATGTGGAATTTCAAGAACAAAGAAGTCGATGGAGGAACCAGAAGAACGGGCTCCCACAAGGTAGTGTTTTGTCCCCCCTACTTTTTAATCTGTATACAAATGACCAACCAGTTGGACCGACGACAAGAAGGTTTATCTATGCTGATGATGTAGCCATTGCATGCCAATCTAGATTAATCAAACAGATTGAGAGAAACCTAACAGATGCCTTAGAAGAACTAACTGAATATTACAACGGGAACCAGCTTCGACCCAATTCAGCAAAGACGCAGACTTGTTTATTTCATCTAAACAAGAAGGAAGCAAACAGGGAATTACAATTGGAATGGAACTCAGTTAAACTTCAACACTGCCCAAACCCAGTTTATCTTGGAGTCACGTTAGATCGAACATTGTCTTACAAGAAACACGTAGAGAAAACTAGAGCGAAAGTCAACACACGGAACGGCATAATCCGTAAACTTACCAACTCACACTGGGGAGCAAACCCTGAAATTCTACGTGCATCATCCCTGGCATTGTGCTTTGCTCCAGCTGAATATGCATGCCCCGTCTTGAGAAGATCGACACATGCTCAGAAGCTGGACGCAGCACTGAATGCCTCATGTCGATTAATCACGGGATGCCTGAAGCCTACAAACCGTGATCTCCTTTATATGTGTTCTGGAATAGCCCCCCCCCCCCCCCCCCCACAGATCAGACGGCAAACGTTGGCAATGGCCGAACAAAGCAGGCAGTGCGAAGATAGAAGACATCCCCTGTACGCACATCAGCCAGCGGAGGCAAGACTTAAATCTAGGAAAGACTTCATAAAAGTTGAACGTCCACTAACCGAAAGTCAGTCTACAACTAGAGAATCAATGTGGAAACAGAAATTGGATAAAGGCAGTCTGAAAAGTTGGAACATTAAAGAAAAACTTCCTGCTAGATCACAATTGGAATGGAGGGTCTGGAAGAGCCTAAATAGACTTAGATGTCAAGTGGGAAGATCACAGGATAACCTGATCAAATGGGGATACGCCGAAGAAGAGCCCTGCCAATGTGGAGGAAATCAAACCATGACACACCTGCTGACCTGTACATCTTTGCTGGCCCCATGCACTTTCCAAGACCTGTGGTTGGCCAACGACGCTGCAGTGAAGTGTGCCGAACACTGGAGAGAGATATGAGCCCTGCTTTAGACAATAATGACGACTTGCAATATGTGAAGATCATGAATGTATATATGAATGAATAACTATCATTTACTTGTATTTGTAATCTAGTATATATAGCGTATTAATTAATTACAGATGTAGCTCAGACACGATTAAATAAAAACCAGAGTCGCATGATCGATTTACAATCGCACGTTCGATAGTTATCGTTTGGAACCCGCGACGTCGGTAGGCCATCATTTTTGGAAATTATCACCTAAGCTATCACACATGTGATTACTCCAGTACACTCTACGAGTTTTCTGAGGCTACAGCAAAAACGAAACCGGTGTTAGGGTGCGTAATCTAATGCGATTACCTAAGGTGTATCAAAAAATTCCACAGTAATTGTCGCTTGTTCTACATATTTTCGTAGCAATGACAAATCTTTTGCTTGTATATTTTTGCCTTTCTGTTCTTTCCATCTTCTCTCCCTGCTTAAACTTTTATGTTATAATTAGTTGTGTATTGTTGTTGTTAGACTTTTTTATTTTGTGTCCGCAGGTAGAGGCAAGATATAAATGCTAAATTAGTAATAATTAACAATCTGCCATATATGTGCCGTGCGCACGCCTTTAATTTCGCGTAATTCCCGCGCATTTGGAATCTCTCTGGCCGCAAGAGCACATGGAGGGTTAATGTCGCCGGTAGAGGTCAGGTCGGAGGACAATGTACTGTAGTTAAGGGCTGCGACGACCTGGAGGAAAGGAGAGTGTGACATGGGCGGCGAGGAGCGCAAGTGATACGGCGTGTTGTGGCCAAGCGTCTGCTGTTGGCAACAGTGGTGGCTTTGCTGTCTTCGGGTTTGACGGGGTGAGTGTTGGTTGCAGCCGTGAACACAGCTCATTAAAAGCTACTTCGGCGGGACGATAGTATTCGCCGTGTTCTTTGCTGCTGAAGCTGTAAACAGTTTGTGCCCATTGTGGGGCTGGGCTGGAGTCCGGTGTGACCTTTGCAAGTACTGGACGCGGCGCCGTCTGCTGGATGATACCCGTGGGTTTCCGACTACGAGTAACCTTCGTTACATACTTCTCTCGGCGCTATCTAAGCAAGCGTTTGTCAATGGGCGCTGGATTTTACGAGAAATCATGGTGAGCATCCGATTAGTGTGTACGTCACTCGATTACTCCGCAGCCTGGTTACCCGTTGTTATATGTATAAATGTGTTAGTTATGAAGGTTTTGGCTGATACTGCTTGAGTCCAGTTTTGTCAATATGTGTGGGCTTGTGGCTACCGCTATTCCAAACTTATTTTAGAACCTAAGGGTACAGAATGCAGATGAAATTCTTCTGATTTATGAATTGTACTTTATAGTCAGTGAAAATTGTTGAATCTAGCTACCTTATCTCTGAGGCATGTCTATAGTTACCTGTTGGCTAGTATCACGAGGTCGAGCTGTTTACTAAATTGTTTGCATCCACAAAAAAAACTAAAGAATAATTTATAGTATGTTTAATTTGTACTAAATAATTAACGAGTTGTCTCTGTGTTACAGGATGACTGTATCTCTTGTTAAGTGTTCTATTTAAAGATGCCTCTGTACCCTGATTGAAATTTTAAATGAAGGTTTCTAATAATGTGGTAGCGGCAACCGCCATCGTATGTTAGTAGAGAAGGAGGAATTATTGGTTCTGGTGCTGCCTCTGCCGCCGCTCTATGATCATCTGATCATATATTTCGCTGTTTGGTACGTAATATTTTTACTTCATTTAATAATCTTTACTAAAAGGAAGTGATAGTATACTGTGGCCGTTTTGAGGTGTTTGCCATCAGTTGCTAGTTGAAATTTAGTCTTTTCAGTTGATGGTATTCTTGAATGTTTGCTTTTAAAAATAAATTCATTTGTGTTTTTAGAAAACGTTAATAAATTCACAATGGCTCAGTACCTTTCCACTCAGCACCACCTCCCTACTGCATTTCAATATTTTTTTTAGAAAAACAAGTACAGAGTAATGTACAGTGTGAAATCGTTCGTCACGAGTGTTCTAGGTGCTTTGAGTAGTAAAAATAGTATTTAATACGTATTTTGGAATATTGGTTACCTATGTTGTGGCTCATTAAAAAAATTAGAAATAAATATGGTAACTTAATTTCCATAAATATACCTTTTCTAGTTCTATCTCCCTACAATCCACCTGCAAATGTAACCGGAAAAGAGGACTGCGACTACTGTGATACCTCAAGTGCTCTTCTCTTTACATTGTAGGGTCGCTTGCAAAATATTGGTGTTGTTGGGGATATGATACAGACGTACTGAAGTCTACGGCTCGCAGGTTTGGCCACGAAATCTGTTAAGGCTACATGGAGGCGCCGTTAGCTAGTTTTTCGTTTTGGGGGATGCATTGCTCCTCCTTATCTGGTTCGGCTTTTGAACGATATGCTGCATTGCACACATACCTGACGTTTACTTATAAAGATCTTCCACGATTGATCCAGTGCTGTAAATTACTCTTTGTGGCGAGTGACGAAAAAACATCAATCACTGCAGCTATGCAGCTACTTTAATGACGTAAAAGAAGTCAAAGAAGTGTGTGTATGAATCGTGTACCGCAGCAACGAATCTAGTCCGAAATTTTTAAATTTCCTTTTTTTGACAACTATGGTTCTGAGTCGATCAATGCGTTGTTTACTGCAAATAGGAATCTTCTTTGCACGATAACATTTGCCAGTGCCGTCAACTTCGCGCTTACTGCAGATAGGAAACTAGTCCGGGACAAGCTGGTGGAAAGAAGAAAGGTACTATTGAATGGATGACATTGTTCAGCTCATAAAACATTCCTCAAAAAACGGTAACAACTTTTCCGTTGTTCAAATGAAGCTCATTTCTTTTATCGAGTACAGTTTATGGTTGCCTGCGCTCTAAAAATGAACTTGCCTGAGCGATGATTCGTATGGTAATATCGTTCCTAGATACCTGAAATCGGTTTTCACTACTTGGAAATGCAATGAGATATTATTATCCGAAAATCCGCAGAGTGTTATGTGTAACATAAATATATCTGGCTTGACGATGGACACTATTAGATCGAGGATCTCTGTACATCACTTAGAACTACCTACAAAGAAAGCTTACATATCCGTACTGCATATAAATAATAACGAAGTGGCTGATATAAAGAAATCTTTCGTCTACATCAATCAAGACAAGACGTACTTTTGGAATTCATTCACATCTTGCCCGATAACAACGGCATTTCCTCACGTAGATGAAGATAACTGAGTAATGAATCAAGCAGAACGTCAAATATTACTCAAAAATATGTAAAAAACACTGTTTATCAGAATAAAAGATGCTTAATGTGTAAGTAGGCTGTTTAGGTTTTTATGTTGGTAACGTCACGTAGTGCTCTGTATGGAAATCACTGACTGTGCTGTGTGCAGTCTGTGGCTGGTTGGCATTGTTGGAATATTCGCTATTGTAGTGTTAGGCAGTTGGATGTGAACAGCGCGTAGCGTTGCTCGGTTGGAGCCGCCAGCAGTGGTGGATGTGGGGAGGGAGATGGCAGAATTTTGAGAGCGGACGATCTGGACGTGTCTCCATCAGAAAGAGTAAATTTGTAATACTGGATATCATGAACTGATATATATATGACTTTTGAACATTATTAAGGTAAATACATTGTTTGTTGTGTCAAAATCTTGCATTTGCTAACTATGCCTGTCAGTAGTTAGTGCCTTCAGTAGTTAGAATCTTTTATTCAGCTGACAGTATTGGCGCTCGCTGTATTTCAGTAGTTCGAGTAACGAAGATTTTTGTGAGGTAAGTGATTCATGAAAGGTATAGGTTATTGTTAGTCAGGGCCATTCTTTTGTAGGGATTATTGAAAGTCAGATTGCGTTGCGCTAAAAATATTGTGTGTCAGTTTAGTGTCGATCAGAATAAATAAAGAGAGAAATGTCTGAGTACGTTTAGTTCTGCTCAGCTGTTTGAAAATCAAATAACGTAAGAGGTTTATCCGCACAGTCATTCATACATTTTTCTAAGGGGATGTTTCAAATGTACAGTTCTATTTGAAAACAAATAACTTGACGCTAAAATTAATTCGAAAATCCACTGTACTACAGAAACGGAACATGTCCAACACAAGCAAAGTCGTCCTCTTATTTTCCCAAACAGCATACTTGATTTTTGCATGTGTATAATAAGCAAGTATACCAACGTCACCGAGCGAGGTGGCGCAGTGGTTAGCACACTGGACTCGCATTCGGAAGGACGACGGTTCAATCCCGTCTCCAGCCATCCTGACTTAGGTTTTCCGTGATTTCCCTAAATCGTTTCAGGCAAATGCCGGGATGGTTCCTTTGAAAGGGCACGGCCGATTTCCTTCCCCATCCTTCGCTAACCCGAGCTTGCGCTCCGTCTCTAATGACCTCGTTGTCGACGGGACGTTAAACACTAACCTCCTTCCTTCCTTCCCTTCCTACCAACGTCAAGAAACCAGAAATATATGTCAGGAAATAAACTGCATCAAACCGGTACTATTCACTTTTTGGCGCTGCTGTAAAACTGGGAAATGTGGACATCGTGCCTTTTTCCAGAAAGCGGTTCATATACGGTTCAATCATTTTCTGAACAGAAAGAAAATTGTTGATTTATGACCTTTCGGATCGTCTATCTATAAGCGTAACCATCCTATCTGAAAATGAGAGGATTTTATTCGAACAGTATTTGATAACCTCCAATCCCGAACGCGGAAGTTCAGCAAAAATGTAAGATTGTTGTTACTATCTGGCTCGGATAAACCACAGCATTCAAGGGCCTAATTAAAAGTCCCCTGGGGAAATTTATGCCACAATATAAAAGTCATAACTGGGGCCCTAGATTACAATCTGACTGCTTTAACAACGTCCCGCCGCTACAGTTGCCTCTCGTAAAACAACCGAACACAAAAAGTTAATTCTCGCAATAAATGATTGCAGCTCATCCACGATTTAAAAATTTACAAACTAGGCAAGATAATTTGGAAATAAATCGAGCACATTTTCACGTCTGTTGATTTTGTAAACAAGTCAACAGACTGCCGAAGGGCAAACAAAATGCGTCGGTGTTTCAATAATATCTAACAAGTAAACAAAGCAAGAACTGATGTTTCATCTTAATACAAATATCCGTTTGTGGAGTATGTAGCGGCTCTTGTTCCATGTTGACTGTTCCTCTCCTCCATCGCATCCACATTAATTTTCCACGTATACCATTTCCGGAACGCGAAGCTGTATGGCTCCTTCCAGTTTCTTTGCAGTAGACACGGAACAGATTTTTATAAAGATGTTAATAAAAGGTTCCCTCCCCACTTGCCTGCCATTTCCCACCACTCAGCAGTTATATAATATTCATAATCTTCTCTGATACATTTTAACTTATTACTTCAAAGAGGCATTAAAAGAAACATATGTAATTGGACCGTTACACGGCTCATGACATCTACCATGAGTGAGAAATCCTAGAAAATAGTCTGGACTGTCAGAGTGCAGGTATCGAAAAAACTGGCTGTTATCATACACATTGGTAAGACGTTCATTCACAGAGATATGAATTAGTGTACGAACTTTTTCTGTTTTCTGCATGGTTACTATACCTCCATGATTTTATGCTGCAAAAAGTAAATGATGACTGAATTTAAACTTAGGTAACAATTCTCGACGCAATGTTTGAGACCTGGCATTATCAATTTCATGGTATTATCAATTTCATTTGAAGTTGGGTAATAAATCGACAGCTTATTCTGACCGACTCTCAAATGTGTGCGATATCGGTACTTCGCTCGAGTTCAAAGTAATCTAAAGCTAACAGTATCAAGCAACTTTACGAACGATTTCAAAACGTGTTTTGGCTGACAGAGATTACTTCGAAGGCTATTAAACGGATATTGTTGGGACCTCCTGTTGCCTTTATTCACTCTAAAACTACGTCTGCTCTTCAAAGCCACGGAAAGAAAGAGTGTTTAACTTCACTGGCATTATCCAATAATCTTAACACGTTTCTATTGAATTACTTGTTGGAGGTACGTTCTGTAGAAAAAATTATAGGTAATCACACAAGTCGCTTCTCACTGGCTAAACTCAAGCAACAACCTGGACCCATTGCAGTTTTTGAGTAGCAACCGGTTTTAATTTATCACTCTATGGTTTTCCTTGGAATATTAAACTCTATACAACCTTTTCCTAGTGAGTAACTACACTCCTGGAAATGGAAAAAAGAACACATTGACACCGGTGTGTCAGACCCACCATACTTGCTCCGGACACTGCGAGAGGGCTGTACAAGCAATGATCACGCGCACGGCACAGCGGACACACCAGGAACCGCGGTGTTGGCCGTCGAATGGCGCTAGCTGCACAGCATTTGTGCACCGCCGCCGTCAGTGTCAGCCAGTTTGCCGTGGCATACGGAGCTCCATCGCAGTCTTTAACACTGGTAGCATGCCGCGACAGCGTGGACGTGAACCGTATGTGCAGTTGACGGACTTTGAGCGAGGGCGTATAGTGGGCATGCGGGAGGCCGGGTGGACGTACCGCCAAATTGCTCAACACGTGGGGCGTGAGGTCTCCACAGTACATCGATGTTGTCGCCAGTGGTCGGCGGAAGGTGCACGTGCCCGTCGACCTGGGACCGGACCGCAGCGACGCACGGATGCACGCCAAGACCGTAGGATCCTACGCAGTGCCGTAGGGGACCGCACCGCCACTTCCCAGCAAATTAGGGACACTGTTGCTCCTGGGGTATCGGCGAGGACCATTCGCAACCGTCTCCATGAAGCTGGGCTACGGTCCCGCACACCGTTAGGCCGTCTTCCGCTCACGCCCCAACATCGTGCAGCCCGCCTCCAGTGGTGTCGCGACAGGCGTGAATGGAGGGACGAATGGAGACGTGTCGTCTTCAGCGATGAGAGTCGCTTCTGCCTTGGTGCCAATGATAGTCGTAAGCGTGTTTGGCGCCGTGCAGGTGAGCGCCACAATCAGGACTGCATACGACCGAGGCACACAGGGCCAACACCCGGCATCATGGTGTGGGGAGCGATCTCCTACACTGGCCGTACACCACTGGTGATCGTCGAGGGGACACTGAATAGTGCACGGTACATCCAAACCGTCATCGAACCCATCGTTCTACCATTCCTAGACGGGCAAGGGAACTTGCTGTTCCAACAGGACAATGCACGTCCGCATGTATCCCGTGCCACCCAACGTGCTCTAGAAGGTGTAAGTCAACTACCCTGGCCAGCAAGATCTCCGGATCTGTCCCCCATTGAGCATGTTTGGGACTGGATGAAGCGTCGTCTCACGCGGTCTGCAAGTCCAGCACGAACGCTGGTCCAACTGAGGCGCCAGGTGGAAATGGCATGGCAAGCCGTTCCACAGGACTACATCCAGCATCTCTACGATCGTCTCCATGGGAGAATAGCAGCCTGCATTGCTGCGAAAGGTGGATATATACTGTACTAGTGCCGACATTGTGCATGCTCTGTTGCCTGTGTCTATGTGCCTGTGGTTCTGTCAGTGTGATCATGTGATGTATCTGACCCCAGGAATGTGTCAATAAAGTTTCCCCTTCCTGGGACAATGAATTCACGGTGTTCTTATTTCAATTTCCAGGAGTGTATCATTTTCTACTTTATGAATAGCAATTTGGTCTTTTTTCTCCACCCCCCTGTAGTAGAATGACTTCTGGAAACATAAAATATATACTTATTTGGCGTCTATAAAAAAAACCTGTTTTATGGGGTGCCTAAATATCCCAAATACGGTACGTCCTTCTCTCCCATTAAGCAGAGTGAGATGTTCACAGCGCGTCATGAAACGTGGTGGGCGAGAACGCGAAGCAGTTAGAGATACACAGCCCTAAGATATAAATTTCCATAACTGCTCACTGTCTAACTTACGGAAAAACGGGATAGTATTGCAATGCTATGTAATATTAAAGTGTATTAAAATTAAATCATGAAAATACTTTTTGAAAATCCTGGCAGATTAAAATTGTGTGCTGGACCGAGACTCAAACTCGGGACCTTTGCCTTTCGCGGGCAAGTGCTGTACCGGCTCTACTGGCGGAAGTAAAGCTGTGAGGACGGGTCGTGAGTAGTGCTTGGGTAGTTCAGATGGTAGAGTTCGAGTCGCGGTCCGACACACAGTTTTAATCTGCCAGGAAGTTTCATAACAGCGAACACTCCACTGCAGAGTGAAAATTTCATCCTGAAAATATTTTCTCTTCAAATAAAGAGTCAAGGGAAGCATCAATGTGTCAGTCATGACAAAGACTCACTATTAACTGATGCGGAAGCGCTGTCAGACGGGTAACTGGAGAACTGCAGGCGTTTGCCCTCCCTCCTGTGTGGCCATCTGTCCCTGTTTTACCCTAGTTCTCCGGATCGTCGAGAAATACTCAAGAACTGGTCAAACAAAGGTGCTTTCCTCAGAACTCCTGCACTGAATTTGAGTGTGCCTTCCCCATAACGACGCTGATGGGTGAAAACACTGTGACCACGGCCCACACCAAGACTGTGTATTGCCGGCCGAAGTGGCCGTGCGGTTACAGGCGCTGCAGTCTGGAACCGCAAGACCGCTACGGTCGCAGGTTCGAATCCTGCCTCGGGCATGGATGTTTGTGATGTCCTTAGGTTAGTTAGGTTTAACTAGTTCTAAGTTCTAGGGGACTAATGACCTCAGCAGTTGAGTCCCATAGTGCTCAGAGCCATTTGAACCATTTTTTAGACTGTGTATTGTGGGTGCTGAGGGCACAAGGTGCGGTAAGAAGAGAATATAAGAGGAACAGAGATGAATGGTGAATCACGCTAGTGACGATACGGGCCGAAAATGAGGAAACACTGTGACAAAAGCGATTTTGACAAAGGGCAGACGGTTATGGTCCGACGGCTGGGAACGAGCATCATGGAAGCGGTGAATCTTTTCGGCTCTTCGCATGATACTGTCGTGAGCAACTATTGGGAGTGAGCGAGAATGGTAGTGGACATCCACGCGTCGTCAAAGAAGGTGCAGGTCGATGGAGCGCAGGCACAAATGATTCAGAGCACACCGTCAATCGCACGTTGTAGAAGATGGTGGCCCGCAGCAGACTACCAGTTCTAATTCCCATGGTGACCCAACAGTATCGTCAGGTACGATTGCAATGGGAACGGGATCATCGAGACTGTACCGTGGATCAATCGAAACGTGTCGCCTGGTTGGATGGACAACGTTTCTTGTTACATCAGGTCGTGACCGGATACGTCGTCACACAGGAATTTTCGCTTCAGCTTCCATGGGGGCCTAGTTGGTAATCGAAGGCACCGTGACAGTTCCGGACTGCATGATTATTATTGCGGACATCTGTAGTCCGTCAACCTTGAGGCATTTGTCCATACCACAAGGCTAGAATTGCGCTATAGTAGTTTGAGGAGAGTGACAATGCACTTACGCTGATGTCTTCTCTTGATGTCTGATATGGAACCCATCTAAGACACTATCAAGCACCACCTTCGTGCCCACGAACCCGACCGTAATTTACTGGAATTGCGTGCCACATAAATCCGTACCACGTAAAATCGCTGTTGTATTGCGTTCCAGAGATGGACCGAGACCATATTAAGCCGTTCGTCATAATATTTTGATGGCATGTCAGCTTCGCCGTTTTCTAGATGGTCGACCCACGCGCCTGGCCGTGACAATGCGCCTCTGCAAAGTCCCCTGTGTCAGTGAATTTTCCTAACCGCGCCCCGCATCGTTGCTAGAATGACATCCTATTGGTCTCTACTCCACTCACATACGAGGGGCGCTCAATAAGTAGTACAACACATTTTTTCTCCAAACAGGTTGTTTTTATTCAATATTTCATTACGTCATATTATTCCCCACTCTTTTGGCTACGAAACCATATTTTCAGCATGCGACTGCCTGACACCACCTTACTGGAAGAGCCAGTATGTCCTCTTGGAACCACACCACTGATGACTGCCTGACACCACCTTACTGGAAGAGCCAGTACGTCCTCTTGGAACCACACCACTGATGACTGCCTGACACTACCTTACTGGAAGAGCCAGTATGTCCTCTTGGAACCACACCACAGATGACTGCCTGACACCACCTTACTGGAAGAGCCAGTATGTCCTCTTGGAACCACACCACCGATGACTGCCTGACACCAACTTACTGGAATAGCCAGTATGTCCTCTTGGAACCACACCACTGATGACTGCCTGACACCACCTTACTGGAAGAGCCAGTATGTCCTCTTGGAACCACACCACTGATGACTGCCTGACACCACCTTACTGGAAGAGACAGTATGTCCTCTTGGAACCACAGCACTGATGACTGGCTGACACCACCTTACTGGAAGAGCCAGTATGTCCTCTTGGAACCACACCACTGATCGACGTCGGATGAACGGTCTTGTTCCATCAGTAAGCTCCCCATCGCTCACGTACTGCTTCCTTGGGAGTGTATCCTTTATTGGGCCAAGCAGGTGGAAGTCGGAACGTGCGATACAGAGTGGATAAGGAAGAACAGTCCACTGAAGTTATGTGAGTGTGTCGGCACTATCAACAGAAATGTCCAGTTGAGCAGAGATGTGTTTGATTGTGCTCCGCCGATCACTTCGTGTGAGAACGTCCGCACGTTCCAATATTGCAGGAGTCACAGCTGTGCGCCGTCGGCGAGTATGCCGGATATCGGACAGGTTTACGCGACCTTGTTGCGATGTTGACAGATACCTCGCTCGACGAGTCACCACGCTCTTATTCACTGTCACGTCTCGATAGACATTCTGCAAGCCCTGAAAAGTATCTGTAATGCTCTGGTTTCTCGCCAAAAGACACTCATTGACGGCGCTCTGCCTAGAAAGCACTTCCATTACAGAAGCCATTTTGAAGGCTGCAGACAGCGCCACCACGTGCGAAACCATAGGGACTGAATCGTTAATATTCCACTATCTTCCACAACAAATTCCGCAATTTTTCGGCCGAAAGTGGCAGAGAAAAAAATGTGTTGCATTACTTATTGAACGACGCTCGTATTCTCCTTACCCCGTGACGCTGCTGAGAACGTAAAATGTTATTTGACTATATGGGCACTGTGGGGCAGGTTTATCAATCTTGTGGCCTTTTACCGGCCAGGGAGAGATACACGATTTTCTGTAGTTTACCCAAATCGAATAAGGCCACTCATTTGATAGGACGTTACTGGTTTCCATTCACATTATTGCTTTAGTCAACGTTGTGCTTCCAAAATAATGAACTCACTGTCTTGTAGAGATCTACAAGCACAAATATTCGTTGTAATAATGGAATATTCGACGATGCCACAGTTGTTGCTGTGGTTTTCAGTCCAGAGACTGGTTTTATGCAGCACTCCATGCTACTCTATCCTGCACAAGCTTCTTCATCTCCAATTAACTAATGCAACCTACATCCTTCTGGATCTGCTTAGTGTATTCATGTCTTGATCTCCCTCTGCGATTTTTACTCTCCACGCTGCCCTACAATACTAAATTGGTGGTCCCTTGTTGCCGCAGAACATGCCCTACCAACAGATCAAGTTGTGCCACATATCCCTCTTCTCATCAGTTCTATTCAGTACCTCCACATTAGTTACGTGATCTACCCATTTAATCTTCAGCATTCCTGTGTAGCACCACATTTCGGTAGCTTCTATTCTCTTCTTGTCTATACTAGTTATCGTCCATGTTTCACTTCCATTCATGGCTAGATGCCACAGAGCAGTTTAAATATATCGGGACGCTATGTGACAAATCTTACTCGTTACGCTTAAGCTTCATTACCAACACTTAACTGAATGCCACGAGCCTCTGTTATTCTACTGGTCGCTATAGTTGGTTTGCCATTGACGTCCGTTGTTATGATGTCTTGTAGAGCTTCATAGAAACGTCTCTGTTGATTGAACTGAAAGCACATATTTAAAAGATGCTGTCTACTGTGAGGAGCGATTAATTCTAGTACCAAGACTTGCTCGTCACACAACTATTTCAGACCTACAGCCCACACAAATTTCTTAAAGGTGATTATTGCTCTCATCGGAAACTCTCCTGTAATAATACCTTGCACAGATCTGATGTTGTAAGTAGGCTGTTTAGGTTTTCTCATTGGTAACGCCGCGTAGCGCTCTGTATGAAACTCACTGGCTGTGCTGTGTGCAGTCTGTGGCTGTTTTGCATTGTTAACAGCCAACTGCCCAACACTACAATAGCGAACAACAATGCAAAACAGCCACAGACTGCACACAGCACAGCCAGTGATTTTCATGCAGAGCGCTACGTGGCGTTACGAATGAGAAAACCTAAACAGCCTACTTACAATGTTGCCTTGCTTGGTATAGGGTCCCTGTAAACAGATTACACGAAATGCCGTCTGCTCAGCCAAATTCACGATTTCGTTCGTAACCAATAAGCAGCGCTGGACATGGTTGCTGCGGGTTAAAACCAGTTGTGCCAAGGCCGAGTTTAAATGCATGTACGTCATTTCAATGTCAAAATAGTCATCTCTTCTATGAAATAGCTTAACATCCATCTCTATTAACTCGTCTCTATTGGAAGATCCATTGACTAACTTGAATTCGATCTACACCCTGCGGAGAGTGTCCTCTGGAATGCCGAATTCGTATCAAATATCTTAAGTGACATCGTTAATGCTACGACAGCACTGAATCTGGAGACGTACTTAAAATCCTCTCAAAAATCTGTCTTCGATTCTTTAGGGCCGATCGTCTTCCAGAGGAGACGTCAGAAAGACATTTATGAGAACTTTAATTTATTACGTCATGTCATTTCTAGTTTATTTCTATATTTTGATAAAGGCTGGCGAGAAAAGCTTCTCAGCTTTCCCCACCCCTTCGTAGTTTATGTAAATGATAGAAGTGCTCGTAATTTGGTTTCTCTGAGTGTTTCCCAATAGAGAATTTTCTGACTGCAGGAGCATTGTGACGGGACAGTTCACCCTGAACACCAGACGTCTCATATCAAGTTGTTTGTACGTTATGAAAAATCAAACGACACGAGATTTTACTATCGTACCGAATTGATAGTTTTATCTCCTGTCTTTTCAAGGTATTTGTGTTTTCTCTTTACGCGGTAGATTTCCACGGTTATATTGTCCAAACAGGCTCGTGGGTATACAGATGTTATCCATTAGGTCGTTTACATGGCGCATCATAAATAACATCGAAACTTAGCATTTGTGAAAATCCACGGTAATAGAGGCAATAAAGTTTCAGTAAGCGCGGACCATCAACGAGTCGTTTGTAAAGTAATTGCGAATTATAGTTAAAAATCAATGTAAAGTATTGTAGTAGTTAACACAAATATGTTTTAAATTTAAATTTCTCAGTTAAGTCACCATATACCAACGCTCAGATTTCATATGTGGGCCATGGTTGGCGAATGTGGTACATGCATAATACAGCATTGGCACATTTTGCTGCCGTTATAAGATAATATCTAACGGGGCGTTGTGGGCCGAGACAGACAGGTTGAGCATGAACAGTACCCTGGCTCGTAAGATCATCCAGCCTAAACCATCTGGATTCTTCTGTCCAGGGTCATTTCAAAAGTTACGTGTACAGTGTTCCAATTGATAAGGCTGAAGAACTGGACCAGCAAATTGTACATTTTTTGTCAATATGAACCCCATAGTCCTGAAGCATCTGAAAGAATTGGTAACGCGCTGCATAAACGAGTACAGTAATGCATCAAAATGTGAGGACGACCAGCAGAATATCTCCTTTAACAGATACAGTATGCAATAAATTGTGAGATATAACTTGGTGAAACTGCATTCTATTTCTCGTTAAGGTAGTCTATTAGTGAAATTTAAGCCGAATTAGATGCGGCCTTAACCTATAATTTTACGTTTCAGAAACAATTATATTAATTGGGACAATTTTTTTTACTGCAGTCTGTGGTTGCCGGTTACCACATATATGCAGTTATAGGCCTACAAAATATGTTCAGGAGCACCCGGACATGAATTAGTTGACAGTAAAATAGTGTGTTTCCGCCATTTGTATTTATGAGAACTTGAAATCTTCTGGTGACGCTTTTAATGAGGTGCCTGAATGTCTTGGAGGAATGGCAGTCCATTCTTCCTCAATGTACTAAACGGAGAGGTTAGTAATGTTAGACACTGGGAACTGAGCAAAGCTGACCTTCTAACTTATCCCAAAGTGATTTCATCTGATTCAAGTGGCGACTCAGGGCACACTAGTACATTTTAGAAATGGTGTCATACATAAACCGTTGGCTACAGATGCTTCTTTATGACAGGGTGCAGTGAAATGCTGATAAAAAATAATGATTAACGAATTGTTCCTCTACTGTACTCAGTGCACAATGCTGTACAGTGTGTTCGTATCCTACCACATTTAGCGTTTTTATAAATGCAGTAAGTGTGTGACATCCTAACCATGAAAACCATCCTCTTACCCTAAGTGGTGCACCTTCTCTATACTTCACTGGAGGCACCACACATGATGGCAAGTAACGTTCTCCAGGCACTGGCCAAACCCAAAGCCTTCCACCGCATTGCCACAGAATACATCATGATTCATCACACCAAATCAATCGTTTCCAGCCATCCAATTTCAAGTGGCATTGTTCTTTGTACCAACTCAAGCGTGACTTAGTACTGAGTACAGCGACGTGTGGCTTACGAGGAGGTGCTCGACCACTTACCCCATTGTTTTTGACTCCCTATACGAAGTTATTGTGTCAGTTGAACCGACGGTGGCACAATATGATTGCTTCTTCTATTTTCAGGTGGTCTTTTACGACCAAACTTTGGAATGTTGGACGATCCCAGTCAGGCAGCGCATGAAGTTTGCCTGGTGTTGGGTTCAGCTGTGGTTGTTCCATCGGGTTTTCACTTCACAAGCACATCACCAACAGTCGACTTGAGCAGCTTTAGAAGAGCTGAAACGTTCCAGATTTATTTTTTTTATTTATTTATTTTTTTATTTATTGTTCCGTGGGACCACATTTAGGAGAAGTCTCCATGGTCATGGAACGAGTCAATACATGAAATTATAACACGATTGTAGAAACAGATAAAATGAAATATAAGAAACATATTCAGGTGACAAGTCGTTAGTTTAAATAAAGAAAATCAAGAATGTAACACTGGAATTTGCTTAATTTTTTAGCTCTTCCAGGAGCTCCTCGACAGAATAGAAGGAGTGAGCCATGAGGAAACTCTTCAGTTTAGACTTAAAAGTGTTTGGGCTACTGCTAAGATTTTTGAGTTCTTGTGGTAGCATATTGAAAATTGATGCAGCAGAATACTGCACTCCTTTCTGCACAAGAGTCAAGGAAGTGCATTCCACATGCAGATTTGATTTCTGCCTAGTATTAACTGAGTGAAAGCTGCTAACTCTTGGGAATAAGCTAATATTGCTAACAACAAACGACATTAAAGAAAATACATACTGTGAGGGCAATGTCAAAATTCCCAGACTATTGAATAGGGGTCGACAAGAGGTTTTCGAACTTACACCATACATAGCTCGAATAGCCCGTTTTTGATCCAAAAATACCCTTTTTGAATCAGAAGAATTACCCCAAAAAATAATACCATATGACATAAGCGTATGAAAATATGCGAAGTATACTACTTTTCGTGTTGAAATGTCACTTATTTCAGATACTGTTCTAATGGTAAATAAAGCGGCATTTAGTTTCTGAACAAGATCCTGAACATGGGCTTTCCACAACAGCTTACTATCTATCCGTACACCTAGGAACTTGAACTGTTCCGTCTCGCTTATAACATGCCCATTCTGTCTGATTAAAATGTCAGTTCTTGTTGAATTGTGGGTTAGAAACTGTAAAAACTGAGTCTTACTGTGATTTAGCATCAAATTATTTTCCACAAGCCACGAACTTATATCATGAACTACATTATTTGATAATGTTTCAATATTACACACAAAATCCTTCACTACCAAGGTGGTGTCATCAGCAAACAGAAATATTTTTGAATCACCTGTAATACTAGAAGGCATATCATTTACATAAATAAGAAACAGCAGTGGCCCCAGCACCGACCCTTGGGGAACGCCCCATTTAACAGTGCCCCATTGGGACTGAACATCATTACCACTCTCAATATTGCGGAGGATTACCTTCTGCTTTCTGTTCTTAAAGTAGGAGGCGAACCAATTGTAAGCTACTCCCCTTACTCCATAATGTTCCAACTTCTGCAGTAATATTTTGTGGTCAACACAGTCAAAAGCCTTCGTTAAATCAAAGAAAACACCTAACGTTCGCAACCTTTTATTTAATCCGTCCAAAACCTCACAGAGAAAAGAGACTATAGCATTTTCAGTTGTTAAGCCATTTCTAAAACCAAACTGTACATTTGACAGCAAATTATGTGAATTTAAATGCTGCAGTAACCTTGTATATACAACCCTCTCGATAACTTTAGCAAACACCGATGGCATAGAAATAGGTCTATAATTGTCAACATTATCCCTGTATCCCTTTTTATAAAGTGGATTCCCTACCGAGTACTTTAATCGGTCAGGAAACCGACCACTCCTAAAGGAAAAGTTATAGATATGGCTAAGTACTGAGCTAACATATGTGGAACAATACTTCAGTATTCTGCTAGATACCCCGTCATATCCATGAGAGTTCTTGGTCTTTAGTGATTTAATTATTAACTCAATCTCCCTCTTGTCAGTATCATGGAGGAGCATTTCAGGTAACAGTCTCGGAACACTTTTTTCTAAGAGCGCTATATGATTCCCTGTTGGGACTAGGTTTCTATTTAGTTCACCTGCTATATTCAGAAAGTGATTATTAAGTACTGTACATATATGCGACTTAACAGTAACACGGACATCCCCACTACGCACTGATTCTATATTCTCGACCTGTCTCTGCAGACCAGCCACTTCCTTTACGACTGACCATATGGTTTTAATTTTATCCTGAGACTTAGCTATTCTATCTGCATACCACATACTTTTTGCCTTCCTAATAACTTTTTTAAGCACCTTACAATACTGTTTGTAATGGGCTGCTGTATTTAGATTTTGACTGTTTCTAACGTTTTGATATAATTGCCACTTTGTTCTACAAGATATTCTTATCCCTTTAGTCAGCCACCCAGGCTGCCTGTTTGTGCTAGTACCCTGTTTTGAACGTTCTAACGGAAAACAACTTTCAAAGAGCACGAGAAAAGTCTTGAGGAAAGCATTATATTTATCGTCTACTGTATCAGCACTATAAACATCTTGCCACTCTTGTTCCTTGATAAGGTTTACAAAAGTCTGTACAGCAACTGTATCAGCTTTCCTAAAAAGTTGGTAACTATCTTTAACATGTGTTGCAGCACAAAAAACTTTTAGACTTAAAATTTGTGCATCATGATCTGAAAGGCCATTCACCTTTTTGCTAACAGAATGCCCTTCTAATAATGACGAATGAACAAAAATATTGTCTATGGTTGTTCTACTGTTCCCTTGCACTCTCGTTGGAAAGAATACGGTTTGCATAAGATTATATGAATTAAGGAGGTCTACCAGCATCCTTTTCCTTGCACAATCACTTATACAATTAATATTGAAGTCACCACATATAACTAACTTTTTGTATTTCCTATAAAGTGAACCAAGAACCTCCTCTAGCTTTAGCAAAAAAGTTGTGAAATCGGAGTCTGGGGATCTATAAATAACAACAGTAAGAAGTTTAGCTCCACTAAATTTAACCACACCTGCACAACATTCAAACACCTTTTCAGTGCAGTACTTTGAAACATCAATTGACTCAAATGGGATACCGTTTTTCACATACATGGCTACTCCCCCACACCGCAAAGAGCTCCTAGAAAAGCTGCCAGCCAACCTGTATCCTGGTAAAGGAAGCCTCTGAATTATCTCCTTATTTAAGAAGTGTTCAGATATACCAATAATTTCAGAGTCAACATCTATAAGCAGTTCACTAACTTTATCTCCAATACCTTGTATATTTTGATGAAATATACTAATTCTCTCATTAATCGGATACCCCAGCTTTGTAGAAAGTGGCTTCTTTGTTAGAGAGACTTCCCTTAAGCAGGAATACCTATCAGCTGACTTCAATCTAAAAAAGGTACAGCTCTAACACCCACAACTACCGGAATTTTCCCATGAGTGATCCCACCACCCCCACCTATGCTGTCACCTACAAGTTTTGCCAACCTCCCCTTCCCATACCTGTTGAGGTGCAGGCCATGTCTAGTGAAACCCGTCCTACTGATACACTCCACCGACACCACTGAAATGTGACCCATGCCTTCTGTCATCAGCGCACCCCCAAGTCTCATGTTATTACGCCTGACGGCTGTATTAAGATGAGGCCGATCGTGACGCTGAAACAGTTCCACGAAATGCACATTCGTGTTTCCAGTCTGAGTGGCTATCTTTTCCAGGTCACCATCTATGTCATACTCCCCATCCCTATCAATACTATTACCAGCCCCACCCACAATCACTACCTGATCCTCTTTAGTAAAATCCCTACATAACCCCCCTATGTTAAAAGTCACCTGAGCCAATCCTGCATTAGGCTTCACAATGCTGGTGACCTGGTACTCACTCCCCAAAACTTCCTGCAACTGCTGGCCTACACCTCTACCATGAGAACTACCTAACAGCAGAACCTTCTTCTTTCTCTTAGTCTTTGCAACTGTCCTAGCCACCGTAACTGCTGACGTCTGCTGCATACTTCCTACATCTACAGCTACTAGAGATTCCTCTCCACTAGACTCTGACAGTTGGTCATATCTATTACAAACACCAATAGTAAAACTGTCTGAAAATCTCCTTCTCCTAGCAGATCTCTTGCCAACAGCCAGCTCCCATTCCCCAACCCCCTTCTCCCTCCTCATCCTATCTAACTCCTCCTGTGCGTTTTTCAACTGCACCTGAAGGGCACAGATCTTACGCTCCTGCTCTGTCTGCAGGTCTGTTATTCTGGTGACATCCAGTGGCAGTCCGCGTTCGAAGTTACTGAGCTCTTGCAAGATCCCCCCACTAGCATTAAACCTCCAGAAGTGTCTCGGTTTAGTCGATGAGTCCACAGACGCTAGTATAAGGGTCGTACAGTATATGTAACAGGCCACGCTTCCCACCTGAGTTTTGCGATAATTACGCCAGTCCTTCGTTCAACTGACTTGGCAAGCTGCCACGTAGCAATTCTTCCTACTTGTAATGTGGTGATGTTCTCGTAGCTTTATGTCCCCATGCAGGGTAGTAGCAGCGCCGTCGGGTACTAAAAGTGCAATATTACTGCCTATGTTTTATGTAACGAAGTCTGAAGAAGTTTTCTTTGTGCAAATAATTTTTACACAGGATGCCATTATGGTACATTTATTTAAGAAACACTGTAAACTGAACTTGTTCACAGTGATTATAAGCTAACTATTACCGGTACAAGAGCTTTGTCTACCGCATGACTAGATCGAAAAGCATCCTATCGACGACTATCTGTAGCTTGAGCATAGAATCGGTATCGTTCGTGTAACATCGTAAATCTTGGGTATGCCAAAATTATTCATTTATTTATCAATATTAACGTTTCCTGTCATTATAAAATTAATGGAAAATAATGTTTATGTCCGACATACTCCTCCTAATGTCTGAGTGGCAAAATGCAACTTTTGTTGGAAAATATTTATTACAAACAATTTCTTGATTCGCGACATAATAAATGTACTTCCCCTACGTATCTCTTTGCTGGCGTCATGAGCGATTTCTGCATCGGCACCTCACCCCACTGCCTCTGAAAGCACCAGATGGCCAACCACCACTGCTAGCCATCGTCGGAACCTACCGCTCGCTCCCACTACACTGACGTGACGTGGGGGTTACGTGGGAGTTACGTGGTCTCACATTATAATGCGCGTGATATAAAAAGGCAATACAGGGTTTAGTGCGAGTATGTTTACATTGAGCTGACGCGACGAGGGAATGCGTCAGATGTTGCAATCTGACGAAACACGGCTTTTGACGCGTGGGAAGAATATCTAAACATCTAGATTTTTCGTCAGTGGTGGGAAGGCGTCAGAAGAGTCAACTGGTTTCTCCTGTACCGTTTCCAGTTATTATTTGAAGATGGAGGAGATGTTGATTGAGTACGTTCGGTCAAATCCGGTGCTGTATGACCCTACAGACCAGAATATCGTAACCAGAATTCAAAGAAAGAGCCTTGGCACGAAATTGAAGAAAAACTCTGCATTTCAGGTTAGTGAAGACAGTTATTTTGTCCATATATGTTATTAGTTTTTCGTTTTTTTTACAATTTGTAATAGTTCAAAAGGCGTTATATTTGATTTTGGGAGGAAAAAAGTATCAATCAATATCAAATAAAACCAGATATGAATACAACAGATATTTATTATATAAACTAGGTTATGTGATTTTATATCTAAGTATAATACCTAAAATTGAAATTGAAACTAAGTTATATTGAATTTAAAATGGTCGGTTATAACGAATGCGTCTGTTAAATAATAATGGACACGTCATGGAGCAGCTCTACCCTTTCGAATGGAGGGCCATTGCCAGGGACAACTTGCTGAACCATGATCAGAAACGAAGTACTTTTTGAACTTATCTCTGGTGAAGACTGCTGCTCTCACGAAATTTCTACGAATGAGTTCGAGGTTGGCTACACCATGAATGTGTTCACTTTCCATTCAGATTTGTTCCTCGAAAGGGGAAATATTGTTTGATGTATTCCTAAGCGTGTTGTGCAGACAGGTGGAAGTTAAAACAGTTTCTGGTTTAGTTTCAGTAGGCTTTAGAAATATTCTCCAGCGCCCGGCTAACATTCCGAACGCATTCTCTACAGTCCGTCGAGCTTTTGAATGGCGGTGGTTGTACACCTTCAAAAATGGTTCAAATGGCTCTGACCACTATGCGACGTAACTTCTGAGGTCATCAGTCGCCTAGAACTTAGAACTAATTAAACCTAACTAACCTAAGGACATCACACACATCCATGCCCGAGGCAGGATTCGATCCTGCGACCGTAGCGGTCGCTCGGCTCCAGACTGTAGCGCCTAGAACTGCACGGCCACTCTGGCCGGCTGTACACCTTCTCTTCGTCAGTTTTAATGGCTGCTTTGCTGTATGGGCGCATCAAATAGGTTTTAAGAGGGAAGGCTTTATCTACATCAGTTACATAAGGAAACTTCTCCACTGCTAGTAATAACTCCTTGTCTTGCAGAGTGGCGTATTTGTTGCTTTCAAATCTTTTCCCGTCTCAGATCGCTCAAAAGTTCCTCCATTGCTATTTTTGCCGTAAGCTCTAACGTCAACAAGCGTGAATTTGTAATTTGCATCTACCAAAGCTAATAAAACTATGTAATTTGAGCCTTTGTAGTTATAGTACAATGACCAGCACCAGCCGGACATCGGATTTGAACGTGCTGTCCGTCCAAAGTTCCTACGCAGTGTGGATAATTCCACTTCTCATCATAATCCTTGACAATCTATTTCCATTCGTATTTGTTTGGTTCTGGCATGTAAATCGATTTTAGAGTTTTCCAAATAACCTCGCAACATTCTTTAACTATTTCTCCAATAGTTGAAAATCCAATCCGAAAAGAAAACCCCAGTGTTCTGTAGGAATTTCCGGTTGCCAAGTACCTATGAACAGTGAAAAAAAAGGCCAATTATTGAAGTATTACTCTTTACTTTGTTCTTTGGCAACTAGGTGACCTTTTATTATCTTTGAGCGCCAAAGGAGAATAAATGAATAACTAATAGATAACTAAACACTGACCTAGAATTCTAAACTAATTTCTCTGTACTAGGTAATAAATGTAGAGAGAATTGGAGTGAACTACGGAATGCATACATTCAGGCTATAAAAAATCACTACAATGGCGGAGTCCATCGATAATCCCACAGCCAATGTGTCAGATTCCCAACAACTTTTACTCAACCTTCTATGAGTCCCGTAAGGCCTTATGTTGGAGAAAAAAAACGTTTGTTGTCATCCGTACAAAAAATGGTTACACTTATGAAAGACAACCGACGCTTGAGCTTCGAAGTACTTCTTCAAAGTGCACCCGCTGCACCAAGTAACAAAGTGGACGAGAGCAACATTGTTTCGGGGGCAGCGTTGCAAGCTGCACGTGGGAGCTCATTTCAGGTGAACCCTGGCTACCACAATACTCTTAATACAAATCCATCATCATTCCATCACTCCTCCTGAACACCAACTCCTAAGCAGTCTGAACACAGCTTGCACTGCTGCTTCACTTAGCGAGAGAAACCGCAAGAAAACTGAACTAATTTGTAATTACTTTTGTGATGTATAACAAAACGAACTTTGTGAAAAGAAAATCAGTAACAGATATACAATAAAATAATGTGTTAGCACTTACCTCAAGCAAACTGCAAGTCGTATGTCCACCGGAATGCTTTCCCTACGTTGAGTGAGCGTTTCTCTATCATCGGACCAATCAATATCGGGAGATGGTAGAATTCAGTTTTTGTCACTCTGTAATACCACTTAAACCTCTCTTCATCTTCTATTAGTTGAGGCGTTAAATTTTGGAACTCTCCCCCGTCTCGCCCCATATTGATAGGACGCACCCATTCTCTAGACGAGCAAATGGATGCAATACGCAGAGCAGCCATTTCTTCTTCTTCTTCTTCCAGCATGTTAACAATACAGAGTACATTCATGATTGCAGGTGAAACTTCTTTATTTAAATGAGTGTGTCTGTACTTAAATTGCAGAATGAGAAGATGAAATTTCTACGTTATTTGATTCTGAAACAGATAAGTAAAACTGAAAGTATTGAGCCTACTTTCTCTTTACTTTTTCTTATCATATCAACACTGACCTGCAATATTATAGCGCAACGCAATCTGACTGCTCAAAAAAATTACAACCCGCTTTCAAATAATTAATTCAAAGGAATGGCTCTGACTAAAAAGAAATCTCAACAATAACCTATAGATTTCATTAAGCACTTACCTCACAAAAATCTTCATTACGCCAACTACTGCAATACAGCGAGCGTCAATAAATAAAAGATTCTAACTACTAAAGATACTAACTACTAATAGGCACGTGGCTAGCAAAGAAAAAAGATATTGTTGCAAACCAAATAATGCATTTTTTACCTTAATAATGTGACATACAGTTCAAACACGAATATAAATCGTCATTGACATCTAGTACAAAGATATATAGTCATGAATAGTTTTCAGTCTCCAAGTCGGATACTTCCAGATCGTTAGCCTAGGCTAACACTTCAGACCTCTACCCTCCATCAATGCTAACTTCTCACATTTAACATCCATCACTGCTGGCTGTTCACCTCCAACTGCTCAAAAGTACTTCCATCACAGCTGAGGACTAACTTCCAACTCCCCAACACTACTGGCGATTAACTTCCAACAACGAGTCCAACCAGACACAGAGTCTCTTAAAAAGAAAGCGCAGTCAGAGATCCAATGCAAAGCACTGCACAGCGTTGCCAACACAGAAGCAGCCCACGTACACAGGTTCAAAATAAACTGTCGGGAAATCCAATGCACTCGAAGTAGTTGTTTCATGTTGCTATACGTCAGGCCAATGTGAATACCGCTGCATGTCCGACGTCGTCCCACGTGATGTGGTAACACGTCACGTCAGAGTAGTCTATATTTACCCTTACTCCGTACATACTGCAGTCATCTAACGTATGTGAAACAGAAAAATTGGAAATAAAGTAAAATGCTCTCTTATCTGCAAATTCTGCCGTTACTGCATCTGTACTGACAATACTCCCCGTCTCTTTTTATATGGGCGGGCCCGCCTCTCGTGAGATCTTTTATGTAAATGTTCTGAGTTTTTTTTTTCTTGACACCCGTCTCACTATGTTACTGAACGGGCGCTGAAGACCTTGCTGTCGTGCGCCCACAAAACCCCTCTACTACTACCCCCACCCCCTCTCGTGAGATCTAACGGTAAATTGCGCATTACATAGAGGTGTCCTGATACTTCTGATCAGACAGTAAGTTTACTCGAACGTTATTGCTTCTATTACCTCTTCTCTTTACTCGCGTCAGTTTGTTGATTATAAAACACACTGGATATCGTTAAGAGCGGCAAGCTTATCGCGCTACTGTAAGGTATACCGCACATGACCATTCCTTGTTACGAGACCTTGTCGTTAAGACAAATAAATAATTCTGCTTGAAAGGAAGTTTTAAATAGCAGTTCTATTCAGATATTCCTCATGCATGTATTTTGTTTTCTAGGCGTAGATTTGGAACTGGAAGTTAAGAAACACGACATCATCCTGAGCATCATAATATTCTCCCATTTGGATCACGGAAATTCATAGGTAGCGCTGTACTCACACGAGCTTATTGACTCACCTTCTCGTATATCGTTCCTATGATTATATTTACCCATTCAAAATGTTGTTTTGAAGTACTCGACTGCTCTCATGCGACGATTTGTTTGTCGGTTTCCCTCCACTAATAGTGCTGAATCCTTTTGACTTCACACCTCAAAGCTTTTTATTTTGGTTTTTCTTTCTTTCGTCGGTAGCTTGAAGTACGCTAGAAGTTAGCTACTTCTTTTCCGGCGTATGTTTTTCCTGTACATCGGGACTCCCAATCATAATCATTGGGTTTCAAAATGTTGCACATTTTCAATATTCTTTCCGTAAGGAAGAGTCGTTGTGTTGGAAGAACATAACGCTTGTGTTGAAATTGTTGGTGGTGTCCTCGACATCGTTGAATTCGAGTGTGCTGCCCTATGCTGCCCCACAGTGCAGCTGTCATAGCTCTCGAAGGGTTCCGGACGCTCCTTCCCTGGCTACCTGAGTGTCATGCCGTGGAGGGGAAGAGTGTTTCTTAATGACGTGAGCGCCGCGTGGCTGCAGCTGTCCCCCAAGAAAGCAGCAGAAAGAATTCCCGGGGACTCGGGACTCACGCCCGTCAGCCGCTTCGCCCGTGACTTGTCCCAGCCATTTCCAAATCGTCTGTTTCACCGCCGGCCAGCTGTTACACACATCGACACCATATTCCCTTCTTCCCTAATATGCTATTAATAGTATCCGAGACATCAACGTGAGTTCATTGTAATGCTCCTTAAACTACCGTAGCACGGTTCTGGCTCCGAGAAACGGACAGTTATACTGCTGAAAAATCATATCGCCGTCTGGGAAGATATCAAGCATGGAGAGATGCAGGTGGTTCGCAGCTGTTAGCGTGACTTCGATTACTACCACAGGTCCCATGCAAACACTGACAAGGGAACCTCCCCATCGCACCCCCCTCAGATTTAGTTATAAATTGACACAGTGGATAGGCCTTGAAAAACTGAACACAGATCAATCGAGAAAACAGGAAGAAGTTGTGTGGAACGATGAAAAAATAAGCAAAATATACAAACTGAGTAGTCCATGAGCAACATAGACAATATCAAGGACCGTGTAACATCACGAGCGCCGTGGTCCCGTGGTTAGAGTGAGCAACTGCGACGTAAGAGGTCTTGGGTTCGAGTCCTCCCTCAAGTGAAAATTTTACTTTCTTTATTTTCGCAAAGTTAGGATCTGACCGTTCGTTCATTGACGTCTCTGTTCACTGTAATAAGTTTAGTGTCTGTGTTTTGCGACCGCACCGCAAAACCGTGCGATTAGTAGACGAAAGGACGTGCCTCTCCAATGGGAACCGAAAACATTTGATCACAAGTTCATAGGTCAACCGATTCCTCCACAGGAAAACACGTCTGATGTATTCTATACGACACTGGTGACGGCATGTGCGTCACATGACAGGAATATGTTGTCGACCCACCTAACTTGCACACTACGCGAATGGGTAAAAAGATTCTTCTACCTTGCCCGATTTAGGTTTTCTTGTGGATGTGATAATCACTCCCAAAAAAATAATGAAAACACAAGAGTTTGTCACATAAACTGCAACAAATGAATACAACAGTTTCACAGTCGCACAGTTTTCCCTGTGCTCTGTCAAAACATATGTTTTTTTACGTTTTCAAATGTTTCCGTGTGTAGACCGTAAAACTGTGCATATGTCCAAGCAAATCTGAACACGCCCTGGAATTTTGGAGAGCGAAGTTAATTATGTGTGAGAGCCTGAACTTTGATAATTGTCCGAAAATAAAAAATGAAACTTTTCTGTCGAGAGGAGATTCGAACCGAGGACCTCTCGTTTCGCAGCTGCTCACGCTAACCACGGGACCACGGCGCTCGTAAGCTGGCACTCTCCTAAATGTTGCATACATTGCGCATGGACTACTCAGTTTGTATATTTTGCTTACTTTTTCATAGTTCCACACAACTTCTTCCTGTTTTCTCGATTGATCTGTGTTCAGTTTTTCATGGCCTATCCCTGTGCCAACTTATAACTAAATCTGAGGGGGGTGCGATGGGGAGGTTCCCTTGTGAGAATGTCTTCCACTGCATAATACTGCTCCCAATAATACGGCCGGCGCCCGTGACGCGCTGCACGTTTCGAGCCACCGTTTCACCTCGATGAGGGCGTTTGTGAATACGAAGAGCTGACACGGTTCCATTGATCGACGGTCGAATCCCAATGGTCCAGTGTTAACAGCAATCGTAAATGAGGATGTCATTGGGTCAAAATGTGAACACATAGGAGTGATCTGCTGCGGACCTCCATGTTCAACAATGGACGATGAACGGTGTGCTCCAAACCACTTGTGCATGCACCAGCATCGTTCTCTTTTTGCATAAATGTCACAGATCACCACCTATCCTGCTTTACAGATCAGACAAACCTCCGATGTTCACGTTCTGTGAAAAATCGTGGACGTCCAACCATTTAGCGCCTATTGGTAGTTTCACCACCATTCAACTTCTTTCCGTAGGTGCTCACGACAGTCGCACGTGGACATTCGACCAGCTTCACCGTTTTGGATATACTCATTCACAAGTCCTACGTATTAATAAACTACCCTTTGTCAAAGCCGCTTATCTCAATGAATTTCCACATTTTAAGCCCATACCTTCTGTAGGTCCCTGTCTGCTCCGATAACACTTTTGTTACCGCGTCACAAGTCCACAACACGAACAAGCGGCATCCAACGTCGCCGTGGGCAGTGGTCATAATGTTTTAGCTTATCAGTGTATTTAAGTTCAGGATCAACTGCCACAGCCATTCATCAGCCATTTGCAGGTCATTCTGCAAATCGATACTGTCTTACAGGGTTGGTAATTCAGCCACTTGTGAACAGTCTTACAGAGCTTCGGACGCTTTCTACTAGATCACTTATATACAATGTAAACAGTAACGGTCCTATCACACTTCTTTGGGGTACTCTGCAAATTAAATTTACATCTTTCTGTTTTGTTCCGTTAAGAGAGACGTGTCTACTTCTATCTGCAAGGGAGTCTTTAATTTAGCCGCAAATCTGGTCCGATACTCGGTAGATTCGTACGTTTTTCATTAAATGGCAGTGCGAGTCGGTGTCAAATGCCCTCCTGAAATCAAGAAACATGGAGTCAACTTGCGTCCTCTATGGATCTCATGGACGAATGCATGTTGATTTTTATAGAAGAGATTTTCGTTTTCTAAAAACGTCGTAATTCTTGAGCATATAAACGTTCCACAATTCTACAACAAATCGATGTCAACGATATAGGCCTACAATTACATTAATCTTTTCTACGACCCTTCTTGAAAACGGGAATGACCTGTGCTTTTTTCCAGTCGCATCATCTTTCTTGAATCTTACAGGATCTTATCTGGTCCTGATGCCTTTCCACTACTACGCAATCGTAGCGGCTTTTCTCTTCTTATAGTAATTTGTCAGGAGATACTAAATACTAGGAACATCCTAAGACAGACCAAGGCATTTTAATGAATGAAGATGCTGAGATCGTGTTTAGGGATAATGGCTTCACATCTCAGAAAGGCTATTCTTTTATATATTGTAGGCGGATTTCCTAAGTACTTCATGCGGGTGACTGATGGTTCCTCCCTGCCCCATCCTTGTCCAATTAAACAATCGAAAATGTTTGAACAAACCTACGTTAAATTCATGCCGTATTTTAATATTAATTCTTTGAAAAATAAAATAAGGAAATTTATGAAATCTGACCATTAATCACCCGAAACGATCCAAAAAGTGGGAAAGTTGATTTCCGTGTGTGGCTTGTATCCTTTTCCAGGAAGATCTACACCTTAACGTACAGAAGCAAGTTTACGAAAGGAAGACACTAGAAATAAAAAGGGAGGCGTGAATTATAGGGAGAATTATTAGAATAATGAGTAGGTCTGCTATGATAATAGGCGCTACAGTCTGGAACCGCACGACCGCTACGGCCGCAGGTTCGAATCCTGCCACGGGCATGGATGTGTGTGATGTCCTTGGGTTAGTTAGATTTAAGTAGTTCTAAGTTCTAGGGGACTGATGACCACAGCAGTAAAAGTCCCATAGTGCTCAGAGCCATTTGAACCATTTTTGCTATGATAATCATAAATACTTACCAAGGCATCGAGCAATAGAGATATCATCTCAAATAGCTGAAAAGTTACTAAGATCTTTCGTGAATTAAGTGTTCAAATGTTCAAACGTGTGTGAAATTTTTTGGGACTTAACTGCTAAGGTCATCAGTCCCTAAGCTTAGACACTACTTAACTTAAACTATCCTAAGGACAAACACTCACCACCCATTCCCGAGGGAGGATTCGAACCTCCGCCGGGACCAGCCGCACAGTCCACGACTGCAGCGTCCTAGACCGCTCGGCTAATCCCAGGCGGCTGAATTAAGTGTGTGGACAAGAAAAAATAATTAATAGAAAATTTGAAGAGATGGTGGGCGGCATCATAACTTAAGTAATATATCTCCTTGTGATCTCAAGGTTTTGCAGCAATGTTCTACACTAAAACTCAAACCTCTCCGGCACATCTTATGGAGTCGCAGCATGTGGCATTGTAGTCTTTCGGGCCTTTCAGTGCTATTCGAGAGGGATAGGCTATATGTTACAACAGGATATTAGTCACCATCATTAACGACAATACGCCACACATGCATTCATCACTGGCATTTACACTAGAAAGTTGTAATTGAGACACCTTGAACGTTACTGGGAGCACAAACCACTCTAGGCTAAAAGTTTTCTTGCTTAAGTCTTCCTCTTTGTGCCAGAAGGCAAGTTCCGGACCGAATTCAGACAAAACTGCGACTCATGTTACAATAAAGCCGTCACCCACCTATAAGATGTCTACATTCCTGTAAACCTACCTTCTTATCTGGAGACAGGAACACTCCCAACGGCTTGCTCTGTGCTCTACAGAGGTGTAGTATGTAGTACGCCGAGAAACCTTAATACAAATAAACCGGGGAAGGAGCATGTTTAGCAAGCACAAAATCAAATATGTTATATGGACAATATATTATCCATACAGAGTGGCCTCTAATATTTTTGCTTGAAAAAGAAGATTTAACGTGGTCTGTGCTTGGTCCCATATTGCAAAGAACCGTTACAGAGCATATAAGCTTAGCTATCACCTCACCCAGGGTGCCGTAATCTTTTCTTTTTTTTTTTTTTGTTTTAGGTGGTTCTGTGCTGCATGGACAGCGCGGACGGTCGGCAGTGTTTCAATCAACCTGAGGAGTCTGCCTACGGTGTGTCTCAAACCTTTTGGGTCAAAGTAAAACATGTTATGGTGGGTCCACAACCGATTATACTGAGACAGGGAACCAACTGCCGGAAATGCATATTTTTGTGCCAATGGTGGGAAATGCGTACTTTTGTGGTATGGAAATACACAGTGTACACCGCATAATAACCATGTAAGCTCATAGTAATTGTTCAAAGCGACGACCGGCAGTCTCAGTGCGTTAACTGGTGTTCCTGCGAGATGTGCAGCCACAGTTCTTGTAGACTGTACCCCTTGTTGTCCGCAGAAGGATATGGTTTCAACACGACTGGGCAATAGCTGACGTCGATGTTAATGTCCGCCAGCACCTGAGCAACATCTACCCGCATCGTTGGATTGGAAAGGGAGGGTCCTGTCCCAAGGCCAGCGTGATCGCCGGATCTCACACCTCTGGAATTTCTTCCTCTGGGGCTACGTCAAGACGTTCGTGTACGAAACCCTTGTAGAAACGGATGAAGACCCGGGTGCTATGGTCTGCGCTATCTGCCTCTTAGTACAACAGACACCAGAGATCATTGAGAGAGCGGCAGAAGGTCATGCGCTGTTGTCATGCATACATTGATATTAGCGGTCCTCACTTTAAACAATATCTATGAGCTACGTCGTCGTTATGAGATGTAAACTGTGTATGTCCATAACAGTTAATATAAACAGTTGTGGAGCCACTATCACCTGTTTCAATTTGGCCCAAAAGATCTGAGACCCCCTGTAGTCTGGGACCAGTATGGATTCGGGGAATGTAGTCGTGCTAATGATGTGGAAGCGGCTATAACATAGTTAACAGGGGAAGAGACGAAATGATATCGCGAGTGATTTACGCAGGAAGTGTGCCTTATGTTGATTATTTCAAATGACTGCAGTAACTTTCACTGGACTTACGTGAACTGCAATTTCAACTGTGTGTGTCGTAACGACTGATCTTCAAAGAATCGAACTCCCATCTATAAAACAGCTTTATTTTACTTACGTTAATGTACAATTGAGTTAATGTGTTAAATACTTGACTTTAAGCATGTAGGGGGAAAAAGAAAAGGTTTAATATCATGTTTAAAGCCACTAATTGTTCTCATTAAGAAGCACTGGATGAATATAGTCTGGGTAATTTGCGCTCCACTTTCAGCAAAAGCTAGTTTTTCAGATTTCAGTCTTTATACACGTCATACATCCTGACCTATGTGTCATAGGATGATACAGCGATATAGTTTTGCATCGGTCTCCTCTACGATTCCTCTCTCCCTCTCTCCCCCTCTCCACCTCCCCCCGTCCCCCTCCATTGCTCGTTCCATTGCCACTTTAATTATTCCTGGATGCCGTAGCAGACGTCCCACTAAATTTTACTATTCTGACCTTCAATGAATTTCATCCTTTAGGGAATTGATGCTATGGAATATTTTCCATTTCTCACACACTTCTGTTTCCTAGGCGTCGCAACTATATTTATCAGCCCATGGGATAAACACACAGACCCTACGATTCTGGAAGCAGACCGTTCTAAGGACGTTACTGTTCACAAACATTTCAATATTATTATTTATTCCTTTTTTTTCCTTTATTGAATTTCGATTCCCCCTGAAGGGGGCGGGCTGGCAGCAGCTTAGTATGCCACTCTGCAGCCTACAGACCTTGTTTGAATAACATGAAGAGAATAAATAATAGAAACAGGCGATAAAATCGGAGAATTAAATAGTAACAGGGATAAAAAATTGTGGAACTTAAAACATAGAACAAAGGGGTGCTGATGCTAATAAAATACATACGAAGCAGACAGGTAAAATACGAGACAGACAATTTAAAAAATACGGCGACAGTCTGGTTTCTGTTTGCAAAAGACATAAAATTCACACCCAGCAACAGCATGGTTTCTGTTCGCAGCACTAGAAAGACGAACAACACTGAACATTCACTGGAACGCTGCAGTACAATTTGGCAAATATGACATACCACAGCCGTGAGAAGGTGGGGGGGGGGGGGGGGCGGGGGGAACTGGACAGATGATGGAAAAGTAAAAAAGGGGTGAAGGAGTGGAAAGGCGAAGGGGGGAGGGGGAAAGGAGCTGATGGAGGATGAGGACCCATAAGAGGATTAGGATTGCTGGGCAGACGTGACAAGGAGTGGGGAAGGCAGAGGAGGGGAATACGAAAGGACTCGGGGGAGGGGAGAAGGGAGGTAGGGAGAGGTTTGGCGGGGAGAAAACAAGATGGAAGGGGGGGGAAGAGGGAGCCCAGGGAAAGGATGGGGGAAAGGAGGAGGAGTGGGGATCAGAGTTGATAGGAGGGATAGATGGAGGGAGAGAGTGCATCATCTGGGAGGGGGAGTTGACAGAAGTCACCTTGGGAAAGAAGATGAAAGATGTGGAGATGGAGGGTAGGGGGGATACAACAGTGAAGGCGTGGCAGGGGGTGGGGATGGGAGAGGAGAGGGGTGTATTATTTATTCTGACTTAGCTTCTTATATACCAACAGAAATCAGATAATTCTTATGGGAAATCCATTATCTCAGATCGACTAATTATTACATGATGCGCCATTTGCATTATAAATTATATCAACCCATTTGGGACAGGTCACCAGGTGTTAGCCAGATTACTGGAACCCAATTCTTTATCCTCTGGCTGGAGAATAGTTGCAGTCTTTCGCTCACTCAGAAACCGACATTGTTGCTCACAGTAGCGCCTAGTAATCGCGAGATGTCGCAGCCTGTAAATTATCTGTTACAGAATCAGTCAGCACAATTAAATTTTGATAATGAGTGCACCGACATGGTTAATATCCGTAGGGGAGTCCGGCAAGGATGTGATAAGTCGATCCTGCTTTACATCTTTTACTCAGAAAGTAAGTTTCAGGAAGCAATCGACAATATAGAAAAGAGAGAAAATTTAATGTAGTCTACATCAACAACATTCGGTATGCTGATGATACAGCACTCATTGCTGATAATGATCTTCAATAACTCGTCAACAAAGCAGGAGATTGTGGCAGAAATCTAGGTCTAGGTCTAGCCCGACTCCTCTACAAATCTCACTATACTGTTCAGTGGCTACTTAAAAGAAATAGTAGACAATTTTAAATACCTTGGAACTTAGCTATATAAAGTTTGTAGATCAGACGTGGAGATAAATGTCGCATAGAGAACGTAAAAATTCGCTTTCCTGAAAGTCAAGAAAATTCTCGCAACCACAGACCTATACCCAAAACTATAGAGCTCGATTTGTAAGAAGGTGTATATTGCCTGTGTTCGGCTCTGAAGCACAGACACCAAATATGCTAACAGCATATAAGATCGACGCCTTTTAAATGCCATGGACAGCAAAGGTAACCAATACCGAAGTATTTCGAAGAATACACAAACAGCGAGTGATGTTAGCAACGTTTCCAACAAGAAAAATTGCTTACCTATGACATATCTTACGGAGCACTAAATGTATTTTGCTACTACACTTGACAGCGGGAAGGAAGACCGAGAATACAAGAAGTAAAGGGCAAAGAAGAATATCTTGGTTAGATAACTTAACAGCAGCGGATAGGATTCCAAAGGGCAGGCCAACTCGTTAATACTGCGATTCACAGAATAAAGTTCCGCAGTGAGGTAACCAACATCCATTAAACGATAGACAGAAGAAGAAAGGAGTGGTGATGAAATCTTATTAGTAACATGGAAGAACATGCTGGAAAATTTCTTCTGCTAAACACAGTGCTGGGACAAAGACTGAGTATACTGATGAACGTTTACTTTTATCTCTAATAGAAAGACGCTCAAAGAAAACCTAAATTTAGCTGATCAACCTGTCCTCCTATTCAGGAGCTTTACTGTTAGCGGTGAAATTTCTTCGGTCCATTTACCAGATCTTAGAACCATTCTGATTACGGTTACATAGCAAGAGAGCGTTATCGTTGGTTTTGGGAGCACCGACAAGTTCCTCCCCGTCTCGTAGTCAAAGCAAGCTTCGAGACCCGTGTTAAGACTGTTTTACATAATACCAAGACGGTATACAGCATATGTCGAGCATGTCATCGGCTTACTCTACTTACACATAAACAAATACACTTCCACGCAGACTAGGCTTTCATAATTGTTGTATAACACATATGTTCCTAGAATTGAATTAAATACAGGGTGACAATTATTGGACTATATGAAAAAAACGTAAATTAGTTACAAACTACGGCGTGTACACACTTTGTTCAACATGTAAACGTCACTACAGATATTCGGATTTATGTCATACGTGTTCCATATGCCTGCCATCATTGGCAATGTTGGAACATGGATGCTGTCGATGAACTTCTGAATCGCTGTTTTCAGCTCAGCAATGGTTTTGGGGTTATTGCGGTACATCTTGCTTTTAATATAGCCCCACAAAAAGAAGGCGCATGTGTTCAGATCCGGAGAATATGGCGGCAAATAGAGCCTCTGGGTACCACAGAACTAGAATGCGATCCCCAAAGTGCTCCTCCACACGTCAAACACTCTCCTGCTTCGATGGGGTCGAGCTCCGTCTTGCATGAACCGCATCTTGTCGAAATCAGGGTCACTTTGGATAATAAGGATGAAATCATCTTCCAAAACCCTCAGGTACCGTTCGGTAGTTATCGCGCCATCAAGGAATATCTCACCGATTATTTCATGACTGGACATTGCGACCACACGGACACGCGTTGAGAGTGAAGAGACTTCTCTGTTGTGAAATGTGGACTCACAGTCCCCCAAATGCGCCAATTTTGCTTACTGACGAATCCATCCATATCAAAGTGGGCTTCGTAGCTAAACAAAATCATTCAGCGTATGCTAATTCCCATCACGCCCAGCGACCAACAGCGCAGTTTGAACGTCCTAACGCAAATCGTTCAAAAGTTATGACGGTTTTATTTCATATAGTTCAACAATTGTCACTCTGCATGTTTCCAATCCCTCGTTTATCATCAAGGATTTTGCTAGGTTTCTCTTGGTTGTAAAGGAAATGTCAGAAAATCCAAAAGATCACCGATTATGATTCCGTCCGCCCCTCTATCAAGGGTCTGCTCGAAGAACTGTCTACGTTGAGAATAAAGAAAAGCATAGTTCTGCAGAATATTGATCTATATCTGCCAATAAATATTTTCTAGTTAATCTTCGGAGCAATACATGGAATAATTTGCATCGCTCGCCAAAGAGTGTTTGGCTTCCACCCGTGGCTGCCAGTAACATTTCCGCCGACTGCACGGAAAGTCCGAGCACGTATTAAACTAAAGTAAGCGGTAGAGGTTATTTTCTTATTGTATCATAAATAAGGGTTCTTTTCCGTTCTATCCTTAGATAAAGGATGGAAAGAATGCCTGTTAGTACACCTCCTTGTGAGTTGTTGTTCAGTCTTGTTACACACTGACAATCTGTATGGGTTAGAGTTCGTTTGGAGAAACTGAATGCTGGACATTAAGCGCTCCAGCAGTTAAAAATTGTGGAAGAAAAATGCATATAGGGCCTGAAAAGAAGGGGAAGAAAAACAAGCCAAAGAATAAGAGGAAAGCCAGGAGTTGACGGTGCGGTAGCGTTTTACAAGAAACACAAGTTCAGATAAACCGGACATTTAGCGAAACGAAGTGATTGGAGATGGACTAAGGAGATTCAGTGTTGGATTCGTCTCGATAATAAAACGCCAAGAGGACTATCTTATGGAAAATAGACCGATTAGTTAAAGAAACAAGCAGGAAAACTTGGAAGCAAATCATATTGTATGGAGAAGTTTGGAAGAGGCCTATTCCCAGCAGTGAACAGTATATGGCTGACGATGATGATCTCTGTGGGCTGGATCCACGTACGTCTGAAAAATATCCGCAGTTTCCAGCCATATGGCCGGCTTTTCGAACTTCCTGTGGTGCTTTTCACGTGAGGTGTGCCATCTTTTTGTATTCGCCAGTTAAGATCTTCTAGCAACGCTGCTCTTTATTATCACCAAACAAAAGAGCCTGTGACCGATAGGGCTGCCCTTCTTTGTATACGCTCAGTGATGGTCTACTTCACAACTCAGTGCCTGCGTTACTACTACGCAATAAGGAAAACTCCCGAGTAGGAAGACTAGGAAACAGAAGACGATGTTTAAAGTAGCACTCCAGAGATTTTACGGCCTGCTGGGAAAGGAGGGGTCGCAAAACGCGTAATTGCATTTATCTCAGTGTTAGCATCTGACTGCAACCCACAATGATTGGGGGCTCCGTGCACTAAATAGTAGCTGCAAAAGGAATTAGCGCCCGTGTTACGCACTGCAAGTACTCGTAGAGGCGTCCCGGCTAGTACCCCGTGTCGCTACTCGGCCATTCAAATTCCGGAACTCCCTCCAGCGTTGATGGACAATTTCGTGCTTGTAATTGCACACTGTGGTACACGGCACCTGAAGCTGGCCTCCCCGGATGAGGGTACGTGCTGGTGGCAGGAAACAATGCCATTGGCACCTGCTGCATAGCACACGCGACGACATTGTTCACGTATCACGGAAAACGTTTTTTGACGAAGCCGCACTTTGTTACCAAATGTATGAAGGTTCTGCTTTGTAGCCATAGAGACGCCACTTCTCTTTCGCAACAATCATCGTAGAACTAAAAATATTCAGAGGCCCGAAGACGTAAGCGTTCAACTGATGTTAACGCTCTTAAATGAAAGGCTCCTTTTTTAGTATAAAATGACGTGACCAGTGTTTAAACAACTGGACTTGTTTTCTGGAGGTGTGGTTCTCAAACCCTTGACTGTCCTTCTTGATGGAAGTTTGCCTTATCCACACTCTATGTGATGAATCGTGCAAAAATGAAGTGGTAATCACTCACCTTCATGTTTATATAAATTTATCATAGACGAGGCAAGATTGTAAAATTGCCGTCTCTTATGTAACTTGTTCGGTGAATTTGATAACATATAAAGGTAAATTTGACCAGAATTATCAGAAACTTATTGTACCTTAAACGATTATAGGTACCCACCAATGATTTTACGTCGATTACTTTGACGCTGAAATAATAAGCATATTTCATTAGTACATGCTAAGTTCATAATTATGGATCATTAAATATGAAAAGGAGTATCATCATTTTTATTCAACGATCTCACATCGCATTCTTCTTATGATCAAATTCTGATATTCAACAAGGTTTTCACATGAAATATCTTTATCAGAGGCCTACACCATAATGTCAGGTTGTCACTGAAAATTTAAAATCTGAAATAGAAAAATATGAGAACGATTCAGAAAATGTTGATAGCTAGTAACAGAAACAATTAGAACAAATTCGAAATTAATATTCTTAAAATGGTGAAACAGAAATAAACTTTAAAAACCATAGAATTCCCATAGCGCTCGGCATAGTTGAAGCTGCGATTTAGTATGGTCGCAGACGATAATCGCTCGATTGTAAAAAAGCACAAAGTCTATATCTCCAGCTCCCGTTCTAGCCTCCCTCTCCTCCACCCCCCCCCCCCCCAAATCTCCCTCTCTCTCTCTCTCTCTCTCTCTCTCTCTGTGCGTGCGTGTGTGTGTGTGTGTGTGTGTGTGTGTGTGTGTGTGTGTGTGTGTGTGTGTGTGTGTGTGTGTGTGTGTCTATGTGTGTGTGTGTGTGTGTGTGTGTGAGTTGTGGACGTCCACCAACTATTGTATAGCAGAACTCCATACGGGATGGAATGTCTTCAGTCCCACTTTGGACATGCGACTGTGACAGGCCCAAATGAGTGTAGTGCGCCGCGCAAGAAAAGTGACTCACCACCTTAGCTATAGATAAATATTAGACTGAATATCAGTGCAAAATTTCGTTTTTGAAATGATGTGAATGGTGATTTTTAATATATTGTTTGCTCTGTATATTGTTGTAGAAGTGCACATGGCAGGAACAAGCTCCCGGCTTAACAGCGTAGATGAATTATGGAATAAATCTAGAGTACGCACCATGCATGAACGCCTACAGCACTGAGGCTGGTCGTTGTGAAATCAACTGTCGGCCATTACATACAATCAGTCAGTGTTAAAAAGTGGAAATAACATTATCCTTTTTTTTTACAATCATATTCAGGATTTTGAGAATATGCAAGCGAAGAGATTAGCAGTGGCATCTAGTTTTGTTTTTATTGGGAAAGGCGAAGAGTGCGTTCTTTCGGGGAACACCACAGTACTTGAAAACAGCAAGAGTATGCAAGGAAAGAAAAATAAACAGCATATTTTCTTTCTGAATAAATATCAAAAATGGAGCTGAGTAAGTTATTTTTCTAGTTATCTCAAAGTAGAACTGATATTTGATTATGAAAGAAAATAAACTCAAATTATATCTCGTTTCAATTTCAAAAGGCTATAATTGATAGAAGAATATAAACTGAATGTATTAGTAGGAGCATTACATGAGAAGAAGTTAAATCCGATAGTAGGGGAAACGCAATTACACACTCAAATGTATTTTTAAAATACTAACCTAAAAGAAAAATTCCGTATAAGTAAAAAAATTACGTCAAAAATTACTACTTTACATTGTCTATCAGAAACCACAGAATGGCTGGCGTTTCCTAGTACCCTTTGCGAAACGAACTTCTGAATGTGTCGGGACAGGCAGCAGCACTTTACCGTAGTACACTGAGCATTAGTAGCAAATGGCCAACAGTTGTGCCTGCTCACTGCTCTGGAGGCTAATTGGCCGAAACGTCTTCTCGTGGAAAGAATGTCTAGGAGCTACAAACAGTTTTGAAATCAAGGACTAGGTAGGTAACGTGCGGGAGGCTAGTTTAAGTCCTCTGAGATGCAGTGGCGTGGAGCAGTATTTTGGAAGTCTGTAATCAGGGGCCATTAAGGTTGTTTTCGTGTATGGAATGTTCAAAAAGTGATTAGAAGTGCGTTCATTTCCACGCATGGGAAACATCTACTGCTGGTTTTCAAGGTGGGTGTTGATGTCAGCGAGCGTACACGGACATTTTAGGAAGGGGCCGCTTAACAGTGTTTGGAGCAAATGGGTTGCTGGAGGCGTTATGTATAGAACAAAGTAGACTTTGCGAGGGTTGTTAGAAGGATAAAAAACTAAGTTTTGCTTGAATATAAATTTTAAGTGTTGAGACCTAGTGTATGTCCTTACTGTTTGACTTCAGGCTGTGCTGCCGGCCAGAGTGGCCGAGCGGTTCTAGGCGCTTCAGTCTGGAACCGCGCGACCGTTACGGTCGCAGGTTCGAATCCTGCCTCGGGCATGGATGTGTGTGATATCCTTAGGTTAGGTAGGTTTAAGTAGTTCTAAGTTCTAATGGACTGATGACCTCAGATGTTACGTCCCATAGTGCTCAGAGCCATTTAGGCTGTGCTCCTGTGTTGTTTACACAAGAGATGGAAGAAACCGATTGGTGACGGAGTAGTGAATGATTGGGGTATTCGTTGACCAATCCAGTGATCGGACTTAGCTTTTGACGGTAGCCAGATGGCTTCAGGGCACTGAATAGTGGTATAGAGGAAGGTACTGTTTTAACCCTGTCTCGTGAGTCTAAACGAGGCTGGCGACCCTTACTTGGCTTTATTTTGTACTTATAGCAACGCCTAGAAATTATTCAAATCCGCCAACAAACATTTACGAGGAAATCTGTGGAGCAATATGTCGCGTGATTTGTCTCACGCACCGCATGCCGACAAACATTCGTGGAGTGTGGCTGCTGCCGCGACAGGACTTCACCAGGCACTACAGAAGAACCGAGAAGACGGACGAGCATGAACGTTTCAGTACCAACATCAAATCTGAATACAGTGGATGTATTTCTGATCTATATCTATGCTTTTGATAATTCTCATAAGCTTGTGATAATGTACTGTGTCAAAGGATTTTTTATATTCAATAATACAAAGACGTGATTTTTATCCTGATTATAGCAGTTTCGTACTAGAGCTTTTAGTGCACCTACTGTTTCTGATGTACATAAACCTTTCCTAAACGCAAACTGCGCCTCACCAGAGAATTCCTCACATTTTTCATATAACTTTCAGAAATATTTTGAAGGAATGGCTACTATAGGCGGTCGCTAAATCACTTTTAGGTAGCAGTTTAGAAGGTAAGAAACCGTTCTTGTTCTATCCTGGAAGGTCCAGGAACTCGTACATACAGGGTGAAAAGCATTTAAACCGACAAACTCTGGGAGGTTGTAGGGGACATCAAAACAAATATTTTTCCCCAATGTCATTTTTTCCTATGAGCATTATTTAAACCGGTGGAGGCCGTATTACGCTATTCACTTGTTAGAGGCCGTATTACGATCTTCAGTTGTTAGAGGGCGTATTACGCTCTTCAGTTGTAGGCAACTGCTGTCCACCAGTGTAGTAGTGCATTGTCTCTGTTTACTAATGGAGCGATACACCTGGAGTGAGTACACTGACATGCTTGGTGCGTATTACGTAGCGCACCACAACGAACGACCTGCGCAGCGGGTTTATCAACAACAATGTTCTAATCGGCGTATCCCTCATCATACGACCTTTGCTGCTGTGTATCTACGTCTGCGTGAGACCGGGTCAATTAGCAGATTACCTGAACACGGACGCCGTCGCAGGGTAAGAACGCTGCAATTTGAGGAAGCTGTCTTGCAGCATGTGGAACGGGGTCCTTCAATCACCACTCGTGCAAAGAAAAGTCCTTCGAGAGCAAGTGTTACGTCAATTTCACTTACAGCGTGTGCACAACCTGGAACCAGTTGATTATCCACCCAGAGCACAGTTTTCGCAGTGGTACCCGGAACACTGTAAAATAGACCCTACATTTCCATCCTCTGTGTTGTTTACCGATGATGCAACGTTCGGACGTGATGTAGTCTTCAACATGCACAATTCGCATGTTTGGAGTGAGGATAACCCACATGCCACAGTTAATAGCGCTCATCAAGTGTGGTTCTTCGTTAATGTGTGGGTCGGTGTTGTTGGGGACTGTTTAATTGGGCCGTATCTGCTACCTAGGCCATTAAATGGCAGGCACTATTACAATTTTCTCGCCAGAGCATTGCCGGAATTGCTGGAAAACGTCCCGCTCCCTACAAGACAACGCATGTGGTTCCGACATGACGGGGCGCCGGCACATTTCAGTCGTCGTGTGCGTCGGTTCCTGGACCGACGGTTCCCAGAAACGTGGATTGGCAGAGGTGGTCCTACAGCATGGCCTGCTCGATCACCAGATATATCCCTTTTTGATTTTTTGTTGGTTTAATTAATTTGTCGCCAGAGAAATCTTCCTCTACCGGTTTAAATACTCCTCATAGGAAAAAATGACATCAGGGAAAAATATTTGTTTTGATGTCCCCTACAACCTCCCAGAGTTTGTCGGTTTAAATACTTTTCACCCTGTATAGCTGCAATGGCTCCAAAAGGGAGTAATTTTTGATGTCTTTGACTTGTGATATGAGTTCTAGATCTCTCTTACGACTCATCCGTGGTGCTCCGTTTCATGGGACAGCCAGTGTGTGATCGCGTGCAGGACCACACGCCATTAGCGCGTCGCCCACTCTCCACTAGGCGGTTGGCGTGACTGCCTCTGCTACAGCGCGGGACCCGTGCAGCAAAGTGGCGGCGTGTGCTGCCGGCGGCAGATCCTGCAGGGGCGCTGGGGCCACTGCTGTAGTGCAGGTGAGCCGCATGGAGCGACCTTGGTCTGGCTGCTATGACCACTGCCTAAAGGCGCCTTTATACCAGGGTCACCAACTCTCCCACATTAATTGGGATTTCCCGTACTATAGCAATCATTTTTAAATACTCTCTGTTCCTTTATTGACAGCCTACTTCCCCCACGAATTTCGTCAGTGATCACAGCTATAAATATCAATCCCGCGAAGTACTGCTGACAGTTCAAATTCCGTGACCAGAAGACCTCTAAATTTATGGTATTATAATCTATACTGTTGTCGACATTTCATCTTTTCTGTGTTCGTACTTGTACGGAAATCAGACGGTCTGCTCAAGGAAATGCAACTAACGGAGAAAGAATTACACTGCTTACGCGTGCAGAGGGGTCGTGAGAGAGAGAATTTCTACTTGTTCCTCGGTCACTAATGGCAATCCATGGATGCGTCGTCTTCAAGCGACCAGCAGCTATGGCATAAATAACTCACGGAACTAACAAGGACTCGAGAAGGCGGTTTACAGAGACGTTCATGTTTAAACACACTCGTTACATTATTTATTTCTCAATTGTCTTACACGACACAACAACATTTCGCAACTCTTTGAAAGAGCCAGTACTGACACATCGCTTTAAGTTGGTAGCAATCGAAACCTCAGGACAGTCGACACGAAATGTTCCGATTCGTGTGGTCTTCTTTTCCAAATCATACCTACCGATCAGCGTTCACGTCTGTCTTCATCTGCTTCTAAAGGGAATCAATTTTCATTATGTGCTCTCGCAGTGGAAGTGATGATGTAAAAACTCGACGAAGCAAGAATATTAAATGCTCGCGTGTTTATTTGAAGTAGTGAGGACGAAGAATATTCTTCGTTAAAGGCCACGGTCTCCAACGTTACCGAAGTTATTGTGTGCTATGTAAAGGTGACTTCAGTATCGCTCAGCGTGGTAACCTCAACTGCAGCCAACATTCTTGTACAGAAGTTAACAAGTGGAACGATAGAGCTTGTTTTCATTCCTGATACTGATATTGTATACCAAGCTATGAGTTGGAAAAACAGTCATATTACTCATGAAAAACGTCATTATGGAATTAATATATTCAGACGCAGAAGTTATTGCATCCAGTTTTTTGCATAGGTTTCAGAGTGCTGTTCTTGAACATAAACCACACAAGAATCTTATTAAGTGCTTTTGCACACTAAAAACTCTCTCTCGGGTTGTGGATTAACCCCAAAATATGATACTATATAACACAGTAGAGTAAAAGAAATCAAAGTGTTCTAGTTTATATCTCCATTGTCACTCATTCCAAGCAAATGCGATTTAGTTCTGCAAATGAAATGTATTGCATCTAAATATCCCTTAAAACCTTTGTATATGTTGGTCGTCCCCCTTAAAATCACGATTAAATCCTGGTTACCCTACTCTACACGGGCCATAATAACTGCTTATTGTCGACAATATAGAAATGTTGTGCGGCAACATCGTCGTCCACATTAATTGCTGCCGTGCGCAGGTAGCATTACCGATGAATGTTTCCGGTAACGTTAGTGGCAAAAGAGTTGAGTGCCAGTACTATTTACAAGAGCCTAAACATTGCCGCGAAAAGGACGGGAGTGGAAGTGTGTGGGATCTCCTTCTTTTGCATGCCACTAGTAAGGAAGAAACCAAGAAAAAGAGAAATTCGCATTTGTTTATGTTTTCTTTTTCAAATAACCTCCCGAAACGATAACTCGACGATTCCAGAACGTTGGTATACAACCAGACTGGCGATGACACTTCGGGTTTTGGCTACTAGTGAGTCATGCCGAAGTTTTATGTATTTCTGCAGCTTATTTCTCACCGATATGCCTCTTGGTAGTAGACGTTTACAATAATTTCTTAGATGAACTCAAGGAATTAATTAAGGTAGTGTGAAATAACAGCTGAAAATTTATTTTAAACATTTTATTGTGGTTTAACAGTACAATGAGAGAAATACGAATTTCTTAAATACTATACATCTAAGACTAGAATGGAACGTAATGTCCTATGGACACGGAAACTAACGCAATGAACCTCATAAAAATTTTAAACATCTTAAGAACCCGAGCTGAATAAACTATGGATCGTTTTACAGATCTTGTATTACGTTGCTAGCTGTGAGAATGCCATTTTTAAGCTTCGATCTTCGCATATGTTACTTTTTATATTCCATAGCTCTGGTCGTAAATGCATCATACTTATACGAGTTTTTAAATTAAAACAATCTAGAATCGCATGTAACTTGTAAAATCATTTTAATTGAATCAACTATGGGTTCTTGGTGAAAAATTGTAAATTAAGTAAACAAAAACTGTTTTTGCCTTGTTTCAAAATTTTATTATTAATGTTACTACACAGTCCAGGTTTCGCGTAATAAGTCCGTTTTCAAGTACATTACTGAGTCCAAAGACGATAATGCACAGATAAACATGATGACAAGGCAAAGATAATCATGTAAACTTCTTAAGGTATCGATCCATAGCTTAATGTAAAATTACGTCAATGACCATTTTTTGACAAACTAATTACATTATTACACAATTCAGCAACTACACTAAAATGACAGGGCTAAAGTTATGCGTCTGCCAAGAACTTTTTAACTACGATGGACTGGGGCCCAAACTTTTGGTTCTACCGTGAGTTTGTGATCTCATCCGAAAGAGGTGAATAACGGAAATGGGTTTTCTCGTTTAATAATAGGTGTGGGTATATACAAATCTGTCTTTCAATTTCTACAATTTCTAATTAGTTGAGTTTGCCCTCCTGTTCCTCTATGTGTACGATTTGTAAATCTATTATGTATTTTTGCTTATTGTTCCGCCAATGTTCTGCGAAGGCTGAATCAGTCTTCCTCAATCTCCAGCTTCTGTGGTGTTCTTTAAGCCTGGTACAGGTTGACCTCCCCGTCTGTCCAGTGTAGCAAGACTGACACACATGCCGTGAGTTTCAGCCTTGTTCATAACCCGAAACGTAGGTTTTACAGTAACATTAATAATAAAATTGAGAAACAAGGCAAAAAACGGTGTTTGTTTAGTTAAGTGGTAAAAATTTAAAATTTATTGTCCACGGGGTTGATTTCGATCTTGGTATGATCATCATCAGACCGTTAAAACCCCATGATGACGCCTGGAGAGAGTTCCGAGCAGCATCGTCCTACGTAGCGACGATAAATCGTTGATACATAGAGGGCTGCTGCTCGCCACTATCTCCAGCCGACATCATGGGGTTTTAATGTTCTGATGATGATCATACCAAGATCGAAACAGACCCTCTGATCAATAAATTTTAAATTTTAAGACTTACATGCGATCCTAGATTGTTTTCATTTTTTTTAATTCTTTGGTTATGAAATTCATTGTTCTTTCGTCTGTCCTATTATGTATACATTCCTGTAAACAACAAACAAATTCGTTATACGGGTGTAAACTTTCGAATGGAAGCGAAATATTGTTTCCTGAACATATTACCTGACTTCAAGCCGCGGCCCTGTCGATGTCAAAGAAAGGAAGTAAGGCTGAGAGTGAGAGAGAAATAACTACAGGTAAGTGCAAAGATAGATATGACCCAGTCACACGAAATAGTGCACAGTTTCCATGTAAAGTAAGTTTGAAGGTCGTACACACACACACACACACACACACACACACACACACACACACACACACACACACACACACAGTAGACCTGTGTGCCCTATAGGAGTTGCTCCTCACAATAGCCGTGCTGTTCTGTAACACGTGCTCCATACAAACGTTCCACAAACGCTGGAGTGCGTCCGTAGAGCACCATAGTCCTTCTTCCTAGTTACGAATGTATCAGTTTCTCGGAGCCATCGTTGTACTCGAATAAAAATGGTATAGGAGGGTGTTTGATAAGTCTAGTAAATTTCAATTAAAGATTGGAATATTTTTGTTGGGCCTTCATGGTTGGTAAGATTGATTATTCCAAGAATCGCGTAAAGAATTTGAACGATGTACAGCGTACAGTTCATTGCTGATAGCCGTCTGAATAGGTCAGTGTGTCGAGTTTCGTGCTGTTATTAACCATTTTCATTTGAAGGGCTGCAGTTCTGCACAAACCAAAACAGAATTGGATGACGTTCACGTGGCTCTGTACTATCACTGAAGATCATTTACTTTTATACTTATCAATTTAATCGTGATCGGACAAGCATCGAAGATAAAGTGCGCTCCAGCTGACAAATTGAGGTCACCAAACACAAAACTATTGACAAAATCCATGATACGGTAGTGCAAGACCACCGAATAAAAGTTCGTGAGATTGCTGAGACTGAGGCCGTCTCAACTGAGCGAGTGCGTAATATCCTGCACAGAGAATTCGCTATGAAGAAGCTGTGTACGAGGTGGCTCCCGCGATCTGTCACAGTCGACCAAAATCGCAACCGACACAACGTTCCAGCTCAATGTCTGGCGATGTTTAGCTGCAATCCTCAAACATTTTTGGGCTAGTTTGTTGCTTAGACTTGGATCCATCATTACACACCACAGTCAAAATGGAAGTCAAAACAACGAACAAAGGCTGGTGAAAATGCAGTGAAGAAGTCAAAGAGCATTTTGTTAGCTGGTAAGTTGATGACCACTGTTTTTTTTTTCCTTGGGATTCTCAAGGAATAATCCTTACAGATTACTGGGAAAAAGGCAGAACCATAACTGGACTGTACTGTGTTCATTGCCGGATCATCTGAAACTTGCATTGGCTGAAAATAGGACCAAGGTCAGCACGTAAAAAAGTGCTCTCTCACCAGGATAACGCACCATCCCACACATCAGCGATACCTGTGGCGAAAGAGCATGATTTGGGCTTTGTGCTGATTCCTCACTCATCCGAATCACCAGACTTAACCACAAGCAACTTCTTCCTGTTCCCTAACTTGAAACTTTGGCTTGACGGGAAGAAATTTTCGTCAAATGAGGAACTGATATTTTCAGTCAAGGAGTATTTTGCAGAGGTTAGCGGGACCAACTGTATATCCCTCTAAGGAGACTATTTCGAGGAGTAAGGTGAACTGTTCACGAAACAAACATTTTTTTCTTGCTTTTTTACTAGACTTATCAAACCACCCACGTATATAGAGAAAGGCGAATCGAGAAACGTTCTGGATACAAGCGCTGTGCAGCTCTACCATTACGTACCGTGCCGAGAAGCAAGGAATTTGAAATTGATCCGATCTCAAAATTATTTTATATTCAAGCGGCACACTTCGGTACAGAAGTCCCTCATCAAAACTTTATCTACTAAATTCTCTCTAAGGCCCTAGAAGTAATAGGAACTGCTATGAAACACCCTGTATAAATAGACGCTTCTCCCCTGTATTGAACAAGGTGGAATTGTAGGATGATATTCTTCTGATATGCATTGGCAGGTGTTAGATACTGGTTAATTTCTGCCAGCTGGTAGTACACTGAAGGAAACGCTGTCAAACAACTCAGACGCAAAATATTTGTGTCCAATAAGCTGACGACCTGCCCTCTCACGCCTTTGTTCTTTTTAACATGAAACCATTCTCTCAGATTAAACCGGATTCCTTTTTACTTTCAAAATCTTCTGAACTTTTCTTCTGCAAATGCTGGAATCCTTAAACAGCACACGCGAACTACTTACTATTCTTCCAACTATCCAACTACCTCTACTTACACACTGTTTCATGAGTAATTAATAATATGTTATGTAATCAATTACACTCTTTTCGGGTAAAACTACACACTGCATTTCGTCATAATCACACATCGCTAAACACTTGGCAAAGCGAACTGTAGACCCGACTGTGGCCGAAACTAACTTGGCCACGTAACATTTCACAGCAGTAAGCTTTGTTATCTCTCAGTGAATTTACGAAAATTGTTCGTAAAAAATGCCTTTCTGACAACCGCGACTAACTGCTGTTGAATTTATTGATGCCGAAAAGGAAAAGGGAATGACGGTGCTGGCGAGAAAGGTGACGGAACGTACAAGCAAAACGTTAAACTAGTGGAAGGTGATGACGTGATAATTGCAATAGGTTCTCAGCGGAGTGCCATTGAAACGTCCAGAAACAAACTGCGCACAGTAAATATTGCGTAGGTGATATGGATAAATGTGTTACTAAACAGTAATTTCTGCAATATTATGAAAAATATGAAGAAATTCCAAACTTTCCGAAAACTTCACCCTTTTGCCTCGGGAACAGGGTTTCAAGACTAACAAGGAGATCCTGATAAAAATTATTCTGTGTGCCAAAAGGTGCCAGAAAAACGGCACGTGATGTGAACGAAACGGTATGGCTTCGAAAAAAGCATACTACATAAAAATTTTTACCTAAAACTTGAAACATAACGATTAAGCGGCAAGTGGTTTCTTGACAACGAATTTGATTTGTATACCACTCATTGTGAACAAATGTTATCAAAGTTCGTGGAGAGCATTGCCAATCAATTCTTGCATTCTGCGGTGCACTGTCGTACAGATGTGCAGCGTGTTAATGTGTAAGATTAATGGACCGTACGCAGTTACTGCTCTTCCACTTTCCCCTTCTCCTCCCTTTTTTTCCTGTCTCTCGGGCGTAAACATGACGGTGATGCCACCCTACTCAGGTCTTCTGTTCGCAGTGCTGAGTGCTACCTGAGTGCAACACTCCTTACATTCTTTTAATGTACACCCAGTGGCCAGAATTCAAATACGCTTCCAGCGAATCTGATTTTACTGCTCACCAAAACAAGTGAAGCCCCCGGAAGGCATCATAGGACGTTAGTGCGGCTTTTTGCACTTCAGCACCATTGGCTAATATGTGAATGATTAGAGTTCCAATTGTGTACGACAGATAAAACAGCGGACACACTGCATTAGTGTAGTCCATGTTCAGAGTTGTTACCAGGCCTAGCAGGGTACGTAAGTGACGCGAACTGTTTCCGATGTTCAGGGATCATTGTGAAGGACACGAAGCTGCCACATACCCGTGTGAGACAGCCGTATCAGCACTTGATCGAGTGTGAAAGGGGCCTCATTGTAAATCTTCCATTATCTGTGCCCATAAAATATACACAGAGTTCCACACATAAACCATCATACCAAGTACTTCCTCGTTCCCCATATACACCTACAGAAGCTCTGTGCATATTATATACCTTCTCCCCCTTCCTATAGAACCAGCACTGCACAACATTCAGGACTTTCTGTACTGTAATCCCCTTTTATTGCCTCAACAGAAATAGTGGCAACAGCATCATCACAAGCAAGGCAACCAAGAAGCCATAAATGAATTATCTTTCCAGTCAGACCGATTTCCGTAACCGACAGTAGGAACAGCAATGGTAAGTTCCTGTGGAAAACTCCACCAGCATTTAAATACCCGTCATTCAGTCTCAGAATCAACAACATTCCTATCCACAATTCTACAATCAACATACACCGTGAAGAGGGTTAAACACCGTTCAAAGCATCAGCTTCTGGACCAAAACATAATCCTTGACGTCAAGAAAGGAGAAACTGGTTTCCTCAACCGAAGCCTTGTATGCTGTTGTTTTGTGGACATCAGTCCAAAGACTCAGCTCTTAACGCTATTCTGTCCTGGGCAAGCCTCTTAACATCAGCATTATAGTCCTCTCCTTCCCTCCACCCCATACTTCCGCCCATTATGAAAATAATTATTTAGTTATGCCTCTAAATATGACCTACCAACTTAATCCCTTCTTTTAGCGAAGTTGCGCCACAAATTTCCTTGCCCCCCCTCCCTCCCCCCTCCCCTTTCGGTCCAGGATCTCTTTGTTATTCGATCTATCAATCTAATTTCCACCATTCCTATGTAGTAACATGTTTGAAAAGCTTCAGTTCCATTATTGTTTGAGCTGTCTTTGAACGTTTCACTTCGTTAGGAGGCTATACCCGTCACAAAAACTCCAGAAAATACTTCCTAACAGTAATGTATTATCTACAATAACATCAAAATAATATAAAACGGTTGCATCGAAAAGTAAGCTGTACATATTGACTATGAAGCATAGTAGCTACAGATAGCAGTGCACTGGTGGCCAATATATTCATGCAACAAGCTGAAATTAAACGAACATGTCTATTGTATGGTAAATGAAGTGTCAGTTAATGACGCACAATTAGTGACACTACATAACTTAGCTACATGTACAATCCTAAAACATTCAAAGAAAACAATGAGGGCAATTAATGACAAAAAAGGAAGATTATAGTTGAAAAATGTTGACTGGGGTGAATTTCAGCGAGTGAAAATCCATTTCTAAATCTAACATATTTGTTAATAAGTTTGTAACCACTACAAAGAAATACTTGAATGTAATATGAGAAAGAAAGCTCTGATCACTATAGTCACCAGCATATCTTCAGAGCACAAAACCGATATCTACAAAACATTAATGATAGGTTAGCGTCCCAAAATACTTACAGATAAGAGAAGATATAAAAAATCCAGTATTGTGCACATTTCACCAGAAACTGATGGGTCAGATAGTGAAATAAAATCAATACATGCTGGCGCTAAAAGACAGATGAGAATGAAGTCATAGAACATGACACTATTTCCATTGAAGAGAATGGAAGCATTATAAAAGACAATTAATGTATAACAGATATTTGTAACAATTACTGTTTGGAGTAGGTAACTCCATTAGAGAAAGCTAAACAGTAAACGGAAGGGAGGTAGTGAAATTAATATTATGCACACATACACATCTGAAATATGGAAAATATCATCACCCTCAAAAAGTAAAAATTCCTATTGAGCTGATGACATCTTCAACAAAATACAAAAAAGTTACAGTTCTGAGTCAATTGTATAATACATCATTAGTCCAAGGTATTTACCCAGACATATTAAATATCGTTAGGTGTTCCTATAAGAAAGGAGACTCCATTTATTACAGTAACTCGCCTAAGAAAACGCTTCAATATTTTTCAAAGTTTTTGAAACAGGACTGAACATAATACTTATCACCCACGTATGTTGTAATTGTGTACATAGTCATTCATAGTTTGGATTTTACATGAGCTGCTCTACTGAAACAGCTATTTGTACATTCACTGAGCATATAATAAAATTTTTAAATGAATGAAAAAATATCTCCATGTGTGATTTTCTGTGTCTTGTGGGGCTCATATTACTGTGTCAATCACAATACTCTATTAAGAAAATTAAGGTTTTATGAAACAGATGGTTCAGAAAACACCCACTTTAGTTCCTGTTTGAGAAGGAAGTTGCAGGAAATTTCACTAGGATTTTAGAGTATTGCAAATACGGATGTCACATCACATGCATTGCAAGAAATCACAGTTGGTGTTTCACAGAGCTCTGTGATGGAGCTATTATTATTACTGCTCTTTATTAATGATCTATCCTTCTGGTTGAATCAGAAGGCATAATTGGTCCTTTTTGCATTATTGTTAAGTCGAGCAAAGAAGTATGATAAGGGGAAATAGTAAATGAGGTTTGTGTGAAAGTTATTAACGTATTTTCCACATATAGCGAAATTAAAACACAGCTCATCCTATTTTGTATTATCAAAAAGACTCAACCATATATTGTACTAATGAACTAACAAAAAATAACAAACAGTATAGAAAGTTCTAGATTATTGTATGCGTATACAGAAGAAAAATTAGACTGGAGACACCACAATGTAGACCAAGTAAAACATTTAGGTTGAGCAACTGTTACCATAAGCTTGATAGCCAACTTGTGGCAGACAATCAGTAAGTTATCATGTGCTGCATATTTTCATTCATTGTTGTCCTAGGGGATATAAAACTGTGGTAAATCTTCAGAGAGGCAAACAGTACTCGCTGCTCAAAACGAAGTAATGATAATTATGCATAGGGCTCTTCCATGCACCAGTTTAAGACAGTGAGATTATTAACACCAGTATTACAGTACATTTATTAACTAATAGAATTTGTTGTCAACAGTCCATTGGCATTTGCTAATAAGAGAGACATACACAAGTAAAATACTAGGAGGAGACTAACTTTGGCACAGCAAGACGTGAAGCACAAAGCAGTAAACTGTCTGACAGTTTGTGGATGACAACAAAATATCTGACAGGCAGCGTAAGTGTTTTCAAGTCTACGTTAAAAGAGTACTCCTTCTTTACCTTACAGGTAATCAGGAATAGTTAATAAAAAAACATGTAAACGTCAGGCAAGTAGCCATTTAAATTTATACTCTTTTTAGCTCTCTCTCAAATCTTTTTTCAATTAAAACTATCAACATCATAACGTTTTTCATGAATATGACCCTCGGAATACTAAGATAATTTACTAGCGGAAGCAGCTGACGAATTTTTGTATTTGTAGATGATGAAAACAGGAAAAGTATCAAACAGGTAAGTAAAATGGCTTCAGCTTTCCATGTAACTGAAACACAAATAATAAGTTAGCCTATAAATGTTTGCGATATTCGATATCAATAAGTTATATAGGAAATTTTCTTTGTTGTTTATGATTTGTTACTTAATTCTGTCTCGCTTAGGAAATTTAAAACAAATTTAGACTGAAATGCTCGTTTAGTGTTGATAAGAAGGATTATAAGTCCGATAAGAAATATAGCAGTCTACATATAATCTAAAATACGTAAAATTTATTAATGCTTCATTATATAAATTAAACTGAACGCCATACCGCATATGGAAGTGCTCTTGCATGTGAAGGGGTCTTCACCTCTTAATCACGACCAGAAATGTGGAAAAAGAAATACTAAAACCTGTCGCTCAAGTCAGCACCAGTTCACATTACCTGCATCATCTGTACTGAATGCTACCATCAGTTGCAGTAAAAGTTCATATTCTTGGTTTAAGAGGCGATGAAACACAACTATATCTGCAACACATCAAGGTCAAAAACTTATTAAGCCTAATAAGATAAGACAAAGCCTGGTGAAAACAGTACAAGAGTGCTTAAATGTATATCAGGTAACAAAAGGCTTGCATATTGGGATTTTTATGCCTTCACAATTAGTTGATAGACTAAATAAATAATAAATCCCAAATGTATTTGGACAATAATTATTAATCTGAAACATACTAGTACTAAAAACACAGTAAGGAGAGTATGGAACACCAAATATATACTTTGTCAACTATCGATCGTTATCCAAAAGAGAGTCTCACTTAACTCAGCAGTTCGTTAGTAATGAACCTAACAGCGAACTGCGTTTGTAATTGTTAATCTCCCAGACTTTTTATTCAGGTACAATATGAATACTGGATTTCTTTTAATATTGTAAAATTTGTTTTAAGTATAACAAAAGTTTCTGCCACAGGTCCTAATATCTAGCGAGTAAGCTCACGTGAAAAAGTTAAGGAAATATTGTCCTTCATTAATCATTTTCCTGAAGTCCTGAGCGAATGCTGCTGCTGTACACATCTATATTAACTGGTATTAACTGTGAGGCGCTCAGTTTAGTTTAGACGTCCGTGCTAATTATGGCCATTAATGGAGCGACCACTTAGCTGCCCGTCGAGGGCCTCGTTAGGCAAACACCCCAGAGGCCGCCCTTTTCCCTCGTCACCGTCTGACACCTCCAAGACAACGGCTGCCTTGCAACCACCTAGCTACTCACGCTGCTGGGTACACCATGAAGCACAGCTCAAGGTTTATCAAACTTTGCAAAGATGTTCGTCACATGACGCATATTAAGCGATTAAACTTTAATTCCATTCAAAACTGATGACCATCATCAACAAAAATGTGAAGTTGACCTCCACAGGCACGAATACATCCTTGTCTTTGTTGTGGTATGAAATACGTGAGCGTCCATTAGCCATCTTGAGAAATGACGTACTTGCCCGAAAGACATGCAGTGCCAGATTTCTAGTTGGAGGCTGATACCAGACGTAGACGTGCTCTATATGTGATAAAGCAAGCGACCGAACAAGACACTCAAGAATTGTTATATGCCTCATTAGCGATTGGGGTGTGGACTGCCGTGTGGGGTCTTGAATTATCTTGCTGGAATATGACAATTGGTACGTTGGTCATGAACGGTATGACAACAGGGTTTACCATTCTTGCCACATACTAACGAGAATTTAGTCCCCCTTAAACAATTTCCAAATAAGTTCCACCATGTCCATTAGTTCGCCATATTATAATTCCAGTAGTTGGAGAGGTATGGGTCACGAGAAGCGGTTGTTTCCTGTGGCCTTTCAGTAGGTCGTCTACAGACAAGTTGGCGTCCATCTGATGATCAGAAATAGGTATTTCAGTTAACTATGGCTCAACACCATGTATGCTTTTGTGGTCTGTCGTATAGTGTGAGCGGTAAATGACGGATGACAACTTGAAATCTCAACTCAGTTCCAAGAAATTTTGATACATTGGGATAGCTTAAGGGAGCACATGGAAGGTGAACCCACACTTTTTCATCTTTTATTTCGTGTAATACATTTCATTACTTAATGGCAATATTAACATTACAATTTACAAACTAATTAAACGAATCAGAAATCTGAGTAATGGTTGAACAGGCTCCAATCTGGTTTTTTTTCTTTTTTAAGAACACATCAACAATTACACCATTAAAAACAGGATATGGAATGGAAGTACGGAGTTCCCGAAAAAAAAACTGTTACATCAACTGAATGTGGCTGCAAGCATGCTCAACAAACAATCTTATCAATAAGGTGAATTACAGAAAAGGCCGTTAAGTGTACTTACAAATTTCTAGCCTAGCCGACCGTTACACAGCTGAACATCATTCATCGTGGTTACTCACAAGACACGCCACTGATTTAAGCTGTTTGGAGGTCGCTTAGCAATGTATAAGCCTTAATAAAAATCCCCTAAACAATTAACTACACAGTCTCTCAAACAGACCAGCTAGAAAGCTATAAAATTTAAACTTAAATTGACACCCATATGTTGCAACCAAAGGTTAAATTTAACAGTCCTTAAAATTACTAATATTCTCTACCAGTCATGTCAGCACCTGCTGATTCAGTAACACAAACAAACGCATATACCACCTTGACTTCCACACAGATCGAGCCACAAATTGTTCCCTTCACGAAACCTATCACAGGGAATACTCTCACACTAGCGTGAAATATGGCCTAGAAAACAATTTGGAATTAGTAACATCGACAGATGGTCCTGCGCTCAAACATAAGTAAGTGCCCTATTCCATATAACACAGGCATGGCCTTACGACCGAGCGAGGTGGCGCAGTGGTTAGACACTGGACTCGCATTCGGGAGGACGACGGTTCAATCCCGCGTCCGACCATCCTGATTTAGGTTTTCTGTGATTTCCCTAAATCGTTTCAGGCAAATGCCGGGATGGTTCCTTTCAAAGGGCACTGCCGACTTCCTTCCCCGTCCTTCCCTAATCCGATGAGACCGATGACCTAGCTGTCTGGTCTCCTTCCCCAAAACAACCCAACCCACGGCCTTACATGGTCAAAATAAGAAAACAACACTTAACTCCACTTAGGTGAGAAGGAGCCGCGACTTGCAGGGCGTTATTGCTTCCAAGCCACACAGACGATCTTCGATGTTGTGTAAACCTTAAATTCGCAGAATAAGCCCCGAGCTTGTCGACCAGATTGTGCGTGACATCCGTCTCTCCTCGCGCCGCCTGCTGCTACCAACTCTTAAGCGAGTCTGCCAGTCTTGCCCCCGACGGATTTAACTTTACGCCGTTCCTCGAGACCCGCGCCGGACAGCCAGAGTCCTCGAAAAGCCACGACATGTCCGCCACGTACTCCTCAGCTCACTGGCCTCCACAACCCCCGCCAAAACCAGCAACACATACACCTCGACCAAAGACCTTGGTTGGCGATACACGATCGACTCGATATTGGCAACCTAAGCAGCTAGTGGCGCCAGTGAAAAGCCATACCGCCATTATTACAGCCGCCACGGCTCAATCTTCTCCTGACGGTATGTAGGGACACTCTCGCGTAACGTTTGTGAGGATTTCAACTACAGTCATCCACCAGAGCCAATCGAACAATCTTTCGATCTTCTTGTGGCGTAGTGACCTGGCTGTTATCCTGAGTCCATCTCGACACCACTCGTTCTGCATTCATAGTACCACAGCCAACTGTCTGTTCGATCTGTGGGACGGTGCCCCACGTCCCTCATGTCAATGATTCGCCCTTTCTCAAAGTCAGAAAGATAGCGATTATATGAAAGTGCAATTCCTCTGGACCTGTGTTGCCGTCTCCTCCTGAATAGTTTCAAGACGTTAGACACATCCAACAGTCACCAAATAAACCCAACTATCGAAACTTCCTGGCAGATTAAAACTATGTGCCCGACCGTGACTCGAACTCGGGATCTTTGCCTTTCGCGGACAAGTGCTCTACCATCTGAACTACCGAAGCACGACTCACGCCCGGTACTCACAGCTTTACTTCTGCCAGTACCTCGTCTCCTACCTTCCAAACTTTACAGAAGCTCTCCTGCGAACCTTACAGAACTAGCACTCCTGAAAGAAAGGATATTGCAGAGACATGGCTTAGCCACAGCCTGGGGGCTGAATGTCCAATCCAGGTATTATCACACATCGACCGAAAACCGTAAGAACAAAACAAAACCTGCCTGCAATCAGTACACAGCAGGGTGCCATGAATCTTCAGAGACGTTAAAGGTAGTCTATAGTTATTTCCTTTCTTGTATGGAAATTTAAGGCACTACAGGACAATGATTCAAATGGCTCTAAACACTATGGGACTCAACTTCTGAGGTCATTAGTCCCCTAGAACTTAGAACTACACTCCTGGAAATGGAAAAAAGAACACATTGACACCGGTGTGTCAGACCCACCATACTTGCTCCGGACACTGCGAGAGGGCTGTACAAGCAATGATCACACGCACGGCACAGCGGACACACCAGGAACCGCGGTGTTGGCCGTCGAATGGCGCTAGCTGCGCAGCATTTGTGCACCGCCGCCGTCAGTGTCAGCCAGTTTGCCGTGGCATACGGAGCTCCATCGCAGTCTTTAACACTGGTAGCATGCCACGACAGCGTGGACGTGAACCGTATGTGCAGTTGACGGACTTTGAGCGAGGGCGTATAGTGGGCATGCGGGAGGCCGGGTGGACGTACCGCCGAATTGCTCAACACGTGGGGCGTGAGGTCTCCACAGTACATCGATGTTGTCGCCAGTGGTCGGCGGAAGGTGCACGTGCCCGTCGACCTGGGACAGGACCGCAGCGACGCACGGATGCACGCCAAGACCGTAGGATCCTACGCAGTGCCGTAGGGGACCGCACCGCCACTTCCCAGCAAATTAGGGACACTGTTGCTCCTGGGGTATCGGCGAGGACCATTCGCAACCGTCTCCATGAAGCTGGGCTACGGTCCCGCACACCGTTAGGCCGTCTTCCGCTCACGCCCCAACATCGTGCAGCCCGCCTCCAGTGGTGTCGCGACAGGCGTGAATGGAGGGACAAATGGAAACGTGTCGTCTTCAGCGATGAGAGTCGCTTCTGCCTTGGTGCCAATGATGGCCGTATGCGTGTTTGGCGCCTTGCAGGTGAGCGCCACAATCAGGACTGCATACGACCGAGGCACGCAGGGCCAACACCCGGCATCATGGTGTGGGGAGCGATCTCCTACACTGGCCGTACACCACTGGTGATCGTCGAGGGGACACTGAATAGTGCACGGTACATCCAAACCGTCATCGAACCCATCGTTCTACCATTCCTAGACCGGCAACGGAACTTACTGTTCCAACAGGACAATGCACGTCCGCATGTATCCCGTGCCACCCAACGTGCTCTAGAAGGTGTAAGTCAACTACCCTGGCCAGCCAGATCTCCGGATCTGTCCCCCATTGAGCATGTTTGGGACTGGATGAAGCGTCGTCTCACGCGGTCTGCACGTCCAGCTCGAACGCTGGTCCAACTGAGGCGCCAGGTGGAAATGGCATGGCAAGCCGTTCCACAGGACTACATCCAGCATCTCTACGATCGTCTCCATGGGAGAATAGCAGCCTGCATTGCTGCGAAAGGTGGATATACACTGTACTAGTGCCGACATTGTGCATGCTCTGTTGCCTGTGTCTATGTGCCTGTGGTTCTGTCAGTGTGATCATGTGATGTATCTGACCCCAGGAATGTGTCAATAAAGTTTCCCCTTCCTGGGACAATGAATTCACGGTGTTCTTATTTCAATTTCCAGGAGTGTAGTTAAACCTAATAAACCTAAGGACATCACACACATCCATGCCCAAGGCAGGATTCGAACCTGCGAACGTAGCGGTCTCGCGGTTCCAGAATACAGCGCCTAGAACCGCACGGCCACTTCGGCCGGTTAACTACAGGACATACGAATCTCTCTCTAGAAGGAACTGTACCATCATGGAAATTTGGAAACATAGAAGAGGATGTAGACGCTAAATTTAATGCAAGATGAAAGAGGTTTCATGCTGTAGTTACAAAGTCTGCATTGATATTCAGTGTATCAACGATACAACGTTTAGTATTGCGATGACTTCCAGACGATTGGGACTGAATTGTAACAGAGATGTTATTGAGCACTGAAAATGATACTGCCTAATAATTGTTGAACTACTACAGCCTTAATGAAAAGAATCGCCACTAACATCGCTTTCAATACTTGCAGTGTGTTACATGAGAGTTTCAAGAATTCACTGTCTTCAGTCGGGCGTGAAAGCTATGCATCTTTATCACCATTACACCAGGCCGAATCGGACAACGCTTGATGCACTTCAGGCACAGATCTGTGACCTGTGAAAGAAATATCTCACCTCTTTTTACGAAAAGACTGAAGGGTTTAAACAAAGAGATTCCCTCGAAGCATGTGTTCTAAACGTCGTGTAACGTGGTGGGCTAACATGCAACAAGTTATTTAGCAAGCTTTTCTTTCTATCTAACGTCATTCATTCTTGTCCATCACATATCATTATAATTAGTCTACCAAAGCTTTAATTTGAAAGAGAAAAGTTAAGATAGTGACTGAAATCTGCATGTGTTACAAAGAGTCTCCACAATGGACAGAACGTTGAAACTACCGTATGAAATTCTCAGAAAAGTTCTTCTTTCCGATGTTGTTCAAATTGCCGTCACATTGTTTTGAACATTAATTATGTCGTCAAAGAGTTGATCCTTCACCTGAATTTCTGCATTTTGTCGTTTTATGGTTGGTTGGTACTGATAACACCAAGTCTCGTCATCGGCTATGGTTCTTTCGTGAAAAGAACTGTCCGCATTTTGCATTTCAGTCAAGTGGCGACAAGCGTCCACGCATCATTGTTTTTGTCGTGGAATCAAGGTGTGCGAGTTGAACTTTCACACACTGTTCTCTTCTTCGAACCATTCTGGAGAATGTTTTGAAGACTTGAGTCAAAGATATTGCTCCATTGTGAGAAAACAACACACTAGGGGTACATGTCCACTACTGAATACTGCCTGCTCACAACTGACTGGTCGAAATCACATATGTTGTTTACCGTTGTTTCTTCAAGCTGCTACCGTACTTACTGAGGTGAAATCGCTTATACACCAACAATAACACCAGTAACAGAACTTTTTGGACGGATGGTGTGGACGCACGCTGTTCATATCTACTTTAAACACGATAAAGTCGCTTGCAATAAACTAAAAACAAAATCCCCTTGTTTATAATTCCAACAGAATGACAGAGCAGCAGTAACTTCACATGCAGTTACAAATTTATTGCCGATTTTGAGCCAATGACAGTTTCAGATAATCACGATCAGATTGCAGAAGTCGTCCAACAAAAATACCCACAGGTTGGAACTCATCTGCTGTTTGCATTACAAATAATTTAGAACCAGAAAATCAGGATTTAACATCCCGTTGTTAACTTGATTATCAGAGACGTGGCACTATAGAGGACTGAACGAGGATAAGGGAGTAGATCTGCTGTGGGCCGCAGAGATTAGTTCTTAATGAACAACTTGTGATTACTGGTACTTTTTTCTCTTTGTTTCGTGAAATGCTTTGCAGAATGATCGTAAGGATAAAAGGAACTGCAGCAAATGTGGACCCACAACACTGAAAATTAATTTCCCTTTTACATCTATTCTGTGAATCTATTACGTTAGATTGCAGTATAGTCAGCAAAAGGGTTACAAAGCAAACGAAAATAATAGTAAAACTTGCGTGCGGCTCGACGGCTTGTTTCAAATCTTCCATTTTGGCGCCACGTCGGCGAATTACGTGCTCCAAGTAATCGCACCAGCGAAAGAGGATGTACAGTTCAATGTGGAGTCGGACCCATGTGTCGATCTTGGAGACTCTTCACGTCATTTACAGACGAAAGCTATGATAAAGCCAGACCGAAATATTTCGTAGTTCGACTGGGATTCGCATCGACTTCTCGGTTTCAGGGCATGCACTTTACGACAAAACCACCAAACTCGACAAAGCAAACGGTTATCTGTAGCGTTATCAATGGAGGATCTATCCTGTCAGAACTTATTTTGGTTGCTTGTAGTAAGAATACGCTAACACGGAGTACGCGGCTGTAAAATTTAATCACGGCGCGTGAGATGTCCGCCAGCTTCCTACATCTACAAAGAATAACATTGCCGGAATTCTGTAAATTGCGTGTCTTGTTTGCTATCTTACTTTTGCTCATTCTCAACACTGCTGAATACTAGACAGCAAAACTTACCTAAGGCACTTTCTTTATTTTTCGTTCCAACGGAACTGTCATCTTAGGCTGCATACGATGAATTTCCATTCTACTTTGGCTAAAAGCTTTTGGTATAGACCATTTCATCGAGACCAAATACACCTTATTAAGAGTACTAGATTTGTAGTGTTCTTGTGTTCCTCTGCTGGGTGCAATCCGTAGGTACTGAAAAAGTATGTTCACTTGTTTAGAGTATGACAAAGACAAACCTCGGCTACCTACTGAGACTTCAAAACAATTTACAAAGATTTTTGAATTTTTACTGTTTTCCATCGGTTTTGTCGTTACTGCAACATGTGTTCTTTATTTCTTTTTCAGCTGTGTACATGAAGGTGTCGCCCCTAGCTAACGCCAGGCTACGGTGGGCGTGCCATCATAACTAACAGCATCGCCAGTGCTGTGCTTGCTGTTTACCGTTCACGATGCAGCTCAGACACCGTGTAAACTTCACATCAGGCTCTAAATCTGAATTCTCATACGTGTTCTGCCACTCTGCGTAGAAAAGGGCTTTACATCGTAGTGTTGTACAGAATATGATCAAAAGTATCTGGGGACCCTATGTATTGAGCAACTGACCACCAGATGTTTATGATGGGCTGACCCACTAGTGTAACAGGAGACGGAGGGTATCGCATTGCCAAGAGAGAGAGAGAGAGAGAGAGAGAGAGAGAGAGAGAGAGAGAGAAGCAGTGACAGCAGAATGGGACGGTGAGGAGTCAGTGATTTCTGACGTTGACTTGTCACTGAATGACAACACAGTAGCAATTCCATAAGGAACATTCCAGCCCTGCTAAAGCTGCTCTAGTCGGCGGTTAATATCGTGACTCTGAAGTGCAAACGTGAAGGAACAAAAGTAGTTAACAGAGACGAGGCAGAGCTCATGTTCTGACAGACAGGGAACACTGAAGACAACGGAGGGTGTTTGAGAAAAATCGCACAAAGTCAGCGGAAGGAGTCACTCGAGATCCAAAGCCCCGCCAGCTGTCCGCTTAGCACAATGAATGTGTGAAGGGAGTTAAAAAGAATGGGATACAATGGTGGTGCAACTCCTCGAAAGTCACGCATCTCTGTAATTAATGATAAGCGACGCTAGAGGTGATGTAAAGAGCGACGCCACTGAGTTGTGGATGACTGAAAACGAATGATTTGGAGTGATGAATCACGTTATACTCTGTGGCAATCCGATGGAAGGATTTAGCTGTAGCGAATGACTAGAGAACGTTATATGCCATTACCTGTAGTGCCAACAGTGAAGTATAGCAGGTGTTACTGTTTGGCTGTGGTTTCTGTGGTTAGGGTGTGCTCCTGTTATCACGCTTTATAAACACGTTTTAAAAAATTTTGTACTGATACAGTAACGGGCCAGTTCACAGATGATGATTGGTTGTATTAGCACAATGCACTATGTCATAAAGCAGCATCTGTGAGGCATTGGTTTCTGGACAATAGCACTCCTGAATTGGGCTGGCCTGCCCGGATTCTCTATCTGAACCACAGTGGAACACTTTTAGGTAAGCTGGGACGTCGAATTTTTTCCAGTCTCTAGCGTCCAACATCACTACACAGCCTGATCTCTGATCTTGAGGAGCAAAGGGCTGCCATTCCTCTGCAGATATTCAGGCAACCCGCTGATAATGTGACCAGCAAAATTCAAGCCGTCATAAGGGCGAACGGTGGACACACACCATATTAGTGGTCACTGATAGATATCTGGGTACATTTGATCACATACTTTCGGTCTGATGACGTGTATATGGTTAGTTAGCGTGGTCTTAGACAAGTTCAGAATTTTTAAAGTGTTTGTATTTGCGCGTTTCTCATATTATAAACATGTGGGCTGCACATGTATCCAGTTGCCGTCAAAAGCGGACAGTTGTGTACCATGCACTGCCAAGAACAATCAGAGTACTGACGGTCTGTAATGTGAAATAAGGAAATGTGTGGTGTATTTAATAGTTTTCTGCATGGTAAATTCTCCAGGATATACTGCCTGACATACTGCAGCAACATTCTGTAGATGACGATTACCTTCAGGATCTGGATGCAATGCAAGATTTGGCGAGGATTTTTAACACACAGGAGATATGTGATTATGTAACATCAAACTATGACATCTGTGTGAAAGAAGGCTACCAAGGAAAGAGAAATTTGATTGTGAACAACAACTACACAGTTGTAATAGGCAGTTTAATGTGGAAGAGTTCCAATTATAGAATAAAGATATATACGAAGTCTACGTAAAATCACAAGCCTAGTAGAGAACAATGATATTGATAACCATCTTACAGATTTAATAAAGTGTCCCCAACCTGCATCTACTTCAAATTTGTTGTCCTCTTTAGCTGGATAATGAGCTATTACTAGACTGAAAGATACGAATTTTATCTATGGAATGGATGATGTGTCTGAACGTGTGGAAAACTGTCTAACTGCACTAGACATCGATTTCCACCATTTGGCACCGTAAGTTAGCACTATCACCAGAACATGACAAACGTTTTGTACTGAATGAGCCGTGCCGGCTCGTATCGATTGATCGATCGGGTCGACATGGAGTGATCTCTGGGCTCGGCCGTTTGACGTCTTTTTTCGCCGCGACGGGCGTGTGGCGCTAGAGAGGGACAGCCGGAGAGCCGCGCAGCACTGGGCAATCAGGGGGAGAGTGGTTGGGCAGGCCAGGGCACGACGCAGAGGTTGTGGTGTGTTTGACACGTTTGCAAGACCGAACCTGGCTTGTAGTGTGGGAACTGGACTCGGCCACACTACCCGAATCGAGTCGTGCGGCCCTGATTTGGATCTGTAAAGGATTTCATAAGAGATTTGGTGAGAATTGCTTGTCATGTCTTTGGTGCGCATATTATACTGATCCTTGCTTCCCAAGTATCGGCACCATGACCGGAAACTGTTGCCTTGCCAACAAAAAAGGTCCCCTCCATTTAGTGCTGTTTAAGTAAACACGTGTTATTGTGTTTGGTTAAAGGTTTATCTGGATTTTGTGATGTGTTACAGTCCGAGCAAGCGAGGTGTATTAATTGGTACTATTGCTGTTCGGAGTGACGGACGGCGTAAGCCAGTATGGTGAAACTGTGATATTTTTCCTGGTACACTGAGCTGTGTGGACGTTGTTATAGTTGGTTCAAAGTATAGACTTAACATTGAATCTGTACGTTCTGTGTTATCTAATTGCATTACTTGTTCACTCGTAAACAGTGAAATGGTAGTCTTACTTGACTGTTTATCAGTATGCTGTTAAGGGGCGATTTAAATGAGCTCCCCATTTTCAGCGAGCATATGTTAACGTACTAGTGTAGTTTAAATTTCTAAGCTGACTTAGTATTATGCTATTCGCCCTCGTCCTTTAAGGTTACGTCAAGGGCATTAGTTATGATTCACCATTGACTATTTTATTTCAATGTTCGTGAAATAGGCTATTATTTTATACATCGTAGTTATTTTACGTTTGAGGAATTAATGTTTGCCGTTTTCCTTCCCCCCCCCCCCCTCCCCCTTTTCTCTGGAATTGTGTAGTAGCACGGGCTCTAAGACTTTTTTTTCAGTGTGTTATAGTGTACTGCGTGCGGCACCCTGTCAAGCTCGCCCGCTTGCTGTGGGTTCTGTCTGGGTCTAACCGCCTCTGGTCTGGGTCCAGTGGGCCCCCATCCTGCTACTTGAATTAGCCCGTGTCCATGTGATGTCACCTGTTTTGAAAATCTGTCACGAAGGGGTGTATCTGTTTGTATTTTATTTTTAAAAAATTTTTGATATCCATGATTGGTTAAACTTTATCTCATTATTGTTCAAATGTTCAAATGTGTGTGAAATCTTATTGTACTTAACTGCTAAGGGCATCAGTCCCTAAGCTTACACACTACTTAACCTAAATTATCCTAAGGACAAACACACACACCCATGCCCGAGGGAGGACTCGAACCTCCGCCAGGACCAGCCGCACAGTCCGTGACTACAGCACCTTTAGACCGCTCGGCTAATCCCGCGCGGCCTCATTATTGTAGTCTCCTTTTGCGAGCTTTACTGTGTGCAAAATTTAATTAACTTATGAATCTCTTAATGCCTGTTTATAGATTAATGTTTTTGTTTGAAGAGGGTGCTTGCCCGTGCTTGTAAGGATTCTTTGTTAACTTACCTTATCACAAAAAGTTTAAAGATAAAATTTTATTTCCTAAAGAAAAGTTTAATAAAGGTGTTTTTGTTATAAACTGTGAATGTTGCTTATGTGGCTCCGCCTCCCGCTCAAAATCAATTGTTTGATTAGGGTGAATTGACCACCACACTGCAAAATAAAGTTAATGCGCTAGCTTGGGTTGACTGTACTGTTGGCTGACTCAGAAAAGTAGTTGAAAATTGTCATCCATCCGACCTATGTATCTGCACAGTGAGTGTACTAATGTGTGCAAACTTATCTTACCATTTAGCGCACAAATGGACAAAACATCTGAACTGTCTTCTCAAGCCCAGGGTCTTAAACAGACATTCTAAATAAATATGAACTTGGCCCTGTAAGACAGCTAATATAAGATGCGAATTGTAACAAAAATCATTAGAAATGTTGCTATCATGTAACTAGAATACATCAATTAATAAAGGTGAAAGTTTGGGGGTATATTCTAGAAAGAAAAAACATCTATTCCCTTTTTTATTCTACATATAATTTGTCAAATGTGCTTTCAGAGGTCAAGCGATACACAACAACCATTTTAATTACTTTTGACACTCAATGACAAAATATTTAACTCTTCATCATATTGAATTGATGATTATTAAAATCATTAACTCTAAACATAAATTGTTTATCAGAGGAAAGAATGACTAAAAATCTTCATCAACTTATTTACATCTGAGTTGTCATAGCTGGCCAATGCATTGAGTTGTTGGAGCATAAATTTACTTTTTGTACCAATGAAAAAACTCATATACTCAATGTGAGGGTAGGTCAGTATCATAGTTTTTGATATTCAATGGTCAAAGGGTACACAAATTGGAGTGAGCAATTCTAGACTCAACATTTACTGTGGACTAATGCACAGTGGTACTTTACCAAGCGGCATCTGCAACGGCGTTGTCTCTGTGCTGGATCTGAAACGCTAATTCACTACTCTGGCCTTGACTGAATTCTCTCAGTCTCAACATTTTCTTTTTTTTTTAACTATGGGACTTAACTTCTGAGGTCATCAGTCCCCTAGAACTTACAACTACTTAAACCTAACTAACCGAAGGATATCACACACATCCATGCCTGAGGCAGGATTCGAACCTGCGACCGTAGCGGTGGCGCGGTTCCAGACTCCAGCGCCTAGAACCGCTCGGCCACTCCGGCCGACCAGTCTCAACTTTCCTGCATTCCACAGAAAGTTATTCTTTCTTTAGTCGAAATAATGGCTATTGCACACTCGCTAAGGGTTGGAGCAATGTGCACAATTTCTTTGCCCACAAAAATTTCTGCAGGAGTAATTAACTACCTCTTAGCTGTCTGTCGCCACGATATGTGAAGCGTATCATCCTCACTTCGCAGAAAGCAAAGCTCTCAATGCCCTCACTTATTTGCCACACACTTGTGCAATCTGCAGCGAGATGAGAGGGAGAGATCTCAATTTTAAGTCTCAAAATGCTTTTGTAAAAGGTGGGTCTCCCCAGTGTGGCTTCAGCCAATCACTGTCTCGCTGGAGGTGACTTTTATTTTTCTTGCTAGGTCGCAGCCTAACCCTCTTAATGCCGTGCAGCCACTTACCCTAGGTCCCAGCAGTATTTACATTAAAAAGAATAATGTATTGTTCTGGCCTTATCTCTTTCTGCACTGAAGCTCGCCGTTCTCTTGTTAAATGGGGTTTTCCGATACCATTAACCACCTGCTTGGTTCAGCTCCAAAATGTGATGAGATTAAATGCAATTGCCTTTTGCTGGTATAATGTAATTATTATTTTCTGAGGCTCTCATACAGTATCGTACTGTCGTTATGGATCAAGCTCATGTAAGGGCCGTAAAATCTGGACGCCTTACAAAATGGGTAGTTGAAAAAATAGCAACCTTCGTTTCTGATGTACACTGATGAGCCAAAACATCATGACCACTTGCTTAATAACTTATTTGTGCATCATTTGAACGAAATAAATCACTGATTCTGCATATGTTCATATGCATTTAATCTCATGTACCGTAAACGAACAAAACAATATCTAGCAATATATGGACAAGGGCATGAACAAACAAGTTAAACTGAATCCACAGCAGACCACCCATATGTGTTCACCTGTTGACCCACTGACACCGTCAGTTACGATTACAGTGGGTATGGGACCATCGGCAGTCGTCCGCCGATCGACGGAAACGTGGATTCAGTTTAACTTGTTTGTTCATGCCCTTGTCCATATATTGCTCGATATTGTTTTGTTCGTTTACGGTACATGAGATTAAATGCAATTGCCTTTTGTTGGTATAATGTAATTATTATTTTCTGAGGCTCTCATACAGTATCGTACTGTCGTTATGGATCAAGCTCATGTAAGGTCCGTAAAATCTGGACACCTTACAAAATGGGTAGTTGAAAAAATAGCAACCTTCGTTTCTGATGTACACTGATGAGCCAAAACATCATGACCACTTGCTTATATGTTCAACAATGTACGATGAACGGTGTGCCCCAAACACTTGTGCGTGCACCAGCATTGTGCTCTTTTGGCAGAGACGCCACAGATCACTATCTATCCTACTTTACAGAGCAGACAAGCCCCCGAACCCCACATTCTGTGAAGAGTTTTGGAAGTTGAACCATTTAGCTCCTAGTGGCAATTTCACCGTCCCATCTCTTTCCGTAGATGCTCACGACAGTAGCACGCGATTATTCGACCAGGTTCTCCGTTTTCGAGATTCTTGTTCACAGGGGCTGCGTAACAATAATTTGCCCTTTTTCAATGTCGCTTGTCTCAGTGGATTTCCGTGTTTGCAGCCCATACCTTCGCTGGCGTGATCCCCCCGTCTGTGTCTGTTCCGCTTGCATACTTTTGTTACCGCATCATGTGCCCGCAAAGCCACCAGGCAGCATCCAACGTCACGGTGGGCAGTGGGCATAATGTTTTGGCTTATCAGTGTATAAGAATATTTATTAAATTATTACGTTAAAACTAAAATTCTGTTTCTGGATGATATGAGAAAATCAAAGAGGCGAGAATCGTATCACATATTGTGACCAAAGAAGGAGAGAATGGGTTCCGTGTTGCAATATCGTACACAGATTATATGTTTTGCCTAAAACGGCATATGGAAGAAAGACTGTCCAGGAAGAGCTCTGCTCCAAATAGAATACCAACAAACTGTGGTATATGTGCTGAATCGTTGAATAAATAGAATAAACTAGCTCCTCCCAAATGTGACTGTGGGTCAGGTAGGCAAACCATTAAACAAATAGGTTAAGACTGCCCTCTGAAGGTTCCACTGGTGATCGCTCCCAATTTCTGCATGGTAACAAAATATCTGTAGAGTATATCGGCCATACGGACATTTAGTTGTAGTTGTGTGCCCGCAAATCTTTTGGTTTAGTAAATTTTATGTATTTTTCTCTCTCATTTTTGTTTTTATCTGTATACGACCTGCATGTTTTATATGCATAATTAATGTTTGTATTGTAGAATATTTATATGCAATTAATTCGTGTGGTTTAGTATAACATATGCTAAATAAATAAATAAGTAAAATACTGGGTTTTGATTGGGAAATCTAAATATTTAAGTGTTGGCTTATAAGATCAGTGATAGCACTGTTTCCAGTAAAGGGCATTGCCTACGAGAGGAGAATATTTACATGCAATTAATTCGTGTGATTTATTATGCCATATGCTAAATAAATAAATAAGTAAAATACTGGGTTGTGATTGGGAAATCTAAATATTTAAGTGCTGGCTTATAAGCTCTGTGATAGCACTGTTTACAGTAAAGAGCATTGCTTACGAGAGGAAAGGAGGGAGGGGTAGGGCTTGGTCACATCGTGGCGCCGCCACTTTGCTCACCTCGTCACAGACCTGGCGAGCTGAGAGTTCAAGGTAATTTTTGGCCCAAAGAGTACTTGGTTTCCTTCTTTTCTATGAACTCGTCTCATCTGTACGAATAAAAATGAGTGATCAGATTTCTTGTAAAATTGATTGGACGTAGGTAATCTGATTCTCACTGGATGCAGTGACTAGCGAATTCACAAGCTGCAGCGACCAACGGCCGAAATTAATAGACAGGTTTCCAGCAGGCCAGAAATTCATCACCTCTTCCCAGAGAGCGAAGTTTTGTTGGCTGTGAACTAAAAATCACTTCCAATTTAAATTATTCGTAACTGAAATTACTAGGTATTGAGTTGAATTTACGGCCTTTAGATTAGACTGATTTATCGTGTAACCTAAGTTTAACGAGTTCCTTTTAGCACTCATGTGGATGACCTCACACTTTTCGTTATTTATGGTCAACTGCCACTTTTCGCACCATTCCGATATTTCTTCTAAATCGTCTTGCAGTTTATTTTGATCTTCTAATGACTTTATTAGTCGATAAACGACAGCGTCATCTGCAAACAACCGAAGACGGTTGCTCAGATTGTCTCCCAAATCGTTTATATAGATAAGAAACAGCAAAGAGCTTATAACACTACCTTGGGGAACGCCAGAAATCACTTCGGTTTTACTCGATGACTTTTCGTTAATTACTACAAACTGTGACATCACTGACAGGAAATCACAAATCGAGTCACATAACTGAGACGATATTCCATAAGCACGCAATTTCACTACGAGCCGCTTGTGTGGTACAGTGTCAAAAGCCTTTCGGAAATCCAGAAATACGGAATCGATTTGTAATCCCTTGTCAATAGCACACAACACTTCATGTGAATAAAGAGCTAGTTGTGTTTCACAGGAACGATGTTTTCTAAACTCATGTTCACTGTGTGTCAATAAACCGTTTTCTTCGAGGTAATTCATAATGTTGAATATTGTTGTGACCTGTGCAACTTTCAAGTCTTTGGGTACGGATCTTTCGTCGAGCGAACGGTTGTATATAATTGTTAAGTATGGAGCTAATGCACCAGCATACTCCGAAAGTAACCTAATTGGTAGACAGTCTGGACCAGAAGACTTGCTTTTATTAATTGAATTCGTGCGACATTTTCGTCGGCAATACGACGGCGGCCAGGACTCTTTGCTTGATATTTACATACGCATCCTGTGTCTAAAATTGTCGATAGCATCTGCGAACGTTCCGTCGATTCGGAGGATCAGTTTGGTACCTCATCCTGAAACGTCTTTGCACTGTAGTCACGGAATTAGACTTCGCAAATTCGAGAACACGAAATAATATCTGCTGTCGAGTAGCCATTTTGCAAAATGTGACGGTAACCACGCAAAGAGAACACAACAAACATCCAACGGCAAGAAATATAAACAATGTAATCGTTCCTCCAATAACTGAGCCGTGGCTCAGCGATCCTTAGTTTTGACCATATAATAGTTTTTGAGAACTATATTATTTCTGAAACACCGTGTGTTTTTAACCACCTTCATGTACATTCCCAAGGATTTATTGTAACAAACTGCAAGGAAAACACAATGGTTTTGTTGTATTACGAGGGTGAGTCAAATGAAAACCTTAAACATTTTTTTAAATATTATTTATTGTGCAGAAGTCGTACAAAGCTATATCACCTTTCAACATAATCTCCCCCACGCTCAATGCAAGTCCTCCAGCACTTACAAAATGCATAAATTCCTTTAGAAAAAAATTCTTTTGGTAGTCCGCGCAACCACTCATGCACTGCGCGGCGTACCTCTTCATCAGAACTGAACTTCTTTCCTCCCATTGCACCTTTGAGTGGTCCAGACATATGGTAATCACTTGGGGCAAGGTCTGGTGAGTATGGTGGATGAGGAAGACACTCAAAATGCAAGTCTGTGATTGTTGCAACTGTTGTACGCGCAGTATGGGGCCTTGCATTGTCATGTTTCAAAAGGACACCTGCTAACAACAATCCACGTCGCTTTGATTTGATTGCAGGCCGCAGATGATTTTTTAGGAGATCTGTGTGTGATGCACTGGTGACAGTGGTCCCTCTAGGCATGTAATTCTCCAAAATGATGCCTTTTCCGTCCCAAAAGAGAGTCAGCATAACCTTCCCTGCTGATGGTTCTGTTCGAAACTTCTTTGGTTTTGGTGACGAGGAATGGCACCATTCCTTGCTCGCTCTCTTCGTTTCCGGTTGGTGGAAGTGAACCCAGGTTTCGTCCCCAGTAACGATTCTTGCAAGGAAGCCATCACCTTCTCGTTCAAAGCACCGAAGAAGTTCTTCACAAGCATCAACACGTCGTTCTCTCATTTCAAGAGTCATCTGCCGTAGCACCCATCTTGCAGACACTTCGTGGAACTGGAGCACATCATGCACAATGTGGTGTACCATGACTGATCTGTAAATATGCTGCAATGTCACTGAGTGTCACTCTGCTATTTCCCTACACTATTGCTTCAACTGCTGCAATGTTCTGTGAAGTCACAACTCGTTGTTCCTGACCTGGACGAGGAGCATCTTCCACTGAAGTCACACCATTTGCGAACTTCCTACTCCATTCGTAGACTTTCTGCTGTGACAAACATGCATCACCGTACTGAACCTTCATTCGTCGATGAATTTCAATAGGTTTCACACCTTCACTACGCAAAAACCGAATAACAGAACGCTGTTCTTCCCTGGTGCAAGTCGCAAGTGGGGCGGCGATGTTTATACTGATACTGCGACGATATGTGTGCATCTGCACTATGCTGCCACCTACAGGCCATTCTGCATGCTGTTTGTAGCACGCTTACCAACTTACAGTATAATAAAGCGAAATTTCGATTTGTTATTACAAATTTAAGGTTTTCATTTGACTCACCCATCGTATTAAATAACCAGTTGTTTGAAACAACATTTTTTCATAGCTCAGAATTTATGATACAAAATCCGCCAATACGGCGCCTTAGCTCTATAGAGCTGTGTACCCAATATGGCGTCTGCATGTCTCAGCCTGTGACGTACGAGTAGAAAGTGATCTTGCATCGCATCGGTGAAGGTTTCGTAGCACTGTGTGAAGATCCGAGTTTATTTTGTGGATCACGGTTCGGAATGTGCCATAACATAAAAATCCATGTTGCGACGCTACCTTTCGTTCGCGTTCTGCGTGAGACGTGGGGACGACTGTGGGCAGGTCTGGTGGCCCCCGCTTACGCCACCAGCCTCATCGCTCAGTGCCCTCCAGAGACAGGGGGACCTTCACCTGGCGCGTGGCGCGCGATTTGCGTGCGGCAGTGTTTAGTGGAAGGCCGCGGTCCCGACCAACCTGTAATCTACTCTCGCCTCTGGAGTCAACCGAAAGCGTAACGTAGCCTTAATTCTACATCAGCCTCGTCTGGTCTCGTTACGCAACTCTGTCTGGTCGCGACACAGCAGCAGAATAAACACCTGAGCTTCACATCTCAACTTGGCACCGGCACTTAGGCGTATTCCTAGTTTCTCTGCAGACAAAACTATCTTAACAAGTTCCTTGAGTAAATGTGTCGTGATTACAGTCCAAACATGCATATTAATTCCGAGGAATTCGTAAGCTGATTTCGAACGTTCATATAACCATCCGCCAGAAGCTGATACTGTAGTAGGCACAAGAAGAAGAGGCAGACAGATATCCCGTAATACTAATTAACACCTTCTCAAACTTTCATCCTCCTTTTCCGAATATGTATCAACTGCTCAGTCTCATTCATTTCCTTTATAATGTATTCACTAACGCTGAAAGGGTCCTGTAAAATGGTTCAAATGGCTCTGAGCACTATGGGACTCAACATCTGAGGTCATCAGTCCCCTAGAACTTAGGACTACTTAAACCTAACTAACCTCAGGACATCACACACATCCATGCCCGAGGCAGGATTCGAACCTGCGACCGTAGCGGTCGCGCGGTTCCAGACTGAAGCGCCTAGAACCGCACGGCCACACCGGCCGGCAAAGGGTCCTGTAGTTCCCTTTCATTATCATTCTATTTGCTTTCCAATGATACAGAACTCTCTGGCATGCGTGAGTGAATGAATGTGGGTATGTTTCATTTTGCTATACAGTGGTTTAGTCTGCTGCAGAGAATCAGCGGTAGTCGTGCAGAATGGCCAACCCTTGTAGTTTTCAGGTAGGCAACAAGGTTTGTTCCCTTTGTTTGAAAGTTACCGGTGTTAGGTTGGTGGCGGAATCCTCATTTCTGGGTTTTCCTGGCCACGGGGTCGTGTGGGAGACGTTGGAGTGTGTGAGGGGGTCAGTCTGGTTGCAGCTCGCCGAGGGTTTGCAGCCAAAGTCTCTTCGAAGAGGGGTGAGTTGGTTTAACCGCGTGGCGCGTTGTCTTATAGCGAGAGGAGAGCTTTTAGCTTTTGCTCTTGCATCTCGTCTTATAAAGATTGTTTTCTGGGTCGCAGCAAGGAATGCAACGCTTTTGCAGACTTTCAGTTTGATTCCTAATGCACACTTTGATCCGTAAGAAGAACGTAGCACGAAGGTGTTGCATATATTGAAGCGCCTTCGGTTCAGTATAAATGTTTGTGTGCCTGCAACTGCGTGTGTACGCATTATGATCTTTTCCGAATCTTGGTAATTTATGCCTCTTTGTCAATTTTCTTTCTCTCATTACTTTATGTCCGATGGAAACCATCCAAATGGATTAATATTAGTGACTGTTGGCCCTCTGCCATTATCCCTTATCTATTCAAATGTGCCATCTGTAAAATGTTAATTGTTCGCGGCTGCGTGGTTTGATGTTACTAAAACTTGGCTATGGCACGTAGAAATTGTATCTCGGCTAACCACGTGAACACACGCGTCTGTTGTGAAACGTATTGCGTTTGACAAACAATTGTACTTAGTTACCAGGCAACAGCAGTCTATAGATGCGTTACATCAATGTTTTAAGGAATAAATAATTTTGCCTCCAATCTTATCCAGTGTATCGTTGTTACGTCTCCGTTACCTACACCATTTAGCCGGCCGCGATGGTCTAGCGGTTCTTGGCGCTCAGTCCGGAACCGCGTGACTGCTACGGTCGCAGATTCGAATCCTGCCTCGGGCATGGATGTGTGTGATGTCCTTAGGTTAGTTAGGTTTAGGTAGTTCTATGTTCTAGGGGACTGATGACCAAAGATGTTAAGTCCCATAGTGCTCAGAGCCATTTGAACCTACACCATTTACCTTATAGTTTTCCTTGTTAGCTCATCCACAGCGTTTCCATGAGCAGAAGTCCAATAATTAGGGTCCCTTTTTTATTAAAAACAAATGCTTTGGAATAGATATTGTTTTCAGGAATGTTGCTGCAAGCTGCACTTGTGCACAGAGTTCACGCACTCTTTACTTTATTCAATATTTGATTCACGTCAACAATACCCGGTTCATATTCCACTACTGACCATTAAAATTGCTACACCAAGAAGAAATGCAGATGGTAAACGTGTATTCATTGGTCAAAAATATTATACTAGAACTGACCTGTGATTACATTTTCACGCAGTTTGGGTGCATAGATCCTGAGAAATCAGTACCCAGAACAACCACCTCTCGCCGTAATAACGGCCTTGATACGCCTGGGCATTGAGTCAAACAGAGCTTGGATGGCGTGTACAGGTACAGCTGCACATGCAGCTTCAAGACGATACCACAGCTCATAAAGTGTAGTGACGAGCCAGTTGCTCGGCCACCATTGACCAGACGTTTTCAGTTGGTGAGAGATCTGGAGAATGTGCTGGCCAGGGCAGCAGTAGAACATTTTCTGCATTCAGAAAGGCCCGTTCAGGACCTGCAACATGCAGTCGTGCATTATCCTGCTGAAATGTAGGGTTTCGTAGGGATCGAATGAAGGGTAGAGCCATGGGTCGTAACACATCTGAAATGTAACGTCCACTGTTCGGAGCACCGTCAATGCGAAGAAGAGGTGTCCGAGACGTGTAATCAATGGCACCCCATACCATCACGCCGGGTGATACGCCAGTATACCGATGACGAATACACGCTTCCAATGTGCGTTCACCGCGATGTCACCATACACAGATGCGACCGTCATGATTCTGTAAACAGTACCTGGATTCATCCGAAAAAATGACGTTTTGCCATTTGTGCACCCAGGTTCGTCGTTGAGTACACCATCGCAGGCGCTCCTGTCTGTGATGCAGCGTCAAGGGTAGCCACACCCATGGTCTCCGAGCTGATAGTCCATGCTGCTGCAAACGTCGTCGAACTGTTCGTGCAGATGGTTGTTGTCTTGCAAACGTCCCCATCTGTTGACTCAGGGATCGAGACGTGGCTGCACGATCCGTTACAGCGGTGCGGATAAGATGCCTGTTATCTCGACTGTTAGTGATACGAGGCCGTTGGGATCCAACACGGCGTTCCGTGTTACCCTCCTGAAGCCGCCGATTCCATATTCTGCTAACAGTCATTGGATCTCGACCAACGCGAGCATCAATGTTTGTGTATGAGAAATCACTTGAAAACTTTCCTCATATCAGCACGTTGTAGGTGTCGCCACCGGTGCCAACCTTGTGTGAATGCTCTGAAAATCTAATCATTTGCATATGACAGCATCTTCTTCCTGTCGGTTAAATTTCGCGTCTGTAGCACGTCATGTTCGTGGTGTAGCAATTTTAATGACCAGTAGTGTAATAATCACATCCCATTCTTTATCAATGACTTTATAATGAATGTTCTTTTGTGAGTTTTTCTTCTGAATAAATTAAGTAATTTTCCAACTCAGTGCAACCTCTTATTTGTCATGTGGCTAGAGTTGGTGGCGACCCAATCTTTTACGTTGATTTCAATGTCAGATAGCATTTTCTTATTAAAAGTGCGCATGGATCTTTTAGCCATCAGGATACATTCAAAGTGCGCTTCACGCTTCTTACACATACCGACTTTTTATTCACATTATTTACAATGTATATTTCCTGCCCCCGGGATCACCATCCAACATCATACTGGACAGCCCACATTTTCATCAGGAACAAATGTAGGAACACATTCTAGTATTGGTCGAAGAGGGTTTTGTAAGCTATTGCCTTCGTGTGTACACCACACTTCGTAAGGAACCTTACAATGTAAAAACGTAAATGTTGATTGGGACATCCTACAGGATGGGTTCAACCGCAATTGCGAAACGGTGCTTTTCCTCGTCGCACATTGGCCCCTTTTCTAGCGGATATGTGACAAGTTTGTCATATGTGTATTTGGAGAACGTAAGTGAATGTAATGTATGCACGCGTAGTGTAGTGTTATGTTTTATGATGATGATGATGAGGAAAGGGAGAGCCTGAATACAAAGTATACTCCACAATAATATTTATTAGTTCATTATGAACTGGCTTTCAGCTTCTTAGGTCCTCCTCAGATAACTTAATACTTAACAGATAGTCCACACAAATTCAGCGAGAATTCATAGCTGTAAAATATGTGTGACATTTTATGAATTTAACGATACAAAAAAGATGCATAATGTAATACCTATAGAGACTCGGAACAAATAAATCTCATATTGCAGTATATTCAAATATTGAAATTATGTGACTGTAGATGCCAAAACCGTTCTACAAGTGAGTAATGGCACAGTTTACTCTGTCACATGGACAAACTGGTGAACGTGACAAATAGATCGAATAAAAGGAGTAGGAGAAAGAAGTCTATGGAATGCAGAGGTAGAACAATTATAACAAGCTTATTACTCGCTGATATTTTAATAAGGGTGAGTAATGGAACTGTGTTAGGTCGTTAAGGATCAGGTCAGAATCCTTTGATTGGTTTTTATTAATGGCCAGAATTTCAAGTAATGTTAGTTTTCTGCCCTTAGTTCCTTTATGGAGAAAATCACATTTCACATATGAGCAGAACCAGGGTGCCGCAGAGACCCTCATCAGATGGACGCATCACCACCAATAATGACACGTGCCCCCACTTCATGACACATTGCAGACAGATTTGGATTGTAATCCAAGACACGCTACCACCTCTCCTCCGCTTGGCGACCAAGAAATGGCAGTGAAAATTTCATTCGCCGCCAGCATTCGAACTGGTGACCTCCAAGCCGAGTGCGACCATACAAACCACGCATTCGCAAGAGTGGCTACGGGGTCGGGTATTCTTGCAATAAGAAAGGAAAGCAATTTATTCTCTACACTCCTATGCAGAATAGTATAATAGTATGGGTATCCCACTATTACGGAGTCACCACCAGCTAGCACACTGCCTTGTTGACAACTTGGGTACTTGGATTCGTGGCGTCTGCAGCTCACTCGAACCCTACCACCAGCTCTTAGAAGCTGAAATCGGGACTCATCCGATTAGTCCACTGTTTTCCAGTGGTCTAGGATCCAACCAAAATGGTCACGCGATCCGAAGAGGCGCAGCAGGCAGCAAAAGCACTCGCGCCTGTCGTCTGCTGTCATAGCCCATTAATGACAAATTTCGCCGCACTGTCCTAAAGGATATGTTCCTCGTACGTCCCGTATTGATTTCTGCGGTTATTGCACGTAGTGTTGCCTGTTTGTAAGCACTGACAACTTGTAAGTAGGCTGTTTGGGTTTTTATGTTGGTAACGCCACGTAGCGCTCTATATGAAAATCACTGACTGGGCTGTGTGAAAGCTATGGTTGGCTTGCATTGTTGGAGTATATGCTATTGTAGTGTCGGGCAGTTGGCTGTTAACAGCGCGTAGCGTTGCGCAGTTGGAGGTGAGCTGCCAGCAGTGGTGGATGTAGGGAGAGAGATGGCGGAGTTTTGAGAGTGGATGATCTGGACGTGTGTCCATCAGAGACAGTAAATTTGTAAGACTGGATGTCATGAACTGATATATATATATTACGACTTTTGAACACTATTAAGGTAAATACATTGTTTGTTCTTTATCAAAATCTTTCATTTGCTAACTACGCCTATCAGTAGGTAGTCCCTTCAGTAGTTTGAATCTTTTATTTAGCTGGCAGTATTGGCGCTCGCTGTATTGCAGTAGTTCTAATAGCGAAGATTTTTGTGAGGTAAGTGATTCATGAAAGGTATAGGTTATTGTTAGTCAGGGCCATTCTTTTGTAGGGATTTTTCAAAGTCAGATTGCGTTGTGCTAAAAATATTGTGTGTCAGTTTAGTGTTGATCAGAATAGGTAAAGAGCGAAATGTCTGAGTACGTTCAGTTTTGCTCAGCTCTTTGAAAATCAAATAATGTAAGAGGTTTATTAGCACAGTAATTCATTAATTTTCCTAAGCAGACGTTTCATATGTCGACCTCACTGGAATCTTCTGATTTTTTCTTGTAGTTTGCGTAATTAGTGCAGCTACTGTTTATTGCTAGCGCATAATTATAGAGAGATTTTCCTTTATAGTTGTAGTTTTTCATTGTTGTACAGTAAAACAGTTGTGGCATACATGTAGATTTGCACTAAGTATTTCGCAGCTGCGCTTGCAATTAACTAGATATTAGTTTCAGTGCTATGTTAATGTGTTTTCTTATTTTGCTCTTCAAATTGTGCTTTTCTGTGTTATCGTGTGAAATATTGTGACAATAATGGCGTGTGAAAAACGTAACACTAGGCTCCACAGTAAACTGAGAAATAATAGTGACGACGAGCGTAGCTTATCAGCACCACTGTGTAATGAATTAACAGACATTCAAAGTAGTAATTTGGTAATTGTGCATAGGGAAATGGAGCGGGCGGCAAATAATGGCATAAACAGTGAAACAATTAGTGAACAGGGAAGCATTATCAATCAGTCGGTCGGCAACAGCTCGCCTCAGAAATCCGAAATGACAGGACACAATATCACAAATACTGTAGATTCAGGTTTTGCGTCCTCACCGTTTTCTCGAATAAGTCGAGACACAATTTCTGCTTTTCAAAATTCAAATATTGGCGGTTCAAATGCACTGCCGAATAGCACTGACGAACATGTTTCAGACACCAGAGCATTGTTATTACAGTTAATGCAACAAATTGGACAAAGGCTACAAAAGTTAGACACAACGCTTGACCTAAATCAGAAACAAATGGAACAAAATCTTCGAAAGTTAAACACAATGGAACAACACCGTAGACAAACACAGCAACAGCTTCGAATGTTAGACACCACGCTTGAACAAACACGTGAAGGTTTAACTGCTGAGTTACTTAAAATCGAATCGAAATGTCAAAAAGTCTGTAATGACGTAAAAACACAAATTTGTGAGCATTTTCAACCTATTTTTTCGCATCATGAAAATGTATTACAGAATCACGAAGCAGCCATAAAAGAACTGCAAACTATTGTTCTTGAAAATCACGACACCTTGCAAGCTAAAATTGACTCAGTTGCATCTACTGATTCGGTTATGCAACTTGCAAAAGCTCGGGAAAACTTAAAGGACACAGTAGATACGATTCCAACACAAATGGACACTCTGAAACTTGGTTCAGAAAAACACACTGAGGAATTCAGTTCATTATCAGAGAAAGTAGCCGAACTTTCGGATCAGTTCACTAACTTATCTACAAAGGTAGATGATGATCTGAATGACGCAAGAAGAATACGAATAAATTAGGAAATTCAAACAAAATCAGAATCAAATTAATACGCAACACAAAAGAGAAATCCGGGAAGTACAAGATCAGTTGGCACAAATAACACAAGAATTACATATTTCAGAGAAGACTCGCGCTCCAACACGGGAAGAGGGACATAGAAATACGGAACAGCGACAAAATAATAACACAGGGCACTTCGGAAATTTTGAAAGATATGGAAAGATACACCGAATTTTGAGATGGAACCGCCGAAAAGAAGTAACAATGACCGATATGCGACTCGCCGACATGATGATTATGACTATAAGTTGTTCATTACTACACGTAAATTCAAAACATTTAAGAATTCTGGCAACGACATTCATCCACAAGCATGGCTCCATCAATTCTCTCATTGTTTTCCTCCCAACTGGTCATTGGAGCACAGGTTAGAATTTATGTGTGGCTACTTAGAGAATGAACCAGCTGTAAGAATGCGATCGGTCATTCACGATTGTCACAGTGAAGGAGAATTTTATCATGCCTTCCTCTCCGCATACTGGTCTCAAGCTACACAAGACCGAGTAAAATAAAGCATCATAATGATGAAACATTTCGAACAATCTGAATTTTCCATTCTTGTCAAATATTTCGAAGACATGTTACATAAGAGTCAGTACCTGTCAAACCCATAGAGCCCATTCAGAACACATCCGCACTTGCTTAATCAAATTTCCTGAACATTTACGACATATTATTTTGGCGGGACGTTGCAAAGACGACATTGAAGCTTTTCAGGGACTGTTACAAGAATTGGAAATTGACACTGACAATCACGGAACTTGAAAACAGGAGCACAACAATTACAGGTCACATCCGTCACAATTCCGCGATGACAGAGATAATAACTGGACACGACAAGGCTATTCTTACAACGTAAATCGTGACCAAAACAGACACCACCCGTATGAAAACCGTTGGCAGAGTAGTAATAATTACAGGGAAAGATCAGCTCTCCGCGGTAGTGACTATCACAGAGACAATCAGAGAAACAGACAATATGTGAACCAAAATAATTATTATCAACGGAGACAGAATAACTTCAGACACATCGGTCCACTGCGCACTTACGACTCAGGGAGAAGTTCTCCACCACATGACCGACAAGAAATTAATTACAGAAATTACCGACATGACGACAAACGTTATAATCATAACGACAGACCTGAATTTCATCAGACCTGGCGGGATTCGAACAGGGCAGGGCCCTCTCGAGAAGGTGAATTTGTAGAAGTTAGATCTCCAAATCCCAATAACGATGCGTGGCAACAAAGAGACAATACGCAATGATTCACACCGCTGGCAGCCACAAAACGTACTTATGAAGCTGACGACGTAGCTGCCGCAGCTAGTAATTACTTAAAAATGGAAGACATTAGGGACATCTTACTCCAGAAACACGACATAAAACATAACAACATTGTATATCCTGTAATTCACATTACAGTAAATGACTTAAAATTTACGGCAGTACTTGACTCTGGCAGTCCCATTTCAGTAATTAGTGAAACAGCCTTTAGCAAATGCAACAAATTGAACGAGTGCCCCACACTTCCATTACGTAAGATTAAATTAAAAGGTGCAGTCGTTGGAAAAAGTGTAGATGTAACCAACAAACTAACTTAGAATTCTTTTGTCAAAGCCACAGGTTCTGTATGAACTTTCTTATTGTTCCATTATTGTCGACGGAAATTAGTGTCTAGTTCGGTCGAAAATTCCGAACTGTTGTCTAGCAGAAGGTAAAGCCGATTAATTTCCTCATCATGGTTTGAGAGCCAATCTTAAAATTTCAAAGCTATTGACTTACCTTCTTTCTCTAAACTTATTTCAGCATCGTGAAAGTTTAAGATTGCTTTGTATTCATTCAAAAAGTCTACTCCCAATAATCACTCTGCAAGTACTGACAGGGATGATATCGATGGCATATTTGATACTAATGAGTTAATTCAGAATAAAATTCGAGCAATTGAGAACTGTAATTACATTGATAGGCAGGACCTTTTTGAGATTTTACAAGCACATTCCACAGTTTTTACTCACAAAACAGGAACAATCAAGGGATTTTAATACCAATTTCCTGTTTGTGAGAATACTAAATTTTGTGTTAGACCATACGTAATTCCAGCACATTATAGGGACCGTATTAGAACAGAAATACAATCTATGCTTCACGAGGGCATTATTGAGCCTGCAGTAAGCTCATAGAACAATCCATTACATGTTGTTGAGAAGAAAAATGGATCGATCAGGCTTGTCTTAGATTCGAGACAAATCAATACTATCACCATTCCTGAAACAGACAGGCCGCAAACGTTGGAAGAACTACTTCAAAATTTTAATGGTGTAAAATTATTGTCTTCTATTGATCTAAGATCCAGCTTTTATCAGATCGAACTTCATCCAGAATGTAGAAAATACACAGCCTTTCTTTGTTTCGGCGTTTGTTACCAGTTTCGGAAACTTCCTTTTGGTTTGAACATTTCTTCGGCAACATTCATTCGTGGGCTAAATTCCATGTTACTTGAGTTCTTAAAACGTCACATCACCTTATATGTGGATGATATTCTAATAGCAGAAGCCTCATGGGAACAACATAATCGCATCCTCAACAGTTTGTTATGTATTTTTTCAGAATCTGGAATTACAGTTAACTTTGAAAAGTCTGAATTTGGTAGGACAAAGGTGAAGTTTTTGGGACATGTTATTTCTTCTGAAGGCATTTAGCCGATCCTGAAAAGTTAGATGCAATCAGAGCCATTCCAGTTCCATCCACAAAAAAACAAGTCAGCAGTTTTCTAGGTCTCGTAAATTTTTACCGTCGTTTTCTGAATATGCAAATTCTAGTTACACCAAAACTTTGTTCTCTCACTGGAAAAAATACTATTTGGAACTGGGACGAACAAGCACAGTTGGAATTCAATTCTTTGAAAGAATCGCTACTTAACGCGCCAGTACTAGCTCATCCAGATCTGTCACAAGATTTCTGCCTTAGCACGGATTCTTCTAAAGTCAGTCTTGGTGCTCATTTATTTCAAGAAGCCACAGAAAATGACACTACTGTTCAGAAAACCATTGCTTTTGCTAGCCGAGTGCTAACAAAATCTGAAAAAAACTATTCCGTTACTGAATTAGAAGCTTTAGCTATCGTTTGGGCATTTAACAAATTCCGTTTCTTTCTTTCTGGTAAGCACGTAAAAGTATACATTGATCATCGTGCATTACAATTTCTTATGTCTTCAAAATTAAATCATGACAGGTTAAAACGTTGGGCATTGTTTCGCAAGAATTCCACTTCACAATAGTCTACATTCCCGGCAAGGAGAGCATTGTTGCGGACGCACTGTCACGCGCACCAGATGGGCTTGAGAAAAGTAACAGAGAAGGCAACCTCGAGAAAAATTTCAGTATTCTTTACATTCAAAGAGTCGCCTTCGGAAACTTCATCACCACATCTTTAAAGGACATTGCTCATGAACAAGATAAAGATCCAATTTGGAAAGACATCAAAAGTAAATGGCATGAAAACACACACACAGATTCGGCATCATTATCTGGTTAGAAACAACATACACTTCAAACGCTGCACAGTTGATAACAAGCTATGGGTACTTTGCATTCCTGACGATTTTGTTAATAAGCTCATTTGGTACATTCATTTCAGCTATGCGCATTTTGGTCCACGAAAATGTTATCATATTCTGCGAACGACTTGTTATTTTAACAATATGGAAAAGAGAATTCGAGGAGTCTTGTCTATTTGTAAACTTTCTCAAAAGGCTAAACCATCTGCTATCTCACATCGTGCTCCGTTGTTTCCTATCATTCCTTCTAAATTGCCAGCCGTGGTGGTCTAGCGGTTCTAGGCGCTCAGTCTGGAACCGCGTGACTGCTACTGTCACAGGTTCGAATCCTGCGTCGGGCATGGATGTGTGTTATGTCCTTAGGTTAGTTAGGTTTAATTAGTGCTAAGTTCTAGGGGACTGATGACCACAGATGTTAGGTCCCATAGTGCTCAGAGCCATTTGAACTATTTTTTTCTAAATTAAAAGAACCCCTTGTCAGAACATCGAATGGATTTTCGTATGTTCTAGTCGCTGTTGAACTTACTTCAAAATTTGTTTCTTTCCCTCCGTTACGTAAAGCCACTGGACGGTCTGTATCCAACGCCTTTGTTAAAAATTCCTTACGTGGAGTTGGCCACGTTGCTATAGTCATTTCAGATAACAGACCGCAATTCAGATCTGCTGTTTGGTCACGCATGCTTCGGAATCATAAAATCAAACCTGTTTTTATTTCATTGTACTCACCACATTGTAACCCGTCAGAATGGATTATGTAAGAAATCAATAAGCTTTGGAGACTTTAATGTCACAGAAAGCATCAGCATTGGGACGGATATTTACACTTATTTCAAAACGTGCTGAATGAAATGCCTCATGACTCCACTGCTTTACCACCTATTCTGGTACCGAAGAATGAAGAACCACCAAACAGAATCAGAGAGCTTGTACGTTTTCCGAATATACGTAAACTTCGACACAAAGACATAATTAGTTTGGCTATTAAAAGTATAAATTCTGCTGCAGACAATAGGAGAAAACTACACGTAAAGCAAATGCAAAAAAACTATATACTGGTCAGAAAGTTCTCATTAAAGCTCATTCATTGTCACATAAGAAGAAACACTTGAGTCACAAATTCTTTCTGGTTTACAATGCACCTTACAGAATCCGACGTATACCACATGATAATTGCGTTGAAGTTGAAACTCTACGTACGAGGAAGAGTAAAGGTTTACATCACATTTCACAGGTAAAAGCGTTTATTGAAACATGATCTGCTTTTTAACTTTGTCTTTGCCATAAAACTTTTCACTTCACGTTACTAGTATGCTTTATCAGACTTAGAAACTGTTAACATGCAACAGTGTTTGAAACTAAATATCCAATCAAGAACCAAGAGAACTTATTTAAAAAGAAATTACAAATGCAATGTTATAGTGAACTGATGACACAGTGTACTGTGTGTGTACATTCTTGCTTGTTAGTTGCACGATTACGTAACAACTATAAGGCTTACATACTTACAACATATACTGCTAATGAGATTTTAATGCAACATTTTGGTTTACTTGAAAAGGCATTCTTTATTTGAAGTACTTTCTCTGAGATTAAAAATGACTTAATATTTAGTTTATTTGACAGCTATACGATTATATCATGACGCTACTATTGAATGACACAATTTATATTATTGCTTTTCCGCTGTATCTGTTTTACATGTGCACAGTTTTTCTGAGTTATTCTGGAAAGTAAAACATGTTTTAGTAGTAACTTTCGTGGTATAGCTACAATGAGACATCCTTTTTCGTAGCACAATAATACGTTACAGAATAGTACTTTCTTGATCACGGTACTGTACGTAATAACTACGATATCTATATGCATAGCATTTCACTTTTGTTTATTACGAGGTAAGTACATTGACTTCCACAGAACTTTGCTTACAGACGACGATAATCACGACAGTTGGCACATTTTTTACCCTTAAGTAATGACAGAGATTGGCTTACAACAAGACGCACAATTTAGTGCGGCAGTACACGTATTTGAGCGATTAATTTTGTACTTAAAAATTTATTTTTAAAGATTTTTGAATTACAAGGAAAGTTTTCTGTGATACATTTCATTCAATTTCTGTAATCTGTAATACCTGAGGGTATAATTACATTAATCCTCAGCGGGGTACACGCATACATTTTGTACCATGTGTTTGGCAAGCACAAGGAGCCCTAGCTAATATGGTATTTGCTTATACAACTTTACACATCGGTACCATATTTCTCTAGCACCTAATTACACAGCTATCTGATCATTTAACTGAGAGAGACAAACATTTATTTTACTACATCAGTGACAGATGTTTACGTAATTACACAGTTGGATAACTTCACACTTATGAAATTGTGTTTTGTGTGTACTGGGTGAACTGTTCATATATTTTCGGAACCATTGCGACGCTATGAGAGCTTTGAATGATGTATTTGGTACGGGATCATGATTTTTAAAGTACTTTTGAGGTAGATGACACTATTGAAATGAGCAGAGAATTTTTTTTAGGTTTTGAAATTATTGGAGGAAGCTAGGCCGATTTTGAGATTTGGCTGAGGTTTTATGATGTTATTATTACGACGACGATGAGTATTATGCTGTTGAGGTACGTTTGTGATCAATGAGCTGATGCTATATGAGGAATTTGACTGTGCTACGTATTTATTACGATGAAATATTGAAGAAGTGTCGACGTTGTGTATATGTGTAATAAAGTAAGGAGTAATGAGTAGTGGTTAGTGACTCTGATTTGTGAAAAAGGATGTTGGAAACCAAGAATCGTACTTTAAGAGTTATGAAATGTGTGTATATGCATAATGTATCACAATGCCGGCGAAAATTTTTTGGACACTGTTATATTTGTAGGATTTTGTTTCTACACATTTGTAAAGCGAATTATCAACCTGTGAAATTTTTTATAAGAGACTGTCACTGCTGTCATAAATATTTCAGTAAAGAAGGTAGATGGCCATGATGTAATGTGCTGTGGAGGCCCATCTGAGCGACAGTCACCTGGAAAAAAAGCCATTAGTGTGTGCCTTTCAGAGGCACAAGAGGAGGAAAAAGGAGGCCATTATCCTCGCTATTGACATTTCTTTGTAGAAAGCATCGCAAATACGACACGTGCAAACTTGAAAACATATGATTACACTGTGGAGATCTTGATTTATGATATTTATTAAAATGCCTGATGAAATGATGAGAAACATTTTACATCTATTGTCTTTCTAGTTGAGAGATTTTTTTACTGCCTTTTGAGACCCCATTTGCCTAGTGAATGACGTTTTTGTGTATATATATATATATATATATATATATATATATATATATATATATGCTCATATTGTTTAATATCTAGTTTCTAGTTGCACTGCAGCATTGGTTATAATAAAATTTAATACATGTACTAATATCACTATTTTCTGTCTACAGACCCAGTAAAGAATAATATTATGATGTAATTTTTTAAAAAAGAGAGCACACATAGACATTTCCCTTCACAGGAATTGCAAACATAATTTTTTCAACGATTTGGTAACTTGTTTCGTAGAGTAAGTCAAGGTGATGCATCACTCTAGTGTTAAGATGTGGCATAGTTATTAGACATTTCCTATCTTTGCTGCAATATTTTTTCTGCTTGAGCTTTGTCATGTTTAGGTATAAGTTATAGCATTTGCTGCTGTTGTTTGCCAGGCATAGTTCTACTGAATTTTACATTGTATTAAGCTAGTTTTACTACTGATTTATTTTTGTTTTTGCTGCGCATTGGATCATATTAGTGGTAATGTTGCATTTGCTTTGCAAATTTAGATATACTGCTGCTTGCTTTGCCAGTTTGCATTTTTTTGTCATTGCTGTTTGTGTTAATTTGTTGTGTGTTGCTGCATTGCTTCGTCCCTTAGTATATATATCTGACCTCAGTAGATTTAAGTTAGCTTAAGAGGGGGTAGACTATATAAGAAACTAACTGCAATGAATTGGAAGAAATGCATTGAGAAGCTATAAGAAAATGGTTTGGCCAAAAACGTTGTGTACAGAGGAGAATAACTATTTTGACAGAGGATGTGCATAGAATACAGAAAGAATGCTTGGATAGAATTTTTTCGGTGTAAACAAATGTTGAAATAAGATGAAAGATCTGTGGAATGAAGTTTTGGGTTGGACTGTAGTACCAAATGTCGCACTGAAAACAAACCCTGCCCTGTCCTTATGTGTTATTCCACTATATGTCTGTGTACCATAGTGTATTAGTGTTTTTCCTGTCTTTGTGTGTTTAGCTAATAAGATTTATGTAGTAGAATTTTTCTAGTACTCATCTACATTCACTATGACAAGGAATACTGTTATCCTCAAATTTAATTTGCATTTATAATTTGTTAGTTACTTTGTTAAGATGTTTGGACATTATTTATTCTGTTTTGTTTTAATGCTCATGTGTGAAATTAATGTTTCGAAGCTATTCTCATTATTTTATTTATTTACTTATGTCATAACTCCTGTAACACTGATGTATGTCTTATTTCGATTCTTCTGTAAAGCCCATATTACTACAAATGTTATCTGTATTATTATGTTTTAATGATATTTTCTGTATCTCTGTAATTGTATACTCATGTTATAAAATTATAATGGACACCAATTCATCAAATTAAGTAACTTGTAAGCATACATTTCACTGCACACGTTTCTGTTGGTCATAGTATATGCAAAATATGTGAAAAAAAAGAGGACTGTTAGTGCTCGCACGTGTGTTGATAACTCAGCAAGGGACTGGTTAACAGCATTGCTGGTTCTAAGGACAATTCCAAAAACTTTGTGAGTGCACAAGTGGTGGTTTATGGACTTGCTATATTCTCTGCAAGACTCTTTGATGGTGATTGTGCACCTGCACAGTAGCAACATATGGCTGCAGGCCGTCTCTACAAAGACTGCAGTGGGTCTGCACCTTTGATGACCCACCAATACCATTATTTCTACAAGGACTGCAATGGGTCTGCACCTCTGGTGGCCCACCAATCCGTAATCTCTACCAGGACTACAGTGGGTCTGCTCTGTGATGACCTACCTACCAATATTCTTCAAAACTTCGACTGACTCTGCTGTGGGTTTGCTCTGTTGTGGCCTATTACCTGTCTGCATGTCAAGAGTCAGCACTGTCTTTCCATTGGAAAGACAACACTACTTCTTCAAGACTGCATGTAAATCCACTACTTCTGTGTGCATTTTCTTTTACTAATGAGACTTTGTAAAAAAAAAAAACCTGCAATTACTATTGTGATAAATGATCAATTTTTGCTTTTGACCAACACTGCATCAATAAGTGTGTGAATTTGATTTCTTTGTTATTGTAATTATGAAATTTTTTTTCAAATCTATATTGACCACTGCCCAAACCAATTTGTAAAATTTTTTGTGGGGAGCTTGGGGGCTATGTAAGTAGGCTGTTTAGGTTTTTATGTTGGTAAGGCCACGTAGCGCTTTGTATGATAATCACTGACTGTGCTGTGTGAAGGCTGTGGTTGGTTTGCATTGTTGGAGTATATGCTATTGTAGTGTTGGGCAGTTGGCTGTTAACAGCACGTAGCGTTGCTCAGTTGGAGGTGAGCCGCCAGCAGTGGTGGATGTGGGGAGAGAGATGGCGGAGTTTTGAGAGCGGATGATCTGGACGTGTGTCCATCAGAGACAGTAAATTTGTAGGACTGAATGTCATGAACTTTTGAACACTGTTAAGGTAAATACAATGTTTGTTCTTTATCAAAATCTTTCATTTTCTAACTATGCCTATCAGTAGTTAGTCCCTTCAGTAGTTAGAATTTTTTATTTAGCTGGCAGTATTGGCGCTCGCTGTATTGCAGTAGTTCTAATAGCGAAGATTTTTGTGAGGTAAGTGATTCATGAAAGGTACAGGTTATTGTTAGTCAGGGCCATTCTTTTGTAGGGATTTTTCAAAGTCAAATTGCGTCGCGCTAAAAATATTGTGTGTCAGTTTAGTGTTGATCAGAATAGGTAAAGAGCGAAATGTCTGACTACGTTCAGTTCTGCTCAGCTGTTTGAAAATCAAATAATGTAAGAGGTTTATCAGCACAGTAATTCACTAATTTTTCTAAGGGCACGTTTCAAACTCTACGCAAACACCACTGTTCTCCGTCGTTAGGTGAAGGCCGTCGGCCACTGCGTTGTACGTGGTTAGATGTAGAGCCTGACATTTGGTATTCTCGGCATACCTTTTGACACTGTGGATTACACTGAATTCCCTAACGATTTCCGAAGTGCAATGTCCCATGCGTCTAGCTCCAACTACCATTCCGCGTTCAAAGTCTGCTAATTCTCGTCATGCGGCCATAATCACGTCGGAATCTTCTCCACCTGAATCACGTGAGTACAAATCCGCCGATGCAATGTCCTTTCATACCTTGTGTACGCGATGCTACCGCCACCTGTGTATGTGCATATCGCTATACCCTAACTCTTATCTCCAAAGTGTATGTTTAATTTGGTGATCACCTCAGTCGGAACGTGATTGATCGCGATATTATTGGCTGTATTGGCACACACTGAGATAATAATGTGATTCCCGTAATTGTGGATAAGTGGATTTAGGTTCCTTACTGAGCAGAGGATTCAAATTTATTAAGCTAATTAACAAACAAATTTGTGATTGTGTTTCCAGTGTTTTTCCAGTAATAGGAAAACCATACCAAATTGAAACCATGCGAGGAAACGCGTGACAGGGCTACTATTACTACAAAATTTAAATGCTGAGTTGCCAATTAAAATAGGGCATCACTGTGGGTCTGCGAACAGATATCACCTGAAGAGGCTAAATCTTGTTTGCCTTATATAACTTAAGAACAAAAGTGGTGATGGTACGAAGGCTTTTTGTTTTCTTTTTCATTTTTTATTTATTTATTCACTTTTCTATTGCTATCGTTTCATGTGGGTTAATTTTTGATGGCATTCCATCGCGTTGTGCTGTTGAAGTAAAGAGCTCAGTAAAGCTTAGGTGTTCAAAAATGAATTTGGAGTCCATGCATTTTGGTTGTAACTTCCCCTTAACCTTAAGTGAAGCCCCCAACAGAACATAAGAAATAGTTTATAATCTGAAAGAAACAGAAATACAGAAAAAGAAGGAATAATAGAAAGTAAAAATTAATAAAACCTTTAAAAAATAATATTTTATTGAACAAAAGACTGACAGATATCGAATGTTAGGTTTTTTGAGGAAAATATCATTGACATTTTTTACTTGAGAGACATCAGTTACAACTAAATGAGTTTATTAGCTTCCTTACTACTACCATCAATAAAAGGAAGTTATTATATTATCAGTACACGTCTTATGAAGGAGAGTGAATAGGAATTTACTTAAATTAGTAACAAACAAAGACAGCAGCAAAGTCAAAGGCAGACTACCGATATATCGCTGGCTTAGCAATAAAATATATCTCTGAGTACTGACACGATCTGTAACTGCGGAATAACTTCATGTGTATCGTGAGCAAAAATAAATAAATAATCGGTAGGTGTTATTTACTGTTTGGCGGCTTGTGTATGCCTTAGGAACGGAAATCCAAAGATACATAATTTCTGGCTATTAGCAGAATTGTTTGGCCTAGTCAGCGATGCATATATGTACACTCTTGTGGCTTCAGAGTACGTGGTAAAGTAAACTTATGATTTAACTGCCCAAGAAATTTGATGTGGTGGTGTGCATTAGAATTTTGTTTACGTAAACAGTTTGAATTAATCGAGATTCTGGGAAAATCTGCAGTCAACAGCTTATAAATATCAAAGCGTAAAGAGAGAAATTTACTTTTTACTTTTTGATGGTTTAGTGCTTTTAATAGAATATCAGTCAATTTTAATTAGAGCTAAGTCATCCGAAAGTCAAACATTGCTTACCTTTTGCCCATCCCTACTTGTGCGGCTGGTCCCGGCGGAGGTTCGAGTTCTCCCTCGGGCATGGGTGTGTGTGTTTGTCGTTAGGATAATTTAGGTTAAGTAGTGCGTAAGCTTAGGGACTGACGACCTTAGCAGTTAAGTCCCATACGATTTCACACATTTGAACATTTGAACCCATCCCTACGTGCTGACAACTTAATACTTTATCTGTGAATCTTTTTATTGTCGGGTGGGTTGGAGCGTATTGTTGTTACTACGTTATTTGACTAGAAAAGTGTATTGGAACGGCATAATGTCGTATCGTTTTTGCCGGCGTAAAGAGACGGCTGTGAAGACGTCAGCCAATTGCACTCTAACCGACAACCGAGGGCAGAGCTCTCTACGCGAAGAGAACATACGCGCTGCACCCGAGTGGCCCCAGTTCTACAGAAGCGTCATGGCCAGCGATCTGGATGGAAGCATCCACTGCATTACTTCACTTGTATTGGAATCGTTATACTGAAAGACGTTGATTATAATGCATGTCCCCTTTGCTTGCGACACATCTATGTGTTTCTCAAAGTTAAGTATTGTCATTCATTTTCTGTAATTAATACGATGTGCTTGAATTGTTGTCCAGCAATCCGAGAAGTAGCTTCCCTAGACGTAACATATTTTGGGAGCAGGCAGGATACAACATTGTACATGCGGGACACACCGTTAGCAAATACACTCTCGCTGCATAAGCAATATAACTTTGCCAAAGGTGCGTGTAAGTACTGCCTCTGATAATCAGAAATCTTATATTATCCTAGTACGGTGCAACGACCTGCATTGGATCCTGTCGCTACATTCTGGTATACAGTGCGGATCGGCTCACATGCAAGGTTCTTGTCTCATAAACATCGATGCCCAGGTGACTGCATATAATCTACCTTTGTCCTAGAAGACAAAAGAATGTACTGACAAAGCGGTGAAAATGACGTGTGCTAATCTTACGATCGCATGTCCTTGATTCGTATTACGACTCAAGGACATGTGCTCCTCTTTTATATATCAACATAAATATGCTTTTACTTAATATGACGTGCTTCCACTATTATTACGGATCTCGTTGCATGAAGGTGATTTTACATATGGGATTTCGTGGGGAGCCAATATTTTTTCTTAATTTATGGCTAATTTTGAGCTTGGTGTCCTGCAATATGTCAATAACTTAAAGTCATTCACCTTAAAATGGCGTAAAAAGCCGAAATCAGGGTCCTTATTAAATAAGCAATACTACAATCAAATGGCGGTGTGCTCGTTTAAAAAAAGATCCTGGTAATTGGGATGTTATTGTCAATGGAAACTAACACGCTCTATACCATATAACGTAATATGGGGATTTGGGGGGAGGGGTGTAGACCAGAAGACTTACACCTCCAGCATTAACGACTGCCGACCTTGAGCATAATTAAGTTTGGTTCGGTTTGTCTTTCTAACAGTGCATTAGTAGCTATGAGGATCACGCATCTTACCACACAAATTATTTCATTTCTCGCAGTTGGTGTAGATCTTGCTTTATTTAAAGACATAATTTGTTGTCTGGTGTAACGTATTTGTTACCGTGAGATAAAATTTATGTCCGTGAAAGATTCAAGCGCATTTGGGATAGAAACGACGCTCTTAAAGATTCGTCAGATTGGGTCGACTCGGACAAATATGAAAAGATAGAATAAGTCAACCAGGTGCTGACACAAACTGAGCGATTGGAGTCGATATAGAGATCGGAGGAACTAGTCAGAAGTGTGAAGTCCTGATTCGTTGTACACACTTAAGCAGACTAGCGGGCAAACATTTCTGGAGATTTCATTGGCACATTTGGCCGAGACCCATCTCTTCTGCAAGCTACCGTCACAGAAGACGAGCGCTGGAATTTTCATTTGGTTCTTGATTTTGGCGGGGAACCTTCATAATCGGAGTATGATATCCGCATCACATTGTAAGAGACACTCTAAGCTATCTGATGACAATGATTTGAACTACTGGAAAGCAAGCCTTCATTGGAATGATATATTCCAACTTGTTTATATAGCTTCAAAGTCCCAAATTGTGTCCTATTTCAATGACACACCGCTAAATGGCATCTAAAGTAACTATGCGAAATGGCGTGTGTGAGTTTACGTTCTCTGAAACAGCGTGGCCCTAGCGTTGAATTTCAAGTACCGTCATTTCAAAAATTATCATTATGGTTAATTTCCGTGAGAGGGGTTTACTGATTACCAAATTAAACGCAATTCCAGGTAAATCCCAAATTTATTACACGTCATTGTACGTGTACAAATTAACAGAAAACATTTCATTACCCACTCTTCAAGAACATTCAACTGATACGTGAATTACATGCCAATGTAAAATACACTGACCGTCTGAGCAGGGTATTTAAAAAGAATATGTACGACAATGATAACACATTTCCTAACAGATTCATTAAACAAAATGAAATCGCGTAAATACAGTATCTGTCTGATCGAGGAAAAGAAAGAGAACTACAGTTGCACTAGTCTTGTAAATACTGTCATGGTTAGCCTGCGTGTAATTACTTGAGTTTATCAAAGTTCTAATTTCATTACGACTTAATCCGTCGAAACTGCTCTACGATCTTACCATAAACGTGAGGAAACGAGATGACAGCAGACGTATAGGTCAAGGTCGCCAAAATTCCGACTGCAACCAATCTAGTTGCAGATATTGCTTTCACCTCCATCTGTCTCTAAGTTCGTGACCGTCGTCGCTCCCCGCATGTGAAGTCTGAGATGGAGTCTGTAGAACACTAGCTAAAAGGAGTCTGCAACCGCCAGCTAAGAATTGAAGTTAAATTTTAAGTGAAATGAAGTGAACACCACCCTCACAATGCCTGCCCTGTGCATGATTTCGTGTTGAATACACTACTGGCCATTAAAATTGCTACACCAAGAAGAAATGCAGATGATAAACGGGTATTCATTGGACAAATATATTATACTAAAACTGACGTGTGATTACATTTTCACGCAATTTGGGTTCATAGATGCTGAGAAATCAGTACCCCGAACAACCACCTCTGGCCGTAATAACGGCCTTGATACGCCTGGGCATTGAGTCAAACAGAGCTTGGATGGCGTGTACAGGTACAGCTGCCCATGCAGCTTCAACACGATACCACAGTTCATCAAGAGTAGTGACTGGCGTATTTTGACGAGCCAGTTGGTCGGCCACCATTGACCAGACGTTTTCAATTGGTGCTGGCCAGGGCAGCAGTCGAACATTTTCTATATCCAGAAAGGCCCGTACAGAACCTGCAACACGCGGTCGTGCATTATCCTGCTGCAATGTAGGGTTTTGCAGGGATCGAATGAAGGGTAGAGCCACGGGTCGTAACACATCTGAAATGTAACGTCCACTGTTCAAAGTGCCGTCAGTGCGAACAAGAGGTGACCGAGTTGTGTAACCAATTACACCCCATACCAGCACGCCGGGTGATACGCCAGTATGGCCATGACGAATACGCGCTTCCAGTGTGCGTTCACCGGATGCGACCATCATGATACCGTAAACAGAACCTGGATTCAGCCGAAAGAATGACGTTTTACCATTCGTGCACCCAGGTTCGTCGTTGAGTACACCATCGCAGGTGCTCCTGTCTGTGATGCAGCGTCAAAGGTAACCGCAGCCATGGTCTCCAAGCTGATAGTCCATGCTGCTGCAAACGTCGTCGAAATGTTCGTGCAGATGGTTGTCGTCTTGCAAACGTCCCCATCTGTTGACTCAGGGATCGAGACGTGGCTGCACGATCCGTTACAGCCAGGCGGATAAGATGCCTGTCATCTCAACTGCTAGTGATACGAGGCCGTTAGGATCCAGCACGGCGTTCCGTATTACCTTCCTGAACTCACCGATTCCATATTCTGCTAACAGTCATTGGATCTCGACCAACGCGAGCAGAAACGTCACGATACGATAAACCGCAATCGCGATAGGCTACAATCCGACCTCTATCAAAGTGAGAAACGTGATGGAACGCATTTCTTCTCCTTACACGAGGCATCACAACAACGTTTCACCAGGCAACGCCGGTCAACTGCTGTTTGTGTATGAGTAATCGGTTGGAAACTTTCCCCATGTGAGCACGTTGTAGGTGTCGGCACCGGCGGCAACCTTGTGTGAATGCTCTGAAAAGCTAATCATTTTCATATCACAGCGTCTTCTTCCTGTCGGTTAAATTTCGCGTCTGTAGCACGTCATCTTCGTGGTGTAGCGATTTTAATGGCCAGTAGTGTAGATTTCTCCGCCAATGACAAGATTTCTCCTTGCTTCCGCCGATTCCGCCAAAGTATCTGTATTATTACTCCCACCATGAATTGTGAAGAAACATAACTTCGAATTCGGCGTTCTTCGGCCTGAGAATGCTGGGCCCAGGACGTCCTTCAGTAATGCATAGTTTTTTTTTTTTTTTTTTTTTTTTTTTTTTTTTTTTTTTTTTTTTTTTTTTTTTTTTTTTAGGTAGCCAATGATCAGTCGTCTCGTGTGGGAACGTACTGAAATGGATCTGTACTTTTTCACGACTTCATAGGACGCTGAATTTGGCTGTGGGTGGCGAAATTTCTCCCATTCTACTGTTGCTGCGTCCAACAGTTGCCTCTGTACCTGGTGGTAAAAAACAACACACAAGACGTTCTTCGGAATGTTTCACTTGCTTTCAGACCAGGGGGAAAACTAGGCTTCTATGGAAATACACCCACTCATTCCCTTCTTCTGCGAATTCCGTCGGTCATCCAATACAGCTTTAAAAAAAAAAAGACAGAGAGAGAGAGACAGTCTGTGTTTTCTTACGAGAGCAGCGAAGTGGAAGTAGGTCGCACATCTGCTGGGAAAACGTTACGGTGTTGTTTCTGTGTTTCAGTGGAGGGCGAATCTGCCGGTATTGTCCCGTAGCTGGCGAAACTTGGCCTTTTCTGAGCTGTGACGTCAAACCTGACTGCATTTGCCGTGCCTCCCTGCTGTGTCCTAAACCTGTGCATGCCCCCTTCAGCGTCTGTTTGCCAGGGGTCGCACGTCCCTCTTCCCAAGCTCTTTGCTCTGCCCATTCACCACAAACAGTGTTTCACAAGCAAAATCTAACCTATACATAAGCCCGAGTTGTTAATTAGAGGAGAAGAAAGTGATATGACCTTATAATCACTGTATTACTCCTGCGTTAAATTCTCGCATTAAATGAGAGAAAGAATGGATTGATATGAACATGATTTGTGGAATTATTTGCTGGATTTGCATACGCAAAAGAGAAAATGAGGAGAGGCAGGCCAGGAAAGGTCGGTCGCTTCTCAACAGTATTAATGTAGCCAAAAGTGGGACGCAACGCGCCATTCCACAGGTACCACTTCCCGTCGCCGGAGTATGGTGCATGAGGCGTTTGTGCCCTCAGCCTCCAGACTAATGATTCATGTTAAATAATGTGTAACTTTAAGTAACATGGATGACCAATTATATAGATAATTGAGTGCGTCCAAATGACATTTCGAGCCACACAAACTGCCGGGTGTGGACGCATAAAATTGTGTTTATAGTATATTGACCAAACAGGGTAGAAAGGGATGGAAGGGGTAAAAGCACACAAAAATAAAGGTCACTGGAAAAAAATGAAACAGGATGTTATCATAATGTAGGTAAAACTATTCCGTTTCATCAGAGGATCAGAGAACCGCAGTTGATTTTCATCAAGACGAAGCATTATGGAAGTCATTGATATCTGTTCATTGTGTTGTAGTTACCCGTGGTCTAGGGGTAGCCGCCACGGAAGCTCAGTATGTTCGGTCGGAGGGTTAGCTCCCCTCTGTAATAAAAAGCTCAGTGAACAGATAAACGATGAACTTGAACAGGTGTCCTGGGACGTCCGCCCCAAACAAATTGAGAGCCATATTGGTCCTTGGTACGACTAGCGAACTGGTGTGTCACACACTGAAGTCTACCGTGATTGCTAGGCGATCCGTCTGCCTGGTAGCTAGACCGTGCGGTTTTTGCATTTCTTTCGTGGCAGCGATCGATTCACAGGTGCCGCCTCCAAGTCTCACCTCCGCCGCACACCTCTCGCCAGCTGCAAGTTACTTCGCCGCATAAAGCAAACAGGGTAACGTACTGCCGCTCGGGCATTGTCAGGGCGTACAGATCTGAATCGCCACTTGCTCTCAGCTGCACCATTGTAGAGAAACTACAGCAGATTTGCTCAGCGTCAGAGCAATTCAGATTGCGTTATCCACGTTTTTAGGGCCAGAGTACTTAACTCTCTTCACTAGTTAAACTGTCTCTGCCACCCAGGCTCCTTGTCCGTTAGTTGTTTACGGTATTCAATCAATAACTTGTTTAGCATAATTTATGTCTGTTTTGGGAAAATAAATGTTGTTAGTACACTAACTTCTGCCTATATTCTCAATCATTTATATAGTTCCACTAGGATTACCTTTCAAAATGCAGCGAACAAAATTAGATTTATAAAAAAAAAAGAATAGAATGGTAGGGCAGAGAGTTTGTTACTGTGAACAGTTTAGTGATAGGGTTATTCTTATCAGAATCGACAGCAAACCAACACCGACTACGATAGTACAGGTATACATGCCGATGTTGCAAGCTGAAGAAGAAGAGGTAGAGAAAGTATACAAGGATATTAAAAGGGTGATACAATACGCAATCATCATCATCATTGGATTGTCTGCCTTGCGGCAGGTTTTGACTGCATAGCCCTCCATTCTTCTCTGTCTTCTGCGTTCCTCTTCATTCTTTAGTACCCTCCTTGTGGCTTGCTGACATCATCCAGCATCTGGAACCTTCTCCTGCCCTTCCCTCTCTTTCCCGGAACGAAACCTTCAGTTGCCTCTACTAGAAAGTAATCTCTTCTTAGATTGTGGCCGATCCAGTTTAGTTTCCTGTTATTCACCATCAGCAGCATCCTTCGTTCTTCTCCAACTCTCCTCAGTACTTCATTCCTGACTTTACCAATCCAGCTGATCTTCTCCATTCTACGCCATATCCACATTTCCCAAGCTTCAATTCTCTTCTCATCCTGCTTTCTCAAAGTCCACGTTTCTGCTCCATACAAGGCCATCCTCCATATTAAGCACTTAACCAGTCGCTTCCTTAATTCCTTGTTTAAACAACTAGTTAGGAGTCTTTTCTGCTTTTGAAATGCCTTTTTCACCAGTTCCATTCTCACTTTGATATCTTGTTGGCAATCCGTGTCTTCTTTAATCCAACTTCCCAAGTACTTGAATGTTCTTACCTTTTCTATTATTCCTGACCCCAACTTAATTTCCACTTATCTTTTCTTTAGGCCTATGGCCTCGCTTTTTGTTTTCTTTTTATTAATTTTCATGCCATATACTGCACAGGCTTCGTTCAGGTCATTTAGCATTTGAGTCTTCGTCTCTTGATTTTCTGCGAGGATCGCCATGTCATCTCCAAATCTTATACATTCATTTTTCCGCCCACCTATCCGACGCCTCTTGTCCCATCCAGACAGCTTTCCAGTACTTCCTCTAGACAGATGTTAAATAGGATAGCTGAGACACAACAGCCCCGTCTAACATCTCTCCCAGTCTTGCTGTTTTCAGAGATCCCATTACCTATTCGTACCCGAGCTTTATGATTCTGGTACAGATTGGCGATCAATCTTCTCTCCTTCCACTTTATTCCCATCTTTTTCAAAATATCTAACAGATTACCCCACTGCACTCTATCACAGGCCTTTTCCAGGTCTATGAAGACAACATACACTTCTTTGCCGTTTTCTATGTATCTTTCGCCAGTGGTTCTTAGGAGTCCAATGGCATCTCGTGTTTCCTTTCCCCTTATGAAACGATATTGTACATGACCGAGTGTTTCTTCCAGCATTCGATATAGCCTACTATTCAAAATTCGAAGAAATATTTCTGCTGCCTGTGATATTAGGCTGATTGTCCTGTGGTCTTCACACTTTTTGGGATTATTAATCTTTAGGACTGGGAGTATTTTACTTACGAGAAAGTCTTCTGGCCATTCCCCTTTGTCATAGATGTAGTTGCAAAGAGAGGTCAACTCATTTTCGCCTGTTTCTTTTAAACTCTGTAAGATTTCTGCCGTAATGTTATCTACACCACACGCTTTGTTGTTTTTAAGTTCTCCCATTGCCTTATTTACCTCTAAACCTAGGATGAAATCTCCTTTTTCATCTTCATTTACTGATTCTTCTTTCTCAATCTGCAGACCGGAAGGTCTTTGATCTGCTTCATTGAGAGTTTCAGTATATTCTTTCAATCTGTTCTGAACATCATGTGGATCACTTAAAAGAGTTCCATCTTTCCCTTCTATCTGCATATTTGTTTTGTTCTTCCTTCCCCTGAAATACTATTTCCATGGCTACTCGATACATCTTTTCGTGCTTGCCCTCTTTCTCCAGTGTCTCAATTTCTGAGCAGAATTCTCTCGTCCATTTTTCCCTGGCCTGATCGGTTACTCTTCTCAGCTCATTGTCCAGTCTTCTGTATTGCCACCAGTTTGTGCGTTTTTCCATTTTCTCTTTTCTGCCATCTTCAAGATCATGTCATCGGTAACCCATGGTTTCTTCTCCGCTTGCACTTCACTAGACCAAGACCATTTTTACTGGTTGCTTTCAGGGTATCTCTGAACTGGATCCACTGTTCATTCATGCCCTCTGTCTTTTCTCTAATTTTCCACTTGTCTCGGAACTCTTCTTCAAGCTTTTTGCTTATTCACAACACGCAAAGGGAGATGAAAATCTAATAATCATGGGAGACTGGAATGCAGTTGTAGGGGAAGGAGTAGAGGAAATGGTTACAGGAGAATACGGGCTTGGGACAAGGAATGAAAGAGGAGGAAGAATAATTGAGTTATGTAATAAATTTCAACTAGTAGTAGCGAATACTCTGAGGTTCAAGAATCACAAGACGAGGAAGTACACTTGGAAAAGGCCGGGTGATATGGGAAGATTTTAGTTAGATTACATCATGGTCAGACAGAGTATCTGAAATCAGATGCTGGATTGAAAGCCCTACCCAGGAGCAGATATAGACTCAGATCACAATATAGCAATGATGAAGAGTAGACTGAAATTTAAGAGATTAGCGAGGAAGAACCCATACGCAAAGAAATGAGATACGGAAGTGCTAAGGAATGACGTGATACACTTGAAGTTCTCTAAGGCTGTAAAAACAGCAATAAATAATAGTCCAGTAGACAGCACAGTTGAAGAGGAACAGACATCTCTAAAAAGGGCAAGCACAGAAGCTGGAAAGAAGGACATAGGTTCAAAGAAGGTAAATACAAAGAAACCATGGCTAGTAGAAGATATGCTTCAGCTGATCGATGAAAGAAGGAAGTACAAAAATATTCAGGGAAATTCAGGAATACAAAAATTACAAGTCGATGAGGAATGAAATGAATAGGAAGTGCAGGGAAGCTAAGACGAAATGGCTGCATGAAAAATGTGAAGAAATCGAAAAGTAAATGATAGTCGTAAGGACCGACGCAGCATGTAGGATAGTCAAAACAACCTTCGGTGAAATTAAAAGCAAGGGTGGTAACATCAGAGTGCATTTGGAATTCCATTGTTAAGTGCAAAAGAGAGACCAGATGGGTGGAAAGACTTATCCGATGTGATAGAAGAAGAAACAGGAGTCAATTTAGAACAAATAGGGGATCCAGTATTAGAATCATAATTTAAGAGAGCTTTGAAGGACTTAAGATCAAATAAGACAGAAGGGATCGATAACATTCAATCAGAAATTCTAAAATCATTAGGAGAAGTGGGAACAAAACGGCTATTCATGTTGGTGTGTAGAATGTACGAGTCTGGCAATATACCGTCTGAGTTTGAGAAATACATCATCCACACAATTCCGAAGACTGCAAGAGCTGACAAGTGCGAGAATTACCACACAATCGGCTTAACAGCTCATGCATCCACGTTGCTGACAAGAAAAATATACAAAAGAAAATCCAGGATGTGTTAGATGACGATCAATATAATGTTACTTATAATCCGTCTTGATTGCAAATTTTTTTTATTCAAATGACCGGTTTCGGTTCATCCAGAACCATCTTCAGATCTGTAACGATAATGATACTAATTTACTATTTCACGAAAGCAAATCTTTTTCATCCTTTCTAATCAACATCAAATGTACCAGAACGTACCTGATATTTCAGTTACAGGAGTAACCCGTCCAAATCCAGCAACTTTCACATGCTGCGTCACATAAAATTTGTTGGCAGAATGCACGTCATTTATACACTCCTGGAAATGGAAAAAAGAACACATTGACACCGGTGTGTCAGACCCACCATACTTGCTCCGGACACTGCGAGAGCGCTGTACAAGCAATGATCACACGCACGGCACAGCGGACACACCAGGAACCGCGGTGTTGGCCGTCGAATGGCGCTAGCTGCGCAGCATTTGTGCACCGCCGCCGTCAGTGTCAGCCAGTTTGCCGTGGCATACGGAGCTCCATCGCAGTCTTTAACACTGGTAGCTTGCCGCGACAGCGTGGACGTGAACCGTATGTGCAGTTGACGGACTTTGAGCGAGGGCGTATAGTGGGCATGCGGGAGGCCGGGTGGACGTACCGCCGAATTGCTCAACATGTGGGGCGTGAGGTCTCCACAGTACATCGATGTTGTCGCCAGTGGTCGGCGGAAGGTGCACGTGCCCGTCGACCTGGGACCGGACCGGACCGCAGCGACGCACGGATGCACGCCAAGACCGTAGGATCCTACGCAGTGCCGTAGGGGACCGCACCGCCACTTCCCAGCAAATTAGGGACACTGTTGCTCCTGGTGTATCGGCGAGGACCATTCGCAACCGTCTCCATGAAGCTGGGCTACGGTCCCGCACACCGTTAGGCCGTCTTCCGCTCACGCCCCAACATCGTGCAGCCCGCCTCCAGTGGTGTCGCGACAGGCGTGAATGGAGGGACGAATGGAGACGTGTCGTCTTCAGCGATGAGAGTCGCTTCTGCCTTGGTGCCAATGATGGTCGTATGCGTGTTTGGCGCCGTGCAGGTGAGCGCCACAATCAGGACTGCATACGACCGAGGCACACAGGGCCAACACCCGGCATCATGGTGTGGGGAGCGATCTCCTACACTGGCCGTACACCACTGGTGATCGTCGAGGGGACACTGAATAGTGCACGGTACATCCAAACCGTCATCGAACCCATCGTTCTACCATTCCTAGACCGGCAAGGGAACTTGCTGTTCCAACAGGACAATGCACGTCCACACGTATCCCGTGTCACCCAACGTGCTCTAGAAGGTGTAAGTCAACTACCCTGGCCAGCAAGATCTCCGGATCTGTCCCCCATTGACCATGTTCGGGACTGGATGAAGCGTCGTCTCACGCGGTCTGCACGTCCAGCACGAACGCTGGTCGAACTGAGGCGCCAGGTGGAAATGGCATGGCGAGCCGTTCCACAGGACTACATCCAGCATCTCTACGATCGTCTCCATGGGAGAATAGCAGCCTGCATTGCTGCGAAAGGTGGATATACACTGTACTAGTGCCGACATTGTGCATGCTCTGTTGCCTGTGTCTATGTGCCTGTGGGTCTGTCGGTGTGATCATGTGATGTATCTGACCGCAGGAATGTGTCAATAAAATTTCCCCTTCCTGGGACAATGAATTCACGGTGTTCTTATTTCAATTTCCAGGAGTGTATTAATTACAATACTATTACCGACAGGTGGCGTCTGGTACATTTGCTACATTCCATTTGCACATATTGTATTCAGTAGATTTTTTTGATTAACTTTTATCTCCAAAAATACTTAATTAAAATCTGTAGATGTCAAGGTTAAAATCTGTACTTATCAAAATTAAAAAACAGTAAAATTATCATTTTTATACGATCTAAGAAACATAGGGCGATTTCAATATCTATGGCGCTGGTGTAGACTTGTTTTCCTCTACGGTCTGCTTCCGTGGTTCCCGCCATTTCGGTGTTGTGCCGCGATTCGTTCAGTCGTCTGATGTCCATCTCCGTGGGCAAGAGGTACCCGTCAACGACGCCAGGCGCTGCACGCATCTTCCGGCTTCTCCACCGCGCACCATCTCTCATCCCTCGGCATGGACCTCCACACACAACACTTGTCATCTTAGTAGGTCGTCATAAATGCTAAAATAGGCGTTATGATTGAACTCGCTTTGCTCGTTGAGAATTAAATCCGGATCTTTATTTTTGTGGGTGTATATTTCAATTTCTTCCAAAATGTTAAGAAACCGTCTCTTATGAGCTCTAAACAGTATGTCTAAATTGTGTTCAATGTTCGTGAATGAGTGCTTTGAGGCAACCATACGCGCCACAAAAGCTGTTTTGTTTTGAGAGTAGGTGTGCTCCCCGAATCTGATCTCAAAGTTCCTACCAGTCATCCCTATATACTGTTTACAGCAGTCATTACATTTGATCTTATATACACCTGAGTCCTGAATTCCTGAATCCTGACCACATAACTAAAAGGATCGCTGTGAAAAGTGACTGACGATTTCATGCGATTTTATGCATGGCCGAAAGTGTATGTTATGTCACATCAGAATCAAGTTTTAAATTACGTTATGACGAGCAAAGCAGTTTTCTACCGAAGTAATGCACTTGGAACAGATCAATTAGTCGCAAAGTGCAACAAGTTGAACAGAATTATGACGTGTATTTTAATGCGTATTTTCTATCTCTTCCTCATAACCAACGGTATTAGCTAAATTTATGAAGTAGATTTCCATGATGTCTACCGATTAAAGCTGTGAGCTGTGCAGACGATTTGTCAGCTAAGAATTAAGTAGCGATGAGGATGACCGTAGCTTGAGCCTCTGCTTAACAAAAATTAAACTCCGTCCGGACAGGTTTCTTAAGGACTAACGGTACCGACCGACCGCCGTGTCATCCTCAGATGATACGCGTCCCTAAGTGCAAATATGGAGGAGCACGTGGTCAGCGCATCGCTTTCCTGGCCGCTGTCAGTTTTCGTGACTGGGAGCCGCTACCTCTTAATCAAGTAACCCTCAATTTGCCTCACAACAGCTGAGTGCACCCAGCTTGCCAACTGCGCCCGGCAGCATCCACACAGGAGCTAGCCAAGCCTGACAGCGTTTAACCTCTGTGATCGGAGGGGAACCGGTATCAGCACTACAGCAAGGCCGTTGGCTGTTTTATGTTTCCCGTGGTTTCGCTACGTATTTCAGTGGCTTGCCGTTCTCCTTACTGGTCAACAAAATGTGCCACCAGTCAGATATGATGTGCCGATGCAATAATGTGAAGTTCGTGCCACAGGCGCAAACTACTAAATAGTTCGAAGATAAATTTTAATCAGTTTGCACGTTCAATTTCGGCTGCAGATCGTCGAGGGCGTAAGCTCGTTGTTATCAATAGCTTCTGAAATATTTTTTATTGTGGAAACGCCTCGTCACGGTCTTGTTGATATCATGTTGGTATGGTAACACATAAATAAATACGCCGTAAATTATCTCTGATCTGTTAGTATTTATTTGTGGAAAAGTCCACAATTAATCAACGAATAGTGATTTCAGTTAGTCTGCGCTATCTGTCTAAACTTCTGAACATTATTAGTCACAGTTCTTTCCTTAGTGCGATAACCTTTTTACGTTAATATAGTGCGCAGCGTAACTCATAACACTCAGAGATACTAGTATAAGCTTCGCGTTTGTGGCAAAGATTATCTCTGTCTTGCGAATAAGAACTGTCACTCGAAAACTGAGAGCCGGCCGCTGTGGACGAGCGGTTCTAGGCGCTTCTGTTCGGAACCGCGCTGCTACTATGGTCGCAGTTTCGAATCCTGCCTCGGGCATGGATGTGTGTGATGTCCTTAGGTTAGTTAGGTTTAAGTCTAAGGGACTGATGACCTCAGATGTTAAGTCCCATAGTGCTTAAAGCCATTTGAACCATTTGAATGGAAAACTGAGATCAACGTTTATTGTACTATTCTTCAATTCGGAAGGGATATAAAGTTCGTTTCGCCTTAGAATGAGCTTAAGCACCTCACTTTCGTTCAGACTGTCCACAAATCTCAAACATTTAATTTCAATAAACTAGAGAGCTTACTGATTTGTATCTAAGCTTGAGCTGCGTAATCATTGAAACTTTAAAGCTTAGAAAATTTTATTTGACTGACGTACAACTGGCTTCTCAGATCACTAAGTCACAAATCAGTCTTCAAGTAAATCTCCAAAAATCTACAAAATTATTACGTTCTACTGTTAACAGCTTTATTGCTATAATCTTTACACTTCAACAATATTGCTAAGTATTAAACACGAATTATCCATGTGTACAGATTTCATCTGCTCGTGGCAAAATGGTGTGAACATGGACTGGTTACATATTTTATTTCTTGCAATTAACAGCTCTTAAAATCTCCTGTTCCAGTTATTAATGCTTTGTCGGGCCACAGACAGTCAATACCAAATACAGTGTCAGTGGTGTCAGAATCGCAATAAGGCAGCGAGAGTAAAGGACGTGTAAACAACTGTTTATTTACTGACAAAACAGTAGTAAGAAATGCAGATAACTACTAATTTTAAAAAGGGAAACGCCTGTTAATGTTCTGCAAAATTAAATAGATGGTAGTACAAAAAAAATCGTAGCTACTGACACAGTAACCCCTGCAAGCTCGCATCATTGACATTCAGTAAACGAGCAGTTTTCCATTCAAATATTGAATCGCCTCTATGTGTTCTATTATCCAAATGAGCCTTTCAAACAGAACTACAAACCATCAAAGAAATTGATAATATTCTACGAAAAAAGAAAATGAATAAAATTACACTACTTCCATACTCTGATCAACAGAAATCACTCTTTAGTTTCAAAACCTGGTGCAAAATTCCAAATCTTGGCAACATTTCGCAACTACAGGCATGCATTTTGTAATGCCAATAGTATAACAACATTTTTCTTAAGTAGTAAAGACAAAATACAACCCTTGTCATAGAGTGGTATCACTTGCAAGCATTGTTAAAATGTGTATACTGCCAGAATTAAATTTTCACTAAGCAGCACTGCGATGCAGAGTGAAAAACTCATTCTGGAAACATCCCCCAGGCTGTAGCTAAGACAGTCTCCGCAATATCCTCTCTTCCAGGAGTGTCAGTTTTGCACGGTTCGCAGAAGAGTTTCTGTAAAGTCTGGAAGGTAGGAGACGAGGTACTGGAAGAACTGAAGCTGTGAAGACGCCTGGGTAACTCAGCTGGTAGAGCAGTTGCCCGGGAAAGGCAAAGATCCCGAGTTCGAGTCTCGGTCGGGCACACAGTTTTAATCTGCCAGGAAGTTTCATGTGTATACTGGTTAGTCAGACAGAGTTGTGGCAATTAGGCTAGTGAGTATGAGAGACGCTGGCAATTAAACAAGAGAGAGTTTCGACCTTTGCTGATCATGTTTTAGCAGTGAACCAGTCATATGATGTAGAATATGAACCTTTACATTCTGTCAAAAAAAAAAAAGTAAGATGACGCCTACTGAAAATAACGGAAATCAACAAACTCACGACACAGGATTCCAGTCTGGTATTAAATGATCAGACTCAATTTCCATGTCCTCTCTTGTTAAATAAGTTTTCGTTACAAAGAGCAGATTGAAATTGTAAATTCTTGTTATCACTCGTCATTAGTCACATGTATCCCCACGTAAAAACTATGTTTACTCCCTGTTTCATTTAATGTAATTAATGCAATACTTTTCTTTTGTATCCCCTGTAAACACTTTGTCACTTCTGTATTTTCTGTGCAAATAATATGCGTGTAAGTCTCACATCATGTTTATCTGTGTTTGCGACATTCAGTTATCGTCTGAAGATTGTCTGAGAAGCCGAAAGCCGGTTCGTGGCAAAAAAAAAAAAAAAAAAAAATAATAATAATAATAATAATTTTGCAGAAAATTAGGAAAAGTGAAAGGTATTTTCTCTAACTCGATCGTTCGTTCGTTCGTTCATTTATTAAAACGTTTGCCTGCTTGTTACTCAAAACCAGAATGTACTGTCCTCTGTTAGAAAGAGATTGAATTGAAATTACTATTGCGAACAGCGTATCTCACGTTTACATTAAGACAAAACTAACTGACTTTCACTGTGCAGGAAGTTAAATCAAAACTGTTACTCAAAAACCCCCATTCGGATCTACGGTGGGGGGGGGGGGGGGACTACTCAGGACGACGTCGTTATCAGGAGAAAGAAAACTGGCGTTCTACGGATTGGAGCGTGAAATGTCAGATCCCTTAATCTAGCAGGTAAGTTAGAAAATTTAAAAAAGGAAATGGGTAGGTTAAAGTTAGATATAGTAGGAATTGGTGAAGTTCGCTGGCAGGAGGGACAACACTTTTGGTCAGACGAATACAGGGTTATAAATACAAAATCAAATAGGGGTAATGCAGGAGTAGGTTTAATAATGAATAAAAAAAATAGGAGTGCGGGTAAGATACTACAAACAACATAGAGAACGCATTATTGTGGCCAAGATAGACACGAAGCCCACGCCTACTACAGTAGTACATGTTTATATGCCAACCAGCTCTACAGATGACGAAGAAATTGAAGAAATGTATGATTAAATAAAAAAAATTATTCCGATAGTGAAAGGAGACGAAAATTTAGTAGTCATGGGTGACTGGAATTCGGTAGTAGGAAAAGGGAGAGAAGGAAACGTGGTAGGTGAATATGGATTGGGGCTAAGAAATGAAAGAGGAAGCCGCCTGGTAGAATTTTGCACAGAGCATAACTTAATCATAGGTAACACTTGGTTCAAGAATCATAAAAGAAAGCTGTATACATGGAAGAAGCCTGGAGATACTGACAGGTTTCAGATAAATTATATAATGGTAAGACAGATATTTAGGAACCAGGTTTTAAATTGTAAGACATTTCCAGGAGCAGATGTGGACCCTGACCACAATCTATTGGTTATGAACTGCGGACTAAAACTGAAGAAACTGCAAAAAGGTGGGAATTTAAGTAGATGGGATCTGAATAAACTGACTAAACCAGTGCTTGTACAGAGTTTCAGGGAGAGCATAACGGAACAATTGACAGGAATGGGGGAAAGAAATACAGTAGAAGAAGAATGGGTAGCTCTGAGGGATGAAGTAGTGAAGGCAGCAGAGGATCAAGTAGGTAAAAAGACGAGGGCTAGTAGAAATCCTTGGGTAACAGAAGAAATGTTGAATTTAATTGATGAAAGGAGAAAATATAAAAATGCAGTAAATGAAGCAGGCAAAAAGGAATACAAACGTCTCAAAAATGAGATCGACAGGAAGTGCAAAATGGCTAAGCAGGGATGGCTAGAGGACAAACGTAACAATGTAGAGGCTTATCTCACGAGGGGTAAGAGAGATACCGCCTACAGGAAAATTAAAGAGACCTTTGGAGAAAAGTGAACCACTTGTATGCATATCAAGAGCTCAGATGGAAACCCAGTTCTAAGCAAAGAAGGGAAAGTAGAAAGGTGGAAGGAGTATATAGAGGGTCTATACAAGGGTGATGTACTTCAGGACAACATTATGGAAATGGAAGAGGATGTAGATGAAGATGAAATGGGAGATATGATACTGCGTGAAGAGTTTGACAGAGCACTGAAAGACCTGAGTCGAAACAAGTCATCAGGAGTAGACAACATTCCATTAGAACTACTGACGGCCTTGGGAGAGCCAGCCCTGACAAAACTCTACCATCTGGTGAGCTAGATGTATGAAACAGGCGAAATACCCTCAGACTTCAAGAAGAATATAATCATTCCAATCCCAAAGAAAGCAGGTGCTGACAGATGTGAAAATTACCGAACAATCAGTTTAATAAGTCACGGATGCAAAATACTTACGCGAATTCTTTACAGACGAATGGAAAAACTGGTAGAAGTCGACCCCGGGGAAGATCAGTTTGGTTTCCGTAGAAATATAGGAACACGTGAGGCAATACTGACCCTACGACTTATCTTAGAAGCTAGATTAAGTAAAGGCAAACCTACGTTTCTAGCATTTGTAGACTTAGAGAAACCTTTTGACAATGTTGACTGGAATACTCTCTTTCAAATTCTGAAGGTGTCAGGGATAAAATACAGGGAGCGAAAGGCTTTTTACAATTTGTACAGAAACCAGATGGCAGTTATAAGAGTCGAGGGACAGAAAGCGAAGCAGTGGTTGGGAAGGGAGTGAGACAGGGTTGTAGCCTCTCCCCGATGTTATTGAATCTGTATATTGAGCAAGCAGTGAAGGAAACAAAAGAAAAATTCGGAGTAGATATTAAAATCCATGGAGATGAAATAAAAACTTTGAAGTTCGCCGATGACATTTTAATTCTGTCAGAGACAGCAAAGGACGTAGAAGAGCAGTTAAACGGAATGGATAGTGTGTTCAAAGGAGGATTTAAGATGAACATCAACAAAAGCAAAACGAGTATAATGTAATGTAGTCGAATTAAGTCGGGTGATGCTGAGGGAATCAGATTAGGAAATGAGACGCTTAAAGTAGTAAAGGAGTTTTGCTATTTGGGGAGCAAAATAACTGATGATGGTCGAAGTAGAGAGGATATAAAATGTAGACTGGCAATGGCAAGGAAAGCGTTTCTGCAGAAGAGAAATTTGTTAACATCGAATGTAGATGTGTCAGGAAGTCGTTTCTTAAAGTATTTGTATGGAGTGTAGCCATGTATGGAATTGAAACTTGGACGATAACTAGTTTGGTCAAGAAGAGAATAGAAGCTTTCGAAATGTGGTGCTACAGAAGAATGCTGAAGATTAGGTGGGTAGATCATATAACTAACGAGGAAGTATTGAATAGAATTTGGGAGAAGAGCAGTTTGTGGCACAACTTGACTAGAAGAAGGGATCGGTTGGTAGGACATGTTCTGAGGCATAAAGGGATCACCACTTTAGTATTGGAGGGCAGCGTGGAGGGTAAAAATTGTAGAGGGAGACCAAGAGATGAATACGCTAAGCAGATTCAGAAGGATGTAGGTTGCAGTAGGTACTGGGAGATGAAGAAACTTGCACATGATAGAGTAGCACGGAGAGCTGCATCAAACCAGTCTCAGGACTGAAGACCACAACAACAACTCAAAAACCACTACCAAAATCAAACTATGCATTGCACAAAACAAGTGAAACACTAGTTCTAAAACTCTCCGCAAATAAACTTCCAGTCGACCTATATATGCCCACTTTTCAAGTGTTTTCCTTTTTAATATTATTCTCATGTTCTGCGAAGCTCCGACGGAAAAGTCACTAAATGTGATATAACTACGTTATCTTAAGAGTTTTGGTATAATGCTCAGTCATGAGACTTGTTTGGCTGTAATATTTCGTACAGCAGACGAAAGATAAAAAGGAAAAGTACATGTCTCAATGCAAGGATAACTAAAAAAATCTTACGTACTTTTGTTCTTGAACTGTATGTAAAGTTAAATAATTACGTTAAAGTTTGTCTTATGTGAAATGCGGACACTTCTTAAATAGTTTACTTATATATTAAAGAGTTTAATAAATTTAGCTTAATAAACATAGCTTAATGGTGTGTTTTTAACTAGTTTTGATTAACTTCGGCTGTTCTTCGAAAAGTATGCTCTCGTAAGTAGAATGCGCGACTTTGTCGTTGATAGCAAGTGTCGTTATTTCTTTGAATGTTTTTACGAAAACTACAGTCTGCTTTCAGCTTTTGTATATGTAATTTGACGTTGATCTCACAATACAGTTCTAGAATGTGTGTGTGTGTTAAACTCAACTAATACGCAAATATTTGCTCAACTGCAGGACTTGTTTGAACCACCTCGTTAAGCTTACAACATCATTTCATTTCAGAAAATCGTAGTAATACCATACAGAAACTACATGACGCTGCCATCTTACCTCACCAAACGTCAGCCTTCAGCAAAAGATGCGCCTTTGCCAGCCTAGTAATGTGTGAGCGTGGATCTGGCGAGTCTCTTCTGGGATCCCTCTTCGGAAACCAATTGTGGTTTTAACGCCAAAGTTGAGCAGCAAAGACGACAGCTTTGGCGACGGAAAGATGGGTCCTCCTGCTAATGCCACGCCCCACCCTCGAACCATGCACGAAACAAAAAACAGAACAAAGATTTCTTACAGTATCATATTGCAGAACACAAAATACAAAACCTTTTCATTTCATCACCGTTAGAAAACTTACGACTACCTAAAAATCCATGTAATGCTTGGCGAAGATTGCTCGATCGTACAGGGTACTAATCATTGAATCATCACAATATCTGTATGACATGTCAGACAGGCACCGGTCTAGGACCCGGTTCTGTGGGAGGGAGGGGGGAGGGTTCTTTCAATAACTGCCTCCCCCTCTCAAAAAATTTAAATTATCGCCACACTCACATTAAACATGCGACATACGCCTATAATTTTAATAACAACTGCAGTTAAATATCTGTAGTGTTGTCGTGCAGTACTAATTATTTTTTATATCAGTGCTCTGTACGCTGCTTTAACATAATTTGCAAGAAACTGCAACTGAAAATAATGCTTAGTGTGGTAAAAGTCGCCCAAAAAACTGAAATTTACAGATGCCATACAACTATTTAGAGAGTTATATTAGCAAGAAATTCTCACAGCTTTGACACTGCAACAATTTACAAGCTATAAAATTAAAGTGTGCTCGTATCATTAACTCTGTTTCACTTTAATACTGAACACAAGTGCACAAACTATGGCAAATCAACGTGTAAATTAGGAAAATGGTATATCTTCCAGTCGTTTCTCACTCGGGAAAGTCTGTCTTTGTTATTGTTTTCGGGTGGAGTATCTTCCCCCTTCTTGCTGTAGTCAACACCCTTTGGTTTCCCTTCAGTAGCTGTGGACTCTAGAAGCGTATGGGATTCGCAAATGACATCAGATACGCTCAGCCTGTGGATTTGTGCCCTAACGTGTACCTCAAACACGCGAAGGACTTTCAACCCATTAAAAACTGTTGCGTTACGCATAGCGTAAAATGTAAATGCTTGATTAGCAAGTGTTTTAAAAATTCAGAGGCTATGCATGTGATAGGTAAAACCAATAACACAAAAGTCACATTAATTTTTCTTAAAGAAATAAGTGACTTTTAAGGAAGCGGAGACTTCCTCTTCTTATGATTTACTTCTGTTTTTGCCATGTATGTAGTAATACGTAATGTTGTCATGTCCCATGTTTGGTACTTTTATGAAGTAATAATATTTTCATTCCTAAATATCAAGTGTCTGTCAGTTATAATAGATAAGCCTTTGATATCACAATACTGATTTGTTTTCATGAACTCATATCCTATAGATAGAGATATCGGGAAATTGTGCTGAGAAATCTAGAAATTTATGCGCGTAAAAATACACAGTTCAAAAAACGTCTTGCATCACCCCGGTTCCCAGAACTCCTGAAGACAGGCGTTGACTGTGCATATTGTATCACAGACACAGTCCCTTTGACCGTTCAGAGATGTCACTAAACCCGGCCAAAGATGTAAACAACCATGCATGAGCAGCGCCGATTAGACGGAGTCCGACAGCCGATCAGTTCCAGTCATTCCACCAGAATGGAGGTGCGCGGCTCGTCTATAGTTCAACCACACCTAGATGATCACGTCCGCATTGTTAACTTGTGCGAGGAAGGGATCTTAACAAGGGAAGCGTCAAGGCGTCGCGGAGTGAATCAAAGCGATGTTGTTCGCACATGCACGAGATACAGAGAGACAGGAACTGTCGGTGACATGCCTCGCTCAGGCCGCCCAAGGGCTACTACTGTGGTGGATGACCGCTACCTACGAACTGTGGCTTGGAGGAACCCTGACAGCAACGCCACCATGTAAATAATGATTTTCGTGCAGCCACAGGACGTCGTGTTACGACTCAAACTGTGCGCAATAGGCTTCATGCTGCTCAGTTTCACTCCCGACCTCCATGCCGGGGTCCATATTTGCAACCACAACACCATGCAGCGTGGTACAGATGGGCCCAACAACACGCAAAGTGGACCGCTCATGACTAACATCACGTTCTCTTCACCGATGAGTGTCGCATATGCCTTCAACCAGACAATCGTCAGGGACGTGTTTGGAGGCAACCCGGTCAGGCTGAACGCCTTAGACACACTGCCCAGCGAGTGCAGCGAGTTGGAGGTTCCCTGGTGTTTTGGGGTGGCGTTATACAGGGCCGACGTACGCCGCTGGTGGTCATGGAAGGCGCCGTAACGGCTGTACGATACGTGAATGCCACATTCTGACCGATAGTGCAACCACATCGGCAGCATATTGGCGAGGCATTCGTCTTAATGGAAGACAATTCGCGTCCCCATCGTGCACTCTTGTGAATGACTTCCTTCATGATAACGACATCGCTCGACTACAGTGGCCAGTGTGTTTTCCAGACATGAACCCTATCGAACATGCCTAAGATAGATGGAAAAAGGCTGTTTATCGGCGACGTGGCCCACGAATCTCTCTGAGGGATCTACGCCGAATCGCCTTTGAGGAGTGGGACAATCTGGACCAACAGTGCCTTGATGAATTTGTGGATAGTGTGCCACGGCGAATACAGGCATGCATCAATGCAAGAGGACGTGCTGCTGGGTATTAGAGGTACCGGTGTCTACAGCAATCTGGACTACCACCTCTGAAGGTCTCGCTGTATGGTGGTACAATATGCAATGTGTGGTTTTCATGAGCAATAAATAGGGCGGAAATGATGTTTATGTTAATACCTATTCCAATTTTCTGTACAGGTTCCGGAACTCTCATAACCGAGGTGATGCAAAATGTTTTTTGATGTGTGTATATTCGGTTATAGTACAATCTTCTTTTTGGGAGGCCGGAGATAAGCTCGATTTTTCCCCTATCTCCCTTTCCCCTCCCTAAATCCGAGCAAATTCCTTTTCCAGTCAGACAAAGCAGTTTTTCAAAGCGCGCTGGTCTTGAAGAATAGTGCAGTATTTTACTAGATCAGATCTTGTTATCCACCGGCATGCGCGTATGGAAACAGATTTTCAACGAAGAGAAAGTCAGCCACAACCTGTACTGCTATTACAGGTTATACGTTCGTTCCTTTATTTTCCTATCCTATCGTTGCAACAGCCAGTGTAGTACTGAATACTACATTCTCTAGAATTCTTTTCATTATCAGTGTTCCCTCAATGTCGGGGTGAGTACAGCGCAACAACAGTAACCTTATTTATAACCTATTTTGGTGAAAATGCACTTGCCAAGTACACCAGTTTGCCGTCATTATCTCAGAAACAAATGATGAATCCCTATGCATCATTTCAAATTCCTAAGTATGTCCGGTAATAGCGTTTTCCATCTGAAAACTTAAAATGTACTTATAGGAATAGACTCTCTTGTTTCTACCTTCAGGTTCATTTAGTGCACCTGAAACAAGGCAGGAGACGTGGAAAAAAACATTTTGCACTTTGTACCGGTAGCCACCAGTCACCACACTGGATCAAATGATTACATTTTCTGTAGATGTCGATGAAATAAAACATTTCAAACTTATTGTAAAGGGTTTCATCTGTAAGCTGTACAGTTTGATATTGTGTATATAATCCGTAGATGTTTCGAGTACTGATCGAAAACAGTTGTTACAATAAAAAAAAGTAAACTGTGTATTGTGTAACAAAGTTCCAAAAATTCCTGAAAGCTGTTCAATACCGCTGGCATAAAATGTTAATCGTTCACATCGTTGACAATACCATTTTTGCTACTACGACCGTTTCCCAATCCTCTGTAATCGTTTATCTTATATAATTTGATTAAAGGTTTTTTTAAAACTTGTGTACTGATCTCTTCAAAGTGAAGATCCTAAAACTTCGTTTTCTTTCAAAGACTCCAAGTTCGAAGCCGTTATTTCAATTACAAATAGTTCGTCATGATAAGAATTTATCTTGTAACGAGAGAACATTATGTATTCTATTAAATCTCCCAAGAATACTTTTTACCCACATTTCCTGATTACCAGTTGTGGCACAGTTACAAATATTTATAAAGTATAATAATCTTTGCTGCGGCTCTAGGATTATTGCATCAATTTCCAACTCACATACATATTCACATCTCTTTTTTGTATATGAATAATTCGCATGTCAATAAATGTGACATGCATGAATCGTTATTGACATGTTAATAGAACCATAGTATTATTTATCCGCACTCTTGAAGAGATGATAACACCACCCGTAAATTTGGCTAGAAATAATTCAGTCAGTGTGAAACACACTTAAAACTTGGATTCAGAATGAATCTAGCAATAACAAGACCTATGACGTCTTCGGTATCTGCATTTAAATTTGTTTGATGTTGCAAACAAGGATAAGACAGCGAAGAACTCCAGGAATTACAAAAGTCCAGTTGGACAACGTGAATCTAGCTGCAAAGAAATGATAGGGGTAAACGTGTGAGGTGCAGAGTCAGCCTATAAGCTGAAGCTATACTAGAAATTAACAGGCATTAGCAAAGGCAATAACACAGCTCTGCAGAAAGCTATGAAGGCTACGTCACGAATGTGCCAAACTTAGACACATGTTTTATACATAAAGTATGTAAACACACTTTGCGTCTCTAGCAGAAACCAAATGTTCTATGAGTTATAACGGTCTATGTAATAGATAATTAATAACACTCAAAGAAACAGGTGGATCTAATAGAGCGACAGAGTAGATCACACACATTAACTAAAATAATAATTTTAGATTTTGAATAAAGTAGCAGCATCAATTGCAGTTTTCTTTTCGTTTTAAAAACTACGAACCGTTTTGCCACCGTCCACCCCTCATCAAGGCCATTATACAGTGGTGTATATCAGGAGTACTGATAGAACACACAGTACCTGCCACATACCACTTGATAACGGCCATGGGGTCGAAACCGGTCCTGGTTTTTCAAATAAAAAGAAAAATGCTCCTGATGCTGGCTATTTATTCAGAATCAATACTGCAGTTGCAGACCTGCATCAACATGCTCCATACACTGTAACAGACTTCTAGATATTGGTGGCGTGGAATCTAAAAGTGATGGACTGAGGCAATCATTAAGATCTGTTGACAGAAAGTGTTCACATTAGCAAATGCATCTAAGTTTATTTTATAAAACTAATGCTGTAACACAGCTGGAAAACAGATATCAAATGAAATAAGCAACTATGAAAAGCAAAGCATAAAAATATCATTCAGTAGTCATGTGACATTTCATAAGTTAGTAGCTCTCAACTCTCGTAGAAAGACACTTGTCATTATAATGGCCTCCCCTTTTTTTTTTCTACCTGTGCCGCTGAAGGCTAATGGCTTTTTTTTTGGGCGGCTGTCGCCCAGGTGGGTGCCCGCGACGCATTACGTGCAGGTGGTCACTTAACTTTCTTACGGAAATATTTACGACAGCAGTTTCCACTACAGTGACAGTCTCACATAAAAACATTTCACAGGTCAAGAATTTGCGTTACAAATCTGTAGAAACAAAATGCTATTGATATAACAGTGTCCAAAAAATTTTCGTCTGCATTGTAATACATTCACGCATATACACACACATTTCATAACTCTTAAAGTACGATTCTTGGTTTCCAACAACCTTTTCCACAAATCAGAGTCCCTAAACACTACTCATTATTCCTTACCTTATTCGTCGACACTTCTTCAGTATTTCATCATAAGAAATACGTAGCATAATAAACATTCCTCAACAACATAATACACATCGTTGACGACTGTGCTTAACCTGACACACAATATTTTGTTAGCGCAACGCAATCTGACTTTCAAAATTCCCTACAAAAGAATGGCCCTGACTAACATTAAACTATACCTTTCACAAATCACTTACCTCACAAAAATCTTCGGTGCTCAAGCTACTGCAATACAGCGTGCGCCACTACTGCCAGCTAAATAAAAGATTCAAACTACTAAAGGCACTAACTACTGATAGGGATAGTTAGCAAATGAAAGATATTAATAGAGAACAAACAATGTATTTACCTTGATATCATCATATATAAATATAGCAGTTCATGACAAATTTCAAAACTCTGCCATCTCTCTCTCCACATCCACCACTGCTGGCGGCTCACCTCCAACTGCGCAACGCTACGCGCTGTTCACAGCCAGCTGCCGCTGCCCAACACTACAATGGCGAGTATTACAACAATGCAAAGCAGACACAGACTGCCCACAGCACAGCCAGTGATTTTCATACAGAGGTGGCGTTACCAATCAAAAAACCTAAACAGCCTACTTACATAGCCCCCATGCTCCCCACAAAAAAATTTTACAAAATATTTTTGGGCAGTGGCCAATAATGATTTGAAAAAATTTTTCATAATTACAATAACAAAGATATCAAATGCACACACTTATTTATACAACGTTGGTCAAAAGCTAAAATTTTGTCACAGTCCATAAAGACAGTCCTGATCATTCATTACGGTAAAATATAGTGTTTTTCTCAAAGTCTGAGCAGTAGAAGAAAATGCACACGGAAGTAGTGGATTTCCATGCAGTCTTGAAGAAGTAGTGTTGTCCTTCTAACGGAAAGACAGTGCTGACTCTCGACATGCAGACAAGTATTGGGTCACAACAGAGCAAACCCACTGCAGAGTCAGTCGAAGTTTTGATGAATATTGGTAGGTCATCACAGAGCAGACCCACTGCAGTCCTGGTAGAGATTACGATATTGGTGGGCCACCAGAGGCGCAGACCCACTGCAGTCCTTGTAGAAATAATGGTACTGATGGATCATCAAAGATGTAGACCCACTGTAGTCCTTGTAGAGATAATGGTATTGGTGGGCCACCAGAGGTGCAGACCCACTGTAGTCCTTGTAGAGATGACCAGCAGCCATCTGTTGCGATTGTGCAGGTGCACATTCACCATCGAAGAGTCTTGCGGAGAATATAGCAAGTCCATAAACCACCACTTGTGCACTCACAAAGTTTTTGGAATTGTCCTTAGAACCAGCAATGCTGTTATCCAGTCCCTTGCTGAATTATCAACACACGTGCAAACACTAACAGTCCCTACTTCTCACATATTGTCCATATACTATGACCAACAGAAACGTGTGCAGTGAAATGTAACTAACAAGTTAATAATATCATGAACTGGTGACAAGTACAATTTTATAACATGAGAATACAATTACAAAGATACAGAAAACATCATTAAAACATAATAATACAGATAACATTTGTAGTAATATGGGCTTTACAAAAGAATCGAAATAACATATACATAAGTGTTACAGGAATTATGACATGAGTACATACATAAAAGATCACAATAACTTTTGAAACATCAACTTCACACATGAGCATTAAAACAAAACAGAATTAATAATATCTAACATCTTCACAAAGTAAATAACATATTATTAATGCCAATTATATTCGAGGATAACAGTATTCCTCATCATAGTGAATGTAGCTTAATATTAAAAGAAGAAAAAATTCTATGAAACTACACAGAGACAGGAAGAAAACAAATACTCAAGGGTACACAAACACATAGTGGAATAACACCAATAGGAAAGGACAGGGTTCGTTTTCAGTGTAACATTTGGTACTGCAGTCCAACCCAAAACTTCATATATCTTTCCTCTTATTTCATCCTTTGTTTCCACCAAAAAAATCCTATCCAAGCATGCTTTCTGTATTCTATTCATATTTCTTTCAATATAATTATTTCTCAGTGTACAATACTCATTTTGGCCCAAATCTTTTTCATATTGTCCATAGTCAGTTTCTTATATAGTCTACCCCCTCTTAAGCTAACTTAAATCTACTGAGCTCAGATGCTAAACTAAGGGACGAGGCAATGCAGCAGCACATAAAAGAATTAATATAAACAGCAATTACCAAAAAATTGGAAAATTGCAAAGCAAGCTACAGTAAATCTAAATTAACAGATAAAATGCAAAATTACAACTAATATGAGCCAATGTGCAGCAACATGAAAAATCAATGAGTAGTAAAATTGGCTTAGCAGAGTAACACAAATTAAAGTTCAGTAGCAGTATGCCTGGCAAACAGCAGCAGCAAATATAAAAAAATATAAAACTTATATCTATACATGACACGTTGGGCGCCAGCTCAAGCAGAAAAGATATTACAGTAAAAACAACAATGCAGATAAGGGAAATGTATATTCACATCTTAATATCTATGTAATTAAAGTGGTGCACCACAACAACTGATTGTAAATAAAAATATTACCATGTACTTGAAAAGAAAATTATGTGTTATTACTAGTTCCTTCTTATTGTTCTTTCCTTTCCAAGTGCTCCTTTTTTAAAGAATGTGGATCATAAAATAATTATTTAATAGATCTGTTGACAGAAAGTGTTCACATTAGCAAATGCATCTAAGTTTATTTTATAAAACTAATGCTGTAACACAGCTGGAAAACAGATATCAAATGAAATAAGCAACTATGAAAAGCAAAGCATAAAAATATCATTCAGTAGTCATGTGACATTTCATAAGTTAGTAGCTCTCAACTCTCGTAGAAAGACACTTGTCATTATAATGGCCTCCCCTTTTTTTTTTTCTACCTGTGCCGCTGAAGGCTAATGGCTTTTTTTCGGGCGGCTGTTGCCCAGGTGGGTGCCCGCGACGCATTACGTGCAGGTGGTCACTTAACTTTCTTACGGAAATATTTACGACAGCAGTTTCCGCTACAGTGACAGTCTCACATAAAAACATTTCACAGGTCAAGAATTTGCGTTACAAATCTGTAGAAACAAAATGCTATTGATATAACAGTGTCCAAAAAATTTTCGTCTGCATTGTAATACATTCACGCATATACACACACATTTCATAACTCTTAAAGTACGATTCTTGGTTTCCAACAACCTTTTCCACAAATCAGAGTCCCTAAACACTACTCATTATTCCTTACCTTATTCGTTGACACTTCTTCAGTATTTCATCATAAGAAATACGTAGCATAATAAACATTCCTCAACAACATGATACACATCGTCGTCGTAATAATAACATCATAACACCTCAGTCAAATCTCAAAATCGTCGTAGCTTCCTCCAATAATTAAAAAAAATTCTCTGCTCATGTCAAAAGTGTCATCTGCCACAAATGTACTTTAAAAATCATGAATCCATACAAAATACATCATTCAAAGCTCTCATAGTATCACAATGATTCCGAAAAAAATATGAATAGTTCACACAGTACAGACAAAATACAATTTCGTAAGTGTGAAGTTATCCAACGGTGTAATTACGTAAACATGTGTCACTGACGTAGTAAAAAACATGTTTATCTCTCAGTTAAATGATCAGATCGCTGTGTAATCTATGTTTTAGAGAAATATGGTACCGATGTGTAAAGTTGTATAAGCAAATACCATATTAGCTAGGGGTTCCTTGTGCTTGCCAAACACATGGTACACAAAGTAGGCATATACCCCCCTGAGGATTAATGTAATTATACCCTCAGGTGTTACAGATTACAGCAATGGAATGAAATGTATCATGGAAAACTTTCTTTGTAATTCAAAAATCTTTAAAAATAAATGTTTTAAGTACAAAATTAATCACTCAAATGCGTGTCCTGTAGCGCTAAATGTGCGTCTTGCTGTAAGATAGTTCTGTGGAAGTGTCGTAATTATCGTCCTCCGAAAGATAAGTTCTGCAGAAGTCAATGTACTTACCCCATCAGAAACGAAAGTGAAATGCTTTGTGTATAGATATCATAATTATTATGCACATTACTGTGATCAAGAAAATACTATACTGTAAAGTATTGTTGTGCTAAGAAAAGGGCCTCACATTGTAGCTTACTACTAAAACATGTTTTGCTTTCCAGAAGAATTCAGAAAAACTGTGCGGATATAAAACAGAAACACTGCATAAGCAACATTGTAAATTGTCACTCATTAGTAGCGTCGTGATAAAATCATGTAACTGTCACATAAACTAACACTGTGTCATCTGGTATCTCACAGAAAGTACTTTAAATCCAGAATATATTTTCAGGTCAACCAAAATGTTGCCTTAAAATCTCATTAGCAGTACTGGTAAATGTTCTAAGTATGTGAGCCTTATAGTCGTTACGTAATCGTGCAACAAACAAGCAAGAATGTACAAATACAATACTGTGTCGTCTGTTCACTATAACAATGCATTCGTAATTTCTGTTTAAAATGTTCCCTAGGTTCTAGACTGGATATTGTACTTCAAACATTGTTGTATGTTAACAGTTTCTTAAGCATACTAGTAACGTGAAGTGAAACGTTTTATGGCAAAGACAAAGTTAAAAAGCAGATTATCTCTCAATAAATGGTTTTACATGTGAAATGTGGTGTAAACCTTTACTCTTCCTAGTACGCAGAGTTTCAACTTCAACACAATTATCATGTGGTATACGTCGGATTCTGTAAGGTCCATTGTAAACTAGAAAGAATTTGTGACTCAAGTGTTTCTTCTTATGTGACAATGAATGAGCTTTAATGAGAACTTTCTGACCAATATACAATTTCTTTGCATTTGCTTTACTGTGTAGTTTTCTCCTTTTGTCTGCTGCAGATTTTATATTTTTAAGAGCCAAATCAATTATGTCTTTGTGTCGAAGTTTACGTGTATTTGGGAAAGGTACAAGCTCTCTGATTCTGTTCGGTGGTTCTTCATTCTTTAGTACAAGAGTAGGTGGTAAAGCAGTGGAATCATGAGGCATTTCATTCAGCACATTTTGAAATAAGTGTAAATATCTGTCCCAATGCTGATGCTTTCTGTGACAATAAAGTCTGCAAAGCTTATTGATTTCTTTCATAATCCGTTCAGACGGGTTACAATGTGGTGAGTACAATGAAATAAAAACAGGTTTGATTTTATGGTTACGAAGCATGCGTGACCAAACAGCAGATCTGAATTGCGGTCCGTTATCTGAAATGACTTTACTAACGTGTCCAACTTCACGTAAGAAATTTTTAACAAAGGCGTTGGATACAGACCGTCCAATGGCTTTACGTAACGGTGTGAAAGAAACAAATTTTGAAGTAAGTTCAACAGCGACTAGAACATACGAAAATCCATTAGATGTTCTGACAAGCGGTCCCAAGAGATCAACAGCAGCAAATTCTTTTAATTTAGAAGGAATGATAGGAAACAGCGGAGCACTATGGGAGATAGTAGATGGTTTCGCCTTTTGACAAAGTTTACAAATAGACAAGACTCTTCGAATTCTTTTTTCCATATTGTTAAAATAACAAGTCGTTCGAAGAATATGATAACATTTTCGTGGACCAAAATGTGCGTAGCTGAAATGAATGTACCAAATGAGCTTATTAACAAAATCGTCAGGAATGCAAAGTACCCATAGCTTGTCATCAACAGTGCAGCGTTTGAACAGTATGTTGTTTCTAACCAGATAATAATGCCGAATCTGTGTGTGTGTCTTTTCATGCCATTTGCTCTTGATGTCTTTCCAAATCGGATCTTTATCTTGTTCATGAGCAATGTCCTTTAAAGATGTGGTGATGAAGTTTTCAAAGGCGACTTTCTGAATGTAAAGAATACTGAAATTTTTCTCGAGGTTGCCTTCTGTGTTACTTTTCTCAAGCCCAGCCGGTGCGCGTGACAGTGCGTCCGCAACAATGTTCTCCTTGCCGGGAATGTAGACTATTGTGAAGCGGAATTCTTGCAGAAACAATGCCCAACGTTTTAACCTGTCATGATTTAATTTTGAGGACATAAGAAATTGTAATGCACGATGATCACTGTATACTTTTACGTGCTTACCAGAAAGAAAGAAACGGAATTTGTTAAATGCCCAAACGATAGCTAAAGCTTCTAATTCAGTAACGGAATAATTTTTTTCAGATTTTGTTAGCACTCGGCTAGCAAAAGCAATGGTTTTCTGAACGGTAGTGTCATTTTCTATGGCTTCTTGAAATAAATGGGCACCAAGACCGACTTTAGAAGAATCCGTGCTAAGGCAGAAATCTTGTGACAGATCTGGATGAGCTAAGATTGGCGCGTGAAGTAACGCTTCTTTCAAAGAATTGAATTCCAATTGTGCTTGTTCGTCCCAGTTCCTAATAGTATTTTTTCCAGTGAGAGAACAAAGTTTTGGTGTAACAAGAATTTGCATATTCAGAAAACGACGGTAAAAATTTACGAGACCTAGAAAACTGCGGACTTGTCTTTTTGTAGATGGAACTGGAATGGCTCTGATTGCTTCTAACTTTTCAGGATCCGGCTGAATGCCTTTAGAAGAAATAATATGTCCCAAAAACTTCACCTTTGTCCGACCGAATTCAGACTTTTCCAAGTTAACTGTAATTCCAGATTCTGCAAAAATACGTAACAAACTGTTGAGGATGTGATTATGTTGTTCCCATGAAGCTTCTGCTATTAGAATATCGTCCACATATAAGGTGATGTGACGTTTTAAGAACTCAGGCAATATGGAATTTAGCCCGCGAATGAATGCTGCCGAAGAAATGTTCAAACCAAAGGGAAGTTTCCGAAACTAATAACAAACGCCGAAACAAAGGAAAGCTGTGTATTTTCTACATTCTGGATGAAGTTCGATCTGATAAAAGCTGGATCTGAGATCAATGGAAGACAACACTTTTACACCATTAAAATTTTGAAGAAGTTCTTCCAACGTTTGCGGCCTGTCTGTTTCAGGAATAATGATCGTATTGATTTGTCTCGAATCTAAGACAAGCCTGATCGATCCATTTTTCTTCTCAACAACATGTAACGGATTGTTGTATGAGCTTACTGCAGGCTCAATAATGCCCTCGTCAAGCATAGATTGTATTTCTGTTCTAACACGGTCCCTATAATGCGCCGGAATTACGTATGGTCTAACACAAAATTTAGTATGCTCACGAACACGAAATTGGTATTGAAATCCCTTGATTGTTCCTGTTTTGTGAGTAAAAACTGTGGAATGTGCTTGTAAAATTTCAAAAAGGTCCTGCCTATCAGTGTCATTACAATTCTCAATTGCTTGAATTTTATTCTGAATTAACTCATTAATTTCAAATATGCCGTCGATGTCATCCCTGTCAGTACTTGCAGAGTGATCGTTAGTGTCAAGTTCCGTCGAAAATTCCGAACTGTTGTCTAACAGAAGGTAAAGCCGATTAATTTCCTCGTCATGGTTTGAAAGCCAATCTTCAAATTTCAAAGCTACTAACTTACCTTCTTTTTCTAAACTTATTTCAGCATCGTGAAAGCTTAAGATTGCTTTGTATTCATTTAAAAAGTCTACTCCCAGTATAATTTCCGTCGACAATAATGGAACAATAAGAAAGTTCATAGAGAAGCTGTGGCTTTGACAAAAGAATTCTAGGTTGGTTTGTTGGCGTACATCTACACTTTTTCCAAAGATTGCACCTTGCAATTTAATCTTACGTAACGGAAGTGTGGGGCAATCGTTCGATTTGTTGCATTTGCTAAAGGCTGTTTCACTGATTACTGAAATGGGACTGCCAGAGTCAAGTACTGCCGTAAATTTTACGTCATTTACTGTAATGTGAATCACAGGATATGCAATGTTGTTATGTTTTACGTCGTGTTCCTCGAGTAAGATGTCCCTAATGTCTTCCATTTTTACGTAATTACTAGCTACGGCAGCTGCGTCGTCAGTTTCATAAGTATGTTTTGTGGCTGCCAGCGGTGTGAGTCATTGCCTATTGTCTCTTTGTTGGCGCGCGTCGTTATTGGGGTTTGGAGACCTAACTTCTACAAATTCACAGTGACGAGAGGGCCCTGCCCTGTTTAAATCCCGCCAGTTCTGATGCAATTCAGGTCTGTCGTTACGATCGCATCGTCTGTCGTCATGTCGATAGTTCCTGTAGTTTCTTTCTTGTCGGTTAAGTGGTGGAGAATTTCTCCCTGAATCGTAGCTGCGCGCTGGACCGTTGCGTCTAAAGTTATTCTGTCTCCCTTGATAATAATTGTTTTGGTTCCCATATTGTCTGTTTCTCTGATTGTCTCTGTGATAGTCATTACCACGGAGAGGTGATCTTTCCCTGTAATTATTACTACTCTGCCAACGGTTGTCATATGGGTGGTGTCTGTTTTGGTCACGATATGTGTTGTGAGAATAGCCTTGTCGTGTCCAGTTATTATTTCTTTCATCGTGGAATTGTGACAGATGTGACCTGTAATTGTTGTGCTCCTGTTTCCGCGTTCCCCGATTGTCAGTGTCAATTTCCAGTTCTTGTAACAGACCCTGAAATGCTTCAATGTCATCTTTGCAACGTCCTGCTAAAATAATATGTCGTAAATGTTCAGGCAATTTGAGTAAGCAAATGCGGATGAGTTCTGAGGGGCTGTATGGGTTTGAAAGATATTGATTCTTATGCAACATGTCTTCAAAATATTTGACAAGACTGGAAAATTCAGATTGTTCAAAGTGTTTCATCATCATGATGCTATGTTTTACACGGTCTTGTGTAGCTTGAGACCAATATGCTGAGAAGAAGGCATGGTAAAACTCTCCTTCACTGTGGCAATCGTGAATTATCGATCGCATTCTTACAGCTGGTTCATTCTCTAAGTAGCCACACATAAATTCTAATCTGTGTTCCAACGACCAGTTGGGAGGAAAACAATGAGAGAATTGATGGAGCCATGCTTGTGGATGAATGTCGTTGCCAGAATTCTTAAATGTTTTGAATTTACGTGTAGTAATGAACAGCTTATAGTCAAAATCATCATGTCGGCGAGTCGCATATCGGTCATTGTTAGGTCGTGTCGGCCGTTCCATCTCAAAATTCGGTGCACATTGATTTCTTTCATAACTTCCGAAATGCCCTGTGTTATTATTTTGCGGCTTTTCCGTATTTCTAAGTCCCTCTTCCCGTGTTGGAGCGCGAGTGTCCTCTGAAATACGTAATTCTTGTATTACCTGTGTCAGCTGATCTTGTACTTCCCGGATTTCTCTTTGGTGTTGCGTATTAATTTGATTCTGATTTTGTTTGAATTTCCTAATTTGTTCATACTCTTCTGTGTCAGTGAAGGCTACAGGTGTTGTGTCATTCAGATCATCATCTACCTTTGTAGATAAGTTAGTGAACTGATCTGAAAGTTCGGCTACTTTATCCGATAGTGTACTTATTTCCTCAGTGTGTTTTTCTGAACCAAGTTTCAGAGTATCTACTGTGTCCTTTAAGTTTTCCTGAGTTTTTGCAAGTTGCGTAACCGAATCGGTAGATGCAACTGAGTCAAATTTAGCTTGCAAGGTCTCATGATTTTCATGAACAATAGTTTGCAGTTCTTTTATGGCTGCTTCGTGATTCCGTAATGCATTTTCATGACAAGAAAAAATAGGTTGAAAATGCTCACAAATTTGTGTTTTTACGTCATTACAGACTTTTTGACATTTCGATTCAATGTTATGTAACTCAGTAGTTAAGTCTTCACGTGTTTGTTCAAGAATTTGTTCCAATGAGTCTAACTTTTTAAGATTTTGTTCCACTGTGTCTAACTTTTTGAGATTTTGTTCCACTGTGTCTAACTTTTTGAGATTTTGATCCACTGTGTCTAACTTTTTGAGATTTTGTTCCACTGTGTCTAACTTTTTGAGCTTTTGTCCCATTTGTTGCATTAATTGTAATAACAATGCACTGGTGTCTGAAACATGTTCCTCAGTGCTTTTCGGGAGTGAAGTTGCACCGGCAACATTCACATTTTGACAAGCGGAAAATGTGTCTTGACTCATTTGAGAAAACGGTGAGAATCCAAAACCTGAATCTACAGTATTTGCGAGATCGTGTCGTGTCATTTCGGCTTCCTGAGGCGAGCTATTGCCGACCGATCGGTCGATAATGCTTCCCTCTTCACTAATTGTTTCACTGTCCGTGCCATTGTTTGCCGCCCGCTCCATTTCCCTATGCACGATTACCAAATTACTACTTTGAACATCAGTTAATTCATTACTCGGTGGCGCTAACACACTGCTTTCATTTTCACTGTCATTTCTCAGTTTACTTTGGAGCCTAGTATTACGTTTTTCACACGCCATTATTGTCACAGTATTTCACACGACAACACAGAAAAACACAATTTGAAGATCAAAAATAAGAGAACACATTAACATAGCACTGAAAATAATGTCTAGTTAATTGCAAGCGCAGCTGCGAAATACTTGGTGCAAATCTACATGCATGCCACAACTGTTTTACTATACAACAATGAAAGACTGCAACTACAAAAGAAATTCTCTCTATAATTACGCACTAGCAATAAACAAAATCTACACTAATTACACAAACTACAAGAAAAAAATCAGAAGATTCCAGTGAGATATCCTAGGCTAAGGGTCGACATATGAAACGTCCCCTTTGAACAATTTATACACGACTGTGCTTAACCTGACACACAATATTTTGTTAGCGCAACGCAATCTGACTTTCAAAATTCCCTACAAAAGAATGGCCCTGACTAACATTAAACTATACCTTTCACAAATCACTTACCTCACAAAAATCTTCGCTGCTCAAGCTACTGCAATACAGCGTGCGCCACTACTGCCAGCTAAATAAAAGATTCAAACTACTAAAGGCACTAACTACTGATAGGGATAGTTAGCAAATGAAAGATATTAATAGAGAACAAACAATGTATTTACCTTGATATCATCATATATAAATATAGCAGTTCATGACAAATTTCAAAACTCCGCCATCTCTCTCTCCACATCCACCACTGCTGGCGGCTCACCTCCAACTGCGCAACGCTACGCGCTGTTCACAGCCAGCTGCCGCTGCCCAACACTACAATGGCGAGTATTACAACAATGCAAAGCAGACACAGACTGCCCACAGCACAGCCAGTGATTTTCATACAGAGGTGGCGTTACCAATGAAAAAACCTAAACAGCCTACTTACACAGACCTGCATCAACATGCTCCATACGCTGTAACAGACTTCTAGATATTGGTGGCGTGGAATCTAAAAGTGAAGGACTGAGGCAATCATTAAAACTAAGAAATCAGATGACTATATTTTTTGTGCTAAAATACCAGCGACTTCAAACTCACATTCTGGCCTCACAGTCGAAGAAGAAACATAAACAGAGAAAGTAACGGTAACGAGAGGCAGCAATATTTGAAGCTCACAATTATGAATACCAACTATATTTTAAATATGTAACATTTAAAGCAAAGTTTCTACAATACTTCTTCGAGTTTCATTGGTGGGATTTATTGAAAAAGAATTTTCTGGGAAATAGATGACACACGCAAGAGCAAGTGAATTGAAAGAGGAATTGTTGTTGTTGTTGTTGTGGTCGTGGTCTTACTTCCAGCGACTGGTTTGATGCAGCTCTCCATGCTACTTTATTCTGCGCAAGCCTCTTCATCTCCAAATAACTAATGCAACCTGCATCCTTCTGAATCTGCTTAGTGTATTCGTCTTTTGGTCTCCCTCTACGATTTTTACCCTCCACGCTTCCCTCCAGTACTAGTTACTGTTTTAGTTACATCTCTAGCATCATAGTTACATACGTTTTCGCTGTTTTTTGTGAATGTTCTTTACAACTTTCGTTTTCTTTTGCAGTTGTCCTAACCCGTCAATAATAACGTCAGTTTCATTGCCCATTCCCATATTTAATCCTTTAATTCCACTTTAAAGGAGCAATTCCACTTTCCCCACATGAACTATGGACCTTGCCGCTGATAGGAAGGCTCGCGTGCCTTAGTGATACAGATATCCGTACCGTTCGCGCAACCACAATGGAGGGGTATGTGTTGAGAGGCCACACAAACGTATGGTTCTTGAAGAGGGGCAGCAGCCTTTACAGTAGTTGTAGGGGCAGTAGACTGGATGACTGACTGATCTGGCCTTGTAACATCAACCAAAACGGCCTTGCTGTGATGGTACTGCGAACGGCTCAAAGCAAGGGGAAACTACAGCTGTAATTTTTCTGGAGGACATGTAGCTCTACTGTATGGTTAAATGATGATGGTGTCTTGGGCAAAATATTCCGGAAGTAAAATAGTCCCCCATTCGGATCTCCGGACGGGGACTACTCAGGAGGACGTCGTTATCAGGAGAAACAAAACTGGCGTTCTACAGATCGGAGCTTGGAATGTCAGATCCCTTAATCGGGCAGGAAGGTTAGAAATATTAAAAAGGGAAATGGATAGGTTAAAGTTAGATATAGCGGGAATTAGTGAAGTTCGGTGGCAGGAGGAACAAGACTTCTGGTCAGGTGAATACAGGGCTATCATACAAAATCAAATAACGGTAATTCAGGAGTTTGTTTAATAATTAATATAAAAAATGGGCACACGGAAAGCTACTACGAACAGCATAGTGAACGCATTATTGTAGCCAAGACAGACAAGGAGCCCACGCCTACCACAGTAGTACAAGTTACATGTCAACTAGCTCCGCAGATGAGAAGGAGATTGAGGAAATGTATGATGAGATAAAACAAATTGTCCTGACAGTTAAGCGAAACGAAAATTTAATAGTCATGGAAGACTGGAATTCGATAGCAGGAAAAGTGAGAGAAGCAAAAGCAGCGGGTGAATATGGACTCTGGGGAAATGAATGAAAGAGGAATCCGCCTGGTAGAATTTTGCGCAGAGCATAATTTAATCATAGCTAACACTTGGTTTCAGAATAATGAAAGAAGGCTGTATAGGTGGAAGAGGCCTGGAGACACTGGAAGTTTTCAGATAGATTACATAATGGTAAGACAGAGATTTAGGAACCAGGTTTTAAATTGTAAGACATTTCCAGGGGCAGAGGTGAACTCTGACCACAATTTATTGGTTATGAACTGTAGATTAAAACTGAAGCAACTTAAAAAAAGTAGGAATTTATGGAGATAGGACCTGGATAGACTGAAAGAACCACAGGTTGCAGAGAGTTCCAGAGAGGGCATTAGGGAACAGTTGACAAGAACAGGGGAAAGAAATACCGTAGAAGAAGAATGGGTAGTTTTGAGAGATGCAGTAGCGAAGGCAGCAGAAGACCAAGTAGGTAAAATGACGAGGGCTACTAGAAATCGTTGGGTAGTAGAAGAGATATTTAATTTAACTGATGAAAGGAGAAAATATAAAAACGCAATAAATGAAGCAGGTGAAAAACAATGCAAACATTTCAAAAATGGGATCGACAGGAAGTCTAAAATAGCTAAGCAGGGATGGATAGAGGACAAATGTAAAGATGTAGACGCATGTATCATTAGGGGTAAGGTAGATACAGTCCACAGGAAAAAATGAGAGATCTTTTGAGAAAAGAGAACAACCTGTATGAATACCAAGAGCTCAGATGGAAAACCAGTCCTAAGCAAACAAGGGAAGGCAGAAGGGTGGAAGGAGTATATAAAGGGTCTAACAAAGGCGATGTACTTGAGGGCAATATTATGGAAATGGAAGAGGACATAGATGAATATGAAATGGGAGATATGATACTGAAGAATTTGACAGAGCACTGAAAGACCTAAGTCGAAACAAGGCTCCGAGAGTAGACAACACTCCATTTGAACTAATGATAACCTTGGGAGAGACACGCATGACAAAACTCTTCCATCTGGTGACCAGGATGCATGAGAAATGTGAAATCCTTCAGACTTCAAGAAGAATATAATGATTCCAATCCCAAGAAAAGCAGGTGTCGAAGGTGTGAAAATTACCGAACTATCAGTTTAATAAGTCATGGTTACAAAATTCTAAAACGTATTCTTCACAAACGAATGGGAAAATAGGTAGAAACCGACCTCGGGGAAGATCAGTTTGGACTCCGTAGAAATTATGGAACACGTGGGGCAGTAGCGACCCTACGACGTATCTTAGAAGATAGGTTAAGGAAAGGCAAACCTACGTTTCTAGCATTTATAGACTTAGAAAAAGCTTTTGACAATGTTGACTAGAAAACTCTCTTTCAAATTCTGAAGGTGTTAAATACAGGTAGCGAAAGGCTATTTTACAGTTTGTACAGAAACCAGATGGCAGTTATAAGAGTAGAGGGGCATGAAAAGCAAGCACTGGTTGAGAAGGGAGAGAGACAGGGCTGTAGCCTATGCCCTATGTTATTTAAACTGTGTATTGATCAAACAGTAAAACAAACAAAAGATAAAATTGGAGTAGCAATTAAAATCCACTTAGAAGAAATAAAAACTTGGACGTTTGCTGACCTGGAAGAGGAGTTGAAGGAATGGACAGTGTCTTGAAAGGAGGGTGTAAGATGAACATCAACAAAAGTTAAACGAGGATAATGGAATGTAGTCGAATTAAATCAGGTGAGGGAATTAGATTAGGAAATGACACAATTAAAGTAGTAAATGAGGTTTGCTATTTGGGGAGCAAAATAACTCATGATGGTCGAAGTAGAGGGGATATAAAATGTAGACTGGCTATTGCAAGGAAAGCGTTTCTGAAGAACAGAAATTTGTTAACATCGAGTATAGATTTAAGTGTATGGAAGACCTTTCTGAAAGTATTTGTATAGAGTGTAGCCATCTGAAAGTGAGCAATCTGCCATCGGCAGTGGAAACACTGGAGTAGTTATTGAAGCTGTTTTCTGCCAGAAGAAATGAATCATTCTCCTTAGATATGGTGTACAAGCACTTTGTGATGATGCATGGTCGTGTAGGCGAATAAGGGCAAGATTGTCGAATATATACCCATCATCTCTAATAGAGATAAAGGTACGGCACGTTTATGGCATGAGAAGTGTCTCTGTATTGCATAAGGCTAGAAGAGTGGCAGAAGAATTGCAAATAGATGTATTGTGCCTCCAAGAACAGTACACAAAGGCAGGTAATCGATGTCGGTGGCGCTTTCGATAGCCTATGGGAGCGTCTTTCGTTGGTGGCCTTAGGGATTTGTAGTGTCTGGAAGCGCTGTATAACTGCCTGAGAGACTACTGTCACGGGCAACGTGCTTCTTTAACATGCCCAGGGAAGATAATAACAAAGACCATAACAAAAGGGTGTCCGCAGGGATCAGTGTATGGCCTGGAGTTTTGGGATGTAGCACTGGAGCCCACAGTACAGAAGTTAAATGGCGGCGGTAACATAAGTGGACTGGCAGCATTTGCAGATGATCTGCTGTTCGTTGCAAGTGGTGACTCCAGAAGAATTATAGGAGACAAATGTATTGCGGCGCTCTACAAACTTGAGTGCTGGTGTCGAAGTGTTAAATTATCACTAGCACCTCACAAAGCAACGTAATTCCTGCTGAAAAAGAACGTAGTAAAAACACTAAAATAAAATAAAATTGTGTAACCATTAAGAGAAGCGCAGTAACGAGATATCTAGATATATTTCTGGACGAACGTCGTAACTTTTCATATCACGTAAAGGAAGCAGGCAGAAAAGATACAGACCTGATAAATAAAATTATAACCATTGGAAATAGGCAATTTCGGCTTCAGTTGAAAACGATCAGAGTATACCATGAATCTATATTAGCATTAGTCGTAGGATATGGTGCGAGCGTTAGGGCTCACAGACTGCGGCTAGTGAAGTCAGCCTAATTAGTGAGAAGAGTTCAGCGGGAAGTGCTGCTAAGATTAACGGGTGCCTACTGCACTACCCCCAATGATGCTTTGTTAGTAATTCTAGGATTATATCCACAGGACTCGGAAATTAGGAAAAGGGAAACCTTTTACTGATTAAATAAAGACAATCAAATGGAAGTACGAAGGGTGCTTGGAACTGATGTCAGTTCAAAAAGGATAATAGAAGATCGCGTATTACAAATGAGGCAAAATGAATGGGACACTTCAGGCACAGGCAGGAGAGCATACGAATTCCTCCCTAACGTCAGGAAGAGATTAAAAATGAGATATCTTAACCTGCCGAGTGAACTCATTCATTACCTGACTGGCCAGGGCCCGTGTGCTACGTATCTGTACAAAATGAAAAGATAGAGGAATGATAGCTGCGTCTGCGGCAGTGTGAGCACACCAGAACACACATTGTGGGACTGCGCGCTCCGTGAAGATGAAGCGAGTAATGGACGTCACGTATTAAGAATATTGAATCCCAAAGCAGCCCTAAGGAGCGAGTCGACCTGGCACATCTTGGACGATACTACAGCCGCAGTGTCCAGGAAGGCCAAGGAAGACTTCATGAGGCATTCAACCATAAGTTACCATGCTTTCATCCATGTTAGACAACGTACTCTTTAGATGGAGAGAAGATAACTGAGGTCGGCTACCACCAAGTGAAATAGTGTCCCAAGAATCTACATTGGGTTGGTGGAAGTGATCACGGGAGTGTGGACTTTAAGAAGTAACAGTGATGAGTGGAATTAACTTGGTGTAGTAGAAACGCTGCTGACGTGCTGCCCGACGCCCGAGGAATTCAGCAGACTGTCTGTTGACCGAGGTAGTATGAGGGCGGATCCAGTAGCGGAAACAAACATCTACAAGTGAAATGGACCAAAATAAATGAACAAACAGGGAACAGAGACTGTAGGTTCAAATGCCTCTGAGCACTATGGGACTTAACTTCTGAGGTCATCAGTCCCCTAGAACTTAGAACTACTTAAACCTAAGTAACCTAAGGACATCGCACACATCCATGCCCGAGGCAGGATTCGAACCTGCGACCGTAGCGGTCGCGCGGTTCCAGACTGAAGCGCCTAGAACCGCTCGGCCACACAGGCCGGCAGATTCTGTAGGGCTTATAGTAGTTTTAGTAGTAGGGTAACTGGTTAAGGGTTTTATGGTAGTTTTGTAATAATACAAGTAAGTGAAGTATTTAAAAAAACTACCAGAAACAAATAGTTAATATGTAAATTTGTTACTATTCAAGGAAATATCGTTTGTTTGGCCTATTTTAGCTTTTCAGATAGTAGGCTATTATTATGAAGACTAAGAAAATAAAGTCTCATTGGAGAATATCTGAGAAAGTTCGTGGAGTTAAAATGCCTGTCATTTTTTATATAAATAGTTGTCAGCATTTTTGTTAGGGAATCGATATTTTCAACGCGTGCGATGTGTTAATATTCGTCCGTGATTATGGGGACCTTTCCGTCGCCAGTCTTCTGACTAGTTTAATACGATGGAACATCCGTTGTCATTTGTTCTGTACATTCCAGTCTCTGTCCCCCTCTATAACTTTTCCCTTTACAGTTCCCTCTACTACTGCCCAAGTTATTTCCTGGTGTCTTAATAAATTTCCTTTGATAATGTCAGTTCTTCTAGTTAATATTTGTACTAAATTCTTTTCTTTGCAAATTATGCATTGAATTTCCATATTTATCATCCTACAAGCGCATTTAATTTTCAAAACCCTTTTGTAATTTCCAAATCTCAAACCCACTGATTCTCTTCTTTTACCGTTTTACAAATCTCCATTGATTAACTTGCCTGTCATGCAGTACTTCCGACGTGCTTTCTCGGACGCTGTTTAGTCGAGCTAATAATGTTTAGTACTAATAGACTAAGTAAAACCTGACACTGTCAGGAATGGAGAAAGCGGTCTTCATGCAACAATACCCTTTAAATGCCTAGACTGTATTTAAATAAAGCAGTTAAGATGATTAGACCATCATTTACAATTGTTAATGTGTTTTCTCTTCTTACTTTTGCTGCAATTTAGAAGAAATTTTTTCACCAGATGAGTTTCTGTGACATTTATGAAACACCTTCTGTTTTCATTGGTGTTTCTTCCTCTCTGTTACGTGTTTTAAAGTACGCTGGTTTCTCCTTCGTTGCTAGCGGAGTTTGGAATCGAAAAAAACATGATTGCACGTTTACCTTCCGTGATTTCTCGTCTTTTACAAATTTTTCTTTTATGGCATTTGCGATATTTTGCACTTCTCTTCACTTTTATAAACTTCGTAAAAGCTGTTTGCAAGGTAATCGAACTATAGTTTCGTCTGTTCCCCACTCAACACCAATGCAAACATGTTTGCTTTCGACTCCAACGTCCGCTAACAACGAAGGAAAACGCAGTGGACTATAAAAGTGAGAGGAAGGAACACCAATGCCCATAGCAGATGCTTTATAAATACATGCGAAACGTTTGTGATGAAAAGTTTCTTTTATATTACAGTAAAGCTAAGACAAGAGAAAACAATAAATTTGTCAGTAGAAACATAAAGAGTCTGGTGAAAACCTCCTCTTAAATTGCTGTAAGCTTAAGACGGGAATAAACCTTAACAATTTATATATAACTCCTACGAAGGTTGCCATACAAATAAACATACTACATCATTTTGTTTTGAAACCATTCACATGTACTGAACAGTAAGTTACGAATAACATATTTACGATATTTTAAAGAGGAATCGTTGCTGTTCCATAAGGCAGCAGAGAGCTGAAATCCATTTCTTCCGAATTTTTGACTTATGGGTTCCTTTATGAAACGGATCTCTCAGAGTTCACCTACCGGCCTCGAACTACGCGCGTGGCTACACAGACCGGTGCATAGGTTTAATTTTTTTAGGATGTGTTGGTTTTAAGTGCATTTTACATATGCATGATCTGAATATGGTTTGTTACTTACAAGCGAAACTAGCTAGTCGTCTTATTTTAATTATTTTGAGTAAATGCGGTCTAGACATTAAAATATTTTTGCTCTCTTAGTCTACTTTTTACGCTCTTGTTTTCTCCACCACGAATGATTTTCCTTTCAACGTAGCAGATTTCGGAACCTGGTATATTACATGGTCCCCAGTTTTAACATGTCTGTCGCTAACTCATTCCCCGCAACTCTTTAGTACTTTCATCTCCCTTGTCTCCCTTTGGTTTTCTCTCAATCCATATTCTGTGCTCGGAGATTGCAAAGTCCATTCAGCAGTTTCTGTAATTCTTCTTCACTTTCGCACAGGACAGAAACGTAGTGACAAGACAGCAATATAAGTACAGATTCTTATCATTGGTATCCTGTCATCCTGAATTTTAATCTCATTCATGAGGATCTCTTTTATTTCCTTCTTTACTTCTTCGATATGAAAGGTAAAATGTGAATGTCGTGTGACTAGGGCCTCCCGTCGGGTAGACCGTTCGCCGGGTGCAAGTCTTTCGCTTTGACGCCACTTCGGCGACTTGCGCGTTGATGGGGGGTGAAATGATGATGATTAGGACAACACAACACCCAGTCTCTGAGCGGAGAAAATCGCTGACCCAGGCGGGAATCGACCCCGGGCCCTTAGGATTGACATTCTGTCGCGCTGACTCCTCAGCTACCGGGGGCGGACGACATAAAAGGTGATCATTAGAGAAGAAAACTGTATATCTCCTTTACGCACATTTCAATCCGAGCACTTTTCTCCTGGCCTGTTGTTATTGTTCCTTTTGTAGCTTACTCTTTTTTATCTCGAGATTTCGGACATCTTGTACCTAAAATGGTACAAGTGTCGAAAGCTTTTCATAGCACGACAAATTCTAAGAAAGTGTCTTGATTTTTTAAAGTCTTGATTATATTACCACATGCACCCTCAGGACTCCCTCTCCAATATCTTTACCTCTTCTGAAGCAAAATCGATCGTCGACTAAGGGATCCTCAATTTTCCTTTCCATTCTTCCTTGTAGGGCTCCACAGCTAAGTGGTCAGCGCTACAGGCTACCATGCGGAGGACTTGGATTCGATTCCCGGTACTGCCAAGGATTTTTCCTTGGTGGAAGTACTGGTGTAGGATTTACTCGGAGTCGTGGTGCCATTGCGGAGCTAATTGACTGAGAAGTAGTGGCCCCAACGTCTGGAAATTCGGCAAAATAGTCGAGAGACCATTGTGGTGACCACATGCCGCCCCATACCGCATCTGCATGATGCGGAATGGCAGAGTGTGATACGGCGGCTGGTCCTCATCCCATTGGTGTCCATGATCTGGACGCGGAGTGCGTGTAAATAACATGTCAATCTAGAATGAGATTTTCACTCTGCAGCGGAGTGTGCGCTGATATGAAACTTCCTGGCAGATTAAAACTGTGCGCCCGACCGAGACTCGAACTCGGGACCTTTGCCTTTCGCGGGCAAGTGCTCTACCATCTGAGCTACCGAAGCACGACTCACGCCCGGTACTCACAGCTTTACTTCTGCCAGTATCTCGTCTCCTACCTTCCAAACTTTAGAGCACTTGCCCGCGAAAGGCAAAGGTCCCGAGTTCGAGTCTCGGTCGGGCACACAGTTTTAATCTGCCAGGAAATTTCAACACGTCAATCTGATTGTGCGATAGTTCGCGCATGTATTTTCCATTTCCACCTTTGTATCTGTCTGGATGACATTCTTCCCCAAACCCGATGATGTTAAAAGACACCCCTTGCTTTGTTGGAGGGGGGGGGGGGCTGCCTTCAGCCTTAACTATTGGCAGCAGAGAGCTATCTGTTGCACAGATACAGTGCTTAACATTATGTACATGCCTATGAGTACCAGATCGTATGGAGTATGAATATTATCTGTGCTTTAGCCCTAATTTCTATCCTAAGGAGAAAACTGACCAACAGAAATTTAGCTAGCGGCCGGTCATGGTTTACACTATACTAAACATTTCAAATAACTTCCTCTCACTGGGTACTTGATTTTACAGGAGGAGGGAAGGCATCTGGTATGCACGTTGTGACGAAGTTTAACGAACAAAGTAGCTGCGTAATGAATATGTGTTAAACACATGAAGAGCACTCCAAAAACTGCATTTGCTTGGATCATACATAAGAATACTAATCCGATGGTTCCATATAAGCAAACGATAATAAAATACAGGTCATTATTAGTCAGCAAGGATTTGTGGCTTAAGGACATGCAACAGTGACGCGCAATAGCTCACACACAACTCGTCGAATAATCGAAAACAAAATTCATCATTTTCCATTAATAATCGTTGGAGAATGGAGAAAAGCAGGTGCACCAGCACACAGACTGGGACCAAGACGTAAGGGCATAGAATTAGACTGTTTAGCATTTGCTTATGACAAGGCACTGATCGCACAATACATTACCGACGCACAGAAACAGCTAGATTTATTACAACAGCAGGCAACAAAAATAGGATTACAAATTTCATTTGAAAAACAAAATTTATGACTGACATGAAAGATGCACCTTCTGATCTAAAAATTGGCAATAACTACATCTCTCGAGTAAAAGAATTTAAATATTTAGGTGTATGGATTGCAGAAAATTAAAAGAAATCTGTCAGATCAAGAGTCCAGAAAATTGCGACGCCGTTTCAGTTAACAAAAAACTTTTACAACAAAAAGAGTCTATCATGGAACTGCAAAATACGACACTGCACAACAGTAATTAAACCCGAAGCTCTCTACGCATCTGAGACACTAAACCTTCAACACAGAACACTAAAAGGGGAATTAGAAGTGAAAGAATGTAAAATAATGAGGAAAATCCTAGGACCAAGAACTAAAGATGGTGTGCATTACCCAAAACCCAATGCAGAAATATATAAAAATATCTCCAAAATAACAGGCACAATGCGCATGAGAAGAATCCAATTCACTGGGAATTTAGAAAGAATGAACTCAAACAGGTTAACGCATAAAATCCATACATTTTTAAAGAACAAAACTACAAGACCGAACTGGTACAAACAGATCTACATGACAGAAATGAAATCAGAAAATTCACAACCACACGGGGTTTTGAGGAAGAAGAGAGAAAAACTAACCGACATACGTGGTCTACGCAACGAAAGCTAGCCCATTCGTTGATAATGAAGGAATACTGGGCGAAAAGGTAGGCCAACAAATGTTGATTATGCGTGGTCCTAGGTGATCCATCCGCGAAGAAGAAGAAAAAAAGAAGAAATTGAACCATCAAAGCCAGCTCATGACTCACAGCGCAAATCATCATGAAAGTTGAATGAACGTAACGTATTTGAAGTGGATCGTGACTGATAAAGGATCAAGTTTAGTTCCATCCGAATTAAAATAAAACGATACTGAATACATCATTCAAGAGAATCCCGAATTGCTCCTAACGATTGAGTTTAATCGTTGTAGAGAATCCTCACTGAAAATTGAATTAACTCCCATCCAAGATCACTGTTCTCGTGTACACGGAAGTTGTACGTTATACTTACTTGTCAACATTTTTCTGCAATTCGTCACGTCCGCACGCCGGTAGCTTCTGTCTAAAATCCAGACTGCCTCTCTTCTGTATACAGAGAGCGAACAAAGTTGGTAGGGGCGCTCTGACCAATCACCAAGATGATTTTACCGATAACAGGCAGCTCTTCCAGTCAAAGGATAGACAGGATAACGCCAGGTTCTTTCGCCTCCAAATTTCTGATTTTAACGTCTGAAAATTTTAAGATGGCGTCTCTACACTTGGATTCGAAGGGGTCAATCAGGCGGCTGTACTTCTAGGGATGGGCAGCCGAGTGTGGTGACAGAGTGTCCAGACATACTGTTCCCACCAGAGCTCCCTTCGGAGATTACATTTCAACTGTTTCCCCAGGTTGCTAAATGGTTCAAATGGATCTGAGCACTATGGGACTTAGAACTACTTAAACCGAACTAACTAAGGACATCACACACATCAATGCCCGAGGCAGGATTCGAACCTGCGACAGTAGCGGTCGCGCGGTTCCAGACTGAAGCGCCTAGAACCGCTCGGCCACATCGGCCGGCCCCAGGTTGCTACGGCGAAGTTAAACCTAGAATTTACACCTGAATTCGTCTAGTTGCTTGCATTTGTAATCACACTAACATTCATTCAAACTGAGCGATTGTCCATGTTTGGGACAGATGGTGATAGGTACATGTTGTGCTGACTATCAATTCTAGTGAAGATGAGAATAAACACACTCAATTTAGCAAATGCAGACAGAGAAAATAAACTGTGCCGAACTTGATACATCAAAACCTCAAAATTATATGAGAGGCGAACTGATTGAAGCCTTTCAACATGTATTTATTCTTATAAATCCCACACACTAACTTGAGTAACCATTTGGTTTCCACGTCAGCTAGTGATAACATTAATATAGCTATCGAATGTTTATTTCTTCCCTCTTTTATGATCACAGGATTATCAAACCTCCGTTAAACCACAACTTTAATATGGGATCCCTGAAAGATGTAGTTTTAATTATCACCCCGAAAAAATGAAATTACATTATATATTTCTTGTTTCTTTCCATTTCTGCAGCCCTGGAACACATTAGCAGAGTTCGTTACACCCACTCTGTACTGTTTCCATCTATTTCCTGTCTCCTCTGCTTTTATGAGTGGAATTCCTTCTGCGCTGCTAATGTTGAAACATCTGATTTTAAATTTTCTGGAAACTAATTTGACCTTCCAACATTTTCATCGTGTCCTTCCAGTGCCTCCTTTCTTTTAGATTTCTTCATGGTTTCCATGCAAGCACTACGCTTCAGTTTTAATTCGTTACCTGTTGACTTCATTAATGCATTACCTGTTGATTTCATTACTTAATGACATATTGTTTTATTCCTTTCTTTTCCTGAATATTATAATAGTTCCCTCCTCCCATCAATCAATAAATTATTTCTTCGATTATGCAATCTTTCTCTGTAGTTACCTTTGTTGTACATACATTCCTCCGCCCAAATTCTATGATTACCTTTTTCATACCTGACCATTTCTTGTCAAGTAAACTGCCTGCTGTGATATTAAATATCGCAGTGCCTTCAGCCACATAGTACACAGAACGCGCCTTATCGTTCCTCAGTAACTCAATATCTCACTTCCTTCCATATTGATACCTCCTGACTATGTATGACCTTGAGCATCAGTCTGGTCTTCATTGTTACTAAATTGTTCCCAGATGCGCTTTACAATCTAATACCTGATTTCGGTAGCTTTGTCTAACCATGATGTAATACATGTGGTACCTTCCTGTGTCTATAGGCCTTTTCTACGTATACCTCCTCCTACTGCAATTTTTGAACAGTGAATCTGCTGTTGCTAGCTGAAATCAAGAACTCTGATTTCCATTCCCGAGTCTATATTCTTCTGTAAGCTTCTATTCCTTCCCCTACTCTAGTGATCCAATACCCGATAATTGCTGCATTTTCATCTACCTTTATGTGCTGAATTAACCTTCCAGTTCTCTCATACACGCTTTCTCGTCATCTTCTGCTTGTGACGTTGGAATGTACACGTGAACTACGGTTGTTGACGTTGATTAGCTTTAGATTCTGATGAGAACAGTCCATCATTGAACTGTACACAGTAATTCACTGTCTACCTTACTTCCCTGTTCATAATGAATCCTACTCTGCCCGCATCTCGTGGTCGTGCGGTAGCGTTCTCGCTTCCCACGCCCGGGTTCCCGGGTTCGATTCCCGGCGGGGTCAGGGATTTTCTCTGCCTCGTGATGGCTGGGTGTTGTGTGCTGTCCTTTGGTTAGTTAGGTTTAAGTAGTTCTAAGTTATAGGGGACTGATGACCATAGATGGTAAGTCCCATAGTGCTCAGAGCCATTTGAACCATTTTTGAATCCTACTCTCGGGAAACGGTTTACCGATGTATTTAATAATAACCTGATTATGTCCATGGACGAGAAATGCTTAGATTCATTATGTTTTACTTCACTCGTTGACATGGATAACTGTTCTCGTGTAACTGAGAAAAAATGACAACAGTTCCACGAGTATTGTCGGGGAAGTCTGCATGACACGCTGGAATCGTAAACGCGCCAAATGAGTCAATCGCACGCAGGCTGGTCGTGGAATGTGAAGAAACGGGTTTTGCGACGAACTGCAAACGTCCTGGGCGTCCCCGTTATTACTGATCTGCGCAGGGATTCGACCTTGTCCGTGACTTTTTAATGGAATTCCACAAAACTGGCTTTGAGTGATCAGGTTTGCTTACATGGAGTGTATTTTGGGGCATCGTTGCCAGTTGCGATTGCAAAAAGATCAGTTAACGCAGGAACTGAAAACAACATGCTACTCTAAACGGAATCATTTTGGCGGATCTACACCAAGTGATCAAAAGTATCCGGACACCCCCAGAAACATACGTTTTTCATATTAGGGGCATTGTACTGCCACCTAATGCCAGGTACCCCATATCAGCGACCTCAGTAGACATTAGACATCTGTGAGAGAGCAGAATGAGGTGCTCCGCGCAACTCACGGACTTCGAACGTGGTCAGGTGGTTGGGTGTCACCTGTGTCATACGTCTGTAAGCAAGATTTCCACACTCCTAAACATCCCTAGGTCCCCTGTTTCCGATGTGATAGTGAAGTGGAAACGTCAAGGGACACGTACAGTACAAAAGCGTGCAGGCTGACCTCGTCTGTTGACTGACAGAGGCCGCCGAGAGTTGAAGAGGGTCGTAATGTGTAATAGGCAGACATCTCTCCAGATCATCACACAGGAATTCCAAACTGCGTCAGGATCCACTGCAAGCACTATGACAGTTAGGCGGGAGGTGAGAAAACTTGGATTTCACGGTCGAGCGGCTGCTCATGAGCCACACATCGGCCCGGTAAATGTCTAACTACGCCTCTATTGGTGTAAGGAGCGTAAACATTGGACGATTGAACAGTGGGAAAACGTTGTGTGGAGTGACGAATCACGGTACACAATGTGGCGATCCCATGGCAGGGTGTGGGTATGGCGAATGCCCGGTGAATGTCATCTGCGAGCGTGCATAGTGCCAACAGTAAAATTTGGAGGCGGCGATGTTATGGCGTGGCCGTGGTTTCCATGGAGGGCTCTTCCACCCATTGTTGCTTTGGGTGGCACTATCACAGCACAGGCCTACATTGATATTTTAGGCACCTTGCTTCCCACTGTTGAAGAGCAATTCGGGGATGGCTATTAAATCTTTCAACACAATCGAGCACCTGTTCATAATGCACGGCCTGTGGCGGAGTGGTTACACGACAGTAACATTCCTGTAATTGGCTGGCCTGCACAGAGTCCTGACCTGAATGCAATAGAACACCTTTGGGATGTTTAAGCACGCCGACATCGTGCCAGGCCTCACCGACAGACATCGATACCTCTCCTTAGTCCTGCACTCCGTGAAGAATGGGCTGCCATTCCCCAAGAAACCTTCCAGCTCCAGATCGAACGTAGGCTGCGAGAGTGGAAACAGGCATCAAGGCTAAGGGTCCGCGAACAGCATATTGAATTCGAGCGTTATTGACGGAGGGCGCCACGAACTTGTAAGTCATTTTCAGCCAGGTGTCCGGATGGTCTTAGTATAGTGTATTATGATTACGTAAGCAAAGCGGATGAGGGCTTTTCATGAGAATTTATCTTCTGTGATGACGCACGTTTCCATCTGAACTGATCTTTCGGTAAATAAAGTAGTCTCGTATGGGAAACAATTAACTTACTGCCATCAACAGAAGTATGAACACCAGCAGAGAGTAAGCGTCTAGTGTGGACTGTTTTGCAGAATAGTAGTAGTAGTTGTTGTTTTATTCATCCAAGGGTCACTTCTACAAGGAAGTTAAACTTGTCTTGGTATTACAGGTTAAGAAAAAAAACATAATGATTCCTATATACAACCATTTATATAGTGGAACGTCTACTTTGGTACGAATGGGCAACAAATCAGCCATGGTTTTTCAGTAAGAACTATCCTTTTATTCTCCTCCACAAATTTAGGGAAACCAAAGAATATCTATCTGGGATGGTTGGATGGGATTAGAAACTCCATCCTTCCGAATATAAGACCAGTCTGTTAAGATAGCGAAAGCTGTAATCAGTTGACCCACGAAAACAGGCGATCAGTTTGTGAATATTATGGAAAAATAAAAAGCAATAGGACCAAATTAATTTAGTATTCAACAGCATGCTTACCAAACATAAGTCACTGCACGACTTACTGCTCACTTGAACTATTAGCTTGGTGTGTAAGTTCGTAGCGTTTTTGTTTTGCAGTTGGTATTCCGGTTGCTATGGGTTTATTTATCGATTGTCATTTTTGATTTATATACTCATGCTCATAAATTAAGGATAATTGCTGAATATGGTGCCACACAACGTGGCACTACACAAAACTGGCGCTAATAGCATAGGCACATAGGGAGCATACATGACACAGATCTGTAAGTCCACGGAATTGGTGATAAGTTGAGAAAACCGTCCAGAAACATATGCGCTACAAACCGCCACTGTTTCCTGCGCATGTACCCCGACATCAATATGGGATATGATCACCATGCACAAGTACACAGGCCGCACAACGGATTGGGATACTCTGGATCAGATGGTAGAGCAGCTGCTGGGGTATAGCCTCCCGTTCTTGCACAAGTGCCTGTCGGAGCTCCTGAAGTGTCGTAGGGGTTTGAAGACGTGCAGCGATACGTCGACCGAGAGCATCCCAGACGTGCTCAATGGGGTTTAGGTCTGGCAGGCCACTCCATTCGCCTGATATCTTCTGTTTCAAGGTACTCCTCCACAATGGTAGGTTGGTGGGGCCGTGCGTTATCATCAATCAGGAGGAAGGTGGGACCCACGGCACCTCTGACAAGGTGGACATACTGGAGCAAAATAACGTCCCGATACACCTGACCTGTTACAGTTCCTCTGTCAAAGACATGCAGGGGTGTACGTGCACCAATCATAATCCCACCCCACACCACCAAACCATGACCTCCATATAGGTCCCTTTCAAAGACATTAAGGGGTTGGTATCTGGTTTCTGGTTCACGCCAGATGAAAACCCGGCGAGGATCACTGTTCAGACTATACCTGGACTCGTCCGTGAACATAACCTGGGACCACTGTTCCAATGACCATGTACTGTGCTCTTGACACCAGACTTTACGGGCTCTCCTGTGACCAGGGGTCAGTGGAATATACCTTGCAGGTCTCTGGCGAATAAACCATGTCTGTTCAGTCGTCTGTAGACTGTTTGTCGGGAGACAGCTGTTGCAGTGGCTGCAGTAAGTTCCCAAGCAAGGCTACCTGCAGTACTCCGTGGCCGTCTGCGGGCACTGATGGTGAGATATCGGTCTTCTTGTGGTGTTGTACACTGTGGACGTCCCGTACAGTAGCGCGTGGACACGTTTCCTGTCTGCTGGAACCGTTGCCATAATCTTGAGATAACATTTTATGGCACACGGAGGTTCCGTGGTAAGACTTGCTGTGTTTGACGAGCCTCCAGTCGCCCTAGTATTGTATCCCTCATAACGTCATCAATTTCTTTGAGCCATTTTCAACACATAGTCACCATTAGCAAGTGTGAAAACGTCTGCACACTTACTCGCTTCACCGTACTCTGACATGCACCACATCGTATGTGGTCTGCTGCCATCGCCACTGTGCGACGACCGCAGGTCAAATGTCCCGCGTTGTCATACCCCGAGGTGATTTAAACCCGCAAACCACCAACCAGAGCGTTGTTTCACCATGTATCAGCATTATCATTAATTTATGAGCATTAGTGTAGTTCACTGTTGCTATTTGGGTTTACGTATTATCATTCTGTCACTTTGAGATAGTGAACGGAGATTTGGACGCTAGAAAATGGAGCGCCATGTGGACAAATCGGAACATTTCCGACAGACTCTTCTCTTTGAGTTCAATGAGTGGTGAGGGCAGCGGGGGCAGCCATAAACATTTGCACCGTGTATGGGGATATTGCCACCGGAAAGACGACAACAAGAAAATGGTTTTCTCGTTCTAAGGAGGATCGTTCTGACATTAGTGTGTATTGTGTATTTAAACCGGGGACCTAGAAACGACGGAGAAGCTTTGTCCCACCTTAGCCCTCAGTGGTTCACAATCCAACAACAGACCACAGCAGTCCACCCGCCCCACCGCCGCCCCACACCGAACCCACGGGTACTGTGCGGTTCGGCCCCCAGTGGACCTCCCCGGGAACGTCTCATACCAGATGAGTGACCCTATATGTTTGCGTGACAGAGTAATGATGGTGTACGCGTACGTGGAGAACTTGTTTGCGCAGCAATCGCCGACATAGTGTAACTGAGGCAGAATAACCGGAAATAGCCCGCATTCGCCGAGGCACATGGAAAACCGCCTTAAGAAACATCCACAGACTGGCCGACACACCGGACCTCGACACTAATTCGCCGCGCGGATTTGTGCCAGGGACCGGCATGCCTTCCCGCCCGGAAAGCAGCGCGTTAGACCGAGTGGTTAGCCGGGCGTGCTTTGACACTAGTGACTCTCCACGTGCAGGAAGATATTCGGGGGTCTGATAAAGATCGTATAAGCGATTAATCCACAACGGTCCACGTCAGCGTACTCGAGAACTGGCAGATGCGATGAACTGTGATCAATCCACCACCGTTCGACATTTGCATGCAGTGCGAAATGTTCAAAAATCAGGTGTATGGATACTGCACACTCTAAGCCAAAACCACAAAAATCAGCGGGTGGCCGTATTTGCCTCTCTAGTTGCTCGTCGTGAATTGCCTCGTGAAGAATGCTGACCATTCCTATCTTCTGGTGACGAGAAATAGTGTCTTTATGCTAACATAAAGTGAAAAAAAAATAATGGTTGAGCCCAAAAAAAGCAGCAATCCCCGTACAAAGATCTACGCGCATCCGAAAAAGGTAACAAGCGACAGTATAATGTACTACTAATTGCTGCTGTAACGTAATAAAATAAAAATAGTTGTGACTCTTTTTTCTTTACTACACTACTGGCGATTAAAATTGCTACACCACGAAGATGACGTGCTACAGACGCGAAATTTAACCGGCAGGAAGAAGATGCTGTAATATGCAAATGATTACCTTTTCAGAGCATTCACACAAGGTTGGCGCCGGTGGCAACACCCACAACGTGCTGACATGAGGAAAGTTTCCAACCGATTTCTCATACACAAACAGCAGTTGATCGGCCTTGCCTAGTGAAACGTTGTTGTGACTTTGGTAAAGGTCGGATTGTAGCCTATCGCGATTGCGGTTTATCGTATCGTGACATTGCTGCTCGCGTTGGTCGAGATCCAATTACTGTTAGCAGAATATGAAATCGGTGGGTTCAGGAGGGTTATACGGAACGCCGTGCTGGATCCCAACGGCCTCGTATCACTAGCAGTCGAGATGACAGGCATCTTATCCGCATGGCTGTAACGGATCGTGCAGCCACGTCTCGATCCCTGAGTCAACAAATGGGGACGTTTTTCGGATGATTCAGGTTCTATTTACAGCATCATGATGGTCGCATCCGTGTTTGGTGACATCGCGGTGAACGCATTGGAAGCGTGTATTCGTCATCGCCATACTGGCGTATCACCCGGCGTGATGGTATGGGGTGCCATTGGTTACACATCTCGGTCACGTCTTGTTCGCATTGACGGCACTTTGAACAGTGGACGTTACATTTCAGATGTGTTACGACCCGTGGCTCTATCCTTCATTCGATCCCTGCGGAACCCTACATTTCAGCATGATAATGCACGATCGCATGTTGCAGGTCCTGTACGGGCCTTTCTGGATGCAGGAAATGTTCGACTGTTGCCCTGGCCAGCACATTCTCCAGATCTCTCACCAATTGAAAACGTCTGGTCAATGGTGGCCGAGCAACTGGTTCGTCACAATACGCCAGTCACTACTCTTGATGAACTGTGGTATCGTGTTGAAGCTGCATGGGCAACTGTGCCTGTACACGCCATCCAAGCTCTGTCTGACTCAATGCCCAGGCGTATCAAGGCCGTTATTACGGCCAGAGGTGGTTGTTATGGGTACTGATTTCTCAGGATCTATGCACCCAAATCGCGTGAAAATGTGATCACATGTCAGTTCTAGTATTATATATTTTTCCAATGAATACCCGTTTATCATCTGCATTTCTTCTAGGTGTAGCAATTTTAATGGCCAGTAGTGTATGTGTGGCAGGCACGCCTCTCCTCGTGAGCTGGCACCAGCTGCTAGGACGGCGCCCTGCAATGCTGAGAGAGGACTCCGGCCTGGCGGCGAAGGCAGGGTCACGGCCAGTTGCTGACAGCGGAGCGATACGCCAGGCGGCGGTCCGGCTGCTCTTCGCATCGAGGTGGCGGAGGCGGCTGTGTGTGAATCTCCACCCACCCTTCGACCGGGCAACGGACGGCGGCTGGCGTTGTGAAGCCCGGTCTACCCCTGGACCTCAACGTCGGCGGCAGCAGGCACCAACAGCAGAGCAGGCCTGCGGGGCTCTGGCATCAAGCCCGGGGAGGACCCAGCAGACTCAGCCTGGGTGCTTATTCTGTATCTTTTCGCCATTGTGCCGATAGTTTCGATACTCAAGTGCACCTAACGGTCTAGTACTCGAATTAGAGACCGTTCATTATTCAGTATGCATTTCGGTAGCGATACCGTTCGGGTTGACCTCGGGGAAGATCAGTTTGGATTCCGTAGAAGTATTGGAACACGTGAGGCAATACTGACCCTACGACTTATCTTAGAAGCTAGATTAAGTAAAGGCAAACCTACGTTTCTAGCATTTGTAGACTTAGAGAAAGCTTTTGACAATGTGGACTGGAATACACTCTTTCAAATTCTGAAGGTGGCAGGGGTAAAATACAGGGAGCGAAAAGCTTTTTACAATTTGTACAGAAACCAGATGGCAGTTATAAGAGTCGAGGGACATGAAAGGGAAGCAGTGGTTGGGAAGGGAGTGACACAGGGCTGTAGCCTTTGCCCGATGTAATTCAATCTGTATATTGAGCAAGCAGTGAAGGAAACAAAAGAAAAATTCGGAGTAGATATTAAAATCCATGGAGAAGAAATAAAAACTTTGAGGTTCGCCGATGACATTATAATTCTGTCAGAGACAGCAAAGGACTTAGAAGAGCAGTTAAACGGAATGGATAGTGTCTTGAAAGGAGGATATAAGATGAACATCAGCAAAAGCAAATCGACGATAATGGAATGTAGTCTAATTAAGCTGGGTGATGCTGAGGGAATTAGATTAGGAAATGAGACACTTAAAGTAGTAAAGGTGTTTTGCTACTTGGGGAGCAAAATAACTGATGATGGTCGAAGTAGAGAGGATATAAAATGTAGACTGGCAATGGCAACGAAGGCATTTCTGAAGAAGGGTAATTTGTTAACAACGAGTATAGATTTAAGTGTCAGGAAGTCGTTTCTGAAAGTGTTTGTATGGAGTGCAGCCATGTATGGAAGTGAAACATGGACGATAAATAGTTTGGACAAGAAGAGAATAGTGGCTTTTGAGATGTGGTGCTACAGAAGAATGCTGATGATTAGATGGGTAGATCACATAACTAATGAGGAGGTACTGAATAGGATTCGGGAGAAGGGAAGTTTGTGGCATAACTTGACTAGAAGAAGGGATCGGTTGGTCGGACATGTCCTGAGGCATCAAGGGATCACAAATTTAGCATTGGAGGGCAGCGTGGAGGTTAAAAATCGTAGAGGGAGACCAAGAGATGAATATACTAAACAGATTCAGAAGGATGTAGGTTGCAGTAGTTACTGGGAGATGAAGAAGCTTGCACAGGATAGAGTAGCATGGACAGCTGCATCAAACCTGTCTCAGGACTGAAGACCACAGCAACAACAACCGTTCGGGTCTACAGAACCGAAGCGCTGTTGTTGGTTCGCGTCGCGCAAGCCAATCAAAAGCAAGCAGCCGCAGATCCGCGCATGCGCACTGCAGCGCGCACACCGCCACAAACACAAAGCAGCTATCAGACGACACAGGCGCGCTATTCTTCGAAGTACCGAAAATGGCGTTTACGTTGCCATAACGCATGACGCTGCATTCCATCGAGCTGACATGCCCTCCTTCATCGCTGTTGATTCCTCCTTAACAGTATCAGGCACAGTATTTCCATTTCCATGATTCTCAGCTGATATGCATAGAAATTTTTACAGCTTCCCTGACCGCATGTTTCCATGCACACATAATAACGATAAGGTATTTGACTGTATTCTGCAGATTTCGTATATGCCGCATTATTTCATCTTATTCTCATTCACACTGACATCGTGTTTTGGATTTTACGTTTCGCAAAATGAGTTAGTGATAGTACGTAGTACCACACTCGAAAAATTGATTCTGAGAGTTTCAAAGAATAAGAAGACAAATAGAATGTGGTTATAACTCGCTCCTAGAGATCCAGATGATTAAGTTGCCCACTTTCCTATACGATACGTCCACGATTTGTGTCTTAAAAACGAAATTGAAAAAACGCATTTTCGAGATCTCCTGCAGTTCGTCGAAGTTTATACCATGCATCTCACGAAAGAAAATGTTTCGTATATGGTGCTACAGTCTAAAAATATTGCGGCGGAGGTCTTTCATCTCTGTCTAATGTTTTTGACGATTCGATCGTAATAAATACTTGTGACAAGCAAGATTATGATGATGACTGCTGCTAGTTACATTCCCAGTAAATTAATTTGTGCTCTAAGATTGCTGTCTAACCGCATACTCGGAAATCGCTACATATTCGGAAAAAATGGTGAATTATTTCTGACAAGGAAAAGTATAAAAGTCACCGTCGGTTGTTTCACTCACAGCACTTTCATCTCCAGCATTTTCATATTTCGTTTTTTAAACACACAGGAATCACGAAATCATTACTGAGGAAGTGCGCTCTTACATGTAAGTAATAATGAATATTGCAGAAAAATCTTAACTTACACGAATAACAATCTCTCAGAACGTGTTGCATGTATAAAGAGGAAAAAGAATTTTTTTGCACCCATCGATGCGCGAACCCGTGACTTTACGCGTACTATTGCGACGCGCTAACCACTTGGCCACGCTAAACAACAGCTACGCATTTCTCAATTCTTATACTATTGTGGAGAGGAACGTAGGCTGACTCTGTTGTCAAATGATGCTGCGTGAGTCAGAAATGCGTAATAGTTTGGACGGTTGTTACTTGAAAGCTGTAAACACGTTTCGATAGTTACTAACTAAACCATTTTTGGGAAAAAGTACACAAAGTCACTAGTAACGTCAGTTCACACTCGTGTAATATACGTAAGCAGAGCCGATGTCCTTACATTTAATTATCTTTAAACTGTTATTTGCGTAACAATAACACGTATTTTGAGAGAATATTGACCGAAAACGTTTTCTTTTTGGATGTAATCATTCACAGTAACAATCTAACCTAACCATATTTCTAACAAAGGAAAAGTCTATTATGAACTCACTTTCCAACTGGATGCGCCCTCTGGTGATTCTTTAGTAACACAATCACTAAATCCAAAGCTAAAACCGCAAAATATGTTTAAAATAACAAATTGTAGGTGTACATAAACCACAGCTCACCGATCGACAGGGCCACACCGAAATCCAAAACCTCTCGGTACAATTTTCGTAAAATCGATGGGAGGACCGTTCGGTAACAGGTCTCAGAAGCTTACTGAATAGGATATTTCGGCAAAGAACCGAAAATGACGTCATTACCGAGACAAACCTACTACACCGATCGGTATGTACGATACAGAACAGGGCCCCTGGTCTCTAAACGAAGGCAGCTGCTGGCGCTGCACAGTCGTTTCGCGGTCCGGCGGTGCATCGGCGTTGTGGTGCGGTTACTCAATGAAGACCGAGTTCCTGTGTCGAATCACGTCCTGCCCTCAGAGTCAGCCTCATTTATATTCTGTTACTGCCCATTTGTTTTACTAAAACCTGGTGTCTAGTCACGTCGCCCATGACAAAGAGACTCGATCGAATGTGGTGGCAACGGCACGCTTACTAGCTCGTCCTTTGCTGCTTGGGCAGTTTAATGCTGCACTCAGCTGTCCTCGCTTCGCAACTCACTTCTGCATCTGCTATTGTGCCTTGCATGCTGATGTTGCTTGGCTGGGCGGCCAGCGCTGTCACCGCATTAATCCGCGGCATCCTCCGTGCTACTTTAAGTCACTTACACTAAATACTTAATACTTTTCCCTAAAATACTGGGTTGTGTCACTATACTGCCTCCCTCCCCCCCCCCCCCCCCAAAATGGAGAAGACCCGATCCCTCGGGTCTTACTCCGATCCATTACTCTGCTTTAATGACAGCTACGCCCTTTATCTGTACATTTACGTCAAGTCGCTTACTTCTAATTATTACGTTAGTACTGTATCAGAGAAGTCGATTCATCTGCCATCTCTTGCCCTCGGAATCCAATCTTTTGAAACTTGTCGACATAAAAGTTTTCTGGGTTTGGTACCGCGTCATAATGTAAAAACTACTGCTGCTATAGAAAAGCCAACGTTTCGGCCACGATTGCAGCGGCTTTTCTATAGCAGCAGTAGTTTTTACATTATGACGCGGTACCAAACCCAGAAAACTTTTATGTCGACTGACTCTTGCCGCGGAAGCCTACGTAATTATATTTCGAAACTTGTGTTACCCCAGGAACGGCTTTCCTCACGCTACGTCGCCTCAAATATAAAAAGAAAACTAGGTAGAGCAGAATCAGAATCACCGTGGTACTAGGAATTGCGACACTTGAAGTCTCTGTGAAATGGTTCAAATGCCACCGAGCACTATGGGATTGAACTGCTGAGGTCATCACTCCCCTAAAACTTAGAACTACTTAAACTTAACTAACCCAAGGACATCACACACATCCATGCCCGAGGCAGGATTCGAACCTGCGACCGTAGTGGTCGCGCAGTTCCAGACTGTAGCGCCTAGAACCGCTCGGCCACTCTGGCCGGCGGAGTCTCTGTGAGTGGCCTTTACTTGAGTGTGTGTTACCGTAAATACAAACTTGGTAAGGTAAACTGATGACAACCAAAACGTGATACTGATTTCAAAGCCACATCACTTACATGAAATTGAAAAACATCCTGTGAGTGTGAAAACCGATCTCATTCATAAGCAGATAAATAAGCAAACCAATAATTTCACGCTCAATAGACTTGGTCGGTGCGAACTGATTAAAGAAAAGTAACTATATTTTTGAAAAAACTGTAACGTCGACCTGTATAAGAACGTAACCTGAACCACACAACAATTTCTGCATTGACATATGGCCTTGGTAAAACAAAGAAACTGACACAACTTACACTGCGCAAAGGAGACGAAACAATTACATATTATGAATTTCACCTGCAAAATGAAATACTGGCAGAAACAGCAACACAGCAAGACTCCGCAACAGTAAAAAAGAAAATATTGCTAAAGTACAGTTGGTCCACGGAGATTGGGTTCAATCTTGACACAGAATGCCAATGAAACACGTAACTCAACCTTTAAGAACTGAAATTTCAGTTAGGAAGGAACTTATCAAAGAAAACTATTCTACATTAACCTAATAACTTCTACTTTACAGTAAATTAACTCAGGACATCAATCAATAGAATAATTATCAATAACTCGACTGCGACGAGGGTGAAGTGCACCAACAATAAAAGTCTACAGTCGGCCGGAATGGCCGTGCGGTTCTAGGCGCTACAGTCAGGAACCGAGCGGCCGCTACGGTCGCAGGTTCGAATCCTACCTCGGGCATGAATGTGTGTGATGTCCTTAGGTTAGTTAGGTTTAATTAGTTCTAAGTTCTAGGCGACTGATGACCTCAGAAGTTAAGTCGCATAGCGCTCAGAGCCATTTGAACCATTTTTTTAAAAAGTCTACAACAATAAAAATAAACTTTTTTACCTCATCAAATAATACCTTGTTTTTCCTTTAAAAACATTTTTTATCTTCGTATGTTATCCAACCATTGTTCTAGTCATCATTCCTCCTCATAATAAATGTGCAACTCACATAGTTCCGAAAGTGCGTCCATGCATTACACTGTAAACTTAATGAACCAAGCCTCTGCACATCGCAGCTATCCACTATGACTGTGAAAGATTCTAAGACTCCAGACTGCTGCCATCGGAGACATAGATACTGTTGCCAAACAACTCTTTACAAGTATTAACACGTCCAACAACATCATCAAAAAATAGCCATCTTACGTCAACCCTCGCCTTGTGAAGAAAAAATGTTATATTTTTATAACTTGCCATGGAAGTAGAGAAATAGTACATTTTTATTTGGAAGCAATACTCAAATTCCAAAAATAAAATCTGCACAACTATGTGTTCAGGGTACTACATTTCCATGTGTGGATGCTCAACCATGTAATGAAAAAGTTGCGCAAATTCAGAGCTTAATTGGTAAGCAGCCCAAAACATTACAAATAATTTGTCAACAAAAATCGTTTTAAAGTTATATCACACCTTCCATCAACACAGGTACAAACTTGACTAAAGTCCTACTTGTTCGATGTTCACAACTTAACATGTCCATTATTTAAGACTTCATCTAAATGCAGTGAATCGTCTTAAGAATCACTGTGTATTGTAGGTGCCTTCACCTAAGAAGACTACACTTAGCATTTATAACGCCAATAAATATGTCACTGTAAAAACATTTACTGCAGACAGTACTCCATAATCTTGAGTACTGGCAATACAGTTGAACATAATATAGGCATTTGCGTCTCCTAGACCCATAAGTACAGGTAAATATTCCACTGTACTTGTGCCAAAGATACGCCAGTTGTTGTACATATATTGACGGGCAAGGCAGCTGCAGGCATACCACAGGTGCAGAAGAGGGAGTTCTGCATGATGTGGCAGGATAAGCCTCCTCACTAACCGAAGGGACAGTTAGGCACTAGGAACTAGGCGCTCTGAATAGCACAGTGTTCTCGATCATAGTCATTTCAGCAGTATGCTGTTTATGGCACAAGTTCTACCTTACCTATTAAATTGCAAAGTATAGTTCTCATTCCTAGACTCATCACAAAGAGGAAATTGTAAAAGTCTGACCAACCGATTGCCAAATTGACTGTAGCACATAGTAGTAAAGAGTTTGTCACAACATAGTTTGTCATTGTCTGATAATCAGAATATCTTGGTAAATTGTGCATTGTGGTGTACACCACCCTGGCACTTACAAAATATTGAGCATGAACAGAACAAAAATTGCAAATGTATGTATATATTCCATTAGTATTTACACATACATGAAGAAGAAAACCAGTGGAATCAAGCACTTGTGTATGTCAATATTTGTATATAAAGGCAGAAGAAAAAATCAATGGAATCCAGTACATGTGTACAAAAAAAGCTTCTTAGACATAATAAACCATAGAAAAATCAAATTGTTAAACTAAAAAACTGTACATACCTGCTGACAAAACACAAGTGCACATTTAAACGAAAATTTTCGATGTTATCCTCTTAGTATGTTGAAACATAAGTGTACGTTTTTCACAGTAGACAGTGTTTTAAGTACCACATAACTGAATTATGAAATATGTATACAAGTACTCAGACTGAAATCCTATAGAAAAGGTATAATGTTACATAACAGGTAAATTATTAGTGATAGGACATGTGGGAGAGGGAAAGGAAAAATTGCTTGACAGTCATCCATCAGCACAAGTCAAATACGTGGTGTCAAGTATCTAAGTCTTTCAAGCATCACATTTCTGTCTATGAGATCTCAGATAAATACTCCAAATGCGTTGTCCATGGATCCATATATTAATCAATATTTCATCATACTTTCAAATACCTGTTTTATAGATTCACAGACCAGTATTTCATCACACATTACACATAAACCTCTGTGTCCTCATTTATAAATAATAAACTTCTGTTTCATCACCTACTGTGATGGCAGCAAGAGAGGGGAAGAAAACCAATGTACACTCCGTGTGCATACCGGGGGGAGTCATTCCAGATGTGGAAAGGGTCCTTCCGGATGCCATGAAGGGTACAGGGTGCACCCATCTGCAGGTGGTCGCTCATGTCGGCACCAATGATGTGTGTCGCTATGGATCGGAGGAAATCCTCTCTGGCTTCCGGCGGCTATCTGATTTGGTGAAGACTGCCAGTCTCGCTAGCGGGATGAAAGCAGAGCTCACCATCTGCAGCATCGTCGACAGGACTGACTGCGGACCTTTGGTACAGAGCCGAGTGGAGGGTCTGAATCAGAGGCTGAGACGGTTCTGCGACCGTGTGGGCTGCAGATTCCTCGACTTGCGCCATAGGGTGGTGGGGTTTCGGGTTCCGCTGGATAGGTCAGGAGTCCACTACACGCAACAAGCGGCTACACGGGTAGCAGGGGTTGTGTGGCGTGGGCTGGGCGGTTTTTTAGGTTAGATGGCCTTGGGCAAGTACAGAAAGGGCAACAGCCTCAACGGGTGCGGGGCAAAGTCAGGACATGCGGGGACCAAGCAGCAATCGGTATTGTGATTGTCAACTGTCGAAGCTGCGTTGGCAAAGTACCGGAACTTCAAGCGCTGATAGAAAGCACCGAAGCTGAAATCGTTATAGGTACAGAAAGCTGGCTTAAGCCAGAGATAAATTCTGCCGAAATTTTTACAAAGGTACAGACGGTGTTTAGAAAGGATAGATTGCATGCAACCGGTGGTGGAGTGTTCGTCGCTGTTAGTAGTAGTTTATCCTGTAGTGAAGTAGAAGTGGATAGTTCCTGTGAATTATTATGGGTGGAGGTTACACTAAACAACCGAACTAGGTTAATAATTGGCTCCTTTTACCGACCTCCCGACTCAGCAGCATTAGTGGCAGAACAACTGAGAGAAAATTTGGAATACATTTCACATAAATTTTCTCAGCATGTTATAGTCTTAGGTGGAGATCTCAATTTACCAGATATAGACTGGGACACTCAGATGTTTAGGACGGGTGGTAGGGACAGAGCATCGAGTGACATTATACTGAGTGCACTATCCGAAAATTACCTCGAGCAATTAAACAGAGGACCGACTCGTGGAGATAACATCTTGGACCTACTGATAACAAACAGACCCGAACTTTTCGACTCTGTATGTACAGAACAGGGAATCAGTGATCATAAGGCCGTTGCAGCATCCCTGAATATGGAAGTTAATAGGAATATAAAAAAAAGGGAGGAAGGTTTATCTGTTTAGCAAGAGTAATAGAAGGCAGATTTCAGACTACCTAACAGATCAAAACGAAAATTTCTGTTCCGACACTGACAATGTTGAGTGTTTATGGAAAAAGTTCAAGGCAATCGTAAAATGCGTTTTAGACAGGTACGTGCCGAGTAAAACTGTGAGGGACGGGAAAAATCCACCGTGGTACAACAACAAAGTTAGGAAACTACTGCGAAAGCAAAGAGAGCTCCACTCCAAGTTTAAACGCAGCCAAAACCTCTCAGACAAACAGAAGCTAAACGATGTCAAAGTTAGCGTAAGGAGGGCTATGCGTGAAGCGTTCATTGAATTCGAAAGTAAAATTCTATGTACCGATTTGACAGAAAATCCTAGGAAGTTCTGGTCTTACGTTAAATCAGTAAGTGGCTCGAAACAGCATATCCAGACACTACGGGATGATGATGGCATTGAAACAGAGGATGACACGCGTAAAGCTGAAATACTAAACACCTTTTTCCAAAGCTGTTTCACAGAGGAAGACCGCACTGCAGTTCCTTCTCTAAATCCTCGCACAAACGGAAAAATGGCTGACATCGAAATAAATGTCCAAGGAATAGAAAAGCAATTGGAATCACTCAATAGAGGAAAGTCCACTGGACCTGACGGGATACCAATTCGATTCTACACTGAGTACGCGAAAGAACTTGCCCCCCTTCTAACAGCCGTGTACCGCAAGTCTCTAGAGGAACGGAGGGTTCCAAATGATTGGAAAAGAGCACAGATAGTCCCAGTCTTCAAGAAGGGTCGTCGAGCAGATGCGCAAAACTATAGACCTATATCTCTTACGTCGATCTCTTGTAGAATTTTAGAACATGTTTTTTGCTCGCGTATCATGTCATTTCTGGAAACCCAGAATCTACTATGTAGGAATCAACATGGATTCCGGAAACAGCGATCGTGTGAGACCCAACTCGCCTTATTTGTTCATGAGACCCAGAAAATATTAGATACAGGCTCCCAGGTAGATGCTATTTTTCTTGACTTCCCGAAGGCGTTCGATACAGTTCCGCACTGTCGCCTGATAAACAAAGTAAGAGCCTACGGAATATCAGACCAGCTGTGTGGCTGGATTGAAGAGTTTTTAGCAAACAGAACACAGCATGTTGTTATCAATGGAGAGACGTCTACAGACGTTAAAGTAACCTCTGGCGTGCCACAGGGGAGTGTTATGGGACCATTGCTTTTCACAATATATATAAATGACCTAGTAGATAGTGTCGGAAGTTCCATGCGGCTTTTCGCGGATGATGCTGTAGTATACAGAGAAGTTGCTGCATTAGAAAATTGTAGCGAAATACAGGAAGATCTGCAGCGGATAGGCACTTGGTGCAGGGAGTGGCAACTGACCCTTAACATAGACAAATGTAATGTATTGCGAATACATAGAAAGAAGGATCCTTTATTGTATGATTATATGATAGCGGGACAAACACTGGTAGCAGTTACTTCTGTAAAATATCTGGGAGTGTGCGTACGGAACGATTTGAAGTGGAATGATCATATAAAATTAATTGTTGGTAAGGCGGGTACCAGGTTGAGATTCATTGGGAGAGTGCTTAGAAAATGTAGTCCATCAACAAAGGAGGTGGCATACAAAACACTCGTTCGACCTATACTTGAGTATTGCTCATCAGTGTGGGATCCGTACCAGGTCGGGTTGACGGAGGAGATAGAGAAGATCCAAAGAAGAGCGGCGCGTTTTGTCACCGGGTTATTTGGTAACCGTGATAGCGTTACGGAGATGTTTAATAAACTCAAGTGGCAGACTCTGCAAGAGAGGCGCTCTGCATCGCGGTGTAGCTTGCTCGCCAGGTTTCGAGAGGGTGCGTTTCTGGATGAGGTATCGAATATATTGCTTCCCCCTACTTATACCTCCCGAGGAGATCACGAATGTAAAATTAGAGAGATTAGAGCGCGCACGGAGGCTTTCAGACAGTCGTTCTTCCCGCGAACCATACGCGACTGGAACAGGAAAGGGAGGTAATGACAGTGGCACGTAAAGTGCCCTCCGCCACACACCGTTGGGTGGCTTGCGGAGTATCAATGTAGATGTAGATGTACTGTTCATAAACCGCTTTGTAGTCCTGCTAGCAAGCTTGCATTTCATCTGCCAAGAAAAACTCATCTTCAACCACTTCACAAGAATATAACATACTCAATTCCTTTCTCTCTTAACATAAATTCATCTCTTCTGCCTCTACCAAAATTCATTTCCCTTTCTATACCAAAAAAATGTAATGCACTATCAACCACTCCATACATCTTTATGGTTTCCTACTTTATCATCATGCCATACCAAGGTATACATTTATCTATGACATTCTGTTTCTCACTCACTTAAGGCTAAGATTTATATTGCTGTTCTATGATAAACTCTAAAATTAATGCTTAATCTAGTTCATGCGGTATCCACATTCTCTCATCCATTCACACCAAAAAAAGAAAACAAATAGTGCTTGAAGTCAAATTCTACAGTAAAAATAGCAGTGAAAAATCAAAGTACAATGTGTCAAAGTCATACAGAGATGCATTGCCACTATACATAAAACATAAAACCTCCAGAGAACTTGTACATAAGCAAATATATTCACAATATTTACCATACACATAGTAATGAACATGAACACACATTGTGAAGCAGAGAAATTCAAAAAAGCTGAAAAAAGGTAAGAAAATCGGGTCAGTATGTTTTCCTCCATAAACTGTACATACTTTCATACAAGACAGCATTTTATTTCTGTATTGTGAGCTCTATGGCACTAATCATCATTATGATGTATTTTATTTTGACTCTTTTTTATTAATAAAAGCTGGTATCATAGAAAAGTGTCTTTTAAGATTTGCAAGATGAGAAATGGTGATTAACAGCATGAGCACATTCCACTACAGTGTCACAGTTGGATCATAAACAATGTTTTGTTGTTGTGGTCTTCAGTCCTGAGACTGGTTTGATGCAGCTGTCCATGCTAATCTATCCTGTGCAAGCTTCTTCATCTCCCAGTACTTACTGCAACCTACATCCTTCTGAATCTGCTTAGTGTATTCATCTCTTGGTCTCCCTCTATGATTTTTACCCTCCACGTTGCCCTCCAAAGTTAAATTTGTGCTCCCTTGATGCCTCACAACATGTCCTACCAACCGGTCACTCCTTCTTGTCAAGTTGTGCCACAAACTCCTCTTCTCCGCAATTCTATTCAATACCTCCTCATTAGTTATGTGAGCTATCCATCTAATCTTCAGCATTCTTCTGTAGGACCACATTTCGAAAGCTTCTATTCTCTTCTTGTCCAAACTATTTATCGTCCATGTTTCACTTCCATACATGGCTACATTCCATACAAATATTTTCAGAAACGACTTCGTGACACTTAAATCTATACTCGATGTTAACAGATTTCTCTTCTTCAGAAACGCTTTCCCTGCCATTGCCAGTCTACATTTTATATGCTCTCTACTTCGACCATCATCAGTTATTTTGCTCCCCAAATAGCTAAACTCCTTTACTACTTTGTCTCATTTCCTAATCTAATTCCCTCATCATCACCCGACTTAATTCGACTACACCCCATTATCCTCGTTTTGCTTTTGTTGATGTTCATCTTATATCCTCCTTTCAAGACACTGTCCATTCCGTTCAACTGCTCTTCCAAGTCCTTTGCTGTCTCTGACAGAATTACAATGTCATCGGCGAACCTCAAAGTTTTTATTTCTCCTCCATGGATTTTAATGCCTACTCCGAATTTTTCTTTTGTTTCCTTTACTACTTGCTCAATATACAGATTGAATAACATCGGGGAGAGGCTACAACCCTGTCTCACTCCCTTCCCAACCACTGCTTCCCTTTCATGCCCCTCGACTCTTATAACTGCCATCTGGTTTCTGTACAAATTGTAAATAGCCTTTCGCTCCGTGTGTTTTACCCTTGCCACCTTTAGAATTTGAAAGAGAGTATTCCAGTCAACATTGTCAAAAGCTTTCTCTCGGTCTACAAATGCTAGAAACGTAGGTTTGCCTTTCCTTGATCTTTCTTCTGAGATAAGTCGTAAGGTCAGTGTTGCCTCACGTGTTCCAACATTTCTACGGAATCCAAACTGATCTTCCCCGAGATCGGCTTCTACCAGTTTTTCCATTCGTCTGTTAAGAATTCGCGTTAGTATTTTGCAGCTATGACTTATTAAACTGATAGTTCGGTAATTTTCACATCTGTCAACACCTGCTTTGTTTGGGATTGGAATCATTATATTCTTCTTGAAGTCTAAGGGTATTTCACCTGTCTCATACATCTTGCTCACTAGATGGTAGAGTTTTGTCAGGACTGGCTCTCCCAAGGCCGTCAGTAGTTCTAATGGGATGTTGTCTACTCCCGGGGCTCTATTTCGACTCAGGTCTTTCAGTGCTCTGTCAAGCTCTTCACGCAGTATCGTATCTTCCATTTCATCTTGAACTACATCCTCTTACATTTCCATAATACTGTCCTCAAGTACATCGCCCTTGTATAGACCCTCTATATACTCCTTCCACCTTTCTGCTTTCCCTTCTTTGCTTAGAACTGGGTTTCCATCTGAGCTCTTGATATTCATACAAGTGGCTCTCTTTTCTCCAAAGGTCTCTTTAATTTTCCTGTAGGCAGTATCTATCTTACCCCTAGTGAGATAAACCTCTACATCCTTACATTTGTCCTCTAGCCATCCCTGCTTAGCCATTTTGCACTTCCTGTCGATCTCATTTTTGAGACGTTTGTATTCCTTTTTGCCTTCTTCATTTACTACATTTTTATATTTTCTCCTTTCATCAATTAAATTCAGTATTTCTTGTGTTACCCAGGGATTTCTACTAGTCCTCGTCTTTTTACCTACTTGATCCTCTGCTACCTTCACTACTTCATCCCTCAGAGCTACCCATTCTTCTTCTGCTGTATTTCTTTCCCCCAATCCTGTAATTGTTCCATTATGCTCTTCCTGAAACTCTGTACATCCTCTGGTTTAGTCAGTTTATCCAGGTCCCATCTCCTTAAATTCCCACCTTTTTGCACTTTCTTCAGTTCTACATAAACAATATTTTCATAATAAATTCACTGTCTCCAACAAAATCCATAAAAGGATATGTTTGAAACCAAATTATACTCAGAAAAGAAAACTGTCAGCAAATTCCTCATATCGGATATACTGAGTACAAATGCCACTCATATCTGTCCATGTAAGAATCATAATTGGAAATGTGTACACAATAAAATTTGTTCTCTCTCCAACAAACCAAAGAATTCATCAAACATTCACATACTGGTTTCCTATTCTCTCATTAAACATAGTCAGATTCATGTAATGTTGTTATCAGAGTGTCACTGCTCATTACCTCATTAACAGTATAAGTGAAAATATAACACCATATAGTTCCACAAAAATCTTGAAATACAAAGGCTACTACCAAAAACATAAACTCCAAGAAGAATATCCTATAAATATCAATGCTTCACCCCATTTCACTGAATACATTATAGTTTCTCTGTTCTCATCATATACAAGTAGACGATATGAAGACTACATCACTGACAATATCATAGCTGTTCTTTCATTGTGTATCCTTTAACATACTTTATAAAAATTACTGTTCCACAGGATTTCATGGTTTCACAATATATTCCACACTTACCCTAACGTATTTTCAGTATAGGTCATAAAATGTTTCACTGTACAGATTGAATTGCAGGAATATTTATTACGCCTCACAAATTTACCAAAATGTCACTAAAGTTAATGCAGAAATAGAAAGATATATGTCTAATGTTTCACTTCCTAGTGCAGTATAAGGAGAGGAGTATAATATGTGTCACAACATAAATAAACAAAAACTATTCGATAGAACGCTTAAAATGTGAAATGTGATGGAAACCTCTCGATTGTTTAGTGTGTAAAGTTTCTACTTCTATTGAATTTTCATATGGTATACGTTTGGTCCTATATGGTCCTTTGTACAACAGAGTGAAGTTTTTGGTTTAACTACTTATCTTTGCTGGAGATGCGATGTGCTCTTATTAGTTCCTTCTGACCTACTTCAAACTTTCTTATTTTAGCTTTAGTTGTCGACGTTTTTCTGTGACTTTCTTAATATGAATGATAGCCATTTCAGTAACCTCTTTGAGTCTTAATTTTCTCACACGAGGAAACTGTACTAATTCTCTTATTTTGTCAGAGGATTTCTTGTGTTTTAAGACCAGCATGGGTGGTAAAGACGTAGAGTCATGAGGTGAATCATTTAATATGGACTGAAATGAGGAGATGTAATAATCCCAGTTCTTATGTTGTTGATGGCAGTGCAAGCGACAAAGCTTATTACTCTCTTTCATAATTCTCTCAGATGGATTTCAGTGCGGCGAATATAAATATATGGATAATGGATGTATTCTGCGAGCATTTAATGTATTTTACGAAATTTTGGAACGTAATTGTATACCTTTATCTGAGATGACTTTACTGTCGTGACCTACTAGCTTTAAGAAAATCTTTGTGAAAGCTTGTGACACAGTCCTGGTTGTGGCTTTGCTTGAAGCTGATGAAGTTACAAAATGAAATACTGGTAGAAACAGCAACACAACAGGACTCCGCAACAGTAAAAAGATACTGCTAGAAGCTAACTACAGTTGGTCAACGGAAGTTGGGTTCACAATCTTGACACAGAATGCCAATGAAACACATAACTCAACCTTTAAGTACTGAAATTTCAGTTATGAAGGAACTTATAAAAAATCATTTTACCTATTATCTTCCATGGTACAGTAAATTAACTCAGAAGATCAATCAATAGAAAAATTACCAAAAATTCGACTCTGACGAGCGTGAACTATACCAACAACACAAGTCTACAAAAATAAAAATAAACTTTTTTACCTCATCAAATAATATCTTGTTCTTCTTTCCCATACCTTTTTTATGTCCTTGCGCTATCCAGCCATTGTTTGAGTCATCATTACTCTTCGTAATGAATCTGCAACTCACATAGTTCCAAAAGTGCGTCCATGCATTACACTGTATACTTAACGAATCCCACCTCTGCACATCGCAGCTATCCATTACTGACTGTCAAAGTTTCTACAACTCCCGAGTGCTGCCATCACAGACACACATACTGTTGGATAACAACTGTTTCTCTGACCACAATTCTTTAAATATATCAGTTTTCTTTACAAATATTAACCTATCCAATAACATCATCAAAAAATATCTATCTCATATCTTTTGTTCCGATACTGCTCTACACTGTTCCGCAGGGTGACCTTCTTTGGCTGCTTTATTTGGCGTAAGGATTGATCCATACCTGGCTACCAAATATGGTTCATAAAGGTAAGATTCTGTTTGGATAAGATCCCTAGTGGTTTGTCTGGCCAGTAAAACTGTGACTCCCGTCATATTCGCTGGTAAATGCAACGTACGTCCTACTACATCAAATTAGTGCCGTTAATTAGTTGTCCACTGCCTCGCAACTTCAAATGTTTTGCCCCCGTGAGTTTCCCTTATTCATAACAACTAGTAACCACCATCGTGTCATGGTACACTGGACAGACCCAGTGAAGCCCTGCTCTCTGAAAATAAAGTTTTGGTTCAACCCCTCGTTTGGGCAAATATGTTCTCCCACTTGTCCCTTAAATTGTTGCAGTATACATTTGCCCCAACTAATTATAACCTCGTGAGTTGAGCATGTGGTGATCACTTCGTTTTGACATTCCTAGAGCTCACCCATACTAATTTAAACGTGTCGTTCTCCGTCTTCTGCTTCCAGTAACACCCCTTCTTCGCCTTACTTGTATAAATTTCCCAATTGCCGCTAGCTTCACCGGATAAGTGTGCATTGTGCAACACCTAAATACTGCAGTTCCAAGCTACTGCTATTTTACCGAGACTTACAGTCGCATGCTAGCTGTTACTACACCCACTGCTGCACTATGATAGTAAAGTGATAAGTTCGGTTCCACTAATAGTTGTAACTCAGATGGCAAATCTCCTTGCACCTTCCTCAGCCCCTTCAGAAATTGCACGAGTGACAGCAAGACAGGACTTAATTGAACATGTAGCCCCTGATAGACTGCCTCCTGCAAATTTGTTAGCTCGAGTCTTGTGTCCCATATGCTATCAGTTAGCGACTGCAACAATCGTGTCAACGTTAACCTTGCATATAATACCTTCATATGTGCTTGCAGTTCCTCCCGGTTATGGCTACTAGTCAAGATCCTGGCATAATCCATTACCTCCTTAGTTACTGGTTGATCATGCAAGAGTTGTTCAGCATGCCGCTCTCCAAGTTCATAATTTACATACAATGCCACTTTTAGTCACCCTATTCGCTTCTGGGAACCCTCGGCGGCTTCTGCAGTTTCATTCAATTTGTTCTCGCCACTTGCATCTAGTGTTCCTAAGTTTCTCTTTAATATTCTACCCCCAAAATCTATCCGTCCTCTTTTTACTCTCCCAAGCTTATGTCACCCTGTGGGTCTGGGGGTTAGAATAGGTCCGAGGTACTCCTGCCTGTCATAAGAGGCGACTAAAAGATGTCTCACGTGTTTCAGCCTTTATGTGATGGTCCCCTCTCGAGTTTGACCTCCATTATTCAAAATTTTCCCAAAAAAAGAGCGAGACAATTGGGGAAGGGCGCCTTACATGGTGCATCGTGTCCATCATGCACTGAGACCCCTCGCATACTTCGTCAATGTGGATCTGCACTTCCGCTCATTCTGCAGCTGTTGGACGAGGTCATCATCCTGGGTGTGTTTTCCTCCATACACACTGCAATATCGTTTCCTGCGCTGACGATGATAAGGACTTGTGTCCATAGTTGCACCTGACATCCAGCTCAGTACCCAGTCCGTTGTGGTGGGGCTGCCATGTACCCTGTTGGTTGTAGCCCCCTGACAACACACGGATCACTCTGCTGATGCCTGCGTGATTAACTTCCAACGTATGCCAAGGAGTAGATGCCCATCACCCTGGGGCATTGGGACTCCTGACAATGGCCATCCTGCCAGGATGACACATGATGAAGCGTAACACGTCATCACTTGCTGGTGATCACACACCAGCAGTCTCTAAACATTCGAGTCTCAGTACAACGCAAGGAAGTACGACCCTAAATCACTTCCCTCGCTGGCCATACCATAGGAGGAACGCCAGGCTAAGGTCGACAGCGAACCTTATTCGCCCCTGTACGTTGCATGTACAAGAGTTAATGAGAAATCCTTTGCCTGAATGAAGCCTCAGTTTTTTGTTGAGCATTTAGAGGAGGGCTTGTCCAAAATGTGATCAGGGTCAATATTGATAAAAATGGCATCCTCTGCCCAGTCACGGGCATTACTCGCTTATGACGCACTGGGGGATGTTTCTGTTACCGTCATGCCACATAAGAGCTTAAATATGGTCCAGGGTATTATATTCCACACGGACCTTCTTTTGCAGTCTGACGTCGAGATGTGCGCCAACTTAGAGCACCAAGGTGTTCATTTCGTCTGGCTCATCATAGGGGTCCGAGGGATAATCAGGTTGCCACTGGTGCCTTTGTCTTGGCCTTTGAGGGTGACACTTTGCCTGAGAAGGTCAAGATGATGGTCGACTGCTGTGATGTCAAGCAAGCCATATATCCCTCCCCAAATGCGGTCCTTTAAGTGCTGGAAGTTCGGTATTATGTCATGAAACTTCTTAATTAAATTTTTACTTAAACTGAAATAACTGAGATGGTGAAACTTTTGAATTTAATTCTGAAACTGCTGAGAGAGACTGAACGTACTGAGCCTACTTCCTCTTTACTTATTCTTATCATCTCAAAACTGACACACAATATAACGCAATCTCACTGCTGAAAAATGATAACCTGACTTCAAATAATTAATACCAAAAATGGCCCTGAATTAGAAGATATCCTAACAATAATCCATACGTAAGTCACTTACCTCACAGAAAATCTTCATTACACGGACTACAGCAAAGCATCAAACACCAATAAAGCCAGCTAGATAAAAGATTCTAACTATCGTAGGCTCTAACTACTAATTGGCATGTGGTTAGGAAAGGAAAAAATTTTGTTGCAGAGCAAACAATGTATTTAGCAGATTTTACCTTAAACATGTGACAACCAGTTCAAAAAATTTATAATCGTTCGTGACATCCATTTCCAAAAGAATTATATAATCCTCAGTAATTTTAAATCTCTATGATGTACACGTCCGGACCGTCCGCTCGCGCTAACACTTCAGACCTCTAACCTCTATCTCTGCTAACTATAAACTTCCAACCTCCATTACTGCTGGCGATTCACCTCCAACTTCCATCACGGCTGACTATTCACCTCTAACTGCGAGTCCGACCAGCCACAGAGTCTCTTACCGAGGGCTCACAGCGCTGTCAGAGTTATTAATGCAGTCTATCGCGCGGCCAACATATAAACATATAAGCAGCCCACTTACATTAGTTGCGGAATTACTGCACCATCTGCGAAAATTTTGTGATTTTCAGGCACTCAACGTGTCTCACATAGTCTTTGGGTACTCACTGTTTGTGTTTTTACACCCTCACTCAGCCTCTCAGCTCGTGCGGTGAGACTAGAACAACAACTATAATTACAAAGTTTAGGGCGCTAAACCCTACGACCCCCTAATAGCAACACATGCAATGTCTAAACTACCTGCAGGAATAAGTGGTGACGTACTTTCACAACACGTAATACCAGACAGCAGTGTCTGTCACCAACAAAGCGCACACTGCAATTTGGCGGCGCAATTCTTCGCGGATCGAGGCACTCACGGTACGCGCTTGACGTGGGGAAAATCGATATCTAAGAGACTGAGTCGGGTAGCCAGGTTTTGGCCTCGATAAAAGATTTCGATACCTTGTATCCATTTCATACTGCGCCGGACGGACACGCCGACGACTAGCAGAATGGATGACAAAATCCTGCTCTTATGACTCATCGAACAGTTGCATTCCCTGTGATGACAGCAACGCCCCCTGAACAACAGTTCCCTGCGTGTACGCGTGCGTGTGTCTGTGTGTGTGTATGTGTACGTAGAAAATAAATTTACGGTTCGCTGGTCAGTTTTGGAGAGCCATAAAAGAAGATATTACATAATTTTTGATGTCCTATTTCAGGAAGGAGCTAAATGGTTCGGTACATATATTTTACGCATTAACACAAGCCCGAACACATACCATATCTTTATCACAAGGAAAACAAAACCCTTAAACCGTCGTACTCAGCCGGCCGGTGTGGCCGAGCGGTTCTATGCGCTTCAGTCTGAAACCGCATGACCGCTACGGGTGCAGGTTGGAATCCTGCCTTGGGCATGGATGTGTGTGATGTCCTTAGGTTAGTTAGGTTTAAGTAGTTCTAAGTTCTAGAGGACTGATGACCTCAGATGATCAGTCCCATAGTGCTCAGAGCCACTTGAACCAACCCTCGTACTCACACTGATAGACGAGGGCAACAGAAATTGAGGTTAAGAAAAGTGTCCCAGTTTTTTACGGGAGATAATACTACTCAGACCAAAATTTGTATAAAAATACTTGTTGACACATGGGCTATTCTGTCATATGGTAGCCACCTGTCTGTTAAAATGGCGGGAGGTGCTCGGAGAGATGGCTCTGAGCACTATGGAACTTAACTTCTGAGGTCATCAGTCCCCCAGAACTTAGAACTACTTAAACCTAACTAAACTAAGAACATCACACAAATCCATGCTCGAGGCAGGATTCGAACCTGCGACGGTAGCAGTCGCGCGGTTCCAGACTGTAGCGCCTAGAACCTCTCGGCCACCCCAGCCGGTGCTCGGAGAGATTCCCACTCATTCTTACAGATTCTTCAAACCTTCTGAAAGGATCTTGAATTCATGCGAACACTGCTGGCGCGGATTACGTCACAGACACGTGACACAAACTACTGCAGCGCGTGTACGTTATCTCTGGAGAGGAACACCTGCCTTTAAAGCGTCCACACAGCCAGACATGCAAGGGAGTAATGTGAAATGAACGGAAAGGCCATGCTTGCAGAATTCCTCGGCCGGGTCATGGCTGATTAAACAAATGTGTTAGGTACTGTCGTACTTGACACATAAATCAAGTAGTGATACGTCGTGCATAAACCTCAGCTGATATCTTTCTTCAAAAATATCTTCCTCCCTTAGCACAATTTCTCACGCAGAAGTTGATGAGAAGCAGACTCTGTTACTTTCTCCAGTAAAGCAATAGCCCTATGAGTCTGTCATCCACAATTACACTCCACACACTAATAATAAAGTGAACGTGATGCCTTGCTTTCATAAATGCTGGAGGATTCGTATCTGTCCACACGTGGTAATAGAGATAATTTCTTATCCCACTCTGTGTGAAACCAGCCTCATTCGCAAATAAAATGAAAGCTGTGAACTGCGAATTTTCTACGCGTCTTAGAATCAACTGGCAGAACTGTAATCTGGGAAAGTGTTCTTGTGGTCTCAGTGAAAGAACTGCTGTAAATATTCTTCCTCTTCCTTTTCCTTCCGTCGTCCACTATCTTCACGACATTAATCTGTTTCAAAAATGCTTCAAATGGCTCTGAGCACTATGGGACTTAACAGCTATGGTCATCAGTCCCCTAGAACTTAGAACTACTTAAACCTAACTAACCTAGGGACAGCACACAACACCCAGTCATCACGAGGTAGAGAAAATCCCTGACCCGGCCGGGAATCGAACCCGGGAACCCGGGCGCGGGAAGCGTAAACGCTACCGCACGACCACGAGCTGTGGACCATTAATCTGGATATGGTAATGATAGTGGTAGAGGGAGGCTGTGTGTCCTTCCTGTCACTACCCCATGTTGGCGAATCGTGTAACTGAAGCGGTGTGATTTCCCTAAATCGCTTCAGGCAAATTCCGGGTGGTTCCTTTGAAAGGGAACGGCCAATCTCCTTCCCCATCCTTCCCTAATCAGATGAGACCAATGACCTGGCTGTTTGGTCCCCTGCCTCAGATCAACCAACCAGACAACTGTGGCGGTACTTGAGGATGTGGGAAACCACCTGAAAATCACATGGAGGCTGACGAGTAAATTCGTTGTTAATCAGCCAGCTGGATTTGATCGGGGGCTGTTGCGACTTCCCGCATCCCCGAAGCAGTGTGCTAAGGCGTGGGGCTATCCGGCCACGTTAGCACTCGCTGTAAACAACATGGATAACGTAACGGATCCTGTAAAACTAAAAACACAATAGCCGAGCTGACGTCTGCATCACTCTGTCCGGGGATCAACGTCTACTCGTTGTAGTACTTGCCCCTCCCTACATTGCGAGCGAATCGTATGGAGTCTTCCACGACTTCTTGTCTCTGCGAATCGTCCCATGTCTGTAAGTTTCTAGAAGAACCTGCACAACATTCAGGTTGAATGGCCAATTAAGGATGTAGTCCGACGTACATCACATGTTGAAAGATTTTTTCCGAGTCGTGCTCGGAGCTTGCGTGGCATCGCGCAAAGCCTCCCTTGCACCTGAGGCCAGTGCGTGGTCACACACCCTCAGCGAAGTACGGCGCGCCCAGCTACGCTACGCGAAATACGTAGATTTACTCGGGTAATTTTATTGATAGACCCAGATTAAACCTCTGTACCGCTTCACTATTAAAGGTCTAAATAAGGGTCGTCAGTAGCGCTTTGACCCGCGATACACGATTAAAATTATCACTAATCCTATATCATTAAACATTCTCTGAAGCAATCAAACAACTTTCAGAAAGAAAACTAGATTGAAGAACGTACTCCTGATCCATCAGATTTATAGCAGCTCCCACTGATACTCTCATCCACAAACAAAACTGAATAACAGTTCACAGTAAAACCAAAAAAAAAAAACCGTAAGTACCACATATTTCCATGTTCTGTTTGACGTTGCTAAATCTGTATCTTTATTTAAACACCACCTTCAGACAGCTAAGGGCTTCACGCGCTGCTACGCGGCCTCTTTCCTCCGAGCATGCGCACTGTCACTAAACTGCAACAGGCAGCGTAAGCACACACGGACGTGGGAACCCTGTTGCAGCTGTCCATACTGGCAGAAAACTTTATTGATCACTGAGGATCACTACTACCAGTTTGATTAGTCCAACACTGTTGCAACATCAGCCCTGTCCCAAGGGGTACCTCGCGAGGGTTGCTGGCTTACCCACGATTTCGCGAGTACCAAGACTTGTAACGCCGGAAATGCATATCCTCCTATTTCCATCTATTGCACTGCAAATTTTTTTTCCTTATTTTGTTACCTGAAGATATAACATTTCTGTGTCTTTGTATATTGTAATTGTTTTACTATTTGTATATACAGTGTGTGTCACCTAACGTTACCGCTGGATATATTTCGTAAACCACATCAAATACTGACGAATCGATACCACAGACCGAACGTGAGGAGAGGGGCTAGTGTAATTGGTTAATACAAACCATAAAAAAATGCACGGAAGTATGTTTTTTAATACAAACCTACGTTTTTTTTTTAAATGGAACCCAGTTAGTTTTGTTAGCACATCTGAACATATAAACAAATACGTAATCAGTGCCGCTGGTTGCATTGTAAAATGTTAATTACAACCGGAGATATTGTAACCTAAAGTTGACGCTTGAGTACCACTCCTCCACTGTTCGATCGTGTGTATCGGAGAGCACCGAATTACGTACGGATCCAAAGGGAACGGTGATGGACCTTAGGTACAGAAGAGACTGGAACAACACATTACGTCCACATGCTAACACCTTTTTATTGGTCTTTTTCACTGACGCACATGTACATTACCATCAGGGGTGAGGTACACGTACACGCGTGGTTTCCGTTTTCAATTACGGAGTGGAATAGTGTGTGTCCCGACATGTCAGGCCAATAGATGTTCAATGTGGTGCCCATCATTTGCTGCACACAATTGCAATCTCTGGCGTAATGAATGTCGTACACGCCGCAGTACATCTGGTGTAATGTCGCCGCAGGCTGCCACAATACGTTGTTTCAAATCCTCTGGGGTTGTAGGCACGTCACGGTACACATTCTCCTTTAACGTACCCCACAGAAAGAAGTCCAGAGGTGTAAGATGAGGAGAACAGACTGGCCAATTTATGCGTCCTCCACGTCCTATGAAATGCCCGTCGAACGTGTACCTCACCCCTCATGGTAATGTACAAGTGCGTCAGTGAAAAAGACCAATAGAAAGGTGTTAGCATGTGGACATAATGTGCTGTTCCAGTCACTTCTGTACCTAAGGTCCATCACCGTTCCCTTTGGATCCCTACGTAATTCGGTGCTCTCCGATACACACGATCGAACAGCGGAGGAGTGGTACTCAAGCGCCAAATTTAGGTTACAATATCTCCGGATGTAATTAACATTTTACAATGCAACAAACGGCACTGATTACGTATTTGTTTATATGTTCAGATGTGCTAACAAAACTAACGGGGTTACATTTAAAAAAAAGTAGGTTTGTGTTAAAAAAATACTTCCGTGCATTTTTTTATGGTTTGTATTAACCAATTACACTAGCCCCTCTCCTCACGTTCGGTATGTGGAATCGATTCGTCAGTATTTGATGTGGTTTACGAAATATATCCAGCGGTAATGTTACGTGACTCACCCTGTATATGCATTTATGTCGATGTATAATTGCTTTGTTTTCTGAATATTATTTGTATTTATACGCTGGGTCTGGCCTAGGGAAAACTACGCTATCGAACGAACACATCGATAGGTCGTGTGGAGAACCAAAGTGTTTAGGATCTTTGGTAGGGTTAACTCTGCCTCGTGGAGCGCAGAGCAGAGAGTGTCTGGCTGGGGTAGTGCAGTGGAGCAGGTGTGTTGTGTGACGCTTCCGCGAGTTGCCGCGCTTTCGGGGTTTGGCGGCATGTAATTGCGCTTGACTCGCTATGATAGTTTCTGACGGTGTCGCGGACGGGAAGCATTAGCTGGCGCACATCAAGAGCCCGTTTCGCCTGGTGACCGTGTCGAGAAGAAGGCGTGCCAACATCCAGCTTCTACAACAGCGACGGCCGACAATGAGTGACTGTCGCCACCATCTCGATCGACGACTTCAAACCTTCAATCAACCAGCAAGGAAGACTGGAAGCACGTAAAGTTTTAGAACTGTATGGTAGACCTCAGCTTTTCAAACTGTTGCTACACAAAAATACAGAAACTTAGCCTGAACCTTTGTTGCTCATTGTCCCAATTGCATTACCAAGCAGGGTCCCTTCCTTTTCTGGAATGAATCCGATTGTCGTTGAAATTCATACGCCAGCATTAAAGTAATATCATTTCATTTCACTGCTTTAATTTCAAAGTTCCGTTAAGGTATTCATAGCTGGCTACAATATTTAGATTACACAAGCACAAATTAAGAGTGCGAGTTTTGTTACCATATTTTAGCTTACCTGTGACTGCAGCTCAGCTTGGTACGTACTAAATTTTACTATTGTTAATTGTTCAGAATCATTTAATTCAAGATCAAAGTTAAAACTCTTATTTCTAAATTGCGTAGATTCAAGTAGCTTTTGAGATGATTGTTGAGGTAGCCCAAGACTAACCGTATTTTACTGAAAATCGATGTGCTTCAGAAACAAAGCTCACTATTAATTTCAGTCACTAAATTAACTTTCAATTTTCCGGTTTTATTAATTCTGTTGCTAAATTAAGTCAGAGTGTAGCGAAATTTATTACTTCTAACAAACTTTCAGTTTTCACACTACACGTGTCAAACTTTCAGTTACCACGCTTCTAGTGCTAATTATATGTGTAATAACCTTTCTTTTTCAGTTACTATAGTAATTGTCCATAGGACTGGCGATCGTAATTTCCCCCAAATCTCAAATATCTAATTACCGCTAGTTAATTGTCAACGTAACGGCCGCATATTTACTTTCTTTATTAACTTTACCCCTTTTCAAAATTAATTTCCACCAGTTTCATTTGCATTTTTCCTTTCATTTAGATGTAACCCTTTCCTCCCTCTTTACCGACAAATTAACTTCGGTGACGATCGCTTTTCCCAAATTTCCATTAGGTACACGCGGTTTCATTTTTCACTGTCATTAAGGTCGATAAGTGAGGGGGAGGTTACAGACTGTTCCACGAAATTGTTTTCACATCCGTGGTTTTAGCTAATCAACCTCAGGAGCCGAATGTTATGCATTTTCAATGTCCGTTTCCTGATTCAGATAAAGGCACTTTTTGGCCAAGAGCTACTTCCTGCCAGGGCTTTTCAAAACTTCTTTTGAGACACCTTCAGTAGTGGGAAAAATCACTTGCCTTCAAGCCAGAGTTTCTGACAACGCATGTAGAGGGATTATAGAAAGACCAGAACGTCATGCACGGGCTGAATGCAGCAACCTCCTCAAGGATACTTGAAACTGCTGTGGCATCTACAACGGCCAAGGGCGAGCACACGACTGTGCTCAGTAATGGTTAGTCGGTTGGTTTGGGGGAAGTGGGACCAAACAGCGAGGTCATCGGTCCCATCGGATAGGGAAGGATGGGGAAGGAAACCAGCCGTGCCCTTTCAAAGGAACCATGACGGCATTTGCCTGAAGCGATTTAGGGAAATCAAGGAAAACCTAAATCAGGATGGCCGGATGCGGATTTGAACCGTTGTCCTCCCTCATGCGAGTCCAATGTGCCGCTGCTTTTTATGATTTACATAAAGGATCTGGTTGATGGTACTGACAGGGGTATTAGACTGTTTGCCGATGATGCTTTAGTCTACAGGAAAGTAGTATCACACGAAAGTTGTGAACAAATCAATGAGGATTTGCAGAAAATAAATGCGTTGTCTAATGACTGGCAGTTATCTCTCTATACTAGTAAGTGTAACCTACTCCGTATAACAAATCGAAAATCCCAATTAATGTGCGAGTACAAAATAAATCCCCAGTCACTGTAAGAGGTAACATCTGTCAAGTATCTGGGTGTGACGATTCTAAATGATATCAAATGGAACGATCAGATTACATAAGTAACGTGTAAGGCGAACTGTAAATTTCGGTTTATCGGTAGAATCCTGAAGCAATGCAGTCCTTCAACAAAGTAAATTGCTTACAATACTTTAGTTGTCCAGTCTAAGAGTACTGTTCGTCTGTATGGGACCCTTACCAGTTGGGTCTGATTCAAGAGATTGAGAAGGTCCAAAGAAGAGCGGCAAGATTCGTGACTGGTACATTTAGTCATCGCGAGAGCGTTACAAATCTCATAGAAAGTTTGAAGTGGGACGCACTTGCAAATAGAGGACGCATTAAACGGAAAGGGCTGCTCACTAAATTCTAAAATCCGATCTTCGCCGAGGATGTAGAGCATATATTATTACCACCAACTTTCATATCGCGCAGTGATCACCATTCAAAGATAAGGGAAATAAGAGCTCGTACTGAGGCGTTCAGACAGTCGTTTTTCCCTCGCGCGATCAGCGAGTCGAACACAGAGGGGAAATATGACTTTGGCGCGAATAGTGCCCTCCGCCACACACCGCTTGGTTTGCTAGCGGAGTATATGTGTAGATGCAGATGTAGAACCACTGCGCCACCTCGCTCGGTGCTCAGAAATGATGTGTTTATATAAGGGGCAGTCAAATGAAAACGAGGCACATGGAAACAAAGTAAGTAAACTCCGTCTGCACAAGCCTCGGAAGACGCAGTGCTACTGACCGACCGCCGTGCAATCCTCAGCCGACAGGCGTCACTGGATGCGGATACGGATACGGAGGGGCGTGTGGTCAGCGCATCGCTCTCCCGGCAGTTACCAGTTTTCCTGCGCAGCGGACCTGCTTCTCAATCCAGTAGCACCTTAACTGACCTCACGTGGGCTGAGTGCATCTCGCTTGCACACAGCGTTCGGCAGACCCGGACGGTCCCCCATCCAAGTCGTAGCCGAACCCAACAGCGCTTAACATCAGTTATCTGGTGGGAATGGTGTTGCCACTGTGTTAAAGCCGTTGGAAAATAACTTAAGCAGTCTTTTATTCCAGATTAATTGCCATAACATTTAATACATTTATCCCACTGAGAGAGAAGACGTCAATGCCTTTATGGAAAAATATTTGTGCTTGCCTGCGGAATGACGATAGAGCCCAGGTTTGCACCTCTTCTTAAAAATTTTTCTTTTTAAAATTCAGTCTTGATCGCACCACGTAAGCTACAAGAACATAGGTGACCGGTTTCGGTCATATCACATGACCATCATCAGACTTGTAATTTAATTAATAAAGTAATAGAAACCTTACTAGACTGACAATAAAATATGACAAAATGCTTATAAGGATAAAATACAATAATACTTGTTATACCCATGGCATCTTTTCAATGAACAGTTGGATTTTCGTGAAAAACATATTTGTGATCTCTTTGACGAAATTCTATGAACACGTATGTACTCTTTTGTTCATAAAATCGTTGGACCCAGTTGTATCGATGGCAGAAATGTACCTTGGAACAGTACGTAAATATTTATATCACAGTCTTAAACTTCCAACTAGAAATATTACGAAATATGACTCCATTTTTAACAAATCAGTTTTATGACATTTTAAAAAGTGTAAGTAATATCATAGCACTCTGCAGCTGATCTTTCCGTTATTACATATATCACCAGTGGCAAATAAAGTTGATATAAGGCAGACAGACTCAACCTAGCATAGGTGTATACTTGCAGTCGAGTCACAACTCACATATCGATAGGATGCCGCAATGCCAAAGACCTTCACAACATCGTTGACTTTGAAACCATTGTGGTAGTACCACCTTAGCCCATAGAGGGCACACTGAGTATACGTCGTCTGTACAGTTATTTTAAAGCTTTTAATTGATATTTTATACAATATTAAAGTAGTTCCATGGTTGTAAAGAGATATTTGATACGTAACTATTTTTATGTTATTATTGTACTTCGTTTTTTACGTTTTGTCGATTATGTGAACCCGTTTTACACTGATTGGCTGACGTGAGATAGAGGGAGAAGAGGTAGGCGGAGGATCTTCGTATTTAAGCGTATGCCCGTTACTTGCTGGCACCAGTTGACATCACAGCAGCTGACAAGAGTGTCCCACCTAACATCTTCGAAGGATGCCATGGGTATGACAAGTCTTATTGTATTTTATCCTTATAAGCATTTTGTCATATTTTATTGACAATAAAATATGACAAAATGCTTATAAGGATAAAATACAATAATACTTGTTATACCCATGGCATCTTTTCAATGAACAGTTGGATTTTCGTGAAAAACATATTTGTGATCTCTTTGACGAAATTCTATGAACACGTATGTACTCTTTTGTTCATAAAATCGTTGGACCCAGTTGTATCGATGGCAGAAATGTACCTTGGAACAGTACGTAAATATTTATATCACAGTCTTAAACTTCCAACTAGAAATATTACGAAATATGACTCCATTTTTAACAAATCAGTTTTATGACATTTTAAAAAGTGTAAGTAATATCATAGCACTCTGCAGCTGATCTTTCCGTTATTACATATATCACCAGTGGCAAATAAAGTTGATATAAGGCAGACAGACTCAACCTAGCATAGGTGTATACTTGCAGTCGAGTCACAACTCACATATCGATAGGATGCCGCAATGCCAAAGACCTTCACAACATCGTTGACTTTGAAACCATTGTGGTAGTACCACCTTAGCCCATAGAGGGCACACTGAGTATACGTCGTCTGTACAGTTATTTTAAAGCTTTTAATTGATATTTTATACAATATTAAAGTAGTTCCATGGTTGTAAAGAGATATTTGATACGTAACTATTTTTATGTTATTATTGTACTTCGTTTTTTACGTTTTGTCGATTATGTGAACCCGTTTTACACTGATTGGCTGACGTGAGATAGAGGGAGAAGAGGTAGGCGGAGGATCTTCGTATTTAAGCGTATGCCCGTTACTTGCTGGCACCAGTTGACATCACAGCAGCTGACAAGAGCGTCCCACCTAACATCTTCGAAGGATGCCATGGGTATGACAAGTCTTATTGTATTTTATCCTTATAAGCATTTTGTCACATTTTATTGTCAATCTAATAAGGTTTCTATTACTTTCTAAATTAAATTGCAGGTCTGATGATGGTCATGTGATATGACCGAAACCGGTTACCTATGTTCTTGTAGCATACGTGGTGCGATCAAGACTGAATTTTAAAAAGAGAAATTTTAAAAAATTTTTTGATCGCTGTTCCATACATGTTTATTAAAATTGTTGCACCTCTTCGTCCGAAGCAAATCGACGGCCACGAATGTCTTTCTTTAGGGCGTCAAGAATATAAAAAACGCAGGAGGCGGGATCGGGACTGCATGAAGGATGTGTAAGGCCTATCCAGCGAAACTTCTGCAGCGGAGTCAAAACAACATTGGCAACTTGTGAGCGGGCATTATCGTGCAACAGATTGATGTCCGTCAACGCTCCTGACCATTTGGATCTGATAGCACGTTGTAATTTTTGCAAAGTGTCAACGAATGGCAGTGCCTTAACCGTGACGCCGTGTTCCAAAAAGTCAATGAGCACCTGGCCCTCACAGTCAAAGCAAATGCCCATTATTTCGACTACACTGCAGAAGTTCCGCTGGGGAGTATTTACACAGTTCCATATAGTCATGGTCTCTTCCCATGCTAATTCCTTATTTTTATTTTTGGAGGCCCGAAGAAAGAGATTCATTGCCGTCGATTTCCTTCGGCCGCGCAGGATTAGCCGAGCGGTCTTAGGCGCTGGTCCCGGCGGAGGTTCGAGTCCTCCCTAGGGCATGGCTGTGTGTGTTTGTCCTGAGGATAATTTAGGTTAAGTAGTGTGTAAGCTTAGGGACTGATGACCTTAGCAGTTAAGTCCCATAAGATTTCACACACATTTGAACATTTTTGATTTGCTTCGAACGAAGAGGTGCACTGCTTGGTACAATCATGGTTCCACAGGCAACCGAAAATATTTTCCATGAAGGCACTGTCCGTCTTGTCACACAGTGGGATAAATGTATTAACAGTTACGGCAATTATTTTTAAAATAATAAACAGTTTACTTACTTTTTTCCTTGTGTGTCGTTTTCATTTCACTGCCCGTTATGTGTGGCTGTGATTAACGCGATTTGATAAATCGTACTAGCATACCAAGTCTTCCATTTAGAGGGTTGAAATTATAGGACTCCATTTCACTGTTAATGTTGTCCGCACTCCACGTATTCACTAACCTTTTTCTCATGAAGGCACAACCTCAAAACGATGTATATATGGAATGGCTGATATTGGTAGAATCTGTGCTATATCAGACAATAGCATCACAGCCAGTGGGCTGAGTACACAGGGAAAAACAGCCATCAATAAATGAGCAATGTGCGTGAACATAGAGTACGCCATTTAGTACTGACTTCTTCCCAGAACTAAAAGCGCCTATACCTCAACTAAAATTTGTTCTCCGCTAAGGATATGGAACAATGTCTTTAAGTACCTGTGGAAGACCTTATCTCAACGACACAGATGAAGGGAAGTGATGGTCAGCACGTTACGAAGAGGACATTGTCCATTCACACACAGTTTTCCCCTCCGGCGGGATGATACGCCAAATTACGGAGCTTGTGGACTACCACTTTTCGTACAATAATGTCGATTAAATGTCATATCGTAACATAAGATCAAGTTTCAGATTTGTTGGAGACCAGTCCAATCATCCTAGCTGATACCAATAATGGTGTGACACGAGTTATAAATTTTTTGGAGGTATTGTGGAGAGTGCACTGCAGCACAGAGGTGTCGTGGTATCCATCCTACCGTTGGAGGTTAAAATCTACCTAGTTCATATATAGAATAGATTCTAACGTAACCTCCTTGACCCTGCCCCAAACTGACGAAGGAGATCGGATGCACCGTGACCGAGCTGTTGTCAATGAGTTGTGATCGGAACAATCGGTCCCTATTTTTTATTAAATGGTCAGTCATTCAGATGTTACAGCCAGAGTGTCGTTAGCACGTTTCTCCAACTATTGTAGGATTTTGATACATGATAAGCTAACTGACAGGTTGATTTTTTCAGTGACTAATAACTTACATGTGTAATCAGACATTTTAAAGAAAAATTTTAGTATGACTTCCTGGCGAATCGTCACAGCACTTTCGCTTCTGATAACAAACCACGAGATGCATCTACATATATTGCTCCGCTAGCCACCAAGCGATGTGTGGCGGAGGGCCCAATTCGCGCCAAAGTCATATTCCCCCCCCCCCCCCCGCCCCCCTCCGTCGCTGTGTTCCACTCGCGGATCGAACGAGGGAAAAACTACTATCTGAACGCCTCAGTACGAGCTCTAATTTCCCTTAACTTTGAATGGTGATCATTGCGCGACATGAAAGTTGGTGGTAATAGTATATGCTCTACATCCTCGGCGAAAATCGGATTTCGGAATTTAGTGAGCAGCCCTTTCCGTTTAATGCGTCGTCTGTCTGCAAGTGTGTCCCACTTCAAACTTTCTATGAGATTTGTAACGCTCTCGCGATAGCTAGATGTACCAGTCACGAATCTCGCTGCTCTTCTGTGGACCTTCTCAATCTCTTGAATCAGACCCAAGTGGTAAGAGTCCCATACAGTCGAACAGTACTCTAAGACTGGACAACTAAAGTATTGTAAGCAATTTCCTTTGTTGAAGGACTGCATCGCTTCGGGATTCTACCAATACACCGCAATTTAGAGTTCGCCTTGCCCGTTACTTGTGTAATCTGATCATTCCATTTGAGACCATTTCCAATGGTCACACCCAGATATTTGACGGATGTTACCGCTTCCAAAGAATGGGCATTTATTTTGTACTCGTACATTAATGGGGATTTTCGCTTTGTTATACGCAGTGGGCTACACTTACTAATATTGAGAGATAACTGCCAGTCATTAGACCACGCATTTATTTTCTGCAAATCCTCATTGATTTGTTCCCAACTTTCGTGTGATACTATTATCCTGTAGACTACAGCATCATCGGCAAACAGTCTAATGCCTCTGTCAATACCATCAACCAGATCATTTACGTAAATCGTAAAAAGCACCGTGACCTATTACGTTGCCCTGGGGCACACCTGAAGTTACGCTTGTTTCTGTTGAAGTCAGCCCGTTCAAGACGACATACTGCTCTCTGTCTGTTCGAAAACTTTCTATCCAACCTCATATGTCATTGGATAGACCGTAAGCGCGCACTTCTTAGAGCTAGCCACAGTGCGGAATTGAGTCGAACGCCTTTCGAAAGTCGAGAAATGTGGCATCAACCTGGGAGCTAGTATCTAGAGCCTGTTGTATATCATGCACAAAAAGGGCCAGCTGTGTCTCGCATGACTGCTATTTCCTAAAACTATGCTGGTTTCTGCAGATGAGCTTCTCAGTGTCTAAAAAGGTCATTATGTCTGAACACAAAATATGTTCCATGATTCTACAACAAATCGATGTCAATGAAATTGGCCGATAAGTAAGTGCATCCGATTTGCGACCATTTTTATAGATTGCTATGACCTGGGCCTTCTTCCAGTCCCGTGGAACTTCCCGCTGTTCCAATAATCTCTGATAAATGATGGATAAGAATGGTGCTATATTTGTAGCATAGTCAGCATAAAATCTGGACCAGATGCCTTCCTAGCGTCTAAGGATCTTAATTGTTTTACAGTCCCACTAAACCCTATGGCAGCCATCCGTGCGTTTGTTCGATAAATGAATAGGGGAATGGTGCTGCAGTCCTCTAGCGTAAACGAGTTTCTGAAAGCTATGTTCAGAATTCCGGCCCTCTGTTTATCATCATCTGTTACATTGCCCGTACTGTCAGCAAGAGAAAGTATTGAATTATTTGTAGCGTTCATAGACTTTACATACGACCAAAATTTTTTGGGGTTATTTTTACAATCTCCAGATAAAATATTGTTTTCAAATTCGTTAAAGGAATCTCTCATTGACCTTCTGACAGCTGCTTTCATTTCGCATAATTTATGTTTGTAAGCGGGACAGTGACTACGTTTAAAACGACTGTGCAAAATTCTCTACTTTCTCAGCAACTTCCTAATTGTTTGTTGTACCAAGGTGGAGCCTTTCGCTCCCCTATATTTTTGCTACACACTTACTTCTCTAACACGTGGTGAACAATACCTTTAAATTCCAACCAAAGATGCTCAATATCTTTGTGTCCCGCGGTGAATGCTTGGAGCTGACTATGAAGATATTCATTAATGACACTTTTAAATGCTTTCCCAAACAAGAAAACTCTACGCTGTTTCTTTCGGCATATGTTGATATGCAGTGCGGGCTCTGATGACCTCATTGTCACGCGCTCTAAATCCAGCAACGTCCTTATCCTCTGAACGGGACGATGTTCTGACATGACGTCACCGCTGGGGGCCAGGGACTAGGTAACGAGTCCCAGTCCCTGTGTGGTCGCAGACACGTAAGGCCGTTGCGCCCGCTGCGGAACCTAGCAGGCCCTCTGGCAGCATTCCTTTCGCGAGCCCGCAATCCGCGGAGGGCGGAAGCGGCGCGCCTCTTAGCACCTTTAATTAGCGACGCCGCGCGCGCCGCGTAGCGGCAACAAAACAAAACAACGGCGTGCCACACAGCCAGTAGGCGGGCGGCGGTGCAATTAGCGGCAATAAAACAGAGGAGTGCGCCATCTGCCGCTACCAGCCACCAGTGCCGGTCCCGAGGCGCCGGCGCCGACACAAATATCGGAGGTCTTAGGCTGCGTTTACAGTGGCATCGACAACGGTCCTCAAGCTCAGTAGCCACAGATCACCCGATAACATCGGCCAACAGCTCGGTCACGGTGCGTCCGATCTCCTTCATCAGTTTGGGGCAGGGTCAAGGAGGTTACGTTAGAATCTATTCTATGTACGAACTAGGTAGATTTTAACCTCCAAGGGTAGGATGGACACCACAACACCTCTGTGCTTCGAGCTGAGTGCTGCAGTGCCGATGCCGAATACAAGTAAATAAGCTATAGCTGTCTCGAAGAGAATGTAGCGAGTACTGTACACTGTCATCAATTTTTGGAATTACCAGACAAGTTTTGTGAATATATGAGATGAAGGGAAAAGCGCCATGACACAAAAGTTAGAAACGCTTTAACTTTGTGACGTCACTTTCCTTCTCTCCGAGGCCTACGAGAAAGACAGGCTGCGGCGCGTACGTAACGAAGGTAGTCCTGCGCTCGTTTGCTCGCTTAAATCAGCAGACAAACTATGTTTCTACACCTCTTAACTCGTAACTAGGCGTGTCCGTACAAACTAAAACTGAATCTTCTTCTGGAATCCGCTACTATGGAATCTTACTGTTGTTAGTCCTATAATGATGAGAAGTTCGTTACGGCTGTACTGGCGTAGAATAAAATAAAATCATGCTAAAATGATTATCAGTTGCATAAGGCACCACTTCCAGCATGTAATGAGTACTGTTAAGTAGAAGTGACTAAATGCTATAAACAAACCGGTATACCATTTATATCGAGTATTGATCTTCAGTTAAATTTTGCTGTAGTACTATTAATCAGTAAGACTTCATAAAAGCAGATTCCAGTGGAAGATGAAATTCTAGTTAGTATTTACACGCCAAGCTGAGAGTTAATAGGTTTAGAAACACCTTTTGTCTGCTGAGCTGAGCGAGCGAGCGAGTTCAGGACTACCTTCGTGACGTATGCGCCGCGGCCTGTCTTTCTCGTGGGCCTCGCCTTCTCTCACCAGAGATTGCTGCGGAAGCCTACGTTTATAAAATTGAAGTGAGTTTGAACGTGGTGTTGTAGTCGGCGCACGAGTGATGGGACACAGCATCTCCGAGGTAGCGATGAAGTGGCAATTTTCCTGTACGACCATTTCACGAGGGTACCGTGAATATCACGAATCCGGTAAATCATCAAATCTCCAACATCGCTGCGGCCGGAGAAAGATCCTGCAAGACCGGGGCAAACGACAACTGAAGAGAATCGTTCAACGTGACAGAAGTGCAACCCCTCCGCAAATTGCTGCAGGTTTCAATGCTGAGCCATCAACAAGTGTCAGCGTGCGGACCATTCAACGAAACATCATCGATATGAGCGTTCGGAGCCGAAGGCCCACTCGTTTACCCTTGATGACTGCACGACACAAAGCTTTATATCTCGCCTGGGCTCGTCAGCACGGACATTGGACTGTTGATGACTGGAAACTTGTTGCCTGGTCGGACGAGTCTCGTTTCAAATTGTATCGAGCGACTGGACGTGTACGGGTATGGAGGCAACCTCATGAATCCATGGAACCTGCACGTCAGCAGGGGATTGTTCAAGCTGGTGGAGGCTCTGTAATGGTGTGGGGCGCGTGCAGTTGGAGTGATATGGGAGCCCTGATGCTTCTAGATACGACTCTGACAGGTGACACGTACGTAAGCATCCTGTCTGATCACCTGCATCCATTCACGTCAATTGTGCATTCCGTCGGACTTCGCCCATTCGAACGGGACAGTGGGACATCCCACCCACCCACGATTGCTACAGAGTGGCTCCAGGAACACTCTTCCGAGTTTAAACACTTCCGCTGGCCATCAAATTCCCCAGACATGAACATCATTGAGCATATCTGGGATGCTTGCAAAAATCTGTTCAGAACAGATCTCCACCCCTCGTACTCTTACGGTTTATGGACAGCCCTGCAGGATCCATGGTGTCAGTTCCCTCTAGCACCACTTCAGATATTAGTCGAGTCCATGCCACGTCGTGTTGCGGCATTTCTGCGTGCTCGCTGGGGCCTTACGCGATATTAGAGCAGTGTACCAGTTTCTTTGGCTCTTTAGTGTATGAAGTAGATTATATTTCACCCCCCCCCCCCCCCATAAGGATGGGATGGAACCATGATTCTATTGCGTCCGGAAACGAGAGCTGGAATGTGGCGTTTGCTATTAAAAAGATGCCGATTGCATGTAAGTGAGCGTGGCGAGTACTGTATACTCTGTCTTCAGTTATTGGAATTACCAGACAAATTTTACGAATATATGGAACGAAGGGAAAAACGCCATGCCACAAAAATTAGAAGCGGTTTAACTTTGAGACGCCACTTCCCTTGCCTCACCGCCGATTATCGTCAGAAAAGACAATTACCTTTGCAGCTAACATGCGTGTATTTACGAAAATATTTGCTTTAAATGATATACCACCCTAAGGATCTCTCCAAAACGCTTTCCTTAGAGTACGCTTTGTTGTGTCACAGAGATAGGATGTACGACTTGTGTGTGTAAAGGTGTATCAATGAGCACAAAATGGTTAATTTATGAGGTGAAACTAGATGTTTCTGTTACATGATGCATGGATAAAATTTGTGTGTGAATAAACAAATGTTATTTAATTAATGAAAGGTACATGTGTGGTTTCACAGAAGCTAACTTTGTCCTAAAATGGTGAAAATTAATGCTGTAATAGCAGTATATTCAGACAATCAGATTCTAGTAAATTTGGCTGCCCTTTAATCACTTGCTCAGCGAGTTTGAAGAAAGGAAGTAACAAGATTACTGGTGGCAGTATTATTTCAGATTGAGTGTAGCTTTTAAAAAAGAAAATCGTAAATATTAGTCTGTTTTAGTGCACTTCCACGAAGCATGGTACTGAATAAACTAAAAATTTCGTAATATCGGCAACTGGAGTGAAAGAGTGGAAATATTAGATTAAAAATTTGTATTTAGGGCATCGTAAATAGCATCCAACATATCACACAAAACTTTGAAACTTTTCAGAACGTGGATGGGCCTAATTACCGGAAAGATGTAATCGCCAGATGTCAAATATAAAAGTGTCATTTCTAGTTGTACTTGCATGTTTAATAAGAGTATCGGATTTTTTAATAGACCTCGAAACATACCTCTTCAAGTAGGGTTCTACTCGAAATGTGTTTTGCTGAATTTATTTGAAAGTATGCAGACATATGTAAGTTAACCTTCAAAAGGTGCCATTCAGTAAACACCTAAAGCTGTGGAAAGTAAAAACACATATGTACACTACATTTGCAAACTACTTCATGCAACAAAACCACCTCTCTGCTGCCATACAAACTCCAATAACCAGTAATAACAATTTGTAGACAGCTAATGTCCACCTACAACAAGCGAAAAAGATCCACTACAGTAATTTTAAGCATAAGATTCGTCACCTTTGTCACTTGAACAAATTCTAAGTTATAATCCACACCTAATTTTTTTGATAAGAGTATTGTCTAGTTGTGGTTTCCAATAAACCTGCGATTTCAGTCCATAGATTCCGAACTACATCCCGGTTACGACTTTTTTTGTTTTTTTTTCAGGACGACACAAACTCTGCCTTTGACTAAACTTATCAGTTTCTCGCAGTCCATGTTTCTTGTCGTATCGGCTATTATGACCGAAAACATACTAATTTGAATTTCATGGATCGAAATCTGTACTTTCGGCTACATTGTGACCGCGCAGCGTGGCGTACTGATATGAAAAGATCGGCCATATTCGGTCGATGTTGATCGTCGGCGGACTCCAATGTTGTCGGTGCATACTATGACCGCAGCCTTACACGCGTTCTCTACGCATTCGGCTACGGAGATATCTAATCCAAAATCGATTTGTTCTAGATTATAGGCTGTCGCACTCATTCATCTGCATCTGTATTCCGTCAGTCACTTTATGGTGTGTGCCAGAGGGTACTTTGTGCATCACTGTCGCTTCCCCCCTTTCTCGTTCTGCGTGGGCAGAATGATGTTGGCAAGCCTCTGCGTGAGCTCAAATTTCTCTAACCTCACCTTCATGGTCTACTGCGAGATGTACGTGAGAGGTAGCACTGTGTGACTTGATTCTTGTAGGAAGGTAAGTTCTCAATTTTAACCGCGTTACATAAAGCCTGTCCTGTAGCCTCTGCCACTGGAGTTAGGTAAGCATCTCCTCAACGTTTCCGCAATCAACCTGTGACCAATATTCAGTTATTCGTGGAACCAGCGTTTCGTAAACTATCTACTTCATGGGCGGATTATACTCCCTGATGATTCTTTTAATGAATCTGAATTCGATATCGGTCTTACCTACGATTAGTTTAATAAGGTTGTTCCAGTTTAAATCCTTCCATGCGCATTATCTAGTATCTTCTTCGCCTCGAACATTGATATGAATAAATTATATCTATTAGCGGCCAAGGACAATAATTAACATACCGCAAGTAAAGAGGTACAAACTATTTTCTATCGCTGCCGATTTCAACTGCTTCCGACGTTCATCTAATACTTTTTCCTCGGCACAGCACAGCGTGCTCATGTATTTACTGTCTCCCCCGTTTTATCCGTAGTGGAGTATAGACGTACCTACGTGACAGTCCTTGGTTATATGTCATAACTAAAACTTTGTGTTGTGCCTTACGGTAGATCTTGTCATGGAGGAAGCCCCGACAGGGAGGTCCACCGCATGAGCGTCTAGGGAAGTGATTCCCCTTGTGGTTTCCCGTTGCCTTCCACTGATGATAAGGAAATGATAATGAGGACAACACAACACCCAGTCCATGAGCGGAGAAAATCTCCGACCCAGCCGGGAATCGAACCTGGACCCCTTGGCGTGACAGACCGCCGCGCTGACCACTCAGCTATCGGGGCAGAGATATGTGCTAAAGAAACATTTTATTATATTGCACTGTAAAGTTAGCAACTTTTATATAAAGACTGATATGTTCATTTTTGAAAAGGTGAAAAGACAATTTCAATTCCTAAGTGTTTTTATTGTAACCTTTACCGAACATCCGCTACTAAACACGTTTGTATTGTCTAGCTTCTATGTTCTTATAATTAAGGAACGCTATGATTTGAATTTGCACAAGAGATATGAGGTTTGTACCGATGCCAGGCTCGTGACAAAAATATTTAACTACATAAAAATCCAAGTGTCGATACTCGCAGTAATTCCTGCATTTCGCCGCAGTTTCCTAGCGTTGCAACTTCTCTATACATAGCAGCATCATCCGCGAAAAGCCTCGTGGAACTTACGATGTAACCCATTACGTCGTTTATACCTGTTGTGAGAAGTTTCCATCGCACCGTGTAGTACACCAAAAATTACTTGTACATCAGAAAGTTTAAAAATGACTTGCTGTATTCTGTTCGGTAGGAACTCTTCAGTCCATTGCCAAAGAAATTTCATCATTCACTAGTCAGAAAACGATTTGCACTTTCTGAAGCATTATACTGAAAGTTCTGCACTGTTCACCAACTAGCGTTTTCAAAAGTCTATTAGGAGAACTAAAAAACTTGAGTAAATAATCCTGTGACTTCAGTCTAAGTTGAAAGGTTTCATTATAGCACATACTTCTGCTGTATACAGGAATTCCTCGTAACTGCTGAGAACTATTGATTTTAATATGTTAGGTATTCGTGTACTGATGTTATGTGGCAGTTTATTCCCAAAGTTTTGTAATTATAATGCACATCCCAATAATCAGTCAAGTCAAATCACCAGCACTGCATGCGAACTGGAATGAATATTCATTGCTGCCAATGACTGCATTTCTGATTGTTTCTGTATCTCCTTGCCTCTTCGTATGGTGAGAGAGTCTTGTAATTATGGCATCTTTGGGAGTTTTAGTTGACTCGCGAAAGGCAAGTTTCACACAGGGGAACGAATAGTTGCAAAGTTGTTTTCTACTGAAAACAGTGCTCTGTGCAGGTATAGAGCAGTGGAGGACGGTTTGCCACCCCAGACCAGCAGGTGCTTCGAGTGACAATGGGCGGTGTGCCATAAAACTGCATTGTGCGAGTAGTGAAAGGAAACCTTTTTAGCTAAGACGATAACCTGAAAGACAGGACAGGGGAGAAGCCGTTAAGCCCAGCGGAGGCTGTTGGAATGTTCGCTCAGATTTCAGTAAGGGGTTCTCTGGTTGGCTCATAGCAATTATTTCGGTAGGAGTGGCTGTCTGGGGGGAAAGGGGGGAGGGGGGACACGTGGGTATACGTGGACGTCTTCTGGTTGGCCAAGACTGAAAATTTCGCACGTTGTGGGGTAGGTTTCCTACTTTCTACCCCATGCCAAGGGACAAATATACCATGTTGATTAACCACACAAAATCAAATAATGATTCAAATGGCTCTGAGCACTATGGGACTCAACATCTGAGGTCATCAGTCCCCTAGAACGTAGAACTACTTAAACCTAACTAACCTAAGGACGTCACACAAATCCATGATCGAGGCAGGAGTCGAACCTGCGACCGCAGCGGTCGCGCGGTTCCAAACTGTAGCGCCTAGAACCGCTCGGCCACTCCGGCCTGCACAAAATCAACAAGAGTAGGAAATTGTTAACCTCGTTACTGAATTATCTTTGGTCAGAACTCGTAAGGTGTGCTGCAACTGGCTGGCGAGATTCCATCGCTGTCAAAACGAGATAAATTATGTAGAGTACATTAATGACTCGCTACTCCTTAGGCCACCACAAGCGTGACTCCTGTTCCAAGGCTTGAGGCAGTACACTGTGCATTAGGGCTGCAGGACGAGATGTCTCCGACTTAGAGCAGAATTCAGAGGCCAAGCTGAACTTAGAATTCTCAGTCAATATTGCAGTCGTCTTCTGTCCTCGCAAATCTTTAGAGTGGTAAGCACGGGCCGTCATTACTGCCACCGGTATGACGTGAGTGTAAAGTCTGTAAACTTGCATCAGCGTTTCGTTTTTCACATGTAGTTGTTATAGCCAGCTAACTGCACTCATCATGCTCTTAGATGAGAGCATTAGAGTTCATTCATGCTTTTCCGGGACATTTCTTTAAATAAGCAAACATTTATGCAATTATTGGCTATAAATGTGACAGAGTTTTATGTATCCACCAACCTGTGCCAAGGATATAGTTCTAATTTACAATCTCTTGTCCACTTGTGAAAAGTCTCTGTTCTTGACTCAGTAGATAAATCACATTTTTCATAACTTTTGGCGGTAAACCACTAATGTCATTTCATAGTTTGATATTTCCCGTTATCAGTATGTCCGTGTGAGGTGAGTTACCCATACTTTCATGTTTAGTTGGGCCATCTTCGCAATTTTCACTTAATAAGTGGTGAAACGTTATGCGACGTTGTTTCTTTTAAGTGAGCAAAATCTAATGGGGAGATTTTTATCCCTGTAGGTCAGCGGGGACACGATCTGCAGCATCTTAGGGGTATGCTAAATAGCTCAACCAGCACCTCTCAATGGCTCATTTTTTCAATGTTTTATTAATTATTTACACAGTTTGTTCATGAAATTTCTAATCATCATTAAGTAAATTATGAACTGACTCATTCCACGGACTATTAGTTTTGGCTCACATGGTCCCACAGAATTTTAAGAACAAATAAATTAAAAAAATAGTTTTATTTTATTGGCGATAGATTATCAAACGAGGTCTCTGCAGCATGTCTGACGGTCTTAGTGACTTCATAATGGTTAAAAAATAGGTAGCAGTTGGAAGAAGTCTGGCCAGATGAAAAAGGAGGAAGGGTGTTGACGAGTATGCAAGCGTCAGCTAGGTGTGTGGGTTAATGAGCTATGTGTGACAAACAAATGTCTTTTCATTTCCTTCAGCTGATTAAGAAGTCAGGTATAAAAATCTCCGTTTATGCAAGTACTGCCCCAGGAAATGTAGTCCACCATTACAGTATCTTTCTTTTCCAGAAAACGAAAGCGACGACTTGATTGTTCTTTGGTTTCGCTCTCATAAATGTGGAGCCAAGTTTCATCCTTTGTCACTAATTCGTGCCTTCTTCTATTCACATTTGGGCAGCCACTTTGCTGAAAGCTTCCTCGTGGACCCAGTGTGATTGTGTGGTTCGGCCTTGGACGCTCCCCCCCCCCCCCCCCCCCCCCCCAGGGGAACGTTTCATGCCAGACAAATGTAACCCCAAATGTAGAGTAATTATGGTGTACACGTACGTGGAGATAGTGTTTGCGGAGCAATCGCCGACACAGTGTAGCTCAGGCGGGATAAGGGAAACCAGCTCGCATTCGCCGAGGCAGATGGAAAACCGCCTTAGAAACCATCCACAGGATGGCCGGCACACCGGACCTCGACATTAATCCACCGCATGGCTAGCCGGGCGCGCACGTTGTGCGTCATCCACTGCCTGGTTCAACAGTGAAATTCTCAGTAAGAGAGGAGACAACTGGATTCTGACAATGCTGTGAGAAGAATTCGCCTCTGTGTGAATGACCTCTGCAGACATTCCTGGGAGGAACAAAAATGTTCCCACTTGAGTTGTCCAAGGAGGTGTGCCTGTGAATGGCGGCCTATCTTTAGTACCTAAACTAAACGCTAAGGTGTCCAATGCTACCCTCACGTCACACCAAAAATTCATAAACATTTTCGTTAATCATTTCTCGAATACTTCTTGATGGTTCCAATAACTCTACGAAAAAGTAGTAAAAGTTTTCGGATAATCTTGGATGAATATTTAGATCAGGAAGAACAAATTTGCAGCCTGCGTAGAACTGTCTATCTTTCTTGCCTACAAATAACACAAAGAATTAGAAAAACATTTCCAGCAAAAGGAAAACAACAATTTGTCTGCTGTTTACTCCAGCCGAATCTTTAATTCCGTTGTGTAGCTCAACGGGGCACAGACAATGAGAACTGCGGATGACTAAGGCCAGTGATGTATGCTTGGAAAGTGTGTGACTGTGTTCGGTTAGAGTGTATGCCACCGGATGAGCGGTGCAGTTATCACATACCCTCGCTTCTTCATAACTTCCTATGTGACTGGTGTCCTCAATACTTTACTTAAACGTCATATGAACATGCCTGCAATACAAGATCAGATATGTCCAGCACCTTGGGTGCAACTATCTTCCTCCATCTATTTTTCTGATTCACCCATACTAGTCTTGAACAAACTTCTCAGCAGCCCGCGTCTTATTTAAAATGACTCAGCATCCAAGAGGAGACCACAGCTTTACCTTTCATCATCGCCGTAGCTCTTCTCTGCGTATACCAGCTGTTTTCCTTCAATCTTACGGAGAAGTAACATTCCTGTAGTATTGTCAACAGTATTCAGGCTTAATTCCGCTGCGCGGGGTAGCCGCGCGGTCTTGGGCGTCTTGTCACGGTCCCCCCCCCCTCGCCCCCTCCCCCCCCACCCATAGGATGTTAGAGTCCTCCGTCGGGCATGGGTGTATGTGTTGTCCGTAGCGTAAGTTAGTTCAAATGGTTCAAATGGCTCTGAGCACTATGCGACTTAACATCTGAGGTCATCAGTCCCCTAGAACTTAGATTTTCTTAAACCTAACTAACCCAAGGACATCACACACATCCATGTCCGAGGCAGGATTCGAACCTGCGACCGTAGCGATCGCGCGGTTCCAGACTGAAGCGCCTACAACCGCTCGGTCACAACGGCCGGCGTAAATTTGTTTAAGTTAGATTAAGTAGTGAGTAGGCTTAGGGACCAATGACCTCAGTAGTTTGGTCCCATAAGACCTTACCACAAATTTCCGAATTTTTAATGCTTTCTTCACGCCAGTATATATCTATTTACTTTGTTCTATCTCATCTGATAACTTAATTATTTCCTTTTGTTCCCCTAAACACTCAACATTTCAACACTTGATTGTTTCTCTACTGCTGCCATACATCACCGTTTCAAAAATTACTCACATTCGACAAGAACATGATGAGGAAACTGCTTGATAAGAAAAATACTGTACTTATTATCGTATCTGAAATTGTTATTATTATACACTAATTATTTACTGTGCGCATTGCAGTGGTTACTGTATGTGATGTTTTGACGCACCTGGGTAGGCCCGCTCGTTACCCCTTCGCTCCCGGATCGAATCTTCCCGTCGGATAAACGATGAGAACCTGCGTGCTGCACAGCCCGGATATTGTGTTTTCTCACATCTGACTAGATGAATACGAGGCTGGTTCCCATAACCCGCCTCAGTTGCAGCTTCACATTTTCTGATGGGATACCACAAAACGCAGACAGATGGTGAACTCCGTCCTTTAGGGAGAGCGTGTAGAGGTGACAACAGAAGCGGCATCCAGCCACCCTCTACCTCGAACATTGGCAAATCCACACTAGCATGCCCATCCCGAGAAGATACGTGAAAATACTAGGGAAAAAACCGTATGTACACTACGGGCCATTAAAATTGCTACACCAAAAAGAAATGCAAATGATAAACGGGTATTCATTGGACAAATATATTTTACTAGAACTGACATGTGATTACATTTTCACGCAATTTGGGTGCATAGATCCTGAGAAATAAGTACCCAGAAAAACTAGCTCTGGCCGTAATAACAGCCTTGATATGCCTGGGCATTGAGTCAAACAGAGTTTGGATGTCGTGTACAGGTACAGCTCCCCATGCAGCTTCAACACGATACCACAGTTCATCAAGAGTAGTGACTGGCGTATTGTGACGAGCCAGTTGCTCGGCCACCATTAACCAGGCGTTTTCAATTGCTGAGAGATCTGGAGAATGTGCTGGCCAGAGCAGCAGTCGAACATTTTTTGTATCCAGAAAGGCCCGTACAGGACCTGCAACATGCGGTCGTGCATTATCCTGCTGAAATGTAGGGTTTCGCAGGAATCGAATGAAGGGTAGAACCACGGGTCGTAACACATCTGAAATGTAACGTCCACTTTTCAAAGTGCCGTCAATGCCAACAAGAGGTGACCGAGACGTGTAACCAATGGCACCCCATACCATCACGCCGGATGATACGCCAGTATGGCGATGACAAATACGCGCTTCCAATTTGCGTTCACCACGATGTCGCCAAACACGGATGCGACCATCATGATGCAGTAACCAGAACCTGGATTCACCCGAAAAAAATGACGTTTTGCCATTGGTGCACCCAGGTTCGTCGTTGAGTACATCATTGCAGGCCCTCCTGACTGTGATGCAGCGTCAAGGGTAACCGCAGCCATGGTGTCCGAGCTGATAGTCCATGCTGCTGCAAACTTCGTCGAACTGTTCGTGCAGATGCCTGTTGTCTTGCAGACGTCCCCATCTGTTGACTCAGGGATCGAGACGTGGCTGTACGATCCGTTACAGCCATGCGGATAAGATGCCTGTCATCTCGACTGCTTGTAATACGAGGCCGTTGGGAGCCAGCACGGCGTTCCGTATTACCCTCCTGAACCTACCGATTCCATATCCTGCTAACAGTCATTGGATCTCGACCAACGCGATCAGCAATGTCGCGATACGATAAACCGCAATCGCGACAGGCTACAATCCGACCTTTATCAAAGTCGGAAACGTGATGGTACGCATTTCTCCTCCTTACACGAGGCATCACAACACCGTTTCACCAGGCAACGCTGGTCAACTGCTGTTTGTGTATGAGAAATCGGTTGGAAACGTTCCTCATGTCAGCACGTTGTAGGTGTCGCCACCGGCGCCAACCTTGTGTGAATGCTCTGAAAAGCTAATCATTTGCATATCACAGCATGTTATTCCTGTCGGTTAAATTTCGCGTCTGTAGCACGTCATCTTCGTGGTGTAGCAATTTTAATGCCCAGTAGTGTATATATTGTTATTGTCGTTATTATTACGTACAGCTGCCATATTTTGTACACTGTAATGTTAATTCACTAAGGTTGTCAGGTTGGATGTGCGCAACGACCTGCGGACCATAGTTTTACCAGGTGAAATAAATATTAAAAATGTGAATATTCTCAATACGTCTTCGTTAACTTGCAAATCCTGGAGATATAGAAACTTTCTTGCAGATTAAAATGGTGTGCCGGACCGAGACTCGAATTCGGGACCTTTGCCTTGCGCGGGCAAGTGCTCTGCGGTAGAGCACTTGCCCACGCAAGGCAAAGGTCCGAGTTCGAGTCTCGGCCAGGCAGACAGTTTTAATCTGCCAGGAAGTTTCTTATCAGCGCACACTCCGCTGCAGAGTGAAAATATCATCCTGCAGAGATTTTTGCCTTTAGTCCTTTGGCATTTAACAGTGTAGCCAACGTCCAGAGCAGATGTAAAAAGTACGGTTGTTTTGGTGGTGCTAGCTTGTGTACAGCGTGTTGTTTTTCTTGTTTGGATTGTGCAGTAGGCAGGTGGGCTTTCAGAGGGCCGCACCGGATCAGTTGTTGGTTGCGGCAGAGAGGTGTAGCGTTCCGCGGAGCAATCAGAGGGACGTCAGGTGCAGCTCACAGCCCACAGTGCCGGCCGCCCCCTGACAGCTGACGGAAGCCAACGGCGCGTCAGACTCCAGCGTATTCTCCAGGCAGCGGCACTGACGCCGAGGGCGCCAGCTGCGAGCTCTTCTATCCACGGTAGTGGCTGCAGGCGGCCGGGCCGCGTTAATACTGGCTGAACGCTTCCCTTCGTAGGAACGCTCTTGAGACCAGGATCTTCAAGAAAGCGCCTTAGCTGGTAGATGAATAACAAACTGCGTACAGGTGTTTGATGAGTGGGTATTGTATTATTCTCAATAGTAGGAAGTGATTCATTAGTAAGATATCAATTTGAAATCGGGTGAGGCTTTGTGGGAGAAGTGGGGGAGGGGGGGAGGAGGGGCGGGAGGGGGGGGGGGAGCGGCAGGGTGTGGGATCGATTCGTATAACTATGTTTAATGCTATTTTGTCTAAAACTAACATGGTGAGACCGTGACTGTGTACAATTAATATAGGTTAATTCTTACAAACAAGAAAACAGCAACCAGCCACTATTAATACTGGTATTTATTTAGGTAAATAGCGCCGTTACCGTTTTAGAACTGGCAAGTTCACCATCAGACGGCTGTTCACATGATTTTCAAGATACTTTTTACATTATCGTCCGTTTTCGATTTTTATTCTTCCACTGTGGCGAAGTATTTTTGATGTGTTGTTGTCCTACGGTAGAAAACAGTGTTATAAGCGCCCTATGTGAAAATAACTAACCTCCAAACGAGGCTGTCCTACGAAAACAGTGTTATAAGCGCCCTATATGAAAATAACTAACCTCCAAACGATAGGGCGCTGTTTTCTACCGTATGACAACAACGCACCAAAAATACTTCTCCACAGTGGAAGAACAAAAATCGAAAACGGACGATAATGTAAATTGTATCTTGAAAATCATGTGAACAGCCGTCTGATGATAAACTTGCCAGTTCTAAACCGGTAACGGCGCTATTTACCTAAATAAATAGCAGTATCAATAATGGCTGGTTGTTGTTTTCTTCTTTGTAAGAATTAACCTACCTTAACTATGTCTAGGTTTCCATAGTTTTCCTAAACCTTCTCTTTTTTTTTTTAAATTCCTATCATGTACCTACAACTTCATGCCAGAGTAGCACTTACAACCTACGTCTTTATTTATTTGTTGAATGTATTCCAATCTCTGCTTTCCTCTACAGTTTACCGCCTACAGTACCCTCTAGTAGCTTGGAAGTTATTCCCTGATGTCTCAACAGGTGTCCTACTATCCTGTCCTTCTTCTTCTCAGTGTTTTCCACATATTTCTTTCGTCGCCGATTCTAAAGACAACCTCCAGTCAGCCGACCTAATTTTCAACATTCGTCCGTCGCACCACGAGTTAAATGTTTCGATTCTCTTATTTTCCGGTTTTCCCACAGTCCCTGTTTCACTACCACACAATGCTGCGCTCAAAAAGTACATTCTCAGAAATTTCTTCCTCAAAATAAGGCCTATGTTTGATACTAGTAAATTTTTCTTGACCTGGAAAGCCCTTTTTGCCAATGCTAGTCTGCTTTAGATGTTCTCCTTACTCCGTCCGTCTTTGGTTACTTTCCTATCTAAGCAGTAGAATTCCTAAACTTCGTCTACTTCGTGATTACAAATACTGATATTAAGTTTCTCGTTGTTCTCATTTCTGTTACTTCTCATTACTTCCGTCTCTCTTCGGTTTACTCTCAATCCATATTCTGCACTCATTACTGTTCATTCCATTCAGCAAATCCTATAATTGTTCTTCACTTTCACTGAGGGTAGCAATGTTGTCAGCGAATCTCATCATAAATATCCTTTCATCTTGAATTTTAATTCAACTCTTGAACCTTTCTTATATTTCCCTCATTATTTATCCAATGTATCGATTGAACAATAGGGGCGAAACACTACATTCCTGTCTTATACACTTTTTATCCGGGCACTTCGCTCTTGGTCTTCCACTCTTACTGTTGCCTCTTGGCTTTTGTATATGTTGTACATTACCCGTCTTTCCCTATAGCCAACCCCTATTTTCCCCAGAATTTCGAAGATCTTGCACCATTTTATGCTTGCGAACGCTTTTTCGACGTCGACAAATCCTACAAACGTATCTTTATTTCTCTTTAGTCTTGCTTACATTATCAACCGCAACGTCAAAACTGCCACTCTGGTGCCTTTATCTTTCCTAAAACCAAACTGATCGTCATCTAACAGCTCCTCAATTTTCTTTGCCATTCTTCTGTATATTATTCTTTTGGCAACTTGGATGCAGGAGCTGTAAAGCTGCTTGTGCGATTATTTTCGCGCTTGTCGGCTCTTGCAATTTTCGGAATTGCGTGGATGGCGTTTTCCGAAAGTCAGATTGTATATCGCCAGACTCGTACATTCTGCACACCAACGTGAATAGTCGCTTTGTTGCCAGTTCCATTGATGATTTTAGAAATTTTTATGGAATATTATCCATCCCTTCTACACTCCTGGAAATTGAAATAAGAACACCGTGAATTCATTGTCCCAGGAAGGGGAAACTTTATTGACACATTCCTGGGGTCAGATACATCACATGATCACACTGACAGAACCACAGGCACATAGACACAGGCAACAGAGCATGCACAATGTCGGCACTAGTACAGTGTATATCCACCTTTCGCAGCAATGCAGGCTGCTATTCTCCCATGGAGACGATCGTAGAGATGCTGGATGTAGTCCTGTGGAACGGCTTGCCATGCCATTTCCACCTGGCGCCTCAGTTGGACCAGCGTTCGTGCTGGACGTGCAGACCGCGTGAGACGACGCTTCATCTAGTCCCAAACATGCTCAATGGGGGACAGATCCGGAGATCTTGCTGGCCAGGGTAGTTGACTTACACCTTCTAGAGCACGTTGGGTGGCACGGGATACATGCGGACGTGCATTGTCCTGTTGGAACAGCAAGTTCCCTTGCCGGTCTAGGAATGGTAGAACGATGAGTTCGATGACGGTTTGGATGTACCGTGCACTATTCAGTGTCCCCTCGACGATCACCAGTGGTGTACGGCCAGTGTAGGAGATCGCTCCCCACACCATGATGCCGGGTGTTGGCCCTGTGTGCCTCGGTCGTATGCAGTCCTGATTGTGGCGCTCACCTGCACGGCGCCAAACACGCATACGACCATCATTGGCACCAAGGCAGAAGCGACTCTCATCGCTGAAGACGACACATCTCCATTCGTCCCTCCATTCACGCCTGTCGCGACACCACTGGAGGCGGGCTGCACGATGTTGGGGCGTGAGTGGAAGACGGCCTAACGGTGTGCGGGACCGTAGCCCAGCTTCATGGAGACGGTTGCGAATGGTCCTCGCCGATACCCCAGGAGCAACAGTGTCCCTAATTTGCTGGGAAGTGGCGGTGCGGTCCCTTACGGCACTGCGTAGGATCCTACGGTCTTGGCGTGCATCCGTGCGTCGCTGCGGTCCGGTCCCAGGTCGACGGGCACGTGCACCTTCCGCGGACCACTGGCGACAACATCGATGTACTGTGGAGACCTCACGCCCCACGTGTTGAGCAATTCGGCGGTACGTCCACCCGGCCTCCCGCATGCCCACTGTATGCCCTCGCTCAAAGTCCGTCAACTGCACATACGGTTCACGTCCACGCTGTCGCGGCATGCCACCAGTGTAAAAGACTGCGATGGAGCTCCGTATGCCACGGCAAACTGGCTGACACTGACGGCGGCGGTGCACAAATGCTGCGCAGCTAGCGCCATTCGACGGCCAACACCGCGGTTCCTGGTGTGTCCGCTGTGCCGTGCGTGTGATCATTGCTTGTACAGCCCTCTCGCAGTGTCCGGAGCAAGTATGGTGGGTCTGACACACCGGTGTCAATGTGTTCTTTTTTCCATTTCCAGGAGTGTACCATATTCGACCTAAAATGTACCAAAGCTCTTTTTAATTCTGCTTGTAATACTGGGGCTCGTATTTGTTCTTCCCCAAACCTGTCGTTCGATCCATACCTAATGTCGCATGAGACGCTATACCCCTCCTTCTTTCTTCTACCTTCAGGCACACAATGCGGTAATCGAATTATAGTACTCACACAAAAATAACTAATTTGCTGTACATTCGCAAGTATCTCAAGTGATCACAAGACAATTTAACCATCCAGCCACACGTTTTCATACCTGTCAGTGGATGGATAACGTGCATCACGTGCAAGAGATACACTTGTGGATGTATTGTACATTGATTCCCGCATATCGTGTCTGACGGTGGAAACCTTGCTGCTTCGAAATCGACTGAGATTCAATTGGAAAGCAATAAAAACAGTTGTCTGAATACACAAATATAAAAGAATAAATATTACTTATTTTCCTCTGCGAAAAGTTAATGCCCCCATTTCTTCCGTCAGAAAGAACGGTTCAATGGGTTTGTTTATAAAATAACTTATCCGCTGCCAGCCACATCCCCACCCTTGTTTTTCTTCTTTCCATGACGCGTTTCGGGAAATAAGTTCAATTTTCAAGTGTATTATTCGTGTATTATGCCGTTTTTTCGTGATGTTACAAACTTTCAGGGACGGTGGAGAAGTGTGAATGTATCAGTCTGAGATAAGGGGCCCTGGTCCGGAAACGACAGAGTCGAAAGTTGCAAGCGAAAGTTTTTCTGGTACCTCGGACAGCGGAACACATGTACAGGTACCGTTGTTGGTAAGATTGTAGGGTAGTCAACTTTCAGAGGTGGTAGTATGGACCAAAACTTGTTTTCCTCCATACTACGACCTCTGTAAGGTCCATAGCCTTCAGATGTAGCAATAACGGGACCGGTAAATGTATACTACATCAGAGTATCAGAACGATGTTCCGTTGTAACTTTCAACTCGTTCGTTTTCACATCATATAACATCATCACGGAATCACCATGTATAAGCAAAGTAATTTCGTAATTGATGGACTACCTATATGCAGAGTTAATAGCGAACTACGAGGAAAGCTTCTACTTACTGTTTTTTTTGTAGTGCACTTATGCAGAACCTCACACATACGACGCGTCACATACAATTTACTGCATAGTACACGTTGAAAACAGTAAATGCACAACGACAAAAGTCATAAAGACATACAATTGCTGTTTTCAACGAGTACTGTGGGTAATAAATATGACTTTGAGCGTAAATAAATTACAAGACAATGGTAAGTAGAATATGTTCCAAATTTCATAATTAACTACTTATAAATATCGATCAACAATATCAAAACTGCTCTTGTTCTTGTATTACAATGATAGGAACAGAGCAATGCAGCCCCTCAAACATCTGAAAGAACGAACTTGAAAATGGGACTCATTTCCCGAAACGATTCGTGCAAAAGATAAATAAATAGATGTGATTGTCAGCAGAAAAGTTATTTCTTAAACATACCAATTGCTTTTACAATCGCTAGCTTTCACCATAAAAATAAGCCACGTTATCATTACAGTATATTCAATAACAAGTGAGGCGGTATGAATTATTGTATATATATATATATATATATATATATATATATATATATATATATATATATATATCTCGGCAAATAGAAGAAAGTAAGGAAAACAACCGGATTTCATATAGCTCACAAGAGAACAAATGAAAACGGCGAGAGGCTGATAAACTTCTGCGAAAATTTTGATCTTAAAATCATGAGCACATAATTTCTCAAATCTGTAAGCAAACTTACAACATGGAAATCACCAAATTCAACTTTGGGTGAATTTCAGATAGACTATGTTGCCATATCTAATGAGAATACCAAAGAAATACTCAAATAGAATTTCAGATACACTATGTTGCAATATCTAATAAGAATACTAAAGAAACACTCAACGTACGAACAAGAAAGGGATTTCAGACCACCATCTGCTGCAAATAAAGATTATATTTCAACCTAACAGAAAGAAACCACCTATGAACAAAACAGTTAGAATTGATCCAGAATACCTTTAACTTAAGAAGAGGGAAATTGTCGAAGAAATTGGGCAATCAAACGCAACAAATAGTAGGACCTTGCAGAAGTACTGAAAAAACACTATGAAATTTGGCAAACTCCCAAGAAAAAGAAAACACAGATGGTGCAAGAGCGCATGTGATCAAGAAATATAAGAAATAATACGAGCTTGGAAAACTTTCAGTAGCAACAAAACCACAGAAAAATGGAAGGAAATTTTTAGAAAATAGAATAGTTCATCCAAGACAATACGAAGAGAAAAACGTAGATATGATATAAGCCGGCTTAAAGAAATTGAACAAGAATTTATCAAGAAAAACGCCAGAAATCTTTACAAAATTTTCAAAGAAAACCTAACAGGGTATCAACCACCTAATCTGTACATTCGCTGACCCGATGGTTCACTAGAAACCAACCCTAAAAACAACTGTCAAATTTTAGCTAAATATTTTCTCTCACTTCTCAACTGCGAGATTCCGACAGAACTTGATTTAGAAAAACCCACATCCGATCCATCCCGATTCAAATCCACCATAACTTAAAGAGGTTCAGAAAATAATCAATTCTTTGAAGAACAAGTTCCAGGGGAAGAAGGAATCATAGCAGATATACGGAAATTAAATGACAATCTCAAACAAGCAACCCACAGAATTACATGAAACATTTGGGAAACTGAACAAATACCTGCAGAGTGGAAATGTGCATTAATTCAGCCTCTCCACAAAAAAGGTTCAAAAACAGATCCAAATAATGACAGGTGAATTTCACTGCTCCCTGTAATATACAAAATTTTTCGAAGGTCCTGTTAAACAGACTAGAATAACAAGCGAACCAGTTAATAGGGTGTATCAGACAGGGTTTCTCTAAGGTCGATCTTGCATCGAATAGACATGGAACTTAAAAACAATTTTGCAAATTAGAAGATGTAGAAATACTGTAGTAACTTCTGTCGATTTCAAAAAGGGTTACGATTCGATAGACAGACAACCATTACTCCACGCTTTAGAGGAGTTCACAATTGACAGGAAAACCAGGTCAGTTATTCAACAGGCATTAACAGATACAACCTCCAAAGTTAAATTCATGGGAGTAACATCAGTAGCATTTCATATCCATACTGACGATCGCCAGGAAGATGGACTGTCCCCCCTTCTATTTCACATGGCTCTGGAAAAAGTTGTGAAGACATAGGAAAAGGAAATAAGAGGAATTCAGCTTGGGATTAAAAAGAGCAGGGGAATCAGGGTGAAGTCTCTGACTTTTGCGCAAGATCTTACCATTCTAACGAACAATAGAGGAAGCCAAACATGCATTGAAAAAATTACACGAAATCTCACAGAAAACTGTGCTACAAATCTCCTACTAGAAACTACAGTACATGGAAAAAAAAACTGTAGATAGTCTCTCCAATACTACTCAATATGGGAAAGTGTCACAAGTTGCCCACTTCAGATATCTAGGAGAAATACTCCAACCATCAGGACCGAACTCAATAGCCAATAAAGACAGAATCTCCAGATTGCAGAAAGCATACAAGCTCACTTGGAATCACTATAATAAAAAACCTATTTCTGTCAATGCAGAACTAAGGCATTACAACACAGTAGTCCTACCAGAAGCACATTATGCGGCAGAAACCACAGTGATTCATGGTCATACGAAGATCAGAGAGATCGAAAAGCAGGAAAGAAAAATTCTGAGGAAAATATATGTGCCAGTGTTTCGAGAAGTAATTTGGGTGAAGAGGCCAACTAGAGAGATTTGCAAAGACATAGAAACAATAACAGACACCATTAGAAAGAAAAGGATGAAATTTTATGGACATATCAGCAGGATGAATAAAACCAGGCTCACAAGGCAAATCTGTGAGATAGTAAACAAGAGCAAGAACAAGACAAAATGGATCACTGAAACAGACGACGATATTAAAGAACTGGGGATCACACAAGACAACATAAACAGTAGAGATAAGTTTAGAAACATCATAAAGAAACACATACTTAAACAAGAACACACGGAGAACCGAACGGGAGAAAGATGGTCGGAAGAACGCAAGAGAGAACACAGTGAACGTATTCCAAATCTATTATATCCCATTCAGTCTTACCCAGCCCCACACACATAGACCTAAAGAGCACATTCGAAATTGTGAGGTAATTTGAGGAAAATACAAACAATAATAGATACAAAGTACAGTGGCAGACGAGCAATTAACAGATTAAAGAAAAATCAAATGTGAATCGTAATAATGGAATATTAGAAAAGCGTCGTATTAAGACCGTCTTCTAAGTTACCAGCGCTCTTGCTTATGGTTCAAATGGCTCTGAGCACGATGGGACTTAACATCTGAAGTCATCAGTCCCCTAGAACTTAGAACTACTTAAACCTAACTTACCTAAGGACATCACACACATCCATGCCCGAGGCAGGATTCGAACCTGCGACCGTAGCAGTCGCGCGGTTCCAAACTGAAGCGCCTAGAACCGCTCGGCCATCACGTCCGGCTGCTGTTGTTTATATTCTGCGCGCACGCTGCTGTGGCCAAGCGATTCTAGACGCTGCAGTCCGGAACTGCGCTGCTGCTACGGTCGCAGGTTCGAATCCTGCCTCGGGCATGGATGTGTGTGATGTCCTTAGGTTAGTTAGGTTTAAGTAGTTCTAAGTTCTATGGGACTGATGACCACAGCTGTTAAGTCCCGTAGTGCTCAGAGCCATTTGAACCATAAACAACAGCGCTGGTAACTTAGAAGACAGTCTTAATACGACGCTTTTCTAATGTTATTTTCCATTATTACGATTCACATTTGATTTTTCTGTAATCTGTTAATTGCTCGTCATGGGACTTAACATCTGAGGTCATCAGTCCCCTAGAACTTAGAACTACTTAAACCTAACTAACCTATCACACACATCCATGCCCGAGGTAGGATTCGAACCTGCGACCGTAGCGGTCCCACAGTTCCAGACTGAAGCGCCTAGATTCGCTCGGCCACTCCGGCCTGCCGTATGAGAAGAAATGACAATCACTTTTAAACATCCTTCGACAGCAGTTCTAAGTGGCTTAAAGGATTCAAATGTTAACGTTCAGTAACTTCTGATAATTACTCTGGAGTCCGCCTCCATAGCGTAGCGGTAGCGTTACCGCCTACCATGCAGGGAGCCCGGGTTCGATTTCCGGCAGGGGACTGGGTGTTGTGTGTCCTTCATCATCATTGACTCACAAGTAGCCGATGGGGCGTCACCTAAAAGGGACTTGCAATACGGCGTCCGAACTCCCCCAGAAGGGGCCTCACGGCCAACAATGCCATACGACCTTTTTTTTTTCTTTTCATTGCTCTGGACTTGAAAAGCTGTCACGGAGTCACGTCATGGGATGACAAAGATCCTATGGGTCGAAGTGGGCGACTTTTGTAATGAGGTTTGATTGGCTGTCAAATTAAATGTTTACTGGCGTAGCACAAGTGTCTGTTTCGCATGGTGTTGCGTTATGTTACACTGCTTCTTATTAAAACTGCAACACCAAGAAGGAGGCATGCAACAAACATCAAATTCTTATGAAGTGTACTACAATCTTAGACGTGCAAATAATTAGAATCTCAGCGCAACCGCAAGAACTAGATACAAATAGCACTATCTACAAAGGCAAAGACTGGACAGTGGGATTTCGCTCAGAAATAGCATTTGAGTATTGTTTGTTTGTGAGAAAACAGTTCTTTCGATAGTAATGGCATCACTGATTCGCATAATGGGATCAGATGTAAACGCGGAGGCCTGTAGCACGCGACCCATAGACTGGACAGCTTATAATTGTTAAGAAAGAACAGAAGGAAGTAAGTGCTACAATTGGGATAGCCGCCACGACATCTGGGCACATTTAACTTGGGAGGAGTGACAGAAGGGCAATGATTTCTGGGAGATTACGAGGGTTAGGTTTCCCTCCCTTTTCCTTCGTACGCAAACAGTTAGCCGTTTCCTGGCTGTCTGTGGGATTGTGTCACAAATGCGTCTCTTGAATGTAGATGACAGCAATAGTTGTGCGTGGTGTCGTGTTTGTGTTGCATGACGATGAGAGACGGGAGAGGGCGAAATCCGGTGCCGGAATATTACTCACTTCCATCGAATAGCAGTAGCGGTCTGTCAGGATTAACGTTCCGATCTCAGTTCATCAGATAATGCTCGGAGGTTTTGTATTTAATCCTGAATATGAGTGCAAAGTCTGGTGAACCACCTGCATATTTCTTCCATTACCAGGGGTCGAACCAGCTATCTCCGAGTCTCGCAGCACCGCACAGGTGTGAGTTAGCGACCTCGGCGTCTCCTGTTTCTGATATTCGTGAGAGATCGAGAATCAGTATATTTCAACAGTTTGCATAAATCAAGTCGATCGAATACTATGTACTTATCGCTAGCACCTGCTGCGTACCTTCATTAAATCGTCATGTACAGTCCAAGTCCTCAACAGCCGATTTGTCAGTGTACTCCGTCAGCGCCTCCAGCGGACAAGGAGTCGTCGTCAACTTGAGTCGTCGGGCACTGGAAATGAGCTACCTGGAGAGATGAATCACGCCCTTGATCCATGGTCCATGGTCCTGCCAAGGAGTGCTATCTTCGGGAGTACACTCAGACAGTGATGGCGGTATTATGCTACGCGGGGCATTAACTCTCAAGGACCTATGAATACTGCAAAGGACACCGCGAAAGTTTAAATGCACAGACGGCGAAATAAGTATTGGGTCGTGCAGAGAAATACTTCGGTTTCGCACGTATTATTCGTTTAGATCACTGCGTTTTGCACAACATTTATCCTGCGAGCTTATTCCAGTTTTGAAATGTTGGTCTAGAAGGTCTGGAAAATAGACTTCTATACAGTTGCCTTTCACCTCTTCAGTCTTTTCATTCGACTCAAAACGTTTCCCAGACCTAAATTGCTTTAAATACGACAGGAAGCTACGTCTCTCGGGAGAGGCAGCTGTCCCAGTAACTCATATTTTCCTTCTTCAGTCCCTTCCTGTTACCATACTGACGCATTTTTGTTCAAAAATGTTTAAATGTGTGTGAAATATTATTGGACTTAACTGCTAAGATCATCTGTCCCTAAGCTTACACACTACTTAACCTAAATTATCCTAAGGACAAACACACACACCGACGCCCGAGGGAGGACTCGAACCTCCGCCGGGACCAGCCGCACAGTCCTGACTGCAGCGCCTTACGGATTTTTGTGGCCAAAGCGATGTCTTACACAGAAATGCATACACTTTTATTTAAATCCACGACACTTCTAACGAAAGGTAATCGTATATCTAACTAGGCATCCTTCGTAAGTTAACATTACAATGCGTGTAGAACAAGGACAGTACGGAATAATAATAACAATAATAATAATAATAATAATAATAATGGATATAGTAAACAATATATGGTAGTTTAGGAATATCAACCTAATTAACACAGTCTTAAGTAATTTCCTTATTAGTCTTTTGTGCAATGTGAATAAGACATGTAATAGGAATGCACAGTGGCAATAAAGAAGAGATTAACTCTGGAGAACTTCGTCTGGAGGAGAGCGATAAAAATTAAAGGTTAGAAGATGGGAAGCTAGAAACAAAATAGAAACAGTTATGGATTAGGGAAGCATGTATAGTATTGAAAATGTGAAAGAATTACTGGATCGCTAGTGGGCATACAGAAAACAGTTGCGATTTGCCGAACATAACGGATAAAGCTTCAGGTTTTTGAATACGACACGGGCTAATGGATACTGTGCTGCAGTCACGGAATGATGATGAACAGTTGATACACGAGGGGAGCTAATGAAGTAAGCAATGAATATGAAAATGATCAAGGAAAAACTTACATCTACTATCCTAGAGCATCCAACCAGACCATAAGAATGACTGACATGATCCAAAAGAAGACTTATACTCACATGTCTCCCGTAAGCATTCATCGCTAGACAGAGACGTCCAGAGTTTTCATTGTTTGTGGCGAGGGATAAGATGAACCCGTCAGATCAGCCTGTTTTGTAGTGACGCCTCAAACATAGTAATAAATTAGCATACAAAGTCAGTTTAATTCCCTTATAAAAGGCCAAACATTATTGAAGCTTAGTTTTAATATTGTCTTTTGGTCAGCATACCACAAATACAGCGCCCATCTCTCACAAAGCTTCCACACGATTACTTTGTAGCATTATCTCCTTTTTTAAAATGACATTTAAAATCAATACTGTGGGTAAAGAGAGGACAATGGATTCAGAAACGTATTCTCTAAGGAATTTCCTTTCGCAGTCCACTAGCAGATGAGCAGCGAACGCTTTTTGTTGTAATCACAGAAATTAATTTACACGTGACGAAGCAACTGGAATTTTGTTAAACGTCTATTTTAAATCGCTGGCAACAAATGAACAGACTGATCTTCAAATATCATATAATTACATAAGTACCTTTCGCCTGTGTTAGTTCTCACAGAACAGACGTAAGTTTCGTTCTCTCTGTTCGCTGGAAAATAATCACTTCATTTATTATACGTTGTCGTCTTAATTATTTAACAAATTAATCATCTCCCTTATCTCCTTGTCATGGAAGTAATTTTTATTGTGTTCTAATAATTTTCAGAGGTCAAACGCGAGGAGTTGGAGGCGGATCATTCGATAATGAAACGACCAAACACTATTCATGTTCTCTCGTTAACTCTTCCTTAAACGAAGAGCGAACTCCTTTGCGTAATAACTGTTTCCGACTGACCGGTCACGCAATATCGAACAACGACGTTAGCCAACATACTCTTTCGATTTATACCACCCCACATTAAATTATATTAATGATGGGCGATTTAAGATAACTAAATATCTAAACTTTAGGTAAATCAACTAGTTTGCACCTCTCTGTGCCTGTAAAAGAAGAAATTTTCGCCATCGTCATTGGGACGTGCATTCTACTCGCGATCATTGAATTAACGCGAAGTTATATATTCTTCGGAATGTTTTGTAATGTCGGTTACTGAAAAAAATTTCTTAAAATGTCTCAATGCATGAGAACAGCACCTTTCACAACTCTTTCGTACAAAAGCTTCTTGCACGTTCTTTTCATACGCCTCTGAACTCAACTAAGTTTTGATAAAGAATCTATTTAAAAGACGAAATGGAAACAATTAGTTCGAATTCGACAAACACAGAACACTGTCGTTGGAGTTTAAATACATCATAAACGGTGATCTACATAAAAACATACTAACTAAAGTAATAAAGGATGGACTACCCATCTAGGTGTAACGATTTTATTCGGAAAATATTGCAGAAACTGAGAATATTAACCTATGACTGCAAAACGAAACTGCAGAAACAATAAATCAAGAAGAGTTCATAGCAAATTCTGCCATAAAAGAGGATGTTCGTGAAGTTTATAACAATTTCCACTGCCTAACGAAAGACCTATCAGAAAATAACGAGTTCTACTCATTTGTAAGGTCAATGAACAGATCCAAACCTTCAACTTGGATCAGTGTGGTGTTGAAACCGACAACAAAAAAAGAGCAGAAGTATTAAATTCTGCATTTAAAAATGTGTTTATGAATGACGTTTTTATTGTCCCAATGTCTGAGCACCACACATACAAATGAAGAACAGTTATATTAATACATCAAGTTCGCAAAACCATTAAGATTACTTAAAGAGATGAAGGTACCAGACCTTGACGGTGTTCCGTTTAGATTTTACACTCAGTACCTTTCAGGCTTACAAATACCGGGAATTTCTTAGAAAGCGTATACTGCTGCGCGACTGGAAAAGTGCGCATATAACAGATGCGTATTTCATTATGTGAGGTAGGCAGCACTGCCTTGCGCATTAACTCATTTGTAACCGTGTGATTTTGGAGTGTTTAATATTTCGTTTAGTTGTGATATTGTTATTTGAGTACAAAGTGTTAGTGGCAGTTTTTGAAACGTACTGTTTTCTGGAGCAAAGATGCAACGTAAAATTTTGCGTGGAACTGAGGAAAACTTACACAGAAACGTATCAGTTTTAAAACAAGCTTACGGAGATGATGTTCTGGTTCGTGCGCAATGTTACAAATAGTTTTCATGATTTAAAAGTGGTTGTCGACCAGGAAGGAGCTTCCACTTCAACTGACGACTTACACGTTCAGGAAAGGTGGAACAGTCAAGGAGTTTTGCAATTCGCGAAAAGAGGCCAGAGTTGTGGCAAGACAACTCATTGTTCTTGCGCCACGACAATGCTCCTGCACACAGCTTTGTCAACCCAAGAAACAGATGATTGTCCTCCCGCAGCCTCATTATTCGTCTCATCTGCCTCCCCGTAATTTTTATTAATACCGAAATTCAAATCAGTGCTGAGAGGGCACTATTTTCGGGGTATTCATCACATTCATGACAGACTTAAAGGCCATCTCAAATGAAGCTTTCAGGACGGCTTCGAGAAATGGAAACACCGCTGGGAAAAGTGTGTGAATCGGAGGGGGGAGTTCTTTAAAGGGGACGAAGACCAATAAACTGTGAAATTACTGATAAAGTTTAAAAAACCAAAGTTTGTTTATTTTCCGAATACACCTACTACATAAACGGTTTATCAGATAGGGTGAGCAGCATTGGTGATGCTGTACTCCACAGGAAAGTTTCGTTCTCCGACGACTGGAAGGAAATGCGGAAAGCCTTGTATAAAATTGCCATTTGTGGTAATGAATGATAGCTATTCTTAAATGTGGGTAAGTTCTTTGCAGTTTCCAAGGTATACGGAAAGATGGATACGATAATCTTTTAGAAGCTGGGTAGATGAAGTCAGGAAACAAAATCAGTCGTTTATCCAGCAGAGGACGACAACTACATTACGAAAAATACGGTCTGCGAAATCCCTTTGTTACACATTTTTCGCTCTCTGTTAACGATTTGAACATGTCTGTTTTTTGGTACTTTCCCGGCATGCAGGAAGCGTGTTTCTCAATATTCCATTAGAGTAGTTCGGATGTCAATTCTAGGTGTCACTGATTGAAGGGTTCCGCCTACATGTCCCGACAGCTTTGCGTAACACTTAACATCTTACACAGGCGAGAGACTTGGCATATAACGTGTGGAAGAACGCAATTAGGCGGAGGTAAAAAAGGCCAAGAGCGAAGCTTTCGTTTCTGCTCTCCATTAAGTATGTTAATTTGCTTTTAACCACAGCTCGGTCGCAGGACCACTATTCTATTCTTTCTGTCGCTGGTGTATTATAGGTTCCCAGTTACGTAAGCGGAAATCTAATGAACATGTAAAATGATGTTGAGAAACCTCGCGGCCCTGTTATTAACAAGCCTTTGTTTGTTCATCAAATCTTCTGAGATACAGTAGAACGTACAATACTGAATGAAGTACTATCCTCACTGCAGCCCGTGATCTGAAGTAGACATTTTTTTATTTTTTACGTATTCATTACATTTCCTTTTATTCGACACTCTTGTCTTCTCTCGGAATCAAGATAAAATACTGTGTAAATGTAAATACGTATAGGACTGGTCACGCGCGTTGTGCAGGTTCTGCAGTGTTCCGGAAACAACCAACTCTGTTGTCACCAGACATGGCTCTTTATCTTTGCAACATGGCTTCAGATTAAACTAGGATAGTTTTATTTATGGATTCTTCCGTCGCTTCTTGATAAAACAGTTCCATATTGAGCGTTGAATAACACTTATGCGGTTTTTTGTTCTACTGATTTTCATTTGTATGAATTAGTTTTCGGCTTCTTAGGCCACCTTCAGATAACTTCTGGCTATTGTTTACAAGGTGCTTGTGTTCTTACGAACCAAACAATCTAGACTAAGATACAACGCACTTACAGACGATTTTTAGCTGTGGTATTGTCTTTGGAATTGTCAAACGGGTCTTTTGACTTTTTGTGCTGTAAAACTGTTCTTTAACATAAAAAATCACATTTTATGGTTTGTCAGTACCATGTATGACAACAATTAGAATTATTTAGAATACAAATTATTAAAAATTTACATCGTTTTTTTTGTATTTGTTGAGAACATTCCTAACTGTAACTCAAGTGTAACAATCTAATATTTGGTATGTATTAATGCACAATTTTCTTATAACAAAATGTAACCGCCAAAGGAAACTTCGCTGTTGTACAACCAAGAATTAATGTCCATGCAACTGTTCACAACAAAAAGAAATTGTAAATCTGTAATAATGTGTATTCTAAATAATACTAATTGTTGTCATACGTGGTACTGACAAACCGTAAAATGTGATCTTTTATGTTAAAGAACAGTTATATAGAACAAAAAGTCAAAAGAGCCGTTTGACCATTCCAAACACAATACCACAACTAAAAATCGTATGTAAGTGCGTTGTATCTTAGTCCAGAATGTTTGGTTCGTAAGAACACAAGCTTATTGTAAACAATAGCCAGTAGTTATTTGAAGACGGCCTAATAAGCCGAAAACTAGTTCATACAAATAAAAATCAGTAGAACAAAAAACCGCCTAAGTGTTATTCAACCCTCAATAGGATAGTTTTAATTGACGCTAAGAAGTGGCTGAGAATCTCTTCCTCACAGTTCTTGCTAGTTTATCCTAAACATACCCTGCCATGAGTCACATGTGGCATCCCTGATTTTCGCAATATCCCTCTATTTTTTTTTTAAGTTCACGCTGAAAATGTCCATTTTATTTCCATCTTTTCTTTCCAGGTGCATAAAAGACCAGGAAAAATATATCTATAGGCATTTACACTAACGAAAAAAAAAATTAGTAACCCTTTTAGACGTTTCCAAATCCTTCAAAATTTATTGTTCCAACAGTACACATAGAGTGCATGAGATGACTGCATTTACAGATCAATAGCAGAAGCGGTCTGAAGTACCCAGTATCGAACCACTCTGAAACACCAGTATTAGTACGTGGTGCAGTCTCCGCGGGCTAGCATGCGGACGCTGACTTTGGCATCCAGTCTATCGTACAGATGGTGACTACTGTCCACGCCTCCTCGACCCGTTCACGTAGTTGTTGGTTGCGGAGTCGCACGAGTCACTTCTCGTCCCATCATATACGACACGTACTCACTTCGAGACAAGTCCGGAGATCGTGCTGGCCACAGAAACTGCACGTCTTGGAGAGTACGTTGACTTTCACGGGCAGTGTGTGAACGAGCACTATCCTGTTTGAACAACACATCACCTTCTGTTGCAACAAGGGCAAAAGAACGGATCTAACAAAATTATACACGTACGAGGCGCTGGTTATCATCCCCTCCATGAAAACCAAAGGTGAACTAGAGTTGTGACTAATGTCAGGACTGGGGTAGGGCCAGTATGTCTTGGACGAATGCACTCTACGAGACAGCGCTCGCCAAGTTTACGTCCTACGAGCAAACTACAATTACTTGTGTGCAGACATAACCTGTTTTCATAGCTGAAGACCACGGCGCGCCGTTCTAAGTGATCCTCTGACGGCACCAACCGATCCGTGCACGTCGATTGTGTGGCGTCAGTGGAAGACGGGCTGGAGGTGTGGCCACTGCCCACTGCTAATAACCAGTTCGCAACAGTTCGTGTCGGCACGTCTGGGCTCACAAGCCCCCTTATCACTCAACTGCTGTCCTTACAACACGACTATCATGGTGGGCTCCCGTGCAGTGTGGAGTCCAGAACCTCGTCTGCGTGCGCGAGTATTTTCACATGACCACTGATACCACATCGCTTCACAACTGACACAGCACGTCCTACTTGCGTGGCAATTCTATGAAAGGACTATCCCTCCATTCGGAAGGCCACAATTCGACTGCTTTCAAATCCACTAAGTTGGCTGTAAGATGCACAAGTGCCTCTATGTGGCATGGTTGGCTGCTTGCTTCATACGTCTGCTCCACACTGAGCCTTTTGGCTGTGAGCATTCCCTATTAAAGAGTAGACACAGGTGACGGTCTGATAGCTACTGCACTATGCTATCTGTTGGCGGGTGGCGTTGAAGCCATTTTCAGTACATTTACTATTCCGCAAGTGGTATATGTCATAATCGGATCAAAACCAACGTCGTCTTTCCACTTGTACTAGATGTTTTTTTATCCAGCAGTATTTTTCACATTTTTTTTCCACTAGTTCCCATGGTTCAGCTTTTCAAGGGTACCATCAACGCCGATGTCCTGGAGAACTTCTGTATCGTTTACTTAATTCTTCGGTTTTGCATCTAACACGTAATCCAACCCGCCAGGGTAGCCGAGAGCGCTAGCGCGCAGCTTCCTGGACTCGGGTAGGCGCGCCAGCCCCGGATCGAATCCGCCCAGAGGATTAAAGACGAGGGCCGGTGTGCCGGCCAGCCTGGATGTGGTTTTTAGGCAGTTTTCCACATCCCGATAGGTGAATATTGGGCTGGTCCCCACGTTCCGCCTCAGTTAAACGCGTCGCAGACATTTTAAACACGTCCGCAGACAGTTGGGGTACACTGATTCCGTTCCGGGGGGGGGGGGGGGGGGGGGGGGTACGGGGTGAGGGCAGGAAGGGCATCCGGCCATCCCTAAAAAACTAACATTGCCAAATCCGTTGTAACCACGCCAACCCTGCGATTGCTGCGGGACTATGGCGTAAGCGAGAGAAAGAAAGTATCTAATGCGTAATCCCAAGAAAGGATGAGAAGGTATACCAAGAAAGGTAGACCTGTGGATCTGTTTAATATACGAGGTCTTTCAAAATATCCTTCCAGTTTCAAAAGATCATACCATCCACATATCCTCCCCGATAGCTGAGTGGTCAGCGTGACGGATTGCCGTCCTACGGGCCTGGGTTCGATTCCCGGCTGGGTCGGGGATTTTCTCCGATGAGGGACTGGGTGTTGTGCTTTCTTGATCATCATTTCATCCCCATCCGGCGCGCAGATTGCCCAATGTGGCGTCGAATTTAATAAGACCTGCACCAAGGCGGCCGGACCTGTCCTGCAAATGAAAACCGAACACCCGCCACAGCGGATCGACGGAATGGTTCCACTCAAAAGTAACCACCACGCGCATTAAGACGGTATCCCACCGGGAGACGAGACGAGGCGATCAGTTGCTGTTTCGTAGATAGCGGTCGGCCGCTGATGGATCCACAACTTCACCCACTCTTGCACTTCCGACTGAGACTGACGTCCACGCATGGCTTTCTTCAGGTCGCCAAACATGTGAAAACCGCTCGGTGAAAGATCCAGGCTGTACGTTGTGTCGCGTAATCCCCACCGCACGCCCTTTTAACTTTATATAGAGTTTATATGGCATAAAATTTTAATTAATTCTATATTGCTTATTGTTGCGAGCACGACAGTTAAAATACGATTCTTACTATAAGTTTCTGCAGGTGAAAATATTTTAACCTTATGCACTTTGACCTATTATGTGGGGATTCGCACAACACTGAAAGATTTCCTGATGTGGACGTACAATCTTTAATTTGCAAACTAGTTTTATATAACACTGATCTGGCTTGTTAGATATGGAACATGGTATCATTACTGTAACTAATTACGGAATAAAAAAAAATGCCCTTCGCTACTTTCATCTCTTGAATGCACAGGAAATTACTCTTATTACCTGTACAGAAGTTACAGTATGTTATGTTCACTAAACGTAAAAGCTGCAGTGGACTTTTTTTTAAATATATGAACACTATTATCTGCCACGACTAACACGAGAGCATGAAACTAAAAAAAAATGAAGTTTGATTATTATGATATTAGCCAGAACAGGTTTTGCACAGCAGTCTTTGATCACACACAAGTAAAATTTTATCACTTATGAATTATTTACGTAACTGATAACGTAATAGCAGCTGTCCATGTCCACCTGAAAATGACAAAATAAAATCCACAATTTCCCTCTGAAGTCTCCAGGAAGCTGAAAGAGATAATTTTAATGTACCGTTACCTGCCCGCTATATAGCGGGAAAACTGCTTTCATTCAGTTTAATTTGAATTTGCCGCGGCAGCTGCTCCCGCCATCGCTGCACGGCTCTGCGTCATGAAAAATTCCTGACATGCTGAAAACGGCTAATAATTTGGAATGAAATCTTGGGCAAGCTAGCAATAAATTATTACGGGTAATAATTTTGACAATTTCTATATTCAAAAAAATCAACATAAATTGAACGTACACACCTTTTACAAATATCAGCTTCCAATGGCGTCTTTCTCGATCAGAGCACAAACGTAAGCATTCAAGCGAGCGTCACAGGCTCTTACAACTTTAACGGCTACAAGAAGACAGAGAGAGTAATGTTTTAACCTCCGCTATTTATAGGCAATTTAATATACATCTTTGGTATCTCTTTGAATTTTCATTGTCTGCTTCGATACATACATTCGCCGACCACAGACGTTATTTGTGAAATATAAATACACAAATATTGCACAAACATAAAAATGAAAAAATGTTATTTCCTTTTAACAGTAATCTACAACCATTCATACAGTAATGAAATAATAATAATACAGATAAATGTTTATTTTCATTATTTTTTTATATATTCTAACGGTTTTGTAAATGTCTTGCCAGGAGACGTCACATTAGGATGTTGCAGTGTTTCCCAACGCTGTATGTAGCCTTCATCACATTAGCATTGAAGAAGGATCATAAGAACACGGAAGTTGTCAAGGTCTTTCGGTGCATGTCATTCAACTGATTACGAACTATCATCCAATAGAAGCACACATGTAGGACACTGGCGATTCACTATACGGCGATGCTCATTGGCTCATCGCGACGCGAAGCCATAACCCACAGGAGACTTGCAACTTATTTGAAAGATGGGGATGCTGTTCCTCTATTACTACGAGCAGATAGACAGAGGCTTAAAACTTAGTAGATTAGAGAACAAAGATACCATTCAGACGGCGCAAAGATTATCAGGAAGTCCGACATAGCACAGTAACGAAACAAGTAGTTTCCCCACAACAGAACAAACTGGTCGAATGTTCCTTCAGTCTCTCAACATTAAAAAAGTCTCAGCGATCTTTTTAACGTGCTTAGTCGAGCATGCGAACGACGATCTCAAAAACTGGATCTCAAAAATATCTAGAGAGATCTAGTTAGAGCCCATGGGAGGGTGTAGGTCGACACCTCTCAGAGAGCTCCGAAATGCTACGCATTTATGGCGGACCTCTAGCGTGAAACTCTCGCTACATAACCCAATAAGGGTGGCTGCAGAACTCAGGAGAGATTTAGAGGGACTGGCAATGAGCTCCACTACGTTGATGATAGTCGATTGGCGGCTTATTCCCCCTGATGGTAGGATCGTCACGAAGCATCGAAATGTCATGGCGGTAATCCTATTAGCCAGTCTAAAGTGGACTTCCTTGAAGATATTTGAACAGTGTGCCAAACACACAGTACGGTGATCACAGTACGGTGATACTATCATCAGCGTATTCTCATATTCGCAGAAAGCAGGAAGTTATCTAGAGCACATTAATAGATTCGTCGACTGTGCAACGAGGCACAATATCCTAATAATGATAGACATAATAACGACGATCGGTGTTCTGGCACTTTAATCACAGTGATGAATAGGGGAAAGACGGGTTCTGTATGCGCTGAAAACACCTGTCAAATGCCAATGTACGAAGTAAGAACGGGGCAGTCAAGCAACATCGGTGTCGCCGTGTCAAGTAGGAATCGGCTGCGTGCTATCAGCAGTTGAATGGTGTTATAGGTACTTCCTTCCAATGATCGCACTGACTTGTACACAAAAACTAAGGCAGCGCCGCTGGACCTATAGTGTGAAAGGAATGAGAAAATTTATAATTCCCTTTGGACGCAGTGGAACCAAATTGAAGCATTTATCTAACTACGAAAGGAGACACAGAGTAGGTCGGTTCCGCCGATAAAACAGGGAAATTCGCAGACTACCCCGAGCGGCCCACAGAGAAAAGGCAAACTAGGATTGCCGGAAGACTGTAGCAAAGCGCCATTACAACGGTGGATAGGCAACCGAAAGTGGAATGGTAGAGGAGGCCACAAAACGCCGCCCTGCAAGACGAGGAAAGACTCATGGGAAAAGCGTCTGTACACTCAGTTTCAAATAGATATACGGAGCACGAACTATAAAATCCCGGCTGATCTGGTCGACACACTTGTGGTCTTGACCACTCTATGGATAGGAGACGGAGTTACACGAGGGTATATAGGCATACAGTGGAATATATGCTGCCGCGCGGTATTAGCCGAGCGGTCTCAGGCGCTGCAGTCATGGACTGTGCGGCTGGTCCCGGCGGAGGTTCGAGTCCGTCCTCGGGCATGGGTGTGTATGTTTGTCCTTAGGATAATTTAGGTTCAGTAGTGTGTAAGCTTAGGGACTGAAGACTTTAGCAGTTAAGTCCCATAAGATGTCACACGCATTTGAACATTTTTGAATATATGCTTCCTCAATTCTTTGCGAAAGATGATCTAGAAAAAGATCGGAACGAACATCCCGAAATCATGGTCACATTATGCCAAAATTATACAGTAGCATTGGCTCCGTCACTCACCCCTCTATGCAAGAGAAGACTGCGGTAGCTGTGGACCCGTTTTTGGAAAGGGAAACCAACCGCATCCAACTGTGTCGACACAGACATCCTGCAACAAACAGCGCCGCGGGTCGTAGCGTACGGAATATCTATACTAAACGAGATAATAGGGGGGGATACCTGAATGATGGAAGACCGACGAAGCGGCAATTATCAACAAAGCGAAGACGAGAAGGCCTCGCTAAGTGAAATGGCAGGCCTGTTTGCCTTGAAAACTTCCTGGACAACGTACAGAACCGCCTCCTGTGTTACCGGCTCCAGGTACATAATGAACTTCATGGGCTACATTCGGTTTAGATAGGGTCTATCAATAAATGAGGCATTCGACATAATAGACAAAACCACTTGGTTGTATTCCAAGACCGTTGCTATTGACATCAGCGGCACTTTTGATAATCTTTGGTCCTGCGCTGTTCGCGCTACTGAGGAAGAAGCAAATACCATTGTCACTTTATCACAGCTTCCACAATCACTGAAAGGGAAGGGTGGTGGAATGTCCAGTTACAAAGCGGAAGGTGATTAAACGTATCACGAAAAGATGCCCGCAGGCATCCATCTGTGACTCTGCCTCTTGGAATTTCACGATAGAGCCCCTTCTCACTTTGATGGATGGGGTTGTGTACGGTGACGATCTTCTAATAGAGGTTTCAATGGAGAGTCGCTCTTGAGAATGGAGCCTGTAGTGAGTTGAGCTGTAAGAAAGAAACAAACCGACGACTGGTGAGCACAAAACTACTTACTTTCTGCTTAAAGGTATCTTATCAGTAGCTAAAAATTCAATACTCAAATTAGAAAACACCTCTCAAAGTAGAAAGACTTGCAGTTATGATTACAAAGTGATGGGAAGCATAGTTATCGTGATCGTGTAGGCTATCAGCAGTAATGCTTCTAAAATAATGCAGAAGGTAATGAGTACAACAACTACTTAATTCAGTCTGCCAACGTCCACCATGAAACTGTACTACACAGACATATTCACAGCGATAGCCAGTGTTAGAGCCAGAATGTTGGCGCATCAACTCAGCCTCGAGCGAAATGGAATTGCTGTGCGTCTAGGACAAAGAGGTGTGTTGGAGAGGCTACCTACGGAATTTCTAACATTGCAGCGGAGCCATTACGTGTGGTTCTCAAAATATGCCCAATAGACATATCTTTTAGATGCACTACTGCTGCAAACTGATCAAGGAATTGAAGTATAGGTAATACACAGAATATATAAAGTGTGTTTGCAAAACCAACAAACCATGGTTAAAAGACTGGAGTGTACCTGACAAGAGTCAATGGGACAACACTCATATGGGCCTACAACTTAACTCTCTCCTCCAGAATATTAGGGAAAGATTGAAAAGACATTATGTCTATCCAACTCTTCTTGAACGTCTGAAGCCCAAGCAGAGGATATGCGAATGCGGAAACGAAGTAACTACAGAACATGCTGTCTTTCACTGTAAGGTACTTAACACGTGTAGACAGAACGTTCCGTATACATCTGATCTATACACGACCAAGAGATACCGAAAAGCCGTGTATAATTAACTGTGTACCGAGCAGAATTTCGGGCTGCTAGTGGAAGGTAAGGAAAGGTGTCGTCGCGGATTTATCAGGATGCCGCAAGAGCAAAACAATGAGACTAGGCTCCTATAGTCAGTGGGAGTGAAGGAAGAGCGCCAGTTAGTGAAAGTGGAATGTTCTGTGACTACATTATGTCTCCTTTGTTAGATGGCGGCATCATCGCCAACATTTACAATTATAACGTCATCTAAACGACAAAAAGCAGAACTGATTTTCCGACATATGGCTTAAATCAAATAATTACGCTTATATAACAAATAAAGTTATATTACTGTTATATTAATGGTAACAGCAGCCATTGGTTGTCATAAGTGCAAAACATAGTCGTCGGTTTCCAATTTATCATAATGTTTCTTAGTTACTACAAACAAAGGCACTGTAATAGTTGCGGAACCTCTAGATCTTCATTGCCTGGGCCACACTTTCGTATGTTTTAGTTAGATTTCATCTTTTGTGTGTAGTTCATAGTAGTAACAGGCTGCACAAACCACTAGCAGATATGTGGTTTCTTCGTGTTATGACTGTTCATTCGGACCACATGTATATACAAATCGTGACCAAATGCCATACTTATATATGATTTTACTATTTTAACTAGGATCATTAATTTTGTCGTTAACTAAATGAACCGTGACATAGAATCTGGATGGCGACCACAAAGTGACTCCAACAAATAAATAAACACATAAATGTGTGTGTGTGTGTGTGTGTGTGTGTGTGTGTGTGTGTGAAATCTTATGGGACTTAACTGCTAAGGTCATCAGTCCCTAAGCTTACGCACTACTTTACCTAAATTATCATAAGGACAAAGACACACACCCTTGCCCGAGGGAGGGCTCGAACCTCCGCCGGGACCAGTCGCAGTCAATGAGTGCAGCGTCCTAGGCCGCTCGGCTAATCCCGCGCGGCAACACATAAATAAAATTATAATGCACTGCTATTAGTACTCAAACACCACTATGTACGAAATCCATTTCATTGTTCAAGTGATCGAGTGTGATTGATGGTATCTTAAGCTTTCCTTTCCCAAGTTGTCAATTCGTATAATTCATTGTTCATTGTCCTGCTCGGTCGTTATGCTGTGGTACCACTTGTCCTGTTTCCTTTAACTGTTGGTACGGTCGTAAAACAGGATATGCACCTTGTCAGTACTTACCATATCAAGTACATTTCACCTTACCTGCGGTGCGTTAGTAGATTCTACTGATCCCATCCCTCATGATGTAACCCTACACGTCGGTTGTGTTACCCTGCTCTCCAATGTTGTCAACCACGTACACAATATATCGCGTTATTATTGTCTTAGAAACAACTGTTCGAAGTTTCTCGTACTCTACTGACAGAGTTATCCCACAACACGTTTGGCTTCATAACTGCAGGCATAGTTCTTTCCGTATGTCCATTCCTCATCTCAAATTAATACATTTCTCCTCCTCCATAAACTCATCACCAATGCAAAAGCCCCTATAGTGAACATTAACAGATCTGTCATACTTTGCTGCGGCACTCTGGACCGTATTACTGGCTATAATCAGTGTTTGTTGTTCGCATCGATTCTATGAACCAGTTCGAGGATAAAAAGGAAAGAGGAAGACCTTTCGCCAACGAAATACGTCCTCCAGTGGAACAGTTGCAAGGGGTAACGCTCCTATTAGATGGAAGAACAACGATAAGCAGCGTAGGGTTTTGGAAGTGAATTCCAGACACCATCCCCTATCATCCTCCTGCTTGGCTTATTATGGAATAAAAATCGATACAACACCAGGAGTCGAAAACGTAACATGTAGGCTAACAGCGTTCGTTAGTGGCCTAGACAAAGCATTCGTTCGCTTTACTATTACGTGCAACAAAAATTAATTGAATACTCTTGTGTGCAACCAATACCGCGGCTTTTTCTTCTTAGCAACTTCGTCGTCATCAGTGCAAACGACTTTCCTAACTCGTTTCCTACAGCAGGATTGGAGTATGGCTGATATCAAATTATCTCTAAGACTGCACTCTAATCCGAAGTCACAGTTTATAAGGGGTCTTATGACACATATCAGCCAGCAGACAGGAATAACTGTCGTTCAAACGCCTGACCTACTTGTTATTTTCTGGGGTCTTTCGTTTGTGGTACGAGAAGGCGCTCGTTGCGTACATTATCAGACGTCTGCTTCAGCTCTTTCCAATAGGTAAACCATGTTGCGTGTCTAAAATGTTCTCAAAATTTCTAGAGAAGTTGTCTTAAGCAATGGATAATGACCAAAATTTATTAGTGTTTATGGTATCCTATCTATTCCCCGCGGCTCCGCTGGGATGTCAATACTTTTATAATGACGAGAGACAGTGAGTAACTAAAGTAGAATTTTACGAGTGTCTGTGTATATAGTGGTTTAGAGATGTATGTATAAGAAATGTATGCATTGCTGGTGTGTAGTACACAGTGAATGTGTTTCTGTCATTTTTCTGTACATCGAATCTGAAAGCATGCATCATATTTTCTAATTATATTCAAAAAATGCCTCTGTTCATTATATCCGCGCAGAAGTAAAGTATTAGGGGTTTCTCTGGCTCACCTAGTATTGGATGTGAGATTTTGCTACCAGAGTAACACATACCAACCGTTTCTCCCTTCCATTTTAATGCCTTCTGGGGCCTAAATTTTTGATCCGTCCCCATACGATGACTAATTTATGATTAGCATAGCCAGTTAATATATCATAATCAAATGCAGCCTCACCAAAAGCCTCCCACTTTCCACACGTGAAGGTACGACTCTCTGCTTGTCGTACATCATTTAAATGACGCCGTCGTTGTGAGTCTGCAAGCGACTTTGAAGCCGCAAGAGCAGCGTGGCGCTCGGCGTCTAGAATGCGACGGGCTTGCGACTGTTCTGCATCTCTGAGGTTTCTTGAATTCGAGTAACGTTCGCAGCTTGAGCTCTCTTAGAACTTTGCGCTAAATGAGACATATGTTTGCGAGGCTTATAGTAATATTTTTAAATATGGTTATCCAGCTTACCGTCCGATTTTATTGTTATACCTCCACCAAAACTCTCCATCTATCCCAAGTGGCGTACGAAATCAATATCATGAACCACGCGCACAGTAAGATTGGATTTTTCAGTCGCACTGAATAATCTATAGACACTAATAGTTTCTGACCATCGCACGACCGACGTCTGCATGTCACTCACATATACCATATTTAAAATTGTTAACACAACCCAAAAAGATACAGCTTTCTAAAGTAGCTTATGATCTTCCGCAGGGTTCAAGTTATCTCCATACCAAATACCATGGGAATTGGTTCCGCAACTTTCTGTACCACACAAACCTCAACCTCATCCTTCCAACGACCCTCCCCCCCCCCCCCCTCCCCCAACCAATCCTAACGTAACTGAGTGAGCTACTTTCGCTATTAATACTACTGACATAAGTGTGGTTTAAACACTTTGAGAAATGAACAAGCATCGTATTGATTACGCTGAATCATATTACGTAGAACATATCAACCAATAAAAGTATTTTCACAAATACGGTAAAGTTCAGAAGTGAAAGAGTGAATAGCTTTTCAAAGAGTAAATATTTTTCCTTAACTTTCGTAATATTCTTCACATCAATAAATATCTGGTACTAAACACTTTGTAAAGTAGCCTATGTTCCACATCAGGGATCAAGCTATGTCACGCCACATTTCTTGAATACCGGTCCAGCAGTTTAGTCGTGGAAACGTAACAGACAGAGTTAGATTTTTATAGTATTATTATGGAAGTATGGACTGGCATGCAGTAAACACGATGAGGGTTCTGTAAGCATTGTACTGTAGCTCTTACCCAAGGCTGGGCTCGCGTACCAGCGAAATGAAATGAATTGTGCATATGGCTTTATTGTCCCGGAGATTCCACTTGGGATGTTCGCGACTTGGCTGCAAGGTTTTTTATTTGCCGCTAATTCGGTGACTTGCACATCGATTATGATAAAATGATGATGAAGACAACGCAAACATCCAGACGCGGGCAGAAAAACAACGCCCTAGGGGAGAACTGAACCCGGTAACACGTGAACGTGAAACAGCAACATTAACCGCATGACCACGAGCTGTTCACGGAAATTTAAACCTAACAAAGAAATTGTAAGACACGCATGACGCTCTGCGGTTAAAATGTGACTGGTATTGGTATTAAACACGTAGAGAATTATTCTATTCATTGAACCGAATCGTATTATGTAGAACATATCAAACAGTAAAAGAATTTTCACATATGATAAAGTTCTATAGTCTAAGAGGAAACAGCTTCTTCAAATTGTTCCATCCTTCACGTTATATTCTTCAAATCAATACATACTTTGTACTACACCCTTCCTAAAGTAGCCTATTCTCTTCCTCAGTCTTCAAGCTATCTCCATACCAAGTTTGATCGAAATCGGTTCTGTGATTTAGTCGTGAAAGCGCAACAGACAGTTACTTTCGTATTTGTAGTATTAAGTATGGATACAAACCTTCTGCCCGCGTAAATATATGTTGACAAGTATTGACAACGGTCGATTTATATAGTGTTACAGACTTCGCACATCAGTTGACCCGATTCTCGATTTGAAATTGAAAAACAAAGCACGACAATGAATATTACTTTCGTTCATTGAACATATACTTGCTACTTCACTGCGGAAACAACAGTTTATCCTGGACGAGACAAACCCAGCTGCAGTGCTACTGGACCCAGGCAAAATATTATTAATTCCTATTCGAGACCTGTCAGTCACTACGAAACCAGCTGAGTCCAAGTGCACAACCTTAAATTTCAGAGTGGTTCGTTTAATCAAAAGGGGTCGATCGGATGCATGTACATCTACATGTACAGGTATACTCTGTAAACGACCGTGAGGTGCGTGGGAGAGCGTACGTGCCATTGTACCTCTTATTAGGGCTTCTTCCTGAACCATGAATGATTGTTTCAATGCCTCTGTGCGTGAAGTAATTATTCTAATCTTATCCTCACGGTCCCTATGTGAGAGATACGTAAGGGGTTGGAGTACATCCCTAGAGTAATCATATAACGCCGGTTCTTGAAACTTCGTTGGCAGACTTTATCGGGAAAGTTTACGCCTGTCTTGAAGAGTCTGCCAGTTCAGTTCCTTCAGTATCTCTGCTACACTCTCCCACGCATTAAACAAACTTGTGACCATTCGTGCTGTCCTTCTCTTTATACGTTTAGTGTCCCCTCTTAGTCCTATCCGGTACGGGTCCCTCACACTTGAGCAATATTCTAGGAAGTGTTGCCATAAGATACTATGTTTTTTTTTTTAATTCTATGAAGTGTAAAATTTTACATTTCTGAACATTCCGAGCAAGTTGCCAATCTTTGCATCACGTTGAAACTGAATATTTATGCAGCTTTTCTCAGATAGTACATCATTACAGCTAACTGCATTATCTGCAAAAATCCTGATTTTATTATCAATATTGTCTACAAGGTCTTAATATACAATATCAACAGCAAGGGTCCCAACACACTTGCCTGGGGCACACCCGAAGCTGCGTGTACATCTGATGATGACTCTGTATCCAAGATAACATGCTGTATCCTCCTTACCAAAAAGTCCTCAATCCAGTCACAAATTTCACTTGATACCCCATATGATCGTACTTTTGACAATAAGCGTAGGTGTGGCACTGAGTCAAATGCTCTTCGGAAATCAAGAAACACTGCATCTACCCGGTAGCCTTGATCCAAAGCTTTCGGTACGTCATGCGAGGAAAATGCGAGTTGGATTTCACATAATCGATGTTTTCGAAATCCATGCTGGTTGGAATTGAGGTCCTTCTGTTCAGGATACCTCATTATGTTTGAGGTCAGAATATCTTCTAAGATTCTACAACAAACCCATATCAAGGGTAGTTTTTGGGCTCACTTCTACTGCCCTTTTTGTAGACAGGTGTGGCCTGTGTCTTTTTTCAAGAACTGTGCACGGTTTTTTGTTCGAGAGATCTACGACAGATTGTAGTTAGAAGAGAGGCCGTAAATTCAGTATAGAATTTGACAGGGATCCATCGGGGCCTGGAGCTTTGATCAGTTTCAATAGTATCAGCTGTTTCTCAACACCACCGACACTAATAATTATTTCATTCATCATTTCAGTGGTTGCTTCTAAGCTCTAAACAGCAAATGATTTTTTTTTTATTTTGAAGAAAAACTGTCTTTGTTGCGAAATCATAGTTCAATGACTAAAGGGTAAGCAATATGAAATAATCCTGCTGGAAAATAATGTGGGCTACAACGGATGGTTTTTTCAAGAACTGCGTACGATTTCTTGTTCGAGGGATCTAGATTAAGAAGAGCTTGGCCGTTTTTTGTTTATTCAAATAAGTACAAAAATACACTCCTGGCAATTGAAATAAGAACACCGTGAATTCATTGTCCCAGGAAGGGGAAACTTTATTGACACATTCCTGGGGTCAGATACATCACATGATCACACTGACAGAACCACAGGCAACAGAGCATGCACAATGTCGGCACTAGTACAGTGTATATCCACCTTTCGCAGCAATGCAGGCTGCTATTCTCCCATGGAGACGATCGTAGAGATGCTGGATGTAGTCCTGTGGAACGGCTTGCCATGCCATTTCCACCTGGCGCCTCAGTTGGACCAGCGTTCGTGCTGGACGTGCAGACCGCGTGAGACGACGCTTCATCTAGTCCCAAACATGCTCAATGGGGGACAGATCCGGAGATCTTGCTGGCCAGGGTAGTTGACTTACACCTTCTAGAGCACGTTGGGTGGCACGGGATACATGCGGACGTGCATTATCCTGTTGGAACAGCAAGTTCCCTTGCCGGTCTAGGAATGGTAGAACGATGGGTTCGATGACGGTTTGGATGTACCGTGCACTATTCAGTGTCCCCTCGACGATCACCAGTGGTGTACGGCCGGTGTAGGAGATCGCTCCCCACACCATTATGCCGGGTGTTGGCCCTGTGTGCCTCGGTCGTATGCAGTCCTGATTGTGGCGCTCACCTGCACGGCGTCAAACACGCATACGACCATCATTGGCACCAAGGCAGAAGCGACTCTTATCGCTGAAGACGACACGTCTCCATTCGTCCCTCCATTCACGCCTGTCGCGACACCACTGGAGACGGGCTGCACGATGTTGGGGCGTGAGCGGACCGTAGCCCAGCTTCATGGAGACGGTTGCGAATGGTCCACGCCGATACCCCAGGAGCAACAGTGTCCCTAATTTGCTGGGAAGTGGCGGTGCGGTCCCCTACGGCACTGCGTAGGATCCTACGGTCTTGGCGTGCATCTGTGCGTCGCTGCTGTCCGGTCCCAGGTCCACGGGCACGTGCACCTTCCGCCGACCACTGGCGACAACATCGATGTACTGTGGAGACCTCACGCACCACGTGTTGAGCAATTCGGCGGTACGTCCACCCGGCCTCCCGCATGCCCACTATACGCCCTCCCTCAAAGTCCGTCAACTGCACATACGGTTCACGTCCTCGCTGTCGCGGCATGCTACCAGTGTTAAAGACTGCGATGGAGCTCCGTATGCCACGGCAAACTGGATGACACTGACGGCGGCGGTGCACAAATGCTGCGCAGCTAGCGCCATTCGACGGCCAACACCGCGGTTCCTGGTGTGTCCGCTGTGCCGTGAGTGTGATCATTGCTTGTACAGCCCTCTCGCAGTGTCCGGAGCAAGTATGGTGGTTCTGACACACCGGTGTCAATGTGTTCTTTTTTCCATTTCCAGGAGTGTATATGTAAAGGATAATATCACAACTATTGATAATTTAACACAACAATGATTCAAGGCAGGAACGAAAATATAGAATCAGTGCAAGCAGCACAAGTGCTTTAAGCTGTACAGGAAATTCACGAAAACGCACAGTTAGAATCTCAAAGTTGGACAGTACAGAGTCTTGCTACTATTCAGTGCGAAATCTAATGTTCATTAACGCTGTTGTTTCTCCTAAAACCAGTCAAGTTTATTCCATTAATGAAATTACACAATGCAACAAATCTGTCAAGGTTCACAGTCTCCTACAAATATTTAAAAAGCAACTAATTTCTCAGGGTTGTAAAACATTCTGTTATTGAAACCTGCGTGGAGTTCTTAAATCCAGCTGCATTCAGAGTTTCTAAAATATTCTCCAATTAGTGGATACTGAAATATTCTAAGTCTGAAATAAAAGCCGAAGCGGCAGCCTTACCGCATAATGCTTTCAAAACATCTTATCAAGCCAACTGCACACCAACCGATGACCCCTAGCTTTCCCTTGGTCGCTTATTTAAAACCTTGGTCACCTGACCACAACATCAATCAACGCATTGTTTTTCGCGCTCACCATTATTCGTTAAATTTGAACATACGAGTAATTTCATAAAGTACATTGGTTGATTTCTAATCTCATCTTACTTCTTTCACTGTAAATTTAGCAGTAAAAATTGGCTTTATTAACTTTATTCACCACTTTAGGAGTTGCAGTTAAACTAGTCGAAACAATGTCTTTACACACCTTGGCAACTAATCTATGCAAATGACAATTTCACATACATTAGAATACAGAAATATTGTGGAAAATCTATGATTAGGCACCTTTCTTCATGTTATTCTAAAATTAGTTCATAACTATTCACTTGTTCATGTTGCAATAATAGCGGTTCGTTCTCGTAATTGCATCTATTAAAATATGCTCCAGAAGAAGCTTTGAAGAAGACAAAAATATGTGCAAAATTTTTCCTTGACTTCTGAACTAAAAACAACTAGACGAGGATACCTGCCACTTCGTGGAAATGGAAAACGCGAGCAGTTCTAGTCTGGGGAAGATCGTCATGGATGATGGTGACGAAGAGTTTTGGTCCGCAGTATCTGGATGGCCTAAGGTTTAGTTGCAGTAAATGAATGGTCGGGTGAACAACGTGGTTACATGCTGAAAACGCAATAAAACTGGTGAGAGTTTGCAGAAAACTCGACATGTCTTTCGACGTCATTTTGACATAGTGCCTATTCCATCAAATAATGTGATTCAACCACGGATAAGCAACCCAGAGCTCTAGATCTAAGAGTAAAAAATAGAGGAGGCGCTGTGAGAACTTTCTGGACTGTGAAAACGTCGCAAATGGAGGCGGAAGAGTATGTCGATCAGATAGAAAATATTCCCTACGACTTGGAAATGCCGGCCGGTGTGGCCGTGCGGTTCTAGGCGCTTCAGTCTGGATCCGCGTGACTGCTACGGTCGCAGGTTCGAATGCTGCCTCGGGCATGGATGTGTGTGATGTCCTTAGGTTAGTTAGGTTTAAGTAGTTCTAAGTTCTAGGGGACTGATGACCACAGATGTTAAGTCTCATAGTGCTCAGAGCCATTTGAACCATTTTTGAACTTGGAAATCCGATATATCGATAACAGTGATTCTCCAAGCGGATTTTAGTTTTCACCATTACAGACTTCAGATTCTGCATTAGCAAACTACTTGATTTTGTTGTAAATACATCAGATTCTTGAAGATAATGACAACAAAGCGGCGCACTTCCACCAGTCTGGTTTTGATTATGTAAAAAACTGCAACTACTGGCCAGCAAAAACTCTCGTTTACTTCTTTTCGTCCTCAGAAAGTCAAAGTGTGGTGCACAACTTGTGTATGGATGGCAGGATCGGTCCGTTGTTTTTTCGTACCTAGAATGAAGCTGCTAATGCAGTAACTGATAATTTTGAACGATACTTCGAAATGATTCTTAACTTTCCCTTTTTTCATTTTATTATCACACATTTTTCCGACAAGTTGGAGCACCAATCACACCGTAAGAAGCTTAATGTATATTGTGACTGATTTGTTTCTGGATAGTGTGATATTTCTCAGCGAGAACACCCATTGGCCGCTCGCTTGCCCAGCAACATATATGATTTTTTAATTTAATTTTATTTTTTTTATAAAAATAAAATGTTAAATGTTTGAAGCAGTGGTAGTTACAAGAATCCGAATCTTCATATGACACTTTGTGGACGAGGTTCGGGCAATACCTTTCAATATGCTGCTGCAGGTCACGCTAAACTTCCAGGTCAGACTCCACCAACGCCTCACTTAAAACGGAGGACACCGGCTAGACGTTGCGTTCAGGAAATAATTTTCTTTCTATTATTCCCATAACTGTCATTGCTATACGTGCAATTAATATAATATTAAAAAAATTATCGTACCGTAAACAATTACTTTTTGAAATAACGCAGTTACACTGGCGACCCTGTATAATAAGGGAATTAATTGTTGAGTTATTGTTATTTTTGAAAATTTTCTCTTAACTACGTATTTTTTGCTCAATTATTGTTGGTGATATAGAAATGGTCTCAACTGCATACGTTCCATATGACATCTTTCTTCTACAACAGAGGCATTGTGTAAAATAGTGTCGGCTAGGTACGTAAATATTCTCCCTGTGCGATCAAATAATTCGAGTTTCGGTATCAATTCACGTACATTTATAAAGGCAGCCGGCTCATAAGTACAAGTCGCTTAACTTAAACCAGATGACCTCGAAGAGTGGAAACGTTGTCAGTAACGTAAGCATTTCGCCCCGTCTTCTTTTGAAAAGTAGCTGCAAAGGTGCATACCAAAAGTGATCTACAGATCGTCGGTGCTTGACGGAACACGTGAATAATATTTTATGTAGTAAACGTTTTCTTTAAGTTTTGCAAAACAGTAATTATTTGAGCACCGACCTGCTATCGGCATCTGAGGCTATCATTAGGTGACAACTGAACATCTGAAGCACAGATAAAATGACTTGTGGTCCAAGATGCTACTCCTGGCAAGTGTAAAATGAATATGCGCAAAGGAAAATACTGAACGCGAAAATGAAGATTTGGCCCTGTCTGACCACCCCCTGAAGGAGATCTTAGGATCTCTTAATGGTGAAATTATCTCCTCCTTCTTGCTCTTTAACGTATAAATTACAACATAAACGTAAATGAATGATTAAGGGAACTAGTAACTACAAAATTATAAATTCTGTTTCTGCTTATACATTTATTGTAGATTAAAACCCATTAATATACCACGAATGTTTATATATCAATGTCCAATGGACATAAAGAGACGCAAATGAATTTCCTAACTAATATTATTGATCAATTACCCAAATCAGCCCCTTTTATGGCTACGCGATCTAATATAAATAACGCGAGATGACTGACATCACCTGTGCACCAAACACGAGAAGACACTAGTGTCAAAGATGATCTGCAGTGGTGCTTAACCTCAGTGGAAATAAAAGTTACGTGACCACAGCTTTTTAGCTTTATAGCCCTAACGAGCCAAAGTAATTAGCAATATCACCGTATGTACTGCGTCTGGTGCGTCGGAGTGATGGTTCTCTGACACGTCTGCAACAACAGAAGAACTCCAGCCATAAAATATAAAAACAACTCATTCAAACACTAGGATAGCAGAAGACGGTCTTCTGACTAGTATAATCTAATACTGTCTTCTCCTCTCTGTGTTCTACAGACGAGAAACGCGAACTCCCAGCCACAAGGATGGAATTCAGATAACGTCTCAATGTGAGTATAGGCAGAAGAAGTGCTCTCAATCACTGAACGCTGCATACTCAACGATGACTCCCTACCGGAAGCGAAATTCAGGATCATACAAGTTTGCAACAGTACAGTGCCTAACGGTTTACTAACTATAAAACCCCCTGAGAGCAAAGCAACTCTGTCCGTAGCAACAAAAGCTGATACTGAGCAACTGTCAAAGACGGGCGCTCAAAATGGAAGACCTCTTTCTCTCCACCGCTGACTTCCCAGCAAATCTCGGCTCCCCCCTCCCCCCCCCCCCTTGTAACTGCAGAAGGCGAATCATATTCTCGAAACCAAACCACGGAATATTCTCCCTCTCTACAGATTCTTCCGAATGCCAGCCAACCACATTTTAGACTTCTGTCGTCCAGTGCGGAAAGTTGGCGAGGAAATACCTACACCCGTTAATTAGGAATTTATACAATGGTACGCTTCTCAGAGTAATAATCCTAATAAATAACCCAGCCTGCGTGATTTCTGAAGTCACAAGAAAATGGTTCAAGTGGCTGTGAGCTCTATGGGACTTAACAACTGAGGTCACAGTCGCATAGAACTTAGAACTACTTAAACCTAACTAACCTAAGCACATTACACATATCCATGCCTGAGGCAGGATCCGAACCTGCGACCATAGCAGTCGTGCAGTTCCGGACTGAAGCGCCTAGAACCGCTCGGCCACCACGGCCGGCTCAGAGGTAAAACTTCCTCGTTCATCTCTGTGACGTCCAAGATTTTCAAAGTTTCCAAAGTATTACCCAGTTATCCTTCTGGCTCCTCTATAACACCGCCCGTCCGCCGCTGTATTGTGCTTCAGCGCTCAGGTGCCCCAACCGTCCATCTTGGGATACTTCCTGGGTTAAGCAGACCAACACATTTGTGAGGGCTTTTCCACCCAGGGCCTGAGTTGCGCCTGCCATTTTATTTCCACTGGCGTTCCAACCTTTTTAGTATAGGCAATCATTCATTACGCCGTTTTGATAATAAAAGACATTCCATCACCTTCCATGCAGTAAGCGTTAACAACTATTTACAAGGTGTACGTGACAATACCAGTCTTCTTTAAATATTCATATATACGATGTACAATCTATCAAATGATACCAGTTTTTAAATCATGGCAAAGTATGTAGATGATTGCTTGTAGGGAGCCAAATTATAGCCACCTTACAGCGGCTTACACTGATATTATTGATGCAGATATAGAAGACACAGGGATCAAAATAAATGTTGCATATCGCCAAAACTTTAACACCGAACGTGGCGATCCAGAAATACGTCATGATATCAGTTCAGTGGTTTGCTTGTAATGTAATTCTAGAGGAAATAGTCATTGTTTCCACCTCGGGGGAGTAGTATGTGCTGTCTATGGCAACCTGTCACCTGTTACCATTGGAGTACATACGCCATGTGTCATTACAGGAGCTGTGTTGCTTCATGATGGTTAGGGTAACAGTAACTCACTGTCGGAAGTTCCGTATAGTCACTCTAATCAAGCAGGGATTTAAATAGATGCACGTCACAGAGAATGGCACTTTGATTCGAGGTGATGTCTCCAAAAGTTGGAATAATTTTCTAGCGCCAGGGTCAGCTGATGATCGTAACAGAAGTGGCCGCGGAATATAACAACACATGTGTTGGACCGATAGCTGCATATAACACCAAACAGAAGCTCTCGTCACAATGCTACACGTCTAGGGCGGCATTTCCAAAAAAGCTACAGAAGTGCAGGTGTCAACGAAAGGAAATAGTCTTCAGGAGCAGGGATTACGTGCCAGAAACCCCTCAGGGGTCCTCCTGTAAGGGGGGTTCGGAGAGGCTTGGGCATGAAACTACTCTTTGTGGAATAGCCAGCAGTGGGGCACAACGGTCTTTTCTGAAGAAAACCGTATGTCTCCACACTGATAATACTATATTCGTGTGTGGAGGCAACGAGGACAATTTTTACACCCTCTTTGTATCGTAGTCTGCCACCTTTATCACGGAGTTAGAATTATACATTAATACCTTCAGCTGCTGACGGGCGTTGATATATATCACCGGGGACAGGTGAAAATGTGTGCTCCGACCGGGATTCGAACCCGGGATCTCCTGCGTACATGGTAGCCGCTCTATCCATCTGAGCCACCGAGGGCACAGAGGATAGTGCGACTGCAGGGGCTATCTCGCGCACGCCTCCCGCGCGACCCACATTCTCACCTTATATGTCCACACACTACTACATTCGTAGTGTAGGACATGTCCGAAAGAACAGACATCATTTCCATATAAGTTTATCACGGAGGTTCGGTCATATTTTGGGGTGGAACCATATATGGCTACAGAACACCTCTTGTGGCAGTAAATGGGAAGTATCTGGACGACATACGTGCAGCATCTTGGCTCCATTTGGCGAAAATACTGGAGTGGAATTCACCCTGTGGACGACAATGCACACCCCCAGCGTCGCAATCTTGTGCACACCTTTCTGGTGGAGCGTAGAGTTAACCGGATGGAACGCTCTCCATATTCTCCAGATCTCAGCTGCATTCAGAACGCCTAGGCGATGCATAAACGAGCGGTTTACAATCGTCCTGTCCCATTACGGCCTGACAGGGCATCAAAGAGGCAACCGTGGAGGGGTGGGGCATTATCACACAGGCTTCTCTGGGCAATTTGGTACGGCTAACCGCACTCAAAAGTGTCTCCATGTCTCCAATTACGATGATGAAGGGGGGGGGGGCAATTGGTTCAAAAACAATGTGTTACGCAAGATGACAGTGAGGAGAAACTGTAGTGCTTGCACTAGAATCTTTTTTAAGGGGGGTAGGACGTCAAACGGGCCGACTTGGAGCAGGAGAGGCACCACCGGACATTTTATTTTCTACTGTCTATACTTTTGCAAATAAATTCATAAAACTTTGTCAGCATGACCAGGAAGAATTCAGAATTCACACTCATACCAGTGGAAGTGCAAAAACATAACAAAATAAAATTTTTTTAGACATGAAATTTCATCATTTTTTCACTAACTTTTGGCTGCATGTGTTGCTATAGGTACATTTTTCTTCACAAGTAAGAGAGATTTTTTAAATGAATTTTTCACAGCGTACAAACCATACTTACAGGTGTATGAAACTCTACAATTTTCCAAATCTATTAAAAACTGTGGTAAAACTTGAGATAATTAACTACAAAATTTGATTCTTTCTAAACATAAAGTTTAAAACGTAACAGCTCATTCACTTTTCATAAATTAAATAGATTCTAGAGTTTCAGACACCTGTAAGTATGGGTTGTATGCTGTGCAAAATTCATCGAACAGTCTCTCTTACTTGTGAAGAAAAGTGTACCTATAGCAACAAATGCAGCCAATAGTAAGTGAAAAAATGATGAAATTTCACAAGTAAAAAAAATTATTTTTTTATGTTTTTGAACTTCCGCTGCTACGAGTGAGAATCCTGAATCCTTCCTGCTCATGCTGACAAAGTTTTATGAATTTACTTGTAACAGTATAGACAGTGGAAATTAAAATGTCCTGTGGTGCCTCTCTTGCTTCAAGTCGGCCCATTTGACGTCCTACCACCCTTAAGGGTTTTGTTCTTGTTTTTTAGTTTTTTTATCAAGTAGTGTTATTCTTCTTTATTTTCGTTTTATTATGATTGTAGCTGACAGACAAAATAAACAGTTTCATTTCCTGTTATGTCCACTATTGACAACAAAGCAATATGCGACATTTATTTTGACCACTGTAAAATGATAACTTAAACAACAGAAGTGGGATAGATTGTTTACAAAGGAAAGAACTTTTTTATGTTACAACGAAAACATTACACTTAACCAAAATGAAAAACGTCTTTTATATTACGTGGAAATCATGACATTTAACAAAAGAGGAAAAATAAAATCTAATCTGGAAACTAAGAAAGCAGTACTTGCAATCGTAAATTTATGACACAAATGCCAGTTCAGTTTTAAATGATCAAACCGCAATTTCCTTCCTCACCCCCCTCCCACTTCCTACTCATTATATTTCAGTAACGAAATACTTTATATTTCAATAGGTCTAATACATTGAATGTCATTTTTCGTCTTTTGTTAAATGTAACGATTGCCACCTAACATAAAAAAGTTTCTTCGTATCATTTTAAAAAAGTAATACTTTTCTTTGTAAAGACCCACTCTCGTCATTCTGATTCTATGTATCCTCTCTATCTGTATCAATAATATCTGTGTGAAGTCATCAATAATATCTGTGTGAAGTCGTGCATCACTTTATCTTCGGTTGCGATATTAAGTTGTCATTTGAAGATGGCCTAAGAAATGGTGGCCCAATAAAACGAAAGCTGGTTCGGGATCAGCTAAACAACATTTTGCAGAGCCCCAGAAAAGGATTTCCTGTTTAATATTTTAATACTGAATTACCTGGGTCTTATAATTGTACAAACCTTCCATTTACAAGTAGCAAACGTAAAGCAATATAGCCTGGGCTGCCGTTGAAAGAAAACTCAATCATACTGTCTCATGGTGGACAGCTGTAGGGTTTCCCGCAGAGTAAGAGCTGCCTGTAGTCTGCACAGTTTTAAAATTACAGTAACGAGAATTTAAAACAACAATACCGCCGAGAATTGTCCGTTTTGTTATTCAAAGGTAGACGAGTTTACGCAAACAAACATCCTTTTCTTCGTTTCTCATTTATCCGGATGTTTTTATTTTGTTAATTATATTTTTCTTTCATTACGGAAAAAATTGCGTCCGCCGATAGGTTCGCCCGGGCTTCCAATCTCCCTCGGTATTTTTGCGGCGACTGCCACTCCCTGCGCAGACGCGCCGCCGCCCTCGAGCCACTCGCTGCCACACAGGCGAGCGACCTTTCAGTGAGTCTGCTCCACTTCCCACCTCTGTTCAAGTGCGTCGTTTCCGATTGTAGCTGCAGCTGAGTCACATTTCCTTTGAGGCTGGCATATCTACAACAACACTCCACAGACGACAGAGCAGTTGAGGGTACTGTTATTTGTTCCAATACACTACTGGCCATTAAAACTGCTACACCACGAAGATGACGTGCTACAGACGCGAAATTTAACCGACACGAATAAGATACTGTGATATGCAAATGATTAGCTTTTCAGAGCATTCACACAAGGTTAACGCCGGTGGCGACACCTACAACGAGCTGACATGGGGAAAGTTTCCAACCGATTTCTCATACACAAACAGCAATTGACCGGCGTTGCCTGGTGAAACGTTGTTGCGATGCCCCGTGTAAGGAGGAGAAATGCGTGCCATCACGTTTCCGACTTTGATAAAGGTCGGATTGTAGCCTATCGCGATTGCGGTTTATCGTATCGCGACATTGCTACTCGCGTTGGTCGAGATCCAATGACTGTTGAATATGAAATCGGTGGGTTCAGGAGGGTAATACGGAACGCCGTGCTGGATCGCAATGGCCTCGTATCACAAGCAGTCGAGATGACAGGCATCTTATCCGCATGGCTGTAACGGATCGTGCAGCCACGTCTCGATCCCTGCGTCAACAGATGAGGACATTTGCAAGACAACAACCATCTGCACGAACAGTTCGACGACGTTTGCAGCAGCTTGGACTATCAGCTCGGAGACCGTGGCTGCGCTTACCCTTGACGCTGCATCACAGACAAGAGTGCCTGCGATGGTGTACTCAACGACGAACCTGGGTGCACGAATGGCAAAACGTCATTTTTTCGGATGATCCAGGTTCTGTTTACAGTATCATGATGGTCGCATCCGTGTTTGGCGACATTGCGGTGAACGCACATTGGAAGCGTGTATTCGTCATCGCCATACTGGCGTATCACTCGGCGTGATGGTATGGGGTGCCATTGGTTACACGTCTCGGTCACCTCTTGTTCGCAATGACGGCACTTTGAACAGTGGACGTTACATTTCACATGTGTTATGACCCATGGCTCTACCCTTCATTAGATCCCTGCGAAACCCTACATTTCAGCAGGATAATGCACGACCGCATGTTGCAGGTCCTGTACGGGCCTTCTGGATACAGAAAATGTTCGACTGCTGCCCTGGCCAGCACATTCTCCAGATCTCTCACCAACTGAAAACGTCTGGTCAATGGTGGCCGAGCAACTGGCTCATCACAACACGCCAGTCACTACTCTTGATGAACTGTGGTATCGTGTTGAAGCTGCATGGGCAGTTTTACCTTTACACGCCATCCAAGCTCTGTTTGACTCAATGCCCAGGCGTATCAAGGCCGTTATTGAGGCCAGAGGTTGTTGTTCTGGGCACTAATTTCTCAGGATCTATGCACCCAAAATGCGTGAAAATGTAATCACATGTCAGTTCTAGTATAATATATTTGTCCAATGAATACCCGTTTATCATCTGCATTTCTTCTTGGTGTAGCAATTTTAATGGCTAGTAGTGTGGTACCGTTTGATTTGCGTGAAGACATAATTTGACCACTACACTAACGGTCTCGCAGCTTTTAGCTACTACATTTTATCAGTATACGTGCAGTAGTTGGAAAATAAGTTTCCCCTGTCGACTGTGGTCAGAGTTGTGTGTGAAAGGAAAAAAAAGAAAATGAGACATTAAAGATAAGACATATCTTTATTTTTCTACATAATTTCGAAGTACATTGAGACGTTTGTCATACCGCTTTATAAGCTTCAAAAAGCCTTCCAGGAAAAAACCGGGGCGTTGCATACGGAAGAAGCCTTGAACGGGTTGTTTGACGTCAGCATTGCTGCCAAAGCGCCTTCCGCCGAGAGTCTTCTTCAAAGCAGGAAACAGATGGAAGTCAGTTGGTTCAAAATATGGTTCAAATGGCTCTGAGCACTATGGGACTTAACATCTATGGTCATCAGTCCCCTAGAACTTAGAATTACTTAAACCTAACTAACCTAAGGACAGCACACAACACCCAGCCATCACGAGGCAGAGAAAATCCCTGACCCCGCAGGGAATCGAACCCGGGAACCCGGACAGTTGGTGCGAGATCCGAACTGTAAGGCGGATGGTGTAGGCGCTCCCGGCCAAGACTTGCAATATGGTTTTGCGTTGCTGTCGCCGTGTGTGGTCTCGCATTGTCATCCAACAGCAGACCGTCAGATCTCAGATGGCGAGGCCGCTTTATCCGAATCACCTCTTTCAATTTCGACAGAGTGGCACAGTACCGCGCAGCACTGATGGTCGCATCCTCCAGAAAGTCCAGCTGCAAAGCTCCTTTGGCGTCCCAGAAAACGGTGAGTAGCGCTTTACCTGCAGACGGTGTGCTTTTGAACATCTTTCGGTCAGGTGATGATGGATGCGGCCTTCGACTCGGGCGTCTAATGGTAGATCCAAGTTTCATCCCCCGTCACAATCCGAAACAGAAGGTCATTGCCAGATTCGTAGTAACGCACGAGCTGTTCCAGGCTGAACGCCATGCGTTGTTCCATATGTGTCGGCGTCAGTTGGCGGGGCATCCATCGTGCTGACACCTTCCTGTATCGAAGAATGTCGTGGATGACCTTGTGAGCTCGCCCATGCCCAGTTCCAAGTTCTGCCGCTACTCCATCGATGGTGATACGCCGGATCGCTTTAATCATGTCATCCACCTTCCTGACATTTGCATCTGTAGTGGCCGTGCGCGTCCGTCCAGGTATCGGTATGTCCTGCACTTACTGACGTCCATCACTGAATTTCTGGCATCATCTCCGCACCATATGCCTCGACATCCCACCTGACCCCTACGCCTCAACAAGGTGGTTATGAATTTCTGTGCCTGATTCATAGCGGATAACAGCTCTCACTTCCGCCTTTGACCACGACTCCAAAACGCACCTTCTCTCCATAGCTCCGGGAAAAGGCTGAGCGCCTGGCCTCCGCTTTGCGCAGGCACCGCGACAGTTCCCTCTGCTTGATCGCGGCCGACCTCTGCCCAATGGTGCATCGGTGTCTTGCACGTGCGCGTTCAGCTGCCGTGTCGTCTTTCGCCCATATCACACAACTCTGCCCACAGTCGACAGGAGAAACTTATTTTCCAACTCCCCCTCGAATTTTAACAGAGTTCGTAAGGAGCTGCCTTCAGCGCAGTGAATACTCTACTTAAAATTGCAACACCATGAAGACGAATACTACGAATACCAAATCGGCAACAAGTGTAGTACATGCAGGATATGAAAATATTAGTAGATAGGAAAAAGGCCATTTGGATCCTATATACACTCAAAGAAGATGAAAAGGGAAAAACTCACCAATGAGGAATTATCCGAATGAGTTGGAAATCGGTAGATGTGGTGTACATGTGCAGACAAACAAACGATTAGAAAACTGGACTATTTATTCAATAAAAAGAGCTTCATAAAGTGAGCAAGTCAATAACACGTTGCCTCACCTCTCGCCATTATACAAGCAGCTATTCGGCTTGCCACTGATTGATGGAGTTGTTGGATGTCCTGAAGGATGTCGTTCCAAATTCTGTCCGGTTGGTGCGTTGGAGAGCAATACCAATAACACTGCAAATGTTCCCAATTGGGGCTACCTTGTTGCCAAGATACGATTATGAAAGCACGAAGACAAGCAGTAGAAACTCTCGCAGTGGGTGGGCGGGCATTCGACAATCAGGCTGGTATCCCCACTGCCCGGGGCCTCTCCAGACACGTCTCAGCTGGCCATCTGGCCTCAGCTCAAAGCGGGACTCATCGCTGAGGACAATTCTATTCCAGTTACTGAGATTGCAGGCTGCATGTGCCCGACACCACTGCAGACGGGTTTGTGGGTGTACAGAGGTCAGTGATAATCGACGCAAGAGACTCCCTGAGCACAGTCACCTTTCTGTGAGCCGTCTATTGTTGGTCCTTATGGTCGCTGAAGTACCAGTTGCACGTCGAATCGATGATAATGATAAACATGGCGCACCGAGTGCATCTCTGACGACTCCTCGGTCCTCACGTTCTGTCGTCTCTCTAGGTCGACCACTTCCTTATTGAGGCTGTGTTACGCCGTAGTTCATCCTTTCCTGCCAACATTGTCGAATAGTGGCATCGCTCCTATTCAAATGTCGATCGATTCGCCGATTACAGCAACCGGCTTCTTTGAGCCCAACTACACTTCCTCTTTCAGATGCTGTCATCTGCGTAAACTGTTCGCACTCCTGAAACTTCCTGGCAGGTTAAAACTGTGTGCCGGACCGACACTCGAACTCGGGAACTTTGCCTTTCGCGGGCACGTGCTCTACCATCTGAGCTACCCACGCACGACTCGCGCCCCGTCCACACAGCTTTACTTCTGCCAGTACCTCGTCTCCTACTTTCCATACTTTACAGACGCTCTCCTGCGAACCTTGCAGAACTAAAGTTTGGAAAGTAGGAGACGAGGTACTGGCAGAAGTAAAGCTGTGAGGAGGGGGCGCGAGTCGTGCGTGGGTAGCTCAGATGGTAGAGCACTTGCCCGCGAAAGGCAAAGGTCCCTAGTTCAAATCTCGGTTCAGCACACAGTTTTAACCTGCCAGAAAGTTGCATATCAGCGCACACTCCGTTGCAGAATTAAAATCTCATTCTGAAAACATCCCCCAAGCTGTGGCTAAGTCATGTCTCCGCAATATCCTTTTTTTCAGGAGTGCTAGTTCTGCAAGGTTCTCAGGAGAGGTTCTGTAAAGTTTGGAAAGTGGGATACTGGCAGAAGTAAAGCTTCGAGAAAGGGATGTTGGTCGTGCGTGGGTAGCTCAGATGGTGGAGCACTTGCCCGCGAAAGGCAAAGGTCCCGATTTCGAGTCTCGGTCCGGCAAACAGTTTTAACCTTCAGGAAGTTTCATATCAGCGCACACTCCGGTGCAGAGTGAAAATCTCATTCTGTTCACACTCCTATCTGCAAGGAACATAGCAGTTACTGTCCATATGAGGCCAAGAAATGAAATTCGCAAAGACTTCATACCCTACTGTTTACATGTCCTCTGTTTACTATCCTTGCCAGCCCTGCGGTTAAATTGCGCTGTAGCGTTACAATTTAATCCATAGGCAGCCAAAGTTTATACTTTTGCATTTCCCTGTATGAGTATCAATTTGTGATCAATTTGCTTAATTCCTTCGTGTTTTTCTTTTTCTTAGAAAGGATCTATAAGGGGAGATATCACAGCGACACCATCAATCAGAAATTACATTTGAGTGTTGGGTCTTTGTTAGAAGATAGTCTTATGCTTCGAGGAAGAAGGAGAAAGGTCCAGTAGGACACGTCTTGATTTGACAGCATTGGGATCGCGGTTTATCAACATTGCGGGTCATCATATCGTGTTATTGCTGCTCGCCTTGGTCAAGATGCCACGACTGCCACGCGAACATGGAATCGATGGATCCAGCAAATCCATATTTTATGCCCTGCAGGATTTCAGTCAGACTACGCGTCTAGCCCCGGCCGCTGTGGCCGAGCGGTTCTAGGCGCTTCAGTCTGGTACAGCGTTGCTGCTACGGTCGCAGGTTCGAATCCTGCCCCGGGCATGGATGTGTGTGACACCCTTAGGTTAGTTAGGTTTCAGTAGTTCCAAGTCTAGGGGACTGATGACCTCAGATGTTTAGTGCTGAGAGCCATTTCAACCATTTGTGGACAGATACATTGTTCGTTTCGCCCTGCAGGATCGCAGGATCGGACAGCTGTGTCACATACTTTGACTCAGAAAACACGTTTGTTTGCAGAAACCGAGTACCCACACGGACAGTGCGACATTGCCTGAAACTCCACTGCCAGTGCGGCGACCGTCTTAGCAGCTTCCCTCGATACAACAGAACGGAGTGAGGTGCGCCGAAAGTAGTGCGCCCAACAGCACCCGCGTACAGGGGCGTGGCATCTGGTCTTGCTTGTTTCCAGACGAATCCCTGTTCTGCATACAGCAGCACAATGGATGTGTCTGTGTGTGCAGCCTCCAAGGAGAACTAACGTTGCCGGGCTGCATTCGCTGCAAACCCGTACTTGTGTGAAAGTGAAATTAAACTGAATCTGGCTTAATCGTGATTCAAGCACAATCTTGAGACTCAGTGCTGAATTTAACGTATGCAACTGATTTACTAACACTATAACTTATATAGGCCCCAGCAGTGAATCTGAAGGTGGGGGGAACTGGCATAATATTTATCACTGAAAGAGACTGAATGTGATAATAAATTCAAGATTTATATTACCCTGTGGTTTATTACAAAAGACAATTAGATTTATAAAGCATTAAAAAACTGTTATAAAATTTGAACTTTACTATTTTGCCATTTCCGATGAGAACAGTAAAAAAAAACTCTGAGATGGCAAAGTTACTAAACGAGGTGTAGCTGCTTAATAACCTTGCATCTGACTTTATGAGCTGATTTGTGACTTGACTATGATGATTATAGTGACTGCCTGCAATAAGAACCTAAGGTCTCCCAAAGGTCTGAGGAAGCACTGACGAATATGAGACAGTGAAAACTGTCCTGATTCTGAACTACAGTACTCTTGCTTGTCCTAATATGACGGAATAGCAAGCCACAGTTACCATAATCTTCAGTGTAATGTGAGCTGAGTGGAGATACAGTCTGGAGTTCAGCGCTAAGTTCAGGCACCTGAGGACTCGAACATTGGACCCCAGACAATTCCGCCACTTGACAGCTCAGCCGCAACTCTTGCCATCATCTCCTGTCCGGGACTTGTCCGCATCTCATATTTTCAGAGTTTCCTATAATAAGTTTGCATCTTTTTTTTCCTGCCAGCAAACCGTGTCCACGAATCCCCTCAAAAGTTGCTACAGCCTGCCAATGGCATAATTGTTTCGTTGAGAAGATATCGTGCCAAGAGATAGCGAAACGTCACCAACCCAATGAATTTTCTTCCCCTCTTTTCTAAAAAACTGTCCACTAAGAGTTAAGTACTACTGGTGTCATTTCTAACACACCAACCAGTGCCCATTCTGCCACTAGCTAGCCTCGAATTAGAGGTCATGGGAAAATTTAAAAAACAAACTGTCCACGAGGCTATTTTTTTACTTTGCTGCAACTTCTGAATGTTAAGTAGGTCAGAGCTGTTTCGTCATGCTTTCAGTAAAGCCAGGAGATGCTTATGTCCTCAGCGTTTCCTTTAAAAAGCTCCTAGTGCCTACCATCTGCTGTCAAAGTTCCGTCTTCGGGAAAAAAGGCGGTTTCGTATTAGCCATCCCACAGACCACTCTATAAGCCGTACAATGGCCTCTCTGCCTGATCACCAATCGGCCAAGTAATTTTCACCCTCCGACATGGCAAGGACGCCATACATACTCTTCTTCTCCCTACGTTTCGGCAAAGGCGACGTGCCCAAGGCTACTCAAGGTTTTGTTTCACTGAGCCTTTCTAGAAGATATCTACCTCATATTCAAAGCACTCCTCAACTCCAAAGCTCACCTATAAATCAAACTGATGTACACAATACCATGTTAAATTGCAAAAGGTTAAGAAGAAGAAGTGATATTAACTAATACAATCATTTTCATATCAAGGTTCCCAGCAACTAATTCAGCTACCATACAGTCGTTAATTAAAGGTGAATAAAATAAAAGTGGAAAGGCGAAGGACTTTCCGCTTTTCATCGTCACTGTCATTCATGTCCAGCAGCTGTAGTGATGGTATGGGGTGGCATTGGGCCACGATCAGCTATGGTTTACGTAGCCAGTAGTTTAGACAGAAACCACTCCATTTCTGTCCTGTTAAGGCCTTCAGCTGCGCCCTGGCTTCGAGGTCTTGCAAGTGTTACTTTTCAACAAAGTAACTCAAAACTGCACCTCGCCGATACTGTCCTGATGTACCTCTATACGGACAGAGTTCGACTGTTGCCTTCGTTAGACCGTTCTCTAGATCTGTCACTCCTCACAAACATCTCGTGATGGGTCGCCGAAAGCCTGGCATGCCATCACTTGCCAGGCACTACGATTACTTACCTCTGTGACAGAGGATCGAAGCAGCATGGAATGACGTACCGTATCTATCCATCAAGCCTCAGTGAGACTCGATTCCCAGCAGGTATAGTTAGTGTTGCTGCCAGAGGAGGCAGCAGTGAGTATTAAATTTCGTACCCACAAATCTTTTACATCTTTAACCCCAGAACGGCCGGGTGAAAAATAGTTTCAAGAACGGTCGGGCTAGGTCTGTGGGACCCAATAAATAAAGCACTTACTGCAAGTGACAAACAGTACATTTACATCAAATGACGAATTTCTATTTTGTTCACATATACTAAGTGCTATATTGATATCAAAATGGTTCAAATGGCTCTGAGCACGATGGCACTTAACTGCTGTGGTCATCAGTCCCCTAGAACTTAGAACTACTTAAACCTAACTAACCTAAGGACATCACACACATCCATGCCCGAGGCAGGATTCGAACCTGCGACCGTAGCGGTCACGCGGTTCCGGACTGTAGCGCCTTTAACCGCACGGCCACTCCGGCCGGCTATATTGATATCATTTTAACTGTCTGAATTATACAATAATTGTAAAAAAAAGGTCTGAAAAACACACTTCTTTATAGTACTAAATGCAAGTAAACTGGAAATACTAGAAATTTGATTGAAATACGACTATAAGTGAGAATAAGTTGTAAGAACTAAGAATAAAAAACGTTGAATTTTCATTATATAAATGGAAATCGTGAATATAATGAATAGTTTATGAGATATCGTCCTCTAAAATCATCGTTCCTCAAAACAGTCGCCGCAAACCTTTTCAGCATGCGCCATGCATAACCACTCCCTGCTAACTATGTAAAAGTATTTAGTTTCGCTTTCCTGGCATTTGTAGCATCTTCTCCTTTTCTCGGTTGTGGATCTTCATCTGTTCTTTGTTCTTGGGTGCCAGAGAGGTTACAAGAAAGCAATGCCAATTTCGCGCGGGAGGTATGGCCGGGTTGCATACGTTGTCAAATATGGTGTTATGACAGACTTTCCTAGGCTTCTGAAGTATTCTCTTCTAACTGAAACGTTTTTGTTCGCTTTGAATACAATGTATCCATTGAGAGCTGAAATTTTCAACAACTGAAAAAAAGAGACGGAGGAGCTAACGTCTCGGTCCTCTAGCAACAGTAGATTCACCACACATAGCATCAGTGACATCACCGCCGCTCTTTGTTTTGTTGTAGTACATCATTATACTTGGTTTTTTCTTTTCGCGGCTGTCACTACCAATTTCATCATCATGATGGTTCAAATGGCTCTGACCACCATGGGACTCAACTTCTGAGGTCATCAGTCGCCTAGAACTTAGAAATACTTAAACCTAACTAACCTAACGACATCACACACATCCATGCCCGAGGCAGCATCCGAACCTGCGACCGTAGCGGTCTCACGGGTCCAGACTGTAGCGCCTAGAACCGCACGGCATCATCATGATGCAATGACGAATAGTACTGATTTGTTTCGTTTTGGTACATACAGGGTGTTTCAAAAATGACCGTTATATTTTAAACGACAATAAAAACTAAACGAACAGCGATAGAAATACACCGTTTGTTGCAAAATGCTTGGGACAACAGTACATTTTCAGGCAGACAAACTTTCGAAATTACAGTAGTTACAATTTTCAACAACAGATAGCGCTGCGGTCTGGGAAACTCTATAGTACGATATTTTCCACATATCCACCATGCGTAGCAATAATATGGCGTAGTCTCTGAATGAAATTACCCGAAACCTTTGACAACGTGTCTGGCGGAATGGCTTCACATGCAGATGAGATGTACTGCTTCAGCTGTTCAATTGTTTCTGGATTCTGGCGGTACACCTGGTCTTTCAAGTGTCCCCACAGAAAGAAGTCACAGGGGTTCATGTCTGGCGAATAGGGAGGCCAATCCACGCCGCCTCCTGTATGTTTCGGATAGCCCAAAGCAATCACACGATCATCGAAATATTCATTCAGGAAATTAAAGACGTCGGCCATGCGATGTGTCCGGGCACCATCTTGCATAAACCACGAGGTGTTCGCAGTGTCGTCGAAGGCAGTTTGTACCGCCTCAAATTCACGAAGAATGTCCAGATAGCGTGATGCAGTAATCTTTTCGGATCTGAAAAATGGGCCAATGATTCCTTTGGAAGAAATGGCGGCCCAGACCAGTACTTTTTGAGGGTGCAGGGACGATGGGACTGCAACATGAGGCTTTTCGGTTCCCCATATGCGCCAGTTCTGTTTATTGACGAAGCCGTCCAGGTAAAAATAAGCTTCGTCAGTAAACCAAATGCTGCCCACATGCATATCGCCGTCATCAATCCTGTGCACTATATCGTTAGCGAATGTCTCTCGTGCAGCAATGGTAGCGGCGCTGAGGGGTTGCCGCGTTTGAATTTTGTATGGATAGATGTGTAAACTCTGGCGCATGAGACGATACGTGGACGTTGGCGTCATTTGGACCGCAGCTGCAACACGGCGAACGGAAACCCGAGGCCGTTGTTGGATCACCTGCTGCACTAGCTGCGCGTTGCCCTCTGTGGTCGCCCTACCTTTCCAGCACGTTCATCCGTCATGTTCCCAGTCCGTTGAAATTTTTCAAACAGATCCTTTATTGTATCGCTTTTCGGTCCTTTGGTTACATTAAACCTCTGTTGAAAACTTCGTCTTGTTGCAACAACACTGTGTTCTATGCGGTGGAATTCCAACACCAGAAAAATCCTCTGTTCTAAGGAATAAACCATGTTGTCTACAGCACACTTGCACGTTGTAAACAGCACACGCTTACAGCAGAAAGACGACGTACAGAATGGCGCACCCACAGACTGCGTTGTCTTCTATATCTTTCACATCACTTGCAGCACCAACTATTGTTGAAAACTGTAACTACTGTAATTTCGAAAGTTTGTCCGCCTGAAAATGTACTGTTGTCCCAAGCATATTGCAACAAACGGTGTATTTCTATCGCTGCTCGTTTAGTTTTTATTGCCGTTTGAAATATACCGGTCATTTTGGAAACACCCTGTATGAGAGTAATGTATGTCTTGTTGAAATCCAAACATAGTTGAGTACTCTTTTTTAGATTTTTTGGGTACAAACTCAACTGGAATTTCAGGATCTTTCTTTTAACGTACCAACAACAGTAATAGTCTTTTCTTGTAGTACTTCTCTGACGACTTGGTAAGAAATAAACCAATCATCTATTGTCAGATTTCTTCCAGACCCTATTAATGAGCCTACAAGACACAAAACAACATCGTCGACCTTATTGCTGATTTTCTTCGGTCCTTGTGGTTGCGCACGTGCGTATATTTCCAGATGTTTTACCAAGTACGTTTTAGAACAAGCCAGGATGAAAATCTTGATCCCCTACTTGGTTTATTTGGGATATATATCCTGAACCTGCACCTGCCTCTGTATGGATCGAGCATTCCATCCAAAGTAACATTCTGTGGCGGAGCAAAACATGTATTGCAGTTGGGAACAAACACGTGACGAATGGATCTTATGGCAGCAATATTCTCTTGTGCTTTTCTTTCTTCCCACGTATGGATTGTGTGAAACCTGATACAACGAGTCAAAAATCTAAACCTTTTCAATGACATACACTATGTGATCAAAAGTATCCGGACACCTGGCTGAAAATGACTTACAATTTCGTAGCGCCCTCCATCGGTAATACTGGAATTCAGTATGGTGTTGGCCCACCCTTGGCCTTGATGACAGCTTCCTCTGAAACATGCATACGTTCAATCGAGTGCTGGAAGTTTTCTTGGGGAATGGCAGCCCATTCTTCACGGAGTGCTACACTGTGGAGAGGTATCGATGTCGGTCAGTGAGGCCTGGCACGAAGTCAGCATTCCAAAACATCACAAAGGTGTTCTATAGGATTCAGATGGGGACTCCGTGCAGACCCGTCCATTACAGTGATGTTAGCGTCGTGTAACCATTCCGCCACGGGTAGTGCTTTATGAACGGGTGCTCGATCGTGTTGAAAGATGCAATCGCCATCCCCGAATTGCTCTTGCTCTTCAACAGTGGGAAGCAAGAATGCATAAAAGACCAGTGAAGGCCAGTGCGAAACAAGGGGTGCAAGGCTCCCTCCGTGAAAAGCACGACCACACCGTAACTCCACTGCCTCCGAATTTTACTGTTGGCACTACACACGCTGGCAGATGATGTTCACCGGGCTTTCGCCCATGGAGACTACACCACGTACTAATACGGGTGTTTCACCATGGGTTCGATACGTGGTATCTCAGAACCACTTGTGCTATTGATCTGTAAATGTAATCATTTCATGTTCTTCTTATGCACTGTCGCAACAATAAATTTTGGAAATGTGTACTAACGTTTTGTCCGGCAATGTATTATCAAGAACCAGTCACAACTTTAATACATTCTGAAATAGAAGTTATTGGAAACTAACATAAATTTCCACTTTCGAAACAGGTAAAATTGTTATGAAATTAAAGAAACTTAATTTATTTGCAAGTAATACATTTTATTTGCAAGTAATACACTTCTATGAAAAAAGACATTCTTATATTTCTAAATAGACCGACGAAGTACGACTACGCTGACCAAATGTCAAATAAATAATTCTAAAAATATACAGCGTTTTATTTACCGTAAAATTCTGTAACTGAAGAACTCACAATACATTCCGAATATCTTCCATATATTATATGGCACTTAAGTAAGAAGAACGTGAAATAGTTACAAATGCTGCGCAAAGTGGTACAACAGTCTCACTTGTAAATCCCAGTGGTCTTGTGATCAAGTATTATTCAGAATACAGTCTTTTCTTGTAAGCCTTGTTTGTCTGTAGTATGTAACTGACCAGAGCCATTATTACCTGGGGTGGGTCCCTATTATCCAGTTTTCTATACACATGCATTAGGCCTGCTGTGTGCAATTTTCGTACAATTTAAGTCTTGGCATTATGCATTGTTTTACTGTTGTCGTCCTGTTATTAGACAATGTGGTAATCAAAAATCATTTACGGTATCCATGAAAATTTGGTGTCATTAAGTACATTGCGAAACTAATCATAGTGCGTAGCGACTCCTCCCTGAATTATTCTTCCTATTAGTAATGACCACGTTCATGCAAAAATCTTACAAAATTTTAATTGATCTCTTAAACAAAAATGAATTATGATCCAATGGGAAACAAACCTCACTACCCTCTTCCAAAAAGAGTAAAAAGCTTATCGTATTTAATTTTGGAATATCTAAAAGAATTATAAAATGACACTGTTCGCTGAATTAATTGAATAGTAGTCTCACTGGCAGAAGATTAATCATTAATACTCCCCAACACACGCAAATACGTTCCCTGGGTAACTCTGTAACACTGCACTACGCAAACTTACGTGCAGACAACCTTTATTCAGTACGAAACTATCCAGTTTTAAAGGTTTCCTGCTGTCTAAACATTCAACCAATGAAAATCTGTCTACTCTGCTGTAATTGGTCGAAGCTAAGTGGCATAATGGCGCATATATCACGATGCACATATTTTGTTTGAACTTCGAATGAAATATTGCGTAATCCACTGCAAATATCGCCAAACATACACAAGAAGCAGAAACAAGTATAAACACTGCAAATGTTGATTTATATATAAAGAGAAAAAGCAGAAAAATAAAAGTATATTTTATGTAACAGCATGCACCCAAGAATTACTAGTACCACGGAGTGCATAAAACAAGGAGAAAACCTTCGTAGGGATTCGGCGAAACAAAATTATGGTTTATTTAACAAATGATATAAAAAATAATTGCGAGAATGGCATTTCCTAAGATTTACAATGGCGGCACCAAAACATATTCCACGATTGTAATCACTGGTATATAATGCCGCTGCAGCTTTCCACTTGGAAGTTGTAGTATGAAGATGCAGTGAAGGACGTACCCCGTCTTCTTTTGACGGGTACGTTGATGGTCGACAATGCAGACCAAACGTAAACCATATAGAACGACGTAACGGTTGCCAACGTCACTACACGCGATCAGTACTTGTAAACAGCTTCTATGCTGAAGTGTTTGTGTGTGGTCCAAAGTTCGGTATACGGTTTCAATAAAGAAATCACTTCGCTGTGTAAACCTGTCTTTGCACGGTCGCTGCCTTCCTACTACTCCAGAAAATAACAGTTCACGGTAAGGAGTACTTCGACACGATGGCATTTCATCATGTTAGTCAGTGTCGGGTTAATACACGTGTCTCTGCACTATTCCAAAGTCGCAGCCTTCATATTATTGCTTGGAAAGGTAATCCTGAACGCCTAGCATTAAAATACACTTTATCCATTATTTTTACAGTACACAACTCAACGGCAAAGTTTCCATATTTCCGCGGTTGCAAATTCGCTATCCATGCCCGCGCACTGGCCACAGCTTTGATTTCCCTCTCGAGGAAACAGCAACGCGCTGTTTCGGTGCAGACGTAGCTTCCCGGATACGGTTCTAGTCATTCGTCCTTCGAACGGTGGTGCTGGTAGATGCTCGCGTACTCATCGTATTGTCACATCCTCGTGGCCACTGCGACGTTCAGTTGGAGCTGTTTCCGTCGAGATAAAGCCTCGTCTTTTTTTCCGTGACGTCAAACAGGACCAGGGGTACTACCTGCCTGAGTACTGGGAACGAAATCCGGCGTTGCCATCGCATTATACACCACATGGCAATATCAAAGTGGCGGGACAGGCAACTGAACATTATTCTGTGGAAATATGAATTCATTATTTCAATCACTGCATCAACTCGAGACATTTCGAGAAGGTACACTCCTGGAAATGGAAAAAAGAACACATTGACACCGGTGTGTCAGACCCACCATACTTGCTCCGGACACTGCGAGAGGGCTGTACAAGCAATGATCACACGCACGGCACAGCGGACACACCAGGAACCGCGGTGTTGGCTGTCGAATGGCTCTAGCTGCGCAGCATTTGTGCACCGCCGCCGTCAGTGTCAGCCAGTTTGCCGTGGCATACGGAGCTCCATCGCAGTCTTTAACACTGGTAGCATGCCGCGACAGCGTGGACGTGAACCGTATGTGCAGTTGACGGACTTTGAGAGAGGGCGTATAGTGGGCATGCGGGAGGCCGGGTGGACGTACCGCCGAATTGCTCAACACGTGGGGCGTGAGGTCTCCACAGTACATCGATGTTGTCGCCAGTGGTCGGCGGAAGGTGCACGTGCCCGTCGACCTGGGACCAGACCACAGCGACGCACGGATGCACGCCAAGATCGTAGGATCCTACACAGTGCCTTAGGGGACCGCACCGCCACTTCCCAGCAAATTAGGGACACTGTTGCTCCTGGGGTATCGGCGAGGACCATTCGCAACCGTCTCCATGAAGCTGGGCTACGGTCCCGCACACCGTTAGGCCGTCTTCCGCTCACGCCCCAACATCGTGCAGCCCGCCTCCAGTGGTGTCACGACAGGCGTGAATGGAGGGACGAATGGAGACGTGTCGTCTTCAGCGATGAGAGTCGCTTCTGCCTTGGTGCCAATGATGGTCGTATGCGTGTTTGGCGCCGTGCAGGTGAGCGCCACAATCAGGACTGCATACGACCGAGGCACACAGAGCCAACACCCGGCATCATGGTGTGGGGAGCAATCTCCTACACTGGCCGTACACCACTGGTGATCGTCGAGGGGACACTGAATAGTGCACGGTACATCCAAACCGTCATCGAACTCATCGTTCTACCATTCCTAGACCGGCAAGGGAACTTGCTGTTCCAACAGGACAATGCACGTCCGCATGTATCCCGTGCCACCCAACGTGCTCTAGAAGGTGTAAGTCAACTACCCTGGCCAGCAAGATCTCCGGATCTGTCCCCCATTGAGCATGTTCGGGACTGGATGAAGCGTCGTCTCACGCGGTCTGCACGTCCAGCACGAACGCTGGTCCAACTGAGGCGCCAGGTGGAAATGGCATGGCAAGCCGTTCCACAGGACTACATCCAGCATCTCTACGATCGTCTCCATGGGAGAATAGCAGCCTGCATTGCTGCGAAAGGTGGATATACACTGTACTAGTGCCGACATTGTGCATGCTCTGTTGCCTGTGTCTATGTGCCTGTGGTTCTGTCAGTGTGATCATGTGATGTATCTGACCCCAGGAATGTGTCAATAAAGTTTCCCCTTCCTGGGACAATGAATTCACGGTGTTCTTATTTCAATTTCCAGGAGTGTATTTTCATTTTATCCTTGATGCCACATTCCATCTCTTCCACGCGTTATTCACGCTATGGGAGTAATTACTGCTCGACCAGTATTCTCCTCTCTGTAACGTACACGTTGACGGGTTCTTACTGATGAATATTCTCGCACACGCCCCAACACTGCTTCCTCAAACTCTTAAGCGCGAATAGTTCTTTGTCTGAGACAACGCTATATAGCTTGAAAGACAAAGTTTCTCGTGATTTTCCATTGGTAGCGACAAATTTCCGGTTACAGTTACTTCTGTTACGGAAGTATTCTCTGTACAACGACCCGACCAGAACACGCTGCAGTGTTTATTAAATGGACATTTCTACGTTCCTGTTTTCAAGAACGAGTGATAAACCGTAAACAATGTAACTGTGTACTCAGAGTGAATTTTTCGCACTGCAGTGATGTGTTCGCTGATATAAAAGTTCCTGGGAGATTAAAAGTTATATTAAATAAACGGGGTGGTATGGCGAGCTACGACCTGTATTCGTGGATGAATTAATGAAAGACCGACATTGATCCTTGATTATGGAACAATAACTCTCTCCCAAAAGAACGTATTGAACCTCGGTCACGTCTTCGCGATGCGACTACCCTAGCGGTCCACGGAGACACAAGTGCGCTTTGTCCAACTGGACACATCTAACTCAAATCTCAACTTCCCTGACACCGCACTGGTCAGTTGGGTACGGCTGCTGAAATACTTCGCGAAGATTTGGTTCTGCAAGGACTGTGACATTCCCAGCAGACGAAAACTGTGTGTAGAGTGTCTTTGCACCACACCAGTGACTTGAAACTCACGTAAAGATAAATGACACGCAGACGTTGTCTAACAGATGACTTTCAGCACTAAATAATTTACATCGAATCCTTTTACAGGGCGACACGACACAGTGGTAAGATCTTGGACGCATTTAGATGATAGCAGTTTTGTTCTCCGCCGAACCATAGAGAGGGAAGTTTTCTGTGGTTTCCCTTAATCGCCTAAAGCAATGCGCGGATGGTCCCGTTGAAAGGATATGTCTGATTTCCTTGTCCTATCCTAGCTTCTGTTCTATCTCTGATGAGGTCATCGTCGATGTGACTTTAAAACATAATCCTTCTTCTTCACCCTTCAGTAACAATCCTTCAAATGGTTCAAATGGCTCTGAGCACTATGGGACTTAACTGCTGTGGTCATCAGTCCCTTAGAACTTAGAACTACTTAAACCTAACTAACCTAAGAACATCACACACATCCATGCCCGAGGCAGGATTCGAACCTGCGACCGTAGCGGTCGTGCGGTTCCAGACTGTAGCGCCTTTAACCGCTCGGCCACTCCGGCCGGCCTAACAATCCTTGCAAGATATCAGATTTTGTTTTCCTTTAATTGCTCTCCAAATTCTAAAAACAGCTTTCTAAGTACTCTCTAAGACAAGAAGACAAAATAAAGAAAAACGCAACCTTGCAGGAATTGTCTGAAAGGGACTCTAATTGGTAGATGTGATGTACATGTAGAGACAAATAAATGATTACAGTTTCAGAAAAATTGGATGAATCAAGGGAAAGAGCTTCACAAATTGAGCAAGTCAATAACACGTAGGTCCACCTTTGGCCCTTATGCAAGCATTTATTGCGCTTGGCATTGATTGATAGAGTTGTTGGGCGTCCTCCTAAGGGATATCTTGCCAAAATCTGTCCAACTGGTGCGTTACATCGTCAAAATCCCGAGCTGGCTGAAGAGCCTCCCCATAATACCTCAAACGATCTCACTTGGGCAGCCTTGTTGATCAAGGTTGGGTTTAGCAAGCATGAAGACAAGCAACAGAGTCTTCCATCGTGTACGGACGGGCGTTACTTTGCTGAAATGTAAGCCCAGTATGGATTTACATGAATGGTAACAAAACGGTGCGTTGAATGTCTACGACGTACATCTGTGCTGTAAAGGTGCCGACGGTGAAAACCAAAGGGTCTTGATGTGAAATGAAATCGAATGCAAGTCCATTTGTCGGGCTATACGGCTGGCGACAGTGATGTTGGCATACAACACAGAGGGCTCCATTCGAAGCGGGCCTTATTTCAGTATACAATTCTACTCCAGTCAGTGAGATTCCACCTTCATAACCAGCGAAAGCCTATCTGGGGGCGTCCTGGACAACGGTGAGTTACCAACCCAGACTGTCGACTGCCAGCCATAAGTGGTGGCGTAGGGTCGCATTTCATTTCAAAGCAGGACCCCTTTGGTTGTCATCCGCGGCACCCTTACACTACAACTGTACGGCGGCAGTGTTACACGCGCCGTTTTGTCACCCTTCATGGCATACCATCCGGGGCTTACGTTTCAACAAGATAATTACCGCCCGCAAATGACGAAAGTTTCTATTGTTTGTCTACCCTGGTCAGCAAATGTTGCGCTTCTCTCCCCAAAATGAGATTGTTTGAGAAATTATGGGCCGGACCCTCCAACCGGCTCAGGATTTTGACGATCTTACATTCTACGAGGGCAGTTCAATAAGTAATGCAACACATTTTTTTTCTCGGCCAATTTTGGTTGAAAAAACCGGAAATTTCTTGTGGAATATTTTCAAACATTCCCGGTTCGTCTCGTATACTTTCATTGACTTCCGACAGGTGGCAGCGCTGTACAGAGCTGTTAAAATGGCGTCTGTAACGGATGTGCGTTGCAAACAACGGGCAGTGATCGAGTTTCTTTTGGCGGAAAACCAGGGCATCTCAGATATTCATAGGCGCTTGCAGAATGTCTACGGTGATCTGGCAGTGAACAAAAGCACGGTGAGTCGTTGGGCAAAGCGTGTGTCATCATCGCCGCAAGGTCAAGCAAGACTGTCTGATCTCCCGCGTGCGGGCCGGCCGTGCACAGCTGTGACTCCTGCAATGGTGGAGCGTGCGAACACACTCGTTCGAGATGATCGACGGATCACCATCAAACAACTCAGTGCTCAACTTGACATCTCTGTTGGTAGTGCTGTCACAATTGTTCACCAGTTGGGATATTCAAAGGTTTGTTCCCGCTGGGTCCCTCGTTGTCTAACCAAACACCATAAAGAGCAAAGGAGAACCATCTGTGCGGAATTGCTTGCTCGTCATGTGGCTGAGGGTGACAATTTCGCGTCAAAGATTGTTACAGGCGATGAAACATGGGTTCATCACTTCGAACCTGAAACAAAACGGCAATCAATGGAGTGGCGCCACACCCGCTCCCCTACCAAGAAAAAGTTTAAAGCCATACCCTCAGCCGGTAAAGTCATGGTTACAGTCTTCTGGGACGCTGAAGGGGTTATTCTGTTCGATGTCCTTCCCCATGATCAAACGATCAACTCTGAAGTGTATTGTGCTACTCTTCAGAAATTGAAGAAACGACTTCAGCGTGTTCGTAGGCACAAAAATCTGAACGAACTTCTCCTTCTTCACGACAACGCAAGACCTCACACAAGTCTTCGCACCCGAGAGGAGCTCACAAAACTTCAGTGGACTGTTCTTCCTCATGCACCCTACAGCCCCGATCTCGCACCGTCGGATTTCCATATGTTTGGCCCAATGAAGGACGCAATCCGTGGGAGGCACTACGCGGATGATGAAGTAGTTATTGATGCAGTACGACGTTGGCTCCGACATCGACCAGTGGAATGGTACCGTACAGGCATACAGGCCCTCATTTCAAGGTGGCGTAAGGCCGTAGCATTGAATGGAGATTACGTTGAAAAATAGTGTTGTGTAGCTAAAAGATTGGGGAATAACCTGGTGTATTTCAATGCTGAATAAAACAACCCCTGTTTCAGAAAAAAATGTGTTGCATTACTTATTGAACTGCCCTCGTAATTGGACAGAATTTAGCATGATATCCCTCAGGAGACAGTAGAAAACCCAAAGAGATTCTGGTAGTATGTAGAGTACACCAGTCACAAAAAAACAGTCAATACCGTCACTGCGTGATAACGATGGAAATGTTACTGACGACGGTGCCACTAAGGCGGAGTTACAAAATACAGTTTTCCGTAATACATCACGAAAGAAGACGAAGTAAGTATTCCAGAATTCGAAACCAGTACAGCTGTTAGCATGAGTGACACAAAAGTAGATATCTTAGGTGTTGCGAAACAATTCAACTCATTAAGAAAGGCAAGTCTTCCTTTCAGAGCATGCAGACACAATAGTGCCTTTCTTAGCAATCATATACAACCGCTCACTTGACGAAAGGTCTGTTTCTAAAGACTGGAAAGTAGCACAGATCACACCCATAATGAAGAAAGGAAATGGGAGTAACCTATTGAATTACAGACCCATATCACTGACCTCAATTTGCAGTAGGATTTTGGAGCATATAATGTTCTCGAAAATTATGAATCACCTTGAAGAAAATGACTTATTGATACATAACCAACACGAATTAGGAAAATATCGTTCTTGTGCAACACAGCTAGCTCTTTATTCCCATGAAGTAATGAGTGCTGTCGACAACCGATCTCAGAGTGATTCCATATTCCTAGATTTCTAGAAAGCTTTTGATACCGTTCCTCACAAGCGACTATTAATCAAATTCCGTGCATATGGAGTATCGTCTCAGTTGTGCGACTGGATTCGTGATTTACTCTCAGAGAGGTGACAGTTCGTAGTGGCAGACGGTAAATCATCGAGCAGAACAGAACTGATATCTGGCGTTCCGCAAGGTAGTGTGATAGGCCCTCTGCTGCTCCTGATTCACTTAAATGATCTAGGTGACAATCTGAGCAGCCCTCTTAGATTGTTTGCTGTAATTTACCGTCCAGTAAAATCATCAGACGGGCAATTCCAATTACATAATGATAATGATCTAGAGAGAATTTCTGTACGGTGCGAAAAGTGGCCATTGGCACTAAACAAAGAAAAGTGCGAGGTCATTCACATAGGTACTAAAAGGAATGCCATAAATTTTGGGTATACGATAAATTGCACAAATCTAAGGGCTGTTAATTCGACTAAATATCTAGGAACTTAAATATCTAGGAACTTGAATTGGATAGATAATATTGTGGGGAGGGCATAACAAAGACTACGGTTTGTTGGCAGAACACTTAGAAGATGGGACAAACCCACTAAAGAGACAGCCTACATTACAGTTGTTGGACCTCTGCTAGAGTATTGCTGCGCGGTTTGGGGTCCTTACCAGGTGGGATTGACGGAGGACATCGAAAAAGTGCAAAGAAGGGTAGCTCGTTTCGTGTTATCGCGCAACAGGGGTGAGAGAGTCACTGATAAGATACGCGAGTTGGGATGGCAGTCACTGAAACAAAGGCGGTTTTCTTTGCGGCGAGATCTATTTACGAAATTTCAATCACCAACTTTCTCTTCCGAAAACGAAAATATTTTGTTGACACCCACCTACGTAGGAAGAAATGATCATCATAATAAAATAAGAGAAATCAGAGTCCGAACGGAAAGATTTAGGTGTTCCTTTTTCCCATGCGCCATTCGAGAGTGGAATGGTAGAGAAGTAATATAAAAATGGTTCGATGAACCCTCTGCCAGGCACTTACGTGTGAATTGCAGAGTAACCGTGTAGATGTAGATGTAGGACAACCAGCTAATTTATCAGACAATGAAAAGTGGAAAAGCTGCTTAATTTGTGAAGCTCTTGAATAAATTTTCTGAAATCGTAATTATTTCTTTGCCTTTACATGTACGTCACTCCTACCGATTTCCGTCTCATTTGGTAATTTCTTCGGGTGCGAGTAGTTTTCTTTCTTTCTTTCTTTCTTTCTTTTTTTTTTTTTTTTTTTTTTTTTTTTTGAGCTTTATAATAATTTGCACCCTGTGCTGTGATATGACATAACTAACTGCAAGACTGGTGTCACGCAGGAAGATAGCGTGCTATTTCAGGAGAATCCAAACGTGAGACGAATCCATTCCTCAGCCTGTACGAGGCTTGTTTTTTAAATAAGTACCGGTTTGAAATTTAAAAAAGACGTGCTAAGATATATCTATAATTTTATTTTTACATGAGAGCCTGTACCTTAATCAACTTTTCTACATAATTTCCGTCAATATTGAGGCACTTGTCATAACGTTGTACCAGTTTTTGAATACCCTCCTCATAGAAGTCTGCCGCCTGACTTGTTAACCACTGCATCGCCACTGTTTTGACTTCGTCAGCGTCTTCAATACTGTGGCCCCCCAGGTGTTTCTTCACGCGCAGGAGCAGATGGTTGTCACTGGGCGCAAAATCGGAGCTGTACGGAGGGAGATCTAGAGTTTCCCATCGAAAAGACGTGATGAGATCTTTGGTCTGATTCGCCACATGCGGACGGGCATTGTCTTGCAGCAAAACGATGCCCTTGCTCAACTTCCATGGACTGTTGCTTTGATTCTGGTGTGATGTAGGCCACCCATGTTTCATCGTCCGTAACAGTTTGGCTTAAGAAATCATCACCGTCGTTGTGTGGTACCGCTCAAGAAAAGTCAATGCACTGTCTAAACGTTTGCTTTTGTGCACATCCGTCAACATTTTCGGTACCCAAAGTGCGCACAATTTTCGGTAATTCAAGTGCTCGGTCACAATGCCATACAAAACACTACGAGAAACATTAGGAAAACCATCTAGCAAGGAGGAAATTGCAAAGCATCTGTTTTCTCTCACCTTTTTGTCCACTTCCTGCACCAAACTTTCATTAACGACCGAAGGACGCCCACTCCGTTGTTCATTTGAGAAATCTTTCACGCAGGAGGATCGTACAAACATACCGCCGTTTGAGTTTCGTACAGATTCCCGTATGGAGGACATAGTGATAGACATCCCTGGGGTTGTGAAGCAGCTGAACGGGTTGAAAATAAATAAATCGCCAGGTCCTGATGGGATTCCAATTCGGTTTTACAGGGAGTACTCTACTGCATTGGCTCCTTACTTAGCTTGCATTTATCGCGAATCTTTTGCCCAACGTAAAGTCCCGAGCGATTGGGAGAAAGTGCAGGTGACGCCTGTATATAAGAAGGTTGGAAGGACGGATCCTCAAAATTGCAGACCAATATCCTTAACATCGGTTTGTTGCAGGATTCTCGAACATATTGTCAGTTCGAGTATAATGAATTTCTTTGAGACAGAGAAGTTGCTGTCCATGCATCAGCACGGCTTTAGAAAGCATCGTTCCTGCGAAACGCTACTCGCCCTTTCTTCACATATCATCTTGCGAACCACGAATGAAGGGTATCAGACGGATGCCATATTCCTTGACTTCCAGAAAGCGTTTGACTCGGTGCCCCACTGTAGACTCCTAACTAAGGTACGAGCATATGGGATTGGTTCCCAAGTATGTGAATGGCTCGAAGACTTCTTAAGTAATAGAATCCAGTACGTTGTCATCGATGGTGAGTGTTCATCGGAGGTGAGGGTATCATCTGGAGTGCCACAGGGAAGTGTGGTAGGTCCGCTGTTGTTTTCTATCTACATAAATGATCTTTTGGATAGGGTGGATAGCAATGTGCGGCTGTTTGCTGATGATGCTGTGGTGTACGGGTAGGTGTCGTCGTTGAGTGACTGTAGCAGGATACAAGATGACTTGGACAGGATTTGTGATTGGTGTAAAGAATTGCCGCTAAGTCTAAATATAGATAAATGTAAATTAATGCAGATGAATAGGGAAAAGAATCCTGTAATGTTTGAATACTCCGTTAGTAGTGTAGCGCTTGACACAGTCACGTCGATTAAATATTTGGGCGTAACATTGCAGAGCGATATGAAGTGGGACAAGCATGTAATGACAGTTGTGGGGAAGGCGGATAGTCGTCTTCGGTTCATTGGTAGAATTTTGGGAAGATGTGGTTCATCTGTAAAGGACACCGCTTATAAAACACTAATACGACCTATTCTTGAGTACTGCTCGAGCGTTTGGGATCCCTATCAGGTCGGATTGAGGGAGGACATAGAAGCAATTCAGAGGCGGGCTGGTAGATTTGTGCGAGTGTTACGGAAATGCTTCAGGAACTCGGGTGGGGTTCTCTAGAGGAAAAGAGGCGTTCTTTTCGTGACTCGCTACTGAGAAAATTTAGAGAACCAGCATTTGAGGCTGACTGCAGTACAATTTTACTGCCACCAACTTACATTACGCGGAAAGACCACAAAGATAAGACAAGAGAGATTAGGGCTCGTACAGAGGCATATGTGGAAATGAAATGAAGTCCCATGCTTCTTTAGAGAGCGTAGGGGAAGGATGCGGGAGACCAGCACCGCCTTACTAGGCAAGGTCCTTCCTCCGACCGTAATGGGGATGAATGATGATGATGAAGATAGGACAACAACACCCAGTCATCTCGAGGCAGGAAAAATCCCTAACCCCGCCGGGAATCGAACCCGGGACCCCGTGCTCGGGAAGCGAGAACGCTACCGCGAGACCACGAGGGGCGGACACAGAGGCATATAGGCAGTCATTTTTCCCTCATTCTGTTTGGGAGTGGAACAGGGAGAGAAGATGCTAGTCGTGGGACGAGGTACGCTCCGCCACGCACCGTATGGTGGATTGAGGAGTGTGTATGTAGATGTAGATGTAGATCATGCACATTTGTGCGGCCATCTTTAAACGCCCTCACCCACTTTCTTACCATTCCATCACTCATAATGTTTTCTCCGTAAACTGCACAGATCTCACGATGAATATCGATCGCTTCTAGGCCTTTAGCACAAAGAAATCTTCTAACAGCCAGTACTTCATAGTCGGCGGGACTCACGATTATCGGAGGCAACTTAAACACTCAGTACACAACGCAAACAAGGAAGAATCAGACTGCAATGGCGTTAGTGCGTAGATTAAGGTACTAAAATTATTGAGATATCTTAGCACGTATTTTTTTTCTAATTTCAAAATGGAACTTACTTAAAAAACACGCCTCGTACTACCAACAAGTTTCATCTTGCTGACGTACGCACTGTAAGGTATAGAACCGATCTTCGATCTCAGACTACGTGACAGAAGCTGCCAAGTAAAACTGGTATGCATTATCAGGATGCTTATCGAGGATCTAGAAGCGGACACGGGTGAAGTTTGAGGGATTGGCAGCCAGTACTTCATAGTCGGCGGGACTCACGATTATCGGAGGCAACTTAAACACTCAGTACACAACGCAAACAAGGAAGAATCAGACTGCAATGGCGTCAGTGCGTAGATTAAGGTACTAAAATTATTGAGATATCTTAGCACGTATTTTTTTCTAATTTCAAAATGGAACTTACTTAAAAAACACGCCTCGTACTACCAACAAGTTTCATCTTGCTGACGTACGCACTGTAAGGTATAGAACCGATCTTCGATCTCAGACTACGTGACAGAAGCTGCCAAGTAAAACTGGTATGCATTATCAGGATGCTTATCGAGGATCTAGAAGCGGACACGGGTGAAGTTTGAGGGATTGGCGGCCGCGCTATCAGTGCCTGCCCGCATCAGATCGGCTGCGCACCTCTTGCTCGGCTGTCGGGTGCGCAGGGAAATTAATCACTGTTATCCCCGGGCGCCACAGACTGGTCCGCATTCCCCACCAGAGTTTTACGGCCACTTAGCCGTAACGGCACATCCCGCGCGCAAAAACGCTCGCGGCCTGCGCTGCACTGCGGCTGCGCTATTCATCGCTGACGCCGCTGATGGCACGTACCGCTACTGCCGGCCGTCCCTTATCCATTAAGGTAAGGTGGCGCTAGTCGGGTGCTCTAGCTGTTGCAGACCGGGCGGACTTGTTGCCGGTGGGCTCTGCAAAGAGCGGGCGAAACGTCAGCGGCGGCAGCCCCACGCGCTAATCACACAACTACCGGGAAGGCAATTCACGTACTTTGCTTTTACGCGAGAGTGACCATTAGTGCGACTCGTAACCGACGATGAACTGCAGAGTGAGGGGGCTTCCTACATCTTGTGAACAAGAACACCTAGAGCTCGAACTATAATTGCCGTGGTCGTCGTAGTGTGTTAAGTATATTAAAGTCCGTTAGCCATGTAGCTAAACCCCTTTTGAATGACGTAGAGAATTATAGCGATACTTGACTCGTGCCGCAGGCGAGTGTCGTAGTACCGTTGCTATTCACAATATACATAAATGACCTTGTGGATGACATCGGAAGTTCACTGAGGCTTTTTGCGGATGATGAGTATTGCTCATCAGTGTGGGATCCGTACCAGATCGGTTTGACGGAGGAGATAGAGAAGATCCAAAGAAGAGCGGCGCGTTTCGTCACAGGGTTATTTGGTAACCGTGATAGCGTTACGGAGATGTTTAATAAACTCAAGTAGCAGACTCTGCAAGAGAGGCGCTCTGCATCGCGGTGTAGTTTGCTCGCCAGGTTTCGAGAGGGTGCGTTTCTGGATGAGGTATCGAATATATTGCTTCCCCCTACTTATACCTCCCGAGGAGATCACGAATGTAAAATTAGAGAGATTAGAGCGCGCACGGAGGCTTTCAGACAGTCGTTCTTCCCGCGAACCATACGCGACTGGAACAGGAAAGGGAGGTAATGACAGTGGCACGTAAAGTGCCCTCCGCCACACACCGTTGGGTGGCTTGCGGAGTATAAATGTAGATGTAGATGTAGATGATGCTGTACTATATCGAGAGGTTGTAACAATGGAAAATTGTACTGAAATGCAGGAGGATCTGCAGGGAATTGACGCATTGTGCAGGGAATGGCAATTGAATCTCAATGTAGACAAGTGTAATGTGCTGCGAGTACATAGAAAGATAGATCCCATATCATTTAGCTACAATATAGCAGGTCAGCAACTGGAAGCAATTAATTCCGTAAATTATCTGGGAGTACACATTAGGAGTGATTTAAAATGGAATGATCATATAAAGTTGATCGTCGGTAAAGCAGATGCCAGACTGAGATTCATTGGAAGAATCCTAAGGAAATGCAATCCGAAAACAAAGGAAGTAGGTTACAGTACACTTGTTCGCCCACTGCTTGAATACTGCTCACCAGTGTGGGATCCGTACCAGATAGGGTTGATAGAAGATATAGAGAAGATCCAACGGAGAGCAGCGCGCTTCGTTACAGGATCATTCAGTAATCGCGAAAGCGTTACAGAGATGATAGATAAACTCCAGTAGAAGGCTCTGCAGGAGAGACGCTCAGTAGCTCCATACGGGCTTTTGTTGAAGTTTCGAGAACATACCTTCACTGAGGAGTCAAGCAGTATATTGCTCCCTCCTACGTATATCTCGCGAAGAGACCATGAGGACAAAATCAGAGAGATAAGAGCCCACACAGAGGCATACCGACAATCCTTCTTTCCACGAACAATACGAGAATGGAATAGAAGGGAGAACCGATAGAGGTACTCAACGTACCCTCCGCCACAGACCGTCAGGTGGCTTGCGGAGAATGGATGTAGATGTAGATGTAATACACAGCTCAAAAATATTAGGGAAACGTGAGTTTGAATGTCGCCATACATCACTGAGTAATAACAGAGGACGGGGTATGTTACTAGATTCTACATCTACACCTACATCTACATGGATACTCTAAAAATCACATTTAAGTGAATGGCAGAGGGTTCATCGAACCACCTTCACAATTCTCTATTATTCCAATCTCGTATAGCGCGCGGAAAGAATGAACATCTATATCTTTCCGTACGAGCTCTGATTTCCCTTATTTTATCGTGATGATGGTTCCGCTCTATGTAGGTCAGTGTCGACAAAATATTTTCGCATTCGGAGGAGAAAGTTGGTGATTGGGATTTCGTGAGAAGATTCCGTCGCAACGGAAAACGCCGTTTTTTTAAATGATTTCCAGCCCAAATCCTGTATCATTTCTGTGACACTCTCTCCCATATTTCGCGATAATACAGAACGTGCTGCCTTTCTTTGAACTTTTTCCATGTACTCCGTCAGTCCTACCTGGTAAGGATCCCACACCGCGCAGCAGTATTCTAAAAGAGGACGGACAAACGTAGTGTAGGCAGTCTCCTTAGTAGGTCTGTTACATTTTCTAAGTGTCCTGCCAATAAACCGCAGCCTTTGGTTAGCCTTACCCACAACATTTTCTACGTGTTCTTTCCAATTTAAGTTGTTCGTAATTGTAATACCCAGGTATTTAGTTGAATTTACGGCTTTTAGATTAGACTGATTTATCGTGTAACCGAAGCTTAACGAGTTCCTTTTAGCTACTCATGTGGATGACCTCACACTTTACGTTATTTAGGGTCAACTGCCACTTTCCGCACCAGTCATATATTTCTTCTAAATATTTTTCCAGTTTGTTTTGATCTTCTGATGACTTTATTAGTCGATAAACGACAGTGTCATCTGCAAACAACCGAATACGGCTGCTCAGATTGTCTCCCAAATCGTTTATATAGACAAGGAACAGCAAAGGGCCTATAACACTACCTTGGGGAACGCCTGAAATCACTTCTGTTTTACTCGATGACTTTCCGTCAATTACTACGAACTGTAACCACTCTGACAGGAAATCGCAAATCCAGTCACATAACTGAGACGCAATTTTACTACGAGCCGCTTGTGTAGTACAATGAGAAAAGCCTTCTGGAAATCCAGAAATACGGAATCGATCTGAAATTCCTTGTGAATAGCACTCAGCACTTCATGTGAATAAAGAGCTAGTTGTGATTCACAAGAACGATGTTTTCTAAACCCATGTTGACTGTGTCAGAAGACCGGTTCGTTCGAGGCAATTCATAATGTTTGAACACAATATATGTTCTAAAATCCTGCTGAAAATCGACGTTTACGATATGGACGTGTAATTTAGTGGATTACTCCTACTACCTTTCTTGAATATTGGTGTGACCTCTGCAACTTTCCAGTCTTTGGGTACGGATCTTTCGTCGAGCGAACGGTTGTATATGAGTGTTAAGTATGGAGTTAATGCATCAGTATATTCCTAAAGGAACCTAATTGGTATACCGTCTGGACCAGAAGACTTACTTCTACGTTACTCATGTTGGCAGCTGTTCTGGATTCGAATTCTGGAATGTTTACTTCGTCATCTTTTGTGAAGGCTTTATACCTTTATCTTTCACACCTTAAGTACACAGGAAAAACATAATTGCAACTTCTACCGTTAACATAAAGAGGACTGAAATGTTCGACAGGTGTCGAAGACAAAGTGGAAACATTTATTCATCCCATCATCCTGGACACTTTTCATTGGACTTTGAGAGCTTCAGTGAAGTGTGTGATCTTCGTGAGCTATTATCACTAAGTCTACGAAGGTCATCCTGTGGTATCCGTTCCCATCCTTCAGTGAGAGCCCATAAGAGTTCTTGTAGCGTCTGTGGTGGATCACGATGACAACGAAAACGTCTGTAAGGCCTGTCCCACATAGGCACTATGGGGTTTAGGTCGGGGCTCACCGTCGGCCATCGATTATTTTAATGTCCAGGCCTCACAGGACATCCCTCCTGACGCACTCCAAATGGTCCCTGGTATTAGAAGGAATTCAGAGCCACCACCGTATTCTGCAGCCACCACATGGTCCAACAGAATCTGCTCAGTGTACTACCTGGCGCTAGGCGACCATGGATAACGACAAGATCTCTATGACTGTCAACACTGAAGCATCCCCAAAACATTACAGAACCGTGTAAATCTGTCGATTACCTGGACAACATGTGGCAGGTACCGTTCACCACGGATCCGGGTGGTACCTGCTGTCTTTTTGCATGGCTTGAGATCTTCGCTTTCAATTACGCAATAATTAAAATGGTAATTTTTGAGAACATTTTTCGTGGAGAAACAGCGGTCTGGATAAAAATTCTTTAAAAATGAACACAACCAACCTCGACCGCAAAAAATTTATTTCGATGATAACCTGTTTAGGTCAGTTTTTGACCATCCTTAGATCCTCATACCATGATGGGAGGCGTTTTTGGCGAATGGAGCAGGTGTTGGTATTTCACGAAAGTCAAATGCAGCAGTTCCTCTTTTGGGGACAAGCTGAGTTTCGTACGAGCGATGTTTTCTAAATACGTGGTGGTTTGTGGGCAGACGCTCTTCTGTCTCAAAGAAATTTGTTAAGTTCGAACTTGCAACATGCTCCAGAATTCTGTAGCAAATCCACGTTAACGATATTGATTCTGTAATTTTGCGGGTCCGTTCCTTTAACCTTCTTACGTACGGGGGTCACCTGAGCTTTTTCCCAGTCGCTTTGGACTTTGCGCTGGAAGAGAGATTTGCGATGAATGCAAACTAAACTAGGAGCCAGTGGCGTAAATACACTCTGTGAAGCCGAACTGCGATTCCATCCGGACCTAGCGACTTCTTTTTTCCAACTCCTTCAGTTGCTTCTCAGCGCTTAGTTCTATATCCTTCATACTGAGGTCTGTGCAACGGTCAAACGCTGGTATATCTATACGATCTCCTGCGATGATGCTCGTGTTATAACTTCTTTTTGAGGCGCTATCCATTTCGTTCATCTGGCCTTCTAAGTGTTTTGCTGTCCCTGACAAAATTGCAGTCTCATCGTCAAACCTCTAAGTTTTCATTTCTTCTCCCTAAACTTTAAATCCTTTCCTGAACCTCTCTCTGATTTCTGTTACTGCTTTCTCAATTTACAGATCGAATAACAGGCGCGACAGACTAAAAACCTGTCTCATTCTCTTCTCAACTACTGCTTCCCTTTCATGTTCTTCCTCGCTAATAACTGCAGCCTGGTTTCCATGTAAGTTACAGACAACCATACGCTCTCTGTGTTTTATGCCTGCTAGCTGCAAGATTTCAGTTAATGAACTATTGATAAATGTTTCTCGTGCAACTAACTTGGTAATAAAAGCTTAAGATCGTTATATCATGCAATAGCCGCGTTACAGTCAATACAAAACGAATTTACAGCCCGTGACAGTGCTAATCTCGTGTCCGAAACTTGCGCTTATCATCGACTGCAGACTGGAACTGTTCAGCCGTGATGCTTCCCAGCGGTAAGAGGACGGCATGCCATGATCTCTATGCGTTATGTTTCCGCACGCCTCAGTTACCCAGCTCAGAGATTAAACCTGAAGCTCACTCCTTAAGTCTGATTTATTTCACCCCTCAGGAAGGAGAGACATTGGCTGTCGACTGCGGAATTCTATAGTTTGGGCACATTATTTTAATACTCAAAGTTTCCGGGTTCGAGTCCCAGTACGGCACAAAGTTTTAATCTGTTAGGGCTTTTTTCTTCAATTTGCCTGCAGAATTTGCTGACTCGTCTACCTTATGTACCGACAGAATTGAGTATGATCTCGTACTTGCTCCTTGTGAGGTAGCGCTCAGATGAGAGGCCACAATGACAGTAAATGATGTAATGTACTTCTTATTATGCGATACTCAGTCAGTCATGTATGCTCTCCAGTTAAGAAATCCAAAATACTTTCATTATATACAAATCTTACACCTGAGTAGGGTAAATTGCCATCAAACGGAGCAATTAAACTACCGTAATGCTCTCTGTGGGAAAAAGAGAACACAAGAGAATCGAAGACTCTGAGATGTGGTGGACTCATAAGGTAAGGAGTGAGCAGGTTCTCCGCGGAAAGAAACATATGGAAAACACTGACAAGAAGAAGGGACAGGATGATAGAACATCTTTTAAGATATCAGGAAATAATTTCCTTGGTACTAGAGGGAGCTGTAGAGACCCAAAGACACTGGAATTCGTTCAGCAAATAATTGAGAACGTAAGTTGAAATTGCTACTCTGAAATGTAAAGTTTGACACAGGGAGTAACTCGTGGCTAACCACATCAAACAAGTCAGATGGCTGATGTCTCACAGAAAAAAGTGCGTTCTAGTGCTGCAGATGCAGGCAATAAAGTTATAGGACTAGGTGCACCAACAAGAATGTACTGTTCCTTTTTTGTGGGGTTATTATTCTTCCAACACGTTTCATGCGGCCCACCACTATTTCTTCCCGTGTGCGAATTTCGAATAGCATTTCCGCCAGACATACTCAGTTATTTCGTATGTTTTATCCAATTTCTATTTTTCCCTATAATTTCTGTCATTTGCAACTTCTTCCAGTAGAAAGGATTTCCTCAGGGCTTGAAACATTCCTTATCATCCGGTCCATTACCCTGATCAGTGTTATTCACATGTTCCCTTCATTGCCGATTCTGTGGATTCCCTCCTCATTTCTTATTTCATGCTTCCACACACACTGAAGTGATAAAAGTCATCGCATAGCAATATGCACATATACAGATTGCTGTAGTATCTTGTACACAAGGTATAAAAGGGCAGTGTATTGGCGTTGCTATCATGTGAAAAGGTTTCCGACGTGATTATGGCCACACGACGCGAATTAACACACTTCGAACGCGAAATGTTAGATGGATCCATACGCATGAGACATTCCATTTCGGAAATCGTTAGGGAATTCAACATTCCGAGATTCACTGTGTCAAAAATATTCAAAGAATACAAAATTTCAGGCATTACCTGCCACTATGGACAACGCAGTGGCCGTTGGCATTCACTTAAGACCCGAGAGCAGAGCAGTTTGACTAGAGTTGTCATTGTTAACAAACAACATTGGCCGAGCGGTTCTAGGCGCTTCAGTCAGGAACCGTGCTGCTGTCGCTGCTACGGTCGCAAGTTCGAATCCTGCCTCGGGTATGGATGTGTGTGATGTCCTTAGGTTAGTTAGGTTTAAGTAGTTCTAAGTTTATGGGACTGATGACCTCAGATATTAAGTCCCATAGTGCTTAGAGCCATTTTTTTAACCGCAGAAGTCGGCGTAAACAGTGCGGTGAAGCGTGGCGTTAATGGGCTGTAGCAGCAGACAACCAAAGCGAAAGCCTTTGGTAATAGTACATCACATGCAGCGCCTCTCCTGGAATTGTGACCATTTTGGTTGGACCCTAGATGACTGGAAAACCGTGGCATCGTCAGTTGAGTGCCGATTTCAGTTGGTAAGAGCTCATGTTAGGGTTCGAGTGTGGCGCAGACCTCACGAAGCCATCGACTCAGGTTGTCAACAAGGCACTGTGCAAGCTGCTGGTGGCTCCATAACGGTGTGAGCTCTTTTTACATGAACTGGAGTGGGTCCTGTAGTCCAGCTGAACCGAATATTGATTGGAAATGGTTGTGATCGGCTGTTTGGACACCATTTGCAACCAATCATGACAGTGCACCACGTCACGAGGCCACTGTGTTCGCGATTGGTTTGAAGAACATTGCGCACAACTCGAGCGCGTAACATGGCCACCGAGATCACCTGTCATGAATTTCGTCGGACATTTATGGAACATAACTGAGAGGCCAGTTCGTGCACAAAGTCTTCCACCATCAACACATCCGCAGTTAGGGACGGCTATAAAGGTAGCATGGCTAAATATTTCTATAGGGGACACCAACGACTTGAGTCTGTGGTACGTCGAGTTGTTGCGCTACGGCGGACAAAAGGAGGTCCGACAAGACAATAGGAGGCACCTCATGTCTTTTGCCACCTCAGAGTAGTTCGCAGCATCCTTCTGTAACCCCACATTTTATACCCATCGATTCTCTTCTTTTCCAGTATTGCCACGTCAGCGATTCATTTTCATACAATGCTTTGCTGCAGACTTACGACATCAGAAATTTCGTTCTCTTTATTAATGCTTATTTTTGCTACCAGGAGATTTGGACGAGAAATGCCTTCTTTGCCTATGTCAATCTACTTTTTATCTTCTCCTTGCTCGGTTTACTATGCGTTTGTTATGCTTTTGAACTTTGTCTGTGACGTGATTTGTCGAAAATTTAATTTTCGCTGCTTATCAATATTTTCGTCTTCCTTCGGTTTACTCTCAATCCAAGTTCTGTCCTGTACTATTTACAAAATTTCCTATAGTTTCAAACCAAAGTAATAAATTTTTTTCCAACAAAAAGAAATATTTAAGATCTTTAACAAGTTTGTCCTCTTAACAATTATCTCGATGTGGCTTTTGTGGGTGTTATTTGTAGTGACGGGACATTGGCAGGTAAACTTTCACTGCGGTACGGTGGTGCATTTTAGTAGCAAGCCGTGACCGGCGGACTGGTGACGGGTGTAGCCTGGTTTCCATGCTCTGAGCATAAGGCAGTTAACCCTACAGTAAAGTCTCCCCTCGTAGGACTGTATAGTCTATCTTGTCTGCTCTGGTATTGTGCGAAAGACTCCAGATTGTATTCTTACTTGTGATTGTCCAGCTTCATATTCATCTTGAGATTAAAATGCTCTTTTTGTCCGTATTTGGTTTAAAATGTAAAAAGATTTTACACACACACACACACACACACACACACACACACACACACACACACACACACACACTCACACACATATGCCTAAAACTCTGAAGTCAAAACTAAGTATGAAATTCCCGCCCAGAAAACAAAGAAAAAGGTGAAACAATTGAATATTTCCTAAACAGTGGCACAGGGGGTGTATTTGCTAGTACAGTTTCGAGTGACAACGAGGAAACCACAAGAAACACGTAAAAATACACTCCTGGAAATTGAAATAAGAACACCGTGAATTCATTGTCCCTGGAAGGGGAAACTTTATTGACACATTCCTGGGGTCAGATACATCACATGATCACACTGACAGAACCACAGGCACATAGACACAGGCAACAGAGCATGCACAATGTCGGCACTAGTACAGTGTATATCCACCTTTCGCAGCAATGCAGGCTGCTATTCTCCCATGGAGACGATCGTAGAGATGCTGGATGTAGTCCTGTGGAACGGCTTGCCATGCCATTTCCACCTGGCGCCTCAGTTGGACCAGCGTTCGTGCTGGACGTGCAGACCGCGTGAGACGACACTTCATCCAGTCCCAAACATGCTCAATGGGGGACAGATCCGGAGATCTGCTGGCCAGGGTAGTTGACTTACACCTTCTAGAGCACGTTGGGTGGCACGGGATACATGCGGACGTGCATTGTCCTGTTGGAACAGCAAGTTCCCTTGCCAGTCTAGGAATGGTAGAACGATGGGTTCGATGACGGTTTGGATGTACCGTGCACTATTCAGTGTCCCCTCGACGATCACCAGTGGTGTACGGCCAGTGTAGGAGATCGCTCCCCACGCCATGATGCCGGGTGTTGGCCCTGTGTGCCTCGGTCGTATGAAGTCCTGATTGTGGCGCTCACCTGCACGGCGCCAAACACGCATACGACCATCATTGGCACCAAGGCAGAAGCGACTCTCATCGCTGAAGACGACACGTCTCCATTCGTCCCTCCATTCACGCCTGTCGCGACACCACTGGAGGCGGGCTGCACGATGTTGGGGCGTGAGCGGAAGACGGCCTAACGGTGTGCGGGACCGTAGCCCAGCTTCATGGAGACGGTTGCGAATGGTCCTCGCCGATACCCCAGGAGCAACAGTGTCCCTAATTTGCTGGGAAGTGGCGGTGCGGTCCCCTACGGCACTGCGTAGGATCCTACGGTCTTGGCGTGCATCCGTGCGTCGCTGCGGTCCGGTCCCAGGTCGACGGGCACGTGCACCTTCCGCCGACCACTGGCGACAACATCGATGTACTGTGGAGACCTCACGCCCCACGTGTTGAGCAATTCGGCGGTACGTCCACCCGGCCTCCCGCATGCCCACTATACGCCCTCGCTCAAAGTCCGTCAACTGCACATACGGTTCACGTCCACGCTGTCGCGGCATGCTACCAGTGTTAAAGACTGCGATGGAGCTCCGTATGTCACGGCAAACTGGCTGACACTGACGGCGGCGGTGCACAAATGCTGCGCAGCTAGCGCCATTCGACGGCCAACACCGCGGTTCCTGGTGTGCCCGCTGTGCCGTGCGTGTGATCATTGCTTGTACAGCCCTCTCGCAGTGGCCAGAGCAAGTATGGTGGGTCTGACACACCGGTGTCAATGTGTTCTTTTTTCCATTTCCAGGAGTGTAATTTACGTACAGCCGCACTCGTCAGTTTACAAAACCCATCACAAACAACACGTCGTCACGAACAATTAGTAGAAAATTTTCGAAAACAACAACAATAACCGAGGAAACAAACGTCACAAGATAATTAAAATATCACTGTTGACAGCCGAAAGAAGTATATAAAAAAAGAAAACGTAACGTATCTGAAACACCAATAGCTTCATCTTAGGGTCAACATTTTCGTTCAGTATAAGTAGTCCACTATTGATCAATCTTTATTAGCGCCAGGTGACGAACTGTACCAAAATATCAGCTGCGCTGCCGACTAGACACAGCTATATCAACATCTGTGTTTCATACAAAAGTACATATTTTGTTAAAATAATATAAACAGAGTGACCATAATCCATTAATTGTAGGTATATTCATAAAGCAACTCTTACCTGTTATTCAGCAGAATATGAAATTAATCCGCTGACGACAGTGATACTTCACTGATACGTGTACAGGTGTAGAAGAAACTGGTGTTTGCTAGAGACATAATCCTTCCCCAAAATATGGCGAGCTCGAGTTTTTTTCTATTTTGTAACACTTGCTGTTTCAATTTTTCCTGTTCAAAAACACATACCAAGCAAAAGTATTTTCGTGAAATGAATTCCCCAGTACGCTTAATTTGCCAGTGCATCTCCGAGAATCTTTCAAAAAACTGTATCCCTGATCAGAGCTCTGCTCTCGTCTACTGTACACTATCACGTATCTGGTAATGAATAACAAGTGTCAGGTCTCTCCAACTACCGAACAGTGCCCATTCACGCTCATCAGTGTCGTCATTGTCCAGCGTAATGAACCCTTTTCAGAGGCCTTCACTGTGTAGACACAATAAATCGATCTATATATGACTTCGTAGTTGCTCTAAAATGAGAGTCCACTTTGACAGTGGTGGTGTAATTGTCCTAACTAATTCGGTAAACTTCACTGCTGTTACATGTTCAGTAACGTATTCGTGTGTACTGATAGTGTTCAATTCGATAAAAATGAACCTCGTAAAAATTTTACTGTCTTATTCTGTCGGAAGTAGAGTTGGTAAGTCTTTTAGTGTGCTTTATCAGTCTGACTGGATTTATTAAAAATACTGAAGTTATATAGAAATTGCTAAAGAAACGTTATCTTGATTACAGGAATATTTCAGATAAAATTCACCGTATAACTGTGCAACTTTGTGGCTGAGGTATAACTTTGAGAAAAAAGCGTGTTTTAGCTTTTTATTCTTATGCGATGTACCTCGGGTCAACATTCAACATATAGCTCTGCTGTAGTGTGTTCTTCTATAGCGTTGCCATAACTAATGGAAACTGCAAATATGTACATTGAAGTACCACATTTTGCTTGCAAGTCGAAAAACGTGTTTGTAAATTTCTTGCAAATTTTCTGTTACTGCTCTTAACTTTGATTAGCTGACTAACTGAAGGCAAGTGATTGTAAATAAGTTACGTATTTGTGTGACCATTCTGCATGACAGTTAAATTTTATAAAAATATTCTTCAACTTTGTGACAGCAAACATGGCTACAGAAACAAGTGTAGTAATCGAAATTATGGAAAACAAGTTTCATTAATGAAATTAGAGACATTTGCGAATGGTTCAGCCAAGAAGAAAAAGTTTTATTTCGTGTTAGCGGTAACTTTGATCCTAAATATAACACACAGTTGCTCAGAATACTGTATTAAATGTATCACGGCTTTGGTTTATCTCATGGCACTGAATTTGAAGCAAGCTACTAACAGTTTTAACTAATTAACCTTGCTTGGAAAATATTCTGTTAATGTAAGGGCACACTTATTTACGCGGCTTTCAGTTGAACCGTATGAGGCTGTTTTAATCTCATACGGTTCCACTGAAAGACTCATAAATAAGTGTGCAACAGTTTTATTTAATTACCTTGCTTAATGCAGTTGAGCTTTTTTCCATTCTTTTTTGTTTCAGTAAGAATACACCTATAATTATTCAGAACTCAAGAAAATTATAAAAGTAGATCTCACCAAATTGGTAAATTTTGTAACAAATGTTATTCTGTTTATAGATAAAACAGGACTCATAAGTATGGGCAGATTTGTAACACAGTTATAATCGTGTGTCTTGACGAAATATTGGGTCGGCTCATCTTTGCGACAGATGAAGTTAACTCCACGTTCCCCTTCTTGGACTTCATGTCACAATGTTGTCCTGAGCTTGGGCTGGGGTAAACGGGGGGGGGGGGGGGGGGGGGAATTTTGTATGTGTGGAAATTAAATGTCACAGTACATATTGGAATAAGATTATGTTACGAAAAGTGCTAAAAGTATCACAATGTTCTCCAGTTTTGCTGTACTTGTTAAGTATAATAAGGAGAAACATAGTTTCAGTTTTCTAATTAGGTGTAGATTGTAACATGAAGACGTAAACAGCGATATTTCTAGAAATTAGGTAAAAATCTGGTAAAACAAAACTGACGTTCTATGGATCAGAGTGTAGAATGTTAGATCCATTAATATATGGATAGGTTACAGAATTTGAAACGGGTAACGGATAGATTGAAGTTAGATATACAGGAAAAATGGAACTTTTGGTAAGGCGAGCAAAAGGTTATCAGCACAAAATCAAATAGGTCTCATTGACGAGTAGGTCTAATAATGAATAAGAAAACGGGAATGCGTGCAAGCTACTATGAAAAGAATAGTGAAGGCATTATCGTAGCCAAGATTCTCCGGGTATACGGCCTAATGACTTAAATCTACGAGCTAGAATGTAATCTCGCTCTTTGATCATTTTGAATGATTTAGTTCTAATTTTTATTTCTGATTGTAACAAAACGCTACATTTCCATTGTTATTGTAACAACTGTTCGTTATTGTGTCTGTAATATTCGGCTGTCACGTTACTAAAGAAACGCTGATAAATCGCGGCAACTTGTCCTCTGACAACATTTATTTTTTTGTGTCCGTTTTTCATTGTCAGTTACAGGTTTACCAGTAATTGTTTGAATGCTCGGATCGTGCCTGTACAAACTAGTTTTCGTAATTCAGAGTAGTGAGTAGTAAAGTGCCTTAAAATGAAGAGACATATTTCAATTCGTTCCTGTAAGAATGGTAGCAGGATGAAAATTATGAAGGGTGGGCACAAAAGTTGATAGTGGTGAGTGTACGTGCAAACGCAGAATTTGCATAATCTCATTTACTGTTAAATATGACGCTGTGAAAACCGTGAATATACATTTACAATCGGAAAGACACAAGACGAATATTATCACACGTAAGAGAAATTAGTTTGTTCTAAAATTCTTGTCAAAACAATTTTATGCGACAGCGATAAAATCACTGCAATGTAATTAACTTTGACATATCATGATGTGAAATACCACAATTGTTAATAATTCTGGAGGTTGTGGCAATTATGTCCACTTGTTTGCAGGGACTCCACTGCAGCAACGAAAGGAAGATTCTGCCGAACTAAATGTGAGGCGTTAGTAAAAATTGTGCTTCTGCCTTATGCTAAAGAGAAGATACTAAGCGAATTCAAATGTTCCGTTTTCATCAGGTTCAAACGCTTCAAATAAGGACAATAAAAAACATCACCCAATAGCTGTAACGTGCATCTCCAAAGATGGAAAATGTAACGAAGTTCTTGATTTCTGTGAAGATGTAAACGAATTTGCAGAAGCCATCCCAGATAAACTAAAATCTATGTAATTGGGAAATGGACAGCTGTAAACACCTTAGCTTCTTATCCAGCCGACAATGCTAATTTAATTCTGATAAACATAATTGCGCATTTACTAGATTAAAAGAAGATAATACAAACGTTATCAAAATCATTTGTTATCATGTATTACGTAACTAAATTGAATTTGTATTCACGCTCCTAAAACATAATGTCTAGTTCTTAATACATGTTCAGGCTTTCCTTTATCGTCAAAAAATTCCGAGGAACTACAAACACTCTGCAAGTTTGCTGAGTTTGGTTTTGGTAAGCTATTGCGACGAACTGTTGCGCGGTGGCTGTCGTTTCAGTAGCCTGTGGCAGGTCTTGTTAGGGCGTGCCGAGTTTTAGAGACTTATTATGTAGCACGGAGTAAAGGAAAAACATAGCCTCAAATTTTGAAATTTATTAACTCACAACATGACGAAATAAACGAATATTCACTAATACTACCAGAGTGTTTACTGCATTCTTAAAAGCAGCTTTCCTGTATTTTCTAAAGCAGTTAGACTTTTCGGAAAGGGACACACTTTCCACAGCTGTAAACGAGACTATGTTGTAACTGAAGAAACAAATAAAGGGTCTTAAGGAGGACGCGTTTTATGGATTTGAAGTTAATATGTGTTTAGAACACATTACAAAAGAATAAAAGAATATTCTAGTAAAGGAGTGCACACTTGTTTACGACTGATTATTAGACTATCTTCATAAATGGTACGACTTTAGTGGGAAGTATGAAATGTATAAAATTGTTCCCGGGCAAGTTTTTAGTCAATCAAAACTATTTGCGTTTAATGTCTTGACCAGAGTGAGAAAGAAATTGAAAATTAGTTTCTGTGGAAACGAATTGTATCATGAGTTTTCTATTTTGAAATCGGGAGTACCAAATCTTTGTAGAAAAGATAATAATTTTTGTTGTAAAATGTGGAACGAGTCTTTAGAAAAAGGAAATGCACCAAACAAGCAAAATAGTGCAGCATGTCCCCGCAGTTCCTGTCAGTTACGAGCACGTTTAGTGTTTAATGTAATGAGTGCGTTATGATCGGATGCTAGAAACAAAATGTCCGTTGAACTTGTAAAAGCTGAGATATGTGCACAAATGAATTTGAAAATAACATGTGTAAATGTCTACAGCGTTGTTTTTGAAAACAAGACTCTTCTGACTGCAGCGACGTCCTCAACAAAATATGAATCATAAGATTTATAGCATAATTTTTAATATTAATATTTTTATTTTGCTTGGGGTAGATTCGGTTAGCGGTAATGGCAGAATTAGTAGGCGATTAATAGTCGTACCAATAATATTATTAGTAGCAGTTAATTTCACTTCGTTAGTAAAAATTGTAATCGTAATAATGCACAAAAAACTGTTTAACAAATTCTGTATCCCATTACACAAATGTCCATGGTCCGTTGTTGGTCTCCGGGGCTGCCACGAATTCAGTCTGGTAGCTCTAGGCAGCACAGATCACAATCGTTCCAGATCATGTGACTATAAGCTTTGCAGATGACAAAGAGATAGAAAGAACATATTATGATGATATAAAATAAATTATTCAGATAGTTAAGGGAGACGACAGTTTAATTCTGATGTGGAATTCGATAGGAAGAAAACGAAGAGAGAAAATAAACAATAGGAGTACATGGACTGCGGAAAATGAATGAAACCATAAGCCACCTGGTAGAGTTTCGCACAGAGCACGATTTAATCATCACTAATACTTAGTTTAAAACTCGTGGTAGAAGGTTGTGTATTTCCTTTCCTCTGCTGCGTTTCTTTGTAGCCTGGAACTCTGATGTCTGGATCAGATTTATTTGCCCCACCCTGTATGAAACGGACGCTGTTTTCTATGTTTCAAAATTCGACAAACAGTAGTCTAATTCCCGATTCACAATTTAACTGGGGAGTGCTGATGTGGGGATTATGAGTGATTGCAGCTTAAGTCGTAGTTTCATTATCTTTCCAGCAACTATTTTCCAGTGGTTCAACGGCGCCTTTTGTTCTGGCGTAATCACAAGCGCCGGAATGAAGAGGACGAACGCCAAGACCAGAGAAGGCGGTGAGGAAACGTCAGTCAATAGGCCGCTGAGAAAGAGCGAGAGGCGCCAGCAGCGACGCCTGGAAGAAGTGATTCAAGCGCCGCTCCAGCCAGCCTCTGGACTCAGATCGCCTCAGAGTACTGACATTAGTGGAACACATTTGTGGAGGGTGCTACAAGAACAACTAGTTGTGATCCTTATCAGTTACTTGTCTGGACTTTATCTATAACGAGGACTATTATTGTTTGCATGTTACTTGTGACACCGATGTATCTCCAAAGTTAAGTATTGTCATTTGCTTTATATGTCATTTGCTTTTGCATATGTGTTGTATAGCATTCCGAGAACGCTGCATCCATTAGGCATCATATTAGCGACGAGTGGGCAAAATCCCACACCTTTCACTTGGATGTAGAGTCCCTCCATGGATAACTGTCAAATAAAAAACTCTCTCCTTCCCCTCCCAAAAAGCACGCGCAATCGCACCCGGTTTGGAAAACGTTGAGCATAAGTGGTTACAGCATTATCGACATTCTTGACGCTTTTTCCAAAAATGTAGGTCATTCGAATTTTCTCTTATATCGCAACAGCCTGTATTCTAACCAGTAACACAGTCAGGTTATGAAGGAACATATTAAAGAAATGAGGTCCGACGTGCACGCAATGAGATCAAGTCAGATAATTAATGAATGTTTCCAAACAGCTATATCGAAAATACTACAAAATATGAAGTCTTGTCAAACAGGTTTCTGTTAATATTTTTGATCCAATGTTTTTTCTCGAGATAGTAACGTCTTGGATCTTAATTGTGTTGTTTGTTGATTAAGCATCATCTACCGTGCAACGACAAAAGTTTTACGCACAAAAGTTAAATGCTTTTCTACTGTAGTATCCGATTCTACAATAAAAGGGGGAAGTTCCTATTTAAAATTTCAAAGTTGCTCCTCTACTCACCTCCTGGGGGGCGGGGGGGTCTCAAGATAAAAAAAAACTCACCTCCAAAGAAGGGCCATATAAAACAAAGGAACTTGTAGGTAATGTCATAGGAAGGGAAGTGGAAGTAAATGTAGATGAACTGGGAGATGTAACACTGTGAGAAGAATTTGTCAGAGAACTGGAAGACCAAAGTCGAATCAAGATCGCTGAATTAGACGACATTACTTCAGATTTATTGAGACTTTTGGGAGAACCAGCCATGACAAAACTACTCCACTTGTTGTGTAAAATATAGGAACAGGTGAAATGGCTACCGACAAGAGAAGAATTTAATAATCCCAGCTACACAGAAGGCAGCCGTTACCAATACTAACGAACCATCAGTTTAATAAGTATTGGTTCCACAATACTGACAAGAATTATTTATAGAAAAATGAAAAAACTGGTAGAAGCCAACGTCAGAGAAGATCAGTTTGTGTTGAAGAGAAACGGAGGAACTCGCGATGTAATATTAACCCTACCACTTATTTTAGAAGATTGGTTTACGAAGGGAACATCTACGTTTATAGCGTTTGTAGATTTAGAGTGAGCTGTTGACGATGTTGACTGGGATATACTCTGAACTTTGAAGGTAGCATAGATAAAGTACAGAGAGCGAAAGTTTATTTACAATTTGTACAGGCACCAGACTGGGGTAATAAGAGTCAAAGAGCATGAAACTAAAGCAGTGGAATTAATACAGTAAGCAGATTTGAGTGGTTGCAGCAGTCATTTGGTGCCATAGAGACTAAAACTAGTCTTCGGGATGAAGACCACGCACACCTCATATATGAAAAGAGTAACTTATACGAAATTGTACCTGCATTACATTGGGTACGATTAGAAAAACATGTAAATGAGCGTACCCATTATATACTGGAAATATAATCAATTAAAGTAAATTATTTATTATAATATGGAAACAATGTTGTGTTGAAGCCATCTAAAATTTCAAAAACATAGCATAAAATTTTTGGAGGCGCCATCAGTGTTAATGTGTGTAGTCAGTAAAGGTTAGCAAGCAGTAAGAGTAGCTCGTGTTGTATCACGTACACAGCAGTGCAGTTTGTTAATAATTATTTCGGCCACTGAAATCAGAAAATAATGCTTCGTAATTATTGCCGAAAACACAGCCAATTCACGTAATGGTTGTACAAGCAAATCCATGGTAAAGAAGAAACTGCGGAACATATTTCGACAACAATAATGTTGCCATCTGAATCAACAATCAAATAAGTGTACTAATTATGTTCTTCTCATTCTCACATGAAGATAAACGCGCAGCAAACATAAATTTTTGTCTTTCAGAATAAAATCGACTTTATAATTAATATTTATTGAGCCAAAATTGAAATAAGTGAACAGTAGAGATATCGTCACAAAGAACTTGAGATACACACTTAGAATGAAATCATTGCAGCGTAGAAGTAATGTTGTTGTAATCAAAGATGCTTACCTCGTAGGCAGTTGAAGCGCTTGAATGCACTGGCTCGTGACAGACTGACTTGTTCCATTACATCAAGCCAAATCACCGCGTGTGACGCTCGGAACAAGCAAAACACTGGCAGTGTGTCGGGCGCACAGAGTCACTCTATGCCCTTAGCGGGGAACCCGTCGCCTCCTCAGACGACCCGGAGCGCTGCTGCGGTGTGCTGCGATGAGTCAGCTCAGCTGCGCCCCTCACGCCTGGAATACCGCATTCCATTCAATCAGCGGCGTTCCGTGGAAATCGGGAAAACGAATCTGGGGAACGTGCTGGCCGTTCTTCGGCAGTCGTGCTGTCGGCGACTAAGAGGCGTCCCGCCACGCGCCTCCGACCAGATGAGTCTCCTTATTCGTGCACCACACACTGGATTCGTGATTTCCTGTCAGGAAGGTCGCAGTTCGTAGTAATAGACGGCAAATCATCGAGTAAAACTTAAGTGATAACAGGTGTTCCCAGGGAAGCGTCCTGGGACCTCTGCTGTTCCTGATCTATATAAATGACCTGGGTGACAATCTGAGCAGTTCTCTTAGGTTGTTCGCTGATGATGCTGTAATTTACCGTATAGTAAGGTCATCCGAAGACCAGTATCAGTTGCAAAGCGATTTAGAAAAGATTGCTATATGGTGTGGCAGGTGGCAGTTGACGCTAAATAACGCAAAGTTCCAAAAGAAATCCGTTGGAATTCGATTACTCGATAAATAGTACAATTCTCAAGGCTGTAAATTCAACTAAAATTACGAACAACTTCAGTTGGAAAGACCACATAGATAATATTGTGGGGAAGGTGAGCCAAAGGTTGCGTTTCATTGGCAGGGCACTTAAAAGATGCAACAAGTCCACTAAAGAGACAGCTTACACTACACTCGTTCGTCCTCTGTTAGAATATTGCTGCGCGGTGTGGGATCCTTACCAGGTGGGATTGACGGAGGACATCGAAAGGGTGCAAAAAAGGGCAGTTCGTTTTGTATTATCACGTAATAGGGGAGAGAGTGTGGCAGATATGATACGCGAGTTGGGATGGAAGTCATTAAAGCAAAGACGTTTTTCGTCGCGGCGAGATCTATTTACGAAATTTCAGTCACCAACTTTCTCTTCCGAATGCGAAAATATTTTGTTGAGCCCAACCTACATAGGTAGAAATGATCATCAAAATAAAATAAGAGAAATCAGAGCTCGAACAGAAAGGTTTAGGTGTTCGTTTTTCCCGTGCGCTGTTCGGGTGTGGAATGGTGGAGAGATACACTCCTGGAAATTGAAATAAGAACACCGTGAATTCATTGTCCCAGGAAGGGGAAACTTTATTGACACATTCCTGGGGTCAGATACATCACATGATCACACTGACAGAACCACAGGCACATAGACACAGGCAACAGAGCATGCACAATGTCGGCACTAGTACAGTGTATATCCACCTTTCGCAGCAATGCAGGCTGCTATTCTCCCATGGAGACGATCGTAGAGATGCTGGATGTAGTCCTGTGGAACGGCTTGCCATGCCATTTCCACCTGGCGCCTCAGTTGGACCAGCGTTCGTGCTGGACGTGCAGACCGCGTGAGACGACGCTTCATCCAGTCCCAAACATGCTCAATGGTGGACAGATCCGGAGATCTTGCTGGCCAGGGTAGTTGACTTACACCTTCTAGAGCACGTTGGGTGGCACGGGATACATGCGGACGTGCATTGTCCTGTTGGAACAGCAAGTTCCCTTGCCGGTCTAGGAATGGTAGAACGATGGGTTCGATGACGGTTTGGATGTACCGTGCACTATTCAGTGTCCCCTCGACGATCACCAGTGGTGTACGGCCAGTGTAGGAGATCGCTCCCCACACCATGATGCCGGGTGTTGGCCCTGTGTGCCTCGGTCGTATGCAGTCCTGATTGTGGCGCTCACCTGCACGGCGCCAAACACGCATACGACCATCATTTGCACCAAGGCAGAAGCGACTCTCATCGCTGAAGACGACACGTCTCCATTCGTCCCTCCATTCACGCCTGTCGCGACACCACTGGAGGCGGGCTGCACGATGTTGGGGCGTGAGCGGAAGACGGCCTAACGGTGTGCGGGACCGTAGCCCAGCTTCATGGAGACGGTTGCGAATGGTCCTCGCCGATACCCCAGGAGCAACAGTGTCCCTAATTTGCTGGGAAGTGGCGGTGCGGTCCCCTACGGCACTGCGTAGGATCCTACGGTCTTGGCGTGCATCCGTGCGTCGCTGCGGTCCGGTCCCAGGTCGACGGGCACGTGCACCTTCCGCCGACCACTGGCGACAACATCGATGTACTGTGGAGACCTCACGCCCCACGTGTTGAGCAATTCGGCGGTACGTCCACCCGGCCTCCCGCATGCCCACTATACGCCCTCGCTCAAAGTCCGTCAACTGCACATACGGTTCACGTCCACGCTGTCGCGGCATGCTACCAGTGTTAAAGACTGCGATGGAGCTCCGTATGCCACGGCAAACTGGCTGACACCGACGGCGGCGGTGCACAAATGCTGCGCAGCTAGCGCCATTCGACGGCCAACACCGCGGTTCCTGGTGTGTCCGCTGTGCCGTGCGTGTGATCATTGCTTGTACAGCCCTCTCGCAGTGTCCGGAGCAAGTATGGTGGGTCTGACACACCGGTGTCAATGTGTTCTTTTTTCCATTTCCAGGAGTGTAGTATGATTGTGGTTCGATGAACCATCTGCCAAGCACTTAAGTGTGAATTGCAAAGTAGTCATGTAGATGTAGAAATAGCACCGCGATGAACCGACGCAAATGTCTCACTGCAGTGAATGCCGCACTACTCTCCCAGAGTGGTGTTGCTCTAGCAAATAAATTACTTCCAAGAAGCGTCTTGTTTTGTTTCAAATGGCTCTGAGCACTATGGGACTTAACGTCGGAGGTCATCAGTCCCCTAGAACTTAGAACTACTTAAACCTAAGGACATCACACACATCCATGCCCGAGGCAGGATTCGAACCTGCGGCCGTAGCGGTCGTGCGGTTCCAGAATGAAGCGCCTAGAACCGCTCGGCCACTCCGGCCTGCCCGTCTTGTTTTGGCAAATTGCTTTAGGAGTATCAAAGAAACTGATAGAGATGAGACTCTTCCTGATACAAGGTTCCAACTTTACTTCTGTATCCCTTTCTACATCTACATCTACATCTACATCTACATCTACATACATACTCCGCAATCCACCATATGGTGCGTGGCGGAGGGTACCTCGTACCACAACTAGCATCTTCTCTCCCTGTACCACTCCCTAACATAACGAGGGAAAAATGACTGCCTAGATGCCTCTGTACGAGCCCTAATCTCTCTTATCTTTGTGGTCTTTCCGCGGAATATAAGTTGGCGGCAGTAAAATTGTACTGCAGTCAGCCTCAAATGCTGGTTCTCTAAATTTCCTCAGTGGCGATTCACGAAAAGAACGCCTCCTTTCTTCTAGAGGCTCCAACCCGATTCCTGAGGCATTTCCGTAACACTCGCGTGATGATCAAACCTACCAGTAACAAATCTAGCAGCCCGCCTCTGAATTGCTTCTATGTCCTCCCTCAATCCGTCCTGATAGGGATCCCAAACGCTCGAGCAGTACTCAAGAACAGGTCGTATTAGTGTTTTATAAGCGGTCTCCTTTACAGATGAACAACATCTTCCCAAAATTCTGCCAATGAACCGAAGACGACTATCCGCCTTCCCCACAACTGCCATTGCATGCTTGTCCCACCTCATATCGCTCTGCAATGTTACGCCCAAATATTTAATCGACGTGACTGTGTCAAGCGCTACACTACTAATGGAGTATTCAAACATTACGGGATTCTTTTTCCTATTCATCTGCATTATTAAGTTCGGCTCTGAAATCAATATCCCTCTCTTGTTATTATCTTTCACATAAAATGAAATAGGTTTCTGAAAATGGCTGACTTTGGCTGTCATTACTAGAGATTTTTGTGACTGAAAAAAAGTTTCTAATTGCTAAAATAGTTTTGCCGCCAATGGTAGTTGTTACGTATGTAGTGTTCAGGTCAATGCGACCCAAAAAGAAATTTTTTAATGATGCACTTCGGGTATACAGCTGGATAGCGCAGTCATCTTGACATGATATTTCAACAGACCAATTGACCGCCATCTTCAGGTGTGAGTTTGCTGATGGACGATCTCGCCGGAACTGAATTTCTAACACTGTCGGCGGCTCCTTTCCACACCGAGGCCGACCCATTATGCATACACGAGTAGCTGCGCTGCTGCCCCTAAACGCAAATGAACTAGTACCACACTAGTGGGAGAAGTAAGTTAAACGATATTTCGCTAGCAGAACACTAAAGCAATCCGTCATTTCTGTGATGGTACTTTGACGAATAGGATGTATCGTAAAGCTACGCATACTGATCATTACCTTCAGGCAACCAAATGTGAACGACACCAACACAGGGCGGTCTAGCGGACTTTGGTGAAGACAGCCTATGCCTTTTACGACGTAGAAAATTTGAAATAGGAATTGGGCCATCGTAAACTTGTTTTTTAGCAGGATAGCTATACTCACCAACAAATACGTCGTGCTCTTAATGATGGACCACCGGAGAAACCATCAGGGGATATTTATAAATCTGTTACTTTTTTTCACCTTTTCTGGAAGTATACACTCGAAAATGTCAAGAATTTTAAGAAGGCATGACATCAAAAGTTTGTTTGTGACACAGACAAAGGTGAGAGCCCTTCTTAGATGAGAAAAGCACGACTTGGGACTGAGAAAATCCGTAGTATACAAAATTACTTGTCATTGTGGGATGGCTTATAGTGGATAAACTATCCGTACTATTCAGGATGGACTTGTATGCTACCATTATCACACTAGTTTGCTGCAGCCGGAGAAATCCGCAGCTGCGGAACACGGTCTTAATGAGGGACATAAGATGCTGTATAATGAGATGCAAATGACCACTCCCGCTTTCTCCTGCTTTCCACTACTGGGAATGTGTTCTAAAGGAATCTATGGAAATTCGATTATCTGATAATACTATTAATAAGGATAAGGGTTTCCTTTTACTTAACACGTGTACTCCGATTTTATCTGATATTAAACAACAACGGTCTCCATTACAACCGGCAGATTCTTTTAATTAATGTTTTGCTAGTTATATATCGTTTTGTACTGCCTGTGCAGACAAGGTGGGGCGGTCGTAGTATGCAAAGGAGCCGCCGATTCTGTTAGGAACTCAGTTATGGCGAGAATGTGCAGAAGTATAGTCACCTGAGGATGGCGGTCAGTTGATCTGTTGAAATATTGTGTCAAGATGACTACGTAGTCCGGCTGCATCACCGGTGATTATGCCAGGAAAGTCTACGTAATGACATCAAGAAATCTTTTACTTCATCAGCTGACGTTGAAATCTTTTATGGGCTTTAGAGCCGCGTTACACATGAATATTGTCAAGGATTTAATTACACACATTAATACACATATTGTCAACAGCTGGCTTGTTTTTCGTTATTGCTCGCTTGAAATCCTGCTGGTAATGAGTTATGTAGTTTCTTTAACCACTTAGTGTGCTAGCTTAGTCCGCGAGTGCTCACAATGAACAAGTTACTAACTGACGCTGAGATAGAGGCGACTGAAAATGTTTCTGATAGTGAGTAATGGTTATGAAAGCGAGGATTCTGAAGAATCTCATAAGCAAACGTTCTTCCAGCAACATACATTGACGATATCGTGCTACAGAATGGCACCTACATCCGCTTCTGCAAGACAGTCGTCTTTCTGTAGCCATCACCATGCAGCATACAAAGGAACTATAGTGGCTGTTTACACGCTGGACCAAATAACAGGTACACTGCTCTGCAAAAATTGCGGACCATATAGATAAAGTACCATAACGTAATAACTACTCAGAGGAACGATTTACGATGCGGGAATGTGTTACCAGAGGTCTCCCTGCCGTACACAGAAAGTTGGATGTCACATGGCGTGAGGGGGACGTGAATATAATGCCAAATGGCGCTGGACTCGCAACACGAGGCAGCTGAAGTAATTGAAAAAGTATGTGTCAATCAGTGAGCAGTTACGATGCAGAGTAGTGGCGGTTTTGATTACAAAAAGACTCGCAGAAAACATTCAGTTTACTTGACACGGGGAGAATGATCGGGAAACTGGAAGGAGGACGAAGCGGAAACCGGTATTTTGGTGTTGCTCACAACATTGTTTCAAGTGCGTGGTGAGCGTTCCGAACCACAGGCAGAACTGTCCGAAGAAGACGAAGTAGTCGACCAAGGTCAACTACACCACCACATGACCGTTACACTGAGCAACAGGCGAGAAGGAATCCACGTCAAATAACAGGCGCGTCTGCAGTTGCATTTAACAGGTCTGCGAGGTACGCAATCCCACTCTCCACAGACGTACGGCGGTTGCAGATGTGTTTTCTCTTTGATCGACGGCCCTAACGTTGTATACGTTCTCACTATCACATCTGCGGCACTGTTTGCATTGATGCAAAGAGCAAAGGATTCGACGTACGAGGAGTGGGTCGGATGAGAGCAGATCGTCTGGTTATTAATTCTGGACATACCCTCATATAGCACCCAGCGACATTATCGAATGTGATAGCTTCGGTAGTTCGGGCGTTATGGTTTGGAGAAGCATAATGTTGCAGACGCGTATTCACCTCCAAATGTCTGAACACGCCACACTCTCCTGTAACAGTTATTGTAACAGTGTACTCCGTCCCCACGTGCGTCTTTCCAGCGTGCATTCGGACCTGAATTAATTTTTATGCTTGACGATGCGCGTCAGCATGCGCCCAGGTGGAGGAGCTCTTGGGGCAATAGGATATTTGACGAATGGAATGGCCCATTCCTACATCTACATCTACATTTATACTCCGCAAGCCACCCAACGGTGTGTGGCGGAGGGCACTTTACGTGCCACTGTCATTACCTCCCTTTCCTGTTCCAGTCGCGTATGGTTCGCGGGAAGAACGACTGTCTGAAAGCCTCCGTGCGCGCTCTAATCTCTCTGATTTTACATTCGTGATCTCCTCGGGAGATCCTTTTGTGCACATGTGGGATGCGTTGGCGGGATCTACGGCAGCACGTGCACATGCACCAACGCCCATCCAGCAATTGTCGTGCCACAATAACACTAAACAGATTCAGAAGGTTGGTTGGTTGGTCTGGTCCCTTCAGTCCCACAAAACAAACCAACCAACCTTCCGAATCTGTTTAGTGTCTTCATCTCTTGGTCTCCCTCTACGATTTTTACCCATCACGCTGCCCTCCAATACTAAATTGGTGATCCCTTGATGCCTCAGAACATGTCCTACCAACCGATCCCTTCTTCTAGTCAAGTTATGCCATAAATTTCTCTTCTCCCCGATTCTATTCAATACCTCCTCATTAGTTATCTGATTTACCCATCTAATCTTCAGCATTCTTCTGTAGCAGCACAATTCGAAAGTTTCTATTCTCTACTTGTCTAAACTATTTATCGTCCACGTTTCACTTCCATACATGGCTACATTCCATACAAATACTTTCAGAAACGACTTCTTGACACTTAAATCTATACTCGATTTTAACAAATTTCTCTTCTTCGGCAATGCTTTTCTTGCTATTGCCAGTCTACATTTTATATCCCCCTACTTCGAACATCATCAGTTATTTTGCTTCCCAAATAGTAGAACTCATCTACTACTTTAAGTGTCTAATTTCCTAATCTGATTCACTCAGCATCACCTGATTTAATTCGACTACATTCCCTAATCCTCGTTTTACTTTTGTTGATGTTTTTATCTTACATCCTCCTTTCAAGACACTGTCCATTCCGTTCAACTACTCTCCCAAGTCCTTTGCTGTACCTGACAGAATTACAATGTCATTGGCAAACCTTAAAGTTTTTATTTCTTCTCCCTGGACTTTAATTCCTACTCCCAATTTTTCTTTTTTTTCCCTTTATTCCTTGCTCAATTTACACATTGAATATCATCGGGGATAGGCTACAACTCTGTCTTGCTCCCTTTTCAACCATTGCTTTCCTTTCGTGCCCCTCGACTCTTGTAACTGCCATCCAGTTTCTGTGCAAATTGTAAATAGCCTTTCACGCCCTGTATTTTACTCCTGCCACCTTCAGAACTTATGGTAGCTTATTGAAAATGGATGCAACAGTATATTGCACACCTTTCTGCACAAGAATTAAAGAAGTCCGATGCAAACGCAGGTTGGATTTCTGCGAGGTGAAAGCTGCTTATTCTTCGGAATAAGCTGATATTGTTAACAAGAAACGACAGTAAATAATATATACATTGAAATACCAATGTCAAAATACCCAGACTACTGAACAGGGACCGACAAGAGGTTCGCGAACATACACCACTTATTGCCCGAACCGCCCGTTTCTGAATCAAAAATATCCTTTTAGAATGGGAAGAGTTACCCTGAAATATAATACTCGTACCATACGACATAAGTGAATGAAAATAAGCAAAGTAGACTAATTTTCGTGTCGAACGATTACTTACTTCAGATAGCGTTCGAACAGTAAAAGTGGCAACATTAAGTCTTTGAACAAGATCCTGAACGTGAGCTTTCATGACAGTTTACTATCTATCTGAACACCTAGAAACTTGAACTGTTCAGTTTCACTAATCATATGCCCATACTGAGAAATTAAAACGTCGGGTGTTGTTGAATTGTGTGTTAGAAACTATAAAAATTAAGCCTTACTGTGATTTAGCTATAGTTTATTTTCTACAACCCATGATCTTACGTCATGAACTGCACTATTTGAAACCGAGCCAATGTCCCACGCAACATAATTTACTACCTAGATAGTGTCATCAGCGAACAGAAATATTTTGTAGTTACCTGTAATACTAGAGGTCAAATCATTTATATAAATAAGGAACAGAAGTGGCCCCAACACTGATCCCTGGGGCACCCGCTGTTTGACTGTACCCCACTCAGACCATACATCACAGCCATTCTCAGCACTGTGAATAATGACCTTTTGCTGTCTGTTGTTAAAGTAAGAGGTGAACCAATTGTGAGCTACTTCCTGTATTCCTTAATGGTCCAACTTCTGGAGCAATATCTCGTGATCAACACTATCAAACGCCTTAGTTAAATCAAAAAATATGCCTACCGTTCGAAACCTTTTGTTTGACCCATCCAGTACCTCAGGGAGAAAAGAGAATATAGCATCTTCAGTTGTTGAATGACTTCTAAAGCCGAAATGTACATGTGATAGCAAATTATGCGATATAAAATGATCAATTATCATTACATACACAGCCTTTGCAATAACTTTAGCAAACACTGATGTCATAGAAATAAGTCTAAAATTGTCTACATTATCCCTTTCCCCTTTTAATAAAGCGGCTTTACTATTGAGTACTTTAATTCTTCAGGAAACCGACCATTCCTAAAGGGAGAATTACAAACATGGCTAAGTACAGGGCTAACATGTGCAGCACAGTACTTTAATATTTTGCTAGGCACTCCATCACATCTATGAAAGTCCTTAGTCGTCAGTGATTTAATAATTGACTCAATCTCTCCCTTGTCTGTATCACAGAGGAGTATCATAAGTCCATTCTGTGAAATTAAAACGTCGGGTTTTGTTGAACTGTGTGTTAGAAACTGTAAAAAATGAGTCTTACTGTTATTTAGCGTTAGTTTATTTCCTACAAACCATGAACTTATGTCATGAACTGCACTATCTAAAACCGAGCCAATGTTGCACACCACCATAAATCCCAGTAACTTTCATGAAATTATTGTCTTTAAGTAAAGTACTATACCACAGCAGTTCTTTCTACGTTTGGTGCAAGATTCATGGAATTGTGTTAGTTGGCAGTGACACATCATGAGAAAACTAATTTCGTCCCTACCTTTTGCACACCATTGCACTTACACCTGTAAGTACTCTAGAAGTTTCTGCACTCAAGGCTTGTACTATTGGTTCAGAAGACCCCAGGTGGAACATAAACTGATAACAAGAAGCGTGTGCCACGATCGGACAGTAACACTAAAGTGTTGCGCCGATACGATAACAGAAATATTTGTAAAACCCACATCACGTACTTCTGTCTAAACTGCAAACAATATTACGCTAAAAACTTGTATGCTATAGAAGTGTCCATCAGTTTCCTATGTGACAATATGAGTGCATCGTGTGAAAATACATCATAATAATTGTATTGTTACTGAAGTGGTACGCAGCTGTTCACAGAGATTATTCATTTGCCAATTTTTTAATAATTTGAATTTAAAGAATGGATGTTTCAAATGGGCTCAAATATTACGGATTGGATCATACTGACCCAAGCAGTATATACGTGAAGTAAATTTGCACAGATCATTAGTCTTAAAGTATGATACAACCAAAAGTCAGACGCTGTCTTGACTGATATCATACGGTGATAACGAGTAGAATTATGACATCCACAGGTGTTTCAAATTGCTTCACTGAGAATAAGGACCTCAGAAAAAGTTGTTACCAACACCATTCAAAATACATATCAGTGAAACAATGTAAGTTAGTGTAAAAAGTAGAGAAAGAAACGTACTTTTTTTCTGACGGCCGGATTGGCCTAGCTGAAGATCGAGAAGATATGGTGAGGAAACTTACAGACGAATATAGAAAGTTATGTCTGGATGAACATATTTGGTGGATGGTGGCTTGGTGACAGACGCGATAACCGACCTAGGAAAAAAATGGTCAGGGATTCATGACAGAGATCACTCTAAGCGCAGAGCGAACACATGAAAAAGATATGCTCCTTAAAAATATTACTCAATTAATAATTAAAATCATGGATAAACAGCCAAAAAATAGTTTTGGAGACGATGCTGATGGGTGAATTTTAGAAATTAAATTAGGATGACAGTTTGAGAGATGAAAGGAAATAAAAAAAGAGAATATTCTGATGTTATTGAGGGACGAAATTACTATTGTATTGGCGAACGAAGAGGTCACTGGATGAATGTCTACACAAATATCTTGGAAATGGATCCATGCAAAGAGGGCGTACGAGACAGACAGATGGAGTAACGGTTATTGTATTGGCGCACAAAGAGATCACTGGATGAGTGTCTACACAAATATCTTGGAAATGGATCCCTGCAAAGAGGGAGTACGAGACAGACAGCTGGAGTAACAGTTGTGATGTCAAAAAGAAGCCTACTGGAGGACTAAGAGGCAAAAATAAGTTGTTACGGCGCGTGTTGTACGAATAATGATCTTTAAAACTGCAAACACTGCCTTAAATATAAGTATATATTATATCACTTATTAGTAAGAGGCCATTCTTCTTTTCAATAATTTGTAAGTTTTACTTTTTCAACTACAATTCCCTTCATACTACTTTTTCCCGGTAATAAATCTGAAGATCACTTACCTACAAATAGACAACATTTATAAGAGAAACAAAAATGACTTTGATGTTATTTTAATAAAACATCTTTTGCTTCTAAAGACTGCCAAAAATTTTTGAAACACCAAACATTCAATACAGTTTCTCCAACAGGTGGTGCTACAGAGTTTCGTAGCCGATCTCTGTCATCTGAACAGATTCGTTTCTTAAAAGAAATAGAAAGTTATTGGAGATTGTCTGTTACACATCTCATAGGCAAACGGAACTCTATTTTGTTCAACATACACACCCTGTTATTATACAAACAATCAATAGAATTGAAATATCATGTTCACATATGTTAACTTCTTCAGCATTTTTATAATAATTTTTAAAAAATGAGTCGGCTTACAACCATAACTTTCTGAAGTAAAAATCTTAGTTTTTTTCAGTTTTTGGATTTCATGAGAGTTTAAAACTGTCAACTGAATCACAAAAGAACTGTCGTAAATCTTTGTGTGCTATACGAATTTAACGAGGCATTGTTGTTGTGGTCTTCAGTCCAAAGACTGGTTAGATGCAGCTCTCCATGCTATTTATCCAGTGCAAGCTTCTTCATCTCCCAGTACCTACTGCAGCCTACATCCTTCTGAATCTGCTTCGTGTATTCATCTTTTGGTCTCCCTCTGCGATTTTTACCCTCCACGCTGCCTACAGTACGAAATTGGTGATCCCTTGATGCCTCAGAACGTTTCTTACCAGTCGGTCCATTCTTCTAGTCACGTTGTGCCACAAATTTCTCTTCTCCCCAATTCTGTTTAGTAGTTCCTCATTAGTTACGTGATATACCCATCTAATCTTCAGCATTCTTCTGTAGCAACATATTTCGAACGCTTCTATTCTTTTGTTGTCTAAACTATTTATAGTCCATGTTTCACTTCCATACGTGGCTACACTCCATACAAATACTTTCAGAAAAGACTTCCTGATACTTAAATCCATGATTGATGGTAACAAACCTCTCTTCTTAAGAAACGCTTTCCTTTCCATTGCCAGTCTACGTTTTGTATTCTCTCTACTTCGACCATCATCAGTTATTTTGCTCCCCAAATAGCAAAATTCATCTACTACTTTAAGTATCTTGCTTCCTAACCCAACTGCCTCAGCATCACCTGATTTAATTCTCTGCTTAAAATTTGACAATTTCATGAAACACAGGAGGATATAGCATTAAATACTAACACTACACAAACTCCTATTGTATTTGAAGAAATTTGCAATAAGAGTAGTCATACAGTACCGATATCTGTGGACATATAAACATTTATGCTGATTTATAAGTAAAGGTAACAAGCAACGACAAAAATGTCGTCCTCAAAAATTATTACTTGACTGAACCCACTATAATATTTTATTAGTTTATGAGTGATTATGATTCACCAAACAGGTTACAAACAAGCAATTCAGTCCCTCCTGATATATTAGGCAAGTTATCAGATTTTAAGCAATTTGAAAACAAAATAGCACGATTAAGAAACAAGTAAGAAAATTAATCAAGAATTAAATGCCTAACAAACGAAATATATCGCGATAAAGTAAGAGTAAATGCTATCACCATAATAAATTACAGCGATAAAACCCAAGACGTAACTAGATCGCTTGATGAGCAAAAGCTCGAGAACTGGACAGAATCATGATTGCAGTTTTTTATCTATTTGTCACAGGTTTGCAGTGCCTGTATTCACAATGTTTAGATAGTATTATATAATGTCCTTCGGATATGTGGGCAAGCGTAGTACCCAGACACAGAAAATTCAGACATTGTAAACCCGTATTACACTCCTGGAAATTGAAATAAGAACACCGTGAATTCATTGTCCCAGGAAGGGGAAACTTTATTGACACATTCCTGGGGTCAGATACATCACATGATCACACTGACAGAACCACAGGCACATAGACACAGGCAACAGAGCATGCACAATGTCGGCACTAGTACAGTGTATATCCACCTTTCGCAGCAATGCAGGCTGCTATTCTCCCATGGAGACGATCGTAGAGATGCTGGATGTAGTCCTGTGGAACGGCTTGCCATGCCATTTCCACCTGGCGCCTCAGTTGGACCAGCGTTCGTGCTGGATGTGCAGACCGCGTGAAACGACGCTTCATCCAGTCCCAAACATGCTCAATGGGGGACAGATCCGGAGATCTTGCTGGCCAGGGTAGTTGACGTACACCTTCTAGAGCACGTTGGGTGGCACGGGATACATGCGGACGTGCATTGTCCTGTTGGAACAGCAAGTTCCCTTGCCGGTCTAGGAATGGTAGAACGATGGGTTCGATGACGGTTTGGATGTACCGTGCACTATTCAGTGTCCGCTCGACGATCACCAGTGGTGTACGGCCAGTGTAGGAGATCGCTCCCCACGCCATGATGCCGGGTGTTGGCCCTGTGTGCCTCGGTCGTATGCAGTCCTGATTGTGGTGCTCACCTGCACGGCGCCAAACACGCATACGACCATCATTGGCACCAAGGCAGAAGCGACTCTCATCGCTGAAGACGACACGTCTCCATTCGTCCCTCCATTCACGCCTGTCGCGACACCACTGGAGGCGGGCTGCACGATGTTATGGCGTGAGCGGAAGACGGCCTAACGGTGTGCGGGACCGTAGCCCAGCTTCATGGAGACGGTTGCGAATGGTCCTCGCCGATACCCCAGGAGCAACAGTGTCCCTAATTTGCTGGGAAGTGGCGGTGCGGTCCCCTACGGCACTGCGTAGGATCCTACGGTCTTGGCGTGCATCCGTGCGTCGCTGCGGTCCGGTCCCAGGTCGACGGGCACGTGCACCTTCCGCCGACCACTGGCGACAACATCGATGTACTGTGGAGACCTCACGCCCCACGTGTTGAGCAATTCGGCGGTACGTCCACCCGGCCTCCCGCATGCCCACTATACGCCCTCGCTCAAAGTCCGTCAACTGCACATACGGTTCACGTCCACGCTGTCGCGGCATGCTACCAGTGTTAAAGACTGCGATGGAGCTCCGTATGCCACGGCAAACTGGCTGACACTGACGGCGGCGGTGCACAAATGCTGCGCAGCTAGCGCCATTCGACGGCCAACACCGCGGTTCCTGGTGTGTCCGCTGTGCCGTGCGTGTGATCATTGCTTGTACAGCCCTCTCGCAGTGTCCGGAGCAAGTATGGTGGGTCTGACACACCGGTGTCAATGTGTTCTTTTTTCCATTTCCAGGAGTGTATATGTCCAGCATGAGAAATGCGACAAAAATGACAATGTCTCTCTCTGTGCAGGAATCATATGAAAAGATGTGCGAGCACGGGGCATGGTCACTGTGACATATGAATGTTTCGATAGGTCGAGCGAGCGGGTACGGATAGCTGAGGTGTGCCGCCGGCACTTTTGAGACGGTTCCGGCTGAGGCGTTGGGGTGCCAGAAGGCGACGGCGCATCTTAACACTCAGAAGACATTTCCGACTTTATGAATAACGTGGCACCCGCTATTCGACGATAGGCTTATGTTGCCGCCATAATTAATGTCAATACGATTGGAACAACGATGATTATCCATCTGCTGCAAGGGATACTGGCTTTGCTTTATTACAAGAAGTGCGCTTAGTATTCCTCCAGGACTTCCATGGTTATGTGACATACATGGCACCGTGTGATCAGACAGACAGCAGTACGGCGGTACTAGAGTGTGACGGTACTGAAATCGAAGATGTTACTTATCTCCCCTCAGCCGCAAACCGGCGAGCACACACTGGGCACACGTATTATTGAAGTTTATACTCCATAGTAACCGACTTACTATGTGTGAAATCGCAATTCTGCTCCGAGGAAATCTCCTCCGAGCACTCTTTCCAGGTCTATGGGTAGCGTCTTTGATTAATGAAAACGTCCTTGGTCCCGGTTTTAACCTCACCACCGCTTAAATTTTGAATAAAAATCTTCAGCAGTGGCGGCCGAAGATTTCCGTAATTCTGACAACGGCCTTGTCAAACAGGACGGAGGAGCGGACACAGGTTTTGGGCACTCTCTTGCCCTTGGGGTGGGAAACTGACACTAAAGGCGGAAGAATCAGCAATGAGCAACAACATGACTATGCAGATGGAAATGAAAACAACGGCATTAAAGACATAACGTGTACCCACAGGACATGTGGCCTGTAGTTGAAAAAGTGTCATGATGGTCTCTCCATTGCCAAAAGATTCCAGAATAGTCCCCCATTAGGATCTCCGGGAGGAACTGCTAAGAGGGAGGTAACCATGAGAAAAAGATTGAATAACCAAGGAAATGATAGCGTTCTACGAATCGAGGAGTGGAATGTCAGAAGCTTTAACATGGTAGGAAAGCTAGAAAATCTGAAAAGGGAAATGCAAAGGCTCAATCTCTAAGTGGTCAGTGAGGTGAAACGGAAAGAAGACAAGGATTCACGTTGTTGTATAGAATTTGTAAGTTTGGCGACATACCATCTGGCCTTCGGAAAAGCAGCATCCACATAATTCCGAAGACTGCAAGACCCTAAAAGTGCGAGAATTATCGCACAATCAGATTTTCAGCTAATGCACCCAACTTGCTGACAAGAATAACATACAGGAGAATGGAAAAGAAAGTCGAGGACGTGTTAAAGACGATCAATTTAGCTTTATGGAAAGTCAAGACACCAGAGAGGCAATTCTGACATTGCGGTTGATAATGGAAGTAATGAGAAGTAGCAGAAATGACAACAGTGAGAAAATTAACATCAGGATTGGTGATCACGAAGTAGGTAAAGTTAAGGAATTTTGTTACCTAGGCAGCACATAACCCGTAACGGACAAAGCAAGGAGGACATCAAAAGCAGGCTTGCACTGGAAAAAGGGGCATTCCTGGCTAAGAGAAGCCTACTAGTATCAAATGTTGGATATAATACGAGGAAGAAATTTCTGAAAATTTACGTTTGGAGCACAGCATTGTATGGCAGTGAAACATGAACTGTGGGAAAACCATAACAGAAGTGAACTGAAGCATTTGAGATTTGTTGTTACAGAAGAACGTTGAAAATTAGATAGACTGATAAGGTAAGGAATAAGGAGGTTCTCCAGAGAATCGGGCACGAAAGGAATATGTGGAAAACACTGACAAGAACAAGGGACAGGATGGCAGGAGATTTATTAAGACATCGGGGAATAACTTCCATGATACTAGACGAAGAAGAAGAGGGTAAAAAGTGTAGAGGAAGAAAGAGATTGGAATACATCCAGCAAACAAATGAGGACTTGGGTTGCAGGTGCTACTCTGAAATGAAGAGGTTGGCACAGGAGAATTCGTGGCGGGCCGCATCAAACCAGTTAGGAGGCTGACTGATTAATATATCTTCTGACGTGACTTTAAATTCATGCTCCACCACAAAGACAAGTTCCCACATTTTTCGATTTGTCAAGAACTTCCGATATTGGCACGAGACCTGCTTCCCATGGATACTTGAGAAAAAGTGGAAGGTGAACGCACAAGACACCCATATCTTACCAGTCACTCGGGCAGTCCTCTTGATAGCATCTACACTATGTGATCAAAAGTATCCGAACACCCCCACAAACATACGTTTTTCATATTAGGTGCATTGTGCTGCCACCTACTACGATGTACTCTATACCAGCGACCTCAGTAGTCACTTGACATCGTGAGAGAGCAGAATGGGGCGCTCCGCAGAACTCGCAGACTTCGATCGTGGTCAAGTGACTGGGTGTCAGTTGTGTCTTTAAGCAAGATTTCCACACTCCTAAACATCCATAGGTCCACTGTTTCCGATGTGACAGTGAACTGGAAACGTGAAGCACCATCACACAGGAATTCCATGCTGCTTCAGGAGTCAATGCAAGTACTATGACAGTTAGGCGGGAGGTAAGAAAACTTGGATTTCATGGTCGAGCGGCTGCTCATAAGGCACACATCATGCCGGTAAATGCCAAACGACGCCTCGCTTGGTGTAAGGAGCATAAACATTGGGCGATTGAACAGTGGAAAAACATTGTGTGGAGTGATGAATTACGGTACACAAAGTGGTGATTCGATGGCAGGGTGTGGGTATGGCGAATGCCCGGTGAGCGTCATCTGCCAGCGTATGTAGTGCCAACAGTAAAATTCGGAGGCGGTGGTGTTATGGTGTAGTAGTGTTTTTCATGGAGGAGCTTGCACTCCTTGTTATTTTGAGTAGCACTATCACAGCACAGGCCTACATTTATTGTTTACAATATACATAAATGACTTAGTTGACAACATCGGTAGCTCCGTGAGGCTATTTGCAGATGACACGGTTGTCTACAAGAAAGTAGCAACATCAGAAGACTCGTACGTACTCCAGGAGGACCTGCAGAGGATTAATGCATGGTGCGACAGCTGGCAGCTTTCCCTAAACGTAGATAAATGTAATATAATGCGCATACATAGGGGCAGAAATCCATTCCAGTACGATTATGCCATAGGTGGTAAATCACTGGAAGCGGTAACGACCGTAAAATACTTAGGAGTTACTATCCGGAGCGATCTGAAGTGGAATGATCACATAAAACAAATAGTGGGAAAAGCAGGCGCCAGGTTGAGATTCATAGGAAGAATTCTAAGAAAATGTGACTCATCGACGAAAGAAGTAGCTTACAAAACGCTTGTTCGTCCGATTCTTGAGTATTGCTCATCAGTATGGGACCCTTACCAGGTTGGATTAATAGAAGAGATAGACATGATCCAGCGAAAAGCAGCGCGATTCGTCATGGGGACATTTAGTCAGCGCGAGAGCGTTACGGAGATGCTGAACAAGCTCCAGTGGCGGACACTTCAAGAAAGGCGTTACGCAATACGGAGAGGTTTATTATCGAAATTACGAGAGAGCACATTCCGGGAAGAGATGGGCAACATATCTCGCGTAATGATCACAACGAAAAGATCCGAGAAATTAGAGCAAATACGGAGACTTACAAGCAGTCGTTCTTCCCACGCACAATTCGTGAATGGAACAGGGAAGGGGGGATCAGATAGTGGTACAATAAGTACCCTCCGCCACACACCGTAAGGTGGCTCGCGGAGTATAGATGTAGATGTAGATGTAGATTGACGTTTTAAGCACCTCCTTGCTTCCCCACTGTTGAAGAGCAGTTCGGTAATGGCGATTGCATCTTTCAACACTAACGAGCACCTGTTCATAATGCATGGCTTCTGGCGGAGTGGTTACGCCATAATAACATCCCTGTAATGGACTGGCCTGCACAGAGTCCTGACCTGAATCCCTTAGCTAAATGCTGGGAGTGTTCCTTTGACAAGGGCTCGGCCGACCACCTGTCCTATCCTCCCCCCATTAAACCCATTAAACAAGGCTGTACATTCAAATGTATGTGAATATGATTGATATTTACCTTACATTAAGCTGATACGTCCTACATCACTAGCAAATGTTCCTCAGACAGCTAACTTACTGATATAGTCCTTCTTTATGATGATTTCAGGGTAGATGTTCAAATCTGCTGAGGAACGTGTTGGAACACTGAAACTACGATGAAATATTTCGCTAAAGCTCAAACCTTTTAGTCTCCTAACGAAAGAGATTTGTTGTTAAGTTTTCGAATGGACAATCATGAATTCAGGAAGTGTTGTACTTCTGAAACACAACTGGTTGTTTACTCATACAAAGTAATGAACGTAATTGCCAGATGACCTCAAGTTGATTGAGCTGTGCTCTGGCTCGCATTGGTGCTGTTGTAGGATTCTGTCCTCTGTTGGAGGCCAGACTGTATCGTTTAGTTGACATGGTTGCGGTTGTTTGTCTTCTTCTTGTGTGACTGGCGCCACTTGGTTTCGCAAGCGTTCCCTGTCCACTAGTGGCAGCAGCGGTGTTATCGATATGTGTAGTAACTGTGCCTTATCTTTGAGGTGACGTCGTTGTTCTTCCGGGTCGTGTGAGTGAGCAGTTCGGCTGGGACGCAGGAGGAGCCAGGTCCGCACAGGGCGATTCTCCAGTGACGGGTTCGTATTGCTGCTCAGGCGGAGAGCAGCGAGTGGAGTGCTTGGGGAAGGCGGAACTGATTAGCTTTCCTGGGCTTCTAATTACTATTTACTACCTTCAGCTTGTTACTATTGTTAAGTTCAACCAGCGGTATTTTCCTGCCTGGTGGCCGCTAACGCCCCAGTTAGTGTATGTAACGGCAGTGTACGTTTCCTTGCTTGACAGTTTTCAGTTTTCTTGATTGTAGATTGGTTGGCGATTCTTCTACTTCGGTGGTAGTGATTCCTTTCTTGTTCTGGGCGCTCTAAGCACAGTATTCTGCGGGCGGAGTCCAGACTGCCCGTTCCGGCTTTCGCGTATTTTTATATCTTTGCATTTGGTTTAGTGGACGTCAGGTAGCCTCACCAAGATTATCATTAGTCACTCGTGAGACTGCCACTAATCTGAGTTACCATCTTATGATGTGAATTCAACTCCTGGCTGCCTTTCTCATCGCTCGTGAAAGTGTTTTTGGCCTGGCCTACTCAGAGGTCGATTCCTGGAACACCGTCTGTGACTGGCCCTTGTGTTTTATTGTTGTGTTATTGTTTTATTATTGTATTACCAGGTTACCATCATTTGTCTCACCTGTTTGGCGATCAGTTGCCTGTCTTTTAAATTAACTTTTGCTATTGCATTACTGTTTGATAGTATGTCTGTTAATTTTTTTTAATAATTGCCATTCTTGGCGTTAAAGGCCTTCAGCCGTGACTGTGGTTACTTGCCTTAAAATTCTGATTGCGACCACATTGCCTTGCTTTCAAAACATTATTTGCTGTAGCTGTATTTTATGTATGTTTGTTAAATTTTTTTACTAATTGCCATTCTTGGCGCTAAGGGCCTTCAGCCGTGACGGTGGGTACTTGCCTTAAAATTCTAATTGCGACCATATTGCCTTGTTCTCAAAGCATTGTTTGCCGTGTCTGTATTTTATGCATGTTTGTTAATTTTTTTAAATAATTTCCATTCTCGGGGTTAAAGGCCTTCAGCCGTGACTGCGGTTACTTGCCTTAAAATTCTAATTGCGACCACATTGCCTTGTTCTCAAAATATTATTTACTGTGTCTGTATTTTATGCTCATTTGGTAAATTGTAATGTACTGAAAATACTATTAGACGGTTGTTTGGTTTGGTTGGTTGGGAAGGAGACCAGACAGCGTGGTCATCGGTCTCATCGGATTAGGAAGGATGGGGAAGGAAGTCGGCCGTGTGCTTTCAGAGGAATCATCCCGGCATTTGCCTGGAGTGATTTAGGGAAATCACAGAAAACCTAAATCAGGATGGCCGGACGCGGGATTGAACCGTCGTCCTCCCGAATGCGAGTCCAGTGTGCTAGCCACTGCGCCACCTCGCTCGGTCAGACGGTTGTTTCTCCCCTATTATTAACGTGTGATATTTTTATTTATTGCTGAGTCTGGAATTATCGTCTTAAAATAAATGTGAGAAATTGCAAAAGCAAACCAATATTAACTAATCCGGGCCCCGTCCACAATCGTAACCGAATCCTGCCTTCCTTGCGTCCCAGGTCTCATTGATTGCATATTTGTAAACTTTCAGAAGACTTTTAATACGGCTCTGCATAAGCGGCTTTCATGAGTATCATTTCAGTTGTCTGACTGCATTCTTGACTCCCTGTCCGAAAGTGCATCGTTCGTAAAAAATGACGGGAAGTCTCTTACAATAACGGAAGTGATGTCTTTTGTTCCCCAGGTTGTGTTACAGGGCTACTTCCGTTCTTAATCTATACAATGATTTCGAAAATCATCTGAGAACCCCTTTTAGACTGTTTGCATATCATGTCGTCGTTTACCATCAGGTAAAGACATCAAAGTACCAAAACTAAATTCAATATGATTTAGACTCGGCATCTGCATGGTAACAAACGTAGCAGTTGACCTTAAACAACAACATAATGTGAGGTCCACCACATGAATACTAAAAAATTCTGTTACATTGCGATTACACAATACAAATCACACAAATCTGATGGTTGTCGGTTCTACTAAATACCTACAAATTGCAATTAAGGAAAACTTAAATTGGAACAACCTTACACATAACACTGAGGGCCAGGTGATCCAAGGGCTGCGTCTTATTGGCAGAAAACTTAGGAGATGCGACGAGTTCATTAAAGATGCTACCTACACTACGCTTATCCGTCCTCTTTTGGAATATTGCTGGGATTCTTCGACAGGAGTGACGGACGGTATCTAAATTGCTGTATATCTTACATAGGGAAGAAAGAGTCTCAGATATGATAAGCGAGTTTGGGTGGCACTCATTAAAACAAAGAAGCTTTTCGTTGCTGCTATACCTTTTTAGGAAATTTCAGTCACCAGCTTTCTCCTCCGAATACGAAAATATTTTGTTGTCTACCACCTATATGAGAACTAACGATTACTTTAATAAAATAAGAGAATTTGGAGTTCACAAGGAAAGATCTGTGCGTTCATTTCTCGCAAGTGCTAGTTGAGAGTGGAACATGGTGAATTAGTCTAAAAGTAATCATCTGCAAAAAATTTTAAATGTGAATTGTAGAGTAATCACGCAGATGGAGATGAAGACGAGTACAATCGATATGTTTGTACTGTATTCAGCATGAAAGCTGCTAACAGTCTTATATACGAAATTAGTGTAAACAAGATAAATCTTCAAAACTGTTTGTGATGGTCATATGTTCGTCCTACGGCCCTAGTATTTAATGAGAGATCAATATCATACACACTGATGAACAGAATCGAGACGAACTAACACATACAAATAATAATTTTTACTTCATTAGAAGATGTTGTCACTTACCATTCACTGCTGAATGAAAGCTTCGTGTTATGTAGAGCTGTAATCATACAGGCATTGATCTGTTGTTCTTTATCGTGCTCCTTACGCCATAATACAGCAGTGTTTGTCCCTTTCAGCTGCCAATACGTCTGTGGTTTACAACATGGACACATGTGCTTACATATGTAAATGATGCGAAGATTGTCTTTAACCAAAAGTCAAGGTGAACAGGTGAGACTTCATGACGTCAGACCTTCCTGCTGCCGAAGCCTCGTCATCTGTGTACTTCTCTAACTATAAGTGATGTACGCATGAATGCATATTTTCATCTCTATGTACTATTATATCCTAAGCTCTGATACGCATTATCCCTTTTTCGTTATTTGTTATTCTTATTCATAGAAAAACTATATGTCAAGATCAACGAAATACAGCTGCGTTTATGCAGAGTTACCGGATCATTCTTTTTCTCGTGTATAATTGTAAATACGAGACGAAATCCGAAAGTGCCTGATGTATGTTAATTAAAAGCATTACGTCTTATCTAGATTTTATTCTACACCACATTCGAAGTATTCCTCTTGAGAATGAGTACATCGACCTCAAAGTTCCTGCCACGTTTGAAATGCATCCCTAGAGTCTCTTTGTTAGATGTTTCCATCTCATCTCCCCAACTGTATCAAATATTTTCAACTTGAGTTTCACCTCGGCGAGAGGAAACAACTCACAGGAAAGAGAGAATGGTTGATGGAAACCAAGTGGCATCTTGTTTTTGTCAAAAATTCCTGAATAATGTAGTTGATATGTGGTCGTGGTTTGTCATGAAGGAGTACTCAGTCGTTAGTACGCCGTATCCGTGGACGTTCTCTCCCCACATCCTCTCTTTTAAGAAAGAAAAGAAGTCAACAAGGATTTAGTGTTTCCCTTACTTGAATATTTCGTCCGCAAAGGATGGCATCGTGGAGGCTGTAGCTACTGATAACTATAAATAACACAGTTTTCTATGACAGTCATTTATTTTGCCACTACGTGTTTCGATGGTTCACACCATCATCTACAGGTGGAGAATTGTTTAGGTTACATAACTGGTGTACGTGAAGAGCCAGACGCCGTTCCACAGCAGCAGACCAAGTGCAAGGCTGATATTGTTGAGTATTTTACTGGTGATAAAACTGTGGCTTGGTTGCGGAGTATCTTTGCGAACGGCCACGTTTTTGCTGAGTCGAAACTGTTATGTTGTGTTGTGGGTAGTTCTGTGTGTGAGAGGCATTGTTATTATGGAAGTCCAAGTGTTATTACAAGTGCTACTACAGTAAGGTGATCAAATGTGGAAATGATTCAGAGGAAAGAGCGTAATGATTTAATTAAAAATTAGCAGTGCCGCCGATAACGTATTTGTGTATCCTCTCGTTGCGTGTCGCACAGCATCAATCATCCGCGCCGTGTTCGGGCTCTCAGAATGAACTAGTAAAAAATTAGTTACCATAAAAGAGTGCAATCAAGTGCCAGTGTCTTGTAGCGAGCGTGAGAACGTGCATTCGGTCATCGCGTTTCAGCATCATCAACAATCAGTCGCGCCACGACGGTTACGTGCACGCTCGTACAATTATTGTGAACTGTGAACTGTAATTTAACATTATGAGTCAAGGAGGTCTGGTACCAAAAGAAATCTGTGTATGCGTTGAGTATTCGATCATTCGGCTTCCGCATCATTAACAATCATCCGCGCCGTGTTCGGTTACGCGTTCGCTCGTCCAAGTGATATTGTGGACAGAAAATTATCTAGAAGTTGCCATAAACACTTGTGTCTTAGAGTGTAAACAGTGCAACCTGTGATTTTCATATCGTCTCAGAATATACACTACTGGCCATTAAAGTTGCTACACCACGAAGATGGCGTGCTACAGACGCGATATTTAACCGACAGGAAAAAGATACTGAGATATGCAAATGATTAGCTTTTCAGAGCATTCACACAAGGTTGGCGCCGGTGGTGACACCTACAACGTGCTGACATGAGGAAAGTTTCCAACCGATTTCTCATACACAAACAGCAGTTGATCGGCGTTGCCTGGTGAAACGTTGATGTGATGCCACGTGCAAGGAGGAGAAATGCATACCATCACTTTTCTGACTTTGATAAAGGTCGGATTGTAGCCTATCGCGATTGCGGTTTATCGTATCGCGGCATTGCTGCTCGCGTTCATCGAGATCCAATGACTGTTAGCAGAATATGGAATCGGTGGGTTCAGGAGGGTAACACTGAACGCCGTGCTGGATCCCAACGGTCTCGTATCACTAGCAGTCGAGATGACAGGCATCTTATCCGCATGGCTGTAACGGACCGTGCAGCCACGTCTCGATCCCTGAGTCAACAGACGGGGACGTTTGCAAGACAACAACCATCTGCACGAACAGTTCGACGACGTTTGCAGCAGCATGGACTATCAGCTCGGAGACCATGGCTGCGGTTACCCTTGACGATGCATCATAGACAGGAGCGCCTGCGATGGTGTACTCAACGACGAACCGGGGTGCACGAATGGCAAAACGTCATTTTTTCGGATGAATCTAGGTTCTGTATACAGCATCATGATGGTCGCATCTGTGTTTGGCGACATCGCGGTGAACGTACATTGGAAGCGTCTATTCGTCATCGCCATACTGGCGTATCACCCAGCGTGATGGTATGGGGTGCCATTGGTTACACGTCTCGGTCACCTCTTGTTCGCTTTGACAGCACTTGAACAGTGGACGTTACATTTCCGATGTGTTACGACCCGTGGCTCTACCCTTCATTCGATCCCCGCGAAACCCTACATTTCAGCAGTATAATGCACGACCGCATGTTGCAGGTCCTGTACGGGCCTTCCTGGATACAGATAAGGTTCGAGAGCTGCCCTGGCTAGCACGTTCTCCAGATCTCTCACCAATTGAAAACGTCTGGTAAATGGTGGCTGAGCAACTGGCTCGTCACAATACGCCAGTCACTACTCTTGATGAACTGTGGTATCGTGTCGAATCCGCTTGGGCAGCTGTACCTATACCCGCCATCCAAGCTCTGTTTGACTCAATGCCCAGGCGTATCAAGGCCGTTATTACGGCCAGTGGTGGTTGTTCTGGGTACTGATTTCTCAGTATGTATGCGGCCAAATTGTGCGAAAATGTAATCACATGTCAGTTCTTGTATAATATATTTTTCCAATGAATACCCATTTATCATCTGCATTTCTTCTTGGTGTAGTAATTTTAATGGCCAGTACTGGAGATGTTCATACCAGACTTAGTACAGTGTTGTGTTTGTCGTTGAGTGGCTGCTTGCATATTTAGATACATAATTTCAGGCAGGTCGGTCAGCAGTGCTGAGCAGAACAATACGACCGCCGCGGTATTATCAGGGACGTGGTGTGGGCAGGGCGCGCGGTCAAGAAGCAGCAAGCACTTAGACTAATTAAGGGACCCCGCCATTTCTACTCCCCGGCGTGTTACAACGTGTGGTGCCAAAATAAATGACTGACGCAAAAAACTGTTTTTTTATACTCTTGGTTTATTGAACTTTCTGTTGCCGAGAGAAAAAAAGGTCTCTTCCATTGCGGTTATTGTTGCTTGGTTTCAGATTCATATCCATGAACCGATTAAGTGTCCCCAGTGACAACCACTGAAAGTTTGGATCGTATTGAAGCAGTTCTTTAAGTTTCCTGCAGAGTTCCGCACAATGTCGTATATGATGTCTTGAAGTCGCGGTACAACCTTCGCTTCAATCCTTCCTGAATGACACACAAACGCCAAACATAAATACGTTTCTTTCGTGTTTGAGTGCCATTTAATGACCAAATGAACATTTATAACGACGTTAATGTTTCTTTTTCTGATGCATTTTCGAAACAAAGTTAAATACCAACAGCTAGTTACCTCCAGCAAACGAAATTTTCATGAAATCACCTGATCCACGCGGTGATGAGGGCGTAAACTCTCGAAACGCGTAAAGTAATAAAATAAAAGTAATTCACGCGGAAAGCTGTTTCAACTTATACTTTAAGATACAACGTTCTTTCAAGTCAGCCATCACAAAACCATAAAATTCACAGAAAGAGGGTAATGGAAATTTTTCACCAACAACACAAAATCACTCACCCTATAGACACTTCCCGCGCCGATTCAATAGGGATTTCAGTGTACTCTTTGCCATTTTACTCAGAATTAAATTTTCTGGAAATTTTGGACACCACATTACATACATTACACATGTCATAATACAGTCTATCTCGAATTCCAAGAAAAAAAAAGGCAGAAAAATTATAGTTCGTTCAACTCAGGGTGCGAAATTAATACATGTCTCTTCTTAAATGGAATCATTCTAAAAACTCATACGAGACCACAGTCCTGTAGCGATTAAAATACAAAAATATGTCCAAATTTCAAGGCTTTTCAATGTCTACATCTACATCTACATGATTACTCTGCAATTGACATTTAACTGCTTGGCAGAGGGTTCATCGAACCACAATCATACTATCTCTCTACCATTCCACTCCCGAACAGCGCGCGGGAAAAACGAACACCTAAACCTTTCTGTTCGAGCTCTGATTTCTCTTATTTTATTTTGATGATCATTCCTACCTATGTAGGTTGGGCTCAACAAAATATTTTCGCATTCGGAAGAGAAAGTTGGTGACTGAAATTTCGTAAATAGATCTCGCCGCGACGAAAAACGTCTTTGCTTTAATGACTTCCATCCCAACTCGCGTATCATATCTGCCACACTCTCTCCCCTATTACGTGATAATACAAAACGAGCTGCCCTTTTTTGCACCCTTTCGATGTCCTCCGTCAATCCCATCTGGTAAGGATCCCACACCGCGCAGCAATATTATAACAGAGGACGAACGAGTATAGTGTAAGCTGTCTCTTTAGTGGACTTGTTGCATCTTCTAAGTGTCCTGCCAATGAAACGCAACCTTTGGTTCGCCTTCCCCACAATATTATCTATGTGGTCTTTCCAACAGAAGTTGTTCGTAATTTTAACACCCAGTTGAATTGACAGCCTTGAGAATTGTACTATTTATCGAGTGATCGAATTCCAACGGATTTCTTTTGGAACACATGTGGAGCACCTCACACTTTTCGTTATTTAGCGTCAACTGCCACCTGCCATACCATACAGCAATCTTTTCTAAATCGCTTTGCAACTGATACTGGTCTTCGGATGACCTTCGCATCATCTGCGAACAACCTAAGAGAACTGCTCAGATTGTCACCCAGGTCATTTATATACACTCCGGGAAATTGAAATAAGAACACCGTGAATTCATTGTCCCAGGAAGAGGAAACTTTATTGACACATTCCTGGGGTCAGATACATCACATGATCACACTGACAGAACCACAGGCACATAGACACAGGCAACAGAGCATGCACAATGTCGGCACTAGTACAGTGTATATCCACTTTTCGCAGCAATGCTGGCTGCTATTCTCCCTTGGAGACGATCGTAGAGACGCTGGATGTAGTCCTGTGGAACGGCTTGCCATGCCATTTCCACCTGGCGCCTCAGTTGGACCAGCGTTCGTGCTGGACGTGCAGACCGCGTGAGACGACGCTTCATCCAGTCCCAAACATGCTCAATGGGGGACAGATCCGGAGATCTTGCTGGCCAGGGTAGTTGACTTACACCTTCTAGAGCACGTTGGGTGGCACGGGATACATGCGGACGTGCATTGTCCTGTTGGAACAGCAAGTTCCCTTGCCGGTCTAGGAATGGTAGAACGATGGGTTCGATGACGGTTTGGATGTACCGTGCACTATTCAGTGTCCCCTCGACGATCGCCAGTAGTGTACGGCCAGTGTAGGAAATCGCTCCCCACACCATGATGCCGGGTGTTGGCCCTGTGTGCCTCGGTCGTATGCAGTCCTGATTGTGGCGCTCACCTGCACGGCGCCAAACACGCATACGACCATCATTGGCACCAAGGAAGAAGCCACTCTCATCGCTGAAGACGACACGTCTCCATTCGTCCCTCCATTCACGCCTGTCGCGCCACCACTGGAGGCGGGCTGCACGATGTTGGGGCGTGAGCGGAAGACGGCCTAACGGTGTGCGGGACCGTAGCCCAGCTTCATGGAGGCGGTTGCGAATGGTCCTCGCCGATACCCCAGGAGCAACAGTGTCCCTAATTTGCTGGGAAGTGGCGGTGCGGTCCCCTACGGCACTGCGTAGGATCCTACGGTCTTGGCGTGCATCCGTGAGTCGCTGCGGTCCAGTCCCAGGTTGACGGGCACGTGCACCTTCCGCCGACCACTGGCGACAACATCGATGTACTGTGGAGACCTCACGCCTCACGTGTTGAGTAATTCGGCGGTACGTCCACCCGGCCTCCCGCATGCCCACTATACGCCCTCGCTCAAAGTCCGTTAACTGCACATACGGTTCACGTCCTCGCTGTCGCGGCATGCTACCAGTGTTAAAGACTGCGATGGAGCTCCGTATGCCACGGCAAACTGGCTGACACTGACGGCGGCGGTGCACAAATGCTGCGCAGCTAGCGCCATTCGACGGCCAACACCGCGGTTCCTGGTGTGTCCGCTGTGCCGTGCGTGTGATCATTGCTTGTACAGCCCTCTCGCAGTGTCCGGAGCAAGTATGGTGGGTCTGACACACCGGTGTCAATGTGTTCTTTTTTCCATTTCCAGGAGTGTAGATCAGGAACAGCAGAGGTCCCAGGACGCTTCCCTGGGGAACACCAGATTCACTTCAGTTTTACTCGATGATTTGCCGTCTATTACTACGAACTGCGACCTTCCTGACAGGAAATCACGAATCCAGTCGCACGACCGAAACGATACCACATAGGCCCGCAGCTTGATTAGAAGTCTCTTGTGAGGGATGGTGTTAAAAGCTTTGCGGAAATCTAGAAATGCGGAATCAACTTTAGATCCCCTGTCGATAGCGGCCATTACTTCTTGCGAATAAAGAGCTAGCTGCGTTGCACAAGAACGATGTTTTCTGAAACCATGCTGATTGCGTATCAATAGATCGTTCCCTTCGAGGTGATTCATAATGTTTGAATACAGTATATGCTCCAAAACCTTACTGCAAACCGACGTCAATGATATAGGTCTGTAGTTCGATGGATTACTCCTACTACCCTTCTTAAACACAGGTGCGATCTGCGCGATTTTACAATCTGTAGGTACAGATCTATCTGTGAGCGAGTAGTATCTTTACGACGTATGAGCATTCACCATATGTTGTACTCTGTTAAAATGGTTCAAATGGCCCTAAGGACTATGAGACTTAACATCTGAGGTCGTCAGTACCCTAGACGTAGAACTACTGAAACCTAACTAACCTAATGACATCACACACATCCATGCCCGAGACAGGATTCGAACCTGCTACGGTAGCAGCCGCGTGGTTCCGGACTGAAGGGCCTAGAACCGCTCGACCACAGCGGCCGGCTTTCACTCTGTCCTTGTCAGGTAAATGACAGCTTTAATCCGCTACTGATTGTCAACGCATACAGACTCCAGTCGTCGATAGGTTGGCGAGTGGAAAGAATTTAACAAGTTTAATGGTAAAGAAGAATGTAATAGCTCAAATTCCTCTATAGCGCAGGTGTTGATACGTGTAAATGTTATCGTACCATCAGTTTAATAAGTCATTGCTGAAAATACTCCCACAAATTGTTTACAGAAGAATAGAAAAATTAACAGAGTCCGACCTAGGGAAAGATCAGTTTGGGTTCCGGAGTAAGGCAGAAACATGCGAGGCAATACTGAACGCATTACTTACGCTACAAGATGAGTTGAAGAAAGGCAAAGCTACGTTTATAGCATCTGTAGGTTTAGAGAAAGCTTTTGACAATATTGGCTGAACTGCACGGTTTGAAATTTTGAACGTACCAAGGATGAAGTACGGGGAGCGAAATGTGATTTAAAACTTGTGGAGAAACCAGATTGCGGTTACAAAAGTCGAAGGACATAAAAGGTGAGCCATAGTTGAGAAGAGAGTGACACAGGATTGCAGCCTATTCTCGTTATTATTGTCTGTAAATCGAGGAAGCATTGAAGGAAAACAAGGAGAAAATTGGAAATAAAACTGAAGAAGAAGAAATAGCTTTGAGGTTAGCCGACGACAATGTAATACTGTCAGAGACGGCAAAGGATTTGGAAGAGCAGTTGAAAGGAATGGATAGTTACTTGAAAGCAAGACAGAATATAAAAATCAACACAAGCAAAATAAAGGTTGTGTAATGCAGTCTAATTAAAACAGGCAACGCTGATGGAATGAGATTAGGGAATGAGACACTAAAAGCAGCTATTTGGTGGTGGAAGTAGAGATGATGTAAAATGCAGACTGACAATAGCAAGAAAAGATTTTCTGAGAAAGAAAACGTATTAACATACAATGTCACTATTCTTGTGGGATGTAACCTTGTATGGAAACAGTTCAGACAAGAAATGGATGGGGTTTTTTGAAATATAGGTCGAATAGGCACTGAATCGAACTAAGGCAAAAGAAATTTGTGGCACGCCTTATTTAATGTAGGCATTGGTTAATACGACACATCCGAAGCATCAAGGTTTGTTGGTTGGTTGTTTTGGGGAAGCAGACCAGACAGCGACGTCATCGGTCTCATCGGATTAGGGAAGGATGGGGAAGGAAGTCGGCCGTGCCCTTTCAGAGGAACCATCCCGGCATTTACCTGGAGTGATTTAGGGAAATCACGGAAAACCTAAATCAGGATGGCCGGACGCGGGATTGAACCGTCGTCCTCCCAAATGTGAGTCCAGTGTCTAACCACTGCGCCACCTCGCTCGGTGAAGCATCAAGGAATCGTCAGTTTGGTAATGGAGGGAAATCTAGGGGCGTTAAAATTTTAGAGAACAAGGCTGAAATAGAGTAAGCAGGTTGAAACTGACGTGTTTGTAGGTTGCAGTAGTCATGCAGAAATGAAAAGGTTTGAACAGGACAGACTAACATGGAGAGTTGGAACAACCAAGTTTTCTTACTTTTGAATGCATTTCGGGAACAGCAGTGATCAATGTCTTGTGATTCTCCAACAGAAAGGGGTTCCTACTCAATGGTCTGAAGATGACCACAGTAGTGGTCGAAACCGGTCACCTTGTTAAATAAATCGTGATCAAGACTGTTTTTAATAGTAATTATAACCAAGTTTTCTACCTGAAGACAACAATAGCACAATATCAAACCGACGTTCAGGCCGTTACAACCACAAATCAAGGTTAGACTCAACATGGAAGTGTCAGACTCATTAAAATACACTGACAGAAAATAAATCGCAACACCAAGAAGAAGCTGTGTGACCTGGTTGGTGTATTTTTACATCTGAAATATATCTTTCAGATTTCACGACAGTCGCATAGTGGCGCTAGTAGCGCCACTATGTGTATGGGAATCAAATTTGCTTTAAATACACACTGTAACGGTAGTGAGCATCAGTTGCCTTTGAGATTGGACGTGGTGAGTTGATGTTAGTCAAGAATGCCTTTAAGGTGACAAAGACCCCATTATCAACACCTCACTGAGTTTGAACTACACTACTGGCCATTAAAAATTGCTACACAACGAAAATGACGTGCTACAGACGCGAAATTTAACCGACAGGAAGAAGATGCTACATATCCAAATGATTAGCTTTTCAGAGCATTCACACAAGGTTGGCGCCAGTGGCGACACCTACAACGTGCTGACACGAGGAAAGTTTCCAACCGATTTCTCATACACAAACAGCAATTGACTGGTGTTGCATGGTGAAACGTTGTTGTGATGCCTCGTGTAAGGAGGAGAAATGCGTACCATCACTTTTCCGATATTGATAAAGGTCGGGTTGTAGCCTATCGCGATTGCGGTTTATCGTATCGTGACATTGCTGCTCGTGTTGGTCGAGATCCAACGACTGTTAGCAGAATATGGAATCGGTGGGTTCAGGAGGGTAATACGGTACGCCGTGCTGGATCCCAACGGCCTCGTATCACTAGCAGTCGAGATGACAGGCATCTTATCCGCATGGCTGTAACGGATCGTGCGGCCACGTCTCGATCCCTGAGTCAACAGATGGAGACGTTTGCAAGACAACAACCATCTGCATGAACAGTTCGACGACGCTTGCAGCAGCATGGACTATCAGCTCGGAGACCATGGCTGCGGTCACCCTTGACGCTGCATCACAGACAGGAGCGGCTGCGAAGGTGTACTCAACGACGAACCTGGGTGCACGAATGGTAAAACGTCATTTTCTCGGATGAATCCAGGTTCTATTTACAGCATCATGATGGTCGCATCCGTGTTTGGCGACATCGCGGTGAACGCACATTGGAAGTGTGTATTCGTCATCGCCATACTGGTGTATCACCCGTCGTGGTGGTAAGGGGTGCTATTGGTTACACGTCTCGTTCAACTCTCGCTCGCATTGACAGTACTTTGAACAGTGGACGTTACATTTCAGATGTGTTATGACGCGTGGCTCTACCATTCATTCGATCCCTGCGAAACCCTCCATTTCACGACCGCATGTTTCGGGTCCTGCACGGGCCTTTATGGATGCAGAAAATGTTCGACTGCTGCCGTGGCCAGAAAACGTCTGTTAAATTGTGGCCGAGAAACTGGCTCATCACAATACGCCAGTCACTACTCTTTATGAACTGTGGTATCGTGTTGAAGCTGCATGGGCAGCTGTACCTGTACACGCCATCCAAGCTTATCAAGGCCGTTATTACGGCCAGAGGTGGTTGCTCTGGGTACTGATTTCTCAGGATCTATGCACCCAAATTGCGTGAAAATGTAATCACGTGTCAGTTCTAGTATGATATATTTGTCCAATGAATAGATCATGTAATAGGGCTACGAGAGGCTGGCTGTTCCTTCTGCGATATTGCAGAAAGGCTTGGCGACTATGTGACCACTGTACATGATCGCTGGCAGCGATGGTCACAAGAATGTACGGTCGGAAAAATATCGGGCTCCGGGCGGTCAGGTGGCCCTACAGAGAGGGAAGACCATCGTGTTTCGGTCTATGGTTCTTGCGGATCATACAGCATCTGCAGCATTAATTTCAGTAGCAGTTGGCACCACAGTGAAACAACGAACTGTTGCAAAAGGTTTACTTCAAGGATAGCTCCGAGCCAGATGCCCTGTAGCGTTCGTTCCATTGACTCGAAACCACCGCCGTTTGAGACTTCAATGGTGTCAGTCAAGAGCTCACTGAGTACAGAGTGGAAGTCTGTTGTGTTTCGTGGTGAAAGCTATTTCCGAGCCGATGCCAGAGGTGGTCGTATGTTGGTTAGAGGGAGGCCAGTTGAGGGTCGGCAACCAACATTTCTCCTTGCTAGACGCACTGGACCACACCTGGAGTTATGGTCTGGGGTGCGAAATCGTACGACAACAGAGAACTCTCGCGATTATTCCACGCACCCCGACTAAAAAATTGTACGCCAGTTTGATGAATCGACCTGTCGTGCTGCCTCTCATGATTATCATTCCAACGGTTGTGTTGTAGTAGGATATCGGTCGCCCACATATCGCTGTTATAACCCAAGAGGCTATACAGAGGGTCGACATGTTGCCTTATCCTACTCGATCACCAGATCTGTCTCCAGTCGAGCACATATGGGGCGTCATCGGATGACAACTCCAGCATCATCCGTACACAGCATTAACCGTCTCTGTATTGACCGACTAAGTGCAACAGCCATGGAACTCCATCCCACAAGCCGACATCCGACACGTTTGCATATTTGCATACAAAATTCTGGCGGTTACACGTCTTGTTAATGTACCAGCACTCCACATTAGCAAAAGCTTATCATGTGGTTACATTAACTAGTGATCTTGCAATGTTAATCTCTTAAATATGTTACCTAGATAAATATAGTCCCGACATTTCATTACTATACATTAATTATTGTTTGGTGTCGTGATTTGTTTTCGGTCGCCTGTGTACGGTCTTTTATTCCGTGACTGAATGACAAATCCAACGCTTCACCCCATCTGCGGAGGACATCTTCAAGTGGAGCAGTAGCGACAACGAGGCTCCAATTACTGGATCGATACTGACTGAAGTCAACTTCCGTTTCTACGTGCCGCCCCACAGAGGCGTGACGTCGCGTATCTTTAATAATCGAACGCAATTGGACGTTACCTGTTCCTGTCCTGTCGCCCGCTATTGCTTCGCCCCAGCGTGAAAGACAGCCCTTTTTTCAGTACGGAAACAGACACAGTACAGTACAATACCCTCCTCTTTCCGATTAAAATTATCATCGTATTTAGTAATCTATGTCGGCTCTCTGTACAGCCTCGATGTGCCAGGACTTTAGTCAGTAACGAGTCAAGATGAAACAGAGCTTTGTAGTAGCTACAACCCCCATGAAGGTGGTCTCCGCAGATGGGACGAAACGTAAGGTTTCTACAAGAAATTCATTCGAAAACGGCATAATACCTCATTGTATTTTAATAAGTGTGACATTTCTGGTTTTGTAGGTTTACATTTTATAACCTAGATTTAGGTTTGCTGTGGTTTCTCTAAATCGACTGAGGGAGAAAACCGGAATGGTTCCGTTAAATAGGAAGCGACCGACTTTCTTCACCATCTTTCCCCAACTCAGATTTGCGCTGTTTCTCTAATAACTTCGTCGGCGGCAGAGAATTATTGCCTAATATTACTTTCATCCACGTTCCTCGATTATCAGAGGAATATTCAGAATAAAAGATATTCGAAGGAGGGTGATGTATGGTTTAGTATCACGTGTTCTGCATCTGGTGGGGGCTGGCCACGGCGTGCCAGATTTCACGCTGGACTCAGGCTGCGTGCGGGCCAAGTTTCGGTCTGTCTCAATTTGCTCGTTCCTTCCCGAAAATACTAGCTGCAGTGCGACATTTCATTTAGTATTGCGGTGCGGCACTTTTCCGTCGGCGGAGCTCTCTTCTGTTCAGCAGAATCGTGGTGACAGTTCTGTTTACCCTCCGCTATTTGTTTATGGTGCGAATAACATTCACAGGTCTTGTGGCTGTTTGCGCAAAAAGAGGCAGCCAAGCAAGCAACCATCATAAGTCATTAAAATGGATGGGAATGACAGAAGAGAGAGATAAGAATTATATATATACTTTATCTTTAAAGTCTTTCAGCGTGGCATTGTAATGCTAGAAGAATGTAAAGATAAATTAGATCAAAAAATTACAGTCATCCGCAGATGGGATTCCTCATTCCATACATCAAGAAGCACTTCCTGCTAAATTTTCAGAATTACAGCTGGTGAAGAAATTGTTGGTATAGGTAGTAACATTTCTGAAACCGCACGCATTATTTCACTTTTAGTTTTAGATGGAACTGAACGAAGAGTATGAAGACTTTATACCTTACTGCAAAACAAGTTGGTTAAGGTACAAGGTATGCCTGGAATGATTTTTCAATTTAAAATTCACTGTAGTTGAATTTATAAAGGAAAAAGGAGCGCAGGAAAGAAAATCAGAACGTAAGTTGCACATGTTGCTGGGAGCGATCAGATCTTTATTGATAAGTAAGAATTTTAGTAGCCAAGATTGCGTGTTGAAATTTTTTATTTCCTCCTGTCGAAACCAGTCATTGAGGAAATAAAAACATTTCATCACACGATCTTCGATGCAGTAATTATTATTTATCAACAAAAGTTAGAACATCGGGAATGGATTGTCGACCTCGCATTTTAAGTTGACCTGACTGCACACAGCGTGCTGTAAGACATTGCGAGGTAAGAAACATCTTTCTGATTCGATGGGGATTCATTGAAACGGAACATCGATTTACAGAAGAGACACAGTCTGACAAGCACAGTGCAGTTCCCTAATCTCACTGCTGTTGAAGAAAACGAGGACTTTGAATAATTCATTACAGCCTTGCAAGAATTGGAAGGATGGTTTCCTAGACGGTTTGAGAACGCAGCCGACCTTACTTCTTTTTTCGAACTGTTTTTGTGACCGTTTGCCGTTTCAGTTGGAAGAGCACCTGCGCATCTGCAGATGCAACTGATTGTCCTACAAGGTAATTCCCATTTTAATGACAAGTTATTTTACAAATTTTTTTTTTTTATTCCAGTCTTTGATCACAATATCAATTCTTTTGACGATGACCGGTTTCAATCAGTAATGACCGTAATAGCATCGTAAAAACGTATAAATATACTTAGCACGGCATCGTCACATAGATCTAAAGTAAGGTGTAGAATAGGTCATATCGTTCACACAGTCATTTTTGCAAAATGCGATCAAAGACTGGAATAAAAAACATTTGGCAGTATTGGATCACTGTTAATATACGCGACTATGTCCCAGCTGGTGAAATTATTTTACGTTAAAGCTGTCCGCGATGTCCACGTTGCTTTCCTCGTCTTGAGTTTCCACGTCTCTGCAATGTGGCTGCAAAACTGGTACTGTATTTCAATGAACGTATTTGTGTGAAAGAACTTTTTTTGTTGTGAAACTAAATAAGTTACGATTACGGCCCTGGAGAGCCACAAGTACCTAAAATAAAAGGCAAAATTAAGTCAGGAAAGCAAATTGTATTTCATCGTCTTGTTCATACCTTGCGTAAGTGAAGAATTTTAAAAAAGACTTCATGAAACGCAAATCACTGGGCATCTTACAATTAATAAGTCTTTGGAATAAGTTCAGTACATTTTTTTGCTTCCAATGGTGTAACTGTACAGTTGAATTGTTCATTCTTAATTTTTATTTTTACGCTCTTACCGAATACTTCAGCTTTACCACTGCCTCTTGAGACTTTATAAGTGCTGCATTTTCAGTCCTTAATCATTATATTTCATTGGCCCCAATGTAAAGTACGAGTATTATTTTCATACGCTCATAAGCTCACTCACAATATTTTGGCGTTATAACGCCACGACGTAGGCACAAGCAACAATTCTACCGCGAGAACATTTAACAAGACTCCATTAGCGAAGATGGCTTCTCCAATGTCATATACAACCGTTATAGCCACTGAGCCGTTGAGCCAACGGCCTCCACGTACAGGGGTTGAGACAACAGCAAGCATACAAACTTGGCAGTTCACTCGTGTGGGACGAAACGCCGTCCACATGGGCGACTTGTTTCCCTGCTTCTCACTCGCCTATTTGGCTCTGTCTCGGTATAGTCACAATGAATACTAATGGCAAATCACCATTAATATTTTCGAATACAGGTAAACAACATCCCATAGGGTGGTTTCATCTTCAGGGTGCTATGGTCATTGCCTCCCACCAAGTGGGAAAGAAGCTGACCCATCCACTAGGGAAGAAACACTGTGCGAGATCTTGTTTTTAACACTCACATACAAGCATAGTATTACAGCAGATACCTATGGTGTAGTGGCCGCTATTACGATTTTCCTTGGATCAGTGATTGCTGGCACGATAGCTCAGCGTGTTCGGTCGGAGGTTAGCTGCCCCCTTTAATAAAAAACTGACTGAATGGGTCAACGATGAACTTGAATGGATGTCATGCAATGTCCCCCCTCCCCCACCCCGGACAAATGCAACGAGCCATAACGAACAAAATGAGATTTAAAAATTAAAAAGAAAGTGGTCAGCCCGTATGACTGCCAAGCAGCAGGTCCGGGTTCGCTTCCTGGCTGGGTCGGCGATTTTCTTCATTCGGTGAGTGGATGTTGGTTTTTCTCATCGTCATTTCATCATCATCGCCACTCAAGTCGCCGAAGTGGCGTCACCTGCAAAGAAGTATAACTCGGCGACCGAACTACCCTAAATGGCGTCTCCTGCCATAAGATCATTTCATTCACCCGGTCAGGTAGTGGAATATACGTATACAAAACAGCTGTACTCTGAAAAGTTAAGCACAAAAAATCCCTCTAGAGGTCAGCAGTTACATTAACACGAACAACTAATGCTCGACTTAGATCACAGATGTATCGAGCGACGTGGCGGAGTGGTTAGCACACTGAACACACATTCGGAAGGACGACGGCTTCAATTCCGTCTGGCCATTCAGATTTAGTTTTCAGTGATTTCCCTAAATGACTTAAGGCAAATGCTGGTGTGGTTCCTTTGAGATGGGACGGCCGATTTCCCACCTCGTCCTTGAAACATTCCGAGCACCTGTTCCGTCTCGAATGACCTCTATGTCTGCGGGACGTGAAGCCCACGCCTACCTTCCTTCCTTCCTTCCTGATGATTGTGTTTCTCGAAACTCGTCAGAATTCTGTAAACTACAATACTTTGAGGGAAAGAACATTTGAATCGACAGAAAATCTATATCTCGACGGCCAGACGCGAATTTGACCACCGTCCTCTCGACTGTGACTTCAGTGTGCTAACTACCGCGCCACCTCGATCGCTAAAATCGTCGGAGTCAAAAAATAAGACAACAGACACAGCATATTTTGATTGCGATGATAGCAATGATAGCGATAGCCTAAATGCGAAAAGTTTCATAAGGCGCTTAAGTAAATTTGCAATCCACATGAAACGTTGGATATAATGTTTCACGACTTACGTCGGGAGCGGGGGCGAAAAATTACAATTATTTTCAGACATGACTTAAAGAATGAATACTAGAGGTAAAATCAAACTTAAAAATTAAGTGTGGGGAGAGAATCATTACTGTGAGAAGTAAACCATGATTTGTGATCACATGTGAAAGTACATGTCACTGATTCGTGGGTCCACTAACTGGCGAAGGCTTTAATCTCTACCAGTGTTGGTTTATCTGTTAGCTTAAGTTTCACACCACAGCGCAGATGGCTCCTAGATAAACACTTCGTATCACTGAACCGCCGGTCGAATGACACACTATATAATATTTTCAAGAACTGGCCCTGATACTAATTAAAAGATGGCAACGCGACTGTAAGCGACAAGGGATTTCTAATACACTGCCGCATAAAAACGCATAGATTAAGTCTTGTCTATCTTCTTAGATCAGTTTACAAAGGAAAGGCTGAAGAAATCTTTCATTCAGTATGCAACATCCATACCTACTTCTGATACGCAGTAACTAACGTATCCACTCATCGTCAAAATTAATGTCCGTCCACTGTTTATGAAATACTGAAAAGGTCTAAATATTGGTAGCTTGATCTTGGAGGAGGCGAACTTTTACCCTGTCACATAACACTTTTTTCGTAGCCGTGAGCTTCCTATTGAACAATACACTGCTTATCATTCTCTAACTTCCACTGAATGCAAAGGCGTCTGAACATTAATAGAATTAATTCAATGCCGGACTTCAGATCGACCGAAAGGGGAATGAACTTCATTAAATGCTTCCTATTCTCTTTCGCTCACAGGTTAAATGAGGTTAACGACCACAAGAGGTGGAACAGCATGCTGTTATGCATACTGGGGAAAAATATAATGAACAAATTTATTACATACTGACATTTATTCACAAAATGGAGCCTATTACTCAATTTCACTAAACACTGAACACACATAAAATCCTATCACTATCGTTCCATAAAGCGGAACTGTTTGTCGTTATATTAATCATCATATTCATGGAGAGCTGGGTGAACCAAGGAAAGGTACATGGACGCTCAAGTACTCAAGCACAAAGGACAAACATTCAAAGAATAACCAAAGCAAAATTGAAGACCTGCGCGGTAAAACGGGCTAATCCTCAACTGTAAAAGCTTAGTGATAATGTTGTCATCTGTTGCTGTGTGCGGGAACTATCAATAGTGACATTGGTCTCACACCTAAATACCACATTAGGATATTTAGGGGTGAGACCAATTTCGATTTTGATAGTCCCGTACCAAGCAACAAATGGCTACACTTATCTCTAAGCTTTTACATTTGACGGTTTTCCTCACATTGCTTCAATTCACCATTTTCTAGTTAAGAGTGAGTCGTCAAAACTGGCTTCTGACAATGAGTTAAAAAAGGCCCAAAACTTAATCAGGTAACGATGTATGGGGTGAATCATGACAGGATAAGGAACAAAGTAGACCCCACCTGAATCAGGTTAAACGACAGTGAAGTTATCTCTCGCGAGAACCCCACAATGCTTCTGAAAAAGACTTTAAAATGTCGTAAAAACTACCTAACTAGAAAATTGATCTAATTTCCATCCAAAAACACCTTCAAACTTGCACAGAAACGCTACGTCGTACTCACCAGAACTCAGTACAGCGACCAACTCCGCACAGACATTCGTCTTGCCTCACCTCCATGGACAGAGACAAAAAGAAACTTGGAGGGGGCGAACTGACCAATCGACAAAACCAATTTTTCAGTAGTACCATGTGTCTACTTCAGTCAGAAAATAGATGAAACAACTCCTGGCTCTTTTTCTCAAAGTTTTCCATCGGTTCAACGTCTAAAATTTAATCAGTTGCTTGCCTTGCGCGTAGATGTGGGGGAACCAGTCGCGAGGCCCGCCAGACTGCAGCCCCAAGCCAGCTTCGAAAACTTAAAGTCAACGGCCGTTCTGAGACCCTGCTACAAAGCTGAACCAAGAAAGTGTGCCTGAATTTACCAATGCACAATCGTTTTCAATTACTCCCACATTCATACAGTCTCGCAATCATTTGTGTTTAGGAAAGGTTGTTAAAGGTGCTGAAACGTTATTAAAATGAAAATACGAGGGGGTGCTCAATAAGTAATGCAACACTTTTTTTCTTCTCCAATTTTGGTTGACAAAAATGCGGAATTGGTTGTGGAATACCGTGGAAATTAAAGAGACCTTTGACGAAAAGAACCACTTGCATGAATATCTAGGGCTCAGATGGAAACCGAGTTCTAAGCAAAGAAGGAAAAGTAGAAAGGAAGGAGTATATAGAGGGTCTATACAAGTGCGGCGTTCTTGAGGACAGTAGTATGAAAATGGATGTAGATGAAGATGAAATTGGAGATATGATGCTGCGTGAACAGTTTGACAGAGCACTGAAATAACTAAGTCGAAACAAGACCCCGGGAGTAGACAACATTCCATTAGAAGTACTGATAGCCTTGGGAGAGCCAGTCCTCACAGAACTCTACCATCTGGTGAGCAAGATGCATGAGACAGGCGAAATACCCTCAGACTTCAAAAAGAATATAATAATTCCAATCCCAAAGAAAGCAGGGGTTGACAGATGTGAAAATTACCTAACTATCAGTTTAATAAGCCACGGCTGCAAAATACTAACACGAATTCTTTACAGACGAATGGAAAAACTGGTAGAAACCGACCTCGTGGAAGATCAGTTTGGATTCCGTAGAAATGTTGGAACACATGAGGCAATACTGACCCTAGGACTTATCTTAGATTAAGGAAAGGCAAACCTACGTTTCTAGCAATTGTAGACTTAGAGAAAGCTTTTGACAGAAACCAGATGGCGGTTATAAGAGTCGAGTGACATGAAAGGGAAGCAGTGGTTGGGAAGGGAGTGAGATAGGTTTCTAGCCTATCCCTGATGTTATTCAATCTGTATATTGAGCAAGCAGTAAAGGAAAAAAAAGAAAAATTCGGAGTTGGAATTAAAATTCATGGAGAAGAAATTAAAACTTTAAGGTTCGCCGATGACATTGTAATTCTGTCAGAGACAGCAAAGAACTTGCAAGAGCAGTTGAACGGAATGGACAGTGTCTTCACAGGAGGATATAAGATGAACATCAACAAAAGCAAAACGAGGATAATGGAATGTAGTCGAATTAAATCGGGTGATGCTGCCAGAATTAGATTAGGAAATGAGACGCTTAAAGTAGTAAATGAGTTTTGCTATTTGGGGAGCAAAATAACTGATGATGGTCGAAGTAGAGAGGTATAAAATGTAGACTGGCAATGGCAAGGAAAGCGTTTCTGAAGAAGAGAAATTTGTTAACATCGAGTATAGATTTAAGTGTCAGGAAGTCTTTTCTGAAAGTATTTTTGTGGAGTGTAGCCATGTATGGAAGTGAAACGTGGACAATAAATAGTTTAGACTAGAAAAGAATAGAAGCTTTCGAAATGTGGTGCTACAGAAGAATGCTGAAGATTAGATGGGTAGATCACATAACTAATGAGGAGGTATTGAATAGAATTGGGGAGAAGAGAAATTTCTGGCACAACATGACTAGAAGAAGAGATCGGTTGGTAGGACATATTTTGAGGTATCAAGGGATCACCAATTTAGTATTGGAGGGCAGCGCGGAGGGATAAAAATCGAAGAGGGAGACCAAGAGATGAATACACTAAACAGATTGAGAAGAATGTAGGTTGTAGGTCGCAGGTTCGAATCCTGCCTCGGGCATGGATGTGTGTAATGTCCTTAGGTTAGTTAGGTTTAAGTGGTTTTAAGTTCTAGGGGACTGATGACCACAGATGTTAAGTCCCACAGTGCTCAGAGCCATTTGAACCATTTTTTAGGTTGTAGGTACTGGGAGATGAAGAGGCTTGCGCAGGACAGAATAGCATGGAAAGCTGCATCAAACCAGTCTTACGACTGAAGACCACAACAACAACAACAACCGTGGGATATTCCCACTACAACCACTAGAGTTTAATGAAGTTTCGACAGGTGGCGGCGCTGTACGGAGCCATCAAAATGGCTTCTGGAACGGATGTGCACTCGTAGGTTTGAGCTGTCATTGAGTTCCTTTCCGCGGTAAACCAGAGCATCATCGATATTCGTAGGCCTATGCAGAATTCTTCGGAGACCTCGCGGCGAACTAACAAGGGGAGGCCGCCAACTGTGAAATTCAGATTCGATTCATACTTTGCATAATAAAAGCTCATGGCCAGAGGTGTAATGTGGCAAAGCACCAAGATGCACTTCTCAGCCGTTGTCGAGAAAATCGACAGTTAAGAGAACCGTTGCGGTGAAATACTCTCGACGATTAATAATTTTCTATAGAGTCGTGGCGCAGCGGTAAGCGCTCGGGTTCGTAATACGAAGGTCGCCGGATCGAATCTCGCGCCATGCTACTCTTTTTTTATTATTTGTTTTTTGTAATTCATATATATATATATATATATATATATATATATATATAAAGTATTAATGAATTGCTTATGCATGTTGGTGAAGGCGGATCGCTATCCAATTGTACCGCCTCCATTTTTCCGTTTTTTTTTAACAGGGTGTACCAAAGCTCTACCGTCCGCACTGATTTTCGACAATGTTATAAGTTGCGCTAGGGGCCGCATCTACCTTCTTTCGAAGTTAGCAGGCACCTACGCTGTTACGCGGCGGCTCGTTTCGGCCCATTCAACATCTGTCATTCAAGTGTAACGAGCGAGTAACGGAGTTTATTTTTCATACCTGCCACAGCAAATTTGTGTTCGTGGGGTCTCTATTCTAATTCCAACGTTTGACTTACGCTATACGTATTCGTTTCGGAATATCGTTTCTACGTCTTCCGTTAACTATACATTATGAAGACAATTAATAACATTTGTGAAATACAACTTTGTTTGCGGAAAACATAATGGTGTTCGAAGTCGCCAGTTTTTCCACGACAAACGACTTTCAACAACTTATTATATGCATAATTGATGCAACTGACTACTGGGAATTATATATATATATATATATATATATATATATATATATATATATATATATATATATATATATATATACTCCTGGAAATTGAAATAAGAACACCGTGAATTCATTGTCCCAGGAAGGGGAAACTTTATTGACACATTCCTGGGGTCAGATACATCACATGATCACACTGACAGAACCACAGGCACATAGACACAGGCAACAGAGCATGCACAATGTCGGCACTAGTACAGTGTATATCCACCTTTCGCAGCAATGCAGGCTGCTATTCTCCCATGGAGACGATCGTAGAGATGCTGGATGTAGTCCTGTGGAACGGCTTGCCATGCCATTTCCACCTGGCGCCTCAGTTGGACCAGCGTTCGTGCGGGACGTGCAGACCGCGTGAGACGACGCTTCATCCAGTCCCAAACATGCTCAATGGGGGACAGATCCGGAGATCTTGCTGGCCAGGGTAGTTGACTTACACCTTCTAGAGCACGTTGGGTGGCACGGGATACATGCGGACGTGCATTGTCCTGTTGGAACAGCAAGTTCCCTTGCCGGTCTAGGAATGGTAGAACGATGGGTTCGATGACGGTTTGGATGTACCGTGCACTATTCAGTATCCCCTCGACGATCACCAGTGGTGTACGGCCAGTGTAGGAGATCGCTCCCCACACCATGATGCCGGGTGTTGGCCCTGTGTGCCTCGGTCGTATGCAGTCCTGATTGTGGCGCTCACCTGCACGGCACCAAACACGCATACGACCATCATTGGCACCAAGGAAGAAGCCACTCTCATCGCTGAAGACGACACGTCTCCATTCGTCCCTCCATTCACGCCTGTCGCGACACCACTGGAGGCGGGCTGCACGATGTTGGGGCGTGAGCGGAAGACGGCCTAACGGTGTGCGGGACCGTAGCCCAGCTTCATGGAGACGGTTGCGAATGGTCCTCGCCGATACCCCAGGAGCAACAGTGTCCCTAATTTGCTGGGAAGTGGCGGTGCGGTCCCCTACGGCACTGCGTAGGATCCTACGGTCTTGGCGTGCATCCGTGCGTCGCTGCGGTCCGGTCCCAGGTCGACGGGCACGTGCACCTTCCGCCGACCACTGGCGACAACATCGATGTACTGTGGAGACCTCACGCCCCACGTGTTGAGCAATTCGGCGGTACGTCCACCCGGCCTCCCGTATGCCCACTATACGCCCTCGCTCAAAGTCCGTCAACTGCACATACGGTTCACGTCCACGCTGTCGCGGCATGCTACCAGTGTTAAAGACTGCGATGGAGCTCCGTATGCCACGGCAAACTGGCTGACACTGACGGCGGCGGTTCACAAATGCTGCGCAGCTAGCGCCATTCGACGGCCAACACCGCGGTTCCTGGTGTGTCCGCTGTGCCGTGCGTGTGATCATTGCTTGTACAGCCCTCTCGCAGTGTCCGGAGCAAGTATGGTGGGTCTGACACACCGGTGTCAATGTGTCCTTTTTTCCATTTCCAGGAGTGTATATATATATGAATTACAAAAAACAAATAATAAAAAAAGAGTAGCATGGCGCGAGATTCGATCCGGCGACCTTCGTATTACGAACCCGAGCGCTTACCGCTGCGCCACGACTCTATAGAAAATTATTCATCGTCGAGAGTATTTCACCGCAACGGTTCTCTTAACTGTCGATTTTCTCGACAACGGCTGAGAAGTGCATCTTGGTGCTTTGCCACATTACACCTCTGGTCATGAGCTTTTATTATGCGCAGTATGAATCGAATCTGAATTTCACAGTTGGCGGCCTCCCCTTGTAAGCACGATGAGTCGTTAGGCGAGCCGCCTTTCATGAATGCACTGAGGTCGCGCAAACCTGGCCGATTGCGTGTGTCTGCCGGCCGCACACAGCTGGCACTCCCGCAACGTTGGGACATGCGGACACTCTGATTCGAGATGATCGATGGATCACAATCAGACACCTCGCTGTTCTACTGTACGTCTCTTGCGGTACTGAAAGGTGTGTGCCTGCTGGGTTCAGCGCAGCCTAATACCGGACCGTAAACACCAATGGAACTACTTGGTCATTACGAGGCTGATCGTGACAATTTTTGGTCGGACATCCTCATAGGAGACGAAACATGGGTTCATCGCTTCTAACCTGAAACAAAACGGAATTCCATGGAATTTTAACATGTTGCAGCCCTGTCAGCAACTGTGATAAATTAATACACTACTGGGCATTAAAATTGCTACACCAAGAAGAAATGCAGATGATAAACGGCTATTCATTGGACAAATATATTATACTACAACTGACATGTGACTGCATTTTCACGCAATTTGGGTGCATAGATCGTGAGAAATCAGTACCCAGAACAAACACCTCTGGCCGTAATAACGGCCTTGATACGCCTGGGCATTGAGTCAAACAGAGCTTGGATGGTGTGTATAGGTACAGCTGCCCATGCAGCTTCAACACGATACCACAGTTCATCAAGAGTAGTGACTGGCGTATTGTGACGAGCCAGTTGCTCGGCCACCATTGACCAGACGTTTTCCACTGGTGAGAGATTTGGAGAATGTGCTGGCCAGGGCACCAGTCGAACATTTTCTGCATCCAGAAAGGCCCGTACAGGATCTGCAACATACGGTCGTCCATTATCCTGCTGAAATGGAGGTTTTCGCAGGGATCGAATGAAGGGTAGAGCCACGGGTCGTAACACATCTGAAATGTAACGTCCACTGTTCAAAGCGCCTTCAATGCGAACAAGAGGTGACCGACACGTGTAACCAATGGCATCTCATACCATCACATACCATCACGCCGGGTGATATGTCAGTATGGCGATGACGAATACACGCTTCCAATGTACGTTCACCGCGATGTCGCCAAACACGGATGCGACCATCATGATGCTGCAAACAGATTCTGGATTCATCCGAAAAAATGACGTTTTGCTATTCGTGCACCCAGGTTCGCCGTTCAGTACACCATCGCAGGCGATCCTGTCTGTGATGCAGCGTCAAGGGTAACCGCAGCCATGGTCTGCGAGCTGATAGTCCATGCTGCTGCAAACGTCGTCGACCTGTTCCTGCAGATTGTTGTTGTCTTGCAAACGTCTCCGTCTGTTGACTCAGGGATCGAGACGTGGCTGCACGATCCGTTACAGCCATGTGGATAAGATGCCTGTCATCCCGACTGCTAGTGATACGAGGCCGTTGGGATAAAGCACGGCGTTCCGTATCACCCTCCTGAACCCATCGATTCCATATTCTACTAACAGTCATTGGATCTCGACCAACGCGAGCAGCAATGTCGCGATACGATAAACCGCAATCGCGATAGGCTACAATCCACCCTTTATCAAAGTCGGAAACGTGATGGTACGCATTTCTCCTCCTTACCCGAGGCATCACAATAACGTTTCACCAGGCAACGCCAGTCAACTGCTGTTTGCGTACGACAAATCGGTTGGAAACTTTCCTCATGTCAGCACATTGTAGGTGTCGCCACCGGCGCCAACCTTGTGTGAATGCTCTGAAAAGCTAATCATTTTCATATCACAGCATCTTCTTCCTGTCGGTTAACCTTATTCAGAAGCATAAGATAAACCAATACATGTCAGAATATAGCACGGTCAAAGAAAAAAAGCTAAAGTACCGTAGTACCACGTCAAGCTACGTTACTTAGCGAGGAACAGCCCCGGCCCCACTTTGTAGAGAGCAGTCGGTTAGCCGCGATCGCTATGTTGGAACTGACTGTGGCACGCGGATATGTACCGAGCAACACAGCGGAACACGCGCATGCCCGCACGGAAAGTCAAAGGTGCCTGCCATTGGCTGTCTTTATGTTATCTACTGGGATATTACCTATAGTTAATGGAGTGGCGCCACACCATCTCTCCTCCGAAGAAAGAGTTCAAGGGCTCACCTTCAGCCAGTAAAGTCATGGCGATAGCCTTCTGGTATTCTGAATGGTTTATTTGTGTAATGCCCTCCCTCATGGCGCAACAGTCAACTTTGAAGTGTATTGTGTTACACTCAGGAAATTGAAGAAACGACTTCAGTATGCTCGTCGCCACAAAAGCTCAAAAGAAATTCTCCTTCTCAATGACCATGCAAGGCGTCATATGAGTCTGCGCTCCCGAGGAGAGCTTACGAAACTTCATTGGATTGTTCTTCATCATCCATCCTACAGCCAGCATCTCGCACCTTCCAACTTCTATCTGTTTCGCCCAGTGAAACATACATTCTGTGGGGAACAGTATGTTGATAATGCAGATGTTTTGAAGCAGCAAGACGTTGGCTCCGACGTAGAGTGCTATCATGTGGGCATAAGGCCGTCACATTGAACGAAGATTATGTGGAAAAACAAGGCTTTGTAGCCAAAGGAGTGGGAAATAATATGGCTTATTGAAATCCTGAATAAAACAAACCTGCTTTCAGGTTCCATTATTTATTGAACGCCTCTCGCAAAAATCAGTCAGTACTGTTTCCAGCGTGATCTTCCCCGTGGCTTGATAAAAATATGAGAAGGCGTTGGCAGAGAAGAGACACTCTGCATAATGCGATAAAATCATAAACTCACATGAAACATGGATTGACTGGCGCCTTTCAAATTCACTATTTTTGTTCTAAATGATCTTGACTGCGTTTTGATTAATGATATGTCTAAATTTCTGTTGATATTATGACAGACACAAGAGTAGAGAGCAGTGTATTTAAATGCAAGATTTGTACAAATATTACTTCTGTGCGGTATTAATTTACATGAAATACAAAACACTCACCAGCCATCTAGGATACACGCTAACACGATGTTTGGAACTAATAACTCATCAGCATAAATTTTGCTTACTTACAAAGGAAATATAATGCCGTGAAATGCGATACGCAATGTGCAAACAGCTTTGACTTTTCAACGTTATTGTTCACTAGAGGCTAGGGGTAGCGTCTTTGATTCATAATCAAAATGTCTTCAGTCCTGGGTTCGATCCCCGCCACTGCCTAAATTCTGATAAATAATCAGCATTGGCGGCCGAAGACTTCCGGCCTTGTCAAAGAGGGCGGAGGAGCGGATAGAGGTTCAGGGCACTCTCTTGTCCTAGGGGTGGGAAATTGCCCCTAAAGGCGGAAGAATCAGCAATGATCAATGACATGAGGATGCAGAAGGCAATGGAAACCACTGCATTAAAGACACGTAACGTGTATCCACAGGACATGTGGCCTGTAATTGAAGAAGTGTCATGATGATCTCTCCATTGGCAAACGATTCCGGAATAGTCCCCCATTCGGATCTCTGGGAGGGGACTGCCAAGGGGGAGGTTACCATGAGAACAAGATTGAATAATCTACGAAAGGATAAAGTTCTACGAATCGGGGCGTGGAATGTCAGAAGCATGAACGTGGTAGGGAAACTAGAAAATCTGAAAAGGGAAATGCAAAGGCTCAATCTAGGTATAGTAGGGGACAGTGAAGTGAAGTGGAAGGAAGACAAGGATTTATGGTCAGATGAGTATCGGGTAATATCAACAGCAGCAGAAAATGGTATAACAGGTGTAGGATTCGTTATGAATAGGAAGGTAGGGCAGAGGGTGTGTTACTGTGAACAGTTCAGTGTCCGGGTTGTTCTAATCAGAATCGACAGCAGACCAACACCGACAACGATAGTTCAGGCATACATGCCGACGTCACAGGCTAAAGATGAACAGATAGAGAAAGTGTATGAGGATATTGAAAGGGTAATGCAGTATGTAAAGGGGGACGAAAATCGAATGGTCATGGGCGACTGGAATGCAGTTGTAGGGAAAGGAGTAGAAGAAAAGGTTACAGGAGAATATGGGCTTGGGTCTAGGAATAAAAGAGGAGAAAGACTAATTGAGTTCTGTAACAAGTTTCAGCTAGTAATAACGATTACCCTGTTCAAGAATCACAAGAGGAGGAGGTATACTTGGAAAAGGCCGGGAGATACGGGAAGATTTCAATTAGATTACATCATGGTCAGACAGAGATTCCGAAATCAGATACTGGATTGTAAGGCGTACCCAGGAGGAGATATAGACTCAGATCACAATATAGTAGTGATGAAGAGTAGGCTGAAGTTCAAGACATTAGTCAGGAAGAATCAATACGCAAAGAAGTGGGATACGGAAGTACTAAGGAATGACGAGATACGTTTGAAGTTCTCTAACGCTATAGATACAGCAATAAAGAATGGCGCAGTAGGCAGTACAGTTGAAGAGGAATGGACATCTCTAAAAAGGGCCATTACAGAAGTTGGGAAGGAAAACATAGGTACAAAGAAGGTAGCTGCGAAGAAACCATGGGTAACAGAAGAAATACTTCAGTTGATTGATGAAAGGAGGAAGTACAAACATGTTATGGGAAAATCAGGAATACAGATATACAAGTCGCTGAGGAATGAAATAAATAGGAAGTGCAGGGAAGCTAAGACGAAATGGCTGCAGGAAAAATGTGAAGACATCGAAAAAGATATGATTGTCGGAAGGACAGACTCAGCATACAGGAAAGTCAAAACAACCTTTGGTGACATTAAAAGCAACGGTGGTAACATTAAGAGTGCAACGGGAATTCCACTGTTAAATGCAGAGGAGAGAGCAGATATGTGGAAAGAATACATTGAAAGCCTCTATGAGGGTGAAGATTTGTCTGATGTGATAGAAGGAGAAACAGGAGTCGATTTAGAAGAGATAGGGGATCCAGCATTAGAATCGGAATTTAAAAGAGCTTTCGAGGACTTACGGTCAAATAAGGCAGAAGGGATAGATAACATTCCATCAGGATTTCTAAAATCATTGGGGGAAGTGGCAACAAAACGACTATTCACGTTGGTGTGTAGAATATATAAGTCTGGCGATATACCATCTGACTTTCGGAAAAGCATCATACACACAATTCCGAAGACAGCAACAGCTGACAAGTGCGAGAATTGTCGCACAATCAGCTTAACAGCTCATGCATCGAAGCTGCTTACAAGAATAATACACAGAAGAATGGAAAAGAAAATTGAGAATGCGCTAGGTGACGATCAGTTTGGCTTTAGGAAAAGTAAAGGGACGAGAGAGGCAATTCTGACGTTACGGCTAATAATGGAAGCAAGGCTAAAGAAAAATCAACACACTTTCATAGGATTTGTCGACCTGGAAAAAGCGTTCGACAACATAAAATAGTGCAAGCTGTTCGAGATTCTGAAAAAATTAGGAGTAAGCTATAGGGAGAGACGGGTCATATACAATATGTACAACAACCAAGAGGGAATAATAAGAGTGGACGATCGAGAACGAAGTGCTCGTATTAAGAAGGGTTTAAGACAAGGCTGTAGCCTTTCGCCCCTACTCTTCAATCTGTACATCGAGGAAGCAATGATGGAAATAAAAGAAAGGTTCAGGAGTGGAATTAAAATACAAGGTGAAAGGATATCAATGATATGATTCGCTGATGACATTGCTAACCTGAGTGAAAGTGAAGAAGAATTAAATGATCTGCTGACCGGAATGAACAGTCTAATGAGTACACAGTATGGTTTGAGAGTAAATCGGAGAAAGAAGGTAATGAGAAGTAGTAGAAATGAGAACAGCGAGAAACTTAACAACAGGATTGATGGTCACGAAGTCAATGAAGTTAAGGAATTCTGCTACCTAGGCAGTAAAATAACCAATGATGGATGGAGCAAGGAGGACATCAAAAGCAGACTCGCTATGGCAAAAAAGGCATTTCTGGCCAAGAGAAGTCTACTAATATCAAATACCGGCCTTAATTTGAGGAAGAAATTTCTGTGGATGTACATCTGGAGTACAGCATTGTATGGTAGTGAAACATGGACTGTGGGAAAACCGGAACAGAAGAAAATCGAAGCATTTGAGATGTGGTGCTATAGGCGAAAGTTGAAAATTAGATGGACTGATAAGGTAAGGAATGAGGAGGTTCTACGCAGAATCGGAGAGGAAAGGAAGACGTGGAAAACACTGATAAGGAGAAGGGGCAGGATGATAGGACATCTGCTAAGACATGAGGGAATGACTTCCATGGTACTAGAGGGAGCTGTAGAGGACAAAAACTGTAGAGGAAGACAGAGATTGGAATACGTCAAGCAAATAATTGAGGACGTAGGTTGCAAGTGCTACTCTGAGATGAAGCGGTTAGCACAGGAAAGGAATTCGTGGCAGTCCGCATCAAACCAGTCAGTAGACTGATGACCAAAAAAAAAAAAAAAAAAAAAAAAGAGAAATAAGCAGGCTGGACAAAATAAGACAAGGTCTGATGCCTGTACTGTTCGTGTTTAGTGCTGTTATCGGATCTATTGTGGTGTGTAAGGTGCATGAGCACTGAAGGACACGGAAATGCCATGTACTCGTATGAGACAGGATCATCAGCACCTGAAACAATCTGGAACGGATTTCATTTTAGGTGTACATCTGACCTATTGGAAGTCCGTGCAGTACCCAGATTTGTGGGACGTTCGGATGTGATGATGATGATGATATTCGGTTCGTGGGACGCTCAACTGTGCGGTTATCAGCACTGCCCAGTCTCGCCACTTTCCCGGATGATGAGGAAATGAAGAGGACAACACAAATACCCAGTTCCCCGACGGAGAAAATCCCCGACCCGGACGGGAATCGATCCCGGGACCCCGTGATCGTACCGATGTTACAGTGACGTTAGACTGCATGGGAAAGTGAGGGCAGACATACTCGTCGTCAAAGTTCCGATCGACCACGTCTCACTCACCAAATGGAGGATCGCCGTGTTGTAAACCAAGCACAATACAACCTTCTAACATCTTCTCCCGCCACCGAGAACAAGCAATGGACTTCCTGCTAGTCTTGCATTCTTGGTCGGAGACTTAACAGCTGAACTAGGGAATTACCGACCCACACTTAGGGTGCCGTTAATGAAACAACACAAACGGCTTCCTAAGGGGTTGTGCCTTCATCGGGAAGCATTGACTGCTGATCAGTGATGTCGCATCGTGTTCAACGATTATTCACGTTTCTCCACGACTCTGGGTGACTGTAGTCGGCAAGTAAGAAGGCAACCTTGGCAGAGGTCCCATTCATCCAGATGTTCTGGAGAGGCACAGCGGCGTTACTCCTGGCCCATGGTGTGGGGAGCCATTGGGCGTACTTCAGATCATGGCTGGTAGCGCTTGACGGAACTCTGAAGACAAAACTGTAGTCACTAACATCCTGTGTCTTCATGTGTTACCTCTCAAGCAACAGTATGCGGCGCCATTTTTTAGCAGGACAATGCTCGTCCACAGATATCGCATGTCTCTAGGAACTCTCTGGGTGATTTTGAGGTATTCCTGAGGCCAGCAAGATCGCGAGATCCGTTCCTGATTCAGCATGTGTTAGACCAGTTCCGACGTCTATCATAGTTTCAGTATCCAGGAAAAGAGGGATGAATTACAAGAGTTGTGAGCCAGCTAGCCCTAGGAGAGGGTACAGGGCTATATGGCAGCATTGCAAACCGAAAAAGCGCGTGCAACCAGGCCAGAGGTTGTGCAACTGCTCATACTGACAAGTTGCCTGTACATTTGACTCTCTAGGTAATCACTGGAATAATATCACATACCATCTCAATCCACTGTAACGTGGCAAATTATTCCGTGACTTTACACCTCGCAGTGAAGTACGCGATCTTACTGCGTCTTGTCGCGTAGCCAGGAGAAGAGCAGCTTTTTGTTCGTACAACAGCGCAGATGTAGCTGGCCGCTGGAGCAAGGTGCTTGCCTACTAGGGCTATTGATAAATCATCGATATATCGATATTATTCCAAACGATATCGATATACGTCGGCCCTATTTCCTCAGACGACATATAGACTCAAAAATGACAATATCAAGTGCCGATATTTTTATTTTATATTGTAGTTTTTCACAGACCCGCCAGGGTAGCCGAGAGCGCTAACGCGCTGCTTCCTGGACTCGGGTAGGCGCGCCGGCCACGGATCGAATCCGCCCGGCGGATTACCGACGACGGCCGGTGTGCCGGCCAGCCTCGATGTGGTTTTTAGGCGGTTTTCCACATCCTGCTAGATGAATACCGGGCTGGTCCCCACGTCCCGCCTCTATTACACGGCTCGCAGAAATTTGAAACACATTCACACTATTTCACGATTTACACTAGACACAGACAGCTGGGTCACACTACTTCCATTCCATGGGGTACTGGGTGGCAGCAGGAAGGGCATCCGGCCACCCCTTAAAATTAGCCATGCCGACCCTGTGCAAAATGCGGGATAAAGGCAGTAGCGAAAGAAAGAAAGAAAGAAATTATACTTTTTCACAATTTTCGGTAATATTTGGAGTTGTTTTGAAATTGTAGGAGAGCATAATTTTACTTTCACTGGGTGAAGAAGTTTCCTTACTTTTTTAGCTTTCATCAAGTCCAATATTTCTGTTTGATGTTTGAAGCAAGTATATGTGACAGAAAAGAAGTCTGACTGGACTAGGCGGTGGCGGTGTGAACATCTTTTAACGCAACTAGTGTGCTATTTCTTCACATAGGCATTCTTCGAAAACAGTTGCTGAAAAAAATGTACAAAAATCTAAATGAGAAGATTGGTCTTTACGATGAGTGGAGACCTATGAGGATAAATGCTGAATTTATCGGCGCTCGGCGCTACCACCAGAAACTGCAATGTTAAGCTTCACCACGCTATTTGGACACTACAGCTGCTAGGTCGCTTGGCAGATGTGAAAAGAATGGGAAGTAGTAATGAAGCGCTCCGGACACATCCAATATTTGACGAAACCGAACGACGGACCCATCGGACACCTTTCATTGTGCCACTTACATGGAGTTACCATTGTTACCAAAGTGTTTATCACCAAGTCTTTGTCTTTCAATTCTTGCTCTAAGGGGGGTGGACAGGCTGCCAGCTTGGTGATGTACAGAACATCTAATAATAAATCAATACTTAAACATACAGCTCTTAAACCGACAGTATATTTAAAACGTGCAGCAGATTGTTCACAGACGGGTATGTTGATACATTTTCTGTCGATACATCGATACGTCTTTCGTTATGTCGAAAGCCGACGATCACATACTTTAAATATCGATATATTGGATTTCCGATATTTTTTAAAATATGAACAGTCCTATGCCTACCTCGCGCTTACGATCCGTTATGCACCCTCCCCGTGAATCTATTAAATTTTATTCGATCTTTTTCACACTTCGTATACAGATTTGTATTGATAGTACCACTGCACTGTAAAAAAATCTTTGTTCAGTATCTTCAGTGCTTTTCGAGATATACTCTTTTACCTAAAACCCATGATAACTTTTCTGATGTTACGAAGCGGAGATAGGGGTCCCAATATATTCGCCTACAACATCAGTTGAAATTATAACTAAAAAAATTAGTTTGCAGAAATCGTTTTTCAAGAATGTTCTTTGCTTTCATAAAAGTTGCTGGATGACATAAAAGTAACCATTTCAAGATTATTATTTAATAATATTTTGCTGCGTGAATATTGTGGACAGGGTGAGGGAGTGTATGGAGGGCTTACATGAAGTGCGAACAGCATCACACTCATCGTGAGTCTTCTGTTGTTCGCAGCCGGGCACACGTGGCAAAGACTAGAACGTTTCATTTCACTTTTGACCTGAGCAAAGCTCCTCTAAATTCTGACCACTGCTTTTTAGCAATGTTATTTTGACACCCCTAATAGCTGTCGAAACCTAGGTCAATGTACCTACCAGTTATGTGCAACCGATTGGTTGTATAATACTATGTTGAAACTGTAAAGCGATATTTCTTCAGAGCAGAGCAGTGCAACAATAACTTTTCCCGCTAAAACCTCCGCCCGTCGGCCACACGAAATATGATGCAAAATCCGAGATTTCGAGGCGAGTCATGACCATCGTGGTCAGGGTTAAATAGACATTCAGGTTCACAGGTGAAAGAGAATTCCTAGAACAGAGTTACAAACACACTACCAGCTATGTAACCGGCAATAGCTAAAGTTTCTCATACATCCAAAAACAAGAACGAGGCAGACCCCAAGGATGGTGGAGAAGTTACCAGGCCAGATGGCGAAGAAATGCGAATGCATAAAGTAACTGGTTAACATCCGCCTGCAGCGTACCAAGATTCCAGATGATATACCGGGTGACCAAAAAGTCAGTATAAATTTGAACACTGCATAAATCACGGAATAATGTAGATAGAGAGGTACAAATTGACACCCATGCTTGGAATGACATGGGGTTTTATTAGAACCAAAAAAAAACGAAAGTTCAAAAAATTTCCGACAGATGGCGCTTCATCTGATCAGAATAGCAATATTTAGCATAACAGAGTAAGACAAAGCAAAGATGATGTTCTTTACAGGAAATGCTCAATATGTCCACCATCATTCCTCAACAATTGTTATAGTCGAGGAATAATGTTGTGAACATCACTGTAAAGCATGTCCGGAGTTATAGTGAGGCATTGGCGTCGGATGTTGTCTCTCAGCATCCCTAGGGATGTCGGTCGATCACGATACACTTGCGACTTCAGGTAACCCCAAAGCCAATAATCGCACGGACTGGGGACCTGGGAGGCCAAGCATGACGAAAGTGGCGGCTGAGCACACGATCACCACCAAACGACGCGCGCAAGAGATCTTTCTCGCGTCTAGCAATATGGGGGGGGGGGGGGGGGGGGCAGCGCCATCCTGCATAAACATCGTACGTTCCAGCAGGTGTTTATCAGCCAGGGTGGGGATGATGCGATTCTGTTAACATATCGGCGTACCTCTCACCTGTCACCGTAGCAGTTACAAAACCAGAATCACGCATTTCCTCGAAGAAAAAAGGCCCGATAACGGTAGATGTGGTAAATCCAACCTATACCGTGACTTTCTCGTCGTGCAATGGAGTTTCCACGACAGTTCTATAATTTTCGGTAGCCCAAATTCTGCAGTTGTGAGCGTCGACAGACCTTCGGAGCGTGAAGTGAGCTTCGTCGGTCCACAACACGTTACTCAACCAATCGTCATCTTCCGGCATCTTTTGAAACGCCCACACCGCAAATGCCCTCCGCTTCACTAAATCGCCAGGTAACAGTTCATGATGCCGATGGATTTTGTACGGATAGTATCGGAGGGCACGCCTCAGTGCCAACCAAACAGTAGTGTATGGAATGCCGGTGCGACGTCCGACTGCACGAGCGCTGACTTCCCCGTGCATAGACGAGCCCGCTACAGTCTCCCTTTCTTCCTGAACTGTCTCAGCAGCATTACGGCTTGTGCTCTGTCGGCCACTACGGGGTCTATCGTCTAAGCAACCCGTGACTTCGAACTTCAAAATCATTCTCGCCACAGCTGCATTCGTGCCCGTTCGAATCCCCTTCCTATGGCGATAGGATCGTAACACTGAACTAGCACATTCCCCATTCAGATAATACAGCTTCACTAAAAGCGCCTTATCAGGTAACGTCAACATGATGCGACTGCTGGCGTATCAGATTCTCTCTCTCATTACAGCTCCTTTTATACATGATTGTCACGCGCAGTCACTGCCGTTTTGCTGTCCAGCGCCATCTGTCGGACATTTTGTGAACTTTGTTTTTTTTGTTCTAATAACACCCTATGTCATTTCAAGCATTAGTGTGAATTTTTACCTCTCTATCTACATTATTCCGTGGTTTATTAAGTTTTCAAATTTGTACTGACCTTTTGATCACCCGGTATTTACATATGTAGCTGGTGGCTCTGGCAAATTCCCGAAAACATTTAATCAGATATTTGTAATGCCGTAACATATCGAGGTCAACCGTAATTCTCGATAATTGAGCACACAAAGGGCAGGACATGCGTGGCAGAATATTGAAGATATTTTAAGATACACTCTGTGCCTTTCTCGCTTGGGCTTTAAAATAGAACCATGTTCTTCCTCCATGTTGTGAGTTCCGTCTGATTAAAATAACCCTCTGCCTCTCCCAAAGCTCCAGCTCTGCGAGAACGTCTCCGGCCAGGAAGCTGTACATCAGAGTGCCATCTCTACATACTTAACACAGGATCGTCATCAAACAGCGCCGCAGTCACATTGACGTTTAACTTGCTGCACGACGTTCTCTATCGGACAATTCATTTTACTTATCTAGTACACCTAACACCGAAACTGATGTGACCGGACCTCTGTTGTGCGTGAATTAAATGTTTTACGACAGCGCCATAAAGCTTCAATATGACGTAAGAAACTTATAACGCGGGTATAAATACTGTAGTATTTCAGTAATGCTTTAAAAGATCGGAATTTACTTACAGAGATTTTTAAACTCATGCAAAGAGACTTGTGCCGTCTATAAACATATCAAGAAACATTGTGGTCTGTAAAAGAAAACAAAGACTACATCCGTGATCCTTAAACTGTACGTTACATTTCTGTCCAGTTACGTCATTTCGAAGAACTTAACGTCAGTATAATTTAATAGATGCTGTTCGTGCAAGACACATGTTTAATAAAGAAAAGAAAATAAAGAAATCTTACAGCAATTGCGCAAAGCAGCATAAATATTGCAGTGGAAGAAAAAACATGAAAACGATATAGTGGAAACGTACAGAATAATTGGAAATATCACGTGGAAACGGATTTAGTTGCTGGAAAAGAACAACACACAAAACTGAGGGAAAAATCTGTGTCGATATTACAAAAAAAGTAATACATTTGCTGTTTTCGACTACAAGAAAACGAATTGGGGACCCAGTATTCAAACAGTACGTTAAAACACAGGAGCAGGTGTAATATAAAGACCTAAGTATGTAAAGAATCACAAAGGAAGTAAAACTGGCATTACGAACAGTATCATAAAACTAAATAACATACCCACAATAGTAGTAGGATCTTATTCAGTTTGAAAATAAACTTCCAACTCGGTCGCACGACTTACTATACTTAAAAATAGTTGTAAATTTTCTTGATACAACCATCATTAAACCATTTCTTCAGGATGTAACTTGTTTCGGAAGTTCAAATGTCATTTTCAAATATTTCAAAGATCACTTGTTTTGAAGGCATCACCATACACAATTAATTCGCACTGCTGTAGAGAAACAGCTAAATGGAGTGGATTACAAACGAAATACATGACTGTGCATTGTATATCAAAGTACGAACTCCAAAAACAGTGGAAACGATCAATTCCAGGTAGTCGAACATACTAACAGTAAGCGAGCAGTTCGGGGTCTGAACTCTCTAAAAGCTGGTGTTTACCATCAAAAAACCAGGCGAGATGCAGTGGATCAGAGTGGAGCCCAAACGGTAATATTTGGGGAAGAAGGGGGCGGGGGGGGGGGGACATTTCCAGTTCCGGCATTTGCGATAAACCCAAGGGAAACCTCCAGAAGACTTTGGTCAGAAAAGGGTGATTAAAGCTATTTTCATTTCATTTTTGGGACTATACCCACCCCAGAACAAAGTATGAAGTTGTAAGGTCCAATATTTTTTGGTTTACAAATTCTAGGGTTGAGGACAACTGTGTACGTTGAAATGACATCTTTAATGTCGCAATGTTAGCACAAAAATATACGCTTTTACACAGTTTTCAATGCGACAACAAAAAACAGTTGTTAGGGTAAAGCATCTCGCCAAACATCAAAAAGTGAAATAATCCTAAACACAAAAATATTAAATATTAATTCTCAGAAGGTTAAATTGTCCTAAACACGACAACATTAAAGTTTAACTAGACGTTTCTTTGCAAAATTGTTCCTACACTTACGTTATGATGTTGGTCAGTACTACGAAAATCGTCCGATTCCAGTTCAAAGTTCCATACTATTTTTAGGATGACAATCAAGTCTACGGTGGATGGTTAGTTATGTGACAAATTGAGCAAAAGATTACCCAAGGTCGCTCGAATTTACAGTGGACGCAAGCTGGTGAACCAGCAAGTTTACGCCTCTGCTCGCGGTATTTACCTTAAGCTGCGATGAGCTGTCGTCTGCTAGGCCGCTCTCTTCGGCTGAAATTTCTATAAAACTAATTACACCTTTGCTGAATTTTCCAGCAGAAACTTTCTCTATGTCTCTCGTCATGTGAGAGAACATGTACTCATCCCTAGTCTTAGAATGTGGCGATATACACGCTCATGGTTGGAGCAGCGTGCATATTATAATACCCTCTTAGTTCTCACAAGACCAATTAACTAACTGGCTGGTTCATTTCTCCACAGTCGGAGGTAAACGATGCTACAGCTAATTTCTAGTTGGATGTCAGCCGCTGTGAACGCAGTGTTCACACAAAGTACTCCTCTGCGTCATACAGAGCGTTATGCGCTCTACTCTGCACTTGATTCCAGTTCAGAGAAGAGTCCACGAAAATCTTCGTCTTGTCTTACTGATATCCGAATTGTCTCCCCACCTGGGTTCTTTCTTTCTTCACGTCACGGCTTTTTTTCGACCAATAGGAGTGTTCCTTTTATTTTGTGGAAACTCTCTCCACCAATCGCAATGCCCCAACCATTAAATTGTGTCGAAACTTTGGCTCTTTTCTCCTTCCTAGCGCGTTTCCGCCAATCGGACGTTTTGTGCCCATTCCAGACACCTAAATGCATACATTGACTCTCTCACGTGTGTACCACTCGCTGGACACGTGATCGAAAATACGTCACTGGTCTTGTTTCGTATCCATTCGGAATTCCGAAACGCAGTTTCCTAAAAGCTTTCTTTCCTGTCCTCCCTCAGATGGGTCGTTACACTCGCTCTCCCCGTCTGAGTCACCTGGTTGACTTTCCGTCTGGGACACCCCTTTAAGTGGTTTCTGTGGTACACCCATGCCTCTGTGTCGTTCCTCTGAATTCCAAACTAAAACTACTCTCGCTGCTTGTTTCACCTTCGACTCAAACATGCATTATAGGAACAGTGTGTTATTTACCGTCGATTGAATATCATCCCTTTTTGCATTACATACTGCTAGGCAAATTTGCTCAATACCGCCGAATTAAGTTAGGTGTCATATTCACCTTCCCGTTATGATGTATAAAGCTCTCATGTAAGGTGCGAATCTGATCTTCATTTATTCTGCCACCTTACAGAGTCATAGTGCTTGCTCGAACGTTTCTGGATGTGTACAATTTAGTAAAGTCGATGACATGTTCTTGTACCTACCCATCACACTTTTCCTCCGTTCCTCTTATGGTTTTTCTCGAATGTCCTAGCACTATATTACATCTTATAAATCACGTATAACAATTTTAGCACACACTTTTACTTTTAGAATTCTTTGCCTAGTTATGAATGAGCTGAAATTGTTAAACTTTGTTTGAGTACATTAAACAGAAATTTTTGCTCTCAGAGACGGAATGGAATTTTGATGCGAGCACCATTTCCTTTCAGAGACACTGAAGTACAGAGAGTGTAACATCTGTCAACAGCACGTGCAGTAATTAAGAGAGTTGGAAGTGTCTCAGTCAGTTGCTGATAAGTGTCCATTTTTGTCTAGTACCACGAATTCCCAAGCTCATTGGAGGGTATGTGGTGGAAATTTCTCACAGCCAACATTATCATCAGACTGGACGTACAGCTGTTCAGAGTGGTTAACGTCCGGGCAATTTGGATAGCAAAGATGCATTTATTTTGAAGATCTGACTGGTTATCAAGTCGGCCAAGAATGCCTCCTGCGTAGAATAATGATCCTAAAAATGAGACGACTTGTACTTAGTACGACTGGTGACTACACGATTCTCTGGTAGCAAGGTATATGCCACCATGAAGTTCTGATGGGACAGTGGGACCCAAATAATGTTGCCACAAATGGAATGTATGATGTTGCAGAGGGGGAAGAGGTCTCGTATGTTTATACAAAAGTCGCAACGGGCTCAGTTTTGGAAGGAGTAAGGAACAAGGTGATACGTGAGGAAAAATTAGGGTTTGGCTTCGCGTCAAAGTAACCACTAGCGACAAAGCACAAGCTCGAACTGCACAAGTATGCGTCAGGAAATGCGCTGCAGTCTTTTCAAAGGAACCAGCTCTGCATTCACTTTGACCAGTTTATTGAAACTGCAAAAATTCTAAATCTAGATGAACGGGAGGAAATTTGAAATTAAATCCTCCGTAATTCCAGGCAATTTTCTTAAACAATGCAACCTCTCTGTCAATAGGAGACAACAGGGTTTTATTCTTCGTGTGCACAGTAGGTATAGTATTTTCGAATATGTTCGAGGAACATGAAAGAGGAGTGAATTCGATTACACAACTTAAATTTGTCTTAGCGGAAGAATGCGTTGTATAGGAAAACTGATACGGATAGCGAGATGTAGAATATAGAGTTCAGCCCACCTAAGGAGCAATAACACCATTTATGAGCTGTAGAGATCCAATGTACGGAAAAAAGATTGGGCCAGAGAGCTACTTAGTGCGTGATACCACAAGAATGTGAATCAGTCGTTCGGCGTGATAGTAGTTTCGTTGTGTATGTACTTCCTGCTGTTTTGGTGTTGTACAAGCAACATGACTTGGCATTTCGCGCAGAGGTTGTTGAGACCGGATAGAAGAAATTTCTATCTCCCATGTAAAACACTCTCTCAGGGCAGGTAGTATACCAAAAAAGCATGGTGGAATGGTGCGGTAGCCAGGAGATACATGGTGGAGTGGTGAGGGGCTGTATAAGCTAATAAGCTCACAATACTTTAAAACACATTTATTACAGATAAAATTTCTCAAATGATAAACAGGATCATAATCACACCTTTAACTGATCACGTACACAAGAAACACAAACAAAGAAGAAAACTCAATCGCAGTTTCTCATTTAAACCTTGAAACGCTCAATTATCTTCAGACTCGAGAAAATTACTGCAGCTACAAGCTAAAGAGTTCTTACAGTGACATAATTTACTAGAAAGAAAACTAAAATTGCAAGACATTATCAAAGTTAAAAAACTAGTTAAAAGCCTACATAGCATTCTATTAAAAGAACTACTTTCTGAGCCACTTAAAGAATTAAATTACACATCAATAAGGCGGCACGTTGTCTCAAAAAATACACTAATAATAGACTCAGGCATCACGACCAGAACCAGTGGGCTTAACAGCTGGCATCAGGTGACGGAATAATATTCCCCTCAACAGTAACAACCACTAAGCCATCATATACGTAACGTTCTTCAGTCATCAGAACAAGCTCTAGGATTTGCAAGCAAAATTATGAAGCTACCCGGAACTCGTCCGACGAGGCACCATGTTTCCAGTCATCAACAGGCCAATGTTGGTGTTGACAGGCCCATGCGAGGCGACAGCGTTTGTGTCGTGCAGTCATCAAGCGTACACGAGTGCGCTTTCAGCTCCGAAAGACCATATCGATGATGTTTCGTTGAATGGTTTGCACGTTGACACTTGTTGATGGCCCAGCACTGAAATCTGCAGCCATTTGCGGAAGGATTGTACTTCTGTCATGTTGAACGATTCTCTTCAGTCGTCGTTGGGCCCGTTCTTGCAGGATGTTCTTCCGGCCGCAGCGATGTCGACGTTTTGATGTTTTATAGGATGTACACTAGTGAAATGGTCGTACGAGAATATCCCCACTTCATCGCTACTCGGAGATGCTGTGTCCCATCGCTTGTGCGCCGACTATAACACCACGTTCAAACTAACTTAAATCTTGATACCCTGCCATTTTAGCGGCAGTAGTCGAACTAAAAACTGCGCCACACACTTTTTGTCTTATATAAGCGTTGCCGACCGCAGCGCCGTGTTCTCCCTGGTTACATATCTCTGTATTTGAATACGTATGACTGTATCATTTCTTTGCCGCTTCATCGTATACGGGGTGGTCCATTGATCGTGACCGGCCCAAATATCCCACGAAATATGCGTCAAACGAAAAAACTACAAAGAACGAAACTTGTCTAGCTTGAATGGAGAAATTAGATGGCGCTATGGCTGGAACGCTAGATGGCACTGCCATAGGTCAAACGGATATCAACTGCGATTTTTTAAAATAGGAACCCCCATTTTTATTACATATTCGTGTAGTACGTAAAGAAATATGAATGTTTTAGTTGGACCACTTTTTTCGCTTTGTGATAGATGGCGCTGTGATAGTCACAAACATATGGCTCATAACTTTACCTGAATAGTTGGTAACAGTTAAGTATTTTAAATTAAAATACAGAACGTAGGTACGTTTGAACATTTTATTTCGGTTGTTCCAATGCGATACATGTACCTTTGTGAACTTAACATTTCTGAAAACACATGCTGTTACAGCATGATTACCTGAAAATACCACATTAATGCAATAAATGCTGGAAATGATGTCCGTCAACCTCACTGCATTTGGCAATACTGGTAACGACATTCCTCTCAACAGCGAGTACTTCGCCTTCCGTAATGTTCGCACATGCATTGACAATGCGCTGACGCATGTTGTCAGGCGTTGTCGGCGCATCACGATAGCAAATATTCTTCAACTTTCCCCACAGAAAGAAATCTGGGGACGTCAGATCCGGTGAACGTGAAAGCCATGGTATGGTGCTTCGACGACCAATCCACCTGTCATGAAATATGCTAGTCAATACCGCTTCAACCGCTCGCGAGCTATGTGCCATACATCCATCATGTTGGAAGGACATCGCCATTCTGTCATGCAGTGAAACATCTTGTACTAACATCGGTAGAACATTACGTAGGAAATCAGCATACATTGCACCATTTAGATTGCCATCGATAAAATGGGGGCCAATTATCCTTCCTCCCATAATGCCGCACCATACAATAACCTGCCAAGGTCTCTGATGTTCCACTTGTCGCAGCCATCGTGGATTTTCCGTTGCCCAATAGTGCATATTATGCCGGTTTACGTTACCGCTGTTGGTGAATGACGCTTCGTCGCTAAATAGAACGCGAGCAAAAAATCTGTCATCGTCCCGTAATTTCTCTTGTGCCCAGTGGCAGAACTGTACATGACGTTCAAAGTCGTCGCCATGCAATTCCTGGTGCATAGAAATATGGTACGAGTACAGTCGATGTTGATGTAGCATTCTCAACACCGACGTTTTTGAGATTCCCGATTCTCGCGCAATGTCTGCTACTGATGTGCAGATTAGCGGCGACAGCAGCTAAAACACCTACTTGAGCATCATCATTTGTTGCAGGTCGTGGTTGACGTTTCAGATGTGGCTGAACACTTCCTGTTTCCTTAAGTAACGTAACTATCCTGCGAACGGTCCAGACACTTTGATGATGTCGTCCAGGATACCTAGTAGCATACGTAGCACACGCCCGTTGGGCATTTTGATCACAATAGCCATACATCAACACGATATCGACCTTTTCCGCAGTTGGTAAACGGTTCATTTTAACACGGGTAATGTATCACGAAGCAACTGCCGTCCGCACTGGCGGAATGTTACGTGATACCACGTACTTATACGTTTGTGAGTAATACAGCGCCATCTGCCACAAAACGAAAAAAGTGGTCCGCCTAAAACATTCATATTTCTTTACGTACTACACGAATATGTAATAAAAAATGGGGGTTCCTATTTTAAAAAACGCAGTTGATATCCGTGTGACCTATGGCAGCGCCATCTAGCGGGCCAACCATAGCGCCATCTGGTTTCCCCCTTCAAGCTAGACGAGTTTCGTTCTTTGTAGGTTTTTCGTTTGTTGCTAATTTCGTGAGATATTTGGCCCGGTCACTATCAATGGACCACCCTGCATATGCCCTATGTGAATACGGTCGTGCGTCCACCTGTGTTTACAGTTTGCGCGCAAGGTCCTGTCCTACGTTTCTGTGCCTGTCATCGCCTTGATGAGGGAATAAGCATTTTTCGGCTTGTCCTCCGTTCTCCACGCATGCCCTATCCGGGCGAAACGAGTCTTTCTTGAGTTAATGGCTCTGAGCACTATGCGACTTAACTTCTGAGCTCATCAGTCGCCTAGAACTTAGAACTAATTAAACCTAACTAACCTAAGGACATCACACAAATCCATGCCCGAGGCAGGATTCGAACCTGCGACCGTAGCGGTCGCTCGGCTCCACACTGTAGCGCCTAGAACCGCACGGCCACTACAGCCGGCTTTTCTTGAGTTAATAACGAACATTGTGCAACCTACGACTGTTTATTTTATAGCAGCCACAATACGGTAATACGGTTGCTGTACCACCAAGCCAGGACGGAATAAAATAATTTTTACCACACGACTAAAAAAAATTCATTAAGCGGCTTAGACAATAATATATAAAGAAATAAATATTGACCAGGGTCTCGAACAACACTGCGAATGTGCTTACTGACCGCTTGTGAGTTTCTCTTATTTTGCGTATACTGCGCACTGTAGACGTCACACTGCAGGTGCTGATAGTAACTCAGTTGTGTAGCGTAAAAACTGGCAGATACAATGAGAACTGAACATTAATTGCCCAGCCTATTTAGATATCCCTCTGGTTCATGGTCAGTCCTAGTTCTCCGGCATTTCAGCGGTTTTAAGAGAGGCCCGACGACTTGCAGTTTAACGACCCCTGCTTGGCACCCTCGGAAGGCCCCATCGAGACGCCTGTGACTGCGACAGAGGCGGCGGCAGTAGCCGACCTGAGGGCCCGGGTGCGTATTTTTACAGCGCGTGGCAGGTTTAAGCGATCGTGACTTACCGTGGCCGTGGCTCCGGCAGCGGCAGCGACGACTTCTTAAAGCCCTAAATTTAGTGGGACGTCAGCCGCGCTGTCTGGAGGAACGAAACGGCAAGGGAAGGCGAGGGAAGTGAAGGGAAGGGTAAGGTGGTTCCTAGGTCGGCTAAATATACGCCGTCGCAGCCACGGCACGGCAAGCTGACGCGCGCCTCTGCCGTAGCGCACGAGTCGCTCCTCCTTCGCTGTGGACACACGTCAGGCGATTCATCCCTTCCGGCCGCGGTGACCGAGTGGTTCTAGGTGCTTCAGTCCGGAACCGGGCGACTGCTACGTCGCAGGTTCGAATCCTGCCTCCGGCATGGATGTGCGTGATGTCCTTAGGTTAGATAGATGTAAGTAGTTCTAAGTTCTAGGGGACTGATGACCTCGGATGTTAAGTCCCATAGTGCTCAGAGTCATTTGATCCATTTTTTGGTTCATCCCGATACCGGCCGTGGGCAGCCTAGCAGACTGGAGTTCCCTCTCACATACTTCGCACTCAGCGATGTGGCGCAGTACTTAAAGCACCAGGCAGGCATTTGGGAGGAACTGAGTTCGAATCTCCGTGCGGTCGTCTCATCGGCTACACCTGGATTGTTCACTCTTCAATCGTCGAATTATCTGTCGAACTACGACGGCCGTTCGGGAAGTAAGCTCCGATGCTGTCTTGTTAGTGGAGGAATGGAGGTGGCAGTGAGATCGTAGCAAAGATGTGTCATCGAGCTGATGTGCCTCTGCAAGGTTGTTGGGCTGTTGTTTGCCCTGTTAGTGTAAATCAAAATGGCCAATGTTTTCGAAAATTCCTCCGTCTGTTAATTACGTACTGTAATACGTTTTCTGTGTGCAAAAGACGTGAAATCTGTAAAAGTTCGTAGTGAACTTTATACATTGTACGGTGGGAACACTGACAGTGCTGCAATGAAATAGTGCCGTTTGTTTCGGAATGATCGGGCGAACGTCCATGATGAATAGAAAAGTGAACGACCATCAGTAGGACAAATGAATTTCTTGCAAAAGTTAAGGACAGGATCGGAGAAAATCATCGGCTCACGACTACAGAATGATCGGTCAATTCCCCTCAGATATCACAGACATTGTAGCACGACCATATGACTAAAAACCTTGCTTATCACAAATTTTGTGCACGATCGGTGCCAAATTTTTTGTCTGATGTCATCAAAAGGAAGAGGTCTGGACCTGTAATGACATTTCTGATGCTGTACAGTGTTGAATGAGACGAATTCATCAAATACATTGTGATTGGGGATGAAACGTAGGTTGCATACTTCAAAGTGTAGACAGGGAAACAATACTAATGGAGTAACAGCCCTGATTTGTCGCCTATTGATTTTCAGCTGCTACTGAAGATCAAAAGATGGCTAGGGTTGCAATGGTTAGATTACGACGAGTTAAAGGAGAGGGTCAATGATTATTTTGCTCACAGGTGGCAGAATTCTACAACGAGGGCGATGAAAACGTCGTTCCTCGATATGACAAGTACTTTATTGTACGAGGCAATTACGTGGAAAAACACAGCTTCATGTTGTACAAAATTAAAAATCCCCTTAAAGTACTGGAGCTTTTTATAAATTAATGGAACTTACTTAATGAAGGGTCCTCCTTCAATTCAACAATGGATCACGTTATCCATACATATTCGTTGTATCTTACGCATGTGGAGAATCATGATGTGCATTTTATATGAAATTCCAATACTTTTAAGACTCAGTTCGCCATATAGATGTAAGCTAACCCTTTCCCCATGCTTCATATGCGCATATATATGACACACATATTGAACACACCTCCTCCCTCCTCTCGCTCTTTCTATCCAGTTCATCCTCTCAATTCTACCTCCTTCTCCCCACTCTCCCTATCTCTTCATCCCCTTCTTTCCCTCACTTTGTCCATTTCCTCCATCCCCTCTCTCCAATCATATCTTCCTACCCTTCCTCCAACCATATTCTCCTCCTTCTCTCTTCTACTATCCACCCTTTCTTCCTTTTCCACCTGCCATTTACCCCTATACACCTTCTAGGTGCGTCATGCATCTCCTCCTGCTACTCTGTCTCTATCCATTTCCTCCTTCCCTCACTCTGCCCACCCCCTCCTCTGTGCATTTCAATCCATCCCCAACCATGCACATAGGCACAAGTAGGTACTGCAATACGGTTCAGTAAGGTGGGCCAGTACTATTCACATAAAATTTATTCAGGGCAGGCTACATATCAGCTGCTTCAAAATTATTTATTTCCCCTGACATACAGGCCACTAGGCTAAACAGGTTGACAAAACAGAATGATCCCACTCCAACTCATCACACCTATCATGCAGGGCAGTATGCATATCAGGACTCAGAAAACCTTTTCTTGCCACCGACATGTAGACTGTCCTTCAAAGCAGAGTGATTTGACAGGCCAATACTGTTCTGGGACAGTGTGCCAGTCATGCAGGGCAGCCTATACCCCAGGTGCTGGATGAATGTTTTTGCCCAAATCTCTTCTCCTTTTGGAGATAGCAGGTTATAAACCATACAGTTCTGATACTTGTGAGGTCTGCTGTTTCCGTGCCGAATTTGGTTGACATTGATCCTGGGTTTTGGGAGGAGATCCCAGGAATACGTGCATAAACTCTGCTTTAAACATATACGTAACATATAGAGTCCACACGAAGCTAGAGCTAGATGCTTGTACTTAACTGTGATCCTGGTGGATCAAATAATGTTTTCGTATGTAGTTTGTGAATTCCATTTCTGAACATAATGTGTTTTCCGAATGAAAATTGTTGGAGCACTTGCCCGCAAAAGGCTAAGGTCCCGAGTTAGAGTCTCTGTCCAGCACACAGTTTCAACCTGCCAGGGAGTTTGATAATGTGTTTTGTCTTCCACATAGCACAAATTCAATTCTCTTTGAGGATCCAAATAAATAATAGAGGGTATCACTGTATTATGATTTGTATTATCTCAAATACAGAATGAAAAATTGTATAGTGTCAGTAGGTGATTTGTTATATTATAATATTGGTTGATTTATTGTTTTAGTACATCAGTGTGTGGGATGAAGTGCGACGCCTTTGTTTTGTGGACGAATTGTTGTGCTTTGGAAAGGTGGATAACTATATTCATTAGTAGCAACCATAGAGGAGCGGCTGGGATTTCGGAATAAAGGGAAAAAACCTGGCCACCTGCAAACAACATATGCATATGTAACTAAAGTTTTATCAGATTTGTAGTTAAAACTTCAGTAGAGGCATACGTTATGAACTTCGCGGTGCGTGGAAGCATGCCTTGATAAAGAAAGAACATAGAAGTAGACTTTTCGTAGTTTACCGCTCGGTGTGAGTGATGGTGTTGCAAGCGAAACAGGTTAGAGTGTCTATGGACATACAGGGCACCACCTCAGTACACGACATTTCCCTGAAGTCATCTTGAGGTGTCCGCTCCCGGTAGCTGAGTCGTCAGCGCGACAGAATGCCAATCCTAAGGGCCCGGGTTCGATTCCCGGCTGGGTCAGAGATTTTCTCCGCTCAGGGACTAGATGTTGTGCTGTCCTAAACATCATCATTTCATCCCCATCGACGCGCAAGTCCCCGAAATGGCGTCAAATCGAAAGACTTGCACTCGGCGAACGGTCTACTCGTCGGGAGGCCCTAGTCACACGACATTATATCTTGAGGTAATCTGGTGAATTAGATGCTCTCCTTTGGGCATAAGAGTGGGAGCTTCGGCAGTTTCACAACACTCAGACTTAGCCCTTATGACGACTATTGTCGAAGTCATCTAAAGCTTGCGAATTTAACCGAAACTGGCACGGAAAGTTTACCGAGAACTTTCTATCCAAGGACTCCGTTTGAAAGACATCATAGCACAAATATATAATTATTAGAATTTGTACAGTAATGTTAGAGGAGAATAAAAGCACGGCTTACTTTTCACGTAATGTATTTTTAGTTAGTTGAAGTTGAGAGATTGTCAGGAGCACTCGGAAATGTAGTGAGACGAACTAACCATTTTTGCTAGAGAATTTTATATTTGCAGCTGTGTATCAGAAGTTTGTACAGTTTCAATAAGATTCTAAACTGTAGGAAAGTAGTATTGCTCTAATTTTGTTAAGAGTTTTGAACTGTTGTCATGATAATCATTAGTAGGCAGCCTATTAACGATCAGGTGATTCTGTATCTGTAGCTACTTTGAGCTTCATTATTGCTCGACGGAAGACAGATCGCAAGGTATCTTCTTCTCTTTCCTAGACTTCATTCCTTCTTGTATGGGGTCCGCTTTTTCAGAATTTGGTAAATTTTATTTTATTACTTAACTTCGTAGCTGGATACATTTCCTAACGACACAAACGTCATGGCGACTGAAGAGAGGGTAGTTGCGTGCACCATCTGTCTGTGAACCGTGTAAGCTTTATCATGCGTGTGACTGTATTTTACCTGTGTGAGTATTGTATTCCCGGAGGCGGAATTTGGGGACAAGCCCAGTATTTTCCTAAACGAGCGTGGGAAACCACCTAAAACCTCACTGCGGCTGGCCAGTGCGCCAACCCACGGTCGTTAACCCACCGCGCAGATTCAGTCTGAGACTGGTTCACCTCCCTCTCTCACAAGCTCACGAGCATAGCTAACGAAATATAAAGCTTGAACAGCACTTCGTAGTCCCTTATTGCTGTCTTATAAAACCATCAGTGAAAAGTGTAAAATAACTTTGAAAGCTGGTTGGTGAGGGAGCTAAGCCGCGAAGTGACTAAGCATTTTTTTTTTTTTTAACATGAATTGGCGGTAGCAAGCACATAGTATTATTTTGCTTTCATGTACACTCTGAGGTGACGAAAGTCATCGGAGAGCAATATGCACATATACAGACGGCGGTATTGTCGCTGTTATTTGTACTCAGGTGATTCATGTGAAAAGGCTTCCGACGTGATTATGGCCGCATGACGTGTATTAACAGAATTTTAATGCGGAATAGTAGTCGAGCTAAATGCATAGGACATTCCATTTCAGAAAATCTTGAGGAATTCATATTCCGAGATCCACAGATCAAGAGTGTGCAGAGAAAACCAAAATTTCTGGCATTTCTTCTCACCGCGGACGAAGCAGTGGCCGACGGCTTACACTTGCCGGCCGAGAGCAGCGGCGTTTGCGTAGAGTTGTCAGAGGTAACACATAAACAGTATTGCGTGCAATATCCCCAGAAATCAGTTTGGGAAGTACGATGAATGTATCCGTTAAGACAGTGCGACGAAGTTTGGCATTAATGGGCTACAGCAGCAGAAAACCGACACGACTTCCTTTGCTAACAGCAAGACAGCGCCTGCAGCACAACTCCTGGGCTCATGACCATATCGGTTGAACCCTAGACGACCGGAAATCCATGGCCTTGTCAGGCGAGACCCGATTTCAGTTGGTAAGAGCTGATAGAAGAGTTCGAGTGTGGCGCAGACCCAACGAGACCATGGACTCGAGTTGTCAACAAAGCCCTGTGCAATCTGATGGTGGCTCTAAAATGGTGTGGGATGTGTTTACATGGAATGGACTGTGTCCCCTGGTCCAACGGAACTGATAATTGACAGGAAATGAGTATGTTCGGCTACTTGCGGACCATTTGCTACCATTCATGGACTTCATGTTCCAAAAAAATGACACAATTTTATGGATGACATTGCGCTCCACCAACGGAAAACGCAGTTGTTCGCGACTGCTTTGAAGAACATTCTGAACTACTGGAGCGAATGATCTGGCCGCCCACATCACCCAACATGAATCCCATTGAGAATTTATGGGGCATAATCGGGAGGTCAGTTCGTGCACAAAATCCTGCATCGGCAACACTTTCGCAATTATGGACGGCTATAGAAGCAGCATGGCTCATAATTTCGGCAGGGGACATACAGCGACTTGTTGAGTTGCTGCAATACGCCAGGCAAAAGGTGGTCCGACACGATGTTAGGAGGTATTCCGTGAGTTCTGTCTCCTCATTGTATATTCAAGGCCAGGGCCAGAGAACAGAGGAGTTTAGTTGACGTTATATATTTCCTTGGGCTGCATGAAGAAGAATAAAAATACATATTACTTGTTGGAGTATAAAGTAATCACTGGCTATTAGTTCTTCTGGTATTCCATCTGGAGTAAATATGAATAAAACATGAAAAATTAATTTCGAAGAAATAATCAGATATTACACGAAAGAAAGAGAAACATATTACGAAAAAGATACATGCCAATCAAAAAGGAATTCGAAAGGTAAGACTACCAAATACAGAAATTAAAAAGTGATGTTAATTTTAATTATATTATATTATTATATACATTATTATATTAATATGACGGTGTACATGTGATGTGTTACGACAGTGAAAGGAACCTGTGACCACTGGAGACAGTGCCACAAGTTCCTCTAAAAAATCGTAACTCAACACACACAAATGTCATACTAACAAATGTAGATCCACCTGATGATGGAGGTTTAAACCTTTGAAACGCGTCGTGGAGATACATAAACTGTGACTGGTTACATTAAACTTGTTGTTTCATATGTCAGTAACAGTCACGGTGAAGCCTAACCTAAAATACTTGCATTTAAGAAGTGATGAATAAGGTAACGTAAAATCGCGATCATGTTTAAAATAGTTTGATGGATTTTCATCTGTACGTAACAATATTTTATATTTGAAGCTGTTAGAATGATAAGAAAGGAAAGAGTCACATTTACTGAAACGAAGTTAGTTGTATGAATGCTCAACAAAAGCACGTGAAAGTTTAGGCTGTGCAGTCGCTGTATTATCATGTAATTTGGAAATGTTGTAAAGAGGTGATGTATATATCAAGTTAATACTGGAGATAGAGGACGTTAAAACAAATATATTTAGTTATGGTACATATGGTTCCCGACTGCTATTTCTAACACTAGGGACGATTTACAAACGAGGTAGTTTAGCGTGCTAATTACAGCAGTGGCATTCGCAGAACCTGCTCCAATGTGTCGCAGTTGGCTTGTATGTGTACAGTACATCATGGCACCAGCTGATACCAATAGCGACGGTAATCCCGACGACGAGGTCTTCTGTTTCCACAACAGTTTCATACACCGTCTGCTTCATATGCCGCCAGAGGAAAAAATCCAGACACTTGATGTCACGTGACTTGGGTGGCCAGTCCTCAGGGCCAGATCTGTCGGTGCATCGATTTCTGAAGATGGGTCTGAGATGATTCCCTACAGCAATGCTGAAATGGGCTACCTGATTTATAATTACAGAAATGATAAATATTGTCTCAAAGTAAACCATCTGCAAATTTTGACTTTAGCCAAACTAGTTCATTTGTTGGGTTTTCTCATACTATAGTACCATAGCATACGATGAATTCATCAACGATTGATTTTATGGGTATTACGTCTAGTTACTTATAGCGTGGCGCACTGGGTATTAGAACGAAGGGGGAGCAATAGCTTCAACCCTCCCTCCTCACCCAAAGAAAAAAATTATCATCTTCACTAATTGCACTTGCATCCTATCTCATCACATAGACAGAGCCGTCCATTCAGTATCAGTTTGGAAAAAGCCAGAACATGTAGTGGATACTATTTAGCAAAAAGTACACCCAAAGTAGCATGTTGTGAAATTACTTAAGTATTTCGCCATTCGCTTCTGTTCTCTTTGGAACTGAAAATAAGAGATGGCTCTAGTTTCTAAAACGTTCAGTTCGATCCACCTTTTCACGTTACCATTCAAAAACATCTATTAAAATGAATCTAAAAGAAGTATTTGCGCCTAGTATATCCTTAAGCGTTACCTGTCTTGCATCAAACTAATGTACCAGTCTCCTACAAACTACACTCTCAGCTAAGAGCATTGTAACTGGTAGCTACACATTAAAAAGTGGTAGCTTTAATATATTTTTGAAAAGTTAATGAATAATTATTCAGTTTTTTAAGTTCAGCTGGAAAGTGCAAATTATTGTAACCACTACATTTATTTTTCTTCACATTTGCGTATGAAGAATTATATTTTGGTTGTTAGGTGGTGTTTTTTTTTTTTTTTTTTTTGCTATTAAGGCATGACGATTTTTATGTACGAATTTATATCGCCATCCTTATGAACCATCAGTCCCTCACCAGTCTAATACCTGACATTTTAATCTGTGAATTTCATTAATCACAATTACGTCATGTTTCTACCAATCTATTTCTGCTTGTTGCTAATTACAGTAATGATGTCACTGATTGCATGGGTCCAGTCACCTTTTCCCAACTATTAAACTCCTCTAGTGTGAATGGGAATTTTTTCATGTCGAATAGTTAACTTTGCTTGTGAACTTTGGCCTGAGAATCTTGCAGATGCTACAGCAGGAGCTGTGGGTTGGGTTGGATTGGTTTGTTTGTGGGAAGAGACCAAACAACGAGGTCATCGGTCTCATCGGTTTATGGAAGGACGGGGAAGGAAGTCGGCCGTGCCCTTTCGAAGGAAGCATCCCGGCATTTGCCTGTAGCGATTTCGGGAAATCACGGAAAACCTAAAACAGAATGGCCGTACGCGGGATTGAACTGTCGTCCTCGCGAATGCGAGTCTAGTGTGCTAACCATTGCGCCACCTCGCTCGCTCAGTGTCTGTGGTCCAAGACACCTGCGGAGGTACTTTTGCAGAGGGTTGAGCAGAGAGAGATCTCTGTGAGGTCGGATGGCTGCTGGGAACGTATGAAGTGTCTTCTACACTAGTAAAACATTATGAAAATTCAGTCATTTACTCACTGTGTTATAAACGTTTCATCTCCTGCACCAGCCTCACTTGATGCTTTATTCAGCTGCGTGTTCGGTTCTAGTTGATATCTGTTTAGTCAGATCAGTGTCTGCACGCCCAGGCGACGGTGCTAGCGACCTGTGCCACGATGGGTTTTGCCATCTGGCAGGTGGCAACCGTGTCCAGCACGAAAGTTTGGTCTCACACTGGCTGTTGGAGTGTTCTCGGTTCCACTCAGAATTTTATGACGACTGTTGATGATCCATCCATGATGTACCTAGTATCAGCAGTCGTGAGGTTGAACGATCTACTCCGTAGTGGCGTGATAGGTTTCAGCAGCTGGAGGCACCTGGGTGTTGAACAAGAATGTGGATCCCAAGAGGCCCTATTGCTTGCTTCTCTGTTGCAATTCAGTGCCGGAAGCATTCCGCTATGTTTGTTGTCAGAAGACAGTCAGTTTCTCCATCAGTAAGTGGTAGATAACAAGCAGTATGTATTTCATCAGGTGAAAACCATCATCTTGAGTATATCTTCACATAGTTCATAGACTGTGTTGGAGCATCTAGGACATAGATCCACTACAGTATCGTTATCATGGAATCGAGTGCAATTACTGTGAATGCCATCGGCCCCAAACGATCAACTCATGATAAGAGCTGGACTATTTAGTGGAAACTATCATGAAGCTATGCATAAAGTTAAGTTCATAATGACCGGATGTGTCCCCCTTATCTGCTATATTTACTTAAAAAGTGTTGTTGTGTAAGAGAGTGTTTCTTGCGCCATATTTTACAAGCTAACGAATATGCTTCCCTCTTTTCCCTTGTTTTTCTGTCACAGTCTTCTTTCTAGCGAATGTGTACTTCTTACTCAACCGACGGTGTTGTAATGTCTCGAAGACCAGACCCATTTGCGATATAGCAGTATGCTTCATGCTTGAGCATCTGTCAATGGCTTATCTCGATATTGCCTGTGTCAATTCAAATGAATTTAATAAAAGTTGCTAATTTCCTACCCCTTGCTGTACTGTGGTCTGACACTTTCTAAAGGAGAGAGGCTGACTTCAGAGGACCCTGACAACAGGAGGAAGGATATTGCCTCTGGTCAGCCAGGATGCAGGTAGTCAACATTGTTCAAATGGGCACCACTTCAGCAGCTACATCGATGTTTTCTATGAGTCATATTCGACCACTGCACACAGTACAGGTCTAACTACAATGCCAAGACTCATGGTGAGACTCACCCGAAGTAAATAAATAGCTGTTTTACAATCAGGCCAATCTCAGCCAAAACATGCTATGGAGGAGCTATATAGTCACTATTACTATAATAGTCACAAACATATGGCTCACAATTTTAGACGAACAGTTAGTAACAGATAGGTTTTTTTTTAAATTAAAATACAGAACGTAGGTACGTTTGAATATTTTATTTCGATTGTTCCAATGTGATGCATGTACCTTTGTGAACTTAACATTTCTGAGAACGCATTCTGTTACAGCGTGATTACCTGTAAATACATCATTAATGCAATAAAAGCTCAAAATGATGTCCGTCAACCTCAATGCATTTGGCAATACGAGTAACGACATTCCTCTCAACAGCGAGCAATGTTCGCACATGCGTTGGCAATGCGCTGACGCATGTTGTCAGGCGTTATCGGTGGATCACGATAGCAAATATCCTTCAACTTTCCCTACAGAAAGAAATCCGGAGACGCCAGATCCGGTGAACGTGCGGGCCATGGTATGGTGCTTCGACGACCAATCCACCTGTCATGAAATATGCTATTCAATACCCTTTCAACCGCACGCGAGCTATGTGCCGGACATCCATCATATTGCAAGTACATCGCCATTCTGTCATGCAGTGAAACACCTTGTAGTAACATCGGTAGAGCATTACGTAGGAAATCAGCATACATTGCACCATTTAGATTGCCATTGATAAAATGGGGGCCAATTATCCTTCCTCCCTTAATGCCGAACCATACTTCAACCCGCCAAGGTCTCTGATGTTCCACTTGTCGCAGCCATCGTGGATTTTCCGTTGCCCAATAGTGCATATTGTGTCGGTTTACGTTACCGCTGTTGGTGAATGACGCTTCGTTGCTAAATAGAACGCGAGCAAAAAATCTGTCATCGTCCCGTAATTTCTCTTGTGCCCAGTGGCAGAACCGTACACGACGTTCAAAGTCGTCGCCACGCAATTCCTGGTGCACAGAAATATGGTACGGGTACAATCAATGTTGGTGTAGCATTCTCAACACCGACGTTTTTGAGATTCCCGATTCTCGCGCAGTGTCTGCTACTGATGTGCGGATTAGCCGCGACAGCAGTTAAAACACCTACTTGGGCATCATCATTTGTTGCAGGTCGTGGTTGACGTTTCACATGTGGCTGAACACTTGCTGATTCCTTAAATAACGTAACTATCCTGCAAACGGTCCAGACACTTTGATGATGTCGTTCAGGATACCTAGCAGCATACATAGCACACGCCCGTTGGGCATTTTGATCACAATAGCCATACATCAACACGATATCGACCTTTTCCGCAGTTGGTAAACGGTTCATTTTAACACGGGTAATTTATCACGAAGCAAATACCGTCCGCACTGGCGGAATGTTACGTGTTACCACGTACTTATACGTTTGTGACTATTACGACGACATCTATCACAAAGCGAAAAAAGTGGTCCAACTAAAACATTCATATTTCTTTACGTGCTACACGAATATGTAATAAAAAAAGGGGGTTCCTATTTTAAAAAACGCAGTTGATATCCGTTTGACCTATGGCAGCGCCATCTAGCGGGCCAACCATAGCGCCATCTGGTTTCTCCCTTCAAGCTAGACAAGTTTCGTTCCTTGTAGTTTTTTTTCGTTTGACGCTTATTTCGTGAGATATTTGGCCCTCTCACGATCAATGGACAACCCTGTATATGTATATAGGGAGTCCAACAAGTAATGCAACAAGTATTTTTCGCGGCCAATTTCGGTTGAAAAAGTGCAGAATTCGTTGTGAGTGCAGAATTCGTTGTGGGACGTCGTGAAATATTCCCGATTCAGCAGATATAGTTTCATGTGGTTCTGATAGGTGCCCACTCTTTACGTAGTCTTCAAAATGGCGTTTTGTAAGGGAGGTCCGTTGCAAGCAGAGAACTGTAATTGAGTTTCTTTTGGCGGGAAACCAGAATATTGCCGACTTTCGTAGGCGCTTTTAGCAAGTTTGCGGAGACCTGGCAGTGAACAAAAGCACGGCGAGTAATCGGGTGAGGAGTCTTTCATCACAACAAATTCTCACAGACCTGTCCTACCCGCAGCAAATTGAAGAAACGATTTCAGCGTGTTCACCACAAAAATGCAAACGAACTTTTCCATAACAATGCAAGACCGCACACAAGTGTGCTCACCTGAGAGGAGTTCACAAAACTTCATTGGACTGTTCTTCCTTATTCAAGATACACCCTGGATCTCGCACTTTCAGACTTCCATCTTTTTGGCCCAATGAAAGACGGACCCTACAGAAAGCAGTATTCGAATGATGGTGAGCCTATTGTTGGCGCAAGACGTTGGCTCCGACGTCGACCAGTGGAATGGTACTATTGGAATCTGCAAACAGTCCCAGTAAGGTGGCGTAATGCCATCGCTTTGAAAGGAAATAATGCTGAAAAATAAGATTTTGTAGCTAAACGAGTGGGGAATAATGTGACATATTGGAACCTTGAGTAAAACCAAAAATGTGTTTCATTACGTTTGAACCCGACACATGATTGACTTGCGCACGCTGGGAATGACGGTAGTAACCTTAGTTCACTTGGCTCAAGATTTTAAATCTGGAGTTAGTGAGTCATTTTCCCATTCTCTGTCCCGCTATTGATTTTGTGAAGCCCAACACCACTCGTTTACTATCAGCATCCCGTCAACATCATAAATTCAGTTGCACACAGTTTCTTATTCAGTATATGAGTTCACTGGGGAGCGATCTCCCTCTCAGTAACCCAGTTGATGAAGGTCCTCATAGCAGCTGCAACTCTCACAGTCATGGCTCGGTTGCCGCTTCACATAAATGGCTTTGCCCAGCCAGGATCAGAATTAAAATTCATGGTACAGGATTCACATAATTGGCTTCCCATGCCATGATGTCGTAATTAATAGTAATCTTCAGATAGGCAGTTACAAAATTTGTTCACTTTATCTGTTATTGGCCGTGTTTAAAATTAAATTTAGCATCAGTGAGTAAGATTCAGTTGGGTAAACTAATTTTAAGTGGCTGGCGCAAGTGACTAACCCATGCCTTTTTCCGCTTTTCAGCGTCTGTAATGTATTTTATGGATTCTGTTTCATTTTTATGTGGTCAATCTGCATTGCTACCAGCGTTGCAGAATTTCGGAGGGATTACATATGTGAATTATTTGATGAAACAGTGTTGTGTTGTACATTTTGGCAAGAACAGTTGTGATACTCAAATGAAAGAATGGCTAGTGATGTTAGAGGTGAGAAATCGATTACAAAGCTGAAGGAGTGGAGGTGTCACCCCATCAGGAATTTGGAGACAGGCTAGTGCGAGAAGGGACAACCACTGATTATGAGGAATTTAAGGGAAAGCCAGAGGAATGGCACCAAATAATGTACTCGCATAGTAACTTAACAGGGCATAGTGTTCCATGAAACCGACGCGTGCCAGAGTTCTGTTCGATTTGTGGGAGACACATTCGCCCAAAGATTGTAGGGAACGTGCCTGTCAGCAATGCGAAAGAGAAAGTACACAGGCTCATCTGTTAAACTAATAAAATTAAATTTTGGAAAAAAATTTTAGTACTGTAAACATTCTGGGCATCTTTCAAAACTTGGTGGGTTTTGAGAAAGATCGTTAAGTACAGAATGGCACAGCCCGTCATAGGTTTAAGAATAGTTGGGAGTCGTGATGCGTTGTTATCTTACCTAATTTATTTTGCGCTACTGAATGAGGCTCTTGATCTCCCGATAGAAGGGCACGTCTTGTTGACCCTTGGCTATTTAATGTGTGAGTATGTTAGATGCATGATTCACTGGAGTGCTCTAAGGAAGTTACATTATGCTGTTGGGCCATTGAATCACCGTTACCAAAAGGCGAAATTGCAAGCCAAGGAAGTGAAGTTGTTAAAGTGCTCGGAAATTATATTTAGAATAAAATTAACAGCATGGCAAATCAAGAAACGATCGCTGTGGAAAATAGTGGCCAAGAAGGAGGACTAATGGTAGGGAGTGTGGGCTGAACCGTGCAATGTCTTTCGATAATGGATAGGGGCCGTAAACTGGTAAAATGAGGCCTTGGGTCTAACGTAGAAACTATGAAACACATCAAGGGCGAATGGCCAATTCGAAGTATTGAGGAGAACACAAGAATGGCGAAGGATACCAGGCTGGCGTATTTTTCGCGAACGCATGCACGAAAGGCATCATGAAACCCAACCCCATTGGAAGAAGAAACTGAATTTACGCGGCTGCGGCTGCACGCCCGAAATTTTATGGAACAAGGAATGAAGAAGTTTGATTAAGAATTAAAGATAAACATTGCCTAATAAATATCATAAGTAATGGAAGAGACAGAATGTTTGGGAAGTATTGTGGCATGAGTAATTGCAGAAGACTGTATGCAGCTGAAGGTTGAAGGAAAAAATCACAGGGACAGACGTAGATGTGAGTACATAGGAAGAAAACTGATGTGACAGGAAAGGAATTGCATGTCTTGTTGAATGGAATGGATAGTCAGATGAGTACAGAATATAAACTGAGAATGAATCAAATAGAAACGATAATAGTAAGGAAAAGCAAAAATGAGAATAAACTGAAGATCAGGACTGTGGACCACACTGTATTTGAAGTGGACTGAATCTGCTACCTTGGAAGCAAATTAACCCATGAGAGACGAATCAAGAATGATGTAACAAATAGACTAGTAGCTGCAACGAGAGAATTCCTCACTAAAAGAAGTCTGCTGGTACCAAATGTAAGTAGTAAGGCAGGACAGGTTCTGGAACAAAAGGGATGCATTTTTCTAGCATATCAAGGTCAATAAAATCCCTCCCCTCACATCATTCATTTGGATGACAGAGATAGAGAGTGGACGAATTTATTTCCTTGGAATAGTGTATGGACTGTTTCACATACACGGTACTATGTACACGTCTGTGTAATTGTAGTACTTCTTCACCTGCTGCTAGTTGTACCCATTAGTTTCATTTTTTCCCGTATATTGTGTATATGGTATAGAAGTATGTAAATAATAATTGGGAAATGTAATATCTCTCTGATGTCTATGTATTTATATGTAAGTTTTCTGTTAACGTAAAAAATAATTATATTTTTAAATAACTTAACAAACGATGTTTTGTAAAAAATTATTCTTAATGAACCAGAATTTTATGAAATGCCTGTTATAATTTACAATGACAAAGACCATGACCCTTTCGTTATAGAGTACAGACATCTAATGAATGTCGAAACTAACAGAATTGGTTCATGGGGTCGCCATGTTCATGAATGATCTCAGCATACTAGAACAAAAGCCCCTCTTTTTCAGTATTGACTCTGTGTGTTGGTGATCTCACCATGTGTCAAGGTGAGGAGAGGGGGTTCAGTGACTTTAGTGTAGTCGAACAAAGGGTCCATTAGTTCTATAGCCCGTTTTGCCTACTAGTAACACAGGCGCTAATTTAAGGAATAATTTACTGAGAATGTATAACTGGAGCAAAGCACCATAAGGAAATGAATCATCGTCTGTGGAAAAACTGCAAGTGGAACTTCGTAATCTAAGTGTCTGAGACTTAGTGCTGAAGAAGGATGTTGAAAATTAAGGGGACTGGTAAGATAAGAAATATGATCCTCTGCAGAATCACTGAGGAAAATAATTTATCGAAAACAGTGACTAGGAGGTGGGAACCGTAAGACTCAGAAACGGTCGAAGGAGATGTAGATTGGGATACAACCAACAAGTAATTCAGGACGTTAGGTGGAGTATTTCTTAGAGATGAAGAAAAAGAAATCATGGTGGGCCACACCAAACCGGTCAGAAAAATATGTGTGAGTCTGATTTAGAGGTGCCCAATGACAAGGTTATCATCATAGCCAGAAAACTGATGAAACAGACAAATCACCGTTTATGTGAGGTGGAACTGTTCTACTTATAGAGAGCTACGTACAAGGTCTACAACTTTGCTTCCCCCGTTCGCCGATAGCCGGCCGGGGTGGCCAAGCGGTTCTAGGCGCTACAGTCTGGAACTGCGCGACCGCTACGGTCGCAGGTTCGAATTCTGCTCGGGCATGATGTGTGTGATGTCCTTAGGTTAGTTAGGTTTAAGTAGTTCTAAGTTCTAGGGGACTGATGACCTCAGAAGTTAAGTCCCACAGTGCTCAGAGCCATTTGAACGTTTTGTAATTTGTAATTAGTTCAGTGTTGTCTTTGCGATCTCTGTGGGAGAGAACTCAAGGATACTTCACTTAACACTGGTTCTAGAAATTTTGTATGCAAGCTCTCAGGGGACAATTTTCGTGTATCATCTAGATTCTTCCAATTCAAATTATTGAACGTTTCCCTGACAGTCTCCTGCGAGTCCGCCTGTTACCATTTGCGTCAGACACCTTTGTGTACGTTAAATATCCCCAGACAGCTACCCCATTACTTTCCGGAGCAGGGAGGTGCTCCGGCCCCGGATCGAGTCTGCTCGATAGATTAATGGCGAGATTTGGTGTGGCAGCCTGCCTAGATGTAGTTGTTGGGCAGTTTCTCACATCCCGCTAGGTGAATACTAGGTTGGTACCCAATGACTGCCTCAATTACACGAGTTGCAAATATGTAGAAACACTTTTGCACACTTCGACATGAGTAACACTATATGCAGACAGTTGGGGCGCAGGCCGATGTTGCCGAGCGGTTCTGGGTGCTTCGGTCTGGAACCGCACGACCGCTACGGTCGCAGGTTCGAATCCTGCCTAGGTCATGGTTAAGTGTGATGTCCTAAGGGTTAGTTAGGTTTAAGTAGTTCTAAATTCTAGGGGACTGATGACCTTAGAAGTTAAGTACCATAGTGCTCAGAACCATTTTAACCATTTTTGAACCCAGACCCACTACAGTAAGATGAGTTGCGTAAGTGATATGTAAGCAGCCTCCGTTGTAGACGGAGTACATTTTTCCAGTATCCCATTAATGAATCTGCTGTATCTACGATTGAGCGTATGTGATCATTGCACTTCAATATCCAAACTCCAGTTTAACTGTTACATCCAGATAATTGTGTGAGTGATTCTAACGCTGGTAGTGAACCATTGATATTATTGTCGTAAGACTCTCCGTTGTTTAATTTAACAGTAATTCTTGAAAGAACGGGATAGGTAGCAAGCGACGGAATGTCTCCTGCAACGATCAAACCTTAACGTTGATGAACGAGAATGACAATAACGCATCCGTTAAAGACTCGCGTAAAGTGTAATGGGAATGTTTCACTGTAGCAGCCACCTGCAGCTCCCGTTATGGCAACAGGGTTCGAACGCTAGTCCACGGCGTACAGGATGCGGTCGTTACCGGCGACCAAACTGGCGCAGGCTGTATGATGGATTGCGGGCGGCGCCAGTTTTTGCGCAACCCGGCGTACCCCCATCCCCACCCCTAGCCGCGCCACAGGTTCATCAGCCGGCAGTGACCGGCACCCCGGCGAGGCTAATGGCTGCGCGTCAATCAGCCGTTTGTCTCGCAGCTCGCAACAAGAACAAGACGGAGCCCGGCCTCACCCCGCGAGGCGTGTTCGCGCCTCGCTACAACGACTCACTTGTCGCTCCGGCGGAAGGCGGGAGCCGCGCCGCAGCAAAACGCTCGCTCCTTCTTTCTAAGCACGTCGGCGCAGAAGCTTTAGTCAACGCAATGCCGTCCAACACGTCATGATTTTCACCACAGCGCAAAGAAACCTCACAGCTTACTGCCACTGAGATGTATAATAAACTGCACTGGTGTGCCATTCTCCATTAATCAATCACTGTGATACTGAAACGCGTTTGGCACCTCTCTTAATGCAATGAGACCGACATTCTACACGCGAGGGACTTACGAACATTAATATTAAAAAACAGAACAGATACATCAGAAACAATTTGTGATAGTGATTTATCTGTCTGGTTTACAACGAAGCGTTTATTTAATAGATCGGAAGCGGTAATGATAATATTTGAACTTACAGCAGTTACACTTATTTCAGTGATTGAACTTATTTTTTAAAGAGAAATACATAGATTTGGAAGTTGGATATTATAAATTTATGGCGTTATTTAAGGAGAGAGTAAAAAGAAGAAGGGAAAGAGTAGATATGCAGGTTGACAATTATTGAGCTATAAGAAAAAAATGTAAATTAGTTATAAACTATGGCATGCACAACATGTAACGTCACTGCAGATATTCGGATCTAGGTTATGACGTGTTAGATACGGCTGCCATCAATGGCGATGGTTTGGCGCAGACGAATAGCGAAATTCTGCATGACCCGCTAAAGTGTCGCAACATCGGTGCTGTCGATTACCACCTCAATGGCTGTTTTCAGCTCAGCAATGGTCCTGGGGTTAAAGCTGAACACCTTACCTTCAATACAGCTCCACAAAAAGGAGTTGCTTGTGTTCAAATTCGGTTAATATGGGGTCCAATCGAGGTCGATGCCAGTGGCTTATGGGTACCCCAGAGCCTCAGTGCGGTCCTCAATGTGCTCCTCCAGGACATCACACTCCTGCTTCGATGGGGGTTGAGCTCCGTCTTGTCTGAACCACATCTTGTCAAAATCAGGGTCACTTTGGACAATGTGGATGAATTCATCTTCCAATTTTTCCGTGACTGGACACTGCACACTACAGAGTCACCCGTTGAGGGTGAAGAGACTTCTTGATCGCGAAATGCGAATTCTCAGTCCCCCATATGCGCCAGTTTCGCTTATCAACGAACCCGTCCAAATGAAACGGGCTTCGTCGCTAAACCAAACCATACAGCCTAATTCCCATCATGCGCTGCGACCAATCGGGCAGTTTGAACGTCCTAATACAAACATTTCAGAAGTTATGATCATTTTATTCCATATAGTTGAATTACTGTCACTCTGTACATGTCCCATCACCAGCACCAGCTGGTGAAAGAGACTTGGTATAGAACTTCAAGTCCAGCGTACCTACCCATGTTAGTATTATCCGCATGGACATCATTCCTCGGGAAAACTAGATCTGTTCAGTTCATGTAGATCTGATTTATGTTGGTGTTGTTTAATAGCGCGCTGTGTGAGTTAATGTTTGTTATGGTGCATAATAACTACTGCTGATAGGTTAGTTAGTAAACAAACTTTGCTGGTTTTGGAATAGTATTCTGCTTCGATTTAATCTAATTAAGTTAAATACAGAATTTACGTGGCTGTGGGTAATTAACAATCAACATATGCCCTATTTATAAATCGTGTAAAAACATATTTATATAAGAAAACTAATTTCTTTGAGTAATATACATGTTAATTCTGTGTGTATTGTGTAATATGCATGATCTATCGTTGTCATATCTTAACATTGAATAATTGCTTACTTACTTTATACTGAATTTATATTACATTCGCAGTATTACATTTATAATGATGTGTTCATTTAAATTTCTAATTAACAATGACGTGCATAGGTTTAAGTGGGATTCTAGAACTATATTTATCCACGGAATATTCCAATTACTTCTACATTTAACTTCTTTCATACATAGTGAGATATAAATTGCGGTTATTGACAAATGTTCATGTTACTTCTTGTGCTTGTTTTACGTGCATCATGTTACGTGTGCTTTGTGTGTCTATGTTATGTCTGTACTGTCACTGTCACTCATTTCATCATCAGCACTGGAATTACTCGAGATATTTATGTCGCCCTGTCTTTATCTTCTACGACTTCTCTATTGATGAGTATCTTTGTACATGTTGTATTCTGCTTTTGAAATGTTAGCGATTGCGTTCAACTATTTCCATGTATCTGGGTCCCTCAGTCCTTCGTGTAGTGTAGTTTCCGTTACGTGTTCTATGCTGCTAAGCACTTGCCGGTATCTAAGTGTCTGTATTGATGCATTTCAAAAACAAGTGTCCTAGGAAATCATTTTCCCCGCGTCCGCACCTATTGCTTTCTGAAAGCGACATGCGCTGCAAGTTCGTGAGATAAGGGCCATGTCCAGTCACAAAATGAATCATACCTCGGCCGGTGCTGACATGGCGCAACCGCAACAGCTCCCCGATACTGGGGGAAAATGAATAGGCTGGACGGTCGTTATCACCCTAGTCCCACTTTTTTATCCAACTGTCTACACGCCCAACTTTTAATTGACGCCTATCTTGTGCGCTGCTCAGTGATTTGCAACACAATCTGCACAAGTCTATTCATCTTCAGCAATTATGCAGCCCGATATCTAACGGCTATATCGAACGAGTATATTCCAAGCACCACATACAGCGAATCGACTGATGTGGTGCTGAACGCTCCAGATGTCTAAGAAGCACTTTCCCCTGCTCCCGCCTAACAGTGATCCTGTTCACGACGAGGGAGAGTCTGTCTTGCCCATGTGCTAGCTGCAAAACTCAGTACCGGCTCAAAAAGTGCACAGTGGTGCATTCTAAGTGTGTAAGTGCTAGACTGTACAGTGTCGAATTTAATGTCGCTAGTCTGTAAAGTAGACATCTGGCTTTATTCGTGATTGGTCGTATGTGTTCGTTGGAGATATGTCGTTCATCAGTGTGTGGTCCCAGAGATAGTGATCCTTTAAGCAAGATCCTGTTTCTTGTGCTGCTATGGATAAATTGTTTTGGTTGCACCACTGTTGCGTTGTGTGTAGCTTACCACAGGCCTTGTTTTCCAACATTGCTCTTGTGTTGGATGATATCACTACTAACATGTCGTCAGCACACTCAACGATTCTCTCTGAACGTTCTTCTTCCTCGATTAAATTCAAGAGACTTCATTTGTGATACCCTAGAAGACGAGACCGCAAACAGAACCTTGTAGACGTCCTTTGGTAATCCTTTTGAGAACCTTGCGGTTGCCACTCTGTACAATAGTCTCGGAGACTACTGTAGAGGGATAAATGTACCTGTAGTTCTAGAAATCGTGCAAACATCGCTGTCGGCGGTTCTCCTCTTGCTACCTGCGACGGTCGTTCGCTGCAGTACGGGAAGCCAGGGTCCGTTTACCTTAAGGCTTTCCTCTGTCTTGTTGAATCTGTTCGCGTGTTTTTGTATTTCTACAGCTTCTCTGAACAATCGCTTGCGATAGTGCTTCTCTACAGCCAGAACTTCCGTGTCGGCGAATTTTATTACGTGGTCGGTCTCATTCAGTGCGTGCTCTGACATGGCCGATTTCTCCACCTGCCCCAACCTGCAATGTCGCTTATGTTCCTTGATACTGGTGTTGATTGGTCGTCCAGTCATTCCGACATAAACTTTTCCCCATGTGCATTGTATACGGTAGATCAAAAATCAAAGAGTGTCTTAGATCAGCAAAGGAGGAAAGGGACCCACTTGCAATGTCGGGAATATACCGTATACCACGCACATGCGGAAAAGTTTATGTCGGAATGACTGAATGATCAATCAACACGAGGATCAAGGAACATAAACGACATTGCAGGTTGAGGCAGGTGGAGAAAATGGCCGTGGCAGCCAGTAATGTCTATAAGAATCACAACTGTGTACTACTGTGACGTCTGTTCTGCTAAACTGGAAGGCCCCACTAATTGCGTCTTGATGAAGCCAAATCGGTGTTGACTAAGGCCATGGAGTTCCCTGTGAGCCTGGAGACCGTTACACAAGAACCTCTCCTCGACTTTAGCCAATGTATTTGATAAGGAAATTGGATGGTATGGTTTTGGTTCTGTTGGAGCACCATCTACAGCTTTTTAATAATCACTATGTTGGCGCTTTTCCAAGCTACAAGCACTTGTCCCAGCCTCAGAGCATCATTTATCAAATTTGAAATTATTTGCAGTGAGACCTGACGCAATGTTTCTGAGCGGACATGGTCTAGTCCTGGTGCTTTCTAGGTTTTGAAACCAGCAATTGCTAGCGAGATCCCCTCTCGCGCTAACGCCCAGATGACTGTTTTCTGTAGTGTAATCCCTAATCTATTTACCTTGAAATCTGCTATAAGGTACCTCACACAAAGAATGAGTAACATGTCATCGCTGGAGAAAATTGAATTTTTAATTTGTAGCCAAAACAACATACGTATAGCGTCACTCCCACTCATGTACCTTCGATGTTTGATGAACGAGGGACTGTGGTTCAACATAAGAACACACCTGAATCCCTCTGAGGCATATCTGTTGCAGCATTCTTACATGAAACGCACTCTTTCGTCTTGCACTAACTTCTTTTCCACCATTAGTAGAAGTTTCGTTTAACACGGAAGCCACAAACCACTCCATACAGAGCAGAAAGTAAACTGTACCTCTTACTCGCATTGGTTCTCGTCCGTCTACTTATGATATATTTGGCGCAGACGTGTTTATGTGTCACGACAGACTTTTTAGAATTACTTCAAAGGGGCCGTTGGCGCTTTCCTATTAGAAACTTCGCACAGAACGCTGAGGGCCGCTCACTTGACTAACTGGTCGAAGAACTGGACAGTCACTGCCTGGGGAGAAACCGGCTCCTTTGGCCGAGCCAGCAGGCACCTGCAAGCAGCGACCGTGCCATGGTACGTAGCGGTAGACGCGGTCTTGCTACGAGGAGGTGGAACAGCAAATCAGGCCTTAAACATACGTTCTCCAGGAGTTATTTCGGAAACATTAGCAAAAGATCTTCATAGAAATCAGTTTTAGAGTTTTACAGATCTACTGCTGTACACATTCGCAAAATCCATACGAACTTAGCCACTACGTCACACCTTCATGATTTCGTCTAATAACGTATATTCTACATCACAAGAACGCCTTTGTACGTAGAGATCAGTCTTCCCTATAATCATAATAACAGACTCTGTGACCCTTAGGTTACTATTATTCTATTCCATTCTTGACATTTATATCACATTGACAGCAAGCGACTCCGCATCTGATAGAAACAGCGATATGAAGAGAATTCTATTAGAACTGTAGGCATCCAGATGTACAAGTGTTCAATAAGTGACAGTAATATGAAAGGCATTATAGCCTTACAATCTAAAACCGGCAGCCTCGGACAGAACAGTAGCTTACCAAGTAACTTCTATGGAAAGGATGAAAATGAAGAGCGACATTTGTATCGGTAGCCTCTTTTTTCGGCTAAGATCAGTGTCCGATCATCCAACATTGATAGAAACTAAACTTAAAGAGAAGCTCAGACAGGCTGGTACTAGAGATGTCAAAATATCACAAGATTCTCATAATTGCAGAGTGAAAAATAGTGTTAGTATGTCACAAGAGTCTCATAAAAGCACAGTGATAAATAATGATAGTATATTGCATCAGAATATCAGGAGATTTTAAAAAAGTAGATGAGCTTCTCGTCTGTTTGGGAGATTTAGAAACTGAGGGTGGAATAGATGTACTGTGCCTTTCTAAACATGTTAAACGTAGGTGGATATAAGCTTTCAGCACATGTAAGTAGATACACTATAGAGAGATGAGGAGTTGCCATATATATGTTAAATTTGTCATAGTGTGAAAAATTTGGAAATTAAAATATTTTGTGTAAAGCAACATATAGAAAAACGTGCATGTGTGTTTAAAGTAAGTAATGGTACTTTCGTAATTGTAGCCATGTAGAGGCCCCCACTGCCAAATTTTCAGCTATTTTTTAAAACCTTGGATTCTTTGTTGTGTTATCTGTCAGACAGAGGGAAGCAAATTATTGTTTGTGGAAATTTCAATGTAGATTTTCTGAAAGACTCCCATAGAAAGCTTGACTTTGAAGTATTACTTGTTTCTTTCAATCTGATGTCAGTTATTGATTTCCCTAATCGAGTGGTATAGGAAAGCCGCATACTGATAATGTTTTTATAGACCAAGATAAATTTAATCAAATAAAAACTTTTCCTGTTAAGAATGGTCTGTCTGGTCATGATGCACAACTAGTTACAGTATATGACATAGTTTCATACAGTAATGCAAAACAGTCCTCCAAACTAGTGCGTTCCATTAACGATTTAACGACTGAAATTTTAGGGAAAGCTTGCAACAGTTAGACTGGGATGATGTGTACAGGGAACCTGACGCTAATTTAAAATTTAACCTGTTTCATGATACCTTTGTGAGTACATCTGAAAACACTTTCCCAAGAGAACAGTGAAATGTAATTGTAATAAACCATCTAAAAAGTCATGGCTTACTAAATGGATAAAAATATCTTGTAAATAGAAAGGGGAAATGTATATTATAGCTAGGAGGAGTAATGAAACATTATAAAAACTACTGTGCTGTATTAAGGAAAGTTATTAAAAACTACAGAGGTATATGCATTATATTTGAGATTAGCACATCTGATAATAAAATTTAAAAAATTGGAATATTGTTAAATGGGAAACAGGGCAACCGAGAGCACAGAAAGACTGTATTTCTATCAAATTCAATCAAAAGCTTAACAAGAAGTCAGAAGTAGAAAACATTTCTAATAATGATTGTAAGTGTTGCAGAGAATATGGGATCCGCTATTCGTTAGAAAATGCAATGCAGTATATGGAAGAGGCAATACTTATGCGATTTGATAAAACTGAAATTCAACTCATTTCTCCTACTAAAATTAGGAAAATAATAAACTGCTCAAAAGTAAAAGCCCACATGGAATTGATGGCATTTCCAACAGAGTAGTAAATGCTTCTATCCAAAAGATAAGTAGAGACAAGTAGGATTCTCAGCCACATATGAAGTAGCTCACTGAAACAGGGTATTTTTTCAGATAGACTGAAATATGCTATTATTAAACCACTGCATAAAAAGGGGATATATCTGATGCTAACAACTACCGCCAAATCTCACTTCTGACACCTTTATCCAAAATTCTTGAGAAAGTAGTGTATTCAAGAGTAGCATCACATATCTGTAAAAATGAAGCATCAACAAAATGTCAACTCGGTTTTCAGAAAGGCTTTTCAACAGAAAATGCTATATATGTTTTCATTGATCAAATATTAAATGCATTTAATAACTCAACAACACCCAGTGGGATGTTGTGTGATCTCTCAAAGGCTTTTTATTGTGTGAATTATGAAATTCTTCTAGATAAGCTTAAGTTTTGTGGTATGAGTGGAACAATGCTCAAATGGTTTAATTCGAATTTAAGTGGAAGAATGCAGAAGGTTGAAATTAACAATACAGATAGTCTGCAAAAAACAGCAGAGTCCTCTCACTGGGGAGGTATCAAGAATGGTGTCCCACTGTGTTCAGTCTTGGGTCTCTTATTGTTCTTAATATATATTAATTACTTGCCACTCTGTATTCATGAATATGCAAAGCTAGTTCTTTTTGCTGATGATACAAGTATAGTAATCGCTTCCAACAAACAAGAATCAGCTGAGGAAATCGTAAATAATGTCTTTCAGAAAATTATTAAGTGGTTCTCTGCAAATGGACTTTCACTGAAGTTTGAGAAAACACATTATATACAATTCTGCACAGTAAATGGCATAACACCATTAGTAAATATAGACTCTGAACAGAAGTATGCTGCTAAGGCAGAATATTCAAAATTTCTGAGTGTGTGCACTGGTGAGAAAGTGAATTGAAAGAAACACATAAATGATCTGCGGAAACAGTTAGGTACAGCTACTTATGCTATTAGGGGTATTGGAAATTTTGGTGGTAAACTTGTCAGTAAATTAGCCTACTATGCCTATTTTCATTCACTGCTTTCATATGACATCATATTTTGGGGTAATTCATCATTAAGAGAAAAAGTATTCATTGCACAAAAGCGTGTAATTAGAATAATAGCTGTGGCCCACCCAAGATCACTTTGCAGACACTTATTTAAGGAACTTGGGATATTCACAGTACCTTCGCAATACATATTTTCACTTATGAAATTTGTTATTAGTAACCCATCCCAATTCAAAACTAACAGCGAAGTGCATAGCTACAACACTAGAAGAAAGCATGATCTTGACTATTGTGGGCTAAATCTGACTTTGGCACAGAAAGGGGTAAATAATGCTACCACAAAAATCTTTGGCCATTTGCCAAATAGCATTAAAAGTCTGAGAGATAGCCAACCACCATTTAAAAACAAATTAAAAAATTTCTGAATGACTACTCCTCCTCAATAGTTAAAATTTTAGATATTAAGTAGTAACTGCAAAAAAATTAATTATTTTTTGTAAAGAAAACTTATGTTAAAGTGACACGTTCCACATCATTAGGAAATGTCGTATTCATGGTGTATGGAACAAGTACTTATGTATGCATGTATGTATGTAAGCCAATCCACGACCCTTCGATTCACGAAGCTGAGATCTAACGATAAGGCCCTGCACTGAATTCCTTAGAGACATTACAGGAGCACTGACAGACCCCAGAGGGACGTTTCTTAGAAAATGGTGTTATTTTGCAACGTACAATCGGTTGAAATAAAAGAGTTGGAAAAGATTTCCATTCAACACTAAGCGGCTAACCAGTTATGAAGCTTCGCAGTAATGTTACGTTTTTTTAATGTATCTTACGACGAGAGAATTTTAAGCAGTGGTGAGGAAAATAGCAAATTATAAATCATACTAGCGCTTTGATATCTGCACCTGGGCAACCTGGAGGAAGCGAGTTTGACACTGTACGCAATGACAGTGGTCAACAACCAAAATACACAATTAAACTCTGCGTCTATTACAATGGCTACAAACATTTGAGTACTGGACACAGTAGCCTAACCTCTCACAGTCTCCGCTGAAGTAAAGGTTTTCAAGAGTTTGTTCTCAAGGGACATTAGAGCTTGTCTCCAACGTTACTTCACAATTTCCCTCCTTAACCGTTCCCTGCAACAGATCCATATCACCCAATGGTCTGTCCCTCTGAGCTACAGTTTTCTACATATTTTGATAAATTACCTGCGCTTAGTCGCTTGGTAGCCAGTTGCAGTCTACTTTCTCCTTACGTTTTCTCAGCCTTCTGCACCATTACATCTGTAAAACCTTCAGTTTTTCCTGCAACCACACTTCATAGCGGTTGAGTATTGGCTTCAAATATGCGGTAACAGAAACTTCTTGTAAAATATGTAAATGTAGAAATGTCCTGAAATAATCTCGTAATTCGCACATGCTAGTAAGAGATTCTGGTACTAATATATTTTCCGTATGCCGTAGTTAATCGCATCAGTACCCCGAGACGGAACAACTACAGAAGGTGCAGTGTTAGTTTCACTTCGGCCCTTCGAGGCTAGTAAAGTCCATCAGACGTTTTCACACTACAAAGAAATAGAAAATCTTGGATTCCTTCAAAGCACTTGTGAACAAAGTTAGGATGTTCTGATCCGATATAGCAGTAGCCCGGGAAAGGAAAAACAGGGAGAGAGAATTTGTGTGTGTGTGTGTGTTATGAACTTCGAAGCTCTAAGGAATAAATAATTTTATTACTGAGCACACAAAAACAAATACACACAGCAATTCGTACCTCATCCTGCCGAGTCGCTGTACAAAACTAAAGAAACTGACAGCCGAAAACGTGTCTAAAAAAGTCCACGAGCGCTGCTAAAGTGGTCGTAAAACAGATAGCAGGGGCCGCTAACTGAGAACCGCTTTCGATAAAGCTGTAACGATGCTGACTCTTCCGTACAGGACTTACTTAAAGAATTTCACAGATCTTATGAAACGAACCACTCCATATAAGATTAGCAGAGTATATAAAACACATACAAAAATGCCAGCACCAATGACACACGTTTGTTAGGCTTCACGCGAAAGGTTCACAGAAATTCTGAAAACCTCATCATTCAAACTCTTGAAGATAGACGCCAACTATACTGCAAAAGCCTACTTCCGAAATTTCAAGAAGCACTTGTAAGTGAGGAATCAGGAAATCCGGCCGAAGTGGCCGTGTGGTTCTAGGCGCTGCAGTCTGGAACCGTGTGACCACTACGGTCGCAGGTTCGAATCCTGCCTCGGGCATGGATGTGTGTGATGTCTTTAGGTTAGTTAGGTTTAACTAGTTCTAAGTTCTAGGGGACTAATGACCTCAGAAGTTGAGTCCCATGGTGCTCAGAGCCATTTGAACCATTGTTGTATCAGGAAATATATTAGTTTGGAGCTTAAGTTCGTAGCGTTTTTTGTTTTGGCATTATGGTATTCCGGTTGCTATAGGTTTACTTACCGATTGTCGTTTTTTATTTGTAGCTCACTGTTGTTACTTGAGACTTTCATATTGACTTTTTGTCGTTTGCAGAACGTCAGTTGTGGACGCTAAAAAATTGAGTACTACTAGGAGAAATCGGAACATTTCTGACATATTCTTCTGTTTGAGCTCAGTAGAGGGATGACAGCAGTGAAGGAAGCCAGAAACATTTGCACAGTTTATTGGGATATGGACAGCGCACGGCAAGAAAATGATTTTCCCGTTGTAAGGAGAATCGTTTTGACAGTACTGGATCTCCACGTTCAGGAAGATTTTCAGGATTTGCTGAAGATGGTTTAAACGGATTAATCCCCCCAATGATCCATCTTATTGTACTCGAGAAACGGCAATGTGATGTACTGTAAACATTCCACGATCGTGCGACATTTGCATGCAATGGGGAAGGTTCAAAAATAGTGTTAGCGATATAGCACGCTCGAAGCCAAAATCGGTTGGTAGCCATATATGCATATCTGCTTGCTCGTCGTCAAGTGACTCGTGAAGGGCACTGACCATTCCTATCTTGTATCGTTACTGGTGAAATGGTCTTTATGCTAAAATAAGGAAAAGAAAGGAATGGCTGAGCCCAAACGAAGCATCAATTCCCCGTACAAAGACTCGCGTGCATCGACAAAAGACAATGTTATGCATGTGGTAGAACGGCGACAGTGCTGTGTTCTACGAATTGCTTCCCCGTTGTGTAACCGTCACTGCTGACATTTATTGTCGACAACTGAGACGTCTTGCACTCACAAGCTAAGAACAACGACCAGGGAGAATGCGTGAAGTGATGCTACTCCACGTGGACGCCCGCCCGCATTCTGTTAGGCTGACAGAAAACGCTACACACGACTTGGGTTGGAATGTCATTCCGCACTCACCTCATTCAACTAATCTTGCGAGCTCAGATTTTCACCTCTCTACCGAACAACGTTTAAGGAAATTCCTTTCCGGGCGAAAAAGTCCACCGAACGCGGCAGGACCAGTTCTTTGCCACAAAACAACATGATTTCTACAGTCGCGGAATCGAAAAGTTACCCCATCGTTGACAAATCGTTGTAGATAGTGAAGAAGAATATTCCAGAATGAGATTTTCACTCTGCAGCGGAGTGTGCGCTGATATGAAACTTCCTGGCAGATTAAAACTGTGTGTCGGACCGAGACTCGAACTGGGGACCTTTGCCTTTCTCGGGCAAGTGCTCTACCAAGCAACAGCAAGCCCGCGAAAGGCGAAGGTCCCGAATTCGAGTCTCGGTCCGGCACACTGTTTTAATCTGCCAGGAAGTTTCCAGAAGAATATTATTGATGATTAAAGTCTCTGTTATGTGTATCTATTTTGTTGAGCAAAACTTGTGGAAAAATACTGCGAACATATGAATCAACCCAATATTGCAGCGCCTTACTCACCATTCCCGTAGGATCCGTGACGTCGTTTTAAAATTAATTACAACCCACACAATTTGTAGTGCACTTAAGCACTGCTAAGCAGTGCGTTCCATAAGCGATTAGAACGGGATGAAACCCTAATAGTAAAAATGTCCTGTGTCATGCACTTCTCTGTCTACATCTATACTCTAAACTTAGAGTATAGATGTAGACAGGTTTTTGATCAGAGTCAATGTAGTCCATTTGATAAAGAAGTTTATGTTGATTTCCGTCTCTTCGTGCTGCACGTTTTGTCATTCAGACTATGAATGGGAACAGGGACGGGGACTGGAGGGGGGGGGGGGGGGGGAGGCGGGGGAACACAAAAATATAAGAACAGAAAAAACACAACTAATCACCATGCCTGATGCTGTATACAAACCAGTTGTCATTCAAAATAGCTTTCAGTCGTGCCGGAATCGATGAATACGAGTCCTGCATGGTTTTCAAGGGAATCTTATACCATTCTTCCTGCAAAGCAGTGACAACATCAGTTAAGGATGATGGAGGTGGATAGCGATTACGTACACTTCTCTCCAAAATAGATCACATCTCTCACACTGTGGCGGCCAGGGGAGATGCAACAGCTCATCTTCGATGCGATCTATATGAACACAGGTCCTTTCGTCGTGGGGCACAGAATACCATTTGGGAGCAGACATTGTATCCTGGTTTGGCAGTAATGTGACGCTTCAGAGAAACGAGGGAGCTCATGGAATACCAACATATAGCTGACAAAGTCATTATCATCAAGCCCCCGTCATGTTTCACCCTTGCGACGTAAACTCGACCAGAAGTTGGGAACAAAGTGAAACAAGATTCATCCGACTAAATGACATTATTCCATTGCTCCTTAGTCCAGATTTTATGACTTCGGTACCACATTTTCCTGTTACTATCATTTGTGTTGTTTCTGACTTTAGGTTCGCCCTGCAATTCCCAGCTTGTGGAGCTCCCTTCGTGTTGTCTTGGTGCTGACAGGGTTCAGGACTGCGAGATTCAGTTATGCAGAGATTTCTGCAGCTGCCATCCCTTTATTTTTAGTCACAATCCTCTTCAGCGGTCGTCCGTCATAATCACTCCGTTATCACCCTGATGCGACTTAGCTCTCTTTCCCCTATATGCAGTATAAATCTTCGATACTGTGGCTCTTGAAACACCAAACACTACGGCTACTTGATTACGGAAGGATCCTCCATAAGAGCAACAGCAAACTGCCCACGTTAGAATTCGCTTGGCTTCGACATAATGCGCCCTCAACCACACAGAACACTGTTCTGACCACAATTTACACTGATAGGTGACATATTTAGTTTTTGTATGTGAATTCTTGGTATCTGAAGCGATTGTGAGCGAGCAGCGATGTTGTAAGCCGTATCGCAGATGTTAAGCTAACATCTTTGAGCTGCGCGAGGGCGCAGTGGGGACAGACAATGTTTAGCTCTGCTAGCAAGTGGAGTCGAAGAACAACTGTGTTAGAGTTAAAGCTGATAATTTGAAGCAGTGTTAATGAGGAAGCTATGGAAATATTATGATTCAAATTAAAATTTATCTTTTTGTGCAATCAACATGATCACGAAATTGATTTGTGAAGTAAGAAATCTAATGGAATATCGTGTAAATACAATAATGATGTTATTATTTTTTCAGTGTTGCTGCACTGAAAGTTGTTACATTTGAAAGATAGAAAAGTGTATTGTTTGGATGTTGAGAAGTTCATTAATTTTAAAATCTGCTTTGAGCAATTTTTCTCATTACACAAAAGAAAACAGAGTGTTGTCATTTATGCGCATATTTCATCTTATTATCAAACTTTCTCTTACAATTCATTTTAATCGATGATCCAACCAAGTACGTTCGATTTGCACTTAACAGAGAACTCTTTGCACCTCTCGAGTGTCACTGCTGATACACTAATCTGCAGCTTTAGCATAGCGGCGCGCAAGACAGAGCAGTACTGCAACCCGTTATCCAGATTTGCGCAGATTAGTGGTAAGGAGGAAATACTTTGCTAATTTTATTTATTCAATCAGGGGCAGTTTATGTTATGCAGAGAGAGTTTTTGTGATCAAGTTTTGCAAAGCCAATGACTCTAGGTTTCATGTCCAAGTTAATTATTCAGGCAGTTTACACTGTTCAAAATCCTTGCAGTCAGAATGCGAACTTGGAAGTCTTCCCTTTTCATTACGACAATTAATTATTATCACTGTGCAGCTTGTTTTTCGCATTACGACAGTACAAGTTTCATTACGACAGTTCATTTATTATCACATCTCAGGTGTACAATCAGGAACGGTATGTCAGTCACGTTTTTTATTATTTAGATAACATCCAACACTTGCAACTTATTAAGGACATCGCACAGGTGCCGTCCGGGCTCAAAGACAACAGCAGAACCTGGAGGATTGTCTAGCACATGCATTTATGTTCAAGCACGGATTTCCTTAGGTGTTTCTGTCTTTTTATTCACCCCCCACCCCTTGTGGGTAACTCCGTTTACTGAGCTATACATGAACAATACCTTCATGTATTTGTAGGCGCTATTTGCTGAAAATGTGTTTCAATGGCACACAACGACTAAATCGGTCAATACATCGATAGAGAGTCGAAATACCCCGCTCTTGTTATTGTCGTGGTTCTTAGTTTCCTGTTCTCCGCTCGGCAATCAGCAATGAGTACAAGGTTTGCATTTTATCCAGTCACACACAATGACATAACGAAAATCAAACGCCCGCAGCTCGTGGTCGTGCGGTAGCGTTCTCGCTTCCCGCGCCCGGGTTCCCGGGTTCGATTCCCGGCGGGGTCAGGAATTTTCTCTGCCTCGTGATGACTGGGTGTTGTGTGCTGTCCTTAGATTAGTTAGGTTTAAGTAGTTCTAAGTTCTAGGGGACTGATGACCATAGATCTTAAGTCCCATAGTGCTCAGAGCCATTTGAAACATTTGAAAATCAAACTTTCTAGGTAGCAAATTTGTTGGCAAGTAAAGAGTGTGTGGCACCAAGAGCATTGTGCGATTAGCAATAACACTGTTCTGCATTTGCTACGCTACAGACTCAAGTTTTTTTCAGAATCCATTGACATCCGAACGCTGTGAAACCAGTTGTTGTTGTTGTTGTGGTCTTCAGTCCTGAGACTGGTTGGATGCAGCTCTCCATGCTACTCTATCCTGTGCAAGCTTTTTCATCTCCCAGTACCTACTGCAACCTACATCCTTCTGAATCTGCTTAGTGTATTCATCTCTTGGTCTCCCTCTACGATTTTTACCCTCCACGCTGCCCTCCAATACTAAATTGGTGATCCCTTGATGCCTCAGAACATGTCCTACCAACCGATCCCTTCTTCTGGTCAAGTTGTGCCACAAACTTCTCTTCTCCCCAATCCTATTCAATACTTCCTCATTAGTTATGTGATCTACCCATCTAATCTTCAGCATTCTTCTGTAGCACCACATTTCGAAAGCTTCTATTCTCTTCTTGTCCAAACTATTTATCGTCCATGTGAAACCAGTACTAAAGCGAAACACAGAATCGGCCAAAGAATACAGTGAAACTGAAACAATGTAACCTATTGGTAGTGGACGTAATTTCGATAATTTAAGTTTGAAAGTAATCAGATGATAGAGAACTAATTCTCATCGATGCGGACAATAAAAAAAGACGGGAGTCGGCTGCGTGACATATTCTAGTATTTGTATGTCAAAAATCGACTCTTTGTCATTGTCTTAGGTGACGCCAGATGGCCATTAATAAGCTGGTTATCTTCTTAAGTCTTATACTTATATTACTTGAATTAAAATAGTTGTCAATGAAGTATCTCCGGAATATTTTTCGTACTGCACAACAAGACATACACCGACTTCCATGCGCACTGATCTTTAACAGCAGCTTCTTGGCAACACACACACACACACACACACACACACACACACACACAGGCGCGCGCGCGCGTGCGCACGCACACACACACACACACACACACACACACACACACAGGCGCGCGCGCGCGTGCGCACGCGCGCACACACACACACACACACACATTCGAGGGGGCAGGGGGGGGGGGAGAAGGGAGGGATAGAAACAATAACAGATAACAGGGAGGGAGAAGAAAAAGAATAAATATAAAACAACGACTACGAAATATTTCTCAAGCAGATCACACCTTGCCTCCTGTACGGCTTCAGGTTGTGTAACGCTCCAGAATTACATTATTGCAGCCACAAATGAACGCCAGCTGAGAGTTGTACGGAGTGTTTTTGGTTTCGGCCAAGATGATTCTCCTTCAGTATCCTAGTGTTGTAACGGGGTTTCATAATAATTATTTCAACTGAAAGATAAGTCGCTAACTGCCTACCTACCTACCAGTGCCATTTTGGTACTGCAACATATCGTGATTGATATTTACTATGTACAGACCCATGACCAGTTTTCATTTCTACAGATATTTTGTCGAATATTATTGACGATTTATCGTAACCGCTTAATCTATTCGAGCGACAAAATCTGATGTAGCCACAATGTGCAGGAGGCTAGAGAGCGCGATACATCAGTTAGTGAAGACTCTGCAGTCGTAAGATTCCTGTGCTACTTACACACCTCCTGAAGCGACAGGCATCTATCTCTATACTTTGTTTTGCGATAAATGGCTGCTAATTTCTACCCTCCCCCCACGCCCCCCCCCCCTTCGCTCCCCACCAACCCTTATCTTAAAACTCTAATCATAGTAGGTTTTTCCACATTATACGTCTCCAAAAGCCTTGCTACCATTGATGACGTCACAATTTCGCAAATAACGTGCTTGTTGCAAACTTCATAGCGGGAGTCAGTATTTCTGACGTCTTAACATTATAATAACGTCTAAGTGAAGATCATTCCTTTCTCTTACGAAGAGAACACGGCAAACGCCATATCCCTATTTTTCAGAAACATCGCTCGGAGGAAGAACTGTCAAAACAGGCGAACACGTGTCGCGGCTTATCCGTAGCTACTTGATCATTTCTGAGAAAACGACGGTCAACGTTTTCGAGGTATGTGCCTTTTAGTGAGCACGTGGTTCAATTGAAGCGGTGGCGCAGTGGCTAGCGTCGCGGCTTTACCGTTTTGCACCCTGTATTTGAGTTTCTCCTTTATCCACCCATGACCGTAGAAGATTACTACACGAATGTTTTCCAATGTACAGGGTTATTACAAATGATTGAAGCGATTTCACATCTCTACAATAACTTTATTATTTGAGATATTTTCACAATGCTTTGCACACACATACAAAAACTCAAAAAGTTTTTTAGGCATTCACAAATGTTCGATATGTACGCCTTTAGTGATTCGGCAGACATCAAGCCGATAATCAAGTTCCTCCCACACTCGGCGCAGCATGTCCCCATCAATGAGTTCGAAAGCATCGTTGAAACGAGCTCGCAGTTCTGGCACGTTTCTTGGTAGAGGAGGTTTAAACACTGAATCTTTCACATAACCCCACAGAAAGAAATCGCATGGGGTTAAGTCGGGAGAGCGTGGAGGCCATGACATGAATTGCTGATCATGATCTCCACCACGACCGATCCATCGGTTTTCCAATCTCCTGTTTAAGAAATGCCGAACATCATGATGGAAGTGTGGTGGAGCACCATCCTGTTGAAAGATGAAGTCGGCGCTGTCGGTCTCCAGTTGTGGCATGAGCCAATTTTCCGGCATGTCCAGATACACGTGTCCTGTAACGTTTTTTTCGCAGACGAAAAAGGGGCCGTAAACTTTAAACCGTGAGATTGCACAAAACACTTTAACTTTTGGTGAATTGCGAATTTGCTGCACGAATGCGTGAGGATTCTCTACCGCCCAGATTCGCACTTTGTGTCTGTTCACTTCACCATTAAGAAAAAATGTTGCTTCATCACTGAAAACAAGTTTCGCACTGAACGCATCCTCTTCCATGAGCTGTTGCAACCGCGCCGAAAATTCAAAGCGTTTGACTTTGTCATCGGGTATCAGGGCTTGTAGCAATTGTAAACGGTAAGGCTTCTGCTTTAGCCTTTTCCGTAAGATTTTCCAAATCGTCGGCTGTGGTACGTTTAGCTCCCTGCTTGCTTTATTCGTCGACTTCCGCGGCTACGCGTGAAACTTGCCCGCTCGCGTTCAACCGTTTCTTCGCTCACTGCAGGCCGACCCGTTGATTTCCCCTTACAGAGACATCCAGAAGCTTTAAACTGCGCATACCATCGCCGAATGGAGTTAGCAGTTGGTGGATCTTTGTTGAACTTCGTCCTGAAGTATCGTTGCACTGTTATGACTGACTGATGTGAGTGCATTTCAAGCACGACATACGCTTTCTCGGCTCCTGTCGCAATTTTGTCTCACTGCGCTCTCGAGCGCTCTGGCGGCAGAAACCTGAAGTGTGGCTTCAGCCGAACAAAACTTTATGAGTTTTTCTCCGTATCTGTAGTGTGTCGTGACCATATGTCAATGAATGGAGCTACAGTGAATTTATGAAATCGCTTCAATCATTTGTAATAGCCCTGTATACTGTAATGGCGTTGTTCTTATCGGCCTACTAACTTATGTCTCTGGTAAACAAATTTTTAAAAAAGAAAAAGAAAAGAATGAATGAGAAAATTATTTGAAATCGTGTTCGGTGAAATTCCTATATTGTATCTTCATTCTTAATGAACTGCAAGCGCCAATCTTCGATAAAGTGATCCGTTATGCGTGGTTTGGCACGAAATTATTGCCAACATGTGAAATCTACAGCAGTGTTAATGACGTTTCTTTCCCCAGTGAGGTTCATACGAAGGAACGTCACTGTGCCTTCGCGCAATTTTCATGGTGTTCAGAATTTCTATGCTTCGAATGTTTCTGTGACCGATGTAACCTAAGGAAACACACCAAATCTTTCTGAAGAATATACGTAAGAACAGCTACTGAGATGGCGCAGTGGTCAGCACACTGGACTCGCATTCGGGAGGACGACGGTTCACGCCCGCGTCCGGCCATTCTGATTTAGGTTTTCCGTGATTTCCCTAAATCGCTTCAGGTAAACGCCGGGATTGTTCCTGCGTAATGGCACGGCCGACTTCCTTTCCCATCCATCCCCAATCCGGTGGGACCAATGACCTCGCTGTCTGGTCCCTTCTCCCGAATCAAGCAACCAAACAAAGATAAGAATAAAATGTGAGACTTAATATGAGAACTAATATAAGAATGAATATAAGAATATGGGAATTTAAAAACATTTAGCCGGCCGCTGTGACCGAGCAGTTCTAGACGCTTCAGTCCGGAACCGCGCGACTGCTACGGTCGCAGGTTCGAATCCTGCCGCGGGCATGGATGTGTGTGATGTCCTTAGGTTAGATAGGTTTAAGTAGTTTTAAGTTCTAGGGGACTGATGACCTCAGATGTTAAGTCCCATAGTGCTCAGAGCCATATGAACCATTTTTAAAAATATTGTAACCTTTGAAAATACAATAGACATATACATTACACCAGTGCTTCCCAATGTGTGGTCCGCGGACCCCTTAGGGGTCTGCCGGCTCTTTCTAGGGGGTCCGCGGCCACCCTTCACCAAATCGTGTAAAATAATGAGTACAATTATTGAATAAAAATGTGAAAATAAAATTCATCACTACTTTTTTCGTGTGAAAAACATGTGTACTTTTACTTCAGGTCGTATTCCCAAGCAGCCTTTGCGGTTTCTAAGCAAGAATGCATACACAGTTTAGTGCCGGAGAATGCGGCTACTCTGATCGACTGTTTCGCAACAATACGGGGGTCGTTCGTGCGCCGGTTCACGGCGGTAGATGCACTGAAACATTTTACGCATGCACGGAGCGAGCTTTGTCGACCAGTCACAGCGCTCGCTGGCACGTATGCGGCCCCAGGCATCATTGAATGTTAAACTTGCTTTGTCAGTGCACTACCTGTTTCATAAGTCGATTTTTGACCTTCAAGTTGTTTTCATTCATCTCTAAACCAAAGACTATTGATACTGCGGGGGGGGGGGGGGGGGGGGGGGTCATTGGGAACATGGAACTTGCATTAAGACGCTTTCAGTTCCCATGGGTTTCGCTCTGAAATTTAAAATTACTGTGCTCTTGACTGAGTGGGGGTCCGCCATGGATTTTCGACTGAAGAAGGGGTCCACCAGCTGAAAAGGTTGGGAAGCCCTGCTTTACACAATAAATCTATCATACTTATTGCGAAACCCAGTTGTAATTTTACAATTTATATAACGTCCTTGTATCCTCCAAGTTGATTAGAAACGTAAGTGTAGTAACATTCTACGGACGCAGGTAGACAAATGATAATAAATAAATTAAATTAAATTAATAAAAGCAATACTCGGGTGTCGAAAACGGGTCGCAAAATGAGAGACCGCAATGCTAGCCACTGGGCTCCATTTCGGCTGACGTTACCGGGCACTAAATGCCATCTACATTACGTGGAAAATTTTGACCATCGTTTTCCCTGGAAGGTTCGCGCATCTACGGATAAGCCCAGCGCAGTTTCTGATCAATCGCGTTATATAACTTGCCGGGTTCTCCTCGTTAGTTACAACCCACATTTAATTAATTAATTAATTTATTTATTATGTAAGCTTTGCATTTTCATGATGATAGGCTTACGGTCCCCAAACTGACCCTCTGCTGTACGCAATACACAATGCCGTAATAAGTGTTCATGTCCTTCTCCATTTAGCGTTTTCTTAAGCGCAACGAGGGGACCACTCTCTAAACACAAAAACCACCTACATTACTGCAATATCACTTCCTCCGCACTTCACTGTTGCCACTACACGTGATGGGAAGTACGTTCTCCAGGAATTGGCCAAAGTCAAACTTTCCCATCGATTCGCCATAGAGTATAGCTCCCACTCCAAATCACTCATTTCCCCTCGTTCTCTGTTCAGTGGCTTCGTTGCACCACTTCAAGCGTCGCTCAGCACGACTACATAGCTGCTCAGCCATTCTGTTCCATGCTTTTTAACTTCCTACGCACAGTCATTGTGCTATTTGGCCTGCTGGAAGCGCTTTGGAACTGAGGAATGTTTCCTCTGATATCTTCTGCTGACTTCATGCAACTTTTTACAGCCATTCTCCACAATGTTCGACCATCCCTGTCCGTGCGCTTGAACTGTGGTTGTCAGATCGCCAACAGTAGACTTGGACTGCTTTAAAAGGACTGACATGTCATTCACGAGTTTGTGACTCACGTACCTTCCAATGACCAGTCTACTGATGTCTCCTGACCGCACAAATCTGCTGTCACTTCTTCTCTACTGACAACACAATACTTCTCTTACACTGGTGAGTCCACTTCCCTGTCTTCTGGTGGTCAATTCTACATTACTTAGGGGATTCTGGAGACTTTTGACCAGGTCCTGTATTTCCGTCGGGCTGTCTCTCTCTTTTTCTGTTATCTCCTACGACGATGCAAAAACCGAGATTGAAGCCAGCGTGTTCAGGGCCTCGCCGATTTCAAATAGATCCTGCCAAAGATGCCACACGAACAGGCCGCTGCACTGTGTAGAGACAAGGTGGACAACCCGTTGGTCCGAAACATCTTTCTATGACTCTCCATAGAAGATAAAATACTGTGTCCTACATTTTCTTATGAATAAATGGTCAACCTAGTTGCTAATCTCGTTTGATACCGTACATCATATGATTGTAATTTCATTAATATGCTTGGTCTAGCTTTTTGGAACGCCTCCCTACTATGAAGTAGCGTTTCTTACTATCGTGACTTATACAACCTGTTGACAGTTATGTGTCACTCTTTGATCAAAGGCCACATCTTATCAAGTTCCAAAGAATGTGTTGAAACCATTCATTATTTTAGACCTTCTCGGATTAGTCCCGTTGACGCAGCGAATTTAGGCTTCCGCATTCGTGTATCGCTGCACTGCATTAGAAACAGTGCGTAGGTAATCTTACTGCAACTTCACTCTGGCCTTTCTAATGCGAGGGGCAGAAAAATAAGCTCAGGCAACTTTTCTAACCTCCACTTCGACGTTGTCAGTGAAAGCAGCGACTGGACTGTGTCACTGCGTACACCCGCCTTACATTATGTAACCATCTTCTGTCATGCTGACGCGGAGACCAACTGCTTGAGTGCAGTTGCGATGAAGTTCCCAATTTATGCTCGTAAATTACTAGAAACGTGAAAAGGAATACTGTGACGAAAGCATGATTCACAGCAGTCTTACTTCCCTCTACATGTTGAAGTGCAATATCTCCACACACAAATACACGTCAGATGTTTCTGTCCATTTAAATCCGTGTTGTGAATGCTACCCCTATGCAAGTAGTTCCGAAGAAATCGTAAGTGGTTTACATCCTCCCCTTCACCCTTCCTCCACCCAACGCAACCACCCTTCCTAGGTATGCTAGGTCGATCATGATTTTTGTTCTTATATTTATTTCCTTTCCCGTAGAGCCAGTCACGTTTTCAACTGTCCTAAATACATAAATTACTTGAATCACTTTCATTATTTTGATCTTGTTATAAATGATTTCCGTGTTATCCTTTAAAGACACTGTAAGCTTGTGCTGATATTTATCTCCGCTACAAGCAAACAGTAAAATGATGTCGGTAAAAAGAAGGTGGATCCGTCGGATCATTTCTCGTCTACCTGGCTTAGTGATCTAAAAACATCCTATAAGACTGGACTATTGCTGGACTCGTTTTCCAGTTCTGATTTTCCAACTACCCAGATGTAGTGTAATTAAAGCTTCGGCACTGACTTATGTACTCTAACGTAGTTGGAAAAGCTTTATTTCTCAGATGCTGTTAGTAGAAATTTTGTTTAAAATGAACGATTACCACTTTCTAAACCTCTGTGGATTTCAGCCTAACACCTAATTGAAACTTATTGCTCATTCTGTAATTTCGTTGACTTGCAAGTGGTTCATTGGGCTACATCGACAGCATCTGCTTGAAAAAAATCCTGTGGTTTCTTGTCTTCTGTTCGTTTCGTGATAATTTTAATGAATGTATAGTGGTGGCATTGCTTCTTCTTCTTAACTGACATTATACAAGCTTCTTATTCCTTCGAACCATTTTTCCGTGCTAATAGAAGAAGTTTTTCCTCGTCGAAGCTAATCATTTCTATGCACTGTATCACATTTCAATGCACTGCATCTTCATTTTACTGAAATTATACAGCATAAAAACAAACACGAGCGATTTTTTAGAAGTATTATACCAAACTGGATCCCTCACATAGAGTTTTTGGGTCCTCAAAGATGGTCCATAGATGTGGAATCACTCTTTTAAAAGTTAGTTTTCCAAAACATATGCCCCATAAGTTGGAACAATTAATACCTTTTTTTATTATTTTGACTGGTTTGAAGAGGTCCATCACAAATTCCTCCCCTGTGCAACCTTACAGTTTACAGTTTAGATAATATGTTTTTTTTATAGAAAATAGGGTACAGAACTGTGTACAATATTTACAGAATAGTTCAAAATACCGATGGTGCGATACCATGGATCGTTTACAATCTTGGAAGGCTCCCTTTCCAAAATGTACTGCCACTCAATTAGTAAAAGGATAAAGTCCTGATACCTGACTGTATTATCGATGCGTGCAATCGTTATCCTGTTCCAACTACGCCTCAAATCACAGACAGTAAGCCCACCCAAGGGATACACTTCCAGTTTTATCGGCTTTGAATATGTTGCTGCGTAGAGCAAATAAGTGTCACATGGATTTTTTACGTGCCCATATGGCCGTTAAGGGGGCAAAACATCCTCTTGAACAAAACTGATTTAGTATTTCTGAATGAATACCATTGAAACGGTAACAGATATAAAAAACACTTCAAATAACAGTTCTCTGGTTTTTAATGTACCTTACAATGGTGCGTCGAGATTTGTCGGAAAACTCATTTCTTCGAAATACCGTCCCCACCACTATTTTCTTTTTCATTTCAACATTTGACTAATTGCAAACGGTACGGTGTCGTTGATACCAAATTCAACCATATATGATGAAGTGGTATGCCTATGATGTGTTTGTCAGCAATATACTAGAAATATCTCAATATCGCTGTATGTGCACCCAAATTTGTATGCTTAAATGCTGGTTGTTATGTTGAGCCTCGTGAGCACCTCTCGGCTGCGTAGACTTGTGTGAGGCCTTGCGTTGTCACGGAGAAGGAAAAGTTCGTGTGCATTTTTGTGGCGACGAACACGCTGAAGTCGTCTCTTCAATTTTCATAGGGTAGCACAATACACTTCAGAGTCAACCAAGATGGGGAACATCAGACAGAATAACCGCTTGAGGGCCCCAGGAGACCGTTTCCGTGACTTTACTGGCTGCACGTGCATCACTGAACTTTTTCATCGGAGAGGAGATGGTGTGGCGCCACTCTATGGAGTACCGTTTTGTTTTCGGTTCGAAATGATGAACCTATGTTTTGCCACCTGCGACGATGTTCGACAAAAAATTGTCACGATGAGGCTTACAGCGCGCAAGCAGCTTCGCACAGATAGTACTTCGTCGCTCTGTGTGTTCTCGAATGAGAGAATCCGCACGTCCCAACATTGCACGAGTCAAGGTTATTTGCCGCTGGCTCGCACTAGAGAGACAGGGATCGTTTGCGAGACCATGTTACTATCATAGACCCCTCGCCAAACGACTCACCATGCTTTTGTTCACTGCCAGGTCTCATTCTGCAAGCAATTATGAATATCCGCGATGCTCTGGTCTTCCGCCCAAAGAGACTCAAGGACAGCTCTCTGCTTGGAACACACTTCCATTACAGACACCAGTTTGAGGGTTTCATATGGAGCCGCGACGTATCGGATCATGAAACTATAGGGTCTGAAGCGTGTATGTTCCACGAGGTTCCACAGCAAATTCCGCATTCTGCCAACCGAAACTGGCCAAAAAAAGTGTTGCATTACTTATTGAACGCCCTTGTAGTTACCTGGAAATCCTACTTAAACGCAGCGAAACCGATCCTGTAAGTAAATCATCAACTAACAGTTTTTTGTGGTTTATTCAAGTTCAATTTAAGATGAATTTGAACAGCTGTGGCATCCCATGTTATAAAATAGTATGTGCTCATTTTGATGTTAATCACCTTAAACTCTTACGACATTTAAAACTCGCAACGCCAGATATGTCATCTTAAGAACCAGAATGTTGTTGTTGTTGTTGTTGTGGTCTTCAGTCCTGAGACTGGTTTGATGCAGCTCTCCATGCTACTCTATCCTGTGCAAGCTTCTTCATCTCCCAGTACCTACTGCAACCTACATCCTTCTGAATCTGCTTAGTGTATTCATCTCTTGGTCTCCCTCTACGATTTTTACCCTCCACGCTGCCTTCCAATACCAAACTGGTGATCCCTTGATGCCTCAGAACATGTCCTACCAACCGATCCCTTCTTCTAGTCAAGTTGTGCCACAAACTTCTCTTCTCCCCAATCCTATTCAATACTTCCTCATTAGTTATGTGATCTACCCATATAATCTTCAGCATTCTTCTGTAGCACCACATTTCGAAAGCTTCTATTCTCTTCTTGTCCAAACTATTTATTGTCCATGTTTCACTTCCAAACATGGCTACACTGCATACAAATACTTTCAGAAACGACTTCCTGACACTTAAACATATACTCGATGTTAACAAATTTCTCTACGTCAGAAATGCTTTCCTTGCCATTGCCAGTCTACATTTTATATCCTCTCTACTTCGACCATCATCAGTTGTTTTGCTCCCCAAATAGCAAAACTCCTTTACTACTTTAAGTGTCTCATTTCCTAATCTAATTCCCTCAGCATCACCCGACTTAATTCAACTACATGCCATTATCCTTGTTTTGCTTTTGTTGATGTTCATCTTATATCCTCCTTTCAAGACACTATCCATTCCGTTCAACTGCTCTTCCAAGTCCTTTGCTGTCTCTGACAGAATTACAATGTCATCGGCGAACCTTAAAGCTTTTATTTCTTGTCTATGGATTTTAATACCTACTCCGAATTTTTCTTTTTTTTCCTTTACTGCTTGCTCAATATAAAGATTGAACAACATCGGGGAGAGGCTACAACCCTGTCTCACTCCCTTCCCAACAACTGCTTCCCTTTGATGTCGCTCGACTCTTATAACTGCCATCTGGTTTCTGTACAAATTGCAAATAGCTTTCCGCTCCCTGTATTTTACCCCTACCACCTACAGAATTTGAAAGAGAGTATTCCAGTCAACATTGTCAGAAGCTTTATCTAAGTCTACAAATGCTAGGAACGTAGGTTTGCCTTTCCTTAATGTAGCTTCTAAGAAACCTCATCGAATATAAGCTACAATTCGGTTTCATTAAAAAATAAAATTGAGTGGAACCATAGAGTAGGTTTTGGTGTATTAGAAGCACATGAAGACAACCTGCCGAAATTTGTGAGAAGTCTAATAACTCTTGCGACTAACCAAAGACATTGCACGACTCAGTATACTATGCGGATGATGACCGACAAGAGGACCGCTTAGAGAAAGTTAACGAAGAGAAATTGTGGCTTGATAAGTAGCTTTGACTCTGTGAGGTATTTTGATTCTTGTGATAGTACGTGCCTTAAGGTGGAAGTTTGCGATTCGGATCTGTAATGTGATCAGATCTTAAAGTGACTACCATTATGAGTGAAATAAAGCTGACATATTTTCAAGAACAGTCGACTAATTTTAGTGTTTAAGTGTCAACGAATCCGACAGACAGGTGACAAACGTAACAGAATTCGCTGTCAGTTTTCCGTGGGTTACAGACACTCTGCACCGCTTTTATAGAAAGAGTCAGCCCCGTGCCATGCTGCCAAGCGCGCCTAAAAAGTTCGCTGCCGTGTAATGCAGTTACTGCTCAAGTGTATAACCCGCGGCAGAATTAAATATAAGGGCGTGATTCAGCGCCGTCGCGTGGAAACGTGCCAATGACTCTGCTCTGACAGCCGCCTCCCCCCCCCCCCTTTCCCCCCACCGCACTCATTCTTTCTCTCTCTCTGTCTCTCTCTCTATCTCTGTGTCTCCCCCGATCTCTCCCTCCTACCTCTACACGCCGTACTTTATCCTTCTCATACTCCTCGTACACAGCCCGATGAAATGTCCTCCCCATGCAAAGTAGCGCCACCGGCGTGGTATATAAACGGTGCTACTGTTGACGTACGTTCCACACTTGTTTCGGCATCATTCAAAGAATCCATTGCCCCTTGTCTTAAAATTCTGTTTTTCACACACACACACACACACACACACACACACACACACATACAGGGCGGGTGGGTGTACGGGTACGAGCGTACGCAGCCAGATACACGTATACACACAACAGAAACTGAAATATGTGATCATCCACATTTTCCAAGCGTCCTTTCGTAACTTTGGGACCGCACCTGAATATTTTTTTCACGTCTTTGATCTGTCGTTATTGTTTGCAGTATGCTGTTCAGTCTGAAGGCAGGAATATCGTTTGCGTCAACAATTTGCAAATGTTGGAAACTATAGCACATTATTTTCTACGTTTCTATCGTTATTTCTATTGACAGAAATACAACGAAGTAAAAGTTATTACTTGCGGACGATATAACTAAAATATAGCTAAAATATATTTATTTATTTATCCTGGTAAGGTTAGGATTATCAGGCCCTCGTACATCGAATTGGGCATTCTCCACATTTTAAATTATGGTTATTATGACAAATTTTACAAGCACCTTTACAGTTGATTTGGGATACAATGATCAGAAATAGCTATAACCAGAATATTGGAAATACAGGGTATACCAAAAAGAATCATCCGATTTTTAAAAAATCATAACTATTATGTTATTTGAGATTTGTGCATTGGAAAGAGCAAACTCTCGAGCTTTGTATGTTTCCCTATAGGTAGCAGCAGTGTGCGCCCACTTCCGTTATCTTAAAAATGGTGTCGGGCAAACAGAAAGCGTTTTGTCTTCTACGTTTTACGCAGTGTGGGTTGGTAATAACTGTTCAACGTTACTTTCGCACTAGTTATGGTGTCGATGCTCCTACAGCACAGAGCATTAGACGATGGAATCAACAATTCCGAGAAACAGGCCAATCGCCGTGCCGTCCCCGAGTGTCTGACACAGACGTCTAACGCATCCGCCATAGTTTCACAAGGAGTCCGCAGAAATACGTCCTCCCTCCAGCTCGGCAGTTCCACATGACCCCGATGTCCATCTGACGTGTGTTGCCTCAACGTTTACACATGATACCATAAAAAATTCAGCTACTGCAAGCTCTTCCTGAAGGTGATAGACAACAACGTGTGGATTTGTGTAATTTCATTCTTGCGAAAAGGGAGGGTGACAGTTTTCTTCCACGCTTAGTGTTTAGTGATAACGCAATATTCCATTTAAATGGAAAGGTGAACCGTCATAACGTGAGAATATGGGATACGGAACAACCACATGAAGTTGTACAACAAGAAAGGGACTCTCCAAAACTTGATGTGTTTTGTGCAGTTTCAGAGGAAAAGGTGTGTGGTCCATTTTTCTTTGCTGAAATCACTGTTGCAGGAACCATATATCTCAATATGCTTGAGGACTTTCTCTTCCCACAGTTGGAGACTGATTCGAACGACTTCATTTACCAACACGATGGGGCAGCGCCACACTGGCATATGGAAGTGCTGGAATTTTCAATCAAAGGATTACTGAACGATGGATTGGTCACACTGGACCATATGATTCAGCCTTACATTACTGGCCTCCAAGGTCACCAGAGCTGACTGTATGTGATTATTTGTTATGGGGGTTTATGAAAGTCTCTGTTTACGTGCCTCTTTTACCAACGACAATGAATGAACTGAGACATCGCATAACAGCAGCTGTGGAAGCTGTAACTCAAGACATGCTCGCTGCAGTGTGGGAACAATTTGAATACCGCATTGAAATATACCGTGCGTCTCAAGGGGGGCATACTGAACATCTATGAAAAGGTATGTAAAACAACTTTTTGAGTTTTCCGTTCATCAAAAAACAAAATTCATTCAACACGTTTATTAGTTTCAGAAATATAGATGTGGAAAATAGGATGATTCTTTTTGATACACACTGCAGTACTAGCGGCAGCCGAGAAAGCTGCAATTTATCTTAGTTCACGAGAAGCAGAAAAATACAAAACAATTATTCTTGTAGTTTTAACCTGATGGACTGGCTACAATGAAAGTGAATATGGGAAAGGAGAGAAGGAGGAACATGACAGAATGAAGAGATGGGAAAGCAAATAGCGTGATTGAGAAACAACAAGAGAAAGTAGCATAATTGGGAAGAGGTAAGAGCATTTGCTTTAGTGTTTGACAGTCCATAAGTAACAATTTTTAAAGGAAATGTTATGAGGTTAATGAAGAAAGTTCAAAATTTTCTTAAATGCAAAAAGCACTGAATCATGTGCAAAGTGAAGGGTACCTTACGCCAGAGGCGGGCAGTAGCAGCAAAGGAGTTTGCGAATGTCTTTGTTCTATAGATGAATAGTGGGCACAGACAGGATACTAGATAAGTAAGTCCTGTGTTCTTATCATGATGAAATAATAGGAATTGTCTTTGATGCGAGTGTTGCGGAACCATGAGGTAGAGCTGTGGTAGGCCCTGTAAAGAAACGACAGGACATAAATCTTAAACCATAAATTTGAAAATACTGCATAAATTAAATATATAATATGGACCTTTATGAAGAGTTCATATGTTTATACACTGAATTGAACTCAATAACTTCAAAATGGTTCAAATGGCTCTGAGCACTATGGGACTAACTACTGTGGTCATCAGTCCCCTAGAACTTAGAACTACTTAAACCTAACTAACCTAAGGACATCACACACATCCATGCCCGAGGCAGGGTTCGAACCTGCAACCGTAGCTGTCACGCGGTTCCAGACTGTAGCGGCTATAACCGCACTGCCACTACGGCCGGCCAAACTCAATAACTGTTTTAATGTCTGGTAGTTCCAGCAATTCCTTGTAAGTGCTGTAATTGCCTCGGAGCGAATGTTAAATAAGAAGATAATTTTTATCCCGTTATCTGAACTGCACAACTTCGAATTACTTAACGAACTGCCGGCCGCGGTAGTCTAGTGGTTCTAGGCGCGCAGTCCGGAACCACGGGGCTGCTACGGTCGCAGGTTCGTATCCTGCCTCGGGCATGGATGTGTGTGATGTCCTTAGGTTAGTTAGGTTTAATTAGTTCTAAGTTCTAGGGGACTTATGACCACAGCAGTTGAGTCCCATAGTGCTCAGAGCCATTTGAACCATTTTTGAACTTAACGAACTGTGAGTATATACACTCCTGGAAATGGAAAAAAGAACACATTGACACCGGTGTGTCAGACCCACCATACTTGCTCCGGACTCTGCGAGAGGGCTGTACAAGCAATGATAACACGCACGGCACAGTGGACACACCAGGAACCGCGGTGTTGGCCGTCGAATGGCGCTAGCTGCGCAGCATTGGTGCACCGCCGCCGCCAGTGTCAGCCAGTTTGCCGTGGCATACGGAGCTCCATCGCAGTCTTTAACACTGGTAGCATGCCGCGACAGCGTGGACGTGAACCGTATGTGCAGTTGACGGACTTTGAGCGAGGGCGTATAGTGGGCATGCGGGAGGCCGGGTGGACGTACCGCCGAATTGCTCAACACGTGGGGCGTGAGGTCTCCACAGTACATCGATGTTGTCGCCAGTGGTCGGCGGAAGGTGCACGTGCCCGTCGACCAGGGACCGGACCGCAGCGACGCACGGATGCACGCCAAGACCGTAGGATCCTACGCAGTGCCGTAGGGGACCGCACCGCCACTTCCCAGCAAATTAGGGACACTGTTGCTCCTGGGATATCGGCGAGGACCATTCGCAACCGTCTCCATGAAGCTGGGCTACGGTCCCACACACCGTTAGGCCGTCTTCCGCTCACGCCCCAACATCGTGCAGCCCGCCTCCAGTGGTGTCGCGACAGGCGTGAATGGAGGGACGAATGGAGACGTGTCGTCTTCAGCGATGAGAGTCGCTTCTGCCTTGGTGCCAATGATGGTCGTATGCGTGTTTGGCGCCGTGAAGGTGAGCGCCACAATCAGGACTGCATACGACCGAGACACACAGGGCCAACACCCAGCATCATGGTGTGGGGAGCGATCTCCTACACGGTACATCCAAACCGTCATCGAACCCATCGTTCTACCATTCCTAGACCGGCAAGGGAACTTGCTGTTCCAACAGGACAATGCACGTCCGCATGTATCCCGTGCCACCCAACGTGCTCTAGAAGGTGTACGTCAACTACCCTGGCCAGCAAGATCTCCGGATCTGTCCCCCATTGAGCATGTTTGGGACTGGATGAAGCGTCGTCTCACGCGGTCTGCACGTCCAGCACGAACGCTGGTCCAACTGAGGCGCCAGGTGGAAATGGCATGGCAAGCCGTTCCACACGACTACATCCAGCATCTCTACGATCGTCTCCATGGGAGAATAGCAGCCTGCATTGCTGCGAAAGGTGGATATACACTGTACTAGTGCCGACATTGTGCATGCTCTGTTGCCTGTGTCTATGTGCCTGTGGTTCTGTCAGTGTGATCATGTGATGTATCTGACCCCAGGAATGTGTCAATAAAGTTTCCCCTTCCTGGGACAATGAATTCACGGTGTTCTTATTTCAATTTCCAGGAGTGTATGTAAACAACGACATGCAAAAGAAATAGTACACGTTTATGATATGCACCGTTCCGTATAGCATCGGCATATTCTCGCGCTTCCACGGAGTAGTTCACTCGTAAAGTGATCTAGCCCGCCCTGTTAGCCGTGCGGTCTAACGCACTCTTTCCGGAGTGGGAAGGAGCGCCTGGTCCCCGGCACGAATCCGCCCGGCGGACTTCTGTGGAGGTCCGGTGAGCCGGCCAGTCTGTGGATGGTTTTTAGGCGGTTTTCCATCTGCCTCGGCAAATGCTGGCTGGTTCCCCTTATTCCGCCTCAGCTACACTATGTCGACGATTGGTGCGCAAACAAGTTCTCCACTTACGCGTACACCATCATTACTCTACCACGCAAACATAGGGGTTACACTCGTCTGGTGTGAGACGTTCCCGGGGGGGGGGGGGGGGGGGGGATCCACCGGGGCCGAACCGCAAAATAACCCTGAAAGAGTGGTTCAGTGTGGGGAGGGGTGAAGTGGACTGCGGTAGTCGTGGTGGGGTTGTGGACCACTGCGGCTGCAGCAGGGACGGAACCTCTCCTTCGTTTCTAGGCTCCCGGTTAGCGTGACTTAAGGTCTCCATTATGGACTGAAGTCTATATTGTGGTAGAACGACAAATCACCCAGTCTCACTAATAATTCATGTTCATGTTGATTATGGTGATGGTGCTGGTGGTGGTGGGGGCGGGTAGTGGATTATAAGTTTTGTAGGCGAACTTGAAGAAGCCGTATATGTAATACTGTGTTTGAGACAGACATCCACCCTGACTTGTGTTGGAGGCAAATGGGTACTGATGCGGCGTATGAAGCGAAGATTGGCCTGCTTGGCCATAACAGACGGAATTAGCAGCACATCCACTGCTGGAATGGGTACCATATGGACATGTGTTGGCTACAATAGAGGTAACTGCAGGAGCACACAGGTTAATAATAGGAAACCTTTAGAATATCCAGAATCCCGCAGCAACATAAGTCAGGGAAATTCCGGATGACTGTATAACTTCTACCTGCCTCAATAAACCTTTCTAGGCAACTGTTGGAAGTAGGGAGCAGTGGAAGAACGGACCGTAATCTGGTTTACTGATAGGTCCGAAACAGTCGAAAGTGCTGTGACTGTAAAATACGGGCTACAGGATATCCTTGAGACAGCAAACTCTTTATGGAAGCTGGCCATAGCAATCTAGGAGTAAATGTGTGCTATAAGAGTGTGCCCTAATAGCTTTAAGTGCTGCAAGGATCGTGGCATCTACATTCAATCAGTCAAGAAGCTCTGAAATCTCTACCAGCTCCTGCCACGAGACGAAAGATAGTTGCAGAATACCATGAAGCACTTTTGAAGGTAGTGCCTGCTGTGGGTCCGTGGTCACTCAGGAATTAGTGGCAATGAACAAGCTGATAGGCTGGCCAGCGCAGATGCGACGAGTCAGTTTTGGACCGGGACCAGTCCTAAACATCACTAAGGCCATGGTAAAATCAAAATTACCTAGCATCACAGTGACAGAAGCCGCTCAATAAAGTCAGTTCAGTGCGGGTATTAGAACACTAAGAATACTATCGTTTTGTCTCCCTGCACAAATCAATTAACCAGCCCGGCGCGCACATCAAATCCTAGGCTGACCCAGTCTCACGTCTCGCAAGGGAACGGTCTATCGCTACCTCACATGCCCATTCATCACTCTCAAAATTGTTCTAAACGTTACCTGCATGAAGTTTCTAAACTGTCGGTCACTACTCACTTTCGTAAAAGAAACGAAACATTACAGTAAAATCACACAATCGTAACACATTTACTGTAACGCGTTTCCTTTCTTGATAGAGCCGCATGCTCGGAGAACCACTTCCACATGCTTCGATTTAATATACTCTTAATATTTTTACTTCTACGTTACGGGCTGGTTACAGTTGCACTGGCATTTCCTTCTATGTCACTGGCTCAGAATTGGTCAAAGGATTGTCATGTTCATTCTTCTTGGCAGTAAATCGAAGAAAAGGCGAGAAGAAAATCCCGATAGTGAAAAGAACTGATCTATGTACTTATTTGTTTGTACATTTTCTTGGTCCATATATATCATCAACACTGAGGTTATCGAAAGCGAAGCAACACACATAGACCATTATATCACGGTGAAGAAAACCCGATGTACTAAGAAACAGCATCTTTGCTGCGTTCTGAAACTGAGTACTCGTTACTGTGACTACAATTTATCGCTGAAGACAAAAAAGGTTTTCTGCAGCTGCGCTATATTTTACCCAGTACTTGGTGGTATTGTGCAGTTGTGCGGCGAAATGATACTATCAATGGGGTCCGACTTCTGTACTTGTAGTAACTGGATCGAATGCTACCAGCGAATGCATGCATGGCAGTATTATCCAATATCACGAGACTCGTGACAGATTACAATCTGTGAACAATAAGAAAACATTGAAGAATGTAGGCTATGTCTCAACGTATTTGCTAAATTCCAAACTCGTCAGTAGTGTCTCACGGAGCGAGAGTGGGTAAAGCTGATTATGGTGGTTCTTCGACTAGACGGTGTCGTTAAGTTCTATGGTTTCCTAGTTACTATCTGCAAGCGGTAGGGTATGTTACATCATTGGTTTTAACCCTCACCTCATCAATACAAACATAGAACGAATCAACACAAGCACTTACATAGTCGTCCCTACAATACAGACAGATACATGACAGTTCCTAATTTTTTGGAGGACGATAATGCCAAAGCAATTACACGGGATCATCCTCAGGACCACAGAGTTGTATTTTTTGAGTGTTACATTACATCGTCGATGGTGGAGATATTCTTGTTGACAATATACGTAAATGATCTAGCGGATCATACCAAACAGCTATTCAAAGGCAATGTTGTAGTCTATATGAGCGTAAAGAGAAACTAGGCACATCGCGACATTCCGACAGTAGTAAATTAGTGTGTGTGTGTGTGTATGTGTGTGTGTGTGTGTGTGTGTGTGTGTGTGTGTGTATGTGTCCATCTCACACTACAGGGAAGAGAAAGAGTGAAACTACAAAATACAAAACGCTATTTAGCTGTTCTCTGATGGTAAACGACCCTAATATTGTGATAAAAAATCGTTGTATAAGTAATAATATTAGTGTCAATAACGTAAGCTTCAGTAGTAGTAGGTGCTGGAGGAAAAATAAAGGTGGTGACATCAGTAATAGGACCTTTTTGTACTTGTAATTCTTGTATTGTTTGTTCTTGTGTGGGTAGTATATGACGTTTAACAGCACTAATAACAGCAGATGATACGGATAATGTAAACTTAGTCAAAAAAAAAAATTAAAATAACGACGACCTGTGGATCTTTTTCCGTCAAAATAAAGGAAAAGGCAAGAAAAGTTTAAGTGTCTGTCGACTTATAGGTCATAAGAGACGGAGCACAAGCTAGAATTGGGGAAGGATGAGGAAGGAAATTGGCCATGCCCTGTTCGCCTTAACCGATTTAGAATTGCGGAAAACCGAAACCTGGATGGCCGGATGTGGGTTTGAATCGTCGTCCTCCGGAATGCGAGTCCGCCACCTCGCTTGGTCGTCACAGCTGGGGAAGGCTCCCCTGAGGTGGGAAAACATACCATAGGAAAACTACATGAGAGATTGTAAAAGAATCTAAATGATAGAGCGATAGTAGCCTAATAGAAACAAATAAAGAGAAGGAAAAACTTAGTTCAATATTCAGAACAGGAAAAAAAAGCAAAAAATTCGTCACCTTAAAGGTTCACATGAATGTAATTCTGTACGTAACAGTCCACCGTTATCAAGAAAGCGAACCACAGAAAATAAATGTATGTAGGAATGTAGCAGTTGACACTGAACGTAAATAAACGTATGTTATCACGCTTAAATAGGCGAACAAATATATTACAGTTCTATTACACTACCGACGAAAAAACACCGGAAACAGTTACAATCATACAGAATCTAGGAGTAATCATCCGTAGGGATGACAAGTCGAATGATGACATGGAAATAACTGTGGAACAAGCAGATGCCAAGTTGAGATTCAATGCAAGAATTTAACTAAACGCAATTTGTTCAAGAAGTACGTGGTCATTAAAACACTTCTTCGACCAATTCTTAAGTGCTGTTCATTGGTCTGTGACGCTTACCAGGTTAGATTTACAAGAGAGAGAGATAAAATTTGACGAAAACGGGAGCATTTGACCACGGGATCTCTTAGTTGGAGCGAAAGAGTTACGGAGCGGCTCAACCAACGCTACAACACAGGCAACATGCTTCAAGTTGTGGTTCATTTTTGGAAATTCAGAAAGCGAACGTTTCAAGAAAAGTCGGGAAAGATATTACTTCCTCCTACACACGTCTCTTGAAACGACCACGACAACAAAATTGTCCAAATTACCGCTGATATCGAGGTTTATCGACAGTTGTTCCCCGCACCCATTGCTCGCGAATGGAACACAAAATTGGGGCAAAGATAGCGGTACAAGATGTGTCCTCCACTGTATCCCATAAGGTGGCTCGCGGTATGTAGATGCAGATTTAGATCCTGTAGTTTTGTTGACCCAAGAACCATCTATTCCGATTGTATTTATTTTGACAGTCAGTTTCATTATTGCAGCCTAGAATTACTGTGGACGTTTGAGGCAATCCAGTGTGTCATCTGGAAACCGTCTTGCAGGTACTTGGTCCGCCATTTCCCTGTGCCAGATGTGCTACCTCGTGGTTCGACGAAAACACTGACTAACTTGAAACCCTGTGTAAATGGGAAACAAAATTTTCAGAAATACATTTTGTACTTCGAAAAGGAATACAAAGATGGTGTGAATTATCGATCTTTCTATTTGGTGCAGGTGTTTCTCAGTGGTGGCGAAAACCATTCCTGTACTTACTTTGCAAATGAAGTGACAGAATTTCAGAGACTTTACTGGTTTCATACAGATATGACTGAACTCAAGTAACAAGTGAAGATTTGTACCAAAGCCGGGTATTGAACCCAGGTCTCCTGTTCACAAGCAGGTGCGTTAGCTACTAAGCCACCTGGCCACAGCGGTTCGCACAACTGCACGGATTACTCTGGCACGTTTCGCTCCTCAATCCAAATTCTCACTGACGCTCCAGTCTGCTTTAAATTCCCCCTTATACACAAACAGAGCATTTTGAACATGTGCAGAACTTAGACTATTTTGGCTATAATATCAACAGCATAAACTCCATGTGAACTGAAATAAAACTGCGCATCCTAAGTAGCAATAGATGCTTCTACATGTTAAAGAAATTGTTGGCCTCTAGGTAATTAAATAGGCAGCTGAAGCTGCAACTATATAAGGTTATGATCAGGCCAGTTGTAACCTACGGGTGCGAAGCATGGACGCTAACGAGTGTTGATCAGCATCAGATCAGGATATTTGAACGTAAAGTGCTGCGCAAGATCTAAGGGGCAGTTCAGGATAATAACGGTCTCTGTAGAGCTAGAACGAAAACTGAGCTGTACCGCCTCTACAAGGAGCTGATATTGTAAGAATTATAAAAAGTAGGAGAACAGCCAGGCTTTGGCATGTCCTCAGGATAGGTACTGGAAGAACAACTGAAAATATATTTGAATGGAGGCCAACCGGAAGAAGACAGCGAGGAAGGCCAAGAAAACGGTGAATAGATGATGTGGAAGAAGATATAAAATCTCTCGGAGTAAGAGGATGGCGGAGAACCGCGCCGGAGAGGGCATAATGGCGGTAACTTGTTGATGAGGCTAAAACCCACAAAGAGTTGTAATGAGAAGAAGAAGACACAAACAGAGTTGCTGAGGCTCTCCATGTTCCAGAATAACACCTCAGCACCATTCTATATACATAAAATCATATCTGTATAAGACCAGTAAAGTCTCTAGAATTGTGTCAGTTCATTTGCGCAAGTACCTGCACATGGGTTTCAGGCTGAATCCCCAACTTACGTACGATGCTGATGTGCTATTCCAGATCATGGACAGCCTCGGAAATTCCATTCGTGAATTATTCGTGAATTTAGACTGGGGCGGCAGTGAGAATTTAGATTGAGCAGTGAAGCATGCCAGTGTAATCCGTGCAATTTGGTGAACTGCTGTGACAAGATGGCTTAGTAGCTAACGTACTTGCCTAGTAATCAAGAGACCTGGGTTCGATTCCGCACCTTGGTACAAATTTTCAATCACCGCTTCGGTCATTATAAAACAAAACTTATTATTAATTAAAATGCTACTAGCCGCAACCATACCCTCGGAGAAAGGAGAGAATATGAGTTTAAAAAAATAAATATGCCAAGTGTTCTGTCACAAACAATTACTACTACTACTACTACGGGGGAGATATTCAGTCAAAAGTCTAAATGTCTGTGGAGGTGAAGGCAGTGATGTTGGACGCAGGGGTCTGGAGCAAAATCTTCGTTCTAGCTAGTTTCAAATGTCTTTCATTACGTTCAGGTCAGAACCTTGGGCAGATCAGCCCATTTCAGGCATCTTATCGTCGACAAACCATTGCCTCATAGATGCTTCTTTATGATGGCGTGTTTTATCATGCTGATACATAACGATCTTGTCTCCAAACTGTCTCTCTACTATACTCAGTATACAGTGCCGTAATAAGTGTTCATATCTATCCGCATTAGGCGTTGTCGTAAGCGCAATTAGGGGATTACACCCCTATAAGACAACAACACCTCCTCGCTACTTCACTGTGACACTACGCATGATGGTACGTAAAGACATTAGACAAACACAAACCCTTCTATCGGATTGCCACAGAGTATATTGTGATTCATCGTTCCAGAACACCCGTTTCCAGCCACCCACTGTCTAGTGGCGGTGCTCTTTACCTCACCTCAAGTGTGTCTCATGAGGAGCTGTGCTCGACCACGTACCCCATTGTATTGTATGGAACTGGGGACCTAGAAAAGACGGAGAAGCTTCGTCCCCGCCGTAGCCCTCAGTGGTCCATAGCCCCACAACAGGCGACAGCAGTCCACTCAGCCCACAGCCGATCCACAACGAACCCAGGGTTACTGTACGGTTCGGCCCCCAGAAGAAGCCCCCACCCCTGGGGAACGTCTCACACCAGATGAGTGTAACCCCAGTCTTTGTGTGGAAGAGTAATTATGGTGTAAGCGTACGCGGAGAAAGTGTTTGCTCACCAATCGCCGATATAGTGTAACTGAGGCGGAATAAGGGTAACCAGCCCACATTCGACGAGGCAGATGGAAAACCGTCTTAAAAACCATTCACAGACTGGTCGGCACATCGGACCTCGATATTAATCCGGCGGGCGGATTCGTGCCGGGGACTGGCTCACCTTCCCGCCCTGAAAGCAGTGCGTTAAGACCGCACGACTAACCGAGCGGGCTACGTACCCCATTCTTTTTAACTTTTTACTCACATTCATTGTGCTCGCTGGACACTTGGTGGCACTTCAGAACTCACAAGTAATTCCTTGCGCTGATTTCGTACGATTTTTTACAGCCACCCTCGTCAATACAGGACCGTCTCTGACAGTATGTATATGACGTCTACTTGATCATCTTTGTTTAGCTGTGGTTGTCCCTCGCGTTTCCACTTCAGTCACATCACCAACAGTCGGACTTGGGCAGTTTTAGAAGGTTTCAAATGTCACTGATGCTTTTGTTACGCAGGTGACGCCAAGTGACTGGTCTACATTCGGAGTCACAGAGCTTTATCGATCTCCTCATTCTACTTCTATAACTTCTCTAACGACAATACAAAATCTCTTTCTCCTTTTATACTGGCGGATCCACCTCTGGTGACGTCTATTGGTCAACTGATGCTCCTCCTTCTGTTAATAATCGGTTTCTAATGAACTACTTTCTTTCCGATTCTGTTCAAAGCCTCTCCATTTATACCTTATTTCTCGACTTAAAATTCAAGATGTATTTCCAGTATACGTTTTAGATGTTGCCTTATTCTTCTGCTTTCCTAATAAAGAAAAACAATGTGTTGCAAGTGTGGTGTCACCGCCAGACACCACACTTGCTAGGTGGTAGCTTAAATCGGCCGCGGTCCAATTAGTACATGTCGGACCCGCGTGTCGCCACTGTGTAATCGCAGACCTAGCGCCACCACCAGGGCGGGTCTCGTGATACGAGAGAGCACTCGCCCCAGTTGTACGAGAACCTTGCTACCGCCCAGTTGTACGAGAACCTTGCTACCGCCCAGTTGTACGAGAACCTAGCTACCGACCAGATGTACGAAGCCTTTCTCTCTCATTAGCCGAGAGACAGAATAGCCTTCAGCTAAGTTAATGGCTACGAACTAGCAAGGCGCCATTAGCCATACAGTGATTGTACTTAAAGTCTTCTGTGTATCGTCAAGATCGATGTACCTCAAGGATTAAGTAAAGTTAAGTATTAAACCTGCTCCGTACTTTTCTTCCTAACATTAATTACGTATCCTGTTCCAGTACTTCACGACCGTCTGCTTTAGTCTAGCGTGCATTTTCAGCCATCTCAACTTCACGGTGTCGGCCCAGCTACCGACACAACATTGGCGACGATTTAAAGTGTTCTTTCTGACTGCTTACATTTAATTGTGTCATGGCTTCGCCACATTCCCCAGATGTCCTGTCCGAATTTTATCGCTTGCAGAATCAGCAGACGCAGGCGTTACTGGATGCCCTTGGACAGCTCGTCCAGGGTCAACGTACCATTCAAACCGACGCGGCCGCCGCCGCTTCTTCGCTACCGCTGCCACTAAACGCTGTTGCACCTCCCTTTCGACCATACGTGGCAGCCGATGAGACCTGGCACGAGTGGTCTCGCCAGTTCAACTTTCATCTAGCTGCCTACAGAATTCAAGGTAATGAGCGGCAGCCGTTTTTGCTTTCTTGTGTCGGTGTGTCCACATACCGTGTGATAGTGAAATTGTTTCCCCGACGCGACATAGCAACTCTGTCCTACGAGGAAATTTTGTCTGCATTAGATGCCTATTTCAAAGAAACAGTTAATGTGGTTGCAAAACGGTATACGTTCTTTCGTACAAAACGTACGGCCGGTCAAACTAATAGGGAGTGGGTAGCAACATTGCAAGGACTTACTAGGGACTGTGCCTTTGAATGTGACTGTGGTCTTTCTTATTCAGATACAATGGTGCGTGATGCAATTGCACAGAACGTTTCTGATGTTCGCATACGGGAGCAAATTTTGAAACTAGTTAATCCCTCCCTTCAACAAGTGATAGACATATTGGATAGACAGGACACACTTGACTGTGCTCAGGAATCTTTTGAAACTTCGCCAGCCGTGTGTAACATTAACCGGCCCGCTGGACGCGCTGCGCGGCCCGGTAACCGGGCCTCGCGCACGGCGACACAGCTGCCGCCGAGTGCTAAGCCAGGTGAGCCGCGCCAGCCCACAAAAGTAGTGAAATCGTGCCCGCGGTGTGCTACTAGACATTCGCGTGAACATTGCCCGTCACGCCGAGCTATTTGCTTTTTCTGCAATAAGAAAGGACATGTTCAAAGTGTTTGCCAGAAAAAGCTCAGATCAGACAATCACAATCATTCCAGGCCCTTTGCTTCGCGCCGGAATCGAACCAAGGACACTCAGGCTCGTGGACCTTCGCCTATGGACATTCATGTCGTTAATTCCGCTTCGTCCAGTGACACTTTCTCTAACAGTGACTGTGATCGTCCCACAAAAACTGTGCGTCGACGTCGCCGGAAATCACGTCAATTAGCAAGTGATTCTGTACCAGTGTCTGTTCCAATTGCACAAAACAGTCGCTCTTGTCGTCAGCAGGACAATAAACTTTTTGTGGACTTAGACTCTGAAGGCAAAGTGATACCATTCCAGCTCGATACCGGAGCTGCAGTTTCCTTGCTCAATCACGACACGTACAAACAACTGGGCAAACCTCCGTTGCGTTCCGCAAATGTTAAGCTAACTACATATTCCGGACAGACAATTCCTGTGTTAGGACAGTGCAGCCTTCTTGCAACATACAAGGGACAAACAAAACTTGTGTCATTTTACGTTCTTCGTTCTTCTTCTGCAGTGAACTTGTTTGGTCTAGATTTGTTTCAGTTGTTTAACGTGTCTATTGTAAATCAGGTCCTCTCAGTGAATCAGACTGTGCCTTCAGACAGTGTTTCTAGTGTATGTGAAGAATTTGCAGACATTTTTGCACCGGGCTTAGGTTGCGCTAAAAACTATGAAGCACATTTGGAACTGGAAGGAAACGCGCAACCGAAATTTTTCCGAGCGCGCAATGTTCCCCACGCATTGCGTCAGGGGGTCGCAAGAACATTGCACAATGTAGAATCACAAGGTGTGAGTGAATGTGCGCAATGCCTCTTTCATTTCAGCTCCGCTTCATCGCTTACGCTGTACAGGTGTTCCGTTTCTCTGGGCGACGGAATGCGAACGCGCCTTTCGCCAGTTGAAATCGGCGTTGCTTTCTAATACTTGCCTTACGCCCATCGATCCACAGAAACCCCTTTTGTTGATGGTAGATGCCTCGGATTTCGGGATCGGTGCTGTGCTTGCGCACAAAGTTGGCTCGCATGATCGCCCTATTGCCTTTGCGTCCAAATTGCTCTCGTCTGCGCAAAGAAATTATTCACAGATAGAGAAAGAAGCTTTGGCTCTCGTGTTTGGTGTTACTAAGTTCCATGATTTCTTGTATGGTCGTCACTTTACCATCATCACAGACCACAAACCTTTGACATCGCTTTTTCATCCGACCAAGCCTGTACCTCCACGTACAGCGCAGAAATTCATTCGCTGGTCTATTTTCCTCTCGCAGTACCGCTACGATATCTTGTATCGGTCCACTGCTAAGCACGGAAACGCCGATGCGTTGTCCCGTTTGCCTGTTGCTGAGGATAAAGCATTCGATTCTTCCGAACTTGCTTGCATGTTCATTGATTCGGAAACCGATGAAGTGGTCGAATCGTTTCCGATTGATTTTCGTCGTGTCGCTACAGCCACAGCTGCTGACCCTGTCCTTGCTACTGTTTTACGTTTTGTTGCTACGCAATGGCCTTTGTCAAAGTCTCGGATCGAGGATCCGTTGGTTCGCCGATTTTTTGCTCACAAGGAGAGACTTTTTGTTCGACGTGATGTTTTGTTGTTGCGTTCTGATAATGATCAGTCCAGAGTCGTGGTCCCACGTGCGTTACAGTCCTCTGTTTTACGGCTTCTTCACCGAGGACATTGGGGTATAGTGCGAACGAAACAACTTGCTCGTCAGCACTGTCCTTGGTTCGGAATCGATGCTGCGATTACGAATATGTGTTCTTCGTGCCCGGCGTGTGCCGAACAACAGTCCGCACCGCCGCGGAAAGTCTTTGCGTGGCCAAAAGCCACTTCCCCTTGGCAACGCTTGCACATTGATTTTGCTGGTCCCTTCTGGAATGCTCGATGGTTGGTCCTGGTCGATGCCTTCAGTAATTTTCCTTTTGTTGTCCGGATGTCTTCCACGACGTCCTCCGCCACCATCCAAGCGTTGTCTGCTATCTTTTGCATTGAAGGTCTTCCGCAGACTATTGTTTCCGACAATGGCCCACAATTCATGTCCGCAGAATTTCAGTCATTCTGCCAGGCCAATGGTATTCAACATCTGACATCCGCGCCGTTTTCGCCTCAGTCCAACGGTGCCGCTGAACGATTGGTCCGGACTTTCAAGTCACAGATGTTGAAATTGAAAGAGTCGCATTCTCGGGAGGACGCATTGTTGCTCTTTTTATCTTCGTATCGCTCTCAGCCCCGAGATGGTCGCTCGCCGGCTGAGTTGCTCCACGGTCGTCCTCATCGCACCTTGATGTCTTTGCTGCATCCGCCGCATCAGGTTCCTGTGCAGCGGCAGACTCCTGCTTTTGCTCCAGGCGACGTTGTATTTTATCGCAACTATCGAGGTTCACGGCGTTGGCTCGCAGGGCGCATTCTTCGCTGCCTCGGCCGCGCGATGTATTTGGTTTTGGGGGCCTCTGGTGAGGTGCGTCGGCATCTCAATCAGCTGCGCCTCTGTCGTCGATCGGGTTCTGCCGCTCCCCGTCTGCTTTCAGCGACGGTGCCGTCCGGTCAGCGCCCTGGGGACCCATCTACTGGCTCGCCTCATCCCCAGGTGTTACCGACGATGCCTTCCATTTGCCCCATGGCGACGCGCCGCCGCAGCAGCAGCAGCAGCCGCAGCCGCCGCCTGTTCTCCCGCCGGCGTCGCCCGCATTAGACGCTTCGCTGCAGCCGCCAAGCGCCTCCCAGGGTCACGCGCCGCCGATCGCTTCCCGTGACCAGCTGTCCTCCGCCATGGAACTCCCGCCAGCTCCGGACCACATGACGTCATCGCGCGTCGGCTACCCCGACGCAATGGAGGTGGATCCTTCGGTCACTCCTGTCTCTTTACGGGCGCATACACCGCATGTTGACGTGCACCCTGGACTAGTTTTTCAGGCGTTTCCTAGCTCCCCTCGGACCGTATGGCCGGGTGCGGGTGGCACAGCCTCGCCTGTTGTTAGGCTCCCCACCTCATCGCATACGTCAACATGTGGTCCTCCCCACGGCGGGCGGAAGCCTTATCACACGACCGTTCGCCGATTTGCGGGGGAGGAATGTGGTGTCACCGCCAGACACCACACTTGCTAGGTGGTAGCTTAAATCGGCCGCGGTCCAATTAGTACATGTCGGACCCGCGTGTCGCCACTGTGTAATCGCAGACCTAGCGCCACCACCAGGGCGGGTCTCGTGATACGAGAGAGCACTCGCCCCAGTTGTACGAGAACCTTGCTACCGCCCAGTTGTACGAGAACCTTGCTACCGCCCAGTTGTACGAGAACCTAGCTACCGACCAGATGTACGAAGCCTTTCTCTCTCATTAGCCGAGAGACAGAATAGCCTTCAGCTAAGTTAATGGCTACGAACTAGCAAGGCGCCATTAGCCATACAGTGATTGTACTTAAAGTCTTCTGTGTATCGTCAAGATCGATGTACCTCAAGGATTAAGTAAAGTTAAGTATTAAACCTGCTCCGTACTTTTCTTCCTAACATTAATTACGTATCCTGTTCCAGTACTTCACGACCGTCTGCTTTAGTCTAGCGTGCATTTTCAGCCATCTCAACTTCACGGTGTCGGCCCAGCTACCGACACAACAGCAAGCGTGCAGCCTCGATGTTTCCTCCTCAGTCTTAAACATTTTTTCAGACGGGTAAACTACTCCCGTTGTAAAAAGCAACTTTTCGTATGACAGTTTTTGGCGTCCTGCTAGCTTCTAGTAGTTCTTGTGAGGTCGTTTCGTAGACAGATCAATAACTATCTTACCATGAGCTAAATTTCAGAAAGAAATATATTTCGTATTCGTTATCTACCATTAATGTTTTTCTTAGTATTGAATGTGTTGTAGCACACTGTTATTGGCGTTGTGGAAGGTAAAATACCAACCCCACGCCAATTGATAATCTTAACTTTCACCGCCAGTTTCGGCATATACTCGTCCGTTTTCAAGTGAATGTAGATCTTCAGAGATTAAGCATGTAAATGTTCGAGTTCTCGTCCGATAAACAGCCGGACTGTGCACTCAACTGATAAATTTCTGATGTGGTACGACGTATGCTTTATTAAAAATGGAATCACTGTATTCGTGTACCGGTATTAGAAATACAACTAGTGGTTGTGTGGTACTTTAACAGCCACAGTCCCAACTTTTGTTTTGTCCCGAGTCATTTGTAACCCAATTTCTTTGTAACCAGACTGCAAATTGCACTCGACACCGTTTCCGTTTCACTTACTGCGACCGAGCGGAATAGCGCACTCGTTAGCACACTGGACTCGTATTCGGGCGAATGACGGTTCAAACCTCCGTACGGCCTTCTTGATATAGGTTTTCCGTGATTTCCCTTAATCGCTTCAAGCAAATGCCGGAATGGTTCCTTTGAATAAGGCACAGCCGATTTCCTTCCTACCTAAGGCTGTGCTCCGCCACTAATGACCCCGTGGTCAACGGTACGTTAACTCCAATCTACCTTCCTCCCTTCATTAACTTTGGTACCCGTTCCTTGTACGCTTTTACTAGTTTTATGGGTCGTTTTCCTTCTTTTCCTTTTTTTTTCGTTCATTCCCGTCACTTATGCAGAGATTCGATCAACTGTATTACTCTCTTCATCTGGCGTTTCCCTTTGGACTACAAAATATGTATTATTATGCTTTAATAATGGTGATTTCGACAAGTGACTGTTTATAACCGTTTTTTAGTAGTATGCTCATTGCTCCTTTTGACAGTTTCTCACATGCTCGCTGTGTATCATTTCTGTGCGTTAAGCACCCGAAGTTGTACATAGGTTCTGCGTCTGTCAGTTCAAACTTCTTATATTATGTCTTGGTACTTTACATAATGACATACCCCATTCGTAGTTCCATATTTGGCGTGCGGTCCTGGTTGTATCATTCTCGGCTCACTAGCCCAAAATAGGTAACCCTAAATCAACGTAGGAGACATATCAACTTCCCTCCCTCATCAAAGAGTATAACAGTAACAACATGTGAAAAGCTAAATGGGGCTGAGAACATAATTGCGGTCTGAAAGAAGGCATCTGCATCTCACCATGCAGAGAGCAAATAAAAAGGGTCTATTCTAATGTCCTATACCACCCGTCGGCTTTGACCAATGACGTAATGTGTGATGTTATTTTGTTTGTGCCGCAGATTGCTGTCGATGAACGTTAAATGATTTCTCTGGATTTCCTCGTTACGCGCGTATATTAAAAATTCGATGTAGATTGTTTTGCTTTCATCTCGTAATTTGTTTTCGGCATCTTTTGTTAATGAAAGTAGTCGTGATTTATAAGTAGTCGTGATTTATAAGGTCTTGATTTCTGACGCTGTTCGTTATGGATGAGTCATTTGTTTCTTCAGCGAAAATTCTGCTTCCAGTTGCCGATTCCAACTATTCGACGGTTCATTATTTGGATCGTTTTTGCAGTACGTGTGGGAAATATAATGTAATATATGCATTCGTAATTTCTCTCGTGTTCTTATTTATTTCAGTCATCGTCAACTCGTTTAAATGAAATTCTCCCGTAAATAATAGTCGCGTTAAATGTCTTAATTTATGGCGTGCTACATTCGTATGTTAAAGAGTGTGATCCGTTCCGTTCATAGATTGTCCATGGCACCATCTTTGCCTTACGTATGACGTCATTGGTCAAAGACGACGGGTGGTATCGGACACTAGAATTTATCCAATAAAAATATCTTGTCTTTTGACCGGAAAGAGAAACTTTTACAAACGTTTATACTTCCAATTGTTGATTACAGCGATGTATATTGCAATATCTTTGTCAGCAAAGCTTACGACGCCTGTAATTGTGATGAATTCCTGGTTTTGACATATTTGTGACGTTCGGCTCAATGATCATGTTTCATCATCTTACGCACGGGTATCCTGCCCATGTACATATATGTGCATAATGACGTCGGACACATTTTCATCTGTATCACCTGAGTACATAGGACAGTTCCGCCAATGCACTGCCGTTTTATACCCTGGGCACGCGATACTGCCGCCGTATGTATATGTGCATATCGCTATTCCATGACCTGTTACTGCAGTGTATCTCTCCTTGACCTTAATGTTCTTGTCTGAACAGAAAAACAAAAATACTCGTTCCCAACAGAGCAAAATCCATTCTGTCCCAATCTATCACTCAGCCGTTTTCACGAAATCATTTTCAGTAGCATGATCCTGAGTCTGGAATAACTTCCCTCATTGTGTAAGAGAACTGAAAGAACATCTGCAGCTAACAACAAATCTAATGAACCAAAAATGGTGTTTACCTTTTATACTGTACTGACTAATTACATCATTACACCCATTTTCCAATCAGATCTTCATTTCTTAATGCTCTTAGATGGTGCTGTCTACCTACTTTTCTCTCCTAATAGCTCACTATGACAGAAAATATCATTTCGTACACCTATAAACACATTTTGTACCTGGCACTATTATTGTTAGTTATTACCATTACGAAATGGATTCGCAAATTGCGAATACGTATTGACGTCAGCTGTACCTTTTATTGAAAATTTTTGGCCAATGGAGACTCGAACCCGGATTTCCCACATATCGCAAGCGATCGCTTTAACCACTTCGGCTCTGTGTACGCCTCGCGGACCGACCCACATTTTCTTTACATCTTGCTGTCCATATCGTATAAGCTCGCACTTTGCGATTCCCGCAGCGGGAGAGACAGATTTTTATTATTGTAATTATATATTATATTGTATGGATGGTTGAAGGACCTTATAATGTAATATATAGACACCGTATAAACACAGATATTGTATAAATCATTGATATTATTATTATTATTCTTATTACTAGTATTAGCAGCAACAGTAGCAGAAGTAGTAGTAGTAGTGCCTGAAGGACCTTATAATGAAATGCATAGACACTGTACAAACACAGACATTGTATAAATCATTGATATTATTATTATTGTTGTTGGTATTACTATTATTAGCAGCAATAGCAGCAGAAGTAGTAGTAGTACTGCGATTATAGCTTGATTAGTTCTTAGTCAGAAAATTTTATCCACATTGTTCTACATACATTGAATACATTTTTTACTCTGTTAATTTCTATTTATCCTGTTAAAATTATTATTATTTCTTAGATGAATATGACGTAGAAAGAAAATACTACATGTATAAATCCCAGAGAGACCTAAGCTAATAAGGTTAAATACGCAAATAAATTAAAACAAAAAGTTTCTAGTTAGCTATACAGTCGAAACTGATTGCTTGAATGAGTCTGTCTTTCACCTCCTGGTGAACCTAGCCCGCTTTGTAAATACAGAAGTCAGTGAAAATTGGTGACTCTCTCTCTCATGGAATGACTGGTATCTGATTCGATGTATAACTACTAACACGGTCTAGCTGGAAACTGTGTCCTACACAAGACCCCAGGTTTCTGTTCGGACACCCATGAATCTGAAACTTCCTGGCAGATTAAAACTGTGTGCCGGACCGAGACTCGAACTTAGGACCTTTGCCTTTCGCGGGGAAGTTCTCTAACAACTGAGCTACCCAAGCACGACTCACGCCCCGTCCTCAGAGCTTTACTTCTGCCACTACCTCGTCTCCTACTTTCCAAACTTTACAGAAGCTCTCCTCCGAACCTTGCAGAACTAGCACTCCTGAAAGAAAGGATATTGCGGAGCCATGGCTTAGCCACAGCCTAGGGGATGCTTCCAGAATGAGATTTTCACTCTGCAGTGGAGTCTGCGCTGATATGAAATTTCCTGCAGATTAAAACTGTGTGCCGGACCGAGACTCGAATTTGGGACCTTTGCCTTTTGTGGGCAAGTGCGCTACCAACTGAGCTACCCAAGCACGACTCTCGCCCCGTCCTCACAGCTTTACTTCTGCCAGTATTCCGCCTCCTACTTTCCAAACTTTACAGAAGCTCTACTGCGAACCTTGCAGAACTAACACTCCTGAAAGAGGGATATTGCGGAGACATGGCTTAGCCACAGCCAATGGGATGCTTCCACAATGAGATTTTCACTCTGCAGTGAGTGTGCGCTGATATGAAACTTCCGCAATATCCTTTCTTTCAGGAGTGCTAGTTCTGCAAGGTTCGCAGGAGAGCTTCTGTAAAGTTTGGATAGTAGGAGACGAGGTACTGGCAGAAGTAAAGCTGTGAGGACGGGGCGTGAGTGGTGCTTGGGTAGCTCAGTTGGTAGAGCACTTTCCCGCGAAAGGCAAAGGTCCAAAATTCCAGTCTCGATCCGGCACACAGTTTTAATCTGCCAGGAAGTTTCATATCAGCGCACACTACACTGCCGAGTGAAAATCTCATTCTGGAGCCATGAATCTATTACAGTGAGGGATAAATGTAATTCTGCGATGTCAGTATAGTATTACGAGTGGTGCCAATCTGCTGATTCCGTATTCACTAATGAGCCAAAATACTACGATCAATCCCCATGCCACCTTGTGGCTTCGCAGGCGCTTGACACGGTAAGGAAGAGCATGTAAACGGAGCAGACACGAATGGGGAATCACTGCAGGGACGACAGCAGTCACAAATCGGGAAATCCATTGACATAAGCGACTCTGAATGGCTCTGAGCACTATGGGACTTAACATCTGTGGTCATCAGTCCCCTAGAACGTAGAACTACGTAAACCTAACTAACCTAAGGACATCACACACATCCATGCCCGAGGCAGGATTCGAACCTGCGACGTCACGCCGTTCCAGACTGAATCGCCTAGAACCGCACGGCCACACCGGCCGGCAGCGATTCTGAGGAACGGCAGATAACTGCGGTTGGCGCCTGAGAACGAGCATCTCGGAAACGGTGAAGCTATACGGCTGTTTGTGCGCTACTGTAGTGATCATGTGTGGAAAGTGGTTGAAGGACGGTGAAACTACGAGTAGGCGACAGTGTGTTGGACATCTACGTCTCATCACAGAACGTGGATATGGATGGTGCTGTTCGGTACAGAAAGCTGAACATGAAACTCTGCAACAAACGACCTCTACGTTTTCCCATGTTGGTGCAACACCATCGTCATTTACGACTACAGTGGGCACAGGATTATCGAGATTAGACCGTCGATCAATGGTAACGTGTCGCTTTGTAAGTTTAATCATACACTGAGGAGCCAAAGATAATGGTACACCTGCTTAACATCGTGTAGAGCCCCCGTGAGCACGCAAAAGTGCCGCAACGTGGCATGGACTCGGCTGATGTCTGAAGCAGTGATGGAGGGATTTGATACCCTAAATCCTGCAGGGCTGTCAATAAATCCGTAAGAGTGAGAGGGGCTACCCATCGAAAGTGTTTAAACTAAGAAGAATGTTCCTGCAGCCACTCTGTAGCAATTGTGGACGTGTGGGGTGACACATTGTCCTGGTGGAATTTCCCAAGTCCGTCGGAATGCACAATGGACATCAATGGACACAAGTGATCAGACAGGATGCTTAGGCACGTGTCACCTGTCTAGACTATCAGGAGTTGCATGTCACTCCAACTGCACACGCCCCGCACCATTACAGAGCCTCCGCCGCGTGGTGTAGCCGCGCGGCCTAGGGCGCATTGTCACCCATGCTCTCCCTCGGGCATGGGTGTGTGTGTTGTCCATGGCGTAAGTTAAAGTTAAATTAACTAGTGTGTAGGCTTAGGGACCGCTGAGTTCAGCATTTTGGTCCCATAAGACCCTACCACAAATTTCCAAAACAGAGCCTTCACCAGCTTGAACAGTCCCCTGTTGACTTGCACGGTACATGGACTTATGAGGTTGTCTCCATACCGGTACACGTCCGTCCGTTCGATACAATTTGAAACGAGACTCGTGCGACCAGGCGACATGTTTTCAGTCATCAACAGTCCAGTATCGGTACTGACGGGCCAAGGCGAGGCGTAAAGCTTTGTGTCGTGCCGTCCTGTCATCACGGGTACACGAGTGGGCCTTCGGCTTCGAAAGCCCGTATGGATGATGTTTCGTTCAATGGTTCGCATGCTGACATTTGTTGAAAGCTGTAGCAATTTGCGGAAGGGTTGCCTTTCTGTCACGTTGAACGATTCTCTTCAGTCGTCGTTGGTACCTAGCCGCAGCTATGTCGGAGATTTGTTGTTACACCGGATTCCTGATATTCACGGTACACTCTTGAAATGGTGGTACGGGAAAATCCCCATTTCATCGCAACCTCGGAGATGCTGTGTCCCATCGCTTGTGCACCAACTATAAACCACATTCAGACTCACTTAAATCTTAATAACCTGTCATTGTAGCAGCAGTAATAGTTCTAACAACTGCTCCAGACACTTGTCTTATATGGGCGTTGCCAACCGCAACGCCGTATTCTGCCTGTTTACATATCTCTGTATTTGAATAAGCATGTCTCTACCAGTTTCATAGGCGTTTCAGTGTATTTCCTGTTACACCACGTCGATTCTTGTGAACGGATAGTCCCTAATACAGACAAAGAGATGCTTTAAACAGCCCCTGCACCACGGACGCCGGCTGCTGAGGCCAGAATTTTACTATTTACCTCGTTTTCCGTAGGAGCCGTGGTGGTAATCGATAGCGTCCCATCTCTAATGACTTCGCAATCGGCGGGACTTAAACTCTAATAACCTTTCCTCCTTCGGGGGCACAATGGCAACTGTGTACTACGTGAAGATTATTGCAAAACAAATAAATCCCTCCCTGACTGAGTCTTCCCCGACGACGATGGCATCTTCCAGCAGGATAACTGTTCGATCGACAAGGACAAACCATAGTAGAGTGGTTTGAGAACGATGATAGTAAATTAACGTTGATGTCTTGGGCACCAACCTCGCATCTCAAAGCGGTGGGACACATATAGATCGCTCTCAGGCAGCGGTCCGAATTTACGGGAACTGCGTCACCTGTGCGTAGACATCCAGTGCCACATACGTTCATAAAGCTACCAAAGACTTGTCTAATCCATACCACGCGGAATCGCTGCTGTATTGCACTCTAAACGTGGATCAGCACGCTTTGAAATAGGTGATACCAACATTTTAGCTTGTCAGTGTGTGGAGCTGCATGGAAATTGTAAATAAGAAAGGTTTATGACGCGTGTCGCGAGGATCGATAGCTCGCACAACAGTGCTAGGTTCCATAAAAATACTATGTGATCAAAAGTATCCGTACACCTGGCTAGAAATGACTTAGAAGTTCGTGGCGCCCTCCAACGGTAATGCTGGAATTCAGTATGGTGTTGGCCCACCCTTAGCCTTGATGACAGCTTCCAATTTCGAAGACATACGTTCAATCAGGTGCTGGAAGGTTTCTTGAGGAACGGCAGCCCATTCCACACGCAGTGCTGCACTGAGGAAATGTATCGATGTCGGTCGGTGAGGCCTGGCACGATGTCGGCGTTCCAAAACCTCCCAAAGGTCAGGACTCTGTGCAGGCCAGTCCATTACGGGGATGTTATTGTAGTGTAACCACTCCGCCACAGGCCGTATATTATGAACAGGTGCTCGATCGTGTTGAAAGATGCAGTCGCCATCCCCGAATTGTTCTTCAACAGTGGGAAACAAGAGGGTGCTTAAAACATCTATGATCAATGTAGTCCTATGCTGTGATAGTGCCACGCAAAACAACAAGGGGTGCAAGCCCCTTCATGAAAAACACCACCACACCATTACACCACCGCCTCCGAATTTTACTGTTGGCACTACACACGCTGGCAGATGACGTTCACAGGACATTCGCCATACCCAAACCCTGCCATTTGATCGCCACATTGTGTACCGTGATTGGTCACTCCACATAACGTTCTTCCACTGTTCGATCTTCCAATGTTTACTCTCCTTACACCAAGCGAGGCGTCGTTTGGCATTTACCGGCGTGATGTGTGGCTTATGAGCTGCCGCTCGACCATGAAATCCAAGTTTTCTCGCCTCCGACCTCTCATAGTACTTGCAGTGGACCCTGGTGCAGTTTGGAATTCCTGTGTGATGGTCTGGATAGATGTCTGCCTATTACACATTCCGACCCTCTTCAACTGTCGGCGGTCTCTATCAGTCAACAGACGATGTAGGCCTGTACGCTTTTGTGGTCCACATGTCCCTTCACGTTTCCACTTTACTATTACATCGGAAACAGTGGTTCTAGTGACTTTTAGGAGTGTAAAAATCTCGCTTACAGACGTGTGACACTAGCGACACCCAACCACGTGACCACATTCGACGTCCGCGAGTTCCGCTGAGCGCCCCATTCTGGTGTCACGATGTCTAATGACTACTTCGGTCGCTGATATGGAGCACCTGGCAGGAGATGGCAGCAAAATGCACCTAATGAAAAACTTGTGTTCTTGGGAGTGTCCGGATACTTTTGATCGCATAGTGTACTATGTAATGTGTTAAAAAATGGTTCAAATGGCTCTGAGCACTATGGGACTTAACATCTGAGGTCATCAGTCCCTTAGAACTTAGAACTACTTAAACCTAACTAACCTAAGGACATCACACACATCCATGCCCGAGGCAAGAATCGAACCTGCGACCGTAGTGGTCGTGCGGTTCCAGACTGAAGCGCCTAGAACCGCTCGGCCACACCGGCCGGCTGTAATGTGTTAATGAAGGTAGTTTTTATTTACTTATTTTACCGTATCAAAGTGACACTTTGAGTTGGCCCGTGTATTTGTATTTGTTATGTGTCCGCTTGCCGTCGCGCACCCACACTAGTGGGCGACGCCGAAGTTTGAATCCTGTCTTCCCATGTGTCACTGCGGAAAGGATCTATCGTTCTGCAGAAGTACCCGGTACTTGTAATTTCACTGTTTTGTTTTTCTCTTCATCGCTTTGTTTTTCCTTTGTTTTTCTTTTTTTGTGTACTTTGTTCTTCTTTGTTTTTCTCTTCATCGCACCACTGAGAGCTCAGATAAAATGTGTCATTTCTACGAATGATGTTCAATTTCCCACTGCTCGGTCCTTCCATTCTCCAAGCAAACCACTTCGCTGACGATTGGCCATTGATCAGTATAGTAATAGCTTATGAACTACGAGGAAATAATGTTCCTGTGATACTAGTAAGTAGAGTTATCATATCTTACGTTTGAACGAAGTTGAACAGATACCAGATTACCAAGTGTTATTTTCTTTTTTTGTCTAAGATGCCTGTACTGCCTAGTGAGACGCTGATGCCATGTACAACACAGTTGCACTTGCAGGAAAAAGAATGCAAACTCGCTTCGACTGGGCGCAGTGAGCAGCAGGATGGATTTAGTTGGCTAGGCGCATTAACCGAAAGCAAGCGCATTACAGCAAACTTTCGAGGGGGGACATCCCTAACAGCACCTAATGGTACCGCTGAGGCAAACGCCGTTGCTATTTAGCTGCCTTCCTCGCAGCTCCGAAAATAAGGAATATCTGGAAACTTTTTTAGGTAGTTCATCCGAACGGCTGCAGAACGTGTTAGTATAGGTAGCTATAATTTAGACATCGGCAATCTTTGTATTTGGGCTTTCCCTATGAGTAAAAAAAAATGTACTGATAAATCAGAAATACAGTTTCGTCACGGTACTCAAATATTTTTTTGTATCACCATCTCTAGCAGCTTGGGTACAGGTCAGTTTCTACTGAAAGAAATTGTCACTGCTTGTTGAAAATGTTTAATCGCTTCCGTGATCTTATTCAGTCTGCTTGGATAGTTAGCTGACATTGAGAGCACTGTGTAACAACACACAGAAAGTAGCACTGCATTTAGTATCATCATATTGCCAATGGTAAAGATGTCTAAATTTCAAGAGCACTAGTCCAGCAAGACATGTAACAGAGCATCTACTAAATTCTGAAGGCGTTACAGAGGCACTGTCTGAAGTAGAGCTGTGCGGTCGTGAGTCTTGTTCTGATAGCTCAGTACTGCTCTCAAAAGGCAGAGGTTCGGGGACTGTACCCCAGTGGGGCTCACAGTTTCAATCTACCATGAAGTTTCAAAAATAGCGTACACACCACTGCAGGGTCAAAGATTCATTTTGGCTCTGAAAAAGCATTCCACGTATTTTCGAAGGAACTTACTCTCCAAGTAAACAGTAGAACTTAAGTCACTTCTCTAGCATATTTCAAACTTCCAATGATAGTTCTGATCGTAATATGGTTCACAACCACCATTAACTGTCTCCATCATAGAACTTTATCTCAACGGCTGTCCTTGCATGAATTAAAACTTCATTTTTTCCATTACTGTGGGCTTTTGTTTGCGAATCCATAATCAATTGTTTCCATAGGTACATCCCACTAGAATGATCATATTCGGTTAGACTCTACGATCCCATGGAATTCTGCAACGGTGTAACCAAACATAATCGAAATTTTTATGAAATAATGTACACTGCAACAATCACTTGTAATATTATTTCAGAAAAACCTTACAATACAGTCGCAGCCCTGAAATAACATCCATGTTATGTGGATAAATTTAACTGATTCGAAATGTTACAGACGTTCTATGTTTACCATTTTTAGTGTTCAGTGTGTCGTCGTACCTTTGCATACTGTAGCTGTCGAAGCTTTTTAAACACCTTAGTCTTTAACGGACTTTCCCCGGCTACGACCCTCGCCGAAAGTCACAGAAGCTTTTCATTTTTATTCATAAAATTTCAGACTTCTGCGCGGTTGCACACATAACGAAGTCTGAGTACGGAAAAATGCATTCTTCTAGTATGATACGAAAACGTAGTCTGGTTGAACGAAACATCGTCGTTACAACTTGACAAGACTGCTGTACGGAATGAGGAAATAGTCTCAGCGAAATAAACATTAGTGTTGCTATTTCACAAGGTGGTTGTACGATGTGAACGGATATTCTCAGGGGACGAAACATTAGTGCTATCAATTCACAAGATCGCTCTGTTTCAAAACATAGTGGCACACTGATTTATGCTGCCCTTGTTTGATTTATTTACCTTTCGTTCTTGCTACTAGTTTCGCGGACGTAGCCCCGTTTTTCAGAAATAAATTTCGTCTTCAGCCAGACCCTCAGGCTGCAATCCGGCATCATCACTGACCATAGCGCAAATTTTACACTGACTACGACGAAGTCAGAGATAAACCTGCGTTTCCTGAAGACGGCAGTAGCCCTTTCAGTAGCTGTAAGAGTAAACGCCTGGATGATTCATTAATCTCGCCTTGTCACATTAGCCAACATGGGTTTGCGCTATCAACAAAATTTTTCTGTGTTTGTGACCGCATTGTCAGTATGTAAAACTACCAACGTTTCCGTCACTGTTGCAGGTGATCCTCTTCAGGGTGTTTTTGTGGCAAACCCAGTGGAAGGTAAGAGACGAGATACTGGCAGAAGTAAAGCTGTGAGTACCGGGCGTGAGTCGTGCTTCGGTAGCTTAGTTGGTATAGATCACTCACTCTCTTGAACTGCGACTATAAGATTTTCGCGCGCATCCTTGGGGCTCGCCTGCGGTCTTCACTTTCTGATAGACTCCTCGTAGATCAAACTTGCCTCGGCGGTAAGAGTAACGTACATGCGGCGCTCGGTGACTACCGAGATATCATCGCATTATCAGCGGCATGCCGAGTGCGTGGGGCACTCGTCGCTATTGACTTCGATCATGCGTTCGACAGAGTGGATCATACCTTTTTGCATGCGGTGATGGGCAGATTGGGAATCCCACAGGCCTTCATCCTAGTGATCATGCGACTGTTACACGGCGTACGATCAAAGGTCTCGGTGAATGGGCGGGGCACTGACTACATTGTTATTTCAAGGTCAGTTCGTCAAGGTTGCCCCCTTTCGATATTTTTGTATGCAATGGCTTTGGAACCCTGTCTATATGGTCTCCGAAGACGGTTGGAGGGAGTGCCGTTGCCACAACTGACCTTTCATTGCCGCGCTTAGCTGACGATATGATGCTGGTGGCACGGACAGGCGAAGAAGTACGTACGGCGTTGGCATGGATACAGCGATACGGGATGGCGGCAGGAAGCGTGCTTAATCTACAAAAATCACGCTGCATGAATGTCGGTCGAGGATTACAACCGGGGGAGGAAGGCCCGCTCATCTTAGTTAAGACCATAAAATGCCTAGGTATTACGTTCCACACGGGTGTGCAGCAGACAGCAGCGGATAACTACCGACGCATATTGAAGCTGATGCGGACAATGGTGCTGTTATAGAAATTAAGAGCGTTGGATATGATTCAGAGGGTGACCTATGTTAACGTATACCTAGCACCGAGACTCACTCACGTAGCGCATGTCCTGCCTTTAACGCGCACAATTGCATCACGGATACAAGCAACTTTCGGAACCTACGTGAGTGTGGGACACCTGTTTAAGATCCGATACACAACGCTTACGCTACCACCTGGAGAGGGTGGACTTGGTCTAGTGAACGTATATGAAAAGGCACGGGCGTTATTCGTCAGTACGATTTTCCGACAGTGGCGCGGTCAATTTCGCAATATCTCGGGTGCGTTGGCCGATGTACTAGCGCCCACTTCAATGCTGCCCCCAATCAATGTGGGCCATATTTCACCGAAGCTGTCAAATTTCAAGTCTTTTTTTTTTTTTTTTTTTTTTTGGAGCTTAGCTGTGTCAGAGATTCCTTCCCAACAACACGACTACCGACGACGCGAGACGTATACCAACTCTTACTGCGCCGGTGCCCCAGGAATACCCTGGAAAAGAAGTACCCAGACAAGAACTGGCGACAGATATGGCGCGTTATACGGAACGTTTACCTCCCGACGTCGGTACGCTCAACATGGTATGTGGTGATAAATAGGAAGTTCGCAACGAATCAACGGCGGCACGTGATTCATTTGGCAGACACTCCACTATGTTTAGGCTGCGCAACAGTGGACACTGATGAACATCGTTTAGCATGTAGTGGGACGGCTCCAGTGTGGCACTTGGCACAACAGATATTGGCGTTCCTGTTACGCTCCGCTCCTCACACAATTTCATCAGACACACTTTTTTTCCCCCAAGAATCTTATTTCCCGATCCAAAAAAACAATGCAGTGACATGGGTGCGGGGAATGGTGGTAGGCTACGTGTATAACGAATCGGAAAAGGACAAAATTGATTTTTGGCATTTTCTCCCGGATGGACACACGAAGCTGCAACAGCATAAGAAATATAGGCAAGACTTCGCTAATTACTTGCGACTTACATTTACCGACCCGTCGGCCAGATGGGGTGTGACGGGTGAGAGATGAGATGGGAAAATTCCGGTAGTTGTGGGTGTTAGAGCTGTACCTTTTTTAGATTGAAGTCAGCTGATAGGTATTCCTGCTTAAGGGAAGTCTCTCTAACAAAGAAACCACTTTCTACAAAGCTTGGGTATCCGATTAATGAGGGAATTAGTATATTTCATCAAAATATACAAGGTATTAGAGATAAAGTTAGTGAACTGCTTATACATCTACATCTACATCTACATTGATACTCCGCAAGCCACCCAACGGTGTGTGGCGGAGGGCACTTTACGTGCTCCCTTTCCTGTTCCAGTCGCGTATGGTTCGCGGGAAGAACGACTGTCTGAAAGCCTCCGTGCGCGCTCTAATCTCTCTAATTTTACATTCGTGATCTCCTCGGGAAGTATAAGTAGGGGGAAGCAATATATTCGATACCTCATCCAGAAACGCACCCTCTCGAAACCTGGTGAGCAAGCTACACCGCGATGCAGAGCGCCTCTCTTGCAGAGTCTGCCACTTGAGTTTATTAAACATCTCCGTAACGCTATCACGGTTACCAAATAACCCGGTGACGAAACGCGCCGCTCTTCTTTGGATATTGACTCTGAAATTATTGGTATATCTGAACACTTCTTAAATAAGGAGATAATTCAGAGGCTTCCTTTACCAGGATACAGGTTGGCTGGCAGCTTTTCTAGGAGCTCTTTGCGGTGTGGGGGAGTAGCCATGTATGCGAAAAACGGTATCCCATTTGAGTCAATTGATGTTTCAAAGTACTGCACTGAAAAGGTGTTTGAATGTTGTGCAGGTGTGGTTAAATTTAGTGGAGCTAAACTTACTGTTGTTATTTATAGATCCCCAGACTCCGATTTCACAACATTTTTGCTAAAGCTAGAGGAGGTTCTTGGTTCACTTTATAGGAAATACAAAAAGTTAGTTATATGTGGTGACTTCAATATTAATTGTATAAGTGATTGTGCAAGGAAAAGGATGCTGGTAGACCTCCTTAATTCATATAATCTTATGCAAACCGTATTCTTTCCAACGAGAGTGCAAGGGAACAGTAGAACAACCATAGACAATATTTTTGTTCATTCGTCATTATTAGAAGGGCATTCTGTTAGCAAAAAGGTGAATGGCCTTTCAGATCATAATGAACAAATTTTAAGTCTAAAAGATTTTTGTGCTGCAACACATGTTAAATATAGTTACCAACTTTTTAGGAAAGCTGATCCAGTTGCTGTACAGACTTTTGTACACCTTATCAAGGAACAAGAGTGGCAAGATGTTTATAGTGCTAATACAGTAGACGATAAATATAATCCTTTCCTCAAGACTTTTCTCGTGCTCTTTGAAAGTTGCTTTCCGTTAGAACGTTCAAAACAGGGTACGAGCGCAAACAGGCAGCCTGGGTGGCTGACTAAAGGGATAAGAATATCTTGTAGAACAAAGTGGCAATTATATCAAAACGTTAGAAACAGTCAAAATCTAAATGCAGCAGCCCATTACAAACAGTATTGTAAGGTGCTTAAAAAAGTTATTAGGAAGGCAAAAAGTATGTGGTATGCAGATAGAATAGCTAAGTCTCAGGATAAAATTAAAACCATATGGTCAGTCGTAAAGGAAGTGGCTGGTCTGCAGAGACAGGTCGAGAATATAGAATCAGTGCGTAGTGGGGATGTCCGTGTTACTGATAAGTCGCATATATGTACAGTACTTCATAATCACTTTCTGAATATAGCAGGTGAACTAAATAGAAACCTAGTCCCAACAGGGAATCATATAGCGCTCTTAGAAAAAAGTGTTCCGAGACTGTTACCTGAAATGCTCCCCCATGATACTGACAAGAGGGAGAATGAGTTAATAATTAAATCACTAAAGACCAAGAACTCTCATGGATATGACGGGGTATCTAGCAGAATACTGAAGTATTGTTCCACGTATGTTAGCTCAGTACTTAGCCATATCTGTACCTTTTCCTTTAGGAGTGGTCGGTTTCCTGACCGATTAAAGTACTCGGTAGTGAAGCCACTTTATAAAAAGGGAGACAGGGATAATGTTGACAGTTATAGACCTATTTCTATGCCATCGGTGTTTGCTAAAGTTATCGAGAGGGTTGTATATACAAGGTTACTGCAGCATTTAAATTCACATAATTTGCTGTCAAATGTACAGTTTGGTTTTAGAAATGGCTTAACAACTGAAAATGCTATAGTCTCTTTTCTCTGTGAGGTTTTGGACGGATTAAATAAAAGGTTGCGAACGTTAGGTGTTTTCTTTGATTTAACGAAGGCTTTTGACTGTGTTGACCACAAAATATTACTGCATAAGTTGGAACATTATGGAGTAAGGGGAGTAGATTACAATTGGTTCGCCTCCTACTTTAAGAACAGAAAGCAGAAGGTAATCCCCCGCAATATTGAGAGTGGTAATGATGTTCAGTCCCAATGGGGCACTGTTAAATGGGGCATTCCCCAAGGGTCGGTGCTGGGGCCACTGCTGTTCCTTATTTATGTAAATGATATGCCTTCTAGTATTACAGGTGATTCAAAAATATTTCTGTTTGCTGATGACACCACCTTGGTAGTGAAGGATCTTGTGTGTAATATTGAAACATTATCAAATAATGTAGTTCATGATATAAGTTCGTGGCTTGTGGAAAATAATTTGATGCTAAATCACAGTAAGACTCAGTTTTTACAGTTTCTAACCCACAATTCAACAAGAACTGACATTTTAATCAGACAGAATGGGCATGTTATAAGCGAGACGGAACAGTTCAAGTTCCTAGGCGTACGGATAGATAGTAAGCTGTTGTGGAAAGCCCATGTTCAGGATCTTGTTCAGAAACTAAATGCCGCTTTATTTACCATTAGAACAGTATCTGATATAAGTGACATTTCAACACGAAAAGTAGTATACTTCGCATATTTTCATACGCTTATGTCATATGGTATTATTTTTTGGGGTAATTCTTCTGATTCAAAAAGGGTATTTTTGGCTCAAAAACGGGCTGTTCGAGCTATGTATGGTGTAAGTTCGAAAACCTCTTGTCGACCCCTATTCAATAGTCTGGGAATTTTGACATTGCCCTTACAGTATGTATTTTCTTTAATGTCGTTTGTTGTTAGCAATATTAGCTTATTCCCAAGAGTTAGCAGCTTTCACTCAGTTAATACTAGGCAGAAATCAAATCTGCATGTGGAATGCACTTCCTTGACTCTTGTGCAGAAAGGAGTGCAGTATTCTGCTGCATCCATTTTCAATAAGCTACCACAAGAACTCAAAAATCTTAGCAGTAGCCCAAACACTTTTATGTCTAAACTGAAGAGTTTCCTCATGGCTCACTCCTTCTATTCTGTCGATGAGCTCCTGGAAGAGATAAAAAATTAAGCAAATTCCAGTGTTACATTCTTGATTTTCTTTATTTAAACTAACGACTTGTCGCCTGAATATGTTTCTTATATTTCATTTTATCTGTTTCTACAATCGTGTTATAATTTCATGTATTGACACGTTCCATGACCATGGAGACTTCTCCTTAATGTGGTCCCACGGAACAATAAATAAATAAACAAAAAATAAATAAACGAAGAAGCCGAGATAGACATCGATCACACTTACGGACCCTTAGCTAATTTCGAGAAGACGACCCAGTCTTACACCAACGTCTGGAGAACGAGTCGATAGATGGCTCTCTTGCTCTAGCGAACGTCGGGTCGTGAGCAGGTGTCGCCCCGACACGAATTTCATTTCATTGCTACAGGAGCATGTTTCTTTTGTATTTGTACTAACCGCTATGTCTTCATGTCTTTCATTTGGGCATTTTCAGTTTTATTCATTTCCTTAATTACTTAATTTTCTAATTAGCCACTATTTGTCAACATATGGACTTTGTAGACACTATTTATGCGATAGTACAACAAAATGTATGTCAGCAAAGGTGGTAAGCCTGACATTGGATACAAAAAAAAAAAAAGGGTGGTAGAGCACTTGCCCGCGAAAGGCAAAGGTCGCGAGTTCGAGTCTCGGTCGGGCACACAGTTTTAATCTGCCAGGAAGTTTCAAACCCAGAAAAATTTTATCGATTGGGGCGCGAAAGCCTGCGTTTCTCTGTGGGTTTGCTCTGTTTATACTACAATCGGCTGATAGCAAGGAGTCGTTATCAGAATGAAATCTTCACTGAGTATGCGCTGATATGAAACTTCCTGGCGGATTAACCTTTGCCTTTCGTTGGCAAGTGCTCTACCAACTGAGGAGACGATATGCTGGCGGAAGTAAAGCTGTGAGGAGTGGTCCTGTGTCGTACTTGAGTAGCTCAGTCGGCAGAACACTTGCTTGTGGAAGTCGAAGGTCTCGAGTTCGAGTCGCGGGCCGGCGCACGATTTTACAGTCGTTATATTTTCCTAGGTCATTCAGCTCTGCTGTATGCCATAGTGATGATGGCATCCTCCTGGGTAAAATATTCTGGAGGTGAAATAGCCCCCATTCCGATCTCCGTGCGGGAACTAGTTAAGAGGACGTTGTTCCCAGGAGAAACAAACCCGGCGTTCTACGGATCGGAGGGCGAGTGTTAGATGCCTCACTGAGATAGGCAGGTTAGAGAGTTTAAAGAGAGTAATGTTTAAGGTAGCTATAGGAGAACTTTTATGTAGTGCAGTAGTGGTACAGGATTACAAATATAAAATGCAATAAGGGTACTGTAAGAGTAGACCTAATAATGACTAAGGAACTAAGAATGCGGATAAGCTATTATGAAAATTATAGTGAACGCATTATCGTAGCCAACAAAGACACAAAACCAACAGCCTCCTCAGTAGTACAAGTTTATACACCAACTAGCTCCGCAGATGATATAGAGATTGAAAGAATGAATGATAAGATAAAACAAGTTATTCAAATAATTATGGGAGATGTAAATTTAATTGTAATTGGGAACTGGCGTTCGATGGTAGAAAAAGGAAGTGGAGGTAAAATAGACTGGAGGAGAGGGACGCTCGATGTCACGGTACGTATCAAATAGGATACATAATGGTAAGAGAGACCTTTCGAAACCAGACTTCAAATTCCAAAATATTTCCAGGTGCAGATGTAGCCTGTATCATAATTTGTTGGTTATGAACTGCAGAATAAAACTAGAAATTTCAGAAACATAATAAAAATCTCGAAGTTGTTGGAAGAATTCCACCACGATCGAGTCACACAGTGGAAAGGAACACAACAGAATTCTAATACGGGTAGGCTTGAGAGATCGGCAAAACAGAAATCTTTGGATAACATAGGACATATTAAAATTAATAGATGAACGGAGAAAATATAAAAATGGCAAATGAAGTGTGAAAAGCGAATGCAGAAGCCAAAAATAAATAAGGCTGACAATAACTGTAAGCGAATGACTAGGAGAGGAATGCAAGGCTGCAGAGGCATACACGACTAAAGGAAAGATACATGCACCTTACAGAAAGACTTTGGAAAAAAGAAACGCAAGAGTATGAGTATTAAGAACTCAGATAGCAAGCCTGCTCCAGTCAAAGCAAGGAAGTCTGAAAGACAGAAGGAATATACAGAGGGTTTATATAAGGAAAACTAATTTGGAGAAATGTTATACGCACATACCCTGTAGACCACGCGCTGCTTCCGCAGACTGCTCCGCTCCTTTATGTTTTGTGCTCGGTCCCTCTACGTGTCTTCAGTCCTCGGGGCGACCACGTCCTTCAGCAGGTCGTCCATCCAACACTGCTTTGATCGTCCTACGAGACGTCTGGTGTTTGGTTTCCCCTTAGATACCTGCTTGATCTGTCTTTCTTCTGGGATTCGGGCTACATGGCCCACCCACTGGATTGTTCTGCTCTTCAGCTTCTGTAGGAGTACACAAAGAGAAAATAAATCGAAATTACGTGGGAAATTATACTACGAAAAAAATTTGGCAGAACTCTGAAGATGTAAGTCGAAACAAAGCCCTGAAGTGGACGAATTGCTTCAGAATTAAATAAATACTTGAAAGAACGAGCCATGACAAAACTGTTCCACCTTCTGTGCAAGATATACCAAAGAGGTGAAATACTCTAAGAATTAAAGAAGAATGTAATAATTGCAGCACCTAACAAAACAGTTGCTGACAGGTGTGAATTTTACCGAACCATCTTATCAATAAGTGATGGTTGCAAAACTCTGTCACGAAAACTGGCAGAAGCTTATCTCGGGAAAGATCAGTTTGTATTCGTAGGATATGAATAAAAAAACAAGACCATACTGACCGACTATCTTAGAAGAGAGGTTGACTACGTTTATAGCATTTGTAGATTTGCAGCAAGTTTTTGATAATATTGACTGTAATTCACTTTTTGAAAATCTGAAGATAGCAGGCGTAAATTGCAAGCAGCAGAAGGTTATTTGAAACTCTCACAGAAACCAGACGGTAATGATGAGAGTCGAAGTCATGAAAGGGAAGCGGTTATTGAGAAGAGAGAGACACAGGCTTGTAGTCTTCTCCGATTTTGTTCAATTTGTACACTGATCAATCAGTAAGGGAAACAAAGAACAAATATGCAAAGGGCATTATAATTCAAGAAAAAGAAAGAAAAACGTTGAGAAAAATATTTATTTTTTAAGCTATTAAAATTTTCAAAACAACTTTTTTGTAGTTGCATTAGCTGTTAGTGGTTCCATACACAACTGGTTTCGCGATGAAAATCATATAAAAAAGTTGACGTCTGCAGTAATACTCTAATTCTGCCACAGACTGTAAAGGACTTGCAAGTGCAATTCAACGGAACGGATAGTGTCTTGAGATACGAGTAGTAAAAAATAATACGAATATCAACAAAAATAAAACAACGGTAATGAAACGTAGCAAAATTAATCCAGGCGATGCTGATGGAATTAGTTTAGGAAATGAGACATTAAAAGTAGTTGATGAGTTTTACTGTTTGGGCGACAAAACAATTGACGATGGGAGACGTATGAATGATGTAACATGCAGACAGGCAGTAGTATGAAAATCGTTTCACGAAATCAGTACCCAGAACAACCACCTCTGGCCGTAATAACGGCCTTGATACGACTGGGCATTGAGTCAAACAGAGCTTGGATGGCGTGTACAGGTAAAGCTGCCCATGCAGCTTCAACACGGTACCACAGTTCATCAAGAATAGTGAGTGGTGTATTGTGACGAGCCAGTTGTTCGGCCACCATTGACCAGACGTTTTCAGTTGGTGAGAGATCTGGAGAATGTGCTGGACAGGGCAGCAGTCGAACATTTTCTGTATCCAGGAAGGCCCGTACAGGACCTGTAACATGCGGTCGTGCATTATCCTGCTGAAATGTAGGGTTTTGCAGGGATCGAATCAAGGGTAGAGCCGCGGGGCGTAACACATCTGAAATGTAACGTCCACTGTTCAAAGTGCCGTCAGTGTGAACAAGAGGTGACCGAGACGTGTAACCAATGGCACCCCATACCATCACGCCGGGTGATACGCCAGTATGGCGATGGCGAATACACGCTTCCAATGTGAGTTCACCGCGACGTCGCCAAACACGGATGCGACCATCATGATGCTGTAAACAGAACCTGGATTCATCCGAAAAAATGACGTTTCGCCATTCGTGCACCCAGGTTCGTCGTTGAGTACACCATCGCAGGCGCTCCTGTCTGTGATGCAGCATCAAGGGTAACCGCAGCCATGGTCTCCGAGCTGATAGTCCATGCTGCTGCAAATGTCGTCGAACTGTTCGTGCAGATGGTTGTTGTCCTGCAAACGTCCCCATCTATGGACTCGGGGATCGTGACGTGGCTGCACGATCCGTTACAGCCATGCGGATAAGATGCCTGTCATCTCGACTGCTAGTGATACGAGGCCGTTGGGATCCAGCACGGCGTTCCGTATTACCCTCCCGAACCCACCGATTCCACATTCTGCTAACAGTCATTGAATCTCGACCAACGCGAGCAGCAATGTCGCGATACGATAAACCTCAATCGCTATAGGCTACATCCGACCTTTATCAAAGTCGGAAACGTGATGGTACGCATTTCTCCTCCTTACACGAGGGATCACAACAACGTATCACCAGGTAACGCCGGTCAATTGCTGTTTGTGTATGAGAAATCTGTTGGAAATTTTCCTTATGTCAGCACATTGCAGGTGTCGCCACCGGCGCCAACCTTGTGTGAATGCTCTGAAAAGCTAATCATTTGCATATCACAGCATGTTCTTCCTGTCGATTAAATTTCGCTCTGTAGCACCTCATCTTCGTGGTGTAGCAATTTTAATGGCCAGTAGTGTATGTCACATACTAAAGTCTACTGCTTTTGGCTCTGTAAAAAATGTAAGCTTCTAAGTCAATTCAGTCAAAACCTAAGGCCAGCAAAAAATCCGAAAATTGTTAATCTGTAGTTGTATCACAAGAAAAAAAATATTGTTATTGTAATTTCTTAACTGACTGTCTGTCTATCTGTTAATACTCAGGAACGGGTAGACATATCAAGTTTACATTACGGCATGTAGTAAAGTCTATTGCCACTTAGCAGTGTAAAACATTTCAACTTCTAAGTGAATTTAATCGAAAGATATATCCTTCTATGTCACATTTTTTATACTAGAAAAACTCACTCATAAGAACCAATAGCACGCTCGCTGTTGATCTAGAATCATGAAATTTTGCAAGAAGCAAGGTTTCGCTGTACAAGTAAATCGAAAAATCCGCAAATTGTTAAACTCTAATTGTATCGCATTAAAAATATTTTTTTGCCGCTACAGACTTACTTTTCATTCGTAATCTGTCAAAAATCTCAGGAACTACTGTAGCTATTTTTATCTGGAGGGATTCAGTAATAGGTAGAGGTTTATGTATAAAATTTTCAAATATTTTGTGCTAATTTGCTGACCTACAATGAAATGAAGTCCCCGCCGCTGTGAAAACGATGCCTTTGGCATTTAGCCCGACTACCACGCTGACAGACTACGCATTCACCACGCACAGCATCTGTAATGTTTCAAAGTAATACTGGTAACTGATGCAGGATTGCACTCCCATTGTTTGGGATGAGGTTCCCGATATCTCATAAAAATATGCACTGAAGTGTTCCACAGAACAATACTTCTGCGTAATAAGAGTAGCCATATGAATGGCTTTACTGATTTCTTTTCTGGAGACTTACGTCAAATCTTATCAGTATTTGTAACAGGGACGACAGCAGACAAAGTCAATGCATGTGCTATTTCCAGTAATATAACTTAAAAATTAATAAAGTAAATGAAAAATTACAATAGCAAATGTGAATTTACGCTAATAAGTTAAACTTAAAATTAAAACACTCTCGAAAGTTTTGGAATTCCCAGAACCGATAACACGCCAGTATCAGTATCGATAACACGCAAAAATCTTTCTGATTCTCGAATGCTGTTTCAAAAATGGTTCAAATGGCTCTGAGCACTATGGGACTTAACATCTGTGGTCATCAGGCCCCTAGAACTTAGAACTACTTAAACCTAACTAACCTAAGGACATAACACACATCCATGCCGGAGGCAGGACTCGAACCTGCGACCGTAGCGGTCACGCGGTTCCAGACTGAAGCGCCTAGAACCGCACGGCCACACCATCCGGCCTCGACTGCTGAGATGGATGAACTATCTATATGCAAATTAAATTTGTACAAAGCCCTCGGTGCGTGAGGCCTATACATTAAAAGTAAAATAGAAGAATATTTAAATCAAATTCAATTATAATTCTATAAGACACAGTAAAAAACTTGGAAGTGTTTTGAAAGGAGCATATAAGATGAATATCGACAAATACAAAACAAGGATTGTAGAATGAATTTGAATTAAAACAGTTGATAATGAGAGAATTAGTTTAGGAAAAGTGATTAGAAAAAAAGTAGATTATTTATGCTATTTGGGCAGTAAAATAACTGGTGGTGGCTGAAGTAGAGATGATACAAAATGTAGACTGGCAGTGGCGTTTCTAAAGAAAAGAAATTTGTTAACATGGAATATAGATGCAAGTGTTAGGAAGTCTTTACTGAAGGTATTTGTCCGACGTGTGGTACTGCATGGAAATGAAATATGGGTGAAAAACTGATCAGACAAGAAGAGAACCTTTTGAAATGTGTTGCTGCAGGGGAATGCCGAAGATTAGATGGGTAGATCACGTAACCAATGAGGACGTACAAAATAAAATTGGAGAGAAAAGAAATTTGTGGCATCGGTTGATAGGACGTATTCTAAGGCATCAAAGGATCGCCAATTTATTATTGGACGGAAGTGTGTGGAGGGGGGAGGATTGTAGAGGAAGAACGGGGATGAATACAGTAAGCTGGTTGAAAACGATTCAGATTGCAGTAGTTATTCGTATTCGGAGATGAAGAGGCTTGCACAGGATAGAGTAGCGTGGAGAGCTGCAATACACCAGTCTTTGGACTGAAGACCACTACAAAACCAAGGGTGGGTAAACGTCTAATTATCATTATGGATGACGCTGCTGCCATGTCACCCATGTGGCATAGTGACACGTAAAATTGGAGACCCCTATTATTACTAGATGAAGCAACAATGGAACTGTGAGATCACGTCCTAAATTAAGAAGGAAATCCGTCCACTTAACTCCAGGGCAGCGGTGATATCGAAAATAATTAAAACATTAGCCATTAAAAAGTCAGCGAGAAAAATTAGAATCTCTAAAGTATACAATAACGCTGCGACAGTAGAGCATAATGTCACTGTTAAATTTTAACTCTTGCCTGCAGAGTTGACGACATAAAATGGCGTATTATGCGCAATCACTATAATCCAAACTGGTATCTGCTTCTCCGCAGGAGCAAATCTCTGTGATGGACTTTGATATCGGTAGACATACTGAAGACTTGACGAATTCCGTCAAAAGAGCCATCGAGGCTGCCGTGCAAGCAGATGGCTGTGCAGAATTCCTGAAACGTCTGAACGCTGAGTAAAGATAAAGGCTTCGTTATAGCAAGCAAGTTAATTTAAACATTACAATAGTCGCTTAGGTAAATGTTGAAAGAACTGCATTAAAAGCAGGCCAGATTTAGATGAAATAAAAGTAGTGTAAAGTAGGATATCTGCTGCGTATTGTCACATTTATTATCTTTACGTTGATGTTCTATCGTGAAACTGTATTCATATTAGTGGGACACAAATAGAGCTCATGTTGATTGAAACTTCTCGGATAGGTAACACAACACGGCTTCGTTCAAGCTTTTTTCTTTTGTCCTCAGTCTTCTGACTGGTTTGATGCCGCCCGCCACGAATTCCTCTCCTGTGCTAACCTCTTCATCTCAGAGTAGCACTTGTAACCTACGTCCTCAATTATTTGCTGGATTTATTCCAATCTATGTCCTCGTCTACAGTTTTTGCCCCCTACAGCTCCCCCTAGTACCATGGAAGTCATTCCCTCATGTCTTAACAGATGCCCTATCATCCTGTCCATGCACCTTATCAGTGTTTTCGACAGTTCCTATCCGATTCTGCCCAAAACCTCCTCATTCCTTACCTTATCAGTCCATCTAATTTTCAACTTTCATCTGTAGCACCACATCTCAAATGCTTCGATTCTCTTCTGTTCCGGTTTTCCCTCAGTCCATATTTCACTACAATACAATGCTGTACTGGAGATGTACATTCTCACAAATTTCTTCCTCAAATTAAGGCCGATATTTGATACTAGTAGACTTCTCTTGGCCAGGAATGCCTATTTGCCATAGCTACTCTTCTTCTGATGTCCTCGTTCCTCCGTTCGTCATTGGTTATTTTACTGCCCAAGTAGCTGAAATCCTTAACTTCATCTACTTCTTGACCATCAATCCTGACGTTAAGTTTCTCGCTGTTCTCATTTCTACTATTTCGATTTACTCTCATTCCATACTCTGTACTCATTACACTGTTCATTCCGTTCAGCAGATCATGTAATTCTTCTTCACTTTCACTCAGGATATCAATGTCATCAGCGAATCGTATCATTGATATCCTTTCACCTAGGTTTTAATTCCACTCCTGAACCTTTCTATTATTTCCATCATTGCTTCCTCGATGTACATATTGAACAGTATGGTTGAAACGCTACATCCTTTCTTACACCTTTCTTAATACGAGCACTTCGTTCTCGCTCATCCACTCTTATTATTCCCTCTTGGCTGTTGTACATATTGTATATGACCCGTCTCTCCCAATATCTTACCCCTACCTTTTTCAGAATTTCGAACATCTTGCACCATTTTACATTGTCGAACGCTTTTTCCAGGTCGACAAATCCTATGAAAATGTCTTGATTTTTCTTTAGTCTTGCTTCCATTATTAACTGCGCGCCAGAATTGCCTCTCTCGTGCCTTTACCTTTCTTGAAGCCAAACTGATCGTCATCTAGCGCATCCTCTATTATTTTCTTTTCCATTCTTCTGTATATTATTCTTGTAACCAACTTGGATGCAAGAGCTGTTGAGCTGATTGTGCGATAATTCTCGCACTTGTCAGCTCCTGCAATGCTTTTCCGAATGTCAGACTCATACATTCTACACGCCAATGTGAGTAGTCGTTTTTTTGCCACTTTCCCAAATTCTGATGCAATATTATCTATCCCTTCTGCCTTATTTGATCTTCAGTCCTCTAAAGCTCTTTTAAATTCTGATTCTAATACTGGATCCCCTATCTTTTCTAAATCAACTCCTGTTTCTTCTTCTATCATATCAGACAAATCTTTCCCCTCGTAGAGTCTTTCAGTGTATTCTTTCCACCTATACGCTCTCTCCTCTGCATTTAACAGTGGAATTCCCATTGCACTCTTAATGTTATCAGCCTTGCTTTTAATGTCGCCGGAGGTTGTTTCGACTTTCCGGTACGCTGAGTCTGTCCTTCCGACAACCACTTCTTTTTCGATGTCTTCGCATTTTTTCTGCAGCCATTTCATCTTAGCTTCCCTGCACTTCCTATTTATTTCACTCCTCAGCGACTTGTATTTCTGTATTCCTGAGTTTCCCGGAAGATTTTTGTACTTTCTCCTTTCATCGATCAATTGAAGTATTTCTTCTGTTGCCTACGGTTTCTTCGCAGTTACCTTCTTTGTACCTATGTTTTTCTTCCCAACTTTTGTGATGGCCCTTTTTAGAGATGTCCATTCCTCTTCAACGGTAGTGCTTACTGACCTATTCCTTATTGCTGTACCTATATCCTTAGAGAACTTCCACTGTATCTCGTCATTTCTTACAAGGGAACCTTCCCATCGCACCCCCCTCAGATTTAGTTATAAGTTGGCACAGGGATAGGCCTTGAAAAACTGAACACAGATCAATCGAGAAAACAGGAAGAAGTTTCGTGGAACCATGAAAAAAATAAGCAAAATATACAAACTGAGTAGTCCATGTGCAAGATAGGCAACATCTAGGAAAGTGTCAGCTTACGAGCGCCGTGGTTCCGTGGTTAGCGTGAGCAGCTGCGGAACGAGAGGTCCTTGGTTCAAATCTTCTCTCGAGTGAAAAGTTTAATTTTTTATTTTCAGATAATTATCAAAGTTCAGTCACTCACACATAATCAACTTCGCTCTCCAAAATTCCAGGACATGTTAAGATTTGCTTGGACATATACAGGATCTGACGGTCTACGCACGGAAACATTTGAAAACGTAAAAAACATATGTTTTGACAGAGCACAGGGAAAACTGTGCGACTGTGAAACTGTTGCATTCATTTGTTGCAGTTTATGTGACAAACTCTTATGTTTTCATCACTTTTTTGGGAGTGATTATCACATCCACAAGAACACCTAAATCGGGCAAGGTAGAAGAATCTTTTTACCAATTCGCCAAGTGTGCAAGTTAGGTGGGTCGACAACATATTCCTGTCATGTGACGCACATGCCGTCTCCAGTGTCGTAAAGAATATATCAGACGTGTTTTCCTGTGGAGGAATCGGTTGACCTATGACCTTGCGATCAAATGTTTTCTGTTCCCATTGGAGAGGCACGTCCTTTCGTCTACTAATCGCACGGTTTTGCGGTGCGGTCGCAAAACACAGACACTAAACTTATTACAGTGAATAGAGACGTCAATGAATGAACGGACAGATCGTAACTTTGCGAAAATAAAGAAAGTAAAATTTTCACTCAAGGGAGGACTCGAACCAAGGACCTCTCATTCCGTGGCTGCTCACTCTAACCACGGGACCACGGCGCTCATCAGCTCAGAGTGTCCTTGATGTTGCCTATCTTGCACATCGACTACTCAGTTTGTATATTTTGCTTATTTTTTCATAGTTCCACAGAACTTCTTCCTGTTTTCTCGATTGATCTGTGTTCAGTTTTTCAAGGCCTATCCACTGTGTCAATTTATAACTAAATCTGAGGGGGGTGCGATGGGGAGGTTCCCTTGTTAGTATGTCCGTACCCCACTTCTTTGCGTATTGATTCTTCCTGCGCTAACGTCTTAAACTTTAGCCTACTCTTCATCACTACTGTATTGTCACCTGAGTCTATATCTGTTCCTTGGTACACCTTACAATCCAGAATCTGAGCCGACCGGAGTGGTCGTGCGGTTCTAGGCGCTACAGTCTGGAGCCGAGCGACCGCTGCGGTCGCAGGTTCGCATCCTGCCTCGGGCATGGATGTGTGTGATGTCCTTAGGTTAGTTAGGTTTAATTAGTTCTAAGTTCTAGGCGACTGATGACCTCAGAAGTTAAGTCGCATAGTGCTCAGAGCCATTTGAACCATTTTTAAACCAGAATCTGATTTTGGAATCTCAGTCTGACCATGATATAATCTAACTGAAATCTTTCCGTATCTCTCAGCCTTTTCCAAGTATACGTCCTCCTCTTGTGATTCTTGAACAGAGTATTCGCTATTACTAGCTGAAACTTGTCACAGAACTCATTTAGTCTGTCTCCTCTCTCATTCCTTGGCCCAAGCCCATATTCTCCTGTAACCTTTTCTTCTTCTCCTTCCCCTACAACCGGATCCCAGTGCCTCATGACTATTAGATTTTCATCCCCCCTTACATACTGTTGTACCCTTTCAATATCCTCGTACACTTCGTCTATTTCTTCATCTTCAGCTTGCGACGTCGGCCTGTATACCTGATCTATCGATGTCGCTGTTGGTTTGCTTTCGATTCTGATAAGGACAGCCCTGTCACTGAACTATTCACAGTAACATACTCTCTGCCCTATCTTCCTATTCATAACGAATCCTACTCCCGTTATACCATATTCTGCTGTTGTTGACATTACCCTATACTCATCTGACCATAAATTCTTGTCTTCTTTCCACTTCACTTCACTGACCCCTACCATATCTAGGTTGAGCCTTTGCATTTCCCTTTTCAGATTTTCTAGTTTCCCTACCACGTCCAAGCTTCTGGCATTCCGCGCCCCGACTCGTTGATCATTCAATCGTTTTCTCCTGGTAACCTCCCCCTTCGCAGTCCCCTCTCGGAGATCCGAATGGGCGGACTGTTTCGGGATCTTTTGCCAACGGAGAGACCATCATGATACTTATTCAAATCCAGGCCACATCTCTTGTGGATACACGTTATGTGTCTTTAATACATCGGTTTCCATTGCCTTCTGCATCCTCATGCCGTTGATCATTGCTGATTCTTCCGCCTTCAGGGGCAATTTTTCACCCCTAGAATAAGAGAGTGCCCTGAACCTCTGTCCGTTCCTCGGCCCTCTTTGACAAGGTCGTTGGCAGAATGAGAGTGACTGCCTATGCCGGAAGTCGAGCTTATTACTCTGGGCTGAAGTCTTCTACTTAGGCGGGGAAACTAAGGGATTTGTATTTTTTACACTGCAGCTTGTTCGAAATGTATAACCCCTCAATATTTGGGTGTGAATGAAATACTCGCTATTTCTTTTTAGTTTATAAACAAGCATTGAAGTATACCCTTGCTGTATCTCAGATTAACAAATAAATATCAATATCGATGGCACTACCCCGTTACCATACGTGAGAACCTAAGAGTTGATCATAGTATGTAGTCAGTCGGCAAGACTCACCGGAGGAGAAACACGCCTCTGAAGATGTCCAGCGCAGCTCTGGACGAAACGTTAGGAGCTGAAGAGTTTCATGGACCACGACCTTACATCCCGGAAGGTTTACCAGAAGCTAAGAGTTGATGCCAGTGTTAAATCAATCAGGACATTGCCACGAACCACATAGCGTATGGTAACCAAATCCACTCTACGTCGGTAGCCTCAAATGGAGAAGAGATCGTACTTTACGACCACAAGTAATGTCCATCCAAATCAGCATTGATGAACGAAACCAGATCGCATTATACATCAATACACACAACAACAAATTTCCAAAAATGAAAGTCGAGGGCCAGAAAGCGATGTAACAGCTGTATTCGAGAGTCGGCATAACCATAGCTTCAGTAGCGAAATACGAACTCGTCTCCATATCGATGGAGTCTCGGAACCTTAGACGACCATTAATTAGTTTTCACAATTAGTCACTTATCTACTGACAGATTCCGTAGCTGTTTCGAGAGTCGGCATAACCATAGCTTCAGTAGCGAAATACGAACTCGTCTCCATATCGATGGAGTCTCGGAACCTTAGACGACCATTAATTAGTTTTCACAATTAGTCACTTATCTACTGACAGATTCCGTAGCTGTTTCGTAATTCGTAAATGAAAATCAGTTGCTGCTCAAAACAAAATAGAAGATACTATATGATGTACCTGTCTTTCAATGTTGAATTTTAACCAATAATAATTTACATATCTGCATTCACATTAAAGTGTGTGCTCACTTGATATCCAACACAGTGAGGACAAACATTTGTCACGTCAGTCGCCCTTACTCCATCCACCGTGTATCCATAATTATGTGTAATTGGTTAACCACCTATTTTCGCTCGGATTTGATGTGGAGAATATTCAGAACTGTCTGATCACTACCGACTTCACGCATTCAATTGGAATGAGGTAAATGCTTCAGGGTGCTTTAGTTTTGGACGCTAAACTCCTGTGACATACTTCATGTAAGTGATTGATTTGCATTTGGTTTTCCCAAAGAGTTTGCAGAGCTGTAGGACGTACACTAGATTCAAAAGATTAATAAACAAGGGCTTCCACAAGTCATTCTAAGTTACGTCAACGTGTGGAGTTTCCATTTTGATTTTACGGTTACGCACCCCTTTTTTCATCACGTGGCGTCCATACATACTATAAATTAAAGAACCCCGCCGCGTTTTCCTGTCGTTATGTGAAGGCTTATCTCAGGGTATACTTTAGGAATTTTGATAAGGCTTTTGTTAAAAGATATACTGACTCACAGAGAAAGTTTGTAAGTATAACTTATTACCGCTGCGCCAGAAAGTCTGGCCGCGGACGTGAATAGTTAGCGCTACCGACGTGAAGACGGGACGCGTCGCTAGTGGTTTTGTACATACGAAGGCGCAGAGAAGCACTTAAGTGGTATCTGGATTGATGTGACAGCGCTTGTCTTATAGTGCGTTAGCTTCGCAATATAAAAATTGCTTGAGATGCTGGAATGCCATTGTACAGGAAAGACTATAGAGAGCCAAGTTAGATTACTTGTCCTGTGTGTCTGTGTGTCTGAAATGACAGACCATTAATGTATCTTTATGTAAATTTATTATAACATAGAAGGTCATGAGAAAAAGTTAGGCATAAGATTTTTGTCAGAATTGTGCAGATGACGGGTATCGTGGCAATGCAGAGGCCAGCTGGAGCAAAAACAAGAGGTCATCGGCTACCTGCAAGAAGGGGATCGTAAACGCACCACCTGACAGGAGGGGCGCGTGAGCGTCCGGCCCTTCAAGCTGACAGTCGCCGGGCCGGATACCTGAGGAATTAGTGGGGGACAACCCTCGCTGGGCCGTTGACACTGACACGCGACCAGCACGCAACAGCCAGCTAACTCTCCGTACGCGGCAGCCGTTTGGAGGGATTCCCTGCGGCAGACCACGTTGTCGTGAGTACACGAAGAAGTACGGTGTCAGAACCTGCACCTCATGTGCCTCATGACAGAAAGGGACACTATATACTCACCTGTTTGAGTTTTTACAACTCACTAGCATTGGCTGATCTGCATACACAAAGCAGTATCGTGCCACAAACTCTAACAAATGGTCTCATTTCTAACTTCTCCTCTCACTTAGAGAGCAGTTGTAGCAATCGTCGCTCCTAGTTCGATCCTGTCTGGATGACCTCACACACTTGTGGAGTCACTCCACGTGCCATCATCCCTCGTCGAACTGCAATAATGGGAAACGGAAAGTACTGTCCAGGAAGAGAAGAGATCTGGACTAGTGATGCATCCCAACTAGTAGACCTCAGAGACAATTAATCGATGTGAGGAGAACCTATCACTATGTCTTCCTACCGTACTGCCGTGATCACATGCGTGGGTCTTGCTGCAATCTCAACAGCGTACTGCAAATGCTCCAGCACACCCTATTGCTGATGCAGCAACGTAGCAACAACACCCGATGTTTAGCCCTTTGTGTGTCAGTACTGTGGCCCCATCCCAAAAGCCCCCCCTCCGATGCTCAAGACATGGAACCACGTGCATCAATGCAAATGACTCAACATACCAACCCCCTCAGAGAAATCAACGAATTAGTGAAGTGCTTCGAATATTTCTAACAATGTGATTTAGTGCCTCATTCTCAGCACAGTCGTGAACATTGTGCAATGTGCAAGCACAACTTGACACCCCCTGAAACTTGTTTTTTTTTCTTTCTCTAGTGTTGTTTTTGTAATGTATGTTATACCTTGTATGTGTTTGTGTTTTGCACTGTAATTCTTATGTAAATGATAGAGTAGGGCGCACAAATTACTGGATTTTTCTCTACGCCATGTTTCCTGCTACGGTCGCAGGTTCGAATCCTGCCTCGGGCGTGGATGTGTGTGATGTCCTTAGGTTAGTTAGGTTTAAGTAGTTCTAAGTTCTAGGGGACTGATGACATCAGATGTTAAGTCCCATAGTGCTCAGAGCCATTTGAACCATTTTTTTCTACGCCATGTTTTTGTGTATTCTGTATTTATTGTTGTGCGTAAACAAACAGTGTGCCTGAAGTCCCCATAAACTGAAGCAGATACCACCACTGTCATTGTGAATGGACCATCAGTTCAGCGAACATTTTGTAAAGGCTATTCTTGCTGCAGGGAGACAGAATGAATCGGGGATTTTAATTAGATTCTGAAAGCTCACAAAGAGTTTGTTAACTTAAACAGTGTCATGTGCGACTGAGTTCAGGTTAGTTTAATTATTGAAATTGTTGTAACATCTTGGGCATTTAATTGTGGAGCACTCCAACTCTGATTGTAAAGAATAAACTGCTCCATATTTGGCTCACATGCCCAGGCCATATTTAGAGCGTTAATGTCTGTGTGAATCGGTGTTTGGAAGGGGCTCCCTGGGTATGGATGTGTGATGTGAGTGTTAGATTTTCATATTAAGAAGGTGAAGTTGGCTACATCATAAATAATCCTCCCTCTATGAGCTGCATTTTCTGTTGCAGTGATTTTTTTATAGAGTGCGGCATGTGGAGTCAGTTTGTAAGATTGACTCACTACCTTGCTCCTAAGTGAGCCAACCGCTCACCAATTATAATCTAAAATGGTGTAGGGGCTATGAGAGGTGGCATGAGCCCTCTCTCACATTTCTGTCTTACTCTGAGTAATTCGATTTGCCTCTCTAATTGCAAGAGGTGCAAATTTGCTATTCCTTCACATGCGGACTTCCCACGCAGCGTCTCTCATCACCTGGGTGGTCCGGTGACAGGCGGGCTCTGCTGAGCTTGAAAGAGTTAAGCCGATGGGTGTGAGGGAGGCAAGTGGATGCTTTCCAGACGCCGACATTGTCATAAGAGCGGGAGCGACACGCCCACAGGGGCCTGGAGGAGCAGCTGGGCTAGAGATTCCGTTACTTCGCAGAAACTTAGTGAGAACACTTTCTGGCGGGCTACCAGCGAGGCGTGGGAATGACTTGTGTTCCCAGGAAGTCATGGCGGACAAATTCCCGCGTTTTCTGCAAAATCGTAACTGTGATTGGCTTGCTCAGGGCATAGCTCCGTTACATAGCAAAATCGGCGCAGAAACTGGCGCCAAGAATCTCCATTGGTGCAATGGTAGTGCTTCGGCAATAGAGGGGAATTTTCCGCCGGTTTTCGAGCTGCTGATTGAAACGTTTAACCACGGCCACTGTCATGGGGTCGGGAATGTTCGGTGTTCGGTTTGTACGGGTGCTCTTGAGGGAGTCAGCTCTCAGCTTTCGGTCAGGGTAGGTTACAAGACTGAGCTCTCGCTGCTCTGGACAGTCTGCCTTCCGTTGGCTGTCTAATATACTTCCATTTAATTGTAACTGTCTGACGAAGTTGCTGAAGTTTCTACTTCAACATAACTTTCCAAGTACAGTTGGCAATTGAGCGTTCTGCGTACAAGCGGCCTATGTTGTCCGTCTTGAGCAGTTTTGGCTAAAGTTGACTGTATTGGAGTTACTGTGTGACTTCGCTTGTTAAAATCAATCACTGTACCGTCAGTGATTGTGTGGCGAGCCTTCTTCGTCTCCCTCAGAGGCGCATATGTATTGATAAGAAGTCCTTAGTCTGGAACAAGTAGACTAGGACAATTTGTTTCAGGCTATACCCGCGACTCAGGACGTTGAAGGTACCAGCCATCGCTTCCAGTGCGCCAGATCGTGTCCTTGCAGTTAAGAAGACAGCTTGGTAATATATGTCCGCAGCATCGGCAGATTAGGGAATTTGCTCTGTGATAATCAGAGCTCACCAGAGCGCGCCTGTTTCCGTCTTTTCTTAGGTGGTTCTGTCTTGGATGTTCATTGCCTAAGTTCTCACTACTGTAGCAACAATTAATGTTCGGTTGGCTGGGTGTTTCTCTTAAGATTTGAGTTGCAAGGAATTGGCTCCACATACCACTTGGTCATAAATGTCACAATCTAGTTTATGGACAACCTCACATTCACAGCATTTATCTGAGTATCCAATTTTTATGTATTGTAAATGTTTCATGTGTTTTGTTTACTATTTTGAGTTTAGTCATTATAAATCAAATTGTTAGTTTAGACAGAACTTTCATTCTGTTAATCGGTAGAGCAACCCTTTCATTTCTCACTACGTTAATGAAACTTTCCTTTATCTAATTAATTTCTATCAAATTAAATTATTGCAGGTGCCAAACTTTTTTCTACTCCACTTGCAGGGTCGATTACATTCAGTTCGCATTTCTTCTTAACCCATGTGCAACAGAAAAAGTCGGAGTTAGAAAAGGGGGGGCTTAGATCATCATTTCCATAAGAAGATTCTAGAAGAATTTGGTGTTAAATACACTGCTAGCCCCGGCACCTCGCATCTCAAGTACTGGATTAGCACTGGAGACCATCAACCAATAAGCCAGAGAGCATACCGTGTGTCAGCAACGGAACGTCGAATAATTCGCGACAATGTAGAGAAAATGATGAAGAATGACATTACTCAGCCTTCGCAGAGCCCATGGTCATCACCAGTGGTCCTCCTCAGGAAGAAGGGTGGCAGTTGACACTTTTGTGTTGATTACAGGAAGCTTATTAAGATAACTAAAAAGGACGTTTACCCCCTTCCACGAATTGACTATACACTAGATTGTCTGGAGGGGGTTAAGTCTTTCTCAACCATGGACATGTACTCGGGATACTGGCAAATCGACTTAGATGAGGCTGATCGTGAGAAAACTGCATTAATCACCCCTGAGGGCCTGTATGAGTTTAAGGTAATGCCGTTCGGTTTGCGTAATGCACCAGCAACTTTTGAACGGATAATGGATAATCTTCTACGTCACCTGAAGTGGACGATGTGTCTTTGTTACTTAGATGACATTATAATGTTCTCAGAGACATTTGATGAACATATAAAAAGACTGAGGGCCGTTCTTAAGTGTCTCCAACAAGGCTGACTAAAACTTAATCCAAGAAAATGTCTCTTTGGAGCAAAAGGAATCAAAATACTTGGACACCTTGTGTCAAACGAAGGTGTGCGGTCAGACCCAGAAAACAGAATTTCCTATTCCTAAAAGTATTAGAGATGTGAGAAGTTTCCTCGGATTATGTTCTTATTACCGTCGTTTTATCAAAGACTTTTGTATGAAAGCCAGGCCACTCCAAGAGTTGTTAAAAGCTGATGCTAAATTTATCTGGGGTGGTGCTCAACAAGATTCTTTCGATGAGCTGCGAAAAGCTCTGACGACTGACCCTGTACTTGGTCTGTATGATAAGACAGCCCCTACAGAACTACACACAGATGCCAGCGGGTATGGGATCGGTGCTATTCTGGTGCAAATTTCGGATGGAAAACAGGTTATAGTCTATACTTCTAGGACACTTACAATAGCCGAGAGAAACTACACAACTACAGAAAGCGAATGTCTTGCTGTGATCCGGACCATGTGCAAATTTCGACAGTATCTCTATGGAAGGCCATCCACATTTGTTACAGACCATCGTTCACTTTGTTAGTTGACAGGTCTTAAGGACTCAACAGGACGACTCGCCAGGTGGGCACTACGTCTTCGAGAATATAACATTACCATAGTGTACAAAAGTGGAAGAAAACACCAACATGCCGACTGTCTCTCAAGAAACCCTGTGCAAGACCATCAAGACTTTGATGAAAATAGTGTCTCGCTGCATTCCAAGATCTCTCTGCTGAGCAGAGGATGTGAAAGGACAATTTAAGGTAGTTAATGGATTACTTTGCAAGAAAAACTTTGATCCGTTTGGAAAGAGGTGGCTACCAGTAATTCCTAAACAGATGCGCTTACATGTTCTACAGAAAATCCATGACACACATGGGGCCGTACATATAGGATTTATTAAGACCTACGATAGAATCCGCAAGACATTTTTCTGGCCAGGTCTACTTAGGAGTGTTCGTTACTATGTGTCGCACTGTCGAGTGTGCCATAGGAGAAAGGCAATTCCTCAGAAACCACCTGGCCGACTCATATCAATTCCACCAGCCGAGACGCCTTTCCAGTGTGTTGGGATTGACCTCCTCGGACGATTTCCAATATCTGCTAGTGTCAATAGATGGATTGTTGTTTGCAGTGATTATCTGACACGTTATGCCATTACAAAAGCCGTGAAAACAGCCGAAGCATCCGAGTTAGCCAGATTCATCTTGGAAGACATTGAATTAAAACACAGTGCCCCGAAGTCGTTAATTACGGATCGAGGGAAAGTTTTTCAATCCAATCTTGTGACAGAGATAAACCGTCGGTGCAACATTACTCATCACATGACGACTTCCTACCATCCGCAAACTAATGGGCTTACTGAACGCCTTAAGAAGACCTTGGCCGACATGCTATCGATGTTCGTTAATGTTGAACAGAGACAACTGGGATGAGGTGCCGCCTTTCGTGATGTTTGCCTACAAGACCGCCAAACAAGACACCACAGGATTTACGCATGGGCGTGAGGCGACTACGACGATGGACACTGTGTTTCCGTTACATCCTGATGACGTGGACGACGACTACATCTGCCAGATGCAGAGGTGAGGAAGCTCGGCAGTTAGCACGACTCCGCACGCTGCAGGCTCAAGAAAACGATCGCCGAAGGTATGATGCGAACCACCACCCTGTTGTCTACCAGCCTGGTGACCATGTCTGGGTCTTCACTCCTGTTCGGAAGGTTCGTCTCTCTGAGAAGCTCATCAGGTGCTACTTTGGACCTTATAAGGTTATAAGACAGTTGTCTGATGTTACGCATGAAGTTGAAGATTTGGACACCGACCCAAGACGACGAAAGTTCAGAGATACGGTCCACGTCCTTCGAATGAAGCCCTACAAGGATCCTGCAACCCAGGGTAAATTCGGAGCTCCGGCGACAGGCAAAAAGCGGAAAGGTGACGAAGAGCGTAGTGGAGGAAGAATTTCTAAGATGATCACCGCCAGGGCGAGCATCAGGCATCGGGAGTCGGAGTATGCAGGACCGATGACTCGTTCCCGGACTAGGACGACGTAACACCGGAATGCTGTTCTCTTAACGAGGGAGCAATGTCGCAGAAGAAGCTGAGTAGTACCGTGGTGTAGTGATTATGGTACTAAATTGTTCAATGGAGGATTGTGAGTTCGAAAATCACCTCGACTCTACGATTTTAATTTCTATATTCGGCTCGAGTACATTCTAGAGGTATTCACAAATGTCACCAAACATTGTACTGGAATGTTCGGTAGCTATATACAGGGTGGCCCATAGATCGTGACCGGGCCAGATATCTCACGAAATAAGCATCAAACGAAAAAACTACAAATAACGAAACTTCTCTAGCTTGAAGGGGGAAACCAGATGGCGCTATGGCTGGCCCGCTAGATGGCGCTGCCATAGGTCAAACGGATATCAACTGCGTTTTTTAAAATAGGAACCCCCATTTTTTATTACATATTCGTGTAGTCCGTAAAGAAATATGAATGTTTCAGTTGGACCATTTTTTTCGCTTTCTGAAAGATGGCGCTGTAATAGTCACAAATGTATATGTACGTGGTATCACGTAACATTACGACAGTGCGGACAGTATTTGCTTCGTGATACATTACCCGTGTTAAAATGGACCGTTTACCAATTGCGGAAAAGGTCGATATCGTGTTGATGTATGGCTACTGTGATCAAAATGCGCAACGGGCGTGTGCTATGCATGCTGCTCGGTATCCTGGACGACAACATCCAAGTGTCCGCCCTATTCGCCGAATAGTTACGTTATTTAAGGAAACAGGAAGTGTTCAGCCACATGTGATACGTCAACTACGACTTGCACCAAATGATGAAGCCCAAGTAGGTGTTTTAGCTGCTGTCGCGGCTAATCCGCACATCAGTAGCAGACAAATTGCGTGAGAATCTGGAATCTCAAAAACGTCGGTGTTGAGAATGCTACATCAACATCGATTGCACCCGTACTATATTTCTATGCACCAGGAATCGCATGGCGACGACTTTGAACGTCGGGTACAGTTCTGCCACTGGGCACTAGATAAATTACGGGACGATGACAGATTATTTGCACACGTTCTATTTAGCGACGAAGCGTCATTTACCAACAGCGGTAACGTAAACCGGTATAATATGCACTATTTGGCAACGGAAAATCCACGATGGCTGCGACAAGTGGAACATGAGCGACCTTGGCGGCTTAATGTATGGTGCGCCATTATGGGAGGAAGGATAATTGGCTCCCATTTTATTGATGGCAATCTAAATGGTGCAACGTATGCTGATTTCCACGTAATGTTCTACCGATGTTTCTACAAGATGTTTCACTGCATGACAGAATGGCGATGTACTTCCAACATGATGGATGTCCGGCACATAGCTCGCGCGCGGTTGAAGCAGTATTGAATAGCATATTTCATGACAGGTGGATTGGTCATCGAAGCACGTTCACCGGATCTGACGTCTCCGGATTTCTGTGGGGAAAGTTGAAGGATATTTGTTACCGTGATCCACCAACAACGTCTGACAACATGCGTCAGCGCGTTGTCAATGCATGTGCGAACATTACGGAAGGGTGAAAGGTCTCTGTTGGATTCCTTTCATGTTTGATTTCTTAAATCTGTTGTCATTTATGGAATAAATTCCTCTTCTAAATTTACTGTGGCGTTTCAGACTATCTGGGAGGAGACTGAGTAGTGGAACGTGTTACCTTTACACGTAAACAAGAACGATCTGTCACACTATTACACTTTAAAACACAGTTTATATGTAATTCATGTCACACAGTCTCATACGGAACCTACATCCGCTTTCTGTTATATACTGTATATGATAAGATACTGTCATCCCCCTTCCCTTCTGTGTGAGAGGATGAATGATCAAATGTGTTTGTAGTTGCATGCTTGAGGGTAGCAGACAAGGCTGTCTGCTAGAGAACAGTAGGACCAACGTCAGAACAGGTAGCTACGCTTTCTTAAAGCAGAGAGGTTTCTATCCTTAGTATGGTTCTGTCCGTCCGTTGTCATATTGGTATAGGAAGCTGCCCCTCTGGCCACTTCCGTTTGTCTTTGTGAGCCACCCTCAGGAAGCACGCTCAGCAGTAGGCAGTTGCTGTGGGACTGTGGCGAGCGTCTGAAGTGGTAAGATCTCCGGCTAAGCGCGTGTCTGCTAAGTCCGTAGGACAATGGATTTCTTAAGTTCAGCCTAACTGAAAACTTAATACCTTGATTTCAGATTTAGCTCTAAAATATCTAATGCTATCTTAAATTGCAGCGGAGTGTAATTCTCGTGTGAAGTTCAGATTATTTTGCGGTAGTTGCTTTGTCATTACTTTGTGAGTAAAGTGGAACCACGTGTTGATCAGTAACTCTAAGTTCATCAATCTTAAATGTGAATGCTTGTGTGATTATAATGTCTCGTCTTGACAATATTTTACAATATAGTAACTTTTCTTTATGCTTTTCTTTATGTTCAACCCACGTGGAGTGTACTTTGCGAGACCAGTACCACGTGCTTATATAACTGTTTGACCCATCAGGTTAATAGTAAGACGTTAGTAACCAGTTCAAGGTTTTTCTTTTGTCAATTGCTTTTCGATCGAATTTATTTTAATTATCAAAATTACTGTGGAGTTATATGCGTTCTGTAAACCAAGTTGACCACGTGGAGCATGTGGTGTAATCATCAAAGTAGCCTTCAGCTATTCTTTTTGGGAAGATTTCACAAAGAGCTAATATGAATTTAGTATACCAGTGTGTGGTAATTACATGACGGACAGGATTGTGTTACGAACGTAATTTCTTTGGGTGAAAACTGAATCTGTTGGTTGTGATTAATTTCTTCTTGCTTATGTTTCAACGTTCTTTGGGTGTTGTTTTGTGAATGCAGGGTTGTATGCAGTCTCCCAATCTTGGCTCCATATTTGATGTGTTCCGTAAAATCTCACATTTTTACAATCCTTAAACAAGGCACCAGCTCAGTTATAACTCACGTATAATATGCTGAAATTTCAATGAACAATCTTAAAATAAATTTCCAAATATAAACTGATTTCTTTCTTTTTATTTAAATTCTCCTTTTTATATATAGATATATTACCGGTTGTTGTATGACTGTAAAAGATTACAATCAATGTTAGTGTGATTGGTAATGTGGTAAACCTAGACTAGTTACCTGGTGAAACAGTTGCGCAGTAATGCACGGTTAACTTCTCCCCAGACAGCTCACAGCTTTTAACCCGCTTTTATTCTACTATTAGCACCCGATTTCAGCATAGCAAAATTCATGTAGCAATATTACACATGGCGACCCTGTTCTGTGATTCCGCTAGACTCTGGAATCTCTGAGACGTTAGATTGCAAGCGTTGTATAATCTTAATTTTTTTTTCCCTACAGTGCTCAAACAACTTCTGCGTTGTTTCTGAGGAGACTTTCTAAAGATTCACTGCGTTGTTGAGTGGCGTTGTGTTGTTTGTCTTGTTATTTTGTCTTCTATATTTGTGTGTTTTATATGTGTGTGTGGTTTTTCTTTTTTCTCGCTTGTAAATTCCACTGTTTCGATCAAAGATAAAAATTTGTTTTGCTTGTGAAAAAGTGAGTATTAGGTTGGGTACCTTTCGTGTAACTGTCGAAATTTTTGGGGGATACATTTACTGTGATTAGTGTGTTGCGTACTGGGTATAAATTGAACTAATGCAGACACGTAACCAAACTAAAAGTAAGCTGTCCGACAACTTAAGCAACATGGACCAAGGGGATAATTTGATTTCGAATGTTAACGCGTCGGGCGGTTCCGAAAATGCAATGGGAAATACTTCAGATGAAATGCAGAACAGCACGAACGGGCTCACATCAAAGCCACAAATTAATTTGCCTCCTACTAACCAAAATGATTTGGCAGAACTCATGAAAGCCTTATTGCAACAAAATAAAGAAAACGCACAGAAATCTGAAAAATCGATCCGCGAGCTAGGGGAACAAATGACGCAGAAATCTGAAAAATCGATCCGAGAGCTAGGCGAACAAATGACGCAGAAATCTGAAAAATCGATCCGAGAACTAGGCGATCAAATGACGCAGAAATCAGAAAAATCGTTCCGAGAACAAAAAGAATCATCCGAAAAATCGATCCGCGAGCTAGGCGAACAAATAGACGAAAAACTAATCCAGCAGACAAATAAAGTCGACAAGTCGATGCAGAGAGTGTCCGATGATATCTCACAAAGAATAAACAATCTGGCAAGTGAAATAAAAAGTGATATTATGAAAGAATTAGGCCGTACATTTGAACAAATCGATGATCGTCTGCAAGCCTTAGAACAGAGCAAGCGGAGTCGCGATGCTGAATCTAAAGAAAGCGAAAAACGGCTACTTAGGAATTTCCAAGAGCTGAGGGAAGAATGCCAAAGGGAACACCAGCAGGTACTCTCGAGGGTCCAAGAGGCGGAAACGCATTGTCCCACGTCCGTTAGCAACACAATAGCGGACAACAGTTTAGCGATCCACGCATAAGAACAGCAAGTAGAACAATTGAAGCAGACTGGGGCGGAGGACAAGAGACAAATAGATCATAAGATTGCGGCATTAGCGGACATTGTAGGCAAGATGAAGCTGACGGAAAGCGAGAACAATACTACACTGGTAGCGGCCGCAGAGACCGAAGAAGTGCGTTCGCTTCTGAGATTTCAGAAGGGACAGTTCGAAGTGAACAGGCAAAACAAAGCTGTAACAGGCGAATTACAAGAACGTGTGGCGCATCTGGAAAACCGCATGGCGTGTGATTCCGAACTCGCCAATAGCACTAAAAATAGCCGTACGATCAGTGCAGAGAGGGACTCCGGCCACGAGGGAGATTTTGACGACAGGGAAGAATGTAATTTAAGGGGCAGACATGAGAGACATAGAAACATTCAAGGGCCTCGACAGGAGGAAATGCGGGGATTTGATTTCAAACATTTCCTTACGGTAAGAAAGTTTGAGATATTCCGAAATTCGCAAAAAGGAATACATCCACGAGCATGGCTCGAGCAATTTGAGTTCTGTCTTCCTCCCGACTGGGCAAGTTCACATAAGATAGAATATATGTGTGGCTATTTGGAAGGCGAACCGGCGATTCGCATGAGGTCGGCAGCGCGTCACTGCAACTCCACTCGGGAGTTTCGACAAGCCTTTCTCTCCGCCTATTGGTCGGAAGCGGCACAAGATAGGGTCAAACATGGCATAATTATGCTGCCAAATTTGAACCAGTCTGGTTTCGGCAGCCCTGCACGCCTATTCGACCACATGCTGCAGGCAAATCAATTTTTATACGACCCATACGGGCCTGCGGAACTAATTAGGATATGCATCACCAAATTGCCGATGCACTTGCGGCACGTCATTCTTACGGGACGATGCAAAGAGGACGTGGAAACGTTTAAAACACTTCTCCAAGAGTTGGAATATAATACAGCAGAATGCCCGCCTAATCAGGCGCAAAGTTATTACGGGGCACAGCAGTGCGACCGCAGTCGTGGCCGTATTACTAATCAACGGCGTGACTGGTAGTCGCGACGCGAACGAAACAATAATCGGGACCGGCCGTATAGAAACTGGGGTAACAGTCGCGAACACAGGTGGAACAACAGAAATGATCGAGGACATGGACAGGATCGTGAACGCTACAGGTACGGCAACCAGAATCGATACTACGGTGAACACGGTGGGAATAGGATTGTAGGCGGATCACCTCATGATGTTGAAATTCGGCCGGCCAATCCTAGACATAATCTAGCAAATGGAAATGAACAAAACCGGCAATGACAAATGATCAGTGCAGAAGGCGCCCAATCGGAACAAATGAGCGACATGGCAAATGAGTAGAAAGGACAGTGAGAAGTAGAGAGGACGGTGAGGAGAAAGAATTGATTAGTGTAAATTTGTGACGTATGCATTTTGAATAATATGTTGGTAAAAATTAATGATAAAGATGTTTTTATGTGATTGATTTAAGTGATGTTGTTAATTTGTTTTCTTTCCTTGTGCAATTAGGATTTAGTTTGATTCAAACGTAAAGATAAAAGGTTTCCTTGTGAACGAGTGAAATGCTGTTTTTTTGTGTGTGTAAATTGAAAAGAGCCGCTCCTGAGAGAAGCAAGATCTGTGTTGAATTAATTCAAAACTCAGGGGAATATCCGATCTGTGGGTATTATGGGTCTGGCAAACCCAGGTCCCCAGCTGTTAGTAGCCTTGTTTCCGATTTTCTGCTTTCAGTGCTACTATCTATCTATTACTATTCTATATCTGTCAGTATAAATGAGGATCTCTTACTATAGTATGCGTGCTGTATGAATATTTTAAGATAGGAGAACTCTGAGAAAGGAATGAGTAAGTTTGGAATCTTGAAAACAGGATGCGATAATACGATTGTTTAACCATTGGCTTCCCAATATGCGATGATATGTTAATATTGATGATATATGTCTTTTTTGTTCTTTATAGCTGAGTACGGAAAGTGCTGTCTGTGGATTTCGTAAGTAGATTGATTCCCTTCAAGGTGAAAGAAGAATTGTGGTTTGTGTAATTTACGTCGCCCTGAAATATTATTGTGGCAGTCAAATACGAGCAGTTTTCCAGCAAATGGAGAATGGAACGGAAATGTGGATCCTTTTTGTAGTCTTCACTGATGTTGAGCCAGAGCCAAAAAAAAAAAAAAAAAAAAAAAATTATTCTGCGTTAATACTTGTCCTAGAAAAGCGACGTTTATGTATTTTTGCTGATGCTGTGAGCATTACAGCTTACCGTTTTCGCTGGTGCGGGATGCACTGCAGCCTATATGATTTGTACTGAGGAAATTTCCCTCTTGAAGGTAGAGGATGATTAAATATTTTTGATTATGGGAACGAAGGAAAGCTTGATTTAAGGTAATACGGATGAAGCAAAACATTTGTCATTTAAACTGCAGGAGGATTCGGATCTTTTGTGTCTGTTGTAAGTTCAATATGTTAAGATGATACTGTTTTACAGAACAGAGGTGACCACAATTTTGCCATTCATGAGAAATGAATCCAGAATAACCACCACAGGCGAAATGACTGATTTGGAAGCGAGAGGTAACTTAAAGAAGGAACGAAATCGCAGCAAAATGGGTAAGAAAATGTAGTATAACCTGTATAGTGCAGACATTTTTTACCGTTCTCAGAGCCATCTGTGTGATTAATTCTTGTGATAACGTAATTTTAGATGAAATTTTCTTACTGTTTTATGTGTGAATATATGAGTATGATAAATGTATAATTGCGAGTCTCTTTTCAGGTGTGCGAACTGGTATAAATGTTTTGGTGTGTAAATAACCATTGTTCTTTTCACTGTGTATGCTTAAGGAAAGTTTCTCCATATTTATCATGTGACAAGACGTATGCCGCGAGCGTCAAGAAGAGGACGAATTAGAACAATGTTGTAGTGGTATATACATGGTGTTGAAATAGCATTGAAGTAGCTTATTGGCTTAACTAGTAGTGGATAGAAATAGAATATTGAGTAATGCATGTTTATGGGTAGTTAGTTTGTAGAATAGGCAACAGGTGTGCATGTATGTGTGTGTAAATAACATGTAAACCCTATGCTGTCCTGACCTATACTTGCACAAGGCATAATCCTATTCATTTTAGTGAATTAATAAGTAGCATCTGATTTATTAAAACGTAAGTGAACCACATTAGTGATGTGGATTTAAATATTATATTGTCAGTTCATTTAATTCTTATTTTTTTACATTGTAAAGTCATTTCATTTTTATTCTTTTACATTGTCAAGTCATTTAAATTTTATTTTATATTGTCGATTCATCTAATTTAAAAAAAAAAATTAAGTCTCACGTTTGTTCTTAAAAATTGTGAAAGACAATACTAAGTGGTATTATGTACGACATTGTGTAATCACATAACTACGATAAAAAAAAATTTCTGTGAATGCAGTTGAGAACCTGAAAGCGAACCGGCTAAACTCTTACGAGACAGCGGGAGCAGCCGGACTAGTTGTAAACTGGCGGGTTTCCCAGCGGGACACGCTGTCAGCCAGGCCACTTCGGGAGCGCGGCCGACAACAAAAGAAGGTACGCGGCAAACACTTTCCCTTGTACCTGGAGCTAATGGGCGGCCGCCCCGGGCGACCCTTCCTCGAGGCGATGACCTGAGATGGGCGAGCGGTACACCGCGCGGAAATCCATCTGCTGGCAACGCACCACACGCACGCGACCGTGACGAGACCGCCGCGGAGAAACAACACAAGGGGCGTGGAGCCTTTTGACACATACTGTCCAGAGAAACTTGTAGACGTCAACGACGCCTATCGACATTTCCTGACGGATGCCTACTGTCAAGCGACAGTAAATCATGGCTCGATGTTCTCTGGTCACTAAGGGTGGCACAAAAGAAGAGCCATTAAGTGTCATCCTTGCCCAGGAATATCAAACCGGCGAGTCAATTGAGGACAACTCAAGAATGTAACAACACAAAGGGCGTGGAGCCTTTTGACACATACTATCCAGAGAAACTGGCAGACTTCAACGACGCCTATCAACATCTCCTGACGGATGCCCACTGTCAAGGGACAGTAAATCATGGTTCGATGTTCTCTGGTCGCCAAGGGTGGCACAAAAGAAGAGCCATTAAGTGTCATCCTTGCCCAGGAATATCAACCTGGCGTGTCAATCGAGGATACCGCACGAATTTGACAACACAAACATGGAACCAAATCGAGATGTACGTGACACAGACCACCAAGAGAAACTTCATGAGAGGGCAGAGACGGCGGGATTGCACGCAACAGATGGACAAAAATCCCTACTGACAGCTGCGGCGACGAACCCCCTCCCCCACCCCTTATACTGTGCCTCGGAACAGTGGAACTAGTGAGTGTATCAGTGAACAGTGATTATACGGTTCTTAGTTCAATGCATATACGTGTGTTTCTGTCACAGAAACTTTGACTCGTGTGTTTTGCAGGGATTCGATTCATTGGTGTTTATTAGACTGACTCTTGTATTTTGCAGGTGTTTTATTTTTGTTTTTTTTATTTTAGACTTTGACTCTTGTATTTTGCAGGTATTCTATTTATTATTTTTTTTAGACTTTGACTCTCGTATTTTGCAGGTGTTCTATTTATTGTTCTTTTTAGACTTTGACTCTTGTATTTTGCAAGGTGTTTTATTTATTGGTGTTTTTTTAGATGTTGACTAGTGTACTGTTTTATTGATCAATGTTTGTTCTTGTGTGATGTATTAGATTTGTGTTACTTTGTTTCGTAAATTCATTCATGTGGCATTGCATAGTTTATCAGTCAGATTGCTATTCATTCTCATTGGACTGTGATCGATTAGCCTTTGCATGGGGCATATTTATTGTGAGGAACCCCTTAAGGGTAACAATCACATAATTACTGAAGTTTCAGTATAATGACACAGTGCTCATTGTTTGCTAGCTAATTGAAATATAGAAGAGTGATTAAATTGTGCCACATAGTTATTTTAATTCTACGAATTACTAGTTTTATACGATATAGAATTTTTTTGCGATAACCACTTTGTAAAACATGTTTTTTTCTTATCAATTTTTGCTTTTGCGGATTGTGCGTTGTAATGTTCTGCTTTATAATACTGATGTTATTTCATGTTCTTTTTTAATTGCTGTGGCACCTTTGCTATTTTCATAAATTTTGCTTGTTAATAAACAGTCATAAATTTGCCTGTGATCAGTTGGCTCTTGCAATGAGCAAATACTGGTGAACTCCATAAGGGTAACAACCAGGAATTGTTTTCATATTAATGACACAGGAACCATTGTTTTTACTTGCTGACCGAATTAGGTCTACACTATCTTTTAAATAGGTGTCACAGATTGTGTTCTTTTTTTTCTGTTTGAAATTAGTAGATTTTAAAGATTTGTTGAAATTATTGTGTTTTAGCAAGTAGCTGGTGACCTTTTGCCTTTTTATTTTTACATTTTTGGTTTAAGTAGGGTGTGAGAAGCCTGCTTGGGAATGTCCTAGCATGGCCAGAAAACTCCCTGCACAGTCTTTTCCCGGAGCGTTGGGGTTATGAAAGGTCTCTGTTGGATTCCTTTCATGTTTGATTTCTTAAATCTGTTGTCATTTATGGAATAAATTCCTCTTCTAAATTTACTGTGGCGTTTCTGACTACCTGGGAGGAGACTGAGTAGTGGAACGTGTTACCTTTACACGTAAACAAGAACGATCTGTCACACTATTACACTTTAAAACACAGTTTATATGTAATTCATGTCACACAGTCTCATACGGAACCTACATCCGCTTTCTGTTATATACTGTATATGATAAGATACTGTCATCCCCCTTCCCTTCTGTGTGAGAGGATGAATGATCAAATGTGTTTGTAGTTGCATGCTTGAGGGTAGCAGACAAGGCTGTCTGCTAGAGAACAGTAGGACCAACGTCGGAACAGGTAGCTACGCTTTCTTAAAGCAGAGAGGTTTCTATCCTTAGTATGGTTCTGTCCGTCCGTTGTCATGTTGGTATAGGAAGCTGCCCCTCTGGCCACTTCCGTTTGTCTTTGTGAGCCACCCTCAGGAAGCACACTCGGCAGTAGGCAGTTGCTGTGGGACCGTGGCGAGCGTCTGAAGTGGTAAGATCTCCGGCTAAGCGCGTGTCTGCTAAGTCCGTAGGACAATGGATTTCTTAAGTTCAGCCTAACTGAAAACTTAATACCTTGATTTCAGATTTAGCTCTAAAATATCTAATGCTATCTTAAATTGCAGCGGAGTGTAATTCTCGTGTGAAGTTCAGATTATTTTGCGGTAGTTGCTTTGTCATTACTTTGTGAGTAAAGTGGAACCACGTGTTGATCAGTAACTCTAACTAAGTTCATCAATCTTAAATGTGAATGCTTGTGTGATTATAACGTCTCGTCTTGACAATATTTTACAATATAGTAACTTTTCTTTATGCTTTTCTTTATGTTCAACCCACGTGGAGTGTACTTTGCGAGACCAGTACCACGTGCTTATATAACTGTTTGACCCATCAGGTTAATAGTAAGACGTTAGTAACCAGTTCAAGGTTTTTCTTTTGTCAATTGCTTTTCGATCGAATTTATTTTAATTATCAAAATTACTGTGGAGTTATATGCGTTCTGTAAACCAAGTTGACCACGTGGAGCATGTGGTGTAATCATCAAAGTAGCCTTCAGCTATTCTTTTTGGGAAGATTTCACAAAGAGCTAATATGAATTTAGTATACCAGTGTGTGGTAATTACATGACGGACAGGATTGTGTTACGAACGTAATTTCTTTGGGTGAAAACTGAATCTGTTGGTTGTGGTTAATTTCTTCTTGCTTATGTTTCAACGTTCTTTGGGTGTTGTTTTGTGAATGCAGGGTTGTATGCAGTCTCCCAATCTTGGCTCCATATTTGATGTGTTCCGTAAAATCTCACATTTTTACAATCCTTAAACAAGGCACCAGCTCAGTTATAACTCACGTATAATATGCTGAAATTTCAATGAACAATCTTAAAATAAATTTCCAAATATAAACTGATTTCTTTCTTTTTATTTAAATTCTCCTTTTTATATATAGATATATTACCGGTTGTTGTATGACTGTAAAAGATTACAATCAATGTCAGTGTGATTGGTAATGTGGTAAACCTAGACTAGTTACCTGGTGAAACAGTTGCGCAGTAATGCACGGTTAACTTCTCCCCAGACAGCTCACAGCTTTTAACCCGCTTTTATTCTACTATTAACACCCGATTTCAGCATAGCAAAATTCATGTAGCAATATTACACATGGCGACCCTGTTCTGTGATTCCGCTAGACTCTGGAATCTCTGAGACGTTAGATTGCAAGCGTTGTATAATCTTAATTTTTTTTTCCCTACAGTGCTCAATCAACTTCTGCGTTGTTTCTGAGGAGACTTTCTAAAGATTCACTGCATTGTTGAGCGGCGTTGTGTTGTTTGTCTTGTTGTTTTGTTTTCTATATTTGTGTGTTTTATATGTGTGTGTGGTTTTTCCTTTTTCTCGCTTGTAAATTCCACTGTTTCGATCAAAGATAAAAATTTGTTTTGCGTGTGAAAAAGTGAGTACTAGGTTGGGTACCTTTCGTGTAACTGTCGTAATTTTTGGGGGATACATTTACTGTGATTAGTGTGTTGCGTACTGGGTATAAATTGAACTAATGCAGACACGTAACCAAACTAAAAGTAAGCTGTCCGACAACTTAAGCAACATGGACCAAGGGGATAATTTGATTTCGAATGTTAACGCGTCGGGCGGTTCCGAAAATGCAATGGGAAATACTTCAGATGAAATGCAGAACAGCACGAACGGGCTCACATCAAAGCCACAAATTAATTTGCCTCCTACTAACCAAAATGATTTGGCAGAACTCATGAAAGCCTTATTGCAACAAAATAAAGAAAACGCACAGAAATCTGAAAAATCGATCCGCGAGCTAGGGGAACAAATGACGCAGAAATCTGAAAAATCGATCCGAGAGCTAGGCGAACAAATGACGCAGAAATCTGAAAAATCGATCCGAGAACTAGGCGATCAAATGACGCAGAAATCAGAAAAATCGTTCCGAGAACAAAAAGAATCATCCGAAAAATCGATCCGCGAGCTAGGCGAACAAATAGACGAAAAACTAATCCAGCAGACAAATAAAGTCGACAAGTCGATGCAGAGAGTGTCCGATGATATCTCACAAAGAATAAACAATCTGGCAAGTGAAATAAAAAGTGATATTATGAAAGAATTAGGCCGTACATTTGAACAAATCGATGATCGTCTGCAAGCCTTAGAACAGAGCAAGCGGAGTCGCGATGCTGAATCTAAAGAAAGCGAAAAACGGCTACTTAGGAATTTCCAAGAGCTGAGGGAAGAATGCCAAAGGGAACACCAGCAGGTACTCTCGAGGGTCCAAGAGGCGGAAACGCATTGTCCCACGTCCGTTAGCAACACAATAGCGGACAACAGTTTAGCGATCCACGCATAAGAACAGCAAGTAGAACAATTGAAGCAGACTGGGGCGGAGGACAAGAGACAAATAGATCATAAGATTGCGGCATTAGCGGACATTGTAGGCAAGATGAAGCTGACGGAAAGCGAGAACAATACTACACTGGTAGCGGCCGCAGAGACCGAAGAAGTGCGTTCGCTTCTGAGATTTCAGAAGGGACAGTTCGAAGTGAACAGGCAAAACAAAGCTGTAACAGGCGAATTACAAGAACGCGTAGCGCATCTGGAAAACCGCATGGCGTGTGATTCCGAACTCGCCAATAGCACTAAAAATAGCCGTACGATCAGTGCAGAGAGGGACTCCGGCCACGAGGGAGATTTTGACGACAGGGAAGAATGTAATTTAAGAGGCAGACATGAGAGACATAGAAACATTCAAGGGCCTCGACAGGAGGAAATGCGGGGATTTGATTTCAAACATTTCCTTACGGTAAGAAAGTTTGAGATATTCCGAAATTCGCAAAAAGGAATACATCCACGAGCATGGCTCGAGCAATTTGAGTTCTGTCTTCCTCCCGACTGGGCAAGTTCACATAAGATAGAATATATGTGTGGCTATTTGGAAGGCGAACCGGCGATTCGCATGAGGTCGGCAGCGCGTCACTGCAACTCCACTCGGGAGTTTCGACAAGCCTTTCTCTCCGCCTATTGGTCGGAAGCGGCACAAGATAGGGTCAAACATGGCATAATTATGCTGCCAAATTTGAACCAGTCTGGTTTCGGCAGCCCTGCACGCCTATTCGACCACATGCTGCAGGCAAATCAATTTTTATACGACCCATACGGGCCTGCGGAACTAATTAGGATATGCATCACCAAATTGCCGATGCACTTGCGGCACGTCATTCTTACGGGACGATGCAAAGAGGACGTGGAAACGTTTAAAACACTTCTCCAAGAGTTGGAATATAATACAGCAGAATGCCCGCCTAATCAGGCGCAAAGTTATTACGGGGCACAGCAGTGCGACCGCAGTCGTGGCCGTATTACTAATCAACGGCGTGACTGGTAGTCGCGACGCGAACGAAACAATAATCGGGACCGGCCGTATAGAAACTGGGGTAACAGTCGCGAACACAGGTGGAACAACAGAAATGATCGAGGACATGGACAGGATCGTGAACGCTACAGGTACGGCAACCAGAATCGATACTACGGTGAACACGGTGGGAATAGGATTGTAGGCGGATCACCTCATGATGTTGAAATTCGGCCGGCCAATCCTAGACATAATCTAGCAAATGGAAATGAACAAAACCGGCAATGACAAATGATCAGTGCAGAAGGCGCCCAATCGGAACAAATGAGCGACATGGCAAATGAGTAGAAAGGACAGTGAGAAGTAGAGAGGACGGTGAGGAGAAAGAATTGATTAGTGTAAATTTGTGACGTATGCATTTTGAATAATATGTTGGTAAAAATTAATGATAAAGATGTTTTTATGTGATTGATTTAAGTGATGTTGTTAATTTGTTTTCTTTCCTTGTGCAATTAGGATTTAGTTTGATTCAAACGTAAAGATAAAAGGTTTCCTTGTGAACGAGTGAAATGCTGTTTTTTTGTGTGTGTAAATTGAAAAGAGCCGCTCCTGAGAGAAGCAAGATCTGTGTTGAATTAATTCAAAACTCAGGGGAATATCCGATCTGTGGGTATTATGGGTCTGGCAAACCCAGGTCCCCAGCTGTTAGTAGCCTTGTTTCCGATTTTCTGCTTTCAGTGCTACTATCTATCTATTACTATTCTATATCTGTCAGTATAAATGAGGATCTCTTACTATAGTATGCGTGCTGTATGAATATTTTAAGATAGGAGAACTCTGAGAAAGGAATGAGTAAGTTTGGAATCTTGAAAACAGGATGCGATAATACGATTGTTTAACCATTGGCTTCCCAATATGCGATGATATGTTAATATTGATGATATATGTCTTTTTTGTTCTTTATAGCTGAGTACGGAAAGTGCTGTCTGTGGATTTCGTAAGTAGATTGATTCCCTTCAAGGTGAAAGAAGAATTGTGGTTTGTGTAATTTACGTCGCCCTGAAATATTATTGTGGCAGTCAAATACGAGCAGTTTTCCAGCAAATGGAGAATGGAACGGAAATGTGGATCCTTTTTGTAGTCTTCACTGATGTTGAGCCAGAGCCAAAAAAAAAAAAAAAAAAAAAAATTATTCTGCGTTAATACTTGTCCTAGAAAAGCGACGTTTATGTATTTTTGCTGATGCTGTGAGCATTACAGCTTACCGTTTTCGCTGGTGCGGGATGCACTGCAGCCTATATGATTTGTACTGAGGAAATTTCCCTCTTGAAGGTAGAGGATGATTAAATATTTTTGATTATGGGAACGAAGGAAAGCTTGATTTAAGGTAATACGGATGAAGCAAAACATTTGTCATTTAAACTGCAGGAGGATTCGGATCTTTTGTGTCTGTTGTAAGTTCAATATGTTAAGATGATACTGTTTTACAGAACAGAGGTGACCACAATTTTGCCATTCATGAGAAATGAATCCAGAATAACCACCACAGGCGAAATGACTGATTTGGAAGCGAGAGGTAACTTAAAGAAGGAACGAAATCGCAGCAAAATGGGTAAGAAAATGTAGTATAACCTGTATAGTGCAGACATTTTTTACCGTTCTCAGAGCCATCTGTGTGATTAATTCTTGTGATAACGTAATTTTAGATGAAATTTTCTTACTGTTTTATGTGTGAATATATGAGTATGATAAATGTATAATTGCGAGTCTCTTTTCAGGTGTGCGAACTGGTATAAATGTTTTGGTGTGTAAATAACCATTGTTCTTTTCACTGTGTATGCTTAAGGAAAGTTTCTCCATATTTATCATGTGACAAGACGTATGCCGCGAGCGTCAAGAAGAGGACGAATTAGAACAATGTTGTAGTGGTATATACATGGTGTTGAAATAGCATTGAAGTAGCTTATTGGCTTAACTAGTAGTGGATAGAAGTAGAATATTGAGTAATGCATGTTTATGGGTAGTTAGTTTGTAGAATAGGCAACAGGTGTGCATGTATGTGTGTGTAAATAACATGTAAACCCTATGCTGTCCTGACCTATACTTGCACAAGGCATAATCCTATTCATTTCAGTGAATTAATAAGTAGCATCTGATTTATTAAAACGTAAGTGAACCACATTAGTGATGTGGATTTAAATATTATATTGTCAGTTCATTTAATTCTTATTTTTTTTACATTGTAAAGTCATTTCATTTTTATTCTTTTACATTGTCAAGTCATTTAAATTTTATTTTATATTGTCGATTCATCTAATTTTAAAAAAAAAAATTAAGTCTCACGTTTGTTCTTAAAAATTGTGAAAGACAATACTAAGTGGTATTATGTACGACATTGTGTAATCACATAACTACGATAAAAAAAAATTTCTGTGAATGCAGTTGAGAACCTGAAAGCGAACCGGCTAAACTCTTACGAGACAGCGGGAGCAGCCGGACTAGTTGTAAACTGGCGGGTTTCCCAGCGGGACACGCTGTCAGCCAGGCCACTTCGGGAGCGCGGCCGACAACAAAAGAAGGTACGCGGCAAACACTTTCCCTTGTACCTGGAGCTAATGGGCGGCCGCCCCGGGCGACCCTTCCTCGAGGCGATGACCTGAGATGGGCGAGCGGTCCACCGCGCGGAAATCCATCTGCTGGCAACGCACCACACGCACGCGACCGTGACGAGACCGCCGCGGAGAAACAACACAAGGGGCGTGGAGCCTTTTGACACATACTGTCCAGAGAAACTTGTAGACGTCAACGACGCCTATCGACATTTCCTGACGGATGCCTACTGTCAAGCGACAGTAAATCATGGCTCGATGTTCTCTGGTCACTAAGGGTGGCACAAAAGAAGAGCCATTAAGCGTCATCCTTGCCCAGGAATATCAAACCGGCGAGTCAATTGAGGATAACTCAAGAATGTAACAACACAAAGGGCGTGGAGCCTTTTGACACATACTGTCCAGAGAAACTGGCAGACTTCAACGACGCCTATCAACATCTCCTGACGGATGCCCACTGTCAAGCGACAGTAAATCATGGTTCGATGTTCTCTGGTCGCCAAGGGTGGCACAAAAGAAGAGCCATTAAGTGTCATCCTTGCCCAGGAATATCAACCTGGCGTGTCAATCGAGGATACCGCACGAATTTGACAACACAAACATGGAACCAAATCGAGATGTACGTGACACAGACCACCAAGAGAAACTTCATGAGAGGGCAGAGACGGCGGGATTGCACGCAACAGATGGACAAAAATCCCTACTGACAGCTGCGGCGACGAACCCCCTCCCCCACCCCTTATACTGTGCCTCGGAACAGTGGAACTAGTGAGTGTATCAGTGAACAGTGATTATACGGTTCTTAGTTCAATGCATATACATGTGTTTCTGTCGCAGAAACTTTGACTCGTGTGTTTTGCAGGGATTCGATTTATGGGTGTTTATTAGACTGACTTTTGTATTTTGCAGGTGTTCTATTTTTGTTTTTTTTTTTTAGACTTTGACTCTTGTATTTTGCAGGTGTTCTATTTATTATTTTTTTTAGACTTTGACTCTCGTATTTTGCAGGTGTTCTATTTATTGTTCTTTTTAGACTTTGACTCTTGTATTTTGCAAGGTGTTTTATTTATTGGTGTTTTTTTAGATGTTGACTAGTGTACTGATTTATTGATCAATGTTTGTTCTTGTGTGATGTATTAGATTTGTGTTATTTTGTTTCGTAAATTCATTCATGTGGCATTGCATAGTTTATCAGTCAGATTGCTATTCATTCTCATTGGACTGTGATCGATTAGCCTTTGCATGGGGCATATTTATTGTGAGGAACCCCTTAAGGGTAACAATCACATAATTACTGAAGTTTCAGTATAATGACACAGTGCTCATTGTTTGCTAGCTAATTGAAATATAGAAGAGTGATTAAATTGTGCCACATAGTTATTTTAATCCTACAAATTACTAGTTTTATACGATATAGAATTTTTTTGCGATAACCACTTTGTAAAACATGTTTTTTTTCTTATCAATTTTTGCTTTTGCGGATTGTGCATTGTAATGTTCTGCTTTATAATACTGATGTTATTTCATGTTCTTTTTTAATTGCTGTGGCACCTTTGCTATTTTCATAAATTTTGCTTGTTAATAAACAGTCATAAATTTGCCTGTGATCAGTTGGCTCTTGCAGTGAGCAAATACTGGTGAACTCCATAAGGGTAACAACCAGGAATTGTTTTCATATTAATGACACAGGAACCATTGTTTTTACTTGCTGACCGAATTAGGTCTACACTATCTTTTAAATAGGTGTCACAGATTGTGTTCTTTTTTTTCTGTTTGAAATTAGTAGATTTTAAAGATTTGTTGAAATTATTGTGTTTTAGCAAGTAGCTGGTGACCTTTTGCCTTTTTATTTTTACATTTTTGGTTTAAGTAGGGTGTGAGAAGCCTGCTTGGGAATGTCCTAGCATGGCAAGAAAATTCCCTGCACAGTCTTTTCCCGGAGCGTTGGGGTTATGAAATGTCTCTGTTGGATTCCTTTCATGTTTGATTTCTTAAATCTGTTGTCATTTATGGAATAAATTCCTCTTCTAAATTTACTGTGGCGTTTCTGACTACCTGGGAGGAGACTGAGTAGTGGAACGTGTTACCTTTACACGTAAACAAGAACGATCTGTCACACTATTACACTTTAAAACACAGTTTATATGTAATTCATGTCACACAGTCTCATACGGAACCTACATCCGCTTTCTGTTATATACTGTATATGATAAGATACTGTCATCCCCCTTCCCTTCTGTGTGAGAGGATGAATGATCAAATGTGTTTGTAGTTGCATGCTTGAGGGTAGCAGACAAGGCTGTCTGCTAGAGAACAGTAGGACCAACGTCGGAACAGGTAGCTACGCTTTCTTAAAGCAGAGAGGTTTCTATCCTTAGTATGGTTCTGTCCGTCCGTTGTCATGTTGGTATAGGAAGCTGCCCCTCTGGCCACTTCCGTTTGTCTTTGTGAGCCACCCTCAGGAAGCACACTCGGCAGTAGGCAGTTGCTGTGGGACCGTGGCGAGCGTCTGAAGTGGTAAGATCTCCGGCTAAGCGCGTGTCTGCTAAGTCCGTAGGACAATGGATTTCTTAAGTTCAGCCTAACTGAAAACTTAATACCTTGATTTCAGATTTAGCTCTAAAATATCTAATGCTATCTTAAATTGCAGCGGAGTGTAATTCTCGTGTGAAGTTCAGATTATTTTGCGGTAGTTGCTTTGTCATTACTTTGTGAGTAAAGTGGAACCACGTGTTGATCAGTAACTCTAACTAAGTTCATCAATCTTAAATGTGAATGCTTGTGTGATTATAACGTCTCGTCTTGACAATATTTTACAATATAGTAACTTTTCTTTATGCTTTTCTTTATGTTCAACCCACGTGGAGTGTACTTTGCGAGACCAGTACCACGTGCTTATATAACTGTTTGACCCATCAGGTTAATAGTAAGACGTTAGTAACCAGTTCAAGGTTTTTCTTTTGTCAATTGCTTTTCGATCGAATTTATTTTAATTATCAAAATTACTGTGGAGTTATACGCGTTCTGTAAACCAAGTTGACCACGTGGAGCATGTGGTGTAATCATCAAAGTAGCCTTCAACTATTCTTTTTGGGAAGATTTCACAAAGAGCTAATATGAATTTAGTATACCAGTGTGTGGTAATTACATGACGGACAGGATTGTGTTACGAACGTAATTTCTTTGGGTGAAAACTGAATCTGTTGGTTGTGGTTAATTTCTTCTTGCTTATGTTTCAACGTTCTTTGGGTGTTGTTTTGTGAATGCAGGGTTGTATGCAGTCTCCCAATCTTGGCTCCATATTTGATGTGTTCCGTAAAATCTCACATTTTTACAATCCTTAAACAAGGCACCAGCTCAGTTATAACTCACGTATAATATGCTGAAATTTCAATGAACAATCTTAAAATAAATTTCCAAATATAAACTGATTTCTTTCTTTTTATTTAAATTCTCCTTTTTATATATAGATATATTACCGGTTGTTGTATGACTGTAAAAGATTACAATCAATGTTAGTGTGATTGGTAATGTGGTAAACCTAGACTAGTTACCTGGTGAAACAGTTGCGCAGTAATGCACGGTTAACTTCTCCCCAGACAGCTCACAGCTTTTAACCCGCTTTTATTCTACTATTAGCACCCGATTTCAGCATAGCAAAATTCATGTAGCAATATTACAAGGGGAACTACTCGTTGTTGAGATGAATGTCGTTACACGTATTGTCAAATGCATTGAGGTTGACGGACATCATTTTGAGCATTTATTTCATTAATGTGGTATTTACAGGTAATCACGCTGTAATAGCATGGCCGGCCGGTGTGGCCAAGCGGTCCTACGCGCTACAGTCTGGAACCGCGCGACCGCTACGGTCGCAGGTTCGAATCCATCCTCGGGCATTGATGTGTGTGATGTTCTTAGGGTAGTTAGGTTTAAGTAGTTCTAAGTTCTAGGGGACTGATGACCTCAGAGCCATTTGATTTTTTGTAACAGCATGCATTCTCAGAAATGATAAGTTCACAAATGAACATGTATCACATTGGAACAACCGAAATAAAATGTTCAAACGTACCTAGGTTCTGTATTTTAATTTAAAAAACCTACCTGTTACCATCTGTTCGTCTAAAATTGTGAGCTATATGTTTGTGGCTATTACAGCGCCATCTATCAGAAAGAGAAAAAAGTGATCCAGCTAAAACATTCATATTTCTTTGCGTACTACAGGAATATGTAATAAAAATGGGCTTTACTATTTAAATAAAACACAGTTGATATCCGTCTGACGTATGGCAGCGCCATTTAGCGGGCCAACCATAGCGCCATCTGGTTTCCCCCTTCAAACTAGACAAGTTTCGTTCTTTGTAGTTTTTTCGTTTGGCGCTTATTTCGTGAGACATTTGGCCCGGTCACGATCAATGGACCACCCTGTAGATACTGTATGTGTTCTGGCCGGAGGCAGTTCGCTCCGAGCTCTTGTATGTGCAAGTGCTGAATAAACATTCGTTGAGTGAAGTTAGTGTTCGTCATGCATCTAATTACAGCTTCTTCTACGTGACAATATTACGACTGCTGCCCAACACGAGATTGTATTCCGCCTGGTAGATGATATAGTCACATGACACGTTAATGAAATTACATGTGCCAAGGACAGGCAAATTATTCTACCAATCATACGGACTGTAAGTGGGTAAAGCCACAGATGTAAGCGAATTTGACAAAGAGCAGATTGTTATGGCCCAGTACCTCGTACCGAGCGTCTATGGAAAGTGGCTGAAACACAGTGAAACAACGAGTAGGTGAATAGTTGTTGGGCGTTCAGGCCTCATTACAGAATGTGGAAGTCAGAGGCTAGCCCGCTCTGTAAAGCAGGATAGGCGGAGGGGTTTAGTGTGTAACGTCCCATCGCCATCAAAGTCAATAGGGACGGAGCACAAACGCGGTTTACGGAAGAAAATTGGCTGTTCCCTTTCAAAGGGTCCATTCCGGTATTTGCCCCAAGCGATTTAGCAGAACTACGGAAAACCTAAATCTGGATAGCTGGACGCGGGTTTGAACAGTAGTCCTCCCGAATTCGAGTCCAGAGTTCTATCGACACCGCTCCCTGTCTCGGCAGCAGAATAACGGCGATCTGTGGTAGATCTGACAACAGAGGACAACGATGGAACAGTCGTTAGTTTCGAAGAGCACCATTCAGCGCACATTGTTAAATATGGGCTTCTGTAACAGACGACATAGTCATTTACCACGCAGTGTGTACTGGATCATCGAGATTGGACAGTGGATCAATGTAAATGTGCCATCTGGTCCAATATATTACGTTTCTTGTTAGGCCAGGTGAATAGTCGTGTTTGAGGTCATGTTATGCAGGCGAACGACCGTTGGAAACTCCTTATTTTTTTATTTTGCGCATATAGTTTAGAGTATGTTGAATCCAATTTTTTGTCCTCCAAAACCTTTGGACAATATTTGTGGCTGCAGTGTACGCATGCCCATTTAAAACTTTATCCTGACTGTTTTCAGTAAATATTGTCGACCGTAAGGCTCTCAAGGAATTTCCTACCATTATTATACAGATGTACCCCAAGAAGGACATTACAAGGTGAAACCCACCTAACCGTACAATGACACGTTCTAAATCACTGCCTTGTTTCTTACAATATCCATCGCCTTCACGCCTGATCGAAAGTGATAAACCACCACCTTTGACCATGTTTTATGCATTTTTTCAATGTTGTTTGAAGAGATGTACATATTGTGTTGTACAAAGTTGGAGGATAATTTAAGAATGGGAGGCACATTAATTTTCAACGAACCGACTGTCGGTGACTTGTGGCATCTTTCATGAATCCATTCCACTCTGGCATGTCAGTGAATTTCTTCCACTTTCCATAAAGCCACAGAATCTCATATCCGGTGAGTGATACCTTTAAGCACTTAGGGTCGTCGAAATTCAGACCCCTTGGAATAAGGCTATTTAAGCCAGCATTATTTGCTTTTTTGATAGATGACCAGTTGAGGTACACCAACCGCAAACAGAAATTCAGAAGTTGAACGACTTATTCCCCGACCAACATTCTTGTCAGACTTCATAGTTGTGTAGGGAGTGACTGCCATGATTCATTCCATGGATGGCCGAGCGGTTCTAGGCGCTACAGTCTGGAACCGCGCGACCACTACGGTCGCAGGTTCGAATCCTGCCTCGGGCATGGGTGTGTGTGATGTCCTTAGGTTAGATAGGTTTAAGTAGTTCTAAGTTCGAGGGGACTGATGACGTTAGAAGTTAAGTCCTATAGTGCTCAGAGCCATTTGAATCATTTTTTTGTCGTCAGACATAAAACACACCACCGTACGATATGCAGCACTCGTTTTAAATCCACTGACCGCACAACGAAAGTAAACGCAAACGAGGAAACGAGAATTTTGGAAGATACGAGGAATTTTGAACGCATGCGTAGCACAACACAGCTAGACTGGAAATGGATAACAATGGAACCAATAACAAAGAAACGTAGGGGATGGAGCCTCGGCTGTTCACGACATATCGATCGAGGGAGATCTATAGATATTTGCTCCGATGACTTCTCTAATTTCCTATCTTCTCATAAAAAAATAAATGAATGAAAAAGCCTTCCCTCTATGTGATATGCCTCATGACGTCATTTTTACCAGTCGGCGTTTTTCTGTCCCACCAGCATTCCTCGCTTTCGAGATTCTGGGAAAGTTAAAAACAGTGCTCGAGGCTACCTGATACACTAAAGAAACAAAGAAACTAGTACACCTGCCTAATATCGCGTAGGGCCCCAGCGAGCACCCAGAAGTGCCGCAACACGACGTGACCTGGACACGACTAATGTCTCAACTAGTGCTGGAGCAAATTGACACCATGAATCTTTCAGCGCTGTCAATAAATCCGTAAGAGTACGGCAGTGAGGGAGGGGGGGGGGGGGGGGTCTCTTCTGAACGGCACGTTCCAAGGTATTCCAGACAACGCTCAATAATCTTCATGTCTGGGGGGTTTGACGGCCAGCGGAAGTGTTTAAACTCAGAAGAGAGTTTCTGGAGCCACTCTGTAGCAATTCTGGACGTGTGGGGTGTCGCATTTTCCTGCTGAAATTGCCCAACTCCATCGGAATACACACTGGACATGGATGGATGCAGGTGATCAGACAGAATGCTTACGCACGTGTCACCTCTCAGAGTCGTATGTAGCTTTGTGTCGTGCAGTTATCAAGGGTGTACAGGTAGGTTTTGCCTTAGAAAGCCCATATAGATGATGTTTCGTTGAATAGTTCAAATGGTTCAAATGGCTCTAAGCACTATGGGACTTGACATGTACATCTACATCTACATGATTACTCTGCAATTCACATTTAAGTGCATGGCAGAGGGTTCATCGAACCACAATCGTACTATCTCTCTACCATTCCACTCCCGAACAGCGCGCGGGAAAAACGAACACCTAAACCTTTCTGTTCGAGCTCTGATTTTTCTTATTTTATTTTGGTGATCATTCCTACCTATGTAGGTTGGGCTCAACAAAATATTTTCGCATTCGGAAGAGAAAGTTGGTGACTGAAATTTCGTAAATAGATCTCGCCGCGACGAAAAGCGTCTTTGCTTTAATGACTTCCATCCCAACTCGCGTATCATATCTGCCACACTCTCTCCCCTATTATGTGATAATACAAAACGAGCTGCCCTTTTTTGCACCCTTTCGATGTCCTACGTCAATCCCACCTGGTAAGGATCCCACACCACGCAGCAATATTCTAACAGAGGACGAACGAGTGTAGTGTAAGCTGTCTCTTTAGTGGACTTGTTGCATCTTTTAAGTGCCCTGCCAGTGAAACGCAACCTTTGGCTCGCCTTTCCCACAATATTATCTATGCAGTCTTTCCAAGTGAAGTTGTTCGTAATTTTAACACCCAGGTACTTAGTTGAATTGACAGCCTTGAGAATTGTACTATTTATCGAGTAATCGAATTCCAAAGGATTTCTTTTGGAACTCATGTGGATCACCTCACACTTTTCATTATTTAGCGTCAACTTTCACCTGACACACCATACAGCAATCTTTTCTAAATCGCTTTGCAACTGATACTGGTCTTCGGATGACCTTACTAGACGGTAAATTACAGCATCATCTGCGAACAACCTAAGTGAACTGCTCAGATTGTCAACCACGTCATTTATATAGATCAGGAACAGCAGAGGTCCCAGGACGCTTTCCTGGGGAACACCTGATATCACTTCAGTTTTACTCGATGATTTGCCGTCTATTACTACGAACTGCGACCTTCCTGACAGGAAATCACGAATCCAGTCGCACAACTGAGACGATACCCCATAGGCCCGCAGCTTGATTAGAAGTCGCTTGTGAGGAACCGTGTCAAAAGCTTTCCGGAAATCTAGAAATACAGAATCAACTTGAGATCCCCTGTCTATAGCGGCCATTACTTCGTGCGAATAAAAAGCTAGCTGCGTTACACAAGAACGATGTTTTCTGAAGCCATGCTGATTACGTATCAATAGATCGTTCCCTTCGAGGTGATTCATAATATTTGAATACAGTATATGCTGCGAAACCCTACTGCAAACCGACGTCAATGATATAGGTCTGTAGTTCGATGAATTACTCCTACTACCGTTCTTAAACACTGGTGCGAGCTGCGCAATTTTCCAGTCTGCAGGTACAGATCTATCTGTGAGTGAGCGGTTGTATATGATTGCTAAGTATCAAAAGTATCCGGACACCAGGCTGAAAATGACTTGGAAGTTCGTGGCGTCCTCCATCGGTAATACCGCAATTCAATATGGTGTTTGGCCCACCCTTAGCCTTGAAGACAGCTTCCACTCTCGCAGGCATACATTCAATCCGGTGTCAGTCGCTGAGGTCTGGCACGAAATCGGCGTTCTAAAACACCCCATAGATGTTCTATAGGATTCAGGTCAGGACTCTGTGCAGGCCAGTCCATTACAGGGATGTTATTGTGTTACCACTCCGCCACACGCCGTGCATTATGAACAGGTGAACGATCGTGTTGAAAGATGCAATCGCCAACCCGAATTGCTCTTCAACAGTGGGAAACAAGAGGGTGCTTAAAACATCGATGTAGGCCTGTGCTGTGATAGTGCCACGCAAAACAACAAGGGGTGCAAGCCGCCTCCATGAAAATCATGACCACACCATAACACCACCGCCTCCGAATTTTACTGTTGTCACTACACACGCTGGCAGATGACGTTCACCGGGCATTCGCCATACCCACACCCTGCACCGTGATTCGACACTCCACACAACGTTTTTCCACTGTTCAGTCGTCCAATGTTTACGCTCCTTACACCAAGCGAGGCGTCGTTTGGCAGTTACCGGCGTCATGTGTGGTTATGAGCAGCCACTCGAACATGAAATCGAAGTTTTCTAACCTCCCGCCTAACTGTCGTAGTACTTGCAGTGGATCCTGATGCAGTCTGGAATTCGTGTGTAATGGCTTGGATAGATGTCTGCCTATTTCACTTTACGATCCTCTTCAACTGTCAGCAGTCTCTGTCAGTCAACAGACGAGGTCGGCCTGTACGTTTTTGTGCTGTACGTGTCCCTTCACATTTCCACTTCACTATCACATTGGAAACAGTGGACCTAGTCATTTTTAGGTGTGTGGAAATGTCACGTACAGACGTGTGACAAGTCACACCCAATCACCTGACCACGTTCGAAGTCCGTGAGTACCACGGAATGCCCCATTCTGCTCTCTCACGATTTCTAATGACTATTGCGGTCGCTGATATGGAGTACCTGGCAGCACAATGCACCTAATATGAAAAACATGTGGTTTTAGGGGTGTTCAGATACTTCTGATCACATCTGAGGTCATCAGTCCCCTAGATTTAGAACTACGTAAACCCAACTAACCTAAGGACATCACACACATCCATGCCCGAGGTAGGATTCGAACCTGCGACCGGAACAGCAGCGCGGTTCCGGACTGAAGCGCATAGAACCACTCGGCCACAGCGGCGGGCGTTGAATAGTTCTCAACCTGACATTTGCTGATGGCCCAGCACTAAAATCTGCAGCCATTTGCGGAAGGATTGCACTTCTGTCACGTTTAACAATGCTCTTCAGTCGTCGTTCGTCGCGTTCTTGCAGGATGTTTTTCCGGCCGCAGCGATGTCCGAGATTTGATGTTTTACAGGAGCCCTGATATTCACGGTACACTCGTGAAATGGTCGTACGGGGTGAGCCGTGGCGTCATTGAGTTAGTAGACTGTTCTGCCTGGCGCCACTGGCTCAGGTGTAGCATCGACTATCCCTCTTGCGGCCCCCATAGCCAGTATCTATGAGGAAGAGTTGGTATATGTGGGTTACGTCCTTAGAAGGTCTTTGTTTGCCGATATACACTCCTGAAAATTGAAATAAGAACACCGTGAATTCATTGTCCCAGGAAGGGGAAACTTTATTGACACATTCCTGGGGTCAGATACATCACATGATCACACTGACAGAACCACAGGCACATAGACACAGGCAACAGAGCATGCACAATGTCGGCACTAGTACAGTGTATATCCACCTTTCGCAGCAATGCAGGCTGCTATTCTCCCATGGAGACGATCGTAGAGATGCTGGATGTAGTTCTGTGGAACGGCTTGCCATGCCATTTCCACCTGGCGCCTCAGTTGGACCAGCGTTCGTGCTGGACGTGCAGACCGCGTGAGACGACGCTTCATCCGGTCCCAAACACGCTCAATGGGGGACAGATCCGGAGAACTTGCTGGCCAGGTTAGTTGACTTACACCTTCTAGAGCACGTTGGGTGGCACGGGATACATGCGGACGTGCATTGTCCTGTTGGAACAGCAAGTTCCCTTGCCGGTCTAGGAATGGTAGAACGATGGGTTCGATGACGGTTTGGATGTACCGTGCACTATTCAGTGTCCCCTCGACGATCACCAGTGGTTTACGGCCAGTGTAGGAGATCGCTCCCCACACCATGATGCCAGGTGTTGGCCCTGTGTGCCTCGGTCGTATGCAGTCCTGATTGTGGCGCTCACCTGCACGGCGCCAAACACGCATACGACCATCATTGGCACCAAGGCAGAAGCGACTCTCATCGCTGAAGACGACACGTCTCCATTCGTCCCTCCATTGACGCCTGTCGCGACACCACTGGAGGTGGGCCGCACGATGTTGGGGCGTGAGCGGAAGACGGCCTAACGGTGTGCGGGTCCGTAGCCCAGCTTCATGGAGACGGTTGCGAATGGTCCTCGCCGATACCCCAGGAGCAACAGTGTCCCTAATTTGCTGGGAAGTGGCGGTGCGGTCCCCTACGGCACTGCGTAGTATCCTACGGTCTTGGCGTGCATCCGTGCGTCGCTGCGGTCCGGTCCCAGGTCGACGGGCACGTGCACCTTCCGCCGACCACTGGCGACAACATCGATGTACTGTGGAGACCTCACGCCCCACGTGTTGAGCAATTCGGCGGTACGTCCACCCGGCCTCCCGCATGCTCACTATACGCCCTCGCTCAAAGTCCGTCAACTGCACATACGGTTCACGTCCACGCTGTCGCGGCATGCTACCAGTGTTAAAGACTGCGATGGAGCTCCGTATGCCACGGAAAACTGGCTGACACTGACGGCGGCGGTGCACAAATGCTGCACAGCTAGCGCCATTCGACGGCCAACACCGCTGTTCCTGGTGTGTCCGCTGTGCCATGCGTGTGATCATTGCTTGTACAGCCCTCTCGCAGTGTCCGGAGCAAGTATGGTGGGTCTGACACACCGGTGTCAATGTGTTCTTTTTTCCATTTCCAGGAGTGTATATAGGGGATTCGCTGGCCCGAGTGGAGGCACGAAATTTGGCGATCGGCGGTAACGTCGAGACGAGAAGTGGTTACGAGGTTCGAGAGGCCGAAGCCAAGAGCTGCGCAAGGAGCTACCGGAGTACTTCACCGGCTCAGCGTCGACTACACCATCCCGTCGGCTGGTTGGGAACATTTCGTGTCGGACGACCGCTCGTGGCTTGGCTGCCCTCTACCTGGCTTTCATCGGCTGCGACGCACCGTGGATCTATGGAACTACTAGCTGATAAAGGGAAGTAATTTTCCGTAATCCTCATGGTGATTTGTGTCATTGTCTACCAGTCTCATTATTATTTTCTGCTTTGTATCCGACCCTCAGAGTTTTACTCGGTCAGCTCTTTGGTCGTAAATATAGGCTATAGTATTGTACTAAGACACGAGTTGTTGTTTGAAAATTTGTCCCGCTATTATATTGCCTTCCCTTTCTGGCTGTACCCGATCGTTAATGTTCTGTCAGTCGCTATGGCCGAGCGGTTCTAGGCGCTTCAGTCCGGAACCGCGCTGCTGCTACGGTCGCGGGTTCGAATCCTGCCTCTGGCATGCATGTGTGTGATGTCCTTAGGTTAGTTAGGTTTAAGTAGTTCTAAGTCTAGGCGTCTGATGACCTCAGATGTTAAGTCCCATAGTGCTTAGAGCCATTTGAACCATTAATGTTCTAATGAGTCAGCTCCTGGTCGTAAATACAGCCGGAACAACTGTACTGAGGCACAGATTGCCGTTAAAAGAGGGACCTTGTGGATAGATTTAGATGTTAACCGGTTCAGGTCTTTGATTGTAATTGCATTTCTCAGTCATTAGTTGTAACCTGAACAACCTGTTGTACTAAGCTGTGCATTGATGTGTTTGAAAGACCGGGTCATTATTGGTGTGGTTCCGCCGAGTGAGTTCTCTTGTAATGTGTTCACAAGTAATGTTTTAAGACGTTGCTCCAGAGCGGTCTTAATAACTGACAATCAGTCTAATTTTAAAAATATTAACAGCCAACTGCCACCAGGGCTTTAGTCAAAATAAGATCGTCAAAAGGGACGGGTTGGGATCCAGTCGCACCGTGGTTGCCGATTGAAATTAAAGAGGTTGGTTACTTGAAGTAAGCTTTATCAATGTCATATTGTTTCCTAATCTGTTTAACCTTTAAGCACAGGTGCGCATCTTAACCCAAAGTTTTCGACATACAGCTTTCAAATTAAATTGATGTCATCTGTTTTGAGCAACTGAATCACTCTTATCATCAATGGTGTTTGTATAGCTTTCATGTGTTGCAGAAGGGCATTTAATAAGAGAGACTGTGTCCATCACGGTAGTAAACACCGCTGTTTCACCCGATAACGGGCGGGCTGCAGGTCTGGACGTCTTGTAATCATTGTCATATTGTTTGCTGTTTGAATTCTTTTGCAAAGGATTATTCATCTCAAGGTTTAAGGTCAAAAGAATTTTGTAAATTTGTTCATTTAGTAAAAAATTTTTTGTTATATCTGTTGTTAAATAAACAGGTTGTGTGAAAAGAAAGTTGTATTGGTGGGTCCTCCCTTCCACGTTTTCCTTAATTCCAGTAAGAATCAGGTACCACGGGGAAATCCTCACTTCATCGCTACCTCGGAGATTCTGTGTGCCATCACTCGTGCGCCGACTACATCACCACGTTCAAACTCACTTAAATCATGATAACCTGCCATTGTAGCAGCAGTAACCGATATAACAACTGCGCCAGACACTTGTTGTCTTATAAAGGCGTTGCCACCGCAACGTCGTATTATACCTGTTTACATATCTCTGTATTTGGAGACGCGTGCCTATACCAGTTTCTTTGGGGCATCAGTATAATGCTGCGGCCTTTGTAAGCTTTTTCGAAAGTCGGTTGTAAGTAGGCTGTTTAAGTTTTTTTTATTGGTAACGCCACGTAGCGCTCTGTATGAAAATCACTGGCTGTGCTGTGTGCAGTCTGTGGCTAGTGTGCATTGTTGTCTGCCATTGTAGTGTTGGGCAGCTGGATGTTAACAGCGCGTAGCGTTGCGCAGTTGGAGGTGAGCCGCCAGCAGTGGTGGATGTGGGGAGAGAAATGGCGGAGTTTTGAAATTTGTAAGACTGGATGTCATGAACTGCTATGTATATTATGATTTTTCAACACTATTAAGATAAATACATTGTTTGTTCTCTATTAAAATCTTTCATTTGCTATCTATGCCTATCAGTAGTTAGTGCCTTCCGTAGTTTGAATCTTTTATTTAGCTGGCAGTAGTGGCGCTCGTTGTATTGCAGTAGTTCGAGTAACGAAGATTTTTGTGAGGTAAGTGATTTGTGAAAGGTATAGGTTAATGTTAGTCAGGGCCATTCTTTTGTAGGGATTATTGAAAGTCAGATTGCGTTGCGCTAAAAATATTGTGTGTCAGTTTAAGGACAGTCATGTATAATTGTTCAAAGAGGATGTTTCATATGTCGACTGTCGACCCTTAGCCGAGGATACCTCACTGGAATCTTCTGATTTTTTTCTTGTAGTTTGTGTAATTAGTATAGCTATTGTTTATTGCTAGCGCGTAATTGTAGAGATAATTTCCTTTGTAGTTGTAGTTTCTCATTGTTGTACAGTAAAACAGTTGTGGCATGCATGTAGATTTGCACCAAGTATTTCGCAGCTGTGCTTACAATTAACGAGATACTATTTTCAGTGCTACGTTACTGTGTTATTTTGCTCTTCAAATTGTGCTTTTCTGTGTTGTCGTGTGAAATATTGTGACAATAATGGCGTGTGAAAAACGTAATACTAGGCTCCAAAGTAAACTGAGAAATGACAGTGAAGACGAAATTAGTGTCTTAGCGCCACCATGTAATGAATTAACTAATGTTCAAACTAGTGATTTGGTAACTGTGCATAGGGAAATGGAGCGGGCGGCAAATAATGGCGTAGACAGTGAAACAATTAGTGAACAGGGAAGCATTATCGATCGATCGGTCGGCAACAGCTCGTCTCAGGAATGCGAAATGACAGGACACAATCTTGCCAATACTGTAGATTCAGGTTTTGCGTCCTCACCGTTTTCTCAAATACGCCAAGACACATTTCCTGCTTGTCATAATGTGAATGTTGCCGGTGCAAATGCACTGCCGAAAAGCATACAGGAACAGATTCCAGACACTAATACATTATTATTGCAATTAATACAACACATGGGACAAACACAGCAAAAGCTTCAAAAGTTAGACATAATGGAACAAAATCTTCAAAAGTTAGACACAATGGAACAAAATCAGAGACAAACACAGCAAAAGCTTCAAAAGTTAGACACAATGGAACAGAATCTTCGGAAGTTAGACACCACGCTTCAACAAACAGGTGTAGATTTAACTACTGAGTTATATAAAATCGAAGCGAAATGTCAAAAAGTCTGCAATGACGTAAAAACACAAATTTGTGAACATTTACAACCTATTTTTTCGCGTCATGAAAATGCATTACAGAATCACGAAGCAGCCATAAAAGAACTGCAACCATTGTTCATGAAAATCATGAGACCTTGCAAGCTATAATTGACTCAGTTTCATCTACCGATTCGGTTAAGCAACTTGCAAAAGCTCAGGGTAACTTAAAGGACTCTGAAAATTGGTTCAGAACGATACATGGAGGAAATTAGTTCATTATCAGAGAAAGTAGTAGAACTTTCGGATCAGCTAAATAATATATCTACGAAGGTAGATGATAATCTGAATGACACAAAAACCGGTAGTCTTTATAGACACAGAAGAGTGCGAACAAATTAGCAAATTCAAACAAAATCAGAATCAAATTAATACGCAACACCAAAGAGATATCCGGGAAGTACAAGATCAGCTGACACAGGTAATACAAGAATTACGTATTTCAGAGGACACTGGCGCCCCAACATGGGAAGAGGAACTTAGAAATACGGAAAAGCCACAAAATAATAACACAGGGCATTTCGGAAATTATGAAAGAAATTGGCAAGGTGCACCGAATTTTGAAATGGAACCGCCGAAACGAAGTAACAATGACAGATATGCTACTCACCGACACGATGATTTTGAATATAAGCTGTTCATTACTACACGTAAATTCAAAACATTTAAGAATTCCGGCAACGACATTCATCCACAAGCGTGGCTTCATCAATTCTCTCATTTTTTTCCTACCAACTGGTCATTAGAGCACAGATTAGAATTTATGTGTAGCTATTTAGAGAATGAACCAGCTGTAAGAATGCGATCGGTCATTCACGATTGTCACAGTGAAGGAGAATTTTACCATGCCTTCCTCTCAGCATATTGGTCTCAAGCTACACAATACCGACTAAAACATAGTATCATAATGATGAAACATTTCGAACAATCTGAATTTTCCAGTCTTGTGAAATATTTTGAAAACATGTTGCACAAGAATCAGTACCCGTCAAACCCATACAGCCCCTCAGAACTCATTCGCATTTGCTTAATCAAATTACCTGAACATCTACGACATATTATTTTGGCAGGACGTTGCAAAGACGACATTGAAGCTTTTCAGGGACTCTTACAAGAATTAGAAATTGACACTGACAATCGCGGAACGCGAAAACAGGAACATAACAATTACAGATCACATCCGTCACAATTCCGCCATGAAAGAAATAATAACTGGACACGACAAGGCTATTCTTACAACGCAAATCGTGAACAAAACAGACACCACCCATATGACAACCACTGGCAGAGTAATAGTTACAGAGATAGATCGCACTTCTGTAATTATGAATATGACAGAGATAACCATAGAAACAGACAATATGGAAATCAAAACAATTATTATCAAGGGAGACAGAATAACTTCAGACGCAACAGTTCAGCGTGCAGTTACGATTCCGGTAGAAATTTTCCACCACATGCCCGACAAACAAGAAAATATGTAAACTACCGACAAAACGACAGACCTGAATTCCATCAGAAATGGCGGGATTCAAACAGAGCAGGGCACTCTCGACAAGGTGAATTTGTAGAAGTTAGGTCTCCTAATCCCAATAACGACGCACCCCAACAAAGAGACAGACAATGACTCGCACCGCAGGCAGCCATGTGCGCCGGCTGGCTCAGGGAAAAATTACATAGACGCTAACCTTGAGAAAAATTCCAGTATTCTTTACCGACATATACCACATGATAATTGCGTCGAAGTTGAAAACACTGCGTACTAGGAAGAGTAAAGGTATGCACCACATTTCACATGCAAAACCGTTTATTGAGAGATAATCTGCTTTTTAACTTTGTCTTTGCCATAAAACTTTTCACATTTGTAGTATGCATTGTCAGACTTAGAAACTGTTACCATGCAACAATGTTTGAAGTTAAATATCCAGTCAAGAACTAAGAGAACTTATTTAAACAGAAATTACGAATGCATTGTTATAGTGAACAGACGTCACAGTGTTATTGTGTGTGTACATTCTTGCTTGTTAGTTGCACGATTACATAACGACTATAAGGCTTACATACTTCGAACATATACTGGTACTGCTAATGAGATTTTAATGCAACATTTTGGTTTACTTGAAAATACATTCTGGATTTAAAGTACTTTCTGTGAGATACCAGATGACACAGTGGTTAGTTTATGTGACAGCTACACGATTTTATCACGACACTACTAATGAGTGACAATTTACAATGTTGCTTTTGCGGTGTTTCTGTTTTATATCTGCACAGTTTTTCTGTATTATTCTGGAAAGTAAAACATGTTTTAGTAGTAACTTTTGTGGTATAGCTACAATGAGACTGCCTTTTCCATAGCACAACAATACGTTACAGCACAGTACTTTCTTCATCACAGCAATAAGCGTAATAACTACGATATCTATATGCAAAGCATTTCACATTTGTTTATCATGAGGTAAGTACATTGGCTTATGCAGAACTTAGCTTTCGGAGGACAATAACTACGACACTTCCACAGAGATTATCTTACAGCAAGACGCACATTTAGCGCTACAAGACACGTATTTGAGTGATTAATTTTGCACTTAAATCATTTATTTTCAAAGATATTTGAAGTACAATGATACAAAGGTTTTCCGTGATACATTTCATTCCATTGCTGTAATCTGTAACACCCGAGGGTATAATTACATTAATCCTCGGGGGGGGGGGGGGGGGGGGTACACACTTACTTTGTGTACCATGTGTTTGGCAAGCACAAGGAGCCCTAGCTAATATGGTATTTGCTTATACAACTTTACACATCGGTACCATATTTCTCTAACACAGAATTACACAGCTATCTGGTCATTTAACTGAGAGAGACAAATATTTATTTTACTACATCAGTGACACATGTTTACGCAATTACAAAGTTGGGTAACTTCACACTTACGAAATTGTATTTTGTCTGTACTTTGTGAACTGTTCATATTTTTTCGGAACCATTGTGATACTATTAGAGCTTAGAATGATGTATTTGGTAAGGGAGCATGATTTTAAAGTACGTTTGAGGTCGATGACACTATTGAAATTAGCAGAGAAGTTTTTTAGGTTTTGACATTATTGCAGAAACCTACAACGTTTTTGAGATCTGACTGAGGTGTTATGATGTTATTTTTACGATGGCGATGTGTATTATGCTGTTGAGGTACGTTTATGATCAATAAGATGATGCTACCGTATATGAGGAATTTGATTATGCTACGTATTTATTATGATGAAATATTGCAGAACTGTTGACGAATATGTATATGAATAATGAGTAGTGGTTAGGGACTCTTATTTGTGGAAAAGGATGTTGGAAACCAAGAATCGTACTTTAAGAGTTATGAAATGTGTGTAAATGCACGAATGTATCACAATGCCGACGAAAACTTTTTTAACACTGTTATATTCATAGGATCTTGTTTCTACACATTTACAATGCAAATTCTCGACCTGTGAAATTTTTTGTATGAGACTGTCACTGTAATGCAAACTGGTGTCGTAAATATTTCAGTAAGAAAGTTAAGTGACCCCCTTCATGTAATGAGTCATGGGCACCCAGCTGCGCGACAGTCGCCTGGAAAAAAGCCATTAGTGTGTGCCTTTCAGAGGCACAGGTGGAAAAAAAAGGGGCCATTATCCTCACTATTGACATTCCTTTGTAGAAAGCATCGCAAATACGACACACTCAAACTTGAAAACATATGATAACACTGTGGAGCTCTTAATTTATGATATTTACTGAAATGCCTAATGAAATGACGAGAAATATTTTTATGGTTCAAATGGTTCTGAGCACTACAGGACTTAACATCTTTGGTCATCAGTCTCCTAGAACTTGTTGTTGTTGTTGTTGTTGTGGTCTTCAGTCCTGAGACTGGTTTGATGCAGCTCTCCATGCTACTCTATCCTGTGCAAGCTTCTTCATCTCCCAGTACCTACTGCAACCTACATCCTTCTGAATCTGCTTAGTGTATTGATCTCTTGGCCTCCCTCTACGACTTTTACCCTCCACGCTGCCCTCCAATGCTAAATTTGTGATCCCTTGAAGCCTCAAAACATGTCCTACCAACCGATCCCTCCTTCTGGTCAAGTTGTGCCACAAACTTCTCTTCTCCCCAATCCTATTCAATACCTCCTCATTAGTTACGTGATCTACCAACCTTATCTTCAGCATTCTTCTGTAGCACCACATTTCGAAAGCTTCTATTCTCTTCTTGTCCAAACTGGTTATCGTCCATGTTTCTCTTCCATACATGGCTACACTCCATACAAATACTTTCAGAAACGACTTCCTGACACTTAAATCTATACTCGATGTTAACAAATTTCTCTTCTTCAGAAACGATCTCCTTGCCATTGCCAGTCTACATTTTATATCCTCTCTACTTCGACCATCATCAGTTATTTTACTCCCTAAATAGCAAAACTCCTTTACTACTTTAAGTGTCTCATTTCCTAATCTAATCCCCTCAGCATCACCCGATTTAATTTGACTACATTCCATTATCCTCGTTTTGCTTTTGTTGATGTTCATCTTATATCCTCCTTTCAAGACACTGTCCATTCCGTTCAACTGCTCTTCCAAGTCCTTTGCTGTCTCTGACAGAATTACAATGTCATCGGCGAACCTCAAAGTTTTTACTTCTTCTCCATGAATTTTAATACCTACTCCGAATTTTTCTTTTGTTTCCTTTACTGCTTGCTCAATATACTCCTAGAACTTAGAACTACTTAAACCTAACTAACCTAAGGACATCACTCACACATCCATGCCCGAGGCAGGATTCGAACCTCCGACCGTAGCGGTCGCGTGATTCTGGACTGAGCGCCTAGAACCGAGAGACCACTGCGGCCAGCAATATTTTTATGTCTATACACCTGATTATGACTACTGTCTCTCTAGTTGGGAGATTTTTTTACTACCTTATGAAATTCCATATGGCTAATGAATGATGTTTCCTGCCTTCCTTTGTACATATTTGCTCATTTTCTTTAATATCTAGTTTCTAGCTGCACTGCAGCATTGGTTACAAATAAAATTTAATAGATGTACTAATATCACTATTTTCTGTCTACAGACCCAGTAAAGAATACGTTTATGATTTACTTTCTTAGAAAAGAAGGCACAAATAGACATTTCCCTTCACAGGAATTGCGTAAATAATTTTTTTAATGACTTGGTAAATTTCCTCGCAGAGTAAGTTTTTGTGATGCATCTCTCTAGTGTTAAGATGTGACATAGGTATTAAACATGGCCATTTTTACTGTAATATTTTTTCTGCTTGAGCTATGTCATCTTCAGATATAAGTTATTGCATTTGCTGCTGCTGTTTGCCAAGCATAGTGCTACCAAATTTCACTTTACATTACTCTGTTAAGCCAGTTTCATTACTGATTTATTTTTCTTGTTTGCTGCTCGTTGCCTTATATTAGTTGTAATATTGCAGCTAGCTTGCTTTGCCAATTTGCATTTTTTTGTCATTGCTGTTTGTGTTAATTGTTTTGTGCTGCTGCATTGCCTCGTCCCTTAGTTTAGCATCTGAGCTCAGTAGATTTAAGTTAGCTTAAGATGGGGTAGGCCATATAAGAGAACAAGTTGTGATGAATTGGAAGAAATGCATTGAGAAGCTATAAGAAAATGGTTTGGCCAAAAAAGTATTTTGAAGGAGGATATGAACCAAAAAAGTACGGTTTAGGGACAACAGGTTTAGGTAGGATTTTCTTGGAAGTAAATCATGAGGTAAGATAATGGAAAATAAATAATGAGGTAAGAAATATGTGAACATATAAATACAGAAAGCATGCTGGGATAGAATTTTTTTGGTCGAAACAAATGTTGAAATAAGAGGGAAGATATATGGAATGAAGTTTTGGGGTGGACTGCAGTACGAAATGTCACACTGAAAACAAACCCTGTCCTGTATATATGTGTTATTGCACTATGTGAATTTGTGTTTTTCCTGTCTTAATGTGTTTAGCTAATAAGTTATGTTGTAGAATTTTTCTGATAATATGTTATTTTCTTTGTAAAGATGTTTAGACATTATTTATTCTGTTCTGTTTTAATGCTCATTTGTGAAGTTGATGTTTCCAACGTTATTCTGATCTTTTATGTATGTACTCATGTCTTAATTCCTGTAACACTAATGTATATGTTATTTCGATTCTTTTGTAAAGCTTGTACTACAAATGTTATCTGTATTGTTATGTTCTTTAATTATGTATTTTGTACCTTTGTAATTGTATTCTTATGTTATAAAATTGTAATTGACACCAGTTCATCATATTATTAACTTGTAAGTTCCATTTCACTGCACACGTTTCTGTTGGTCATAGTATATGGACAATATGTGAGAAGTAGGGACTGTTAGTGTTTGCATGTGTGTTAATAATTTAGCAAGAGAGTGTATAACAGCATTGCTGGTTCTAAGGACAATTCCAAAAACTTTGTGAGTGCACAAGTGCTGGTTTTGGACTTGCCATATTATCTGCAAGACTCTTCAGTGGTGATTGTGCACCTGCACAGTCACAACAGATGGCTGCTGGCCATCTCTACAAGGACTACAGTGGGTCTGCATCTTTGATGACCCACCAATACCATTATTTCTACAAGGACTACGGTGGGTCTACACCTTTGCTGACTCACCAATACCATTATTTCTACAAGGAGTACAGTGGATCTGCATGTTTGATGGCCCACCAATACCATTATCTCTACAAGGACTGCAGGGGTCTGCACCTCTGGTGGCTCACCAATGCCATACTCTCTACCAGGACTACAGTGGGTCTACTCTGTGATGACCTACCTACCAATATTCTTCAAAACGTCGAATGACTCTGCTGTGGGTTACCTCTGTTGTGGCCCATTACCTGTCTGCATGTCGAGAGTCAGCACTGTCTTTCCATTGGAAGGACAACACTACTTCTTCAAGACTGCATGGAAATCCACTACTTCCGTGTGCATTTTCTTTTACTGCTCAGACTTTGAGAAAAACACTGCAATTTTACTGTGATGAATGATCAGGACTGTTTTTATGGACTGTGAGAAAATTTTAGCTTACGACCAACATTTTATCAATAAGTGTGTGCATTTCATATCTTTGTTATTGTGACTATGAAAATTTTTTTCAAATCTGTATTAGCCACTGCCCAAAACAATTTGTAAAATTTTTTTGTGGGGAGCATGGGGGCTATGTAAGTAGGCTGTATAGGTTTTTTTATTGGTAACGCCACGTAGCGCTCTGTATGAAAATCACTGGCTGTGCTGTGTGCAGTCTGCGGCTGGTTTGCATTGTTGTCTGCCATTGTAGTGTTGGGCAGCTGGATGTTAACAGCGCGTAGCGTGGCGCAGTTGGAGGTGAGCCGCCAGCAGTGGTGGATGTGGGGAGAGAAATGGCGGAGTTTTGAAATTTGTAAGACTGGATGTCATGAACTGCTATGTATATTATGATTTTTCAACACTATTAAGATAAATACATTGTTTGTTCTCTATTAAAATCTTTCATTTGCTAACTATGCCTATCAGTAGTTAGTGCCTTCTGTAGTTTGAATCTTTTATTTAGCTGGCAGTAGTGGTTAATGTTAGTCAGGGCCATTCTTTTGTAGGGATTATTGAAAGTCATATTGCATTGCGCTAAAAATATTGTGTGTCAGTTTAAGGACAGTCATGTATAATTGTTCAAAGGGGATGTTTCACGGTTATCTCCTCAAGGCATTATTCTGAGTACGGCAGAACGCCGCTCTCCTGTTGACACAGATTCTTTCTCTCACTCCACAGCTGGGCTTCCCCCAGCCAGAGTGGGGACGGGCTATAGATCCATGCCCGGCCTCGCAGCTTCCACACAGACAACACATTTCGGGCAAGGCCCAGCTCCATTTCCGCGATGGCAGGAGTCGTGCTGTATACCGGACCCTCCCTTTCTCGTCGGTCCCGCAAAGTTTGCCCTGAGTCCATCATGAACGCGATTTCCAAACTCTCTCAGAAAGCCAAAGAATAGACCCACAACAGGTTAAAATCCGAAACACTAATTAAGACAAGAAGTTATAATGAGGTCAGCACATACAGTTCAAATGTCTCTAAGCACTATGGGACTTACCATCTGAGGTCATCACTCCCCTAGACTTAGAACTACTTAAACCTAACTAACCTAAGGACATCACACACATCCATGCCCGAGGCAGGATTCGAACCTGCGACCGTAGCAGCAGAGTGGTTCAGGACTGAAGCGCCTAGAACCGCTCGGTCACAACGGCCGGCCAGCACATACAGTCACTGAAATCGTATTTACCCTCCGTACTTATTACTGTTCGATCATGTCTCCTCACTACGCGCTCTTAGAAATGAATTTTCAAATTCAATGAAACAAAAACAAGCCGAACGCTTTGCCGCCTTTCAACGTTTGAGACTTGGTGTCAATACTGAAAATTAAGTGGAATGGTAAATTAAAATGAGGAAGTAGTGGTTGTTCCCGTAAAGCAAGTTCTGGAGTCAAGGTAGAACGTTGATTGTCCTGTGGCAAGATGTATCACAAGTGTTACAGTAGGAGTAAAAATCCTCACGTTCAATTTGAACTTAATGGTTGACTCAAACGAAATTTCCCACTTAGCCAGAAAATGCGCTCTGTTATCTTGGGTTTTCCTGTTCAAATCAAACCAGACCAGATATTGCTGTAAGTTGGATGATGGTTGACTATGTTAAAATGTCCCAATGCACAATACAATTAATCATACTTCGTATACAAACAGTACTAGACTCCAGGTTCTGAAAGAGAGGATACAGATATCCATCTAACAACAAGTGGATGCGAATAATCGTTTCATTGCTCGTGGTCTTACGGTAGCGTTCTCGTATCCCGCACATAGGGTCCCGGGTTCGATTCCAGGCGGGGTCAGGGATTTTTCCTGCCTCGAGATGATTGAGTGTTGTTGTGTTGTCTTCATCATCATCATTCATCTCCGTCACGGTCGGAGGAAGGCAATGGCACCTCCGCTACGACCTTGCCTAGTCGGTGGTGCGGGTCTCCAGCATTGTTCCCTACGTTCCTCAGAGTATGGGACCTCATCATCATTATCTGCTGAAACAGAAAGTTAGTGACTTATAAGGAATATATTAAATGAACAATACATCACTTAACTCACGAGAAAATCCTTTATTCGCAAGTGACTTCAAACAACAAATGTCTTCCTTAGATGCATCTTGACAACTGAAGGAGAAGAAATCAGTTGCAAAAAGGACTCTCAGACTCCCTTGTTTCTTACGAAAGAAGATTAAAAATACTCCACCGACTTTATACCGGGTGGTTATAACTAAAGTGAAGCTACTCATAGAGGTCCAGTACGGGCTGTGAATATTTTATGGTGGTGATATTTGGTAGATATGATAACGTGGAACCGACTTATGCCGGAAAAAAGTAGTTTCAATGTTGGCCACTAGTTGCAAGTCTGGCGCTGTGAATGCAAGAAAGACGTATAGAAACGTTTCCATGTGTAATGGATTACGAGTGGGATGTGGGCAGAAAAGATCAAACTAGTGCTAATGTTACTATTAATCGCCGTTTGCACAATTTGTTGAGTATGAGCACCGGAGGAATTGACGAGTTGCTGTACAGCGCCAGATATGCATCTGATGCCAAAAATTGAAAATAATTTTCTCCAGTGAAATCGGATCCTCATTAACCCATTAAAGTATCTACAAAGTTTCGCTAACATACGATAATTACGGCTCACACTGGACCTCCATCAGTAGCTGCACTTTAATTATAGCAAGCTAGTATATACTTTTATATTACGTTATTTAAGTTAGCGAGATAATTTGATGTATTACAAGGTCCTTCGTGTATTCGGCGAGGAACATGGGGATCACACCTAGTAGAAAGGACAGGAAGACGTGGTACTAGAAGGATCGGTAGAGCTGAGATAAATGATTCCTCCTCTGCAAAAACCGCACCCAGAAAAAATTCCCAACAAGGTGATCACCTTAAAAAGAAGCCCTGGGTTTAAAAGGAGCACAGACTTCTAGGAGAAATACAATTTTATTTCTGGCAGTGGACAGAGGACAGAGACATGCCAGATAAGAGGTAAAGACTTTACTTAGAATATACTCTGACGGAAATGAAAAGTGTTACATCACGAACGTCTTGAGGCGCCGCGAACTGATCACTTTAAGTTGCTTTGAGACATCTAACAACCGTGCCTCTGTTACGCTGGCAGCATACTACAAGACAATAGCGACTTGCAGAGTGTACTCTCTAGCGTTCAGTGGTGCCTCTCGCTTCTGTTGTGGCGGCCAGATCGACGACGTGTCCGTGAAAGGTCGCAGGAAGGTCAAAGGAAGTAACTATTCTCAAGGCCTATTCCTCTCCAACTGCTGGAATCATGAAGTGGGGAGCTACTGCATATGACAAGCGGAGTGATTTGGTAGCTGTTGAAGGGAGGTTGAATTCTTGGCAGTATGTGAAAACAACTGTGTCATACCCTTTATGACGAGAGTAACAAATGGCATATTACAGATCCCACCCTGAATTTCACACCACGAACGCATTGAGAAATATACAGATTCTTCACTGGTCCACACAGTCGTTCGTTTTGTATAATCACGAAATTAGGGAGAGAGTATCTCGGATATGATAAGCGAGTTGGAGTGACAGTCATTAAAACAAAGATTTTTTCGTCACAACGAGATCTTTTAACGTAATTTCAATATGTACTTTCTGCTGTGAATGCCAAAATATGTTGACTTCTACCTGTCCTAGTATTAAAATAAAGAAATCAGAACTCGAATGGACAGATTTAGGTGTTCATTTTCCCCATCTCCTATTTGAGAGCGGAATGACCGAGAAATAGTTTGAAAATGATTCTATGATCCCTCTGCGAAACGCTTATACGTGAATTGCAGAGGAAGCATGTATATGTACAAGTAGATATCGTCTACCTACAACCATTGAAATGTCACTCGCTATAACTGACGGTAAAATTAAGTGGTACAAATTTATCATAGGAGCAAACATACCTTTATAATTCTCGGGTTTTCATTTTCATGTAGAGTAATTCTTTCTACTAAGAGTAGTACCCAGAAGTAACAAAAGTCATAGGATATCTCCTAATATAACGTCGGCTCTCGTTCTTCACAGTGTGGTGCAGCAGCTCAACGTGGCATGGAGTCAACAAGTCGTTAGAAGTGTTACGTCTTCTGCACCACTTGTTAGCAGCAGACACTGGCTGCGCCAAAGACTGAGACGGCGTGGAGTTTTACAATTATTTACTGAACTTTCTTTACAATTTCTCCCTCGTCGTCGCTGCCCAGCCCTGCGTATCCCTCCGCCTGGCTGCTGCTGTGTAGATTCTCCGACAATGCGCTCAACGCGCGCCGCTGATCGCACTCGGGAGCCTCAGGCCACCAGTGCTCCGCTGAAGCCAGGATGCCCTGTGGTGGAGATGAACTCGTCGCCGCCCGGCGCCCCAGTACGGGCATGCCCACAGAGCCGCGTCGCCGTGAGGTCAGCTGCCGACGCCTGCTGCACCAGAGGCTGGGAAGCCGTCAGTCGCGATGTCCGCGAGCTCCCGTCATTGACGGACCACGCACCGTGGGGCCGGGTTGCCGTGAAGTCCGCGCGTCAGTCAGCGGCGGCGCCTGTGACGAAGACTGCACTGCAGCTGGTCCTGCTGGAAGTTCTCGCCGTAGTTAGTCAGCCATGGTGCCGACCGAACTCGGGCCGACCTCCAGAGCTGAAGTTGACATCTGTGAACTGGAACTGACTTCTGGAATCGTCATCTACGAAGATTGAACATTCAGACACGAACGACGACCGTCCTCAGACCCGAACTGCTTCCTAATGGCTTCAGTCTGTTGCTGCCTGCACTCCACTATTTATATCCGGCAGGAGGACGTTTTTTACCCTCGGTAGTAGCTTTTTGTCATTACTCCCGCAATATATTGCAGCGTAACTTAGCGTGCTGACCTCACTTCTCCTTACTCAGCACTCTCCAGGCTTCACTCAGTGCTCGGTCTGTGTGCGTCCTTGCGTCAGTCTGTTGGTAGACTGCTGCTGTCAGCAAGGCTATCTGTGCCTGCCTACTTCGCAATGCCTCGGTCGCTGGCGTGCCTCTGTTTTGCCATTCTCCATTGCGTGAAGCAACGCTTACTACATGTGGCCGCAACAGAAGTCTCCTGCAGAAATGATGAGCCATGCTGCCACCATAGCCGCCCATAATTCCGAAAGTATTGCCGGTACAGGATATTGTGCACGTACTGACGTCTCGATTTTTTTCCCATAAATGTTCAATGCGATTCATGTCCGGCGATTTGGACGGCCAAAACATTTGCTCGCATTGTCCAGAATGTTTATGACACATTGTCGTCCATAAACATTCCATCGTTGTTAGGGAACATGAAGTCTATGAATGGTTTTGAATGGTCGCCAAGTAGCCAAGCATAACCACTTCCAGCCGATAATTGGTTCAGTTGGGCCAGCGTATCCAGTCCATTCCATGTAACCACAGCCCACACAATTATGGAACCACAACCTGCTTGCAGAGTGAACTGTTGACTTCTTGCGTCCAAAGCTTCGTGGGGACTGTGCCACTCTCGAGCCCTATCACCTGCTCTTACCGACTGAAATCGGGGACTTATCTGACCAGGCCAACGTTTTCCAGTCGTCGGGGGTTCAACCGCTAAGGCTACAAGGCCAGGAGAGGCGTAGCAGGCGATATCTGCTGTTAGCAAAGACACACGCGTCAGTCGTCTGCTGCCATAGCCCAATTTCACCGCACTGTTCTAACGGATACTTTCGTCGTACGTCTCTCATTGATTATTGTCGTTACTTCATCCAGTGTTGTTTGTCTGTTAGCACTGGCAACTCTAAGCAAATGCTGCTGCTCTCGGTCGTTAAGTGAAAGCAGTCGGCCACTGCGTTGTACGTGGTCAGCAGTAATGCCTGAAATGTGGTATTCTCGGCACACTCTTGACACTGTGGATCTAGGAATAATGAATTCCATAATGATTTTCGAAGTGGAATGGCCCATGCGTCTATCTCCAACTACTATTCCGCATCCAAAGTCTGTTAATTCCCGTCGTGCAACAATAATCACGTAGGAAACCTTTTGACATGAATCACCTGAGTACAAGTGACAGCTCTGGTAAGGCGCTGGCCTTTTATACCTTCTGTACGCGATGTTACCGCCTTCTGTATACGTGCATACCGCTATCAAATGGTTGAAATGGCTCTGAGCACTATGGGACTTAACATCTGAGGTCATCAGTCCCCTAGAACTTAGAACTACTTAAACCTAACCAACCTAAGGACATCACACACATCCATGCCCGACGCTGGATTGGAACCTACAACCTTAGCGGTCGCGCGCTCCTGGAACCACTCGGTCACAAGTATCGGTATCCAATGATTTTTTTCACCTTAGTGTTCAATCCATACTGCACCTGCAAATATGCGTGATGGATATCAGTGTTGTCTGTAATATCAATAAAGATAACCTCGGTTGGTTGGTTGGTTGGTTTGGGGAAGACCAGACAGCGTGGTCATCGGTCTCATCGGATTAGGGAAGGATGGGGAAGGAAGTCGGCCGTGCCCTTTCAGAGAAACCATCCCGGCATTTGCCTGGAGTGATTTAGGGAAATCACGGAAAACCTAAATCAGGATGGCCGGACGCGGGATTGAACCGTCGTCCTTCCGAATGCGAGTCCAGTGTCTAACCACTGCGCCACCTCGCTCGGTGATAACCTCGATGGTGTAGATGATAAGTGTTACTCGGTCCTAAAGAGGAGAATTTTCTGTGACTCTTTTTTGCTTTTAATCTAGTCAGGTTTACGAGGTCGGATGAGAATCTGTTTGACAAGCAGCGAAATCGACGCTTTTTGCGTCAAATCGAATAGGCTTAGCATATAGATGCAATTTTCAGTTATTTTGATTGTTGTGAAACAACCTGCTATATTCATAAAGGAGAGACTAAGGGACGCTGTTTCTTACAATTTCCACATAATCCAACACACCAACGAAAGTAAATATGTAGTATTAGCATATTTGTTCACTAACAATAACTGAAGCACAGAAGTACTAACAACTGCATAAATTTCATAGCTACGATCGTAACTGTTAGCAATAACTGAACGAATGCTGTTAACAAATGTTTGTCTCGAAGAAATATTTGTACATGGATAAATAGGTTCACTTTTAAGGCCACTTAAAAAATTAAAAATAACTGTCCACACTTTGTTGCAGACGTGGTTATTTATGATAATCCATAGTCACCTATTTTATTGTTTATGTACAACACGTACATCCAACATCTATGCAGGGTGTAGCTTCCACAGCATGCTCTAACGTGAATCTGAACAGTTTACCCTAATACGTGAGAACAGATTCCAACGGGTTTCCGGAGATAATGTTGTACGGTTATGCTCTGAACTGGTGTGGAGCACGTGACAGTCGTACGTGGTGTGCGCGTCACAGGGTGTGGTTATATGCATACATTCACGTCCAATCGTATCTTCTCTTCTGGGCGACTTTCATTCGCCCCGCCCTTTATTTCCTTCCATTAGGAACTTCATGGAAAAGGTTTCGAGGACCGAGTACTATTTTGCCAGTGGTTGCTTCAGCAAATACGGAGAGATCCCAGTTTCTTAGCTCGAGTACTGTTCTCTGACGAGACGACTTTCACGAACCACGGTAAGATCAATCGACACAACATGAGGAAAACCCACATTGGTCGCATCAAGCTGAACATCAGCGTCAGAGGCATGTGAATGTTTAATGTGGAATAGTTGGTAACAAATTCATTGCTCCATGCTTTATCGATGACACCTTAAATGGTGATAAATATCGAACATTGTTGGAGGCCAAGCTACCAGTATTGCCAGCAGACCTTCCCTTGGACTTGCGACAGACAACGTGGTTTCAACAAGGTAGTTGTGCAAGCACTGTTTTTGCAGTAGCAAGGGAAGTGTTAGATCGCCTGCAGAATCGTCGGTGAATCGGAGGAAGCGGCTCATAGTCTGGGCTGCAAGATCGCCTTCGCCTGTGGAATTGCTTGAAGAATGAAATTTATAACGAAGTGCCAAAACCCTCGATAACATGACTAAGCGTATCGCCAATGCATGTCAGCAGAGGATATCGGAAATACTTCTTAGCTGCGTCTAATCATTCTGTGTGTGGATAAACATGTGAATCGAAGTAGGTGGCAACATTTTTGAGCACTTACAATGACCGCGGGAGGCGGCGCAGTGGTTAGCACATTTTACTTCCATTCAAAAGGACGACGGTTCAAACCCGTGTAAGCCCATCCTGATTTAGGTTTTCCGTGACTCCTAAATCGCTTCAGTCAAATGCCGAGGCGGTTCCTTTGAAAAGGGCACAGCCGATTTTCTTTCCTATCCTTCCCTAATCCGATGGAACCGATGACCTCGCTGTCTGGTCACCTCTCCCAAATCAACCAACAGCCGCCACGATCAGCCTCATATTTGGTTTTCAATATTTCCCTAACATGTCACAAAATGAGACAATCAGCTACTTGGATTATAAATGTCCTATAGTAGACAGGAAACACGGTAGCCAATGATGCGTGCCATTTTCATCAAAATTAGAGTGTGATTTTGCAATTCGAGACTGACAACAGGGTACATCGGTATGAGAAAGTTTATTGATGAGATAGACTCATCGTGACTGAGAGTACAGTGTTCTACACTGAACCGTAGTATAATTTGCTGTTATGAAGAGCGCGCCGCAGCGCGTAGTGTAAAGCAGTCGCCCTCAGTTTCTGGCGGTGGCACCGCGTTGGCAGTTGCAGCTTTGGTGTCTCCCTCTAGTGGGAAAGCGGAAAGGTTGCCTGTTCACGTGCACTTAAGCGGCGCTATGAGCTCGGGAGGACGAGCGGCGTAATAAACTGCTGCCAGCCCGCCCCCTTCAGGGGTAATCGAAACTCAATAAAGGAAAAAAAAAACCTCGGGAGGACGTCAGTCTGCAGACTGACAAGGGGAGGCCGCCAATTGTGAAATTCAGATTCGATTCATATTGCGCATAATAAAAGCTCATAGCCAGAGGTGTAATGTGGCAAAGCACCAAGATGCACTTCTCAGCCGTTGTCGAGAAAATCGACAGTTAAAAGAAACCGTGAGGTGAAATACTCTCTACGATTTGTAAGTTCCTACAGCGTCGTGGCGCAGCGGTAAGCGCTCGGGTTCGTAATCCGAAGGTCGCCGGATCGAATCTCGCGCAATGCCACTTTTTTTTTAGTTATATATATATATATATATATATATATATATACGATCAGTTGCAACAATTATGCATATAATAAGTTGTTGAAAGTCGTTTGTCGTGGAAAAACTGGCGACTTCGAACATGATTATGTTTTCTGCAAACAAAGTTGTATTTCACAAATGTTATTAATTGTCTTCATAATGTTTACACGTGTAGTTAACGGAAGACGTAGAAACGATATTCCGAAACGAATACGTATAGTGTAAGTCAAACGTTCTAATTAGAGACCCCATGATATATATATATATATATATATATATATATATATATATATATATATATATATTTGAATATTTGAATTACAAAAAACAAATACTAAAAAAAAAGAAATTGCATGGCACGAGATTCGATCCGGCGACCTTTGACTCAAGAACCCAAGCACTTACCGCTGCGCCACGACTCTATAGGAGATTTTACATCGTAGAGAGTATTTCACCGGAACGGTTTCTATTAACTGTCGATTTTCTCGACAACGGCTGAGAAGTGCATCTTGGTGCTTTGCCACATTACACCTCTGGCCATGAGCTTTTATTATGAGCAGTATGAATCGAATCTGAATTTCACAATTGGCGGCCTCCCCTTTGGGAGTCAGTTGGTCAGCCGGCTCAGTGTCGGGCAGTCAGTGTCTGTCTGTCTGTCGGTCTGCCGTACGTTAAGAGGAGAATCGGCCAGTCTGAGTCGCCGAGTCTGGTCAGTTGCTCAGCCAATTTAGTCTGGGTCTGTCTCTCGTCCGCACTGGTGAGGCGGTTAGCGTCTGTCTGTCGTACAGAGTGCTAATATGTGTTAGGCCACCAGTCTGCTCGAGTTGGCACAGGCAATGGGCATTGGCGGTTGGATCGATCGGTTGGTCGGTCGCGCACTGGGACACAAGATATCATCTCCGCCTGGAGCGTCGGCGCATGTGAGATCGCCACGTGAGTACAGTAGCAGCGCCGTATAGAAAGGGGTAGTGGCTTCGCGGCCGACACGAGAGCAACATGGGTCAACCCACGACATCGGTCTGGCTGGGGCGAGCTGCGACGCCGTGAGACGGGAGATCGGCGCACGTTCCTGCGTCCGTTGAAGCGGCTGGCAGCGGACGGTTCGGGAGGGCGTTTTGGGGGTGCTGCACCAGGTCTTCACCACAAATCGCAGCTATTAGAAGCTGAGTGATTGGTGATATGTTGTTTCAGTTACTTGTTAAATTCTACTTGTGTTGTTGGTCAGTTCCTCGTCCCCATCTTGCTCGTTTGTCTCTCGTTCGCATTTGTTAGGCAGTTAGTGTCGATCTGTCTGTCTGCCGGTCTGCCATACGTTAACAGCTGCCTCTCTCATGTTTGTCGGATTCGGTGTTAACGAATTTATAGAATTAAGGAAAGGGCCGAATTCCTGAAGTATATTTTTGTCTTGTCTATCATCTTGCGAGGCGGTATATGTGTAATGTAGAACATGTTGTACACTTTGTGTAATTCTGAATTTCATGGGTTTTATTTAAATAGCCATTTTCATAAAGTTGCCACCCATCCAGCGTAAGAGCCCTTTTTAAAAAAACAAATTGCGCTTTTGGTCGAAAATAAGCTCTTAGTGAGAGCGTTTGTACCATTTCCAACCATTTCCCTCTTACGGGCTGCATAGTTAATGTGTTTGTGTGAGTTGTTAAAAATTTTAGTTTAAAGTAATCTGGTGTGTAGCAGATTTCCACCAGTGTAGTTTTTCAGAGGTCGTTGTGAGCGGTCGTGACTACGGCCGTGTTGAAAGGGAGCGGAAGCTTCCCAGCCCGAAGGCTTCTACCGCAAAAAAAAAAAAAAAAAAAAAAAAAAAAAAAAAAAAAAAAAAAAAAAAAAAATTCTGCCTCTGAATAATTGTAACTTGATATTTCGAGGGTGCTTTTCTGCTTATAATTTTAAACTGTTTTGAAAAAGCTTTAGGAATAAAATTCACATTTGTTAAATTGTAACTTGATATTTCGAGGGTGCTTTCTGCTTATAAATTTTAAATCTCTTTTGAAAAGGCTTTTATGAATAAAATTTCCATTGGTTGAAATTTAATTTATTTCGATCAGTTATTCCTTGGCAACTACTTCCACGCTCACATAGTGTGTTAATATTCTTGACGAATCGCTAATAAATAAAGTAAATTCTTTAAGAAAAGATTTTGAAAGTAAATTTTCGCGGTTCATACACAACTCTCATTTCTTCCCTTTATTAACACGGATATAGGCTCACTGGGTTGCGAATTATTCTGTTGAGCATGCAAATAATCAGCACATTGGATTTGAAAAGGTGAGCACGGAACGCGACGGCTAAAAGGGCAAGGAACGGAAAAACCTGTGTGGTGAATTCTTAGAACGGAGGTCGGAACGCCCGTCCCGTGGGGCTTTATACGACAGCACAAGCTGATGTCCTGTCAGGGGAGCAGTGCAGAGCACAGCGGAGGAGGCGGGGACTGGGCATCTTTCCGTTTCTTACGAATCTCCATTGAAGACAGCCATCTATCGGTTGTAGAAAGCCTGGGCTATAGGACACGAAGTCTAACCTCGCAGCGTCTCTCGCTTTATTTGTCGACCCCTGAGATGCGAGGCTAACGTCGTAGTTTGGGAGAAAGAGCGTTGACGCAATAGTCTGTCAAGTCAAGAGAGCAGCTCTGAAGTCAATTTATTTTTGGTATTAGGGGAGATATTCCTGTTGTGATTGGGCTTTGAAGAAGGTGCTCTATTTTGGTGGGATTCTCTAATTAAAAGAATCACAACTGGGCAACGGTGCTTCTTAATTTTTCAATCGGCAACTAGCACTTTTTTGGCAGAAACCAATTAAGACGGCTTAAGTGAAACTTATGTGAAAAAGTGCAAAATGGCTAAGTAGGGATGGCTACAGGACAAATGTAAGGATGTAGAGGCATATCTCACTAGGGGTAAGATAGATACTGCCTACAGGAAAATTAAAGAGACCTTTGGAGAAAAGAGAACCACTTGTATGAATATCAAGAGCTCAGATGGAAACCCAGTTCTAAGCACAGAAGAGAAAGCAGAAAGGTGGAAGAAGCATACAGAGGGTCTATACAAGGGCGATGTACTTGAGGACAATATTATGGAAATGGAGGAGGATGTAGATGAAGATGAAATGGGAGATACGATACTGCCTGAAGAATTTGACAGAGCACTGAAAGACCTGAGTCGAAACAAGGACCAGGGAGTAGACAACATTCCATTAGAACTACTGACGGCCTTGGGAGAGCCAGTCCTGACAAAACTCTACCATCTGGTGAGCAAGATCTGTGAGACAGGTGAAATACCCTCAGACTTCAAGAAGAATATAATAATTCCAATCCCAAAGAAAGCAGGTGCTGAAAGATGTGAAAATTACCGAACAATCAGTTTAATAAGTCACGGATGCAAAATAATAACGCGAATTCTTTACAGACGAATGGAAAAACTAGTAGAAGCCGACGTCGTGGAAGATCAGTTTGGATTCCGTAGAAATACTGGAACACGTGAGGCAATACTGACCCTACGACTTACCTTAGAAGGTAGATTAAGCAAAGGCAAACCTATGTTTCGAACATTTGTAGATTTAGAGAAATCTTTTGACGATGTTGACTGGAACACTCTCTTTCAAATTCTGAAGGTGGCAGGGGTAAAATACAGGGAGCGAAAGGCTATTTACAATTTCTACAGAAACCAGATGGCAGTTATAAGAGTCGAGGGGCATGGAAGGGAAACAGTGGTTGGGAAGGTGGTGAGACAGGGTTGTAGCCTCTCCCCGATGTTATTCAATCTGTATATTGAGCAAGCAGTAAAGGAAACAAAAGAAAAGTTAGGAGTAGGTATTACAATCCATGGAGAAGGAATAAAAACTTTGAGGTTCGCAGATGACATTGTAATTCTGTCAGAGACAGCAAGGGACATGGAAGAGCAGTTGAACGGAATAGACAGTGTCTTGAAAGGAGAATATAAGATGAACATCAACAAAAGCAAAACGAGGATAATGGAATGTAGTTGAATTAAGTCGGATGATGCTGAGGGAATTAGATTTGGAAATGAGGCACTTGAAGTAGTAAATAAGTTTTGTTATTTGGGGAGCAAAATAACTGATAATGGTCGAAGTAGAGAGGAAATAAATTATAGACTGGCAATGGCAAAGAAAGCGTTTCTGAATAAGAGAAATTTGTTAACATCTAATATAGATTTAAGAATCAGGAAGTATTTTCTGAAAGTATCTGTATGGTAGTGAAACATGGACGATAAATAATTTAGACAAGAAGAGAATAGAAGCTTTCGAAATATGGTGCTATAGAAGAATGTTGAAGATTAGATGGGTAGATCACATAACTAATGAGGAGGTATTGAACAGAATTGGGGAGGAGAGAAATTTGTGGCACAACTTGACTAGAAGAAGGGATCCGTTGGTAGGACAGGTTCTGAGGCATCAAGGGATCACCAATTTAGTATCAGATGGCATTATGGAGGGTAAAAATTGTAGATGGAGACCAAGAGATGAATACGCTAAGCAGATTCAGAAGGATGTAGGGTGCAGTAGGTACTGGGAGATAAAGAAGCTTGCACAGGATAGAGTAGCATGGAGAGCTGCATCAAACCAGTTTCTGGACTGAAGACCACAACAACAACAAGAAGTGAGCGCCATGAGAGAAGGCACTAGGCGTTCGGATGCGAAGGTGTCGGCATCATATTGCGCTTTGGTCGAGGAGGTGTCCGGATCGAATACGTGGATGGCAGCAGTAGAGAACGGACCGACTTGGCGTTGCATCGCAGTTGCATCTGCAACATCTATGCGTTGCGGCACGGTGCTGACGCCCTCTTCTTCACCAGGGTGCAGCACTCCTGAATTGTACAGTGCGGCGCAATATCGTCTTACTACGGCGAGCATAATTCGCAGCACCGGCAGAATAAATGAATTCGATTTCCCACTGGCGGAATCCAGGACGATCACCTGTGTCAAGCTCATCGCACGTGTATGAATGTGTGAATATTTTTGGGTGATAGTGACCTACATTATTTCAGTAAGGAATTTGCAGGGTTGTATAGAGTGGAATTATCGTTGTACTTTATTTCAATTTAAATTCCCAACAGGGCAAATAATAAATTCATAAATGAGCCGTAACACTGCTGTCCACTCAAACTTATCCCGAGTTTGGTAACAGAGATGTCACTCTTTTCATAGTTGAATTTATATATCGTTATTTGATTCAAATGGCTCTAAGCACTTTGGGACTTAACATCTGAGGTCATCAGTCCCCTCGACTTAGAACTACTTAAACCTAACTAACCTAAGGACATCATACACATCCATGCCAGAGGCAGGATTCGAACCTGCGACCGTAGCAGCAGCGCGGTTCCGTACTGAAGCGACTAGAACCGCTCGGCCAATTGTTACTTGATCCTTGTGTTAATAAATTTGAGTATTTAACTAAGAACTGTCCCTGTTTGGTACCTTCATATCAAGCTAGTTGCGATTACCTGGGTTCAGGGAGATACTTTCATGGTAAAGCATATGCAAATAAATTATTCCAGGCAGATAGCGTCAATCACATTCAGATTTACGAAAATTCCCCACTTTAAAGTCTATGCTCGGGGCCATACTTTAGCATTATCCACTTAACTCTACCCGCAATTCAAATTTATGTGGTAGATCTTAAGGGAGCGTCTTGCCCGCAATTAGTTTTCAGGAGTTGGGAATAAAACCAATACCATTTAACAAGTTACAGGCTTCCATTTTACAAGGCAGGGAAACCTCACCTGTTCTTGTCATATAACTTCTGCACATCCGCTCTGTGTGCTTATATCCTTACAAACTGCTCCGCTTTAGTGCTGATTAAGATTTCTTCGCTCGACGTTTATATTCCACTGCTGGGAACATCTTCCAAGCCTGACTCGGTTTCCTGCTGCTGTCTAGTAATGTCCTTTATATAGCTTAACAACGTACAGAACTCTGAATTTCTGGGATAATATTAATGAAATAAAATCACGTATCTTAAGCAGCAATAGTTGCTAACGCAGTTTCACGAAGTTACCGGCTTCCTGGATTAAAAAAAAAAAAAAAAAAAAAAAAAAAAAAAAAGAATAAACTGCTAATATATGAGGTCATATTCAAGCCAGTAGTAGCCTACAGTCGTAAAACCTTGACATTAACGAGTACTGGCAGGCGGCAGTTAAGAAAATTTGAACGCAATGCGATAGATCTATGGAGAGATTGTGTATAGCGCAGATCTAGAAAAAATGCTGAGTAAGACAGCATTATACAAGTCGATCACATTGTAAGATCGATAGAAAGTAGTGGAATAGCCAGTTTTGGACGTGTTCTTAGGATGGGTGCTGGAAGATTTATGGATGGAGATTAGCTGGAAGAAGACAGAGAGGATATAGGATTGGTGGCTGGTGAAGAGCCGCACCTGGAGAGGGCAGAATGGAGGGAAACGTTTTGAGGAGACTAAAACCCAAACAGCGTTGTAATGCCATGAGAAGAAAAAGATGTGGATTAACGAGCTAATTGTGACCTTTATGTAATGTGGAGCATGCCCAGTTGCGAGACAACGAGTTGAACAACAGCTGGGTAGAATCCGTGCATCATCTGCCACATCGACTCACAAAAACAGTACACAATCAGATGATACTACTAGTACACACAGAACAAACTTTACCTGATCCACGAACAATTGGCGTGTGTGACGCTAATCCTTGGGTATCTGACGACTGCTGTCGGGAAGGGAAACTGACAGCTAAATCAAAAGAAAAGTATTTGCCAAATCATGGCTGAGTAATTACCCCTCATTAGTGGACCCTCTCATATTGGAGGTGGGGAACAAACACCAAAGAAAAGGAATACTGGTTGCTTGATAGCTACTTAGATACGACTACATGATTGACAGGGGGCAGCGATTACCGTTGCTGATCAAAAAGAGATGAACTTGGATGCTTGCTTACGTTGATTCTCCATGCTCTCGATTCGCTTTGGTACTCTTCTTTGTATAGGTATTTACATATTTTCTTAGACTGCCAAGAGCGATGAACGTCGTTTTCGGAGGTCACAATTTTGTCTTACCCGTGAGCGACACTATTAAACAATTTGTAGCTGTTGTAAGACGTCGTGGTCTCCTGACCTTTATTGCTTACATATTCCGCCCTCACAATCTTATTCTGCACATCAAGACACTTCATTTGAACCCGAACTCAATGAGAAAAAGTCAATGCTGTACGAATTCATGTAAACGATATGCAAATAACAAGTGCACATGCTGAGTGGCAGACGATATTTCTGACTCCTTGGGCTGAAGGAGTAATGGAAGACACCGAAAGATATACCCCTTCACGTCTGGCGTGGAGAGGCACCGTTCCGTTGTCGCTCTTGGAGCGAGGAACAAGTCTCTCCTCAATACTTCACTGGGAGAGCACCTCTGTCGAGGGCGAATCGAAGTGCGACTCTATATTGAGTCCTTGCGATTAAGCGTTGTTCACTGTGTTGGTCGACACACTTATTGTGCGGTGTGAACGGACAGAGTTATAGTTAAACGCCTGCAAGCGAATTTTTGAGTGGCATCGCGGTGGACTGGTTATTTGACCGGTGTATCACGCCAATAGTTAGACTAGGGGCGAATAGGAATGCTTGACGTCATCAAGGCGTAGGGAGAGTTTGATTGGCGAAGGTCAATCCAGATAGAACAAGAGTTATCTTATTTGCCATCAGCGAGTGGCGCAGACAGCAGTCATCGCAGCTTACGGTGTTGTGCGCTACAGCTATTGCGAGCTCCATATTTCCTCCACAACGGTACACTTCACTGCATTTCACACGTGACAGCCTCGACTGTACCTAGCAACATTCTAAAGGATAATTATTCAAGTTGAGTAGGCGCGCCTCTCAGCCATTTTGCCAAGTCAATAACAATCTTAAACTTTGTATAGAAATTTCATTAGCGAGTCCTATCCTTCAGAGGTAACTCCACATTCCGAAAAGTGTAAGTAGGCTGTTTAGGTTTTTTTTTTTTTTTTATTGGTAACGCCTCGTAGCGCTCTGTATGAAAATCACTGGCTGTGCTGTGTGCAGTCTGTGGCTGGTTTGCATTGTTGTCTGCCATTGTAGTGTTGGGCAGCTGGATGTTAACAGCGCGTAGCGTTGCGCAGTTGGAGGTGAGCCGCCAGCAGTGGTGGATGTGGGGAGAGAAATGGCGGAGTTTTGAAATTTGTAAGACTGGATGGCATGAACTGCTATATATATTATGACTATCAAGGTAAATACATTGTTTGTTCTCTATCAAAGTCTTTCATTTGCTAACTACGCCTATCAGTAGTTAGTGCCTTCTGTAGTTTGAATCTTTTATTTAGCTGGCAGTAGTGGCGCTCGCTGTATTGCAGTAGTTCGAGTAACGAAGACTTTTGTAAAGTAAGTGATTTGTGAAACGTATAGGTTAATTTAGTCAGGGCCATTCTCTTGTAGGGATTACTGTAAGTCAGATTGCGTTGCGCAAAAAAAATATTGTGTGTCAGTTTAAGCACAGTCATGTATAATTTTTCTAAGGGGACGTTTCATATGTCGACCCTTAGCCGAGGATACCTCACTGGAATCTTCTGATTTTTTTCTTGTAGTCTGTGCAATTAGTGCAGCCTTTGTTTATTGCTAGCGCGTAATTGTAGAGAGAATTTCCTTTCTAGTTGCAGTTTTTCATTCTTGTACAGAAAAACAGTTGTGGCATGCATGTAGATTTGCACCAAGTATTTCGCATCTGCGCTTGCGATTAACGAGATATTATTTTCAATACTATGTTAATGTGTTTTCTTATTTTGCTCTTCAAATTGTGCTTTTCTGTGTTTTCGTGTGAAATATTGTGACAATAATGGCGTGCGAAAAACGTAATACTAGGCTCCAAAGTAAACTGAGAAATGACAGTGAAGACGAAAGCAGTGTGTTAGCGCCACCGTGTAATGAATTAACTAATGTTCAAAGTGGTAATTTGGTAATTGTGCATAGGGAAATGGAGCGGGCTGCAAATAATGGTGTAGGCAGTGAAACAAATAGTGAACAGGGAAGCATTATCGATCAATCGGTCGGCAACAGTTCGCCTCAGGAATCCGAAATGACAGAACACAATATTGCAAATACTGTAGATTCAGGTTTTGCGTCCTCACCGTTTTCTCAAATTAGTCAAGACACATTTCCTGCTTTTCAAAATGCGAATATTGCCGGTTCAAATGCATTGCCGAATAGCACTGAGGAACATGCTTCAGACACCAGTGCATTTTTATTACAATTAATGCAACAAATGGGACAAAAGCTTCAAATCTTAGACACAATGGAACAACACCAGAAACAAACACAGCAACAGTTACACACAATGGAACAAAATCTTCAAAAGTTAGACACAATGGAACAACATTGGAGACAAACACAGCAACAGTTAGACACAATGGAACAAAATCTTCAAAAGTGAGACACAATGGAACAAAATCAGAGACAAACACAGCAAAAGCTTCAAAAGTTAGACACCGCACTTGAACAAACACGTGAAGATTTAACTACTGAGTTACATAACATTGAATCGAAATGTCAGAAAGACGTAAAAACACAAATTTGTGAGCACTTTCAACCTATTTTTTCGCGGCATGAAAATGCATTACAGAATCACGAAGCAGCCATAAAAGAGCTGCAAACCATTGTACATGAAAATCATGAGACCTTGTGGGCTAAAATTGACTCAGTTGCATCTACCGATTCGGTTACGCTACTTGCAAAAACTCAGGAAAACTTAAAGGATACAGTAGATACGATTTCGACACAAATGGACACTCCGAAACTTGGTTCAGAAAAACACACTGAGGAAATAAGAACACTATCAGAGAAAGTAGTTGAACTTTCGGATCAGCTAAATAATTTATCTATGAAGGTAGATGATAATCTGAATGACACAAAACCGGTAGTCTTTAATGACACAGAAGAGTGCGAACAAATTAGGAAATTCAAACAAAATCAGAATCAAATTAATACGCAACACCAAAGACAAATCCGGGAAGTACAAGATCAGCTGACACAGGTGATACAAGAATTACCTATTTCAGAGGACACTCGCGCCCCAATACGGGGAGAGGGACATAGAAATACGGAACAGCCACAAAATAGTAACACAGCGCATTTCGGAAATTATGAAAGAAATTGGCAAGGTGCACCGAATTTTGAAATGGAACCGCCGAAACGAAGTAACAATGACCGATATGTGACTCGCCGACATGATGACTTTGACTATAAGCTGTTCATTACTACACGTAAATTCAAAACATTTAAGAATTCCGGCAACGACATTCATCCACAAGCGTGGCTTCATCAATTCTCTCATTGTTTTCCTCCCAACTGGTCATTAGAGCACATATTAGAATTTATGTGCGGCTATTTAGAGAATGAACCAGCTGTAAGAATGCGATCAGTCATTCACGATTGCCACAGTGAAGGAGAATCTTATCATGCCTTCCTCTCAGCATATTGGTCTCAAGCTACACAAGACCGAGTAAAACATAGCATCATAATGATGAAACATTTCGAACAATCTGAATTTTCCAATCTTGTGAAATATTTTGAAGACATGTTACACAAGAATCAGTACCTGTCAAACCCATACAGCCCCTCAGAACTCATCCACATTTGCTTAATCAAATTACCTCAACATTTACGACATATTATTTTGGCAGGACGTTGCAAAGACGACATTGAAGCTTTTCAGGGACTCTTACAAGAATTAGAAATTGACACTGACAATCGCGGAACGCGAAAACAGATCACATCCGTCACAATCCCGCCATGAAAGAAATAATAACTGGACACGACAAGGCTATTCTTACAACGCAAATCGTGAACAAAACAGACACCACCCATATGACAACCACTGGCAGAGTAATAGTTACAGAGAGAGATCGCACTTCTGTAATTATGGATATGACAGAGATAACCATAGAAATAGACGATATGGAAACCAAAACAATTATTATCAAGGGAGACAGAATAACTTCAGATGCAACAGTTCAGCGTGCAGTTACGATTCCGGTAGAAATTCTCCACCACATGCCCGACAAACAAGAAAATATGTAAACTACCGACAAAACGACAGACCTGAATTCCATCAGAACTGGCGGGATTCAAACAGGGCAGGGCACTCTCGACAAGGTGAATTTGTAGAAGTTAGGTCTCCTAATCCCAATAACGATGCACCCCAACAAAGAGACAGACAATGACTCGCACCGCAGGCAGCCACGTGCGCCGGCTGGCTCAGGGAAAAATTACATAGACGCTAACCTTGAGAAAAATTCCAGTATTCCTTACCGACGTATACGACATGATAATTGTGTCGAAGTTGAAAACACTGCGTACTAGGAAGAGTAATGGTTTACACCACATTTCACATGTAAAACCGTTTATTGAGAGATAATCTGCTTTTTAACTTTGTCTTTGCCATAAAACTTCTCACTTCACATTTGTATTATGCATTGTCAGACTTAGAAACTGTTACCATGCAACAATGTTTGAAGTTAAATATCCAGTCAAGAACCAAGAGAACTTATTTAAACAGAAATTACGAATGCATTGTTATAGTGAACAGACGTCACAGTGTTATTGTGTGTGTACATTCTTGCTTGTTAGTTGCACGATTACGTAACGACTATAAGGCTTACATACTTAGAACATATACTGGTACTGCTAATGAGATTTTGATGCAACATTTTGGTTTACTTGAAAATACATTCTGGATTTAAAGTACTTTCTGTGAGATACCAGATGACACAGTGGTTAGTTTATGTGACAGCTACACGATTTTATCACGACACTACTAATGAGTGACAATTTACAATGTTGCTTTTGCGGTGTTTCTGTTTTATATCTGCACAGTTTTTCTGTATTATTCTGGAAAGTAAAACATGTTTTAGTAGTAACTTTTGTGGTATAGCTACAATGAGACTGCCTTTTCCATAGCACAACAATACGTTACAGCACAGTATTTTCTTCATCACAGCAATAAGCGTAATAACTACGATATCTATATGCAAAGCATTTCACATTTGTTTATCATGAGGTAAGTACATTGGCTTATGCAGAACTTAGCTTTCGGAGGACAATAACTACGACACTTCCACAGAGATTATCTTACAGCAAGACGCACATTTAGTGCTACAGGACACGTATTTGAGTGATTAATTTTGTACTTAAATCATTTATTTTCAAAGATATTTGAAGTACAACGATACAAAGGTTTTCCGTGATACATTTCATTCCATTGCTGTAATCTGTAACACCTGAGGGTATAATTACATTCATCCTCAGGGGGGTACACGCTTACTTTGTGTACCATGTGTTTGGCAAGCACAAGGAGTCCTAGCTAATATGGTATTTGCTTATACAACTTTACACATCGGTACCATATTTCTCTAACACAGAATTACACAGCTATCTGGTCATTTAACTGAGAGAGACAAATATTTATTTTACTACATCAATGACAGATGTTTACGTAATTACACAGTTGGATAACTTCACACTTATGAAATTGTATTTTGTCTGTACTTTGTGAACTGTTCATATTTTTTCGGAACCATTGTGATACTATGAGAGCTTAGAATGATGTGTTTGGTATGGGATCATGATTTTTAAATTACGTTTGAGGTAGATGAAACTTTTGACATGAGCAGAGAATTTTTTTTAGGTTTTGAAATTATTGGAGGAAGCTACGACGATTTTGAGATTTGGCTGAGGTTTTATGATGTTATGATGACAATGTGTATTACGCTGTTGTGGTATGTTTATGATCAATGAGCTGATGCTATATGAGGAATTTGATTATGCTACATATTTATTATGATGAAATATTGAAGAAGTGTCTACAAATATGTATATGTGTAATAAAGCAAGGAATAATGAGTAGTGGTTAGGGACTCTGGTTTGTGAAAAAGGATGTTGGAAACCGAGAATCGTACTTTAAGAGTTATGAAATATGTCTATATGTGTTAATGTATCAGTATGCTGGCGAAAATTTTTTTGACACTGTTATATTTACAGGATTTTGTTTCTACAGATTTGAAATGCAAATTCTCGACCTGTTAAATGTTTATATGAGACTGTCACTGTAGTGCAAACTGGTGTCGTAAATATTTCAGTAAGAAAGTTAAGTGACCACCTTCACGTAATGAGTCATGGGCACCCAGCTGTGCGACAGTCGCCTGAAAAAAATCCATTAATGTGTGCCTTTCAGAGGCACAAGTGAAAAAAAAGGAGGCCATTATCCTCGCTATTGACATTTCTTTGTAGAAAGCATCGCAAATACGACACGCTCAAACTTGAAAACATATGATTACACTGTGGAGCTCTTAATTTAAGATATTTACTAAAATGCCTAATGAAATGATGAGAAACATTTTACTCTATTGTCTTTCTAGTTGAGACATTGCTCATTTTGTTTAATATCTAGTTTGTAGCTGCACTGCAGCATTGGTTACAAATAAAATTTAATAGATGTACTAATATCACTATTTTCTGTCTACAGACCCAGTAAAGAATACGTTTATGATGTACTTTCTTAGAAAAGAGAGCACAAATAGACATTTCCCTTCACAGAAATTGCATAAATAATTTTTTTAACAACTTGGTAACTTTCTCACAGAGTAAGATTTTGTGATGCATCACTCTAGTGTTAAGATCTCACATACATATTAGACATGGCCATCTTTACTGTAATATTTTTTTGCTTGTGGGTTTGTCATATTTAGATATAAGTTATTACATTTACTGCTGCTTGCTTTGCCAATTTCCATTTTTTTGTCATTGCTGTTTGTGTTAATTTGTTATGTGCTGCTGCATTGCCTCGTCCCTTGGTATATATATCTGAGCTCAGTAGATTTAAGTTAGCGTAAGAGGGGATAGACTATATAAGAAACTAACTATGATGAATTGGAAGAAATGCATTGAGAAGCTATAAGAAAATGGTTTGGCCAAAAAAGTAGTGTACAGTGGAGAAAAACTATTTTTGAAAGAGGATGTGAACTGAATACAGAAAGCAGGCTTAAATAGGACTTTTTGAGAATAAAGATGAACGAAGGGAGATCTCCATGCAAAATACTGCAGTAAAACAAACCCTGTCCTTTCCGTTTGTCTTATCCCCCTATGAGTTTGTGTACCCTTGCGTATTTGTGTTTTTCCTGTCTTTATGTGTTTAGCTGATGTTGTTATGTTGTAGAATTTTTCTTATACTATGTTATTCACTTTGTAAACATGTTTAGACATTATTTGTTCTGTTTTGTTTTAATGCTCATGTGTGAAGTTGATGTATCGAAAGTTATTCTGATCTTTTATGTATGTACTTATCTCATAATTCCTGTAACACTGATGTATATGTTATTTCGATTCTTTTGTAAAGCCCATAGTACTACAAATGTTATCTGTATTGTTATGTTCTTTAATGATGTAGTTTGTACCTTTGTAATTGTATTCTTATGTTATAAAATTGTAATTGACACCAGATCATCATATTATTAACTTGTAAGTTCCATTTCACTGCACACGTTTCTGTTGGTCATAGTATATGGACAATATGTGAGAAGTAGGGACTGTTAGTGTTTGCACGTGTGTTAATAATTCAGCAAGGGACTGGATAACAGCATTGCTGTTTCTAAGGACAATTCCAAAAACTTTGTGAGTGCACAAGTGGTGGGTATGGACTTGCTATATTATCCGCAAGACTCTTCAATGCTGATTGTGCACCTGCAGAGTCGCAACGGATGGTGGCTAGCCGTCTCTACAAGGACTAGAGTGGGTCTGCACCTTTGATGACCCCCCAATACCATTATTTCTACAAGGACTGCAGTGGGTCTGCACCTCTGGTGGCACACCAATACCATACTCTCTACCAGGACTACAGTGGGTCTGCTCTGTGATGACCTACCTACCAATATTCTTGAACTTGGACTGACTCTGCTGTGAGTTTGCTCTGTTGTGGCCCATTACCTGTTTGCATGTCAAGAATCAGCACTGTCTTTCTGTTGGAAGGACAACACTACTTGTTCAAGACTGCATGGAAATCCACTACTTCCGTGTGCATTTTCTTTTACTGCTCAGACTTTGAAAAAAAAAAAAAAACTCTGCAATTTTACTGTGATGGATGATCAGGACAGTCTTTATGGACTGTGAGAAAATTTTGGCTTTTGACGAACATTGTGTCAATAAGTGTGTGCGTTTGATTTTTTTGTTATTGTAATTATGAAAAACGTTATCAAATTATTATTGGCCACTGCCCAAAACAATTTGTAAAATTTTTTGTGGGGAGCATGGGGGCTATGTAGGTATGCTGTTTAGGTTTTTTTTATTTATTGGTAACACCTCGTAGCACTCTGTATGAAAATCACTGGCTGTGCTGTGTGCAGTCTGTGGCTGGTTTGCATTGTTGTCTGCCATTGTGGTGTTGGGCACCTGGATGTTAACAGCGCGTAGCGTTGCGCAGTTGGAGGTGAGCCGCCAGCAGTGGTGGATGTGGGGAGAGAAATGGCGGAGTTTTGAAATTTGTAAGACTGGATGGCATGAACTGCTATATATATTATGACTATTAAGGTAAATACATTGTTTGTTCTCTATCAAAATCTTTCATTTGCTAACTACGCCTATCAGTAGTTAGTGCCTTCCGTAGTTTGAATCTTTTATTTAGCTGGCAGTAGTGGCACTCGCTGTATTGCAGTAGTTCGAGTAACGAAGACTTTTGTAAAGTAAGTGATTTGTGAAACGTATAGGTTAATTTAGTCAGGGCCATTCTCTTGTAGGGATTACTGTAAGTCAGATTGCGTTGCGCTAAAAAAATATTGTGTGTCAGTTTAAGCACAGTCATGTATAATTTTTCTAAGGGGACGTTTCATAAAAGAACCAAGATATAACATGTTCAATTCATAACTAAAAGTGCCATTGTAATTTCTCAGTATTTTTACAAAATAAATAATAATTTTCGTTAATTTCATGTTTTTTTTTTTACACTAACTAGCACTACTCCAGTACCCAAGTATCCCACTAGTTATGTAAGAAATTTTGTGAATTCTTGTGTCATTTCCTTACAGCGGACGACTCCAGAAGATATTTATTGCTGAAAGTTTTTCAGGCATTTCTCTTTAGAACGTTAGGAGTGTCTGTCTGACTTATGTAGTAGTGTGGGGGTGGAAATTGCATCTTGCAGAAGCCACAGGATAAGGGTACATCTCAGATTAATACGTTGCGCAGAGTAACAGAATAGCAGATCTACCCCACGCTCACACCGTCACCTCTCTTAAACAAATCGAGTCGCTTAATGTTGGCTCTACAGGTTCTTGGTGTTTCCTCTGGCGTATGTGTGCTGTTTAATGATGACACGAACGTTTTTGAAGCCAACAGTTCATACTGCTCGCGGTACTGAACTGCGCGGTATTTGCATCTAAAACAAGAAACGCGGCCTGGAGTACAGCAGACAAGCGAAATGTGGTGTCACCGCCAGACACCACACTTGCTAGGTGGTAGCCTTTAAATCGGCCGCGGTCCGTTAGTGTACGTCGGACCCGCGTGTCGCCATTATCAGTGATTGCAGACCGAGCGCCACCACACGGCAGGTCTAGAGAGATTTCCTAGCACTCGCCCCAGTTGTACAACCCACTTTGCTAGCGATGGTTCACTGATAAAATACGCTCTCATTTGCCGAGACGATAGTTAGCATAGCCTTCAGCTACGTCATTTGCTACTACCTAGCAAGGCGCCAGTACCAGTTACTATTGATACTGTAATCATGTACCGCCAAGAGCGACGCTCACCATTTATGGATTAAAGTTAAGTATCAAACTAATTATGTCCGCTTCCTGAATTCTAATTCCTTGTCATGTTCCAGACCTCACGTCAGTATAGTTCTTCCCTCCTCACGCCAGCCTGCGTGAGCTAAAACGCGTGCATTTTTGGCCTCTTCTAGTAACATGCCAACACTACACCAAATCTGTCTTCAAAGAAGACTCCAGGATCACAAGTCGAGAAAAGTAAACAGGGGAACCAAAAACATGGTACGGAGACCCTTAAAGTGATCACTGTGGCCTTTTATTTGGCCTACAGTAGTACGGATACACCGAAAATCATGTGGCATGTGCTCTTAGCAAAACACTCATGGTGTCATTCCGCTGGGTTTTTGTGATTCAACACAAATTTTACTTTTGCACTTCGGCTACGACAACACAGTAACAGCAAACATTCAACTTTTGGCCAAACAGTATCTCATTTATTATTCTTATGAATCTGCTCGTTGTAGCTGTCTGTTACTCAATATTGATTCTTCAGTCATTTCTGTCTCTGCCGCATCTGTAACCAGCCCATGAAACATGAACTTGCCGTAGCTGAGAAGGCTTGCAAGCCTCAGTTATGCAGATAGCCGTACCATAGGTGCACTCACAACGGAGGGGTATTTGTTGAGGGGCCAGACAAGCGTTTAGTTCCTGAAGGGGGTAGCAGCCTTTTCAGCAGTTGCGTGGGCAACAGTGTGGATGACTAACTGATCGGGCCTTATGACATCCGCCAAAACGGCCTTGCTGTGCTGGTACTGCGAGCAGCTGAAATAAAGGGAAAAGTACAACTGTAATTTTTCCCGAGGGCATGTAGGTCTACTGTATGGTTAATTAATGGAGGCATCCTCTTCGGTAAAATATTCCGGATGTAAAATAGACCTCCATTCGGATTTCGGGCGGGGTCTACTCAGGACGATGTCATCGTCGGGAGAAACAAAACTGGCGTTCTAGGGGTCGGAGCGTGGAATGTTAGATACCTTAATCGTGCAGATAGGCCAGAAAACTTAAAAAGGGAAATGGGTAAGCTGTAGTTAGGTATAGTGGAGATTAGTGAAGTTTGATGACAGGAGGAACAGGACTCCTTGTCAGGTGAATATAGGGTTACAAATACCAAATCAAAAAGGTTTAATGGAGGAGGAGGTTTAATAATTAATAAGAAAATAGGAACAGAGTAAGCTACAATGAACAGCTTAGTGAACGCATTACCGTAGCCAAGATAGATGTTAGGCCCACATCCCCGACACTATTACAAGTTCATACGTATGCCACCTTGCTCCACAGATGATGAAGAAATTGAAGAAATGTGTGATAAGATAAAAGAAATTATTCAGATAAATAAAAGAGACCAAAGTTAATGGTGATGGAGGACTGGAATTCGATAGCAGGAAAAGGAAGAGAAGAAAAAACAGTAGGTGAATGAGGACTAGGGGGAAAGGAATGAAAGAGGAAGCTGCCTGTTGGAATGTTGCACAGAGCGTACTTTCATCGCTAACAATTGGTTCAAGAATCACGAAAGATGGGCATGTAAGAGGAAGAGACCTACCGACTCCGGAAGGTTTCAGATTGATTACATAATGGTGATACAGGTGATTTTACAATTTTGCTCATTAATTCTGAGTCTCAAGAGCCGACCGTAGTAGCCGATCGGTTCTAGGTGATTCAGTCTGGAACCGCGCGACCGCTACGGTCGCAGGTTCGAATCCTGCCTCGGGCATGGATGTGTGTGATGTCCTTAGGTTAATTTGGTTTAAGTAGTTCTAAGTTCTGGGGGACTGATGAACTCAGAAGTTAAGTCCCATAGTGCTCAGAGCCATTTTGAGTCTCAAGAATAGGTTTATGATTCAATTTTGCTGTACACATATATTTTGTATTGGATATGAAATTTTCGCACGAAACCACTTTCCTCATCAAAGATCGTCCATAATTGGCCGATATCAATGGGACTCGCAGTCTTAGATGAGAAAGCCTTCTTATATGACAATACTATGCAGATTGTCGCCCAGTTACTGTCCCTTCTCCGCCTGACACCTTCGTCTTACTTATTACCAAGAGACTGTCATCTCTTCCCGTGTCCTGATCACCACTGGACCTCGAAAAACGTTCTTATGATATACTGAGCAGGTATTTATTGACAGCAGGTTCTAACTAGAGATGTGACTAGTTGCTCGTGTGATGTAGTACTCACAAGACACGTGGTGAAATAGAGCAGAAGCGCAAGATGTAAACCACGCAGTCAGCATACAGTCCTCACTGACCAGGTCTTCTATTGTGTTCCGCATGTTCCTACCGTGTTCCTTAATAATAAAGATGGGACAGCACAGTCCCTTTCGAAGTTCTTGCCGTTGTAAACGGAACATTGCTGACGAATATGAATGTTTTGGGGGAGTTGAATTTCTTACAGCACCGGGTCACTAATTCAGAATGTTTCTGACATGGTAATATATAAAAGTACATCAGCCCAGTCAGCTTATTGTAGAGCAGACCCGGACAGTTACTTGAAGCCTGAATTCCGGCTTGATAGTAACATAGCCAGTTACCTTGCTGCACCTGCGCAGTACAGAAATAAAGTCTGTTGCGTAACTCTATTGGAAAATAGCAATCCTTCCCAAGGCCAGCTGGTTAGCTGTCCACTGAAACGATACCGCCAGCCATACATTATAAACGTGCCTTCCTAATGATTGCTATAGTATGGGAAGGATGCTTCTCCACATAGGATATGTGGGCTACGTCGCTATGAAGATTTGACTGTCACGGTGCGTTATGTTGGACAGGAGAGGAATGGCGAACTATCATTTGTCTGCAACACTGATCTCCTGTCAAAATCCATACTCTGCGGACATATGTGAAATGTATGTATGTATTCCACTACATATTAGGGTTTCTTCATGTTCCACGCACGTATGGAGCGCCGGAAGTTTGACTGCCTAATGTCTCGCGTATGCTCGAACCCCCAACGCACGACTTCTAGCGGTAACAGGCTGCCACCGAGAATCAAGGACACGTGTTGTTATTTAAATTGATAACCACACGGTGAAAGCTGGAAATGTTTATTAACTCACTGGTAGCCTCTTTACATTTAACGCTATGACATGGTAAGAGCCTGAACGTGTATTCCAACACTGGCATTAGTACGATACGGGAACCTGAAATTCAAAATCAACTATCGTTCAGCCGGCAGCTAATTAGTCGGTAACCTACCGTCCTGTTCACAGCTGGTACCATGGTAAAGTTCTGAAATTAGTACTCAGATGACTTTTTAGTCCATCGTACAGTTGTTTATAATGTTACCTTTTCAAGAAAGTACGTTGTTCGTCTCACAAGAAGCGCGGCTCTACTGCACAGTCGGAGAGCACACGTCTTTGCAGAAACAGTTTTATTTTTTACTCATAATCTCGATGTTTTTAAATGAATGTGAAATACATTATATAATTTTACCTCATTGTGGGCACTACCAGAGTAGGGCAGTATTGAATTACATATTACTAAGTAACCGGCGGTACAGTATTTTGGTAAGTCTTAATATTTCAATAAAGTCACGGATGAAAGTACAATAATCACATTTCAGTGAAGTCACGGATGAAAATGCAATAACGCGAATGTTAACAAATAACGATATAGGCGCGTTGCATATTTCGAGCCGCCGTTCACCGCGATGACGGCGTTTTTGGAGACCACAATCGACCTAGAGTAGCATAAATGTGATTCACGAGAAGATTCGACACGTTTCCATTGATCCACGGCTGAATCACGAAGGGTCTTGTGCCCACCGAAATCGTAATTGGGGATGTTGTTGGGTCAACATGTAAACAGGTAGGGGTGGCCTGCTGCAGCGCTCCATGTTCAGTAATGTATGACGAACGGTGTGCTCTAAAACATTTTTGCGTGCACCAGCATTGTGCTTTTTCGGCAGGGATGCTACTACTTTACAGAGCACACGAGCCCCTGAACCCCAAGTTCTGTGAAGAGTCGTGGCCGTCCAACCATTTAGCGCCTAGTGGTAGTTTGACTGTCCTACTACCTCTTTCCGTAGATGCTCACGACAATAGCACGTGAACATTCGACCAGCTTTGCCGTTTTCGAGATACTCGTTCAAAAATGGATCCAATGGCTCTGAGCACTACGGGACTTAACTTCTGAGGTCATCAGTCCCCTAGAACTTAGAAATACATAAACCTAACTAACCTAAGGACATCACACACATCCATCCCCTACGTAGGATTCGAACCTGAGACCGTAGCTGTCGCGCGGTTCCAGACTAAAGCCCCTAGAACCACTCGGCCACAACGGCCGGCGATACTCGTTCACAGGCTCTTCGTAATAGTAATCTGCCCTTTGTCAAAGTCGCTTATCTCAATCGATTTACCCAATCGCAGCCCATTGTTCGCTAGGATGATCCCCCGCCCGTGTCTACTCCGCTGACATACATTTTCATACCGCGGCAAGTGCCCACAACGACACCAGGTGGCGGCATCCGTCGTCGCGATGGGCAGTGGAGCATAATGTTTTATTTATGTGCCTTAGAAACAAGAGTATGTAAGTGTATTATTACAATTGTACGTTTAAAACGTTGAGAATGTGTCCTTCAATGTACATAATTTGTTATACAAAGAAGGATATTTTGTTGAAGTATTGTAATGCGATGCCTCAAAAATTATTGCAATAGTACTCGTTGATTCGAAATAATTTCACCATCGGGGGGCTTCCCATCTGAAACCACTGGGACAGGTTCAAAGGACCCTTCCTGACCTCGGTTTCTCTTCTGTACTCGTGTGGTAACATCACATACGGCTCCGTAAAAGTTTTTCGCAACTTAAAACAAAATATAACTTTTACGTGTTGCTTAAAAACTGGTTCAAATGGCTCTGAGCACTATGGGACTTAACTGTTGAGATTATCAGTCGCCTAGAACTTAGAACTACTTAAACCTAACTAACCTAAGGACATCACACACATCCATGCCCGAGGCAGGATTCGAATCTGCAACCGTAGCGGTCGCGCAGTTCCAGACTGTAGCGCCTAGAACCGCTCGGCCACCCCGGCCAGCTACGTGTTGCTCAAATGCGCTGTTTTTGCACCAGCTCTGCGTAGCCGCTACAGCTGTATCTGCTTTATCTTAAAAGAGTTGTACTTTTCGTGTTTCCATGCAGCTACACATTCGTTGCTTTTTATATTTTTATTAAACCCTGTTTCACAATGTATTTACATTTTCCGGTAACCCAACAAATTTAATTTTCGTTCTCCGTTTACCGTTATTTGTCCACAACTTTTCTTCATATTTCTTCTTATAATTAATGCCTGAATGCCTTGAATCCATGCTGTAGTTGGTCTTCTTCATTTCTTCCTTCCTGGTGGTTTCCATTCCATGATCTATCTTGGCAATCTCTCCTCTGACATCCTTCTCGTGTGTCCATACCATATGAGCTGTTTATCTTCCAAAACATCAGTTCTCGAATTGTGACATCCATTTGCTTCCTGCTAACTTCAGTCCTGATCGTTTCCCTTTCGGATATACCTGCAGACCTTCACCAAAAATCGATTACATTTGACATCACTCTTTTCATTAACTGGGATTTAACAATCGACATTTGTTCGCTTCATTTCCAACTTTTGATCCAATTAAATACCATTTAATGTTCCAATAGTGAATTTTCTAGCATTTATTCTTGAAGTAGTTTCCTCATCTTGTTTAGCACATCGTGTGATTAATACTCCGAGAAACTGGGACTATTCAGTAAGTGTAATCGTTCCCTTCAATTCTTTCAGGGGCAAATCTTGATTCGTTCTTCATTTTACCACGTATTTTGGTTCATCGCTGTTGACCTGAAGGTCCCATTTTTTATATCATTGTATTAATTCCTTGGTGATATGTTTAATGTCTTCTTCATCTTGTGCCGAAATTAGACGGTCATCAGCAAATTTAGTGATTAGAGAGTACTACCATTTATTGGAGAGATTAAGGAAAGGCAAACCTACGTTTCTAGCATTTGTAGACTTAGAGAAAGCTTTTGACAATGTTGGCTGGAATACTCTCTTTCAAATTCTAAAGGTGGCAGGGGTAAAATACAGGGAGCGAAAGGCTATTTACAATTTGTACAGAAACCAGATGGCAGTTATAGGAGTCGAGGGACATGAAAGGCAAGCAGTGGTTGGGAAGGGAGTAAGACGGGGTTGTAGCCTCTCCCCGATGTTATTCAATCTGTATATTGAGCAAGCAGTAAAGGAAACAAAAGAAAAATTCGGAGTAGGTATTAAAATCGATGGAGAAGAAATAAAAAGGACTTGGAAGAGCAGTTGAATGGGATGGATAGCGTCTTGAAAGGAGGGTATAAGATGAATATCAACAAAAGCAAAACGAGGATCATGGAATGTAGTCGAATTAAGTCGGGTGATGCTGAGGGAATTAGATTAGCAAATGAGACACTTAAAGTAGTAAAGGAGTTTTGCTATTTGGGGAGCAAAATGACTGATGATGGTCGAAGTAGAGAGGATATAAATTGTAGACTGGCAATGGCAAGGAAAGAGTTTCTGAAGAAGAGAAATTTGTTAACATCGAGTATAGATTTAAGTGTCAGGAAGTCATTTCTGAAAGTATTTGTATGGAGTATAGCCATGTATGGAAGTGAAACATGGACGATAAATAGTTTGGACAAGAAGAGAATAGAAGCTTTCGAAATGTGGTGCTACAGAAGAATGCTGAAGATTAGATGGGTAGATCACATAACACATGAGGAAGTACTGAATAGGATTGGGGAGAAGAGAAGTTTGTGGCACAGCTTGACCAGAAGAAGGGATCGGTTGGTAGGACATGTTCTGAGGCATCAAGGGATCACCAATTTAGTATTGGAGGGCAGCGTGGAGGGTAAAAATCGTAGAGGGAAACCAAGAGATGAATACACTAAGCAGATTCAGAAGGATGTAGGTTGCAGTAGGTACTGGGAGATAAAGAAGCTTGCACAGGATAGAGTAGCATGGAGAGCTGCATCAAACCAGTCTCAGGACTGAAGACCACAACAACAACAACCATTTATTGGGGTTCTCACGCTCTCTGTAGAGTTTTCTTATACGCTTTGGATGACTTTATTTCGAATAAGGTGCCAACGTCGGTCGCAATTGGGTATTGAAATAATTCAATGGCAAAAAGTGAAAATTTGTGCTGGACAGGTACGTACACCCTGGATGTCCGCTTTACGCGAGCAGTCACCATAATGGACTCTGCTATCTGAGCACGCTTTCCGTCCGACGCAGATTCTCAACTTATCGCACACCACAAAGTAGCATCCCTCCCCATTTATCTCACTTATTCGCAGCGTTTCCTGTATTCCCACAAGATGTTCGGATCCTACTGTCCATCTGCACTGGTCATACTGTGAAGTATGTATGTGGAACTGTAAACGGATCCTAGCCAAGGCTCAACATACGTTACGTACCAAGAATAATGGAGATGTGACCCTTGTGCGCAGTTTCTGGCTAAGCCAACCCACAAGGACAATTATAAATTACAGGGTCACCACCAGCCCCAGCCCTTCCTAACGTTTAAGAAAAGACCGGACTGGAAATTATCAGTTTAATTAAATTAATGATTTAACTATACGGATGCAATTTTTTTAAAGAAACTAACAAGATGAACAGCATTCTGTGTCGTATTGTCGTATTATTTAATTAAATGTTATAATTTCGTAGTTTTGACACTGTACACCGTTCACTTTGATTTTTCCTCCCTTTTTGTTGATCACAAGCAAGCAGGTTAACTAAAAAAAAATCAAGGAATAGAAAATTAATTTGAAAACTGGCATCAATGAGAAAGATAAAGGACGCAGAGTTTATCTTTTACGTAGCACATTCATTTCGTTACTGAATTTGATGCACATCCTATGAACACACATGACTGGTGCCTGAATAAAAAAGTTTAACTAAATAATTCGCAAAAAATTGTAGAATCGCGCATTTACAAAGGAAAAACACACAAAAGGGAAGCGGAACACAATAATTCAATCATTCCATCTACATACCCACGACTGTCCAAAAGGAACAAAGCAACTTCCACGCTTTTAATTTCAACCACCATCATTGCCGATTTTTAACAAAATGCTTATGCCACATTCCGAAAATACATAACTACTGAAGTACTTCAACATACCATGAATTTAACATAGGGAAGTTCTAATTCGACCTACTTTCTGTCAGCAGAAACCCTCTCTAGGAGTTACGAGGTGTACTCACCAATCGCTAGCTGCACAGTGTCCTATCTCCACGGAGCTTCGCCTAACTACCGGTGAAACGGAAGCTACCAGAGGGGTAGACTTCCGCTACCAACCTGACATGACAGACAAACCGCCGGCCGCTGGTGGCCGAGCGGTTCTGGCGCTACAGTCTGGAACCGCGCGACCGCTACGGTCGCAGGTTCGAATCCTGCCTCGGGCATGGATGTGTGTGTTGTCCTTAGGTTAGTTAGGTTTAAGTAGTTCTAAGTTCTAGGGGACTTATGACCTCAGCAGTTGAGTCCCATAGTGCTCAGAGCCATTTGAACCATTTTGAACAGACAAACCAATCTCAGAGTAAAAGGGGTAAACCTCTCTGTCCAGGCACTGGGATCCTAAGTTGGGCATTCTGTGCTGCCCTCCAAACGAGAAGCAAACATCACCTGCTCCTAGCAGACGACAACCAACTCATCGTCCCCCACCACTCCCAAAAACACTCATTCAGTCACATTTACGCACACATAGGGTAGGGTGAAGGGAAAAACGTAGTAAATACAGGTCATGATTTACTATGGAACACAAAAAAAATCAAACATAATATCATTTAAAAAGCCTTAGTTTGATTGCACAGTCTTTCTGGGAGGGTTAATAAATTAAACCGCAATCAGCAGGTGGACAGACTAGGATGCACAGAATCCAGTGAGACGAGCGTCTATGAAACGACTCCACAGAGACGTTCCAATATCAAAGCAGTAAAATCTTACTGATATAGCATACACGTGTGGTGTCCTTTCGGACAGACACCACCATTTTGGATGTAACGGTCGTAAAAAGCAATATTTGGAGAGAAATACCGATGTCAACCGCAATTTCGCAGAGAAATAATTCAGTGGCTCAAGTTGAAAATTTGTTCCTGACCAGGCATCGAACCCTGGCTTTAACCCTTTACGCGAGCAGTCGCCCTAACATCTTCGGCTATCCGAGCACATTTTCCGTCCGACCCAAATTTTCAACTCACTGCAAACTGTAAAGTTTGGAAGGTAGGAGACGAGGTACTGGCAGAAGTAAAGCTGTGAGTAGCGGGCGTGAGTCGTGCTTCGGTAGCTCAGTTGGTAGAGCACTTGCCCGCGAAAGGCAAAGGTCCCGAGTTCGAGTCTCGGTCGGGCACACAGTTTTAATCTGCCAGGAAGTTTCATGATCAATATATATTATTTGACGGCCTAGCGCAGTAACTCGATGTAGGATGAACTCAAAAAGTCGCTGGAAGTACACTGCAGAAGTAGTGAGGCTGCTGCTTCTGGAGCCGCCAATAATTGCCGTTGCCGGTGCAAGATTTTCTGCACAAACGGATCTCTCGATGACGTCCCATAAACGTTCGTTGCGCTCATGACGGTCGATCTGAACGGTCAAATCCTTCGCTTGAATGTCCTTTAAACCAATCGCAAACATCTGTGGCCCAGTGACATGGTGAATTGCCATCCATAAAAATTCCATCCTTGTTTAGGAACATGAGCTCCATGAATGGCTGAAAATGGGCTCCAAGTAGGCGAACATAACCGTTTGCAGTCAACGATCCGATAAGATGGAACATAGGACACAGTGAATTCCCTATAAACACAGCCCACGCCATTATGGAGCCACCACCAGCTTTCATAGTGCCTTGTAGAGAACTTGGGTCCATGGCTTCGTGGAGTCTGCGGAATATTCGAACCCTACCATCAGCTCCTACCAACTGAAATCTGGACTCATCTGACCAGGTCACGGTTTCCCAGTCGTCTAGGGTCCAACCGATATGGTCACGAGCCCAGGAGAGGCGCTGCAGCCGATGTCTTTCTGTTAGGAAAGGAAATCGCGTCGGTTGTCTGCTGCCATAGCCCATTAACACCCAACTGTCCTAACGGATATGTTCGTCCAACTTTGATATCTTTGCTTATTTCACCGACTGTTGCTTGTCTATAACCACTGACAACTCTGCGCAGACGAAATTGCTCACAGTCTTCAAGTGAAGGCTGTCTTCCACTGCACTGTGCGTGGTGAGAGGTAATGCCTCAAATTTGCTAATTTCGGCACATTCTTGACACTGTGGATCTAAGAATATTGAATCCCCTAACTATTTCCGAAACGGCATGTCCCGTGTATCTAGCTCTAGCTACCATTGCACCTGAAGTGGCCGAGCGGCCATTTTTGTCACCTCAGTTTATTATCACAGGCTTTTTCTCGTCTCGCATGTTGATTGTGCCGGACGCGAGTGTGTTATGATGTTCTTTTCTTTTGCGGTGTGCTTCAGTTGCAACGCAGCTAGCTCTTTATTCGCACGAAGTAATGGCCGTTATCGACAGGGGATCTCAAGTTGATTCCGTGTTTCTAGATTTCCGGAAAGTTTTTGACACCGTTCCTCACAAGCGACTTCTAATCAAGCTGCGGGCCTATGGGGTATCGTCTCAGTTGTGCGACTGGATTCGTGATTTCCTGTCAGGAAGGTCGCAGTTCGTAGTAATAGACGGCAAATCATCGAGTAAAACTGAAGTGATATCAGGTGTTCCCCAGGGATGCGTCCTGGGACCTCTGCTGTTCCTGATTTATATAAATGACCTGGGTGACAATCTGAGCAGTTCTCTTAGGTTGTTCGCAGATGATGCTGTAATTTACCGTCTCGTAAGGTCATCCGAAGACCAGTATCAGTTGCAAAGCGATTTAGAAAAGATTGCTGTATGGTGTGTCAGGTGGAAGTTGACGCTAAATAACGAAAAGTGTGAGGTGATCCACATGAGTTCCAAAAGAAATCCTTTGGAATTCGATTACTCGATAAATAGTACAATTCTCAAGGCTGTCAATTCGACTAAGTACCTGGGTGTTAAAATTACGAACAACTTCAGTTGGAAAGACCACATGGATAATATTGTGGGGAAGGTGAGCCAAAGGTTGCGTTTCATTGGCAGGACACTTAGAAGATGCAACAATTCCACTAAAGAGACAGCTTACACTACACTCGTTCGTCCTCTGTTAGAATATTGCTGCGCGGTGTGGGATCCTTACCAGGTGGGATTGACGGAGGACATCGAAAGGGTGCAAAAAAAAGGGCAGCTCGTTTTGTATTATCACGTAATAGGGGAGCGAGAGTGGCAGATATGGCATGCGAGTTGGGATGGAAGTCATTAAAGCAAAGACGTTTTTCGTCGCGGCGAGATCTATTTACGAAATTTCAGTCACCAACTTTCTCTTCCGAATGCGAAAATATTTTGTTGAGCCCAACCTACATAGGTAGGAATGATCATCAAAATAAAATAAGAGAAATCAGAGCTCGAACAGAAAGGTTTAGGTGTTCGTTTTTCCCGCGCGTTGTTCGGGAGTGGAATGGTAGAGAGATAGTATGATTTTGGTTCGACGAATCCTCTGCCAAGCACTTAAATGTGAATTGCAGAGTAATCATGTGGATGTAGATGTAGTTGAAAGTATAGACGGGAATTGTTAAGCGAGCCGCGTAGGCCGGTACGACAGTGTACCGGTGTCCGGATGTCGGGTGTTGCTCTGGTTGCCATCGCTGTGGCGGAGTGGAGGCTGACAGTGAGATGTCCGCTGCCTGTGTGTGGCGCAGCGCGGCGCGGCGTGGGTGGCAGGTGCTGTGAGAGCTGGTCTACTGCTGCAGCCGCGGCGCGCTGCCAGGAGCCGCCCGCCTGCCGCAGACCTTGGCCACGGGAGTTCCCGGCCGGCCGCGCTCAAGGACCAGCCAGCCGGTGCGCGGGCGACACCGCCGAGGGCCGCGTCACGCTGCCAGCTGGCTGGCTGGCTGGCGACCGAGAGCGTCCCGCCGACCACGTGACCGGCAATGCTCCAGTGTTTGCTGCGATCTCGTCTTGTTCTTGTGGATTCGTTCACTCAGGTGGCGAGAACTGATGGGCTGACGATATGCACGTGTACAGGTGGCGGCAGTATCGCGTACACGAGGTGCACAGGGTCAGCGCACTGGCGGAGAAGTCCTTTGTACTCAGGTGATTCATGTGAAAAGGTTTCCGACCTGATTATGGCCGCATGACGGAAATCAACAGACTGTGAAGCCGTAATGATAGTTTGAGCTAGATGTGTACATTCATTTCTGAATTCAATATTGTAAGATGGCAAGAACTATGCCCCTTACATGAAGTCATTAAAGATCACGTAACTCACGTTGAGCGAACAATAGGGCTGAACAAAAATGACTGACAAGGCACAATGCATCTTGTAGAGGGTATAGTATGGACGTATTGGAATAAATAATGTCAGGTGATGGTTTTAAAGTAAGTCACACGACATGAAAACTTTGTGGAAACGCGTTGATTTACTGGAGGCTAGTTTACCCCAGGGAAGTACTCAGAATTGACTGTGACCGCCGGGGGAGCGGCTAAGGGAAGTGACAATAGGCTGCTTAGGGCGGCTCAAGCTCTGAGAAAGCGATAACGGGACACGGCCTCCAGCCGCCTTAAGATGAGTGACAGTGAGTGGGTGGTTGACCCCAACTCCATGCTGGTGTACCGGGAAACAGACAGAGAACTTGTACGTCTGTTGATAGATGCCCGTCATCCTGTTTTCTGTGAAACATGCGAGAAAGTCATGGTGGAGCAGTCAACAGAGGTCAAAATATGCGTGTTTGTGACTATAGCAACTTCACATTGAATTCACGGTCCGCAGAGTCTGAAGCAAATCAGGTGAAGAGCGACAGAATGAAATACGACGGCCTCCGATGCAAACGTAGGACCGAGGAATTTGAAGTACTCTCCTGGGAGTCAGAATTACGGAAAACTTGGTATTGTGCAGACACTAACCTTGATGGGTGGCCTCGGAGGAGCTAAATAACAGAAGTTGAGGGGAAGGGAAATTTTGTGGGAATTTGTTCACTTCCCAGAGCAGGCATTGGTCGGTGCTGGGAAGCAATGCATAATTAACGCGACTTGTAGAAGGAGACCAAGACATGAATACGCTAAGCAGATTCAGAAGGATGTAGGTTGCAGTAGGTACTGGAAGAAGCTTGCAAAGGATAGAGTAGCATGGACAGCTGCATCAAACCAGTCTCTGGACTGAAGACCACACACACACACACACACACACACACACGCACACACACACACACAAACACATGGAGGCAGCGCTGTTTAATATTTCGGCATGGGACTTTCAACGACTTGTGGAGTCCATGCCACGTCAATCTGCTGCACTACACCGGGAAAAAGGAGGTCCTACACGATATTACGAGGCATCTCATGACTTTTATGACCACAGCCTAAAGTGTGTATAACTGGGAAGGACGCGCGGCTTACGTCTCAGTGAGACAGATTCGGAAACCAGTTGACGCATTGTAGGGCGCACCTAGGAGCAGGTACTCACTCAGAACACGATTTGCTAATGATGAAGAGTAGCCTGAAGTTTAACACACTCTACCGAAAGAATCAGTACGCAAAGAAATGAGATACTGAAGTACCGAATAGTTTTAATTACAGGCCAACTACTCGCGGAGGTCCAGTGTGGGCTGTAAATATCGTATGAGAGAGAAACTTGATAGATATGATAAAACGCTAATGCGAAACCAATGGAAAAAATTAGTTCCAATTTTGGCCACTAGATGCAAATCTGGCGCTGTACACTGTTTGTATGACATGCATCCTGTCATTTGACAAGTCATAATGTGAGTGAGCAGTACGGTTATTGGGATGAGAGTCGGGCACTGTTAGTGAAACTGTTTTATATGGTAGTAATTACATTGAAAGAGTATCACCGACTGAAAGGTCGGAGGAGAGGCCTGACGGAAACACGGGTGAACTTGGTGTGGCCCCTAGAAGAGGAAGGCGTCCTATCCTAGTGGAAATTATTGGGTATGAAATGATAATTAAATCAAGCCCCTAAGCTGTCGACTGGCGTTGATATACATCAATGGGGCATTTGAAAATATGTGTCCCGACCGGGACTCGAACGCGGTATCTCCTGCTTACCTGCCAGACGCTCTTCCATCTGAGCCACCGAGGACTCTGAGGATAGTGTGACTGCAGGGATTTATCCCTTGCACGCTCCCCGTGAGACCCACATTCCCACGTTAATGTCCACACACTACATTCGTAGTGTCCCTGCCCGTTACACTCATTACTCGTGGCAGACAATCTTACCGAGTCCCGTAAGAGTTCGGGCTGTGCGCGTGCATCCAGCACAGAAGGAGAAGGTCTTATCCTGGTGGAAATTATTGACTAGGTTGCTGTTGCTGTAGCTGACCGTGCAGCTTGTGCCCGGGGTAGTGCTAGTACTCATGCAGCGCTACGAGAATTTTACATCCCACGGTCAACAGTACGGAAATTTTTTCGGTGTATTTTGCACTGGTATCCGCAGAAAGCCCAGACAGTGCAGCAACAGAAACCTCATGATCCGCAACGGAATTTGCACTTTGGTTTCTGGCACGCATCGAAGTTGGTGACATGTGGCCGGATAATATTCTATGGAGTGACGAGGCACATTTTACGCTACAGGAAGCAGCGATTACACAGAACTGCTGAATATGGGGTACTGTTAAAGCTAGTGTTGTGCACGAAAAGCCATTGCACTCGCCGTATGTGACTGTGCGGCTTGGATTCACAAGCACCTTTACTCTCGGGCCGTTCTGTTTAGAAGGGAATACACCCAGGGAACCCGTCTGATGTTCCATAACGTCTGCACGTTACCGAGACCTCCTTGTACAGCTTGTGATTCCTCCTTTGAAAGAACGAAACTGTGTGAAAACCATTATATTCTCGTGAAGAATCCTATTGATAACAGAACGTAAATGTAAAGGCTTCCCTGATCAGTGATAACCTTTTTAATTAATATGGAAATTCTGTCCGTGGTAGCTGAGTGGTCAGCACGACGGAATGTCATGCCTAACTCTCCGTGTTCGGTTCCCGGCTGCGTCGGAGATTTTCTCCTCTCAGGGACTGGGTGTTATGTTGTCCTTATCAAAACGGAGAATTCTCAAAACGGAGAATATTCCAACAGATCCAGACAGCCTACTAGATCTCCTCATGCAGGTGTGCGCCCGCAGGGAGGAACCATTCGATATGGACAAGCTTTACAAGGATCACGTAACGGCTCATGGGAGAACATACTTCGATTACAGTCAAACTGGCAGCAAGTGCTACGCCACCGTTAAACACCCAAATAGCACAGCTTAATGCTATGCTGAGTATACTTGTAAATTCGGAGCTCCCACGGGTCCTACGTGAACTAAAAAGTGACATTCTGTGCATACAGGAGCCCTACACTAGACAAGGGCATATCCCCAACTTTCCTCCAAGTGCGGTGACAGTTGTGGAGAGGACAGGTTGCATGGCATCTGTCATAATCCTAAACAAAGAAATATATCCAGTCAAAATTACAGAACTCTGTTCCGAGCACCTAGTTACAGTTGAAGTCACACACAAGGGGGATACTTGGATCATCGCGTCGTTGTACGCCCAATTCTGTCATTGCATCAAACCATACGCAGACCTCATCAGAGATGTTGCGCAATACGCTGGCAACAAAAAACTTCTCATCTGTGCAGACATAAATGCCAGATCAACCCTGTGGCATTCAGACAGAACTGACGACAGAGGTAGTAGAATAATAAGTGACATCATCCAAGAAAACAGACTTCACGTGCTCAACAAGGAAGGACATCACCCGACTCACGTCGGACACAACGGTCATTCATCAAACATAGACAACAGCCTCGTTAATAATGCCGCCATCAACCACGTACGAGACTGGACCGTACATGACCAGATCACTACTAGCGACCACAACATCATCACACTAACGTTAAGTGGTACACCAAATGTCAACACAGAAACACTACCAAAAAGACTATTATTTTACAAGGATCACGTAACGGCTCATTCCAGATGTGGAAAGGGTCCTTCCGGATGCCATGAAGGGTACAGGGTGCACCCATCTGCAGGTGGTCGCTCATGTCGGCACCAATGATGTGTGTCGCTATGGATCGGAGGAAATCCTCTCTGGCTTCCGGCGGCTATCTGATTTGGTGAAGACTGCCAGTCTCGCTAGCGGGATGAAAGCAGAGCTCACCATCTGCAGCATCGTCGACAGGACTGACTGCGGACCTTTGGTACAGAGCCGAGTGGAGGGTCTGAATCAGAGGCTGAGACGGTTCTGCGACCGTGTGGGCTGCAGATTCCTCGACTTGCGCCATAGGGTGGTGGGGTTTCGGGTTCCGCTGGATAGGTCAGGAGTCCACTACACGCAACAAGCGGCTACACGGGTAGCAGGGGTTGTGTGGCGTGGGCTGGGCGGTTTTTTAGGTTAGATGGCCTTGGGCAAGTACAGAAAGGGCAACAGCCTCAACGGGTGCGGGGCAAAGTCAGGACATGCGGGGAACAAGCAGCAATCGGTATTGTAATTGTCAACTGTCGAAGCTGCGTTGGCAAAGTATCGGAACTTCAAGCGCTGATAGAAAGCACCGAAGCTGAAATCGTTATAGGTACAGAAAGCTGGCTTAAGCCAGAGATAAATTCTGCCGAAATTTTTACAAAGGTACAGACGGTGTTTAGAAAGGATAGATTGCATGCAACCGGTGGTGGAGTGTTCGTCGCTGTTAGTAGTAGTTTATCCTGTAGTGAAGTAGAAGTAGATAGTTCCTGTGAATTATTATGGGTGGAGGTTACACTAAACAACCGAACTATGTTAATAATTGGCTCCTTTTACCGACCTCCCGACTCAGCAGCATTAGTGGCAGAACAACTGAGAGAAAATTTGGAATACATTTCACATAAATTTTCTCAGCATGTTATAGTCTTAGGTGGAGATTTCAATTTACCAGATATAGACTGGGACACTCAGATGTTTAGGACGGGTGGTAGGGACAGAGCATCGAGTGACATTATACTGAGTGCACTATCCGAAAATTACCTCGAGCAATTAAACAGAGAACCGACTCGTGGAGATAACATCTTGGACCTACTGATAACAAACAGACCCGAACTTTTCGACTCTGTATGTACAGAACAGGGAATCAGTGATCATAAGGCCGTTGCAGCATCCCTGAATATGGAAGTTAATAGGAATATAAAAAAAGGGAGGAAGGTTTATCTGTTTAGCAAGAGTAATAGAAGGCAGATTTCAGACTACCTAACAGATCAAAACGAAAATTTCTGTTCCGACACTGACAATGTTGAGTGTTTATGGAAGAAGTTCAAGGCAATCGTAAAATGCGTTTTAGACAGGTACGTGCCGAGTAAAACTGTGAGGGACGGGAAAAATCCACCGTGGTACAATAACAAAGTTAGGAAACTACTGCGAAAGCAAAGAGAGCTCCACTCCAAGTTTAAACGCAGCCAAAACCTCTCAGACAAACAGAAGCTAAACGATGTCAAAGTTAGCGTAAGGAGGGCTATGCGTGAAGCGTTCATTGAATTCAAAAGTAAAATTCTAAGTACCGACTTGACAGAAAATCCTAGGAAGTTCTGGTCTTACGTTAAATCAGTAAGTGGCTCGAAACAGCATATCCAGACACTACGGGATGATGATGGCATTGAAACAGAGGATGACACGCGTAAAGCTGAAATACTAAACACCTTTTTCCAAAGCTGTTTCACAGAGGAAGACCGCACTGCAGTTCCTTCTCTAAATCCTCGCACAAACGAAAAAATGGATGACATCGAAATAAGTGTCCAAGGAATAGAAAAGCAACTGGAATCACTCAATAGAGGAAAGTCCACTGGACCTGACGGGATACCAATTCGATTCTACACAGAGTACGCGAAAGAACTTGCCCCCCTTCTAACAGCCGTGTACCGCAAGTCTCTAGAGGAACGGAGGGTTCCAAATGATTGGAAAAGAGCACAGATAGTCCCAGTCTTCAAGAAGGGTCGTCGAGCAGATGCGCAAAACTATAGACCTATATCTCTTACGTCGATCTCTTGTAGAATTTTAGAACATGTTTTTTGCTCGCGTATCATGTCATTTCTGGAAACCCAGAATCTACTATGTAGGAATCAACATGGATTCCGGAAACAGCGATCGTGTGAGACCCAACTCGCCTTATTTGTTCATGAGACCCAGAAAATATTAGATACAGGCTCCCAGGTAGATGCTATTTTTCTTGACTTCCGGAAGGCGTTCGATACAGTTCCGCACTGTCGCCTGATAAACAAAGTAAGAGCCTACGGAATATCAGACCAGCTGTGTGGCTGGATTGAAGAGTTTTTAGCAAACAGAACACAGCATGTTGTTATCAATGGAGAGACGTCTACAGACGTTAAAGTAACCTCTGGCGTGCCACAGGGGAGTGTTATGGGACCATTGCTTTTCACAATATATATAAATGACCTAGTAGATAGTGTCGGAAGTTCCATGCGGCTTTTCGCGGATGATGCTGTAGTATACAGAGAAGTTGCTGCATTAGAAAATTGTAGCGAAATACAGGAAGATCTGCAGCGGATAGGCACTTGGTGCAGGGAGTGGCAACTGACCCTTAACATAGACAAATGTAATGTATTGCGAATACATAGAAAGAAGGATCCTTTATTGTACGATTATATGATAGCGGGACAAACACTGGTAGCAGTTACTTCTGTAAAATATCTGGGAGTGTGCGTACGGAACGATTTGAAGTGGAATGATCATATAAAATTAATTGTTGGTAAGGCGGGTACCAGGTTGAGATTCATTGGGAGAGTGCTTAGAAAATGTAGTCCATCAACAAAGGAGGTGGCTTACAAAACACTCGTTCGACCTATACTTGAGTATTGCTCATCAGTGTGGGATCCGTACCAGGTCGGGTTGACGGAGGAGATAGAGAAGATCCAAAGAAGAGCGGCGCGTTTCGTCACCGGGTTATTTGGTAACCGTGATAGCGTTACGGAGATGTTTAATAAACTCAAGTGGCAGACTCTGCAAGAGAGGCGCTCTGCATCGCGGTGTAGCTTGCTCGCCAGGTTTCGAGAGGGTGCGTTTCTGGATGAGGTATCGAATATATTGCTTCCCCCTACTTATACCTCCCGAGGAGATCACGAATGTAAAATTAGAGAGATTAGAGCGCGCACGGAGGCTTTCAGACAGTCGTTCTTCCCGCGAACCATACGCGACTGGAACAGGAAAGGGAGGTAATGACAGTGGCACGTAAAGTGCCCTCCGCCACACACCGTTGGGTGGCTTGCGGAGTATCAATGTAGATGTAGATGTAGACAGACTGGGACAGGGTCAGACAAAAAATACATGAGCACATACCGCAAGACATCACCGGCAGTGTTGATTACAGAGCACACATGCTGACAGATATCATCACACACACACAGAACACCTGCATACCCACACAAAGAATGACACAACACCAAAATATTCCCTGGACTACACAATTAACACGACTCAAACAAGACTCAAAACGTAAATGTAAGCTTTACCAACGAGCAATTTCAGATAGAGAAAGACAATTACGACTACACGACTACCGGCTTGCCAAGGACAAATATAAACTTGAGCTGAATAAGACCAGGAAAGACCATTGGAACAGCCATGTAGCAGCACAAACACAACTAAACATTTGGGGGGAACCATACAAAATCGTGACAGAGAAAATTAAGAGCCCACTGGTTCTGGGAACGCTGCGACAGGAGGATGGTGAGATGACTGAGGGGTGGAGACGCACAGCGGAGTTCCTGCTGAGCAAACTCCCGCCCGACGACATCGCAGACACAGACACAACACAACATGCAGCACTGAGACGCGAAGTAGACACAGTATACACCACACCAACCGTCACCTGTCCATTTGCGCAGGAAGAAGTGGCGACAGCGATCTCAGAACTCAAAAACAAAAAGGCGCCTGGACCGGATGGTATCCACTCTGAGGTACTGAAACAAATTGCACTGCAGATCACCCCGTTTCTCACAACGTTGTTAAACGATGCATTAAGGCTGGGCCGTGTGCCTGCAGTGTGGAAGACCTTGAAGGCGGTTATCATCAAAAAGGCTCCAGACAAAGACCCATCAGACCCCAAGTCATACAGACCAATTTGCCTTATCAATACACTCGGTAAAGTACAAGAAAAACTACTCTGCAAAAGACTACAAGCACACCGACCATTACGGGGACTGACACCACACCAATACGGCTTCAGGGAAGGGAAATCTATAGACGACGCAATTAACAGAGCAATCCAAATAGTACACGACACACTTGCAATTATGATAGACATCTCAGGTGCCTTCGACAACCTCTGGTGGCCGGCCTTGTTCAAGAGGCTCAGACACCTGCAGGTACCGGAGTCTCTGTATAATAGTTTCATGGACTACTGCAGAGACAGAACCGTCGTTTGGCAAATGGACAACCAGAAAGTGATTAAACTAATTACAAAAGGCTGTCCACAAGGGTCGATCTGTGGCCCCATCTTCTGGGACATAGTTATAGAACCGCTCCTACAGTTACTAGAGGAGCACATCCTGACAGATGGAGTTGTCGCTTATGCTGATGATCTACGCGTCGTAGTTTCAGCAAACAACCGTGCCCAGCTAGAAGAAAGAGCCAATGGAACATTAGGACAATAACCCAATGGTGCACAAATAATAAATTAAAGATAGCAGGAAACAAAACAACTTATACATTGCTAAAGGGTATCCTGCGCAGGAACCCAATAGTCGAAATCGGGGACACAAACATAAAATGACTAGCAGTCACACGCTATCTAGGAGTATACATTGATGAACGATTGAACTTCCACGAACACATGCGAATATGCACAAACAAAGCAGAAAAGATACTACACAAACTGGCTAGGCTAAATTCGGTACAATTCAGACTACCCCTGTCAGTGACACGAACATACCATTGCGCTCTCTTCGAGTCAGTACTATGCTTTGCTGCCAGTACGTGGGCCCACAGGTTAAATCTCTCAACCAACAGAACCATTGTACGTCGAGGCCAAAGAAGTGTTCTACTTAGACTAACAGGGGCGCTCAACACAACATCAAACGACGCACTATGTGTCGTCATGGGAATCTTCCCCATAGATATCACCATCAGATACCGCGCAGCAATGTACTGGCTTAGGATGGGGAGAACAGACCAGGTTCGGCAGATCACTGGTGTACCGATTGAGACAACACGCCAACTCAGAGCATGGCGAGTGGATACCTGGCAGAGCGAGTGGGCCAATAGCGATAAGGGCCGCCGTGTATACAACTTCTTCCCTGACATCCGGGAGAGACTAAAACTAAAACATATTGATCCCAGCCGCGGTATGGTACATTTCATCACAGGACGTGGCCCTTATCCCACGCACCTGTACCGCGTGGGTCTGCAGCAGACTAATAGATGCACATGCGGGGAAGAAGGTTCCCCTGAACATACTGTCTTCTTCTGCGGAAAACGCACGAACATAAGACACACAGTACACATAAATCGCCTGAACACACAGAACTATATGCCATAATACGCGACCCGGAAAGGTGGACTGAACGCAACAAACTTACGGACGAAATCTCGAAGATCCAACAAATAGAATACTTGCGCAACAGACCCTACCGAAGACAAGTCGGTCCAAACAGACGTCACGATGCCCAGGGGGACACAGATATGATTAGCACCACGAGTGATGAAGAAGAAACAGATACAGACCAGGGCACCAACACAGATATTGAAGCGTCCAACGTGGATGATCCATAGTGTCAACCAAGTCAAATTCAAAGAACAGAGTGGAACAACCGACAAGAGGTGCACAAGTCACACACAATCCTAAAAACAGATTGCACCTTATATGTAAATAGTTAACAGCATCTCCATGTCTAATAAGAGCTTAAAGCTGGGTACCTCTTCAAGGGACCTACGCCTTCGGTTAAGAGGCAGCGCACAGTCTGGATGGAAGGATCTTAATTGTGGTCCCTCTCTTTTGAGCCCAACCCGACGGATACCTATGGTAGATCGGGGAAAACCACCGTTCAGGCTGTGTTGCTGGCGGGGCCGGAAGGTGCTAACTGCCACACCACGTATCATTGTAAGTCTCATTGGCTCAGCGTGAACTGTTTGTACAACCAACCTACACAGCCTATACCTGAACCTCCACTACACTAATAACTTCTGATCTGAAGCTTAAAGTTAGACACCTCTTCAAGGGACCTACGCCCCCTGGTAAGAGGCGGCGCACGTCCTGGATGGAAGGATCTTAATTGTGGTTCCTCTCTTTTGAGCCCAACCCGACGGATACCTATGGTAGATCGGGGAGAACCACCGTTCAGGTCGTGTTGTCGGCGGGGCCGGGAGGTGCTTGCGCCTGATGTACTCTACTAGGAGCCTTGTAGGCTCAACACAAACCGTTAGCGTCATTACCTTATTACTTTTACCACAAGTACCCTTTCATTAGCAACTTTGAGCCAAGCACAAAATCAGTTACCTCTCTATTGTATATCGTAAATAGTTTAGCAGGCTGTACATGGAGGTCTTAGTCTTAGTCTCTAGCTTTAAGGTACTCTAATCTCTTCTAGTTAAGTTAGTTTTTAGGATGGTAGATGTTAAAGGCATGGTGAGAGACGGCCAGCGTCTTAAGGGTCATTTAAAGACCCGGGCCGCCGCCCACAACCAGGTGACGGGCAATATTATCCCTATCCCTTGTCTTTTCAGTTCTCTCCCTTCCTTCTTTCTAAATATTTAATTTCGTTTCGTTTATTAATATCTTACTTGATTTTGTATTAGTTATAAGTTTTTTTAATGCTGCACAAAAAAAAGATATCAAATGGATCAAAACAAATAGAGCCCGCCTCCACGTGGGGGGACACGAGCAATGGTGTGAGCGGGGGCAGGAGCCGGTGTGGTGTTACTTTCAGTCACTCCGGACCCCGGACCCAGTCACAGTGGCTAAGTGGCAACATACGACCCACCATAAGAAATTAGACGGTGGGTCATAAAATATAAGCAGCTAGTGAAAAAAAAAGTGTCCTTATCATCATCATTTCATCCCCATCGACACGCAAGTTGCCGAAGTGCCGTCAACTCGAAAGATTGCACCAGGAGAACGGTCTACCCGAAGGGAGGCCCCAGCCACACGGCATTTCCATTTAATGTGGAAAAGAAACGTAGGAATGCTTGGAAGGAGAGACAGCATTGGTCGTATTTTTTTGTTTTATTAAACGCAAAATCGATTTTCAGTCACTTAGTGACCATCTTCAGTGCTGTAATATATAATTTAAATTGGTAGGCACTGGTGTCGACAAGCTTACAGCGATAGAGTTTAGGCATTGTGAGCGAAGTTTGGTACTTGCTAAATGGATAATAAAACAAAGTAATTTGACTTGAATTGTCTAAATGGGTGATAAAACTAAGTAATTTGACATCAGTTGCCGTTATCTCAATGTGAAATTTTTATTTTTCAACTGGTGTAAGAGAGACGTCTTCGTATTAGGTGCATCGTCAGGTTCTTTTTGTGACAAAATGTGCTCTCTATGTAAAGCGCCCACACTAGCGCCCTGCAGCAGTAAAAATAAAAAATAATAATAATAAAGTGAAAAGACAGTTGGAGCTTTACATTTGGAGCTCAGTTTCTATTTGAATTTCTGCACCATAGTAGTCTTAAACGCTGAATGCGAGTTAGTAAACAATATGATTGTGCATTACCGATAGTGTACTGATGACCATTCCGCAACTTCCTCTCAACGATGATTTCAAACGTTCTGTCCATCTGTAGTGCAGAGGACAGAACGTGAGAGAAGTAAGGACTTCTGCGAGGTGTTCTTGTGTTGCACGTTTCCACGTGAGACTTTCCACACAAACTGTCAACTCGCAACCAGCAACCGGCAATTACGACTTCCTGGCAGTTATGACGAACGGTATATTTCGCTCTGATTCGTAAAACTGGTTAATTCCAAGCTTAGCACAATTCCATGGTTAAGGTTTGGTAAGTTCAGTTCAAAATTACAGCAAATTTGCGTGCAAAAGGCAAAGAAAATGTGGATTCTGACATTGGATAAAGTTATGGTAATGGCTACGCATCCCGAGGCATCAGTATCACTCGCATCAGCCTCTACTTAAATTTTGTGCCTTGAGAGCTTAATTTAGGTTTTTACATATTTTTTGCATGGCTCGGAAGATAAGTAAAAGTGCCAGGCACCAGTTCCGAAGGTTCGAAGTTCATTCCCCAGTAGGTCCTCGTATTTTGTGTGGCACTCACCGTTTCTTTCGCCTTTGACAATAATTTGTGTATGGAAAAAGTATCACCGTTGTGAGACATACTCTTTATGCCATAAGACCCGCTAGGTAAGTTAGTTCAAGTGTCAGAAAAAAATATGCCTGGAGATGTACTGTGATATTCGAACCAGCCTTCGTCTTGGTGATGGTGTTAGTTTTTTACATGTATTTGTAGGTATTAAAATCCATGGAGAAGAAATGGAAACTATGAGGTTCGCCGATGACATTTCAATTCTGTCAGAGACAGCAAAGGACTCGGAAGAACAGTGTCTTGAAAGGAGGATATAAGATCAACATCAACAAAAGCAAAACGAGGATAATGGAATGTAGTCGAATTAAGTCGGGCGATGCTGAGGGAATTAGATTAGCAAATGAGACACTTAAAGTAATAAATGAGTATTGCAATTTGGGGAGCAAAATAACTGATGATGGTCGAAGAAGAGAGGATATAAAATGTAGACTGGCAATGGCAAGGAAAGCGTTTCTGAAGAAGAGAAATTTGTTAACATCGAGTATAGATTTAAGTATCAGGAAGTCGTTTCTGAAAGTATTTGTATGGAGTGTAGCCATGTATGGAAGTGAAACATGGACGATAAATAGTTTGGACAAGAAGAGAACAGAAGCTTTCGAAATGTGGTGCTACAGAAGAATGCTTAAGATTAGATGGGTAGATCACATAACTAATGAGGAAGTATTGAATAGGATTGGGGAGAAGAGAAGTTTGTGGCACAACTTGACCAGAAGAAGGGATCGGTTGGTAGGACATGTTCTGAGGCATCAAGGGATCACAAATTTAGCATTGGAGGGCATCGTGGAGGGTAAAAATCGTAGAGGGAGGCCAAGAGATGAATACACTAAACAGATTCAGAAGGATGCAGGTTGCAGTAGATACTGGGAGATGAAGAAGCTTGCACAGGATAGAGTAGCATGGAGAGCTGCATCAAACCAGTCTCAGGACTGAAGACCACAACAATAAACAATGTGGAATCGTGGAATATCTGTGAGCAGCTGGAAGCTGCGTTGACAACAATCGTATCTGACTCATATGGCCACAATTGAAAGTACTTTCGCACGTAAGAACAATGCCATAGCGATTGATGACAGCTGCGCAAAATCACAAGAGATAGAAATATTGTAATGAGCATGCCCAGCACTGAAAAAGTATGAAAAATATTCAAAAGGAACAAAACAAAGGTCTTGAATTTTAAATAGAGTTACTAGCTGATATTTATCTAAAAATCTTCTCCAACGCCAACACGTAACTTAAGAAGAGTACAAGGCACTTCTAATAAGAATAACCGAAAGGATCCGTACAATCACAGACCAATATAGCTAACGCCTATAATTTCATCTAAATCTACACATGTACTCTCCATACCAGAGTACAGCTGGTTGGCTCTTCGCCGCGCGTGATAGCCTCGCGGTCTAGGGCGTCACGATTCGCGCGGCTCCGCCCGTAGGAGGTTCGAGTCCTCCCTCAGACATGGCCTTATGTGTTTTCCTTAGCGTAAGTCAGGTTAAGTTAGAGTAATTAGTGCGTAAGCCAAGGGACCAATGATCTCAGCAGTTCGGTCCCATAGTCCTTACCACAAATTTCTGGTTCGCTCTTCGTATGCTACTGTCGTGACCATCTACTGGAAGTGGTTGAAAATCGGCGAAATAACTAGCTGGCAACAAGATGTTTGATGTCCACGCCTCGTGAAGGTCGAAGGTTTTTCCACTCTGTAAAGTAAGACAGATGACGATTGGTGGCAGATCTCACGATGGGGTAGAGTGCTTATGCAGGCACAAGCACTTTGGAGCCCACTGTTAAGGTGTTTTATCAACAGGGAGCTCCGTATCAGATGACCTCTACGTGTTTCCATGTTGACTCCTTGACGTAGGCACTTCCGACTATAGTAGACACAGGATCATCGAAATTGGTCTGTAGATGAATAGAAACCTCGGATGAATCACGTTTCTTGTTACACCAAGTTGATGGTCCTGTCCAGATGCGCTGACATCTAGGCGAACGAGTGCTAAAAACATGCACCGTACCAAAGACACAGGCCAGTCGGGAGTATTGTGATATGGGAGTCATTCACTTGTGATTCGATGAGACCTTTGGTAGTAATCGAAAGTACAGCTGTGAACTACGTGAACATTACTGAGACTGCATTACTTCGTGTGTTGTCTTCGCAGACGGTGATGGCATCTTCCATCAAGATCCATTTCGCGAAGCCAGATTCGTGGTACAGTGGCCTGATAACGTGATAGTAAGCTACGTCGATGTTTTGGCTGCCAAATTCCGATGTATGACGTGTGGGACCTTATCAGGAATCACCTCCGCTCCCACAAATGACCAGCCGCAATTTACGTGAAGTGCGTGTCCTCTACGTAGACACTTAGTGCCTCATACATCTATAAAAGTACCAACTACTTGACGAACCCGTACCACACTAAATCTCTGCCGTATTGTTTTCCAAAAATGGCAGGGGTGAAAGGATACATCCCTGTCTTACACCCTTTTGGTTCTTGGTCTTCCACTCTTCCTGTTAACTCTTGGTTCTTGTTCACATTGTATATTATCCGTCTTTCCCTATAGCTTACCTCTATCTTTCTCAGAATATCGAACATCTTGCGCTACTGTACAGCGTCGAAAGTTTTTTCCAGGTCGACAAGTCCTACGTTAGTGTCTTAATTTTCTTCAGTCTTGATGCTGTTATCAACAACAACGTCAGAACTATCTCTCAAGTGCCTTAATCTTTACTGAAGCCAAAATGATTGTTATCTAACGGATACTCGGTTTCTTTTCCATTCTTCTGTATATTATTCTTGTCAGTAACTTGGATGCAAGAGCTGTTAAGCTTGTCGGCTCTAGCAGTCTTCGGAATTTTGTGGATGATGGTTTTCCGAAAGTGTGCTGGTACGTTGCCAGTCTCATACATTCTTCACACCATCGTGAATAGTCGTTTTATTGCCTTTCCTCCAATGATTTTAGAAATTAAGAAGGAACCTTGTCTATGCCTTCTGGTTTATTCGATCATAAGCTCTTTTAAAATCCGATTCTGATCCGATTCTGATACTGGAGTCCGCAGCTCGTGGTCGTGCGGTAGCGTTCTCGCTTCCCGCGCCCGGGTTCCCGGGTTCGATTCCCGGCGGGGTCAGGAATTTTCTCTGCCTCGTGATGACTGGGTGTTGTGTGAGGTCCTTAGGTTAGTTAGGTTTAAGTAGTTCTGCGTTCTAGGGGTCTGATGACCTCAGAAGTTAAGTCCCATAGTGCTCAGAGCCATTTGAACCATTTTATCTTATACTGGATCCCCTATCTCCTCTATATCGACTCCTGTTTCTTCTTCTGTCACATCATCAGACAAGTCGTCCCCATCATATAGGCCTTCAATGTACTCTTCCCACCTGGCTGCTCTATCCTCTGCATTTAACAGCCGAATTCACAGTGCACTCTTAATGTTATCACACTTGTTTTTAATTTAACCGAAGGTTGTTTTGATTTTTCTATATGCTGAGTCAGTCATTCAAACAATCATTTGTTTTTCGAGTTCTTCACATTCGTCATGCATTCATTTAGCTTCAGCATCCGTGCACCTCCTGTTTAATTCATTCCTAAGCGACTTGTGTTTCTGTATTTCCGTTTCTCCTTGAACACTTTTGTACTTCCTTCTTTCATCGATCACTGAAGCATTTCTTCTGTTGCCCATGGTTCCTTCGTAGTTACCTTTTTTAAAACTATATATTTCTTTCCACCTTCTGTGATTGCCCTTTTTAGAGACGTCCATTCCTCTTCAAATGAACTACCTATTGAGCTATGCCTTATCGAAGTATCTATAAACTCAAAGAACTTCAAGCGTATCCTTTCACTCCTTAGTACTACCGTAACCCCCTTCTTTGCGCTTCGTTTCTTCAGGATTAGTGTCTTAAACTTCAGCCTACTCTTCATTGTGATCTGAGTTTATATCTGCTCCTGGGTACGCCTTACAATCCAGTACCTGATTTCCGAATCTCTGTCTGACCATGATGTAATCTAACTGAAATCTTGCCGTAAATCCTGGCCTCTTTCAATTATACCTCCTCCTCTTGCGATTCTTGAACAGAATGTTCGCTATTACTAGCTGATATTTTTTGCAGAACTCAATTAGTCTTTCTACTCTTTCATTTAGCGCAGCAAGCCCTTATTCTCCCGTAACCCGTTCTTCAACTCCTTCCCCTACAATCGCATTCCAATCCTCCATGAGTATTAGATTTTCATCTCCCTTGGTGAAGTATCCTTTCAACATCCTGATATATTTTCTCTCTCTCTTCATCTTCGGCTTGTGACGCCGGAGTGTTGGCCTGAACTATCCTGTTGTACCAGTATCTACTGCTGTTGATACTCATTTGACTACAAATCCTGGTCTTCTTTTCATTTCATTGCACTGACCCCAACTATATCTAGACTGAACCTTTGCATTTCCCTTTTCAGATTTTCTAACTTCCCTACCACGTTCAAATTTCTGACGTTCCACTCCCCGACTTGCTGAACGTTATTCTTTCGTTGATATTCCATCTTTCTCTCATCCACCTGCCCCTTGGCAGAGATGTGTGGGCTGGCCGTGGAAGAGATGGTGGGACCAGAACACGCCTTAAGCCTAACCCTGGAGAGCCAGAAGAAGAAGATTGGTTGTACTAAATGAATAATTCTTTCGCTCGCGTCTAAATAACTACATGACATTCTTAACGAAAGAGACAGACGCAATGATCAGTTTCACGATTGCAATATAAATAAAACACAAGAACCTGCACTGGCATGAACCTCATATTCTTCGTGAAAAATACCGAATGTGTAATTCAGAATGACTGGGCTACTCGCGAATACGACTTCAGTGTCCTTCCCATTGCAATTTTTCACATGATTAGACGATTTCTATTTCTGGCCTGGAATTTTCCTTCGACAGTTTCCTCCAAGTTTCTCACAAGCGCCGTTAGCTGGTTACTCAATTAAGTAGCAGGAAAACTCTCAAGTTAAGTGCCGTCCTCAGGCTGCAAGAGTACTGACTTCCCAGTATGTTGCGCGTTGCTCCCGAGGCAGATACCATTAGCGTTTTCTGAGAAACACTGGAATAGGTGACCTCTCATTCCACCTTGTCAAGAAATCCGAAATCAACAGTTAACAATGTAATTTTGTTTATAGCAATGTACACAGCATCAGAAATACCATTCACAACCTGGGAATGATTTTTACGAAGGAAAATCGCCAAACAGCCTTATGTTTTGAGAAGTTATTTTATTTAGACAACCAGTTTCAGTATCCCATTCATACCATCTTCAGAGCCTTGTGCAATCCATGTATAGACTATCGGATATATCGACACTTACATAGCTGGAGCCATGAATATTTGGATCCCGTGAATTCTAAAACGAAAGCACAAAGAGTGAATCCGCTTTTGGAGTGTTTGTTTCTAAGACTTGAAAACAATTCCACAATGGATCAACAGAGACCTGGAAAAGACTTTGAATTTTATATCCTTTCATTGTTAAATCTGTTGCTGCATAATGTTTGTTTTTTGTGTTGTACAAATATCGATCTTAGATCAACTCAGTATCTAATATAATGTCATCGTATCTTTGCTTCATACAAAATCCTGATCTGTGAAGCAAAACATTACTTTTTTTGAAGAATATTATTTTTGTCAGCCACTGCGAACAGACTAAAATAAATGCGCTCGAAGTGAGACTCAACTGTTTACTGGTATATGCCATTACATGTTGATAGTGGCGAATTAGTCTTAAGAATCAAAAGTGTCACTACCTTTGTTGTCGCAGTCAGTCTCTTATGATACGGAGAATGCATCAGAAACAATGGGAACTCTTTCGATTCTGGAGCGGCGCCGTCGTCTGGTATAGAAAGTTTTGATATTGTACTACAGTAATTAGAATGCAAGGAGAATAGTTAATACAACACTCTGTAAAGAAATGTTGGACGAGGATGGGCTGTCAGGATGCACCGTTTTAAAACTCGTCCGAGTTTCCCAAATGATTCATTATTCCCAGCTACATAGATGGAGAAGATCCAATCCATCCCAACCCGTTGCAAGTTCAATTTTAGCTCCATGATGTCCTTTGGACAGTCTATTTCTTCCCTCCTGGCTAAAAATAACTGCACCATGCATGTGTCTGGCTTGATGCTTATCACCCTGGTTGGACATACCATTATCTTCCATCTATGGCAGCTCCGTAATTCCTCCCTTGTCATTTCAGCGTACTGGCTATTAACTGCTGAGATCAGCAGTACCTCTCCAGTTTTTACTTCTACAAACTTGCTCAACGCTCCGCACATTTTGTGACTGTAATGCAGGTGGTGGGCTTGAACGTCGTAGTGTACAGACGACGCCTGATATTCTGACACCAAATGTAAAGGAATGTTGGATGAGGATGGGCTGTCAGGATGCATTGTATGAAAACTCGTCCGAGTTTCCCAAGTGATTTATTATTTCCAGCTACAGTGCCCCCATCCCCTTCTGCTTGTAACCTGAGCCATACACACCACTGCATTTATTCTTTTCAGTGGGTCTATAGCCCTGTGGCCTCCACTCTACTTCGAAACCGCTGGTAGCGTAACTTACTGTCAGCAGGCCTGCGCCTGGGTGTAATTTGTGCACTCAGAAATATTGCACCGAAGCTAACCCTTTTCCATCTTAAACGGTGGTGCCGCTACAAAACTACGACAAAAAAAAAGAAGCACCACGAAGTGGTTATCCGAATGGGACGGAAATCCTTAGGTGCAATGTACATGTACAGGCATACAAATAATTAAATTTCAGAAAAGGTGAATGATTTATTCAAGAAAACGAAGCAAATTTAACCAGTCAGTAACGTATTGGTCCACTTTAGGCTCTCGTGCAAGCAGTTACTCGAGTTGGCATTGACTGATGGAGTTGTTGGATGTCTTCCTGAGGGAAATCGTGCCAAATTCTGTCCAAATGGCGCGTTAGACCGTCAAAATCCCGAAGTGGTTGGAGTGCCCTACCCTTAATGCTCCAAATGTTCTCTATTGGGGAGAGATCTGGTGATCTTTCTGGCCAAGGTAAGGTTTGACAAGCATGACGAGAAGCAGTAGAAACTCTCGCCATGTGCGGGTGGTCATTATCTTCGTGAAAGGTAAGTTCAGGATGACATGTCATGAAGGGCAACGAAATGAGTCGCAGAATATCGTCGACATGCCGCTGTGCTATAAGGGTGCCGTGGATGACAACCACACGGGGTCCTGCTATTAAATGAGATGACACCTCAGGCCATCACACCTTGACATTGGGCCATATGGGGAGCGACAGACCCACTTCTATCAGAGGCGTCACAAGACACGTTTTTACTGGTCATCGGGTCTCAGTTCGAAGCAACACTCATCACGGATGACAGTTCTACGCCAGTCAATGAGATTCCAGACTGGGGATGTGTCAAGAGACGCCCTGGACAGCAATGTGAAACGGACTGTCGCCCACCATATGGCTCAACTTCCAGGAGTCCTGAGGTGCCATTTCTTTTCACAGCAGAACCCCTTAGGTCGCCATCCGCGGCACCGTTACAGCACGGCGTTACGTCGATGCCGTTCTACACCCCATTCTGTTGCACTTTATGGCAAGCCACCCTGGACTTACATTTCAGCAAAATATTCCCCTCCTGCATATGGCGAGAGTTTCTACTGCTTGTCTCCGTACTTCTCAAACCCTACCTTGCTCAGCGCCAAACTGAAAAGACTTGGTGCACTATGAGCAGGTCTTCCCAATTCGGAATTTTCACAATTATGCACTAATTGGACAGAATGTGGGACGATATCCCTCAGGACATCCAACAGCTCTATCAGTCAGTGTGAAGTCGGATAACTGCTTGAGTAAGGGCCAGAAGTGAATCAGCACTTTGTTTGTAAAAATCGTTCTCTCCAACAGGTTATCAAATTTTTCTGAATAGTCATTTGTTTGTCTGTGCACGTTCATCAGATCAATCGATTTCCGTCCCACTCCTTGGTGGTGCGACTTATTTTTTTTGTCTTAATGTTTGTATAAATTGCTTATATATTTCTCTTTATTTTCTGTAGTTGTCGTTTAGAGATAAGTGTGTGCACACTACTTTTTTATACCTAAGGTTATAGTACGAAGTATGTAATCACTTGCTGATTTCATTATAATACTTTCTGTCAGATAATTGTCCCTTAGACCGAAACTAGCCAAAGGAATAAATGATATTGTTCTTAAAATATCGGCGTTTATGTTCATGATCTCGCTTTGCAATCAATATAGCGGATATCTTTTTTTTTTAAATTACTGATATTAAAACAATAACTTAAAATTGACACAGGCAACTGGGCAGTGGAACTGTATGATAAAATACCTCGTTTCTTCTGTAATAATAGTTGGAAAAATGTTAAATCTGACACAGTATCTAAATCATGGAGCAAACTCCAGAAAATAGTTAAATCAGCAACTTCCTCCTTTCAATAACGTGTGATATAGTGAAAGATGTGTTAGCAGTGGGAAGCATTTCAGCAGTTTTAGTCGTTACTTTCGATTAATGTTTTTGACAAATTTATTTTTAAAAACAATATCCACCATGAAGTATATCTGCATAGCGGTTTGTTACCAAAAATCCTTGGTCTCCTGCAGCTCTTTATACCGAGTAATTGCATTTCTCTAGGGAGTGGGCCCTTTTGAGCAGGTCCTCCTACAATACCTGAAGTAAGTTCTGCTGCCAGTTTGCAAACTTTTTTCCAACATAACTATGACCCCCACACACTTTTCACGTGATTAAAGCGACCACTTAATGGACAGTTTGGGCAACTATGCTTTAGTTCTGAACCCGTCAACACTTGTATTAACCTGACTGCTACAGTCATCACAGTCGGTAAGTTCTGCACCCATATCCTAGTACGTCAAAATTTTGGTCACATCATCTAGTCTATCGTGACGAAAGAGATGCGCGGTTGAACAACGTCTTTACTGAAATAAAATAGGTATTAAGAAGTAATAATAATACTAATATTTATTCGTTGTTTCGTCATATTATTACAGTGATACACATAAGTCAATTCTAAAGAGATATATAATTCGTGGAATATAATATTGTCCACCCTCCATGAACCATGCTTTGGCGTTGGTGGGGTGGCTTGCGTGCCACGGCGATATGGGTATGCAACGACAACCGGCGGGCATCTATTGAGAGATCAGACAAACGAGAGGTTCCTAAAGAGGGGCAGAAGCCTTTTCAGTAGTTGCAGGGGCGACAACCCGGATGATTGACTGATCCGGTCTTGTAACGGCAATCGAAACGGCCTTGCTGTGTTGGTTTCGCGAACGGCTGAAAGCAAGGGGAAACGACAGTCGTACCTTTTTCACGAAGACATGCAGCTCTACTGTATTGCTAAAAGGTAGTGGCACCCTCTTGGGTAAAACAGTCCCCTTTTTGGGTCGCCGGCCGAAGTGGCCGTGCGGTTCTAGGCGCTGCAGTCTGGAACCGCGAGACTGCTACGGTCGTAGGTTCGAATCCTGCCTCGGGCATGGATGTGTGTGATGTCCTTAGGTTAGTTAGGTTTAACTAGTTCTAAGTTCTAGGGGACTAATGACCTGAGAAGTTGAGTCCCATAGTGCTCAGAGCCATTTGAACCTTTTTGGATCTCAAGGCACGGACCAATCAGGATGTCGTCGTCAGGAGAAACAAAACGGGCGTTCTATGGATCGGAGCGGGACGTGTTAGATCCCTTACTGGCGCAGATAGGTTAGAAAAACACACACAATAAACACAAAATCAAACAGGGACAATGTAGGAGTAAGTTCATTCACCATGTAAAAGTAAGTGTACAATGTGCGTGCCACTAAAACTCAGAAACGAGTCCCGATACGATCAAGGAGTTATATGGTGTGGCAGCGCTGTACCCAATCTCCGTGAAGCAGGTTCTCGTTTTCACTTGAAGGGCGTGCTTTTTTAAGATATAAAGGCTGGGAAGTTCACCCTCTAGAAATTTATAGATCATTCCAGAACATTCAAGAGTAATCGAGAGCATTCCACAACATTCCAGAATGTTCTGGAGTGTTCTACAATGATGCGAGACGTTCTCGAATGTTCGGGAAAGGTCTGGAACGTTCAGAAAGATTCCAGAGTGCTGAGGAACCTGTTCTGGAACATTCTGGACCATTCGAAGCCTTTCTGGTCTGTTCTGGAATTCGCCACTGTTTGGGCTACCCATTGGTCGGAGTATATAAATCAAAACCCGTTGCGGGTTCGAACGTCAGTTTTTATCAGTGACGAATGGAGGTTCAAAAAAAAATCAAATGGCTCTGAACACTATGGGACGTAACTTCTGAGGTCATCAGTCCCCTAGAACTTAGAACTACTTAAACCCAAGTAACCTAAGGACATCACACGCAACCATGCCCGAGGCAGGATTCGAACCTGTGACCGTAGCGGTCACGCGGTTCCAGACTGTAGCGCCTAGAACCGCTCGGCCACTCCGGCCGGCGACGAATGGAAGAAACGAAATAGTAGTGCAGTGAGTGAGTAAAAGGAAACAGTGAAGAGTGAGTAGTCAAAGTGATACAGTGACTGAATATAAATCGAAAAAAAGTGTGTAAAGTGTAATTAGTGTAACTGTTAATAAAAAGTTTTGTTTGATTTACATTTTAAAGAATGCCCAATTATAAAACAGGAGGAGATTTTGCCAGTTCTGAATCAAAACTGCGAGAACAAAAAACAAAACAGACGAAGAACACGAAGCACGTTCAAGTTTCCAGCGAACTACAATTAGCACCGTGAGAAGCAGAGAAACCGAAAAACATCGAAATGCACGGACTGAAGAATCAAGAATGGCGACACAATCTTACAATAAAAGACTCACAGACTCAAACCAGCCATGAAGATATCATCCTACAAGAAGCGCTGGCGAGGACAAGTAAACAATACTTGTTTCGCAAAGCTTTGAAAATTTGTTTAAAGTTTGTTGCATGTCTCAAAGTTCTGTCATTCTCAAATAATGGACGACAAAAGTAACTGTATTCGCGCGTCGTGGGCTAAACTACTTCTTTCACCCACACCTGTACCTCACTCCATTGATAGGCGGATGGTTCTTATGTGTGTGGGAACACCGATTCCATTCCAGACAGTAAGTGATACGTGTACCAATTTCGTTGAAATAGGTTGAGCGTTTTAGGAGGAGTGTGGAACATACTTACATACATATAAACATGTACCCATTTTCATAATCTGTATGAATTTCGACATACTAGTATAATAATTCAAGATTTTTTGTATAATGTACAACTATGTCCTTCTTTATGGCCAGTTTCATTATTGTAAACTTGACTCCTTAATGCTGAAATTCACACACACACAGACACACACACATTTTAATATATTCTAAGTTCGAATACAAAGCTAATTAATGCTGAAATTCACACACACACACACACATTTGAACATATTCTAAGTTCGGATACAAAAAATTTGTTGAGACAAAGAAATTTCTGTACACAAATCAGCACGGGTTTAAACAGCGTCGCTTGTGCGAAACTCGGCTTTCCCTCGTCTCACATAATACCATGCCAACTATATATGAAGGAGAACAGGCGGATTCCATATTCCTAGACATTCGGAACATTTGACATTGTGTCCCACTGCAGACTTTTAACGAGGATAGGAGCATACGGAATAGGTTCCGAGGTACGTAACTTGCGCGAAGACTCCGTAAGTATAAAACGCCGTCCGTCGTCCTCGCTGGCGAGTGTTCTAGAGATAGGGGCATCATTAGAAGGGCCGCAGGGAAGTGTGATAGAACCTCTGTTGCTTTTTATATCCATAAACAATCTGACGGATAGGGAGAGCAGCAATTTGCGACTGTTTGCTGTTGGCGTTGTGGTATACAGCAAAAAGTCGTCGTTAAATGAGTGTAGAAGGATAGAGGATGACGTAGACAGAATTTCTATTTGATGTGATTAGTGGCAGCTGTCCCTAAATGTCTAATAATATAGATTAATGTAGATGGGTAGGAAAATCAATGCTGTAACGTTCGATTACGGTGTAAGTGGTGTGCTGCTGACACAGTCACGTTGTTCAAAGATCTGGGAGTACAGTTGTAAAGCGATATGAAACAGAACGAGCACGCAATTATGATAGTGGAGAATGCTAACGATCGACTTCGGTCTCCTGGGAAAATTTTAGGAAAATATGTTTCGTCTGTAAAGGGGATCGCCGGCCGCGGTGGTCTAGCGGTTCTAGGCGCTCAGTCCGGAACCGCGCGACTGCTACGGTCGCAGGTTAGAATCCTGCTTCGGGCATGGATGTGTGTGATGTCCTTAGGATAGTTGGGCTTAAGTAGTTCTAAGTTCTAGGGGACTGATGACCACAGATGTTTAGTCCCATAGTGCTCAGAGCTATTTGAACCATTTTTTGTAAAGGGGATCGCGTATAGAATACTAGTGCGACCCATTCTTGACTACTGCTCGAATTTTTGGGATCTGTACCAAGTCGGATTAAAGGAAGACGTCAAAGCAACTCAGAGGCGTGCTGCTAGACTTGTTGCCGGTGGGTTCAATAAACGTGTGGGAGTTACGGAGATGCTTCGTGAATGCAAATGAGAATCCCTGCAGGGAGGACGATCCTCCCGTAGCGAAATATTACTGAGAAAATTTAGAGAACATGCAGTTGCAGCTGACTACAGAACTGTACTACTGCCATCAACGTACATTTCGCGTAAGGATCGTGAAGACAAGATAACAGAAATTAGGGCGTATGGACAGTTGTTTTTCCCTCGCTTCATTTGTGAGTGGATAAAAGAGAGAAATTGACTACCAGTAGAAGAAGGTACCCTTCACCATGTACCGAACGATGACTTCCGAAGTTGTATGTAGATGCAGATGTAGATAATGGCAACCTTTCCCATTCCCTTATCATTATACTTATTGCTCAGTATACTTATTTATTTTCTCCATGTGGCTTGTTGTTTGGAACTGATACGTCAACGAACCATATGCTGTGGCTTGATTTATATTGGACCACTATATCAGGGTGGTTGGATGACCATGTACGATATGATGGTATTGTTTATGAGAGTAAGTAAAGTCGGGGTTTAACGTTCCATCGACGACACCATTAGATATCGAGCAGAATCTTGTACTGATGTGGCAGTCCTAAATCGTTTGAGGAACGTTCACAAAAAAATACGTGCGCACTACAAACGTAGTTTTATGTTTTTGTATTACGTATTTAAGACTTATTATCAAACCATCGTCAAAAGTCAGTTACAACATTATTTAATTTATATATCCTCAAAATATGGTACTGAACCGAAAAGGTTTCCATATTTTTGTGCAACATTCCCTTACACTTTTTTTTTTCTCCACCTTTCGTGCAATATACACTGAAGTGACAAAAGTGATGGGATAGAGATATGCGCATATGCAAATGGCGGTAGTATCGCGTAAACAAGGCAAGGTATAAAAAATCAGTACATTTGCGGAGCTGTCATTTGTACTCAGATGATTCACGTGAAAAAATTTCCGACGTAATTAGGGCCGCATGACGGAAATTAACAGACATTGAACATGGAATGGTAGTTGGAGCTAGATGCATGGGACAACCCATTTCGGAAATCGTTAGGGAATTCAATATTCCAAGATCCACAGCGTCAAGAGCGTGCCGACAAAACCAAATTGCAGGCACTACCTCTCACCGCGGACAACGCAGCGATCGACGGCCTCCACTTAGCGACCGAGAGCAGCAGCGTTCGCATCGTGCGTCAGTGCTAACGGAGGAGCAGCACTGTGCATAATAAACGCAGAAATCAATACGGGACGTACGAGGAACGTATCCTTTAGGACAGTGCTGCGAAATTTTGCGTTAATGGGCTATGGCAGCAGACGACCGACGCGAGTGCCTTTGCTAACGGCACGACCGCCTGCTGCCCGTCTCCTGACCGCATAACCATATTGTTTGGATCCTAGACGACTGGAAAAACTTGGCATAGTCAGATGAGTCCCGATTTCACTTGATAAGAACTGATGGTAGGGTTCGACTGTAGCGCACACCCCACGAAGCCATCGACCCAACTAGTCAACAAGACGTTGTGCAAACCGATGATAGTTTCATAATGGTGTTGGCTGTGGCTCTGAGCACTCTGAGCACTATGGGACTTAACTTCTGAGGTCATCAGTCCGCGGTGTTGACTGTTTTTACATGAATGAACTGGGTCATCTGATCCAACTCAGCCGATAATTGACTGGAAGTGGTTATGTTCGGCTACTTGGAGAGCATTTGCAGCAAACAAATTGTTCAAATGGTTCTAAACACTATGGGACTTAACATCTGAGGTCATCAGTCCCCTAGACCTAGAACTACTTCAACCAAACTAACCTAAGGACACCACACACATCCCTGCCCGAGACAGGATTCGAACCTGCGACCGTAGCAGAGCGCAGTTCCGGACTGAAGCGCCTAGAACCGCTCGGTCACAGCGGCCGGCTTGCAGCAAATAACGATGAAATTTTTGTGGATGACAATTCGTCGTGTCACCAGGCCACGTTTGTTTGAAGAACATTTTGGTCAATTCGAGCGAATGATTTGGCCACGCAGATCGTCCGACATGAATCCGATCAAAAATTTGTAGGACATAATCGACAGGTCAGTTCGTGCACAAAATCCTGCAGCGCCAACACGTTCACAATTACGGACTGCTGTAGAAGCATCATGGACTTCCAACGATATGTTGAGTCCATGCCACGTCGAACTGCTGCACGACCCCAGACAAATTAAGGTCCTCTGCTATATTAGAATATATCCTATGACTTTTGCCACTTCAGTGTCAATATATGTGTGTGCTATGCAACGCAGGCTACACCTTTCTACTTTCCACGGAGATTTTCTTTGACATGGTTCAAATGGCTCTGAGCACTATGGGACTTAACATCTCAGGTCATCAGTCCCCTAGAACTTAGAAGTACTTAAACCTATCCAACCTAAGGACATCACACACATCCATTCCCGGGGCAAGATTCGAGACTGCGACAGTAGCAGTCAAGCGGTTCCGGACTGAAGTGCCTAGAACCGCTCCGCCACTGCGGCCGGCTTTTCTTTGACATAATGCTCTTAGTCGTTAACTGCCAATCCTTAATTCACACAACTCGGAATACCTGGACTCATACAGCGCTTCTTCCATATTATCATCCAAGCTTTGCGATAAAACTGTGCTTCAGCACAGCAGTAGCCACAACACCGTTGTCTAGCCGCTATAGCAAACTGGGAGCAGTGTGATACTCTTACACACTGAAAAGCAAATCCCATTATCTAAAGGCATTTGTGTTCCGGTAGCAAATTTGTAAAAAGTTTACAAATTTTATTGATTTTTGTTGCAAGGAATACCTGATCTCTCGTAGACAGTTGTCCTGTGGTCACAAATTCTTCAGCATCGAATCTGTTTTATCCCGGTTGGTGTCATAGTGGAACAACAAGCGATTCCGTCCTTTTTTCGGAGCTGCATTCGCAGAGTGCTGTCTGTGACAAGTATATTCTGCGTACTTCTTCCTTAAAAACTCCGTGGTAAAAATTCACCCTTGTTATTGACATGGAGAACTTTTTAGAACACTTCTTGGTTTATGCTAGTGCTTTACTGGGATATTTACGTGTGTGTGAGTATAATCTGCACCTCTCTTACTGTGGGTATCAGGTCTGATGCTAGTACGTTACAATTACTGGTTTCACCAGTACACACTGACACAGTGCTGCCTGCGCCATCACATCTACTAACTTTTTCTTCGTTCCATATACACTCCTGGAAATTGAAATAAGAACACCGTGAATTCATTGTCCCAGGAAGGGGAGACTTTATTGACACATTCCTGGGGTCAGATACATCACATGATCACACTGACAGAACCACAGGCACATAGACACAGGCAACAGAGCATGCACAATGTCGGCACTAGTACAGTGTATATCCACCTTTCGCAGCAATGCAGGCTGCTATTCTCCCATGGAGACGATCGTAGAGATGCTGGATGTAGTCCTGTGGAACGGCTTGCCATGCCATTTCCACCTGGCGCCTCAGTTGGACCAGCGTTCGTGCTGGACGTGCAGACCGCGTGAGACGACGCTTCATCCAGTCCCAAACATGCTCAATGGGGGACAGATCCGGAGATCTTACTGGCCAGGGTAGTTGACTTACACCTTCTTGAGCACGTTGGGTGGCACGGGATACATGCGGACGTGCATTGTCCTGTTGGAACAGCAAGTTCCCTTGCCGGTCTAGGAATGGTAGAACGATGGGTTCGATGACGGTTTGGATGTACCGTGCACTATTCAGTGTCCCCTCGACGATCACCAGTGGTGTACGGCCAGTGTAGGAGATCGCTCCCCACACCATGATGCCGGGTGTTGGCCCTGTGTGCCTCGGTCGTATGCAGTCCTGATTGTGGCGCTCACCTGCACGGCGCCAAACACGCATACGACCATCATTGGCACCAAGGCAGAAGCGACTCTCATCGCTGAAGACGACACGTCTCCATTCGTCCCTCCATTCACGCCTGTCGCGACACCACTGGAGGCGGGCTGCACGATGTTGGGGCGTGAGCGGAAGACTTCCTAACGATGTGCGGGACCGTAGCCCAGCTTCATGGAGACGGTTGCGAATGGTCCTCGCCGATACCCCAGGAGCAACAGTGTCCCTAATTTGCTGGGAAGTGGCGGTGCGGTTCCCTACGGCACTGCGTAGGATCCTACGGTCTTGGCGTGCATCCGTGCGTCGCTGCGGTCCGATCCCAGGTCGACGGGCACGTGCACCTTCCGCCGACCACTGGCGACAACATCGATGTACTGTGGAGACTTCACGCCCCACGTGTTGAGCAATTTGGCGGTACGTCCACCCGGCCTCCCGCATGCCCACTATACGCCCTCGCTCAAAGTCCGTCAACTGCACATACGGTTCACGTCCACGCTGTCGCGGCATGCTACCAGTGTTAAAGACTGCGATGGAGCTCCGTATGCCACGGCAAACTGGCTGACACTGACGGCGGCGGTGCACAAATGCTGCGCAGCTAGCGCCATTCGACGGCCAACACCGCGGTTCCTGGTGTGTCCGCTGTGCCGTGCGTGTGATCATTGCTTGTACAGCCCTCTCGCAGTGTCCGGAGCAAGTATGGTGGGTCTGACACACCGGTGTCAATGTGTTCTTTTTTCCGTTTCCAGGAGTGTAGTTCCATATAATCCCCGGGAGTAGACAACATTCCATTAGAACCACTGACAGCCTTGGGAGAGCCAGGCCTAGCAAAACTCTACCATTTAATGAGCAAGATGTATGAGACAAGCGAAAAACCCTCAGACTTCAACAAGAATATAATAATTCCAATCCCAAAGAAAGCAGGTGTTGACAGGTGTGAAAATTACCGAACTATCAGTTTAATAAGTCACGGATGTAAAATACCAACTCGAATCCTTTGCAGAAGAATGGAAAATCTGGTAGAAGCTGACCTCGGGGAAGATCAGTTTGGATTCCGGAGAAATATTGGAACAAGTGAAGCAATAATGACCCTACGACCTCACGTAGAAGATACGTTAAGGAAAGGCAAACCTACGTTTCTAGAATTTGTAGACTCAGAGAAAGCTTTTGACAATGTTGACTGGAATACTCTCTTTCAAATTCTAAAGGTGGCAGGGGTAAAATACAGGGAGCGAAAGGCTATTTACAATTTGCACAGAAACCAGATGGCAGTTATAAGAGTCGAGGGACATGAAAGGGAAGCAGTGGTTGGGAAGGTGGTGAGACAGGGTTGCAACGTATCCCCGATGCTATTCAATCTGTATATTGAGCAAGCAGTAAAGGAAACAAAAGAAAAGTTAGGAGTAGGTATTACAATCCATGGAGAAGGAATAAAAACTTTGAGGTTCGCAGATGACATTGTAATTCTGTCAGAGACAGCAAGGGACTTGGAAGAGCAGTTGAACGGAATGGACAGTGTCTTGAAAGGAGGATATAAGATGAACATCAACAAAAGCAAAACGAGGATAATGGAATGTAGTCGAATTAAGTCGGATGATGCTGAGGGAATTAGATTAGGAAATGAGACACTTAAAGTAGTAAAGGAGTTTTGCTACTTGGGGAGCAAAATAACTGATGATGGTCGAAGTACAGAGGATATAAAATATAGACTGGCAATGGCATAGAAAGCGTTTCTGAAGAAGAGAAGTTTGTTAACACCGAGTATAGATTTAAGTGTCAGGAAGTCGTTTCTGAAAGTATTTGTATGGAGTGTAGCCATGTATGGAAGTGAAATATGGACGGCAAATAGTTTAGACAAGAAGAGAATAGAAGCTTTCGAAATGTGGTGCTACAGAAGAATGCTGAAGATAAGATGGGTAGATACATTACTGATGAGGTGGTACTGAATAGAATTGGGGCGAAGAGAATTTTGTGGCACAACTTGACTAGAAGAAGGGATCGGTTGGTAGGGCATATTCTGAGGCATCAAGGGGTCACCAGTTTAGTATTGGAGGGCAGCGTGGAGGGTAAAAATCGTAGAGGAAGACCAAGACATGAATACACTAAGTAGATTCAGAAGGATGTAGGTTGCATTAGGTACTGAGAGATAAAAACTTGCACAGGATAGAGTAGCATGGAGAGCTGCATCAAACCAGTCTCTGGACTGAAGACCACAACAACAACAATATAGTGATTACATTCATATTATGCTGTCTTACCTCTTTTTATTGGGTGCATTACGTCCTATTTAATGGGGTGGTTATTTAGTCTCCGATGGCTGTTCATCATCATCAGCAGCAGATTTTTGACATCCCCTTATCGATAAAGTCTTTCTTTAGACTTCACCTAACATTGCGGTCTTTAGGTACCACATCCACGTCTCTTTCTTATTTCCTCTAATCCCATTTGTCAACCAGAATCAACATTTTCTCATCCCCTGTAATACCTCAAATGCCTCCCTTGGACCATCTGTCACTCCTTCTGGCTACATGTCTCTCCCTGCCCAATATGTTCCCCAAACCGTTGTTTGTCTTTGTGCCTCTCTTAATAATTCTCGAGATACTTATCTCCGTAGCTCACTGAGCACCCTCAGTGCTAGAATGTTCATCCTCACTGCCCTAACCAGCACTGCGAATCTACGCCGATTGTTGTCCTTCATTTACAAACCCATTCGTTTTGAAAACCCTATGAATTTGCTAGACACATTTAGTTTATCAACGACACGAAATAGTTGTTGACAAATCCAATAACTCTGTCATTATTAATTAGCACTGTTTTAGGTCGTAGAGAGCAAGGAGGTGAGAGTAGACGTTGCCAGACCAAAAAAAGAACATTCATCGCAATAAAAACAAATTATTTATTTTGAAGCCAGTGCCGCACGAAACAAAAAATCTGCCAAGTTTATTGCCATGAGGCTCACTATTATTTCAACCAACTCAAGCAAGGACGTGGTACACATTCTGTAGCACGTTTCCAGATACGAATCGCTATTCAAAGTAATACATACTCAGTTCCCAGTACACGTTTTCGAGACATGTAATCAAAATTTTGAAACACTCTTTAAATATTGTGAAGCTGCCGGTTAATTGCGTAACTCGATGAAGAGGGCACCACAGAATAATTGCTGGTGGTTACTACATAAAACTCTTTTAACATACTTTCAACCTGAAGGATCGGATACACAAAGAACATTCCACCACGTATTGACTTGTCCTTAAGACCCTGCACTTTCTTTTGCTGTTATTTTATTTAACTTGTTTTGCATTTCCATACGTCCCCTTCAGCGCAACAGAAATAAAGATGCTAGCAGGGGATGTCCTCTAGCGTTTAGCTCATTCACTTCATTTATAGCCAGATGCATTAATTATTTTTGTGAACGGTTGCACTTGCCAGGCCACATTTTGTCCAACATGCATATTCAGCTTCTTAAGGCAATTACGCTTTTACATTTCAAGACAGACCGCTCTCTGCTTGTTTCAAGGGCTCTAACAGCCTGCTCATTCTTCCATCCAACTTCATACGATAGAAGGCCCTAATGGCAGTATTTCTGTCCTGGTTCCAAGCACATAACTCTCATAGCTCCAAGCACCACGATCTTTTTCCTTATGTTGTAAAGTACTGGACAGCCTGTGCTCTAGGCCTCTCCAGCGCTATTTTCGACCTGAAAGTCTCCGGTGGCTGCATATCCCCGACGTTTATCCACAATTTCTTCTTTGATTCTCTCAAACGGTATGACCCACGTTTTGGGTTAACATTGTATCTTTTGCGAAATAAGGAAAGGTACTTCAACTTTTCATTTTCCTAGTACCCTTCTTATGAACCCACCTGTTTTCAAATGGTTCAAATGGTTCTAAGCACTATGGGACTTAAAATCTGAGGTCATCAGTCCCCTAGACTTAGAACTAGGGAAACCTATCTAACCTAAGGACATCACACACATCCATGCCAGATGCAGGATTCGAAACTGCGACAGTAGCAGCCACCTGTTTTACTAACGACTATATACTACAGTGTCAAAGTTGTTGACTCAACCAATTAGATAGAACCAGAAAGTATGCTTTTTTATTTATCTAGTTTGAATTCTCATCAAAAAGTCATGAGATTGGCGTGGAAATTATGTGAGGTTATGCATGACCTGCAGATCTAGTTGATATCCAGCGTGTGGCAAAAACATCAATTCTCTGCATTTTTATACGCATGCAATGCCGCAGACACGTTGACAATAGTGTCGACGGTAAAAAAGAGCATAGTTGTTAGCGAATCACATCTTTAAACGAAGCGTGGCATCTGCAATACGTTCTTGCCGGAGAACCGCACTGGCTGCCGCAGCACATCCTGAGGTAGAGGAAGCTATTCCTCACTGTCTTGTTCAGCCAAAGTTTTCCTGCGTCGAAGTCGGACAAGTTACAGCGCCTGGCGTTGTCTTACCCGCCGTTACCACAAGACTAGGACAATAAGACAGGGCTGCGACGGTGCCGTCGTACATTTGGTATTCAAATGAATGGAGCGAAATGTTGTGTCTTGTGGTGGCCGCATCTACATATGTCAGGGCAGGACGCAATTGCCGCTCAGCCTAATAGCTTAGGACGTGGTCTGGTTTCACCATCTGGCCAGGTCGTCTTGGGAACGCCTGCCACGGAACTACTATCTTTCGCTGTTCAAATGTACATGTCGCGTTTTTAAAGCAACGGCATATTACATAGAAAATTTGTGTACAGCAATCAGCTTGAGCAGTTACATGCATGTAAACTCAGTGTCTGACTAAGAAAAGTTCTGTATGCTAATATAATATGCTCTTTGAGTGGAGACGAAGTAAAATGACTGCTTAACAATCAAGCTGCATATCAATTAAGAACAAAATTTAGCTGCCGGTGAAGCATACGATTCTCATGTGAGTACATAATATACACTACTTGTCACTAAAATTGCTACACCACGAAGATGACGTGCTACAGACGCGAAATTTAACCGACAGGAAGAAGATGCTGTGATATGCAGATGATTAGCTTTTCATAGCATTCATACAAGGTTGGTGCCGGTGGCGACACCTACAACGTGCTGACATGAGGGAAGTTTCCAACCGATTTCTCATACACAAACAACAGTTGACCGGTGTTGCCTGGTGAAACGTTGTTGAGATGCTTCGTGTAAGGAGGAGAAATGCGTACCATCACGTTTCCGACTTAGTTCGGATTGTAGCCTATCGCAATTGCGGTTTATCGTATCGCGACATTGTTGCTCGCGTAGGTCGAAATCGAATGAGTTAGCAGAATATGGAATCGGTGGGTTCAGGAGGGTAATACGGAACGCCGTGCTGGATCCCAACGGCCTCGTATCACTAGCAGTCGAGATGACAGGCATCTTATCCCCATGGCTGTAACGGATCGTGCACCCACGTCTCGATCCCTGAGTCAACACATGGGGACGTTTGCAAGAGAACAACCATCAGCACGAACAGTTCGACGACGTTCGCAGCAGCATGGACTATCAGCTCGGAGATCATGGTTGCGGCTACCCTTGACGGTGCATCACAGACAGGAGCACCTGCGATGGTGTTCTCAACGACGAACCTGGGTGCATGAATGGCAAAACGTCATTTCTTCGGATGAATCCAGGTTCTGTTTACAGCATCATGATGGTCGCATCCGTGTTTAGCGACATCGCGGTGAACACACATTCGAATCGTGTATTCGTCATCACCATACTGGCGTATCACCCGGCGTGATGGTATGGATTGCCATTAGTTACACGTCTCGGTCACCTCTTGTTCGCATTGACGGCAGTTTGAACAGTGGACGTTACATTTCAGATGTGTTACGGCTCTACCCTTCATTCGATCCCTGCGAAACCCTACATTTCAGCAGGATAATGCACGACCGCATGTTGCAGATCCTGTACGGGCCTAACTGGATACAGAAAATGTTCGACTGTGTCCTGGCCAGCGCATTCTCCAGATCTCTCACCAATGGAAAACGTCTGGTCAATGGTGGCCGAGCAACTGGCTCGTCACAATACGCCAGTCACTAATCTTGATGAACTGTGGTATCGTGTTGAAGCTGCATGGGCAGCTGTACCTGTACACCCCATCCAAGCTCTGTTTGACACAATGCCCAGGCGTATGAAGGCCGTTATTACGGCCAGAGGTGGTTGTTCTGGGTACTGATTTCTCAGGATCTATGCCCCCAAATTGCGTGAAAATGTTTTCACATGTCAGTTCTAGTATAATATATTTGTCCAATGAATACCCGTTTGTCATCTGTATTTCTTCTTGGTGTAGCAATTTTAATGGCCAGTAGTGTGAAACGCCCCCTGTTTAATTTAGTGAGATACTATATCGATATTTTCCGCCCCTATTAAGTCAAGAGCTAGCGTGAGTAACGTCTTCAGACTGTGACTGTTAAGGAGGGTGAGCAATTCGTTGTCGGAAAAAAAAGTTGGAACAGGAAGTGCGAGTTTTCGTCTAAAATAAAACAAATAAATGTAGTGTGTGTTGTATTTTTTAAATATGACAGTGTAACAAGGTCGAGTCATCAATAATTAAACAATATATCCAAGCCACAACAACAAATAAACACTTCTACACCTACAGTATTTGCAGCCCATCAAACATTAATGCAATTTTATTCGGTAGATCCTTTTATCTAGGAAAAAGTACTGTCTACTAGAGGAAAAAAGAAGTACAAGGAACTGATGGATGAAGTTGCAGGTGTTCAGCCTCCATCACAAGATACAATCAGAGACAATTAACTAGTTAGTTACATGCTCCATGGTTCATTATAACGACTCTTTTATTGAAAGTATGTGTAACGAGTCAGTTTACTGGATATGTAGACATGATTAGTCTTAACACTAATGAACGCATTGTGTTTTAGTCATACTCATGCAAATACATTTTTTTCAGGCTTTCAGCTTTTAAATAGAAATTCGTTCATGGAATAGAAGAGATTGTCCAGTAGAAAGAATTTTAGATTAGAATTAAAAGTTAGTTGGTTTGCTACCTGTCAGACACTTTGCTATTGGGCACAAATATATTTGTTCCTGTGTACTGAACTCCTTTCTCAGCAACTGATAGCTTCAGTAATGGATAATAACGGAAATTTTTTGCTTTGATGTTGCAGGTGTGGACATAACTACTTTTCTCAAATTGTGACGGAATATTTATAACGAATGACACTGGTGATTATGTGTATTTGTTAGTGCAACTACAATGCCTGTAGTCAAGTCTTCGTAAGTTGAACTGTGACGGTTACAGTGGGTGGGCCGGCCGCTGTGGCCGAGCGGTTCTAGGCGCTTCAGTCCGGAACCACACGGCTGCTACGGTCGCAGGTTCGAATCCTGCCTCGGGCATGGATGCGTGTGATGTCCTTAGGTTAGTTAGGTTTAAGTAGCTCTAAGTCTACCTTCGATGTTAAGTCCCATAGTGCTCAGAGCCATTTGAACAGTGGGCGGGGCACAGCAGCATCACACGCCCAACTCAACCATTCACGTTCAACGATATTGTAAACGTCCCTATGGCAACGCCTCAGTGTTGTCACTTCTCTGTTGATGGCTCCTGCCTTCGCCCGGAGCCGTTTGCGCTTCGCAGTTGAAAACTGACAACAGGGCTGTCAGATGTCAGTGATCATCTTACACCGATTCGACTGCAACTCTTGGAAGAGATACTTGCATAGCGACCGGGGGTGAACACCACATATTATTGTTACTGCTCGCTTTTGTGCACTCTATACTTCCTTTCTAAGTGGTAACACACCGCAGAAAATTGTTGCATCGAATATTTTAGTGGAATTATGCAAAATATATCATGAGGTTGATTCCTTTGTTTCCAACAATTATACGAAGAGCAAAAGTAGCTGAACTTATTTACCTGAGAAGCTCGATATTGTGCTTCTTCCAGTTCAAATTATCATCAATATGTACTCCCAAAAATTTGTGGCACTCTGCCCTTTTTACTGACTCCTGTTAAAGTCCTACACCAATTGCTGGTATGACTATATTTTTTTACAGAACTGAATATAGTGTGTTTTTTCAAAATTTATGGGGAACCACTTTCAAAGAATCACTCGGTAATTCTTTCGGAAGCATTGTTAACAATATCCTCTCTTTCTTTCTTTCTCTCTCTCTCTCTCTCTCTCTTTCTCTCTCTCTCTCTCTCTCTCTCTCTCTCTCTCTCTTTCTCATGAAATTTATTCTGAATCTAATATCGCCTGCAGAAAGCACCAGTTCTGCTCATTGAGTGTTAAGAGGAAGATCATTCGCATAGTTAAGGAATACGAGTGGACCCAAAACTGAATCTTGTGGGATTCCCTTTGTGATTGCTTCCCTGTCACTAAAATTTTCTACTTTGCGAACATTGTTTGGATTTATTATCAAGCACAACTTTGTCCTTCTGTTTGTTAAGTAGGACTGGGAACATTTGTGTGTAAAACCACCAATTCCATAAAACTGAAATTTTATACTAAATTGAAAAAGTTATTGTTATACAAGGCTTAGGCGAAAGGGACACGGATATTCTAAGAAAATATTTTCCAGTCTATCTGTAGTCGAGTACTGCTATCAAAGTACGTGGTAGCACAGCAGGATGAGAAGATGGATTCAGCCGAGTACAGTCGAGCGGAGTGGCTTACTCAGGGGTCACCGACAATGACAATGAGAAGACGATGAATTAGTGTAAACGGCAATTATCTGCTGGAGGTGGCTACCCGAATAGAGCTCAATCCCATCTAATCTGTGGCTGATTGTTCTGCCATTTTCATACACTACTGGCCAATAAAATTGCTACACCGAGAAGAAATGCAGATGATAAACAGGTATTCATTGGACAAATATATTATACTAGAACTGACATGTGATTACATTTTCATGCAATTTGGGTGCATAGATCCTGAGAAATCAGTACCCAGAACAACCACCTCTCGCCGTAATAATGGCCTTGATACGCCTGGGCATTGAGTCAAACAGAGCTTGGATGGCGTGTACAGGTACAGCTGCCCATGCAGCTTCAACATGATACCACAGTTCATCAAGAGTAGTGAATGGCGTATAGTGACGAGCCAGTTGCTCGGCCAACATTGACCAGACGTTTTCCATTGGTGAGAGATCTGGAGAATGTGCTGGCCAGGGCAGCAGTCGAACATTTTCTGTATCCAGGAAGGCCCGTACAGGAACTGCAACATGCGGTCGTGCATTATCCTGCTGAAATGTAGGGTTTTGCAGGGATCGAATGAAGGGTAGAGCCACGGGTGGTAACACATTTGGATGTAACGTCCGCTGTTCAAACTGCCGTCAATGCGAACAACAAGTGACCGAGACGTGTAACCAATGGCAACCCATACCATCACGCCGGGTGATACGCCAGTATGGCGATGACGAATACACGCCTCCAATGTGCGTTCACCGCGATGTCGCCAAACACGGATGCGACCATCATGATGCTGTAAACAGAACCTGGATTCATCCGAAAAAATGACGTTTTTCCATTCGTGCACCCAGGTTCGTCGTTGAGTACACGATCGCAGGCCCTCCTGTCCGTGATGCAGCGTCAAGGGTAAGCGCAGCCATGGTCTCCGAGCTGATAGTCCATGCTGCTGCAAACGCCGTCGAACTGTTCGTGCAGATGGTTGTTGTCTTGCAAACGTCCCCATCTGTTGACTCAGAGATCGAGACTTGGCTGCACGATCCGTTGCAGCCATGCGGATAAGATGCCTGTCATCTTGACTGCTAGTGATATGAGGCCATTGGGATCCAGAACGGCGTTCCGTATTACCCTCCTGAACCCACCGATTCCATATTCTGCTAACAGTCATTGGATCTCGACCAACGCCAGGAGCAATGTCGCCATACGATGAACCGCAATCGCGACAGGCTACAATCCGACCTTTATCAAAGTCGGAATCGTGATGGTACGCATTTCTCCTCCTTACACGAGACATCACAACAACGTTTCTCCAGGCAACGCCAGTCAACTGCTGTTAGTGTGTGAGAAATCGGTTGGAAGCTTTCCTCATGTCAGCACGTTGTAGGTGTCGCCACCGGCGCCAACCTTGTGTGAATGCTCTGAAAAACTAATCATTTGCATATCACAGCATCTTCTTCCTGTCGGTTAAATTTGCGTCTGTAGCACGTCATCTTCGTGGTGTAGCAATTTTAATTGCCAGGCGTGTATATAAGCAACCGGCATGCATGACGTACGTACTGCCGCTTCCAGCAGAGCCGCTAAACCTATGATGTCCATGGTCTCTGCCATCGATACATTTTCACCCATAGGTGGTATAGATATAACACAGGCTTTCAGTTTGTGAGCGACGTGGTGCAAATCCTAAGGGTGAGTGCCTTCGTGCAGCAGTCGTACTATTTACAAGTGAGTGGGACGCTTGCCTGAAGGCTAGTACAAAAATCCGTGTTGTGACGGGCAAAAATATACGTCGTCAGCGACCACTGAGAAAAGACAGTGAATTAGCTCGTTTCTAGTCCGTCGTCTGCTTACAGGTGTCGTCATTAATGCAGTAGTTAGAGTTTTACGTTAAGATACGCGAGTTTGAGAGTTCGATTCTGGGTGCAGATATAATTTTTATTTTTATTTTCTAATTTTAGGCTGTGTAATTTGGCGTCTGGCTTCTTAAATATTAAACGCTAATTACGGCAACTCTTATACAAAACACATACATTTTTTAATATCAACACAGAACCATGAGTACAACCATTTCTATTATTCCACTTTAAAGACGTATTTTACCTCTAAACGCTTACTCTGTTGCCTTCCACACATTACACTACTCTATGCTTCCCAGTCGGTTCTCAGAAATTCTTCCCTTTACTTCAGTTTTACCCCTCCAACCGTTAAGTCGCCTCCGTGGCCGAGGTCGTCACGTTGAAAAAGATATTTTCTAGTTAATGTGACCACACACTTTTTACTTTGTTGGAATCAATGTTTTATCTTCATACTGTCTAACAAGGATCCTCATTGCCCTATGCCTCGTTGTACTGTGGGCGTATGGTGATATCTTCACTACGAACAGTGCTTTCCAAAAAAGTGAATTGTTTTTTCGCGAAGTAAATTCATTTATCCTCTGCTGTCCATTTCTCAGCCTAAGATTAATAAAAATGGTTCAAATGGCTCTGAGCACAATGGGACTTAACATCTGTGGTCATCAGTCCCCTAGAACTTAGAACTACTTAAACCTAACCAACCTAAGGACATCACACACATCCATGCCCGAGGCAGGATTCGAACCTGCGACCGTAGCAGTCGCGCGGTTCCGGACTGAGCGCCTAGAACCGCTAGACCACCGCGGCCGGCAAGATTAATATGAAGCTAAAAAAAAAAGAAGAAAAGAAAAAGGTCGCTAACACATGCTTCTACGGTGGCGTTCGGCTAGGGGTAAGCCGGTTCAAATACTGCTGGTTGAAAAAATTTCCATTACAGTATTTGGGTGGTAAGAGGAGGAGAAGTGGTGGTGTAAAGTTACTGATCACCAGACTTCACGCCAGTGTCCTGATTTAAAGAACAAACCTCTCCAAAGAGTCTCGTGAAGTAAGGTCTTGTGGAACTGTTAATGGTGATCCGTTCATTGGATGGGGATATTAAGCTTGGCACCCCCATGGTGTTATTCACGAAGAGTAGGCTTTGTACCGGCACCGGGTTTCGCCCTCTCCCTTCTCTCATCATCGTCATGATCTTAAAACACTCCACTCCACAATAAGTACATGTAGTATTACCAATAATATAAAAGACCACGCTGAAAATAAACAAACCCTTCCACTCCTCACTCATCGCCTTCTTGGTCTATCCCAGATTACTTTATGCTAGGAAGATCCCCTGCAACCATACAAATCACATAACCTCACCCTCCATGTGTTTTGTTTTGTGCTACAACATCAGCTGCTTTCGAACCCAGTTTTCAGTACCGCCTCCTGCCATTGGCACTATGGGTTACTGTCTACTACCATGGTTACCACTTGCAGGCCCATTGCATTCCCCTACATCACGAGTTTGCCTAGCACCCCACTTCGCAGATAACAACCAAACTCTGTTGCATTTTATTACTGACACTCGCAAATAACGCGAAATTCTTAAGAAATTAAATTTCTTATATGCAGCTGTTTGCTTATTATTTCATTACAAACTCTGTTGCGTTTATTCTGCTTCGCCGATTAATGTGGGGGAAATGGTAGTGCGCTTTCGTGAATAGTTGTATTTGTAACTACACGGTCCACAAATATAAATGTGGCCACCGCCTGTGTTCAACGTCAACGTGCAATAACCACTCACAGGCAGCAGGTAGCTGCACTAGTATTTGATGGTGTATAAAGCTGTCGGGTGGACTGGAAAACAGGGTAGTCGTTGTAAGAGTGATTTCAGGTGTGCCGCAGGGGAGTGTCGTAGGACCGTTGCTATTCACAATATACACAAATAACCTTGTGGATAACATCTGAAGTTCACTGAGGCTTTTTGCGGATGATGCTGTAGTATATTGAGAGGTTGTAACAATGGAAAATTGTACTGAAATTAAGGAGGATCTGCAACGAATTGACGCATGGTGCAGGGAATGTCAACTGAATCTCAATGTAAACAAGTATAATGTGCTGTGAATACATAGAAAGAAAGATCATCTATCATTTAGCTACAAATAGCAGGTCAGCAACTGGAAGCAGTTAATTCCATAAATTATCTGGGAGTACGCATTAGGAGGGATTTAAAATGGAATGACCGTATAAAATTAATCCTCGGTAAAGTAGATGCCAGACTGAGATTCACTGGAAGAATCCTAAGGAAATGCAATCCGAAAACAAAGCAAGTAGGTTACAGTATACTTGTTCGCCCACTGCTTGAATACTGCTCACCGGTGTGGGATCCGTACCATATAGGGTCGATAGAAGAGATAGAGAAGATCCAACGGAGAGCAGTGCGCTTCGTTACAGCATCACTTAGTAATCGCGAATGCGTTACGGAGATTGTAGGTAACAGTGGAAGACTCTGCAGGAGAGACGCTCAGTAGCTCGGTACGGGTTTTTGTTGAAGTTTCGAGAACATTCCTACGCCGAGGAGTGAAGCAGTATATTGCTCCCTCCTACGTATATCTCGCGAAGAGACCATGAGGATAAAATCAGAGAGATTAGAGATCACACAGAGGCATACTGACAATCTTTCTTTCCACGAACAATACGAGACTGGAACAGAAGGGAGACCCGATAGAGGTACTCAAAGTACCCTCCACCACACACCGTCAGGTGACTTGCGGAGAATGGATGTAGATGTAGATGTAATGGAGAAACGCAGAGATTTATCTGACGCGCAAAAGCTTACGAACATTGGTTTCGGGTCAAGGGCGGAAGCATTTCCGAAACTGCTAAGTTTGTAAACTGTTAGAGTGCCACCATGGTTAAAATAGGGTATAACCTGCATGGGAAAATGGTGCTATCTTAAAGCCGGCGTCGAAGCAACTGTGGTGCGCCACGGGCCATAGATGGCAGGAGTGTCCGACGGCCGCCAGATATGTATGGGTAAATAGATATGCAACTGGTGAGCAACTGACCACACAGAAAAAAACAAGGAGATATCAACAGTGTCTCCTCAACGCCCGTTCAGCGAACGAAGTCTGAATTTTTCATGTCGACACGGCATGTCATGTCGACCGCAGACAGACGTCCAGTGAGTGGCGTCAGGGGGCGTTTTCAGACGAATAACGTTTTATGCTCCATCGGGCAAATGAACGTTGGCGTGTATGGCGTGAAACTCTGAAAGCAAATACCCTGCACCAGGATGGAAATTTATAACCTTGGGAAGGTTCTGTGGCATTTCCTGGGTGATCTCGTCATTCTTGAAGACGCGGTTGATCAACATAAGTATGCATCTATCTTTGAGGACCATGCCCACCACTACATGCAGATTGTTTCTCCTAGGCACGAAGGCATCTACCAGCAGGACAATGCAATGTGTCACACAGCTCGCAGTGTCCATTCATGGATCGAAGAGACGCAGGGTGAGTTTACCGTAGTCCTATGTCCACTGAACTCCTCGGATTTAAACCTAATCGAAAATCTGCAGGACCATCTCTATCGAACTTATTCGCGCCATGGATCCTCAATCGAGACACCTAGCTCATCCCTTACGGTACCTTCCAGAACCTCATCTTATCTCTTCCTGCACGTCTCACACTGCAAAAAGCCGTTATTCATGCTCTTGACAGGTGGTTACATTAATGTGCTGGACAGTGCATTTTGCGAAGAGTTCAGAGAATCATTATCTGGCGAGACGATAAATGTTTGGAGACACAGGTTGGTCTGAATATCTGCTCTGAAGATTATGTACCCGGTGGTTATAATTAAACTGACGGTGTTCCGAGAGCTACAGTGCGGGCAGTATACATAGCAGGACACTGAAACATCACAGGTATGCCCATTAAGCGGTGCGCTCGTGGAGTGTCCTGAAAAAAAGTAATAAAAAAAATGCAAATGGCTCTGAGCACTATGGGACTTAACTGCTGAGGTCATCAATCCCCTAGAACTTAGAACTACCTAACCTAACTAACCTAAGGACATCACACACATCCATGCCCGAGGCAGGATTCGAACCTGCGAGCGTAACGGCCGCGCAGTTCCAGAATGAAGCGCCTAGAACCGCTCGGCCACTTCGAACGGCTGAAAAAAATAATAGTTAAACTTTCTGCCACCAGGCGAAAATACGACTTTGTAGGCAGTCAGAATGTGGTGTGGGTGCAGAAATAGAGGAGGAACATATGATGACAGTGATTCCTTAATAGGATGTGGTCACTGGTTACAAAATCTGTTCAGTATCGTTTCTCTGTATAGGTACCCGTGGTCTAGGTGTAGCCGGCACGGTAGCTCAGCGTGTTCCGTCACAGAGCCGGTTGGCCTCTGTAATAAAAAACTGAGTGGAAGGATCAACCACCGAACTTGAACAGGATGTCTTGCGGCGTCCGCAACGACCAAACACAACGATCAATATCGAAAAAAAAAAGGGTAGCGTCTTTGATTCATACTCAAAACGTGTTCGGTCCCGGGTTCGATCCCCTCCAATGCCTAAATTTTGATAAATAATCAGCATTGGCGGCCGAAGACTTCCGGCATAAGAAGTCAGCCTCATTCTGCCAATGGCCTTGTCAAAGAGGGCGGAGGAGCGGATAGAGGTTCAGGGCACTCTCTTGTCCTAGGGGTGGGAAATTGCCCCTAAAGGCAGAAGAATCAGCAATGATCAACGACATGAGGATGCAGAAGGCAATGGAAACCACTGCATTAAAGACACGTAACGTGTATCCACAGGACATGTGACCTGTAATTGAAGAAGTGTCATGATGATCTCTCCATTGGCAAAAGATTCCGGAATAGTCCCCCATTCGGATCTCCGGGAGGGGACTGCGAAGGGGGAGGGTACCATGAGAAAAAGATTGAATAATCTACGAAAGGATAACGTTCTACGAGTCGGGGCGTGGAATGTCAGAAGCTTGAACGTGGTAGGGAAACTAGAAAATCTGAAAAGGGAAATGCAAAGGTTCAATCTAGATATAGTAGGTGTCAGTGAAGTGAAGTGGAAAGAAGACTAGGATTTCTGGTTAGATGAGTATCGGGTAATATCAACAGCAGCAGAAAATGGTATAACAGGTGTAGGATTCGTTATTAATAGGAAGGTAGGGCAGAGGGTGTGTTACTGTGAACAGTTCAGTGACCAGGTTGTTCTAATCAGAATCGACAGCAGATCAACACCGACAACGATAGTTCAGGTATACATGCCGACGTCGCAAGCTGAAGATGAACAGATAGAGAAAGTGTATGAGGATATTGAAAGGGTAATGCAGTATGTAAAGGGGGACGAAAATCTAATAGTCATGGGCGACTGGAATGCAGTTGTAGGGGAAGGAGTAGAAGAAAAGGTTACGGGAGAATATGGGCTTGGGACAAGGAATGAAAGAGGAGAAAGACTAATTGAGTTCTGTAACAAGTTTCAGCTAGTAATAGCGAATACCCTGTTCAAGAATCACAAGAGGAGGAGGTATACTTGGAAAATGCCGGGTGATACGGGAAGATTTCAATTAGATTACATCATGGTCAGACAGAGATTCCGAAATCAGATACTGGATTGTAAGGCGTACCCAGGAGCAGATATAGACTCAGATCACAATATAGTAGTGATGAAGAGTAGGCTGAAGTTCAAGACATTAGTCAGGAAGAATCAACACGTAAAGAAGTGGGATACGGAAGTACTAAGGAATGACGAGATACGTTTGAAGTTCTCTAACGCTATACAGCAATAAGGAATAGCGCAGTAGGCAGTACAGTTGAAGAGGAATGGACATCTCTAAAAAGGGCCATCACGGAAGTTGGGAAGGAAAACATAGGTACAAAGAAAGTAGCTGCGAAGAAACCATGGGTAACAGAAGAAATACTTCAGTTGATTGATGAAAGGAGGAAGTACAAACATGTTCCGGGAAAATCAGGAATACAGAAATACAAGTCGCTGATGAATGAAATAAATAGGAAGTGCAGGGAAGCTAAGACGAAATGGCTGCAGGAAAAATGTGAAGACATCGAAAAAGATATGACTGTCGGAAGGACAGATTCAGCATACAGGAAAGTCGAAACAACCTTTGGTGACATTAAAAGCAACGGTGGTAACATTAAGAGTGCAACGAGAATTCCACTGTTAAATGCAGAAGAGAGCAAATAGGTGGAAAGAATACATTGAAAGCCTCTATGAGGGTGAAGATTTGTCTGATGTGATAGAAGGAGAAACAGGAGTCGATTTAGAAGAGATAGTATTAGAATCGGAATTTAAAAGAGCTTTGGAGGACTTACGGTCAAATAAGGCAGAAGGGATAGATAACATTCCATCAGAATTTCTAAAATCATTGGGGGAAGTGGCAACAAAACGACTATTCACGTTGGTGTGTAGAATATATCAGTCTGACGATATACCATCTGACTTTCGGAAAAGCATCATCCACACAATTCTGAAGACGGCAAGAGCTGACAAGTGCGAGAATTATCGCACAATCAGCTTAACAGCTCATGCATCGAAGCTGCTAACGAGAATAATATACAGAAGAATAGAAAAGAAAATTGAGAATGCGCTAGGTGACGATCAGTTTGGCTTTAGGAAAAATACAGGGACGAGAGAGGCAATTCTGACGTTACGGCTAATAATGGAAGCAAGGCTAAAGAAAAATCAAGACACTTTCATAGGATTTGTCGACCTGGAAAAAGCGTTCGACAATATGAAATGGTGCAAGCTGTTCGAGATTCTGAAAAAAGTAGGTGTAAGCTATAGGGAGAGACGGGTCATATACAATATGTACAACAACCAAGAGGGAATAATAAGAGTGGACGATCAAGAACGAAGTGCTTGTATTAAGAAGGGTGTAAGACAAAGCTGTAGCCTTTCGCCCCTACTCTTCAATCTGTACATCGAGGAAGCAATGATGGAAATAAAAGAAAGGTTCAGGAGTGGAATTAAAATACAAGGTGAAAGGATATCAATGATAAGATTCGCTGATGACATTGCTATCCTGAGTGAAAGTGAAGAAGAATTAAGTGATCTGCTGAACGGAATGAACAGTCTGATGAGTACACAGTATGGTTTGAGAATAAATCGGAGAAAGACGAAGGTAATGAGAAGTAGTAGAAATGAGAACAGCGAGAAACTTAACATCAGGATTGAAGTTCACGAAGTCAATGAAGTTAAGGAATTCTGCTACTTAGGCAGTAAAATAACCAATGACGGACGGAGCAAGGAGGACATCAAAAGCACACTCGCTATGGCAAAAAAGGCATTTCTGGCCAAGAGAAGTCTACTAATATCAAATACCGGCGTTAATTTGAGGAAGAAATTTCTGAGGATGTACGTCTGGAGAACAGCATTGTATGGTAGTGAAACATGGACTGTGGGAAAACCGGAACAGAAGAGAATCGAAGCATTTGAGATGTGGTGCTATAGACGAATGTTGAAAATTAGGTGGACTGATAAGGTAAGGAATGAGGAGGTTCTACGCAGAATCGGAGAGGAAAGGAATATGTGGAAAACACTGATAAGGAGAAGGGACAGGATGATAGGACATCTGCTAAGACATGAGGGAATTACTTCCATGGTACTAGAGGGAGCTGTAGAGGGCACAAACTGTGGAGGAAGACAGAGATTGGAATACGTCAAGCAAATAATTGAAGACGTAGGTTGCAAGTGCTACTCTGAGATGAAGAGGTTAGCACAGGAAAGGAATTTGTGGCGGGCCGCATCAAACCAGTCAGTAGACAAAAAAAAATCGTTTCTCTATTCGTCTACATAATGCATCCCTAACGTGACATGGTCGACGGTTGTTAACAGTGTATCCATTGCAGTCAGCGCGATATGTCAGTGTATGCTATCCTTCAGAACAGGAAGCGACCGGATACATCCCTGATACATACGATCTTTCAGATATCCCTACAAACAGAACTCATATTGATTTAGGTCAGGGGATCTGTAACGCCCCACACCTTGGTATTTTATCGAGATCACGTGGTTCTTACCGAATTTTTCTCGAAGCAAATCTGTCACCTGGCAAGCGACACGTAGTGTCGCCCCATCTTGCATGAAGATAGTTGTATCGACACAGTTGAGTTCTTGCAAAGCTGGAATAACATGTTGCACAAGGAGGTCCTTTTAGCGTTCTGACGTCAGTGTACGCCTAAGGGCGCGCGAGGCAGTGTACTGCGCCACCCTTTAGATGCCGTTAACTCATAGGAGATATATTGTACGAACAAGGTCTAACAGCACTGCAACACGTAGACGAAAAGCAACGCCAGACAATGTAGCTCACTCTCGTAATACTACAATAACGTGTCCTGACAAGACTTTGCCTACACTCAGCGACATAATCAGCATCACTTTATGTGGTGTGCGTACTGTAAGACCTTCGGTACGCACACCATCAGATTATTTGACTTGTCGCTCTTACGAAGTAGGCGAGTGTCAGCAATATGTCTCGTGGTCTTATCGTGGCGTGTTTATCTTCTGCCGTTAGGTCAGATGATAGAAATGCCACTCGCACGCTTAGGCTAGGCGCAAATTGAGACACGTATAGCACGTGTGACGTGACACTAGACTACAGCGCGACACGCACGTGCCGCACTGGTCGCGCGGGTCCAGCGCATATTGCGACGCGTCCACCATACTTCGCACGCGCCGACTGGCGTAGCTCTGCGCTGACTGAACCGAAGCGCGCGCAATCTCTCAAACGATTTTGCAGAAACTATTCTCTGAAAATATATGATTTCTGCCTTACTTGTAGCGTTATATGTCAGCTTCGTGACGAAGTGCCCATCACCTCGCTAATGACCATTCTTATTGTGATGTACACATTTTAGTAAGACACTACGCAAAACTCAAAAAGTTTGCAACGAAAATTAGGGGTCGCTATGATTTCGCGTTTGGTGCGTATTACACCACTTGTTGCTGCGTATGAAATTTAGCTAACATGCTGAATTTTTGTTTAGACTTGGGAGGAGATCCCTATCTGCCTCCGATCTCGAGAAAATGGATCCCATGTAGCGCGCTCACTTCCGATCCCACGCCCGCGAGAATGAAATACTCGCAACACCTCTCGTATCTCCTAAACCGCTCGAGACATCGAAACGAAAGTTTGGCGAATGATAGCACACAAGGAGGAGAGTGTTTTGCCAATTATTAAACACACGCAACTTTCTTATCTATGGCGATATATCACTACTTATACTTCTTTTTTTATTTATTTCACTCCAGTGACTGTAATGTTTTAAGAGTTATGGACAGCTAGCGAAACAAGAGCTTCCTAGTATGAAAATAAACATGAAATTTCTTCTTTTATGTTACTGCAAACCGATACTATGAGGTTTTCCTAAGCTATTGAGCTCTGTGATTGCCAATTACTTGTTTAATGAGGCCCTCCGTTTCGGAATTCTGTCTCAATAGCTGCTGTGAGATGAGTTTGGCAAATTACATTGTGACAAAGGAAGTACAATTAAACCAGTCACCAAGAGAAATGTGGCCTTTACTCATAAATGGTGATGCTTCTTCGAATGAGAAAAGGTCAAAAACTCACACAAAAACAGATTGGCAATTCTGTTGGAATTTTGGTGGAATCCCCGTAACCCATCGTATTTTTAACACTGAGCGACTGGAATGGAAACTTACCAAAGGATTTTATTCCTTCTCTTGATCTGAGCAGTATTAAAATAATGTCGAGCGTTCCTTCAGGCGAAATGATAGGCACATGCCAGATACTGTTTACTCACCTAGGGTTTGCCAAACTGACAATGCGTGATCGCGAATAAAATAGTTGTTATTGAGAAAAATAAACAATTGATCTGTCGCCCAACTCAATGGTCAGTGTATCGTCAGCAGTGAAGGATAATGCACGCGACAGGAATGCACAAGCTAGCCATGTGTGCCTTATGAGATGGAGTTCGAAAAACATTGTCATGAAAGTAGATCTGCCTTTGTCAGCAGCACATTTCAACAAATTAAATATATCTAATCATAACACTCTTTTAGGATATTCCTACTTTCGTAATAATGCCATCCATTTTCTTCATTTGTGTAGCCTGTTGCTGTATAATTAGTTTATTAATGCTGATAATGTCCATGCAACAATTGAAATGCTTTTTCTCATCACGGCGAACCAATAAAAACATTGTTATTTGTGACTGTTTTTCGACTGTTTCTAACTTGCAGTGGAAATATGTTGTTCACATGCATGTAGTACAGTGTGTCCTATGACATTATTACATCCATATCAGAGTAATCACAATGAAACTTCTATGCTTCAGATCTTGGACGCTTTTTACCACAAGAACAAAGGGATCACACCTGTGGAGATTATCCCTTTCTAAATTTTTGTAACAGATCGTACAGATACGCTAGCTTACTAGGCAGCGAGAATATAACCTTGCTTTACTTTCCTGTCTTGATTCTTAATCACATGATTTTATAATATTCCTTGCTTCCTTATTCACTACCCTCTGTCCCTTCTTGCGATCTGAAAACATCGCGGAGGCATATGGTGCAATTCCAGCAGCCAATGGCTCATCAGTTACTGAAGTATACATTTCTCTTGACAGAAGAAAAACAAAACAAAACTATGCAGATATAAATAACAGAAAAGTATAACGTGCTAACGAAGAAAGCTGTAGCGTTTAAATGGCGAAAAACGAAACACTACCCAAAGGCAATAAAATTCAGTACACAGTAAGGCAAAATTTATCGTATTGGCAATACTACCACTGCTGATATGCGCCGTTCCGATGTGAGCATATGGCCGGGCTACTTTTCCGCTCCCCTCCTCAAATTTCCCACGGTGCTAGCGAGGCAAGCGCGACGCGCGGCGCGAGAAACTGTGCCCCAACCACAACGCCGCGCGACCTGGCGCAGGCGCGTGTCGCGTCCCAGTCGCGTCGCGTCGCAATTTGTGCGGTCCCATTTGAACCTGTGATGTTACAAAAACGCGCGGTGCGCTGCGTCGCGCCACACGCGTTATACGCGTCTCAATTTGCGCCTAGCCTTAGAGTAGCAGATTGACGGTGACCAACTTTAAACAGAACTTGATTAATTTTCACACACATTTATTAAAATAATAAAAATCATAGAAATTATGTAACATGATTCTGGATGTTGTTTACAATTGACAGTCTGAAGCCGGCCGGGGTGGCCAAGCGGTTAAAGGCGCTACAGTCTGGAACCGCGCGACTGCTACGGTCGTAGGTTCGAATCCTGCCTCGGGCATGGATGTGTGTGATGTCCTTAGGTTAGTTAGGTTTAAGTAGTTCTAAGTTCTAGGGGACTGATGACCTTCGAAGTTAAGTCCCATAGTGCTCAGAACCATTCATTCATTCACAGTCTGAAAGTTCCTTTGGTCTTGGTACGTTAATCTTATTCTCACATATCTCTGATACTTGACAAAGTGTCTATTCATTTATCTTCATGGCTATGTACAGGAATATGGTAATCTTATTAGGCGCAGACTGAAACTTGACTACAGACTAATGCAGACTGACTAATCGGAGGTCTGTACACTTGTTATAATACCTCGAGCGTTCAGGTATCATTGTGCGAGTGTGATCCGCGAGGAGAAAAGGTTCTACGTTAGCAGCAATCTCATATGCTGCGTTACATATTAATACGCGGATTGGCAGAAGCAGAATTTGGTCTGTCTCTTAAGACAGCGCCATCTCGTAGTGCGGAGACGGACGAACGCTGCGCCTGCGCTGTTGTGCTTAGCGGGGCGCGCTCTAGTGGGAAAGTTGTGTACGCGCTGACTACGCGGAACTATGTACACAACACGTTCAATAAACGTCTGCACCAACACAACGACGTTACGTAAGATTTGATATTCAACTTCTCAAACTATAAACCACACTATAGTTCATAACAAAATCACTATGTATGAAAGGATGGACACAATAACACTTTATGTGGTAAAGTGGGGTCAGTTGGGTATTAATTACAGCAACGTATCTGACTATCAGGGCTCACTAGGTTTGAACGATAAATTACCACCAAAGCTAGTATCAGTCACCAGAAAAATACTAAATGCGAGATTCTACGGAGAGTAGGAATGATGTATTTGCTTTACCAATAACAACAACCTACAGTGAAGCTTATTCTGTGTACTCTGACAATACAACTAAACACTTTCCCAGCAATTTAGGTACCACAGAAAATGGCTTCCGTATATAACTGATGAATACGTAATATAGATCCGTTACCTCTCGTAGTTGCTCCTCTTTTAAAGCTTCAACAAATGATCGTATATACACTCAATCAGTGTGAACGTTATAAACTTTTATAATCGGAGAATCACAAGACAAAGATATAATTTTATATTGTTTAAATCTCGTTGACAATGAACGATAACCTCTATAAGCAGCGACTTGTTACAACAATATCCTTGACTCTATTGAAATTTTGCCATAATAAAACTATTTCTTTAATCTCAGCCCCCAGAATTAAATAGAATAACTTTTCATTTTTAAGTATTCACTTTTCAATAAAACGTTAACTTTCTTTCCATTGCAAGTTATTATCAGAAAAATCCCATTCCTTCTCTTTAATTACTTTAAACTTTGCTTTTACCAATATTCCAGTCTTTTACTTTGTTGGCCTTTGGATTTACTTCGTTCCGAAAAGATATGTTCAAAGTGTTAGTATGCTTTCAAATAAGCCTTTGATTATTGTTTTCTTGTAATAGTTTGGGGATAAAGGACAAGTCGGGTACTGCATTTTTCAGTTTAAAATGGTTTTTTTATTTCCTGCAATTAAATCATTTATAGGTACAAGTCAGCGTTTTGTTTTACGAGTGCTGGTTTTCTATTCAAAACCCCACTAAGCGGAAATGTAATTAAAAAAATAAAAAAGACCTGAGTGTCACCGCCAATTTGAACTTCAAATAATCAGACAAAGTTCAACCACTTCAAGAGTTGACTTCCGCAATCCACTACCATTTGAAACTCAAAACACAGCACTCGACGATCTCTTTCAAAGGGAATTAGCGTGTTCTCTCATAAATGATTCTTGACTTGTCGTTTAGAGACAAGGGGACAAGCTATCAAATTCTCATTAAACTTCCGACTGTTTCTCAATAAAGAACTATTACGTAGGACGACCGTTCTCTTTAATGTAGACTACACATTCACTGCATCCAACGAGATTTCCGGAATTTCCAAAATTACAAAGCTCACGCCGAAGTCACAAAATAACACCCAAACAAATACCGCTACGTCGCTATTCCTCAGTGCTTGCGTACACCTTTACAACCGCGATAACGCAATGCAACGCTACTATCCCTTAGTGCGTGCTTTAATCCTCAACCACAAAATAACCAAACTTTGCGTGAACAGTCTCTTCACATACACCATCCAACGGAAAATCTCACAGAAATATTGAAACAGAGGTCGCCTACCATCGCGTAGCTATTAAGCAGCACAAGGTCCTATTAATTACAAATAGGAGGAACTAATCTCACACTTCTATAAATCGGGGCTTTCCCTATACCTAACGAGCCACACTCTACCGAAATCGGCGAAACGCACGTTTTTTACACCAGCCGATAATCATCTCAAAATATCTTTCGAAACGACTCAGAACTGATTTTAAACTCACTTGACTTGTATCCCCATTGCAGACTAATTCACGTGTCGTACATGTGAGTAGATCTCATCAAACTCTTGAGATAATCTCGCTCGAGGCTCACTACTCGAACAATACTCGGATACTACTACTGAAATTCTAAAAGGACAAGCCAAGAACCATTCTCGGCGAAAAAGTATATCACGCTAATTCTGTCTTTAACAATAAGTGTTTCTTCTTAGCAGTCACCGGCAAACGTTCGCAGTGGCCATTGCATGATGTTTCAGCATACTGATATGTATACCGCCAGCACTATGCGCATGGAACACTGTCCGTTTAACTTTAACCACCCGATATGTTTTGTGAAAGACATGCTGTCACTGGTACTGTATTGAAGATGTTGCATCCAGTCGCTGCTGCTGAATGCACGAGTGTGTGTCGATACGTAATACCTCTGAATTTTTATGCGAAAACTCTTAAAGCTTTTTAAATAAAACAAACGTTATTAACATTCTACACCTTTCTTCTTCGTGTCTATATATTTATTTCTCAACAAACTCACTCTGGCAACAAACACATTTCTCCCAAAGAGAGACCCGTTTGTTGGTACCGTCACTGTAGAATGGCTGACTTTGTTGATGGAGCCACAACCTTGCTTCTGCTGGCACCATTTCATCACACTCAAAGTGAAGTTCTCAAAGGAATCAGATGAAAACCGGATGAGGCCACATCAGGACTGTAAGCAGAATAATGGATGACAGTGTACCCATGGTGTCGGACTGCCCACATAGCACAGCCCTCATGGGTGGCCTGACATTGTCATGCAGAAGGAGAGGGTGCTCTATGTGTGCACTCGATTACAGCACATGTTTCTCACTGCTCCGACATAGTTACTTTACAATCTGCCTTATTACACACTACAATCAGAGTCCTCTAACGGCAGAGGGCTACAAGTACATACACATGAAGAACAAAGAATTACAATGTTAATAAGGTTTGTTTTATTTAAAAATCTTTAAGAGATTTTATGTAAAAAATTCGTAGGCATTACTTTTCAGCACGCCCTCATGGTAGGAGATTTGAAAGTGTTCCAGTCTTCAACTTTATTTTACACTGAAATGGTACATTTCCATACGTGAATTCCTTATTGAATCTTTATCTATTAACTCACCTTTACCATCCCAAAAAGCCTGTACCAAGAATTTTGTTGCAGACCGTCAATGGTTGAACCCGGGACTCCAGATGGCCAAGCTGAAGTCGGCACCCTCCATGCTGTATTTCGTCAGGAGGCCGAGCAAGTTCAATAGCGTCAAGGGGCAGTGCTGAGTGATACAGCGGTATTCGGAAGTATTCCTTTATTCAGATTGTTAACAGAAGCGTAATGTCGGCGCACCGCCTGCGCACTGTTCTGCGAGTCCTGCTGTCTCAACACTCCTGGACTGCCGACACCACTGCTGCGGCCATCAAGGCCAGCCGACGATGGAAGCCAGCCGCACTCGCCCAGTCACCACCTGCCGAGGCGTAGCGATGGGCGCCGCTCTACTGCCCACGATTCTGGAGACTGTCGCAGTCCCTGGTCCCCGCTGCCCTCCCCCACGTTTGGCCTGCTTTGTCCGGCCGAGGGACAAAGGTGGTTGACCGGGCCACCCGTGCCCTTTGGCTGCTGCTGCTTCCAGGACAGGGCTGGCCTCGAACCCGCGCCCTCCTGGACGCCATGCTGCACCTTGACGCTAGTGGTGCTTGCCGGATGCCGACACCCACCACCGTCCCTAATGCTGTTTCAGCACTGCTGCGCCTCGCACAGTGTACACCTCGTACACCTCACCCGGACTCCAGTACGCCAGGTGGGAAGTGAACGTGGGCCATCCTGGACCCGCTGCAGACCGCTGTCACTGCCCTCCTTTAGGCAGACCGTGCAATCTCCAAGTACCCAGCTGCCATTCCATCCCGCCCCGGTGTTGTGTCCCCAGAGGTGGAATACATCCCGGACAAGTACACAGAAACAAAGTACAGGTTTACACAGAAATTTACAACATCGCAGCGTAGACCAGCACAGGTCCGACCCAACTCTCAACTGACCTGGCACACATCCTCGAGCTAAAGGTGCCTGACTGTTTATACTGCTTTTCCCCTTGCTTCTGTCATATTGTCAGAGAGAGACAGAAAGTACGGCAGGGGTAAATTCCCGTATGTCTGCTACTTACACATTGCCACTCCCGGCTCTGGCCTACTGCCTTGCGTCATACATCGCAATAACTTAAAGCAAAGCTGCAGTTCCCTGCCTCACTGTTGCTCCACTCCAAACAAATCGTATGTTCAATACGCTGCTGCAGCTCTGCGCCATGTTTACCCTGCCTGGCCTACTGGCTGCCAACTATTACCACACACTGCCAGAGGCCCCAGATTTCATCGCCCAACCGCGCCTTTACCGAGTTTCAACAAAATTCCCCTTTCCTGCGACTAAGACAAATACTAGCGCAGCAGTTTTGAAACACCAATATGAGATGATTCAAAGTTTTTGCACTAAATGTATAGGACTGATATAGATCACCTCATAGGGAAAACTTTTGTTGCAGCCAAAATGTGCACTGATGCTTCCCGGCGATACCAGGCATTTGTTGCCTTACTCTGCCCAGAACGTACTCTTCCCGTGATGTGCAATACCTCTGTTGTAGCGACTACCATTGGAGTACGTTGAGCATCTCCATAATGCTCTCACGCTTTCTAATCGATCCCGCGAACAAAAGCGCCGCCCTTAATGGGATGACGTGTACCCCTCCTACTGATACAGTCTGGCAAGGGTCTCAGACTGCAACGTGAAGTTTACGAGAAAAACGGTGACAAGCGAAATAATAATAAGTACAGTGGACTTGCAAGATACAACTGATTTATTACTGATCAACAGTTTAACCCAAAGGGCACAGTATTTACCAAACGTTTTGTACAAGCGTCTCTTATTCACAAGTCAGAAAAATACATTACACAATACCTTTCTAATTGAATTAGGGGCACTTGAATAATAAAGGTGAAATAAGTTTCTTTTAAATAGGTCACCTGGGGAAGCGCAATAGGACAATTCACATAATTTCCAATTTCCCCTACCCATCAAGTATTTCTCTTTCACATGTACGTAAGTTCAACCCCCGCTGCACGTAAGGTATAATTCAGAACACTAGTCTCCTTCCTTCATGGTTTTGAAGGTAAATGTATATAAGCAGCATAGCAAACGGAACAGACGCCTTGGCGTGCCAATGCAGAGGTAACTTAATGCAAGATCCCCACTCACTGCAACCCGAAGAACTCAGTGGCCGCCGTATCGGTTGCCATTTTCCCCGCGGCCAAAAGAACCTCCCGTTCCCTCTGGTGCTGGCCGGCCAAGGCGTCGTACTCCGGACATCGATTTAGACACGGACTAGGTGTCCGCTGCAGTGCTGCAACAGAAAAGCACAAACACACAGCCACAGCCAAAAGAAACGATGTTAACAGCCCCAGAATATACTCGTAGTAAGATAAAATTCTGCAAGGATAGATCACATCAAGACAAAGGCAAATTAAAAATGGTTAAAAGCATTAACTGTAGACCTCAAATTTCAAAATGTGTAAAATTGCCCGAGCACAAACAAACTAGTTTTAAAAGGGTAACGATAATACAAAGCATAATATTATCACACCAGTACGTTGCAGTTCCAATACAATATTGACACTCATAAGAAAAGGTAGAAGCTAGTGATAACACGGGTAGGCCCGAGCGCAAAACTAGAAAGCTTGAATGTCTACTTCTTCAATAGACAGCTGCGTGGTACATTTTCAAACAGCTGAGCAAAACTGAACGTACTCAGACATTTCTCTCTTTACTGATTCTTGTTGTTGTTGTGGTCTTCAGTCCTGAGACTGGTTTGATGCAGCTCTCCATGCTACTCTATCCTGTGCAAGCTTTTTCATCTCCCAGTACCTACTGCAACCTACATCCTTCTGAATCTGCTTAGTGTATTCATCTCTTGGTCTCCCTCTACGATTTTTACCCTCCACGCTGCCCTCCAATACTAAATTGGTGATCCCTTGATGCCTCAGAACATGTCCTACCAACCGATCCCTTCTTCTGGTCAAGTTGTGCCACAAACTTCTCTTCTCCCCAATCCTATTCAATACTTCCTCATTAGTTATGTGATCTACCCATCTAATCTTTAGCATTCTTCTGTAGCACCACATTTCGAAAGCTTCTATTCTCTTCTTGTCCAAACTATTTATCGTCCATGTTTCACTTCCATACATGGCTACACTCCATACGAATACTTTCAGAAATGACTTCCTGACACTTAAATCAATACTGGATGTTAACAAATTTCTCTTCTTCAGAAATGCTTTCCTTGCCATTGCCAGCCTACATTTTATATCCTCTCTACTTCGACCATCATCAGTTATTTTGCTCCCCAAATAGCAAAACTCCTTTACTACTTTAAGTGCCTCATTTCCTAATCTAATTCCCTCAGCATCACCCGACTTAATTAGACTACATTCCATTATCCTTGTTTTGCTTTTGTTGATGTTCATCTTATATCCTCCTTTCAAGACACTGTCCATTCCATTCAACTGCTCTTCCAAGTCCTGTGCTGTCTCTATCAACACTAAACTGACACACAACATTTTTAGCGCAACGCAATCTGACTTTCAATAATCCATGCAAAAGAATGGTCCTGACTAACAATAACCTATACCTTTCATGAATCACTTACCTCACAAAAATCTTCGTTACTCGAACTACTGCAATACAGCGAGCGCCAATACTGCCAGCTAAATAAAAGATTCAAACTACTGAAGGCACTAACAACTGATAGGCATAGTTAGCAAATGAAAGATTTTGATAGAGAACAAACAATATATTTACCTTAATCATGTTCAAAAGTCATCATATATATATATCAGTTCATGATATCCAATATTACAGATTTACTCTTTCTGATGGACACACGTCCAGATCGTCCGCTCTCAAAATTCTGCCATCTCCCTCCCCACATCCACCACTGCTGGCGGCTCATCTCCAATTGCGCAACGCTACGCGCTATTCACATCCAGCTGCCCAACAATAGAATAGCGAATATTCCAACAGTGCCATCCAGCCACAGACTTCACACAGCACAGTCAGTGATTTTCATATAGAGCGCTACGTGGCGTTACCAACATAGAAACCTAACTGACACCAAACTACCGTCACTGGCGACTTTAGTGGTGTCAAGTGAGACCTGTTTGGAAGGCAGGTTGTAGGTGTGTTGTGTTTTCAGATGACAGCTGGGTCTTCCTCTGTGCCAGTGATGGCCTATGTTGATATGATTCCGTATGGCAGCAGGAGCACTCTCGCGCTTGTCCCACGCACCCTGATCGCAAAATTGTACGTCAGTCTGGTGATACGACCTGCCGTGCTGCCATTCATGACTATCATTCCAAAGGCTATTTTCCAACAGGTTAACGCTCGCCCACATACTGCTGTTGTGACCCAACATGCTCTACAGAGTTGCTGTAAATTAATTACATTTTGATGCTGTGATTTTTTTCTATCTATATTTAACAAATTTCACACATATTTGTACACATAATTCTTCTTTAATTACAGCGATTTTCGCCGTGTAATCAAGGTTTCGCACAGCTCAATGTTTATGACATCACAACTCCTGAACTATGTATCATACTAGGATATAATCTTGTAGGTACATTCATTGTTAGGTGTGGATACTGTCTCCGAAGTGTGTTATGAATAGAATTATTAGTAAAGAAGCAATAAATTAAAACGCCGTGGCTGATGTGGCAGTTTTACTTCATGAGCAGCGATAATGTAGTAAACTATAATTTTTTTTCCTTTTATCCTCTTATCGGAATTGTCAGCGAGAAAAAGTTTCGTAAAGCTTCGAAGTTGTGTCTAAAGTTTGTCGCAAGTCAGTAAGTGCTCTCGTTCTCAAACAATTGATGAATAAATTTTGAGTATTTGCCCGTATTGGGTAAACTTCTTTCTTCAGCACCGCTCATTTCATAGGTATGTGGTTCTTACCCCCACAGTCATTCTTTCTCAGACAGTAAGTGATATGTGTACAAAGTTTAGCTGAAATCAGTTAAATGGTTTAGGGGAAGACGTGAAACATACATACATGGTATACATTGATTTTTATAGTACGTATGGATTCCACTCTAAGTCAAACCGGATGGTCACGCCTAGGTATTTTAGGGTAGTTATTGTTTAGAGTGATCTGCCACCAACAGTCTGATCTTGCAGTAGCGGATTTCTTTGCCTACTCACGCGCAATATATTTACGAATTAATAAATAAACAAACGGCGTCTGTAAGTGTTTATTTACGTTCAGGATCAAGTGACCGTCCTTCCACCAATCACCAGTCATCTGCAGGTCTTTCTGCAGTTCACTACAGTTTCCTAGCGTTGCTACCTTCTTATAGACAACAGCATCTGTGAACACGCTGAAGGAGCTTTCGATGTTGTACAGTAGTTCATTTGAATATATAGTAAACACTAGCGAGACTCTCACACTTGTTTGGTGTACTAATGAAATTGCATTTATGTGTCGATCTTGTACCGTTAAGTGGGATGAGTTCAGTTCTACCTACAAGGAAGTCCTGGTTTCAGTCACAAACCCGGCTCGATTTTCGGTAAACTCGTATTTTGTTCGCTATGACAAAAGTCTTCGGATAGCGGTACACAAACATACATATGGCGGTAGTATCGCGTACACAAGGTATAAAAGGGCAGGGAATTGGCGGAGCTGTCGTTTGTACTCGGCTGGCTCATGTTGAAAGGTTTCCGACATGATTATGGCTCCACGACGAGAATTAACAGGCTTTTGACGTGGAGTAGTAAGTGTATCTAGACGCATGGGACATTCCATTTCGGAAATCGTTAGGAAATTCAGTACTCCGTGTGAGAGGCACCCACATGCCTTGCTCATACTGTGGCATCAAGCAGTCAGGCCTGCAAGATGAGTGGTCTGCCAAGCGAGTGGATTCATTCTTGTTTATCGAGTAACATGAACTCTCGTACTTACAATTAAGTTACAAATTATCCTCCTATATGAATAATACGCAACGGATACGCACATCTGACTATCAGTAATTTACAGAACTCTATCTGTTCAGTACGCACTGGCAATACCACGTTTTCTTTTTTTTATTTAACGGCTTTTATCAACACGTGGCCATCGCACTGAATATGAGTGGAGCACACATTATAAATTCTGGATATCATGACAACATACAATTCGAAGGAAAGGGCCACCAATCTTTTCCTTTTCACTATCTTATTTATTCCGATAAAGTCTATAACCTAAACACACAAACTCTATAACCCACAACAATAACACATGAGAAATTACGCCCAGTGGCCATGGCTTTACATTGGTGATTCTCTACCTTATGGTCTCGTAATTATTTAACGCTACAGTGCACTTTCTGGATAGGATGGTGGATCTTTTGCTATATCTCATACTTCGACTCTTACAACCATCATCACGAAACTTTCCTCCAGACTGAGCGGTACAAAAGGAACACGCATAACCCACTACCTCTGAAACTACCTTGCTACTCTCCCATGCAAACCACACATACTTAAATTACATGACATACACCACGCTACAACATGAAATACAACAAATGAAATAGTCACAACATTATCACTTTCAGCTTTCCCACTTCAATTAATATTTATCCAAGTTTCACACGACACTGCCCCACTTCGCAATTCTACTTTCCTACTATGAACTCTGGAGATATATGCACGTCTTCCTG